>NC_052626.1:122274057-123474057 GCF_016161935.1 Mauremys reevesii | reverse complement strand
ACATGGGACCAGCAGGAGGAGAATCAGCCCCATGGACTTCAGTGGAGTCGATCCTGCTCTATCCTGGTGCAAGAGGATGCATAGCCCATTTCCCACTGGGTCGTTCACCTGTCAGAACACAGCTCAGACCGAGAGCTGCTCCCCGCTGCAAGGGAGCAGGCTGTGTGAAAACGATAGGGGCTCTGACCTGTTCCCAGGGGATCTTGCAACGCCACCAATCACAAAAACTGGGGTGAATGGAGGCTGAGCTCTTCTTGGACCTGGCTGAAGCATGATGGCTGAGAGCTTGGAGTAGGTGGAGGGGAGGGAAGCTGGCACAGCTTCAAGAGAGCTGGCAAAGAGACATCTTTAATGTTCCCGGCGCACAGAGAAGTGAGATAGAAATCCTCTCGCTGGAAGATTGCAACATAACACTACTTTATTTCTCAGAATTCAGACTAACATCCAAGAACACAAAAACAGAGAGAGACAAAGCAGGCTGCTCCCTAAGGCAGTGAGGCACAACTAACCCCCTTACCCAAGGCTGCTTGTCTGGAGAACTGACTGCTGCTAGGCCCAGGTTTCATGCTTCCCTACAGAGCCCCCTACCTTGCAAGCAGGACAAGGAAAAGACACCGAGCATCTACAGTGACAGCCGACAATGTCAATACATAGTTTTCAATACATCAAACTTCAGCAGAATGAAATTTCACTTCCAACAACTACACACATTAAAGTATTTCTAAGGAAGCTCATGCCTGGGATGTCTGTTGCCCCTTGATTGCTGGTGCCTTTGGATAGCTCACACCTGTCAATATCTATAAATTCAATTTCTGGGTATCACCTCCTAGACACATGTGTTTATATCAGAGGAGACCAGACGGAGAAGTGTGCCTGGCACTTGGAGCAGAAGGCAGTGAGGTTTGAGAAGGTCCTGTGTTCCTGTGGGGGACTGTTCCACAGTCGGCGTCTGGCCCTCTTGAAAGCTCTGTCTCCTGCTGGGATGAGTTTTTCCCCTTGTGATAGAAAGTTCTGTTGAACTCTTACACACTGTTGCGAGCCTAGAGCTTTACACAATCCTTTAGATACCCTGGATCTGGGCCACTGAAAGTCTTGACAACAAGGACTGAGCCCTTGAAATGGACTTGCTGTTCTATGGGAAGCCCACGTAGACAGTGGAGGACAGATGTGATGTGCTCATGTTGCCAAGGAGATGCACGGTGGAGTTCTGAACCGTGATGGCTTCACACTCTGGGATGTTGCACTGGTGTGGTCCAGCTGAGAGGTGGCAAAGCCGTGTGTAACCAAGGCCAGGACATTGTCTGACAGGACCGGTGTGAAAGCTACCCGATCAGAGGGAGGCCTTTTCACACCAACAGCTGGTGACTCCACAAGCACTGAATATGGCCCAATAGCCCGGTGAAATGATTCCTCCGTCCCTTTGGATGGGGCGGGGCGTGCCTCTCTTGCTGCTCTCATTCAGTGGCACAGTGCTTTGGGGCATACTTTCTCATTCCCCCGCATTCTGCACTATAAAGTAGTGTTGAAAGTATGCAGTTCTGATAAATCTTGAGTTTGGTTTTGGTGTTGTATTTTGATGATTTCCAGACTGTATTTAAGCTCCTGAAGGTGTTCCTGCCTTTACGGATTTTGTTCCAGATGTCCTGGCTTGTTCCACCATCCTGGCTGATGGTGCTGCCCAAGTATGGGAATGTTTCTACATTGGTGAGAACATGATCCTCTATCCGGGCAGGGGGTGGGGAGTGCAGGCTCTGGGAGGGAGTTAGGGTGCGGGAGGGGGTTCCGACCTGGGGCAGGGGGTTGGGGTGCGGAAGGAGGTTTGAGGTGCGGGCTCCTGCTGGGCGGCACTTACCTCAGGCAGCTCCCGGTCTGCGGCACAGCGGGGCTAAGGCAGGCTCCCTGCCTGCCCTGGCTTGGCGCTGCTTCCGGAAGCAATGGCATGTCCCTGTGGCACCTAGGCCATGGGAGCTGTGGAGCTGGCACTTGGGACAGGGACAGCACATGGGGCCCCCTAGCTGCTCCTGCACCTAGGGGCCACAGGGACATGCTGTTGCTTCCAGGAGCCATGTGGAGCCAGGGCAGGCAGGGAGCCTGCCTTAGCCCTGCTGCACCACTGACTGGACTTTTAGCAGCCCGGTCAGTGGTTCTGAACAGAGCTGCCAGCATCCCTTTTCGACTGGGCGTTCCGGTCAAAAACCGGACACCTGGCAACCCTACCCAGTGGCCTCACTCCCAGGGAGCCGCCAATATCATTACAGAAAAAAAAAATCAGAGCAGCTCTTGGAGGAGAGGAGTAAATCAAGAGCACACAACAGGCTAATGCACCCCTGCAAACCTGGCTAGGAACCTATCCTCCATCCAGCCCTCGCAGCAAAGGTTTGGGGATGCTGAATATGCCCAGTGATATGAGGGCTGGGAACGCATTGCTTCTGAAAAGTGAAAACCCCTTTACATGACTAATCCCAACAATGGAGACTGCTTGGGTCAGTCACTGCAAGCACAGACTCTCTCTCTCTTTGCTTTGTTATCCCAGCAAGCCCTGTGCACATCCCCAGAGGGAGATGCTATGGTTCAGATGAATTCTAAAGCAGTTTTGGATTCGCTGTCTTGCAGTGAGGGGGATTTCTGTGAGATCTTTAATATCACTCTCAATCAATGGGCACAGCTTGGCAGCAGGGGATGCTAGGAGGAAGGCAGGGTGCTCCAGGATGCAGGACCTGGTATTAGGGGACCAAGATTTAAATCAGCAGGTCCAGATAACTTGCATCCAAGAGTTTTAAAAGAGAGGTCTGAGAACTCGCTGGAGCATTAATGTTGATTTTCAATAAGCCGTGGAACACTGGGGAAGATCCAAACGATTGGAAGAAAGCTAACATGCCAATATTTTAAAAGGGTAACCTTGGGTAATTAGAGACCTGTCAGTCTGATATC
This sequence comes from Mauremys reevesii, assembly GCF_016161935.1. Taxonomy (NCBI): domain Eukaryota; kingdom Metazoa; phylum Chordata; order Testudines; family Geoemydidae; genus Mauremys; species Mauremys reevesii. Next base: position 123,471,126 of record NC_052626.1, on the reverse strand, counting down.
AATTCCAGGCAAGTTAATAGAGCAGCTGATATGGGACTTGATTACTAAGGAATTAAAGCAGGGTTATAGAATTAGTTCCAATCAGCATGGGTTTATGGAAAATAGATCCTGTCAAACTAAATTTGATTTTTTTTTATATTACAAGTTTGGTTGATAAAGATAATAGTGTTGATACTATACTTTGACTTGGTATTGCATGACCTTTTGGTTAAAAAACTAGAAATATATAAAAACAGCTTTTAATTTGTGTGCCATGTTGATAACTGATAGATCTCAAAATGTAACTGCAAATGGGGAATCATCATTGAGTAGGCATGTTTCTGATGGGGTCCCGCAGGGACTGGGTCTTGGCCTTATACTATTTAGCATTTTTGTTAATGACCTGGAAGAAAACATTAAATCATTCCTAATAAAATTTGCAGATGACAGAAAAATTGAGGCAATGGTAAATAATGAAGAGGACAGATGAATGATCTGGATCACTTAATAAACTGGGCACAAGCAAACAATACATGTTTTAATATGGCTATATGTAATTGTATATATCTAGGAAAAAGAAATGCAGGTCATACCTACAGAATGGGTGCCTGTGTCTAAGCAGTGACAGAGAAAGGTTTCGGGGTTGTCGTGGACAAGCAACTGTATGTGAGCTCCCAGTGTGACATTGTGGCCAGAAAGTCTAATGTAATCCTTGGTTGCAGAAACAGGGGAATCTCGAGTAGGAACAGAGAGGTTATTTGATCTCTGTATTTGGCACTGGTGTGACTTCTGCTGGAATGCTGTGTCCAGTTCTGGTGCCCACAATTCAAGAAGGATGTTGATAAATTGGAGAGGGGTCAGAGAAGAGCCCCCGAGAATGATGAAAGGATTAGAAAACCTGCCTTAGAATGATAGACTTAAAGAGCAAAACCTATTCAGATTAACAAGGAGAAGGTTAAGGGTTGACTTGATTACAGTTTGTAAGCACCTGCATGGGGAGCAACTATTTAATCATAGGCCTTTCAATCTAGCAGAGGAAGTCAGAGCATGATCCAATGGCGGGAGGTTGAAGCTAGAAAAATACAGACATAATTTCTTACCAGTGAGAGTAATTAAGCACTGGAACCATTTATCAAGGGCCAGAGTAGAGTCTCCATCAGTGACAAATTTTAAATCACGATGGGATGTTTTTCTAAGAGATCTGCTCCAGGTATTATTTGGGGAAAGTTTTAGGGCCTGTGTTACACAGGAGGTCAGGGTAGATGATCACAGCAGTCCCTTCTGGTCTTGGAATTACGACTCTTAGAACCATAGAAATGTCAAGCTGAAAGGGACCTTAGGAGGTCATCTAATCCAGCCCCCTGCGCTGAAGCAGGACCAAGTAAACCTGGACTATCCCCGACAGGTGTTGGGCAGCCTGTTCTTAAAGTGACAGGGGTCCACAACCTTCCTTGGAACATATTTCAGAGCTTAACTATCCTCAGACTTAGAAAGTTTTCCCTAATCTCTAACCTAAATCTCCCTCACGGCAGATTCAGTCCATTACTTCTTGTCCTACCTTCCAGACATGGAGAACAATTGATCGCTGTCCTCTTTATAACAGCCCTTAACACATTTGAAGACTGTTATCAGTCCCCTTTCAGTCTGTCTCAAGGCTAAACAGGTCCAGTTTTTTTAACCTTTCCTGATAGGTCAGGTTTTCTAAACCTTTTAGCATTTTGGTTGCTCTCCTCTGGACTCTCTCCAGTTTGTCCACCTTTTCCCCAGTGTGGCATCCAGAACTGGACAATTCTCCAGCTGAGTCCTCACCAGTGCCAAGTACAGCAGGACAGTTACCTCCTATGTCCTACATATGATACTCCTGTTAATACACCCCAGAATGATATCAGCCTTATTTTGCAACTGCATCACACTGTTGACTCATATGCCTTTTGTGAACCCCTATAACGTTCAGATCCTTTTCAGCAGTACCACCTAGCCAGCTCTTGAGCATTTTCTAGTTCTGATTTTTCCTTCCTAATTCTAATCCTGTCCTCCAATGCTCTTGCAACCCTTCTCATCTTGGTTTATCTGCCGATTTCATAAGCCCACTCTTCATTCCATTATCCAATCATTAATGAAAACATTGAGTAGTATTGGACCCAGGACTAATCCCTGCAGGACCTTGCTAGATACATCCTCGCAGCTGGACAGTGACCCATCGATAACTACACTTTTGAGCATGGACTTTCAACAAGTTGTGCCACCCACCTTATAGTAATTTCATCTAGGCCACCTTCCCCTAGTTAGAGAATGTCACGTGGGGCAGCTTTCCCTTTCCCCCTATTTGTGAGGGCCCCCAAACCAAGTGGTCTGGTGACCTAGCGCTTCTCAGCTTTGGCCCTGGCCGCTCCCTGTCATGACAGAGGGGCACCTGGGCCAAATTTGAGTAAGTGGCATTGCCCTCTGGCACAAACCAGAGTGGCATTGTGACCCCATCTATCAGATTGCAATGCCCCCGGCCCCATGGGACAGGACACACCACTGCAGGGTGAATGTGGGACAGGCTCACTCTCCACTCAGTAGTAATTTTTTTTGAGGCGGGGGGGGACGACTCAGTTTTAGGGGCCTGGGCAAGATCTGTGTGACCCTGCCCATAGCACTGTTTGGAAACTATATTGTAACCATGGCAGGCGGTAATGACCTTTGTTTGTGCACTAGAGTCATACCACATCTATCTACAGTCACACCAGTCCTGCTTTCCAGAGTAGCCTTATTCCACGCATGGAAAAGGCCCCAGTGTTCAGTGCAGTTGGAAGGTGGGAAGACAGGTCAAGCCCCACCCATGGGACCCACCCCCAAGCTGAGGGATATACCTACAGGACTTATATCATTACCCTGTTACCATCGTAGCTGAGTGCCTCACAATCTTTACCATATTTACCCTTGTAGGCATCCACACTCATCTCCATGATACAAATGGGGAATGGAGGCACAGGGAGTCCAAGTGATTTACTCAAGGTCATAGCGAGATTCTCTGGCACTTGGCAGAGCAGGGATTTGAACCAGGGTCTCTCACATCCCAGGGGACTGCTCTAACCACTGGGTTGGAGCAAATAACCAACTGAGCCAAAAGCTCCCCATATCCAGCAGGGTTTGAAATGAAGTGCCTGGAACGATTCCTTCATCCTGGACTCACCCCAGAGGGGGTGGGGAGTGGGTCTCCTGGAGCCAGCTAGCCTTCTCCCCTCCCCCCGCAAGGAACTTCTGCCTCCCAGCCAGATCGAGCAGCTTCCCTCCATGCACACCTGCAGGCCTGGCAACCAAAACGGGGCCTAAGGGGGTGTCTTGTTCCACAGGGAGCTGGGCCCTACAGCTGGGCATTCTCCACAGCTGCACAGACAGCAGCCAGCTGGCATCTTTCCTAAGCTGGAGGTGGCAGGGGTGGGGATTTTAATCCTCTCTTTGCCTTCTCCCACAGGGGCTCTCTGCGGAAGGGCAGAGGTGCTAATCAGATATTGTCCCCTGGGAGGTGACCTTGTCAGTGCTGGATTGAGGGGAGCAAACTGCAGCCACCATGCCCAGGCAAATGGAGCCCAAGTATGGAAAGTCTTGGTCTGCAGGATGCACCTTTAGGTTGTCAGCGCCCCCTTCTGGGCTGCAGGGGAGACTGCATGGCCCCAGGGCTTTAAGATGCGTGGGGCCTCCTGGGTTAGGCCAAGCCTGGATTTGCCTCCTCGCACAGTCCCCCTCCGTCCTTGGCCTGGGTGCTGCACAACAGGGCCCCGCACGGCTGCATGCTGGGCCTGTGCTGAGAGCTGGCCCTGAAGTCTTGTTCCATAAGTAGGGGAGGGATCCTAGCAGAGGAAACGGCCAGTGTCGGCCTGAAGAGCTGGGCTTAGCCTTCGCTCCCTGCCTCGACGGCAGAGGAATACAGCAATGCTTACTCCAAGACTGCCGTCTGCGTTTGGAGGATCCAGTCCCCATGTGCATTTCCTTTCCTCGCCTCTCTGCCCAAAGGGTCTCACTGCACCTGGCAAGGCCCGAGCCTGGCATCTCCCAGGAATTGTCACAGGACACGGGTGTTGCCCAGTCTGCTCTGGTGTCTGGAGAGGCAGAGTTGGCTCCCCGTTAGCCTGCAGGGGGCGCTGTGCAAACTCAGGGAATAAACACATCCTTCCTAGGATGTTCCTACATTCTGCATCCACAGTTGGCTGGGACTCAGTCAAATATAAACTGATCAAAAGAGGCTTTCAAAACCACGAGTTCCCGGAGTAGAAAGTTCCCCTTGTTGAAATTGGGTGGGTGAGCTGCGGTTTTTCCTCCGTTCCTTTGATACCTTGCCTAATGCAGGCTATGGATAAAGAAACATCTGATTGCTAAGCCCAGAGATTTAGGGCAGGATTCATACTTTACATCTTCAGAAGACCTAGTAAACAGGGCTGCACTCTCTAATCCTGGGAGCAGGTTTGTACCTGCTCGCTTTCGTATAAACCGTGCTGGCTGCACCGATTTCACAGTGCGGGCGAGTTCAAAACATCGCCTCCGGGGTGAAATGTTTATTGCAGGAGAGATGTTCAGAAGTGTTTGTCAAGAGAAGAGAGGGACGGGCAGCTGGATAGCTGAGCAGAGAGGGTGATGGACCTTTTCGGAACAGCAAAAAGTCAGGCACATTCCGATCTGGGAGGACCCCCATCTCTGCAGTGATGCATTCCACCCTGTGAATTTGGTAACATCTGCCCATCATATGTCTCTGCCCACTGGGCCATCCCTAGCCCCACACTGCCTTCCCTGTTGGAAGGGCTTGGGTGATTGGCTGCAAGGAGACCCAGCAGGGGTTTTCTGGGTCTTGATGTTGCACCGGGGATGGAGGAAGAAGGCTGTCTGGTCCCAGAAAGATGCTGCCTAGGGATTGCTAGTCCCCATTCTCAGGAAGACAAGGCCAGGTAAGAGGGAGTAGGGCGTGATGTGGGGCTGAGGAAAGGTTACAGAACCTGTGAAGGAGGAGAAGTTACAAAGTACAGATAAATCACACAAGTGTCTGATGCAGTGGGTACTCAGGCAAAACTCCCTTGTGTAAGGACCTCAGGACTGGGCAGGTCGCTGGTTCCCGGGCAGTATCATGACCCAGGGGCACACATGTCATGGAGCTGAGCTGCAGCATGGCAATCTACTCAATACAAGGTCACGCAACAGATCAGGACTTGAGCCAGGTTCTCCCCCATCCCAGGTTGCTGCTCTAACCACCAAGTAACCCTTCCTCTCTGAACAGTGCAAGCTGTGTCAGAGCAAACAACCAGCTAAACCAGAAGGTCCCCACAGCTAGAGGTTGAAAAAGAAAGCCCAGAAAAGTTCCTTCTGCCTGGACTCACCCCAGGGCGGGGAATCTCTCTGTTCTTGTACAATCCTGCAGAACACACAGAAAACGGCACGGACGGTAGTGGTGACCAGCAGCAGGACAGAGCCCCCAGCATGCCCTGGAGCTGCCACAGCATCATTTGGCTTGGCACTTTAACCCATGTGGATTTGGAAACTGGTAATTGGATGCCCTGTGGCTTGGCAGCTGCCTCTGAATGGATCAAAGTCCCATGTCATGTGTGACCCCCTGGGACAATGGCCCTGCAGGAGTCCAACAGCAGTGCCTTGGGAAACGCGGTACTTACAGGATCTTCAGGCTGTAGAGGCCAGAAAAGGCTTCTCCTGGGATCTGGGACAGCTGGTTTCCAGAGAGGCGCCTGCAGAAAAGAGAAGCCAGTGTCACATCAACATCTCTGAAACGCCAGTGCTTTGTCAGAGGACACTTAATAACTTGCACCTCATGCCTCTTGCTACAGCTCAGGAGAAGACTGTGGATACGACTGAATGCTGAACGTAACACTCGCACTCAGTACGCCATTCATTAGTGTTCCGCATCTAGTGGCTAACCCACATGAAGGGATAATGGCCTTCTACTACTGCTGCCTGCTAATGGTGAGGGAGGCTCATGCTTCTGGCAGGGGAGGACCCAAACTCAGTCCCCAGTGATGACCCATGTGGCTGAGGCCCATTCCATGCCCTACTGGGAGAGGACTCTGTGCTACAGTCACTAAGGCAGGAGAGAGGAAATTAGATTTATGACTGCCTTTGTAAGAGGCCTTGACTTTTTTTCCCTCCATAAAGATAGCCACTAACAGTGACTGCTTTGCTGGCCTAAAAGCTGGTAGTGATGGCAGAGCAGTGTGGGAACAATCCCCCTTCGCTAGGACACAGAGAAACTCATTATGAATGGAATTATTCACCCCCCACCCCCGTTCCTATGTCCTCTTTTGCCACCCTCTCTGCCCTGGATGGCACCTTTTGGCCAGGTGCAGCCTGTTAGCGTGTCCCCACCGCTTCGCCAAACTTCACGGATTTAACGCTTTCCCCATAGGTCAGTCTCTCCAAATCCCTGCTCATTGGGGTCACGCCTCTGAATTCCTTCCAATTTATCACCATCACTATCAAAATGTTGAGCAGAGTCATGAGTTCATAGCCAGCTCCAAACTCCTCCAGAGCTCAGGAGGGTTTGGGTGCCCTGGGTCACACCTATTGCTACAGGAGACTTCGGGTGAATAAGCAACAGGATAGAGACCAATACAGAAAATATCACAATGCCACCACATAAATCCATGGTGCACCCACACTGGAATACTGTCTGCAGTTCTGGTCGCCCCATCACAAAAAAAGATATTAGAATTAGAAAAGGTGCAGAGAAGGGCAACAAAAATGATTAGGGGCATGGAACAGCTTCTATATGAGGAAAGATTAAAAAGACTGGGACTTTGCAGTTTGGAAAAGAGAAGGGGAGATATGATAGAGGTTTATAAAATCCTGACTGGTCTGGAGAAAAAGTGTTATTTACCCCCGCACGTAACACAAAAATCAGGGGTCACTCAATGAAATTAATAGGCAACAGGCTTGAAACAATCATAAGGAAGTACTTCACACAATACACCGCCAACCTGTGGAACTCATTGCCAGGGGATGTTATGAAAGGCCAAAAGTATAACTGGGTTAAAAAAAAAGTTAGATCCATTCATGGAGGGTAGATCCATCAATGGCTATTAGCCAAGATAGTCAGGGCATGCAACCCCATGATCTTGGTGTCCCTAAACCTCTGACTGCCAGAAGCTGGGACTGGATGGCAGGGGATGGATCTCTCAATAATTACCCTGTTCTGTTAATTTCCTCTGAAGTACCGGAAGACGGGATACTGGGCTAGATGGACCATTGGTTTGACCAGGATGACCATTCTTATGTTCTTAGAGGAAGAGGGGGTTCAGAGACAGATGACAAGAATGATCAGGGCAGGGAAAAATCTCACATGAGGAGGGACTAACGATTGAGATGGTTACTTTACAGGGAAGCGAATGAAAAAGGGGGCACGGTAAAGGAATACAAAGCACTAAATGCTCTGCAGAAGGGAGGTCAAGAGCTTCTGTCATCTCACAACATGGGAACAAGGGGACATGACATTAAATCAAAAAGGTGGCAAATTAAAAACCAATAAAAGAAACCCTTTTTCACATGATGTGGATTGGTCTGTGGAATTAACTGCCACAAGATGTCACTTAGGCCACAATCTCAGTAAGATTCAAAAGGGGCCATCTGAGTATATTTCACTTAATCAATGCCCTGCCATTGCCAAGGCCTGGGGCATTGCTGGCACCTCAGGCCCTCCTGTTCTTTGCCTGTAGCACACAATAGTTTAGTCTTCTGAAGGCTGTAAAACATTGGGCTAATTCTAGTTGTGGGGCTTGGTGTGGGGGTGGCAGGGTGGGGCTGGTGGCCTGTACTATACAGGATGTCAAATCTGGGGGTCCCTTCCGGCCTTGAACTCTATGCCTCCATTCACATGGATTTTGGCCTTTTGTTTTTTTGATGAAAAGTCTAACATTTACATAGAACCCTCCCCACTCCATTCTCTGAGCAGTTCTAATTGTTACAGTCACTTTTACAGATGGTGACTCGGGCACAGAGAGGACATGTGACCTTCCCACGATCACATGGGGGCTCTGTCGCAGAGCCAGGAACCGAAGCCAGATCTCCTGAGCCTAAACCCAATGCCTTGGCCACAAGGCATTCCCACCTTGAAGAGGAGACAGGGCATCTGCCTCCTGGGTATCACTTTCTGGTGCCTGATGCCAACGCACTGGAGCAGCATCACCAACTCTGTGCATTCAACTATCCTGAGCTGGGTCTCCCAAAAATCATGAGATTAGTTTTTAAAATCTCCTGATTTTAAAGCCAGGCCATGCAGTCACATTTTCAAGCTCTGTTCTGCAACCACAAGGTCTAGAAACGTACTTTTATTTTTAAGGAAACCTGTGATCCCCATTCACATGACTCCAGGAGCTGGGGCTTTAACACAAAATTCCATGAGACTCATGAGAGATGACAGCACATCCATGGCAGTGGTGCCACCCAATGGCTAGAGGTGGAGGGCATCAGGAGGACCCGTGAAAGCCCTTGTCAGGCGTAAGACTCAGCCACCAATGCCTGAGATTGGGCATACGTAGGATAGGGGGAATGTAGGAATTAAGAACTGGCAAGAAATCCAGTTCCTTTTTTAAAGGCATGGGTGTGAACTGGGTCCTAACTGATGGATTCATTTCAGAAGCTGCAGAGTTTATTTCAGCGAGTGTTTTGAAAAAGGCCAGAGACTGTCAGCTGTAAGAAGCTTCTGGGATCAGTACCAGGCATGCCCACTCACCACTGGCCCTGCGCAGTTGTGTCAGTGCCAGCACTCACTCAGTCCCAACTCAACCCCCCACCCCACCGCTGGAATCCAGGGAAAATTGCTCCCAAAATTAGGCCTCCAACAGCGTAAATAGCACAGGGTCGTCTCTTTAATGTGTGGGAGCAGGCTGGAACCTGCCTCTTTGTGGTATGTAAGCTGCCTGGCAAGCTGGGCTATTTGTCACCAGGGGAGTGCGATTCAGTGAAACTGCTCCCTTTGACGGCCGATTTCCACATGGGGACATGGGTGGCAAGTTTGTAGAAATGTTGGTGGTGCCCAGAACCCACCCCCCAACTCTGCCCCCCCAAACTCCGCCCCCACCTGCCTAAGGCTCTGGGAGGAGGCTGGGGGGGGGGAGGTCTGGGGTGCAGGTCCTGGGCTGAGGATTAGGGTGCAGGCTTTGGGATGGAGTTTGGGTGCTGGGTGCAGGCTCTGGGCTGGGGCAGGGGGTGGGTGTGCTGGAGGGGGTGAAGGGTGCAGGCTTTGGGACGGAGTTTGGGTGCAGGATCTGGGCTGGGGGTGGGGGCATAGGAAGGGGTGAAGGCCCTGGGAGGGAGTTTGGAGGTGGGAAGGGGTGTGTGGGAAGGGGGGGTGCACCCTCTGGGAGGGAGTTTGAGGATAGGAGGGTTCTGGCTGGGGCATGAGGGATTCATGATGCAGGAGGGGGCTCAGGGCTAGGGGTGGGGTGAGGGCTGTGGGGCTGAGGATGAGGGGTTCATGCTGCAGGGGGGGGCTCAGGGCTGGGGCTGAGGATAAGGGTGCGGGGGGATGAGGGCTCTGGCTGGGGCTGAGGGTTTGGGGCATTGGAGAGGCTCAGGGCTAGGGCGGGGTAAGGGCAGCCTGCCTTGCCATTAGTGGAGTGCAGGCACTAGGACCCTGGGGCAGCAGACAGCAGTTCTGCCAGGAGCCGTTCTACTCCGGCAGCAGAAGCAGGCAGGGGAGAGGCGCTGCGCTGCTTTCTGTCGGGCAGGGAAAGCGGCGCGGTGGTGGGGGAGACCCGTGGCGGCCGGGGCCCAATCCAGGCAGGGCCGGGGGAGAGACCCAGCTCCAAATATTGCTGGAGCAGGGCACCCAGCCCTGAATATTCCTGGAGCCCGGGCACCGCAAATGTATATAACCTGCCACCTATGCATGGGGAAGAGGATGCCTGGGAGATGAGACTATGGGGGGGGGGGGGCACGCAGCTTCCCGAGCAGTAGTCCCCGGGGTGCTTTAAACAGCCACAGCACAAAACCAAAGCGGCAATGCTGGTTCCTGCAACAGGAATCTTGGTGATGCACCGGGGACGGGGGCCATTCAAACAGCAGCCAGTTCCCAGGTAGATTGGAATGTACCCGATACAAGAGCCCAGACCGTGCCCCATCTTGCTGTGTGCCCTAGCAGGGTGACCCAGAGCAGAGCACTGCAGTCCCTTCCCCCCCCCCCCACGACTAAACTTATAAGGGGGCACTTGGATCTCAACCCAGGACCACTTGATCCGCAGTCAAACACTATCACTGAACTCTGCTCCCGTGACAGGGCCAGGTAGGGGCTTGCACATGTTGCACTCAGCAGCAAGGAAGCATGAGCAGAGTCTGGGAGGTTCCTGGGGAAGAAGCCACCCACCCCAGCAGGCAGTGTCCTATTCACCCCGTGGTGGGAAGAGAGCTTGGGGGGATATAAACCGGGGGGAGCTGGCTGTCAGCACTGGTGTCCTGTTCCCCGGCATTAGCTTCTTTGGCCATTTAACGTGGCATGCCTGAGACACAATGATCTCCCTGTGCCCACGGTGCTGCATTCCCATGCTTATTGTCAATCAGCAGCCTCCTCCCCCTTCCCTTCCAGGCTCTCTTGAAAGTCACCCGCCTGGTGGGCAGATTCCATCTATTAAATGCATCATTGGAAGCCAAAATACCATGACGTTCAAGCCGACGGAGCCTCTCTCCTTTGCTTTCATTTAGAGGGGAGATGACTCACAGCGATGCTGACAATGGCGGCTAATTTAGGACCAGCGGCCTCCTCTGCCCTCAGTATTACAGTTCACCCCTTCTCCACAGGAAACTGGAACCATATTTCCAAGCAGCCCATGAGACCCGAGCTGGGGAATTCACCCACCGGGGGCACGGATGGGAATGGGAAGCTGCTGTTCTAGGAAGAGGTGTCAGCCCTAGCTCACCTTCTTGGGGTGGACTATCTCCACTTAGGGTGACCAGATAGCAAGTGTAAAAAATAATAATAATAATAATCAGGACGGGGGTGGGGGGGGTAATAGGAGCCTATATAAGAAAAAGCCCCAAAAAATCAGGATTCTCCCTATAAAATCGGGACATCTGGTCACCCTATCTCCACTTCCGCTCCAGACCTCAGACACCCCCATATCTGTTTGGGGTGTGCAGGGCTGAGGGTCAGGCCCATCTCGCTGAGGGACAAGCTCGACTCTGCTCTCTCCTCTGGAGACACCAGAGCTCCCAGCATTGCAGATCAGAGAGTCAGGAGGAGGGGAGGGGTCTGCCACAGTGGCCACAGCTGAGAGGCGTGGGGAAGAGCAGGCGGAAGGGTGGCAACAGCATCCTGCAGGGCTGGCTCATTCACGGAAGCCAAGTGACATTTGCCACCCAGAGATTCTTCCCGTTGGCACTGATCTGCATGGGAAGCACAACCTATCGCCACCCACCTATCGTCTCTCATTCAGCAGCCAGATAATCGACTCCTGCCAGCCTCCATCACGTTTTCAAACAAGAACCTTTGTGTTTTCCCCCAGGCTGCCACTCACGCTTGGGAGGCGCTCCGGATAAACACCCACAAACCACCACATTCTCCTCCTTGAAAACCCTTCTCAGAACTCTCCTTGGTTGTGATGCCTATAAAACACTTGATGACAAGTGCTCGCTCTCTAGTTCTTGGAGCTGGCTGGCTGGCATGTTTCTAATGCACCTACCCCTTCATGTCAGTACCGAGGCTGGGCTCAACCTGCGGCTGAGCAGTTAGGCCCCCAAACCAAAAAAAAGGTCGAAGAGTTTGGTTTGGTTTGACCCAAAACTTAATTGTTTTTGCTATTTCTCACCAAAAATGGAAAGCCCCAAACATTTTGTTTCAAGTCAAACAAAACTTTTAATTTGACCTTGGCTAATTTAATCTTGTTTTTTAGTTTATTTCATTGTGTCATTTTTTCAAGTGTTTTTCATTTTTTGGGGTTTTTTTTATTAGCTGAATTTGGAAACAAAGTCAAAACGTCTCCTTTCTGAAACAAAAACGTTTTGACATTTCCAAAAATATTTTTGTCGGTGGTTTCCGCCCCCCCGCCCCAGTCAAAAATAACTCACCACATTTGATCTAAGTTCACAAATAGTTTTGGTGCCCTGATGTGCCTGGCTCTCGCTGAATATGCTCTCACACATAGACCAGGGCTTCTCAGGTGTGGGTAGAAGCCACAACAGGGCTACTAAGGTTCTGGAATGCAAGGCCTGAGGCCAGGTCTATACTAAAAAGTCAAACCAGCTACATCGCTCAGAGGTGTGAAAAATCCAGCCCCCTCAGCGATTTAGGTAAGCCAACCTAACCACTGGTGTAGCCAGTGCTAAGCAGACCGAAGAATTCTTCCGTTGACTTAGCCACTGCCTCTTGGGGGAGGTAGATCCAGTACAGAGATGAGAGAACCCCTCCTCTCTCCGGAGTCAGTGGCTACACTGAAGCGCTGCAGTGATGCTGCTGTTGCAGGTAAGTGTAGACATAGCCTGAGTCTGTTCTCACTTCCACAGGTGAGAATCAGGAGTCAAGCCAATGGAGTTACAGGTGTAAATGTGAAGAGAGTCAAGCCAGTTATTTCCCGGCCCTAACTGGTGTTTGCCACTCTTTCCAGTTTAGTATCACCTGCAAATTTCATTCATGTGCCCTTAACTCCCCTCTGCCCTGCTCATTAAACAGTGGGTTTGTCTACACTACCCGCCGGATCGGCAGGCAGTGATCAATCCAGCAGCCGGGGGTGGTGGTGTTGGTCAATTTATCGCATCTAGCATAGACGCAATAACTGACTGCTGAGCGCTCTCCTGTCAACTCTAGTACGCCACCAGAACGAGAGGCACAGGTGGAGTCGACGGGGGAGCATCAGCTGTTGACTTACTGCAGTGAAGACACCACGGTAAGTAGATCTAAGTACGTCAACTTCAGCTACGTTATTCATGTAGCTGAAGTTGCTTATCTTAGATCGACCCCCCGCAATAGTGTAGACAAGCCCAGTGTGTTAAAAAGGCCCATTTCTAACATCGCTGCTCCCTGTGGGCTTGTCTACACTACCGCATTGTCTTCACTGCGGTAAGTTGACAGCTGACGCTCTCCCATTGACTCTGCTTGCGCTTCTTGTTCTGGTGGAGTAGTGGAGTCAATGGGAGAGCATCCAGTGGTTGACGTATCGTGTCTATAGATGCGATAAATCAACCCCCGCTGGATCGATCGCTGCCCGCCAATCAGGTGGGTACTGTAGACAAGCCCTGTGAGCCCTACCAAACACCTCTTCCAGCCCTATGCAGCATTACTTACTCTTGTTCATGGCCTTTCAGCCAGTTCTCAAGCCACAAGAATGTTTATATCCAAGCCAATTTGGATCCATTTGCCAAGTAAGGCCATGTCTACACTACAGAATTAAGTCAACCTAACTTATGTTGGCATATAGCCACTCCAGTAATTACATCGCTTGTGCGTGTCTACATTTTCCTTTGTGCTGGCCGTGCATGGCCTCACCAGGAACACTTGCATTGATTGTACTATCAGGAAGGGGCATTGTGGGAGGGCTTCTGAAAGCCAGTAACAGCTGATATGAGCAATGCAGTGTCTACACCCTGACACTGCATTGACCTTGATGCTACACCGCTTGTGGAGGTGGAGGAGTTAAGTCAGTGTAGTTGGGCAGTGCCACTGGGCGTGAGAGAAATGTAAGTGTAGACACTTCCATATTTAGGTTAATGTAAGCTGCCCTTGTGTCGATATAACTCTGTAGTTTAGACCTGGCTTAAGATTTAATGAGATCTAGCTGCTTTCCTCAACAACCCAATACAGGACATTAAATGTGTTTCCTCCTTTCCCTAATTTTATAATATGTCCAGTTTCTCTAACAAGATTAGCTCTGTCCAAACCCCCAGTGCCGCTGGTGGATCAAGAGGCACTCCCTTTGAATGGACCTTTTTGGAAATGTGCCTGTAGGGCTGGTGGGAAACTGTGTTCCTGTCCTGTGAGAATCGGTAAGATTTTGAAAAATTTTCCCACCCCAAACTTTCCCAGCCTTCCTGTGTTCGTGTAAGCCAGCCCAGGAAGAATGGTGGAATCCATCTTAAACCTGGTGCTTTTCCATATAGAAGGAGGGGTGGGGACCCAGAGAGAAAAAATTCCCACCTGTGCCAAAAGTATACAAGGGGGTGGAACAGAACAAAGGGGGCTGCAGTCATGAGAAATCCCTAGTTACCACCTGAACTGGAGCTAACAAGGTACCAGGGGAAAGGATTGGGCCCAGACTAAGAAGGAGTCTAGTCTGTGAAAGAAGCTTATTGGAACATCTGAGGGTGAGATTTGCCTGTATTCAGTTTCTTAATGTATTAGGGTTTAGACATGCGTGTTTTGTTTCATTTTACTTGGTAGCTTAATTTGTTCTGTCTGTTATTATTTGAAACCACTTAAATCCTACTTTATACTGAATAAAATAGTTTATTAACTAACCCAGAGTCAGTGATTAATACCTGGGAAGCAGACAACTGTGCATCTCTCTCTCTGTGTGTTAGAGAGGGTGGACAATTTATGAGTTTACCTGGTATAAGCTTTATACAGAGTAAAACTGATTTATTTGGGGTGTGGATCCCCCACTGGGAGCTGGGTGCTGGAGACAGGAATACCTGCTGAGTGGTTTTCAGTTAAAGCCTGCAGCTTTGGGGTGTAGTTCAGACCCTGGGTCTGTGTTGCAGAAGAGTAGCATCTCTGGCTCAACAAGGCAGGGTTCTGGACTCCCAAGCTGGTAGGGAAAACTGGCTCAGAGGTAGTTTCAGCACAGCAGGTGACAGTCTCAAGGGAGTCTGTGACCCAACCTGTCACACCGACAATTTCAAAACTTGTTTTTTTCCCCAAATGTTTTTGAAAGATGGGAAGTTTGTCTGACCCTTTCCTGTGAGATGGTTCCATTTTGACAAAATCGGCATTTCCCAACAAGAATATATTTAGTGGGAAAATTCTGGATTAGCATGAAGGGTCTGGTTCCATTTATATTAAGGCCTCTTTCCTCTGCTGTGGGAATTCTCCATGTATCTCAGGGGCTTTTATCACCCTGTGTGCCCTTGCAGTATTGTAAAAGAGGAAGAACTGGGAAGCAGAATCCTTCCCTGGTACCATAAAGGGAACCCGGAGCAGATGTAACTTCTACACTAAAGCCCTTTACACTGCTCTGGCAGTGCAATTTGTATAAAGTAGAATCAGGCCCACAGTCGTTTATATTTGCACCATTGTTGCTCAGAGCCAAATATTCAGTTGCTCAGCACTCCTAACTGGGGCCCAGATTTTTATAAGAGCTCAGCATCCAATGTGCACTCAAATTGCTGAGCACTTGTGAAAATCTGGCCATTTACTGTGGTGATCAATGGGAGCTGAAGTCTTTTGAAAGTCTGGCCTTGACTGTAGGTGCTGAGCTCTTCTGAAAATTCTGGCTACGATGCTTGCCTGAATCTGCGGAGAGCCTGACACAACAGCTTTGAGGGGTTTTAGTGACCCGTGCTTTTCAACATTAGGTTTCAGAGTCAACAGCAGATTGAAAAGTTAAATAATCAATATTGTTAATATCACTGTCGATCATCTAAACAGAAACATCTGGCTAAGGTGATTCTCCACCATTATGGGTCACAGTAAGAGACTAAGAGGCAGTGGCTGTCAAGGGTAACAAAGTTCAAATCCTGTGCAAATCTCAAATGCATTTTATCCCAGGGAAGGGGAAATTCACCCAATCCCTAATGCTTTGGCAAATCCTCCAGATTCACATTTTGCAATTTCCCAAACGGAACAGTGCATTGTGTGTAAAAAAATGCTGTGTGGCACAATGTAAAGTTCTATCAGAGTAAATGAAAGTGAGAAATTCTCTTTTGCACAAAAGGGCAGCAAATGAGCTAGCCACCACCTGAGGCAAACTGAAGCCTATAGGTAAGGAAAATGCACTCCCTAAAATGCTCTGGTTTCAGATTTATTTGAAGCGGCTGCAGAAGTGTCAGTGCTCTCACTATGTCACAGAAATGTCAATGACCATATATGGTTATGCTCAGGGCTGGGTAAAACCTCCTTGAAGCTAGTGGACATAATAGCTGTGCTTCATTCAGGAAGCATTGTAAAAAGCAATTAAGCTCCTTTATGGGACAGTCAGACAAAACACAGGAGCCACCACCCAAAGCACAGGACACATGCAAGGCTGGCTAGAAATCGGAGATGTGGATGGAGGGATTTGAGCAGGCAGATGAATATCAATGTAGGGGGGTGGGTATTGTTTGAGAGAGATGTATGTGCATGTGTGTGAGAAGCACAACATATGCACACTATGGGTACATCTACACTGTCATAAAACACCCACAGATGGCCAGGGTCAGTTGACTAAGGCTCACCCAGCTATAAAATTGCAGTGTAGATGCTTGGGCTGCAGCATGGGCTCTGAGATCTTGCAAGGAGGGAGGGTCCCAGAACCCAGGCTCCTGCACAAGCCAAGACATCTACACTGCAGACCATCTTGGTTCAGTGGAAAAATGAAGGCAGTGTTTAGAAACAAAAGAGCAACATATAACAAATGGAAAGAAGTGGAAATAGAGAGCAAATCAATACAAATTAGAAGTCATGAAGTACAGAAAATTGATAAGGGAAGCTAAAGACATCAGAGAAACCACTATGGCTGGCAGGGCCAGTAAGGACAATAAGGATTTTTTAAAGTATACTAGGAACAAAATAAATCCTAGCAATGGTATTGACACATTGTTAGTTCATAAAATTGTTAGTAATACAGAAGAGGTAGAAGTGTTCAATAAGTATTTCCATTCTGTATTTGGAAGGAATCAGGATAATGTGTTTGTATCATATTAAGGTGATGGAGTACTTTCCAGTACATTAGTAACTGAAGATGATTCTGAACAACATCTGCTAGAGATAAACATTTTTTAAAAATCAGTGGGCCTGGAAAACTTGCCCCCAGGAGTTCTAAAAAATGTTGGCTGAGGCGATCTCATGCCCACTGGTATTAATTTTTAATAATTCTTGAATACCAGGGAAATTGCAGAAGACTGGAACAATGCTAATGTCGTGCCAATATTCAGTAAGGACAAGCAGGATGACCTGGAGAATAGAATGGAAAAGCTGATACAGGATTCAAGTGATAAAATGTAAAAGAATAGGAATAGAAGCAGTGCCAGTCAACAGGGTTTGTGGTAACTGCAGAGATATAATATACTGAGATTTTTATAAGGCATCTGATTTAGTACCACACAACATTTTGATTTAAAAAATGAGCATTGCACAATATCAATGAAGCACACGTTAAATTGGTTATGACCTAGGTAATTGACAGATCTCAAAAAGTAGTTGTCAAGGGGGAATTTTCATCGTTGGGGAGTAGTTTCTAGTGGGGTTCTGCAGAGATCAGTACTGGGTCTGATCCCATTCAGCACTTTTGGCAGTGATCTGGAAGTAAATGTCAAATCGCGGCTGATAAAATTTGCAAATGAAACAATAATTGGCAGAGCAGAAAATGATGAGGACAGGGCAGTCAAACAGAGCGCTCTGGATCACTTGGTAGGCTGGGCCCATTGGCACAAAATGTGTTTTAAATGCAGCCAAATGAAAAGTTATACCTCTAGGAGGAAGGGATGCAGACCAGACCTACGGAATGGGGTGCTGTGTCCTGGAAAGCAGAGATTGAGAAGGATTATGGGGGACAAGCAACTGAACACAAGCGCCTCGTGCGATGCTGTGGCAAAAAGCACGGATGCAATTCTTGGCTGGATAAAAAGGGGACTTTTGAGGAAGGAGGTGATTTTTCCTCTGTAAATGGCATTGGTGAGACCCGTACTAGAACACTGTCCAGTTCTGGTGTCCACATTTTTAAAAGGCTGTTGAAAATTTGAAGAGGGGGCAGAAAAGAGCCAGAAAAGTTATCTGGGGGCTGGAAAAAGTGCCTGACAGGGAGAGACAGAGCTCAGTCTGCTCAGTTTATCAAAAAGAAGTTTGAGATGTGACTTCGTTACAGTGCCTAAGTCTCTTCACGGAGAGAAGATAATAGATACTAAGGGGGGGGGGGGTCTTTGACCTAGAAGATGAAAGCAGAACAAGGGCTGATGGCCAGAAGCTGAAGCCAGGCAAATTTAAATTAGACTCACTAAAAAAAAACAAAAAAAAACCCCCACCAACCACAAACAGGGAGGCTAATGAATCATTGGAACAAGCTATCAAGGAAAGTAGTGGATTCTCCATATCTGGATATCTTCAAATCAAGACTGTATGCCTTTCTGGAAGCTGTTTTAGCCAAGTATTGGGCTCACTACAGCGGGAACAGGGCAAAATGTAATGGCCTGCGATACACAGGAGATGAGACAAGATGCCATGGCCCCCAGGCTCCCCATTCCTGTGCCCTGATAAGTGCCTGTGTATGGAACAGAGTACAGCTATTGAACTTGTTATTCAGGAGATCTGACTAGACAATCACAGTGGTCACTTCTAGCCTTCAAAGCTCAGAATACAATCTATACATCTAAAAAATGTCCCTTAATGCAGCATCGCTACTCACAGAAATCTGAATGTCCAACAAGGCGAGGACTCTAGGCTATACCAATGTCAGGGCCCTGTAATGCAGCGCTGCCAAGGCACAGGCATTTTAATAAAACATGACACAGAGCAGCTCTCCCAGGAATGTCAGTATCCAAAGAGTGCAGTTCCTCTCTGGCACAGAAATAGCAATGCCCCATAACTGAGCATTGCTATGTCAGTGCCCCATCAAGCAATGCCGCAAGGTCAGAGAAATGACAATACACGGGAATGCAGAGCCGCTGCGTCACAGAAACGTGAATGAAACATAACACAGAACCAGTCTCAGATTTTTTTATCCAAATTATGCAAAAGCATTGTAACAGACCGCCGACTCCTGCTGGTCAGTCCAGGAATTAGCTCAATTCCAGCACTCAGAGCACCTCCTGCTGGCCGGTGTTTCTCCTTCCTTAGGCCCATGTCCCTCCCATACCCCAGTGCCCTTTACCTTGGGGTTCTGCCCACAGCAGTACCCCCACACTCTGCATCTCCTCTCCAAGGGGAACCCCCAATCCTCTATACCCACCTTACCTCAGTGGCTACTGCCAGTCATCATCTAGCCCCTTTTCTCTGGGGCAAACTGCAGTCTGTAAGGGCCACTCATCACTGGCAAGGGGGTTGGACCTGCTGCCTTTCTTGGCCCAGCTGTCTCCCTGCAGCCCCAGTACCTCCTTTGGCTTTCAGCAAGGCCTCAGCTGGAGCTCCCCAGCACCTCTTGCCCTTCTGCAGCTCTGCTCTGCGTACCCTGCACTCCCAGGCAGCTAGGTCCTTCCCACTCCAAGGCTAGAGTAAACCTCTGAGCTGTTAACTCACAGCCCTCTTATCAGGGCCAGTTGTGCCCTGATTGAGCTGACCATACCTGTGGCCAGCTACCAAGCCAGCCTCCCTCAGCTGCTCTTAATCCCTTTTCTAATTGGGTCCCAGCCACAGCTCTCTCCAAGGGCTGCTTTTAACCCCTGCTCTCCTGGAGTGGGGCAGCCACCCCACTACAAGCATCGTCGTCATTATAGATTCATAGAAATGTGGGGCAGGAAGGGACCTCTAGAGGTCATCTAGTCCCGCCCCCTGCACTAAAGCAGGATTAGATCCCAGAAACTTCAGTGCCCCCATAATGCAGTGCTGCTATGTCAGAGAGGTGTTAGCAGAGGTGCTGGAACAAGTTGTACGGTGGAGGTGCTGAGAGCCATTGAACCAAACTGTAAACCCTGGACATGATGGAAACCACTTCAAGCCAGGGGGTGCAGCAGCACCCTTAGTTCCAGCACCTATGGGTGTTAGTGACCCAATAGCACCACACTGCTATGTCATTGAAATGTCAAAGTCCCATAAGGAAGTGGTTCTCAACCAGGGCTCCGGGGCCCCCTTGGGGGCCACGAGCAGGTTTTGGGGGGTCCTCTAAGCAGGGCCAGCATTAGACTTGCTGGGACCCAGGGCAGAAAGCCGGAGCCCCATGGTCTGGGGCTGAAGCCCAAGGCCCTGCCACTGGAGGCTGAAGCTGAAGCTTGAGCAACTTAGCTACACGGCACCCCCTGTGCTGTGGGGCCCTGGGCAGTTACCCTGCCCGCTACCTCCTAACACTGGCCCTAGCTTTGATATGCAGAAAAATAGTTGTTCTGGGACAAAGGGGCAGTGGAGTTTTTACAGGATGTTGGAGGGGGGGGAAGGGGAGTCAGAAAGGAAAAAGTTGAGAACATCTGCCATAAGGCAACACCACTATGACACAGAAATCTACATACCCCAAAAATGCAGCAACGGTATACGTGATAGAATGCCCCATAATACACCACCGGGTTGTCCTACAAATAGCAGTGGCCCATAACACGGCACTGCTTAATGCCACGCCAATACCATCACTCAGAAACATCCGTGCCCCATAAGGCAGCATTGCTGTCACTTAAATATCAATGACCCATCACCCGGGACTGCTGGGTCGCAGAACTGTCAGCGCCCACAATAAGAATCAACCCTGTCACACAGAAATGAGAAGGACCTATCCTGCAGTGCTGCTTTTTCACAGAAATGTCAGTGTCCAACAATGCTGCGCTGATACATCTCGGAAACCCCAGCACCCCACAACACAGCTCACACCCACTGCAGTGCCCCCTCGAGCATCACACTGCTGGCTCACAGAAGTATCAAAGACCTATGCACCACTATGTCACAGAAATGTCAGTGTGCCAGGCTGCAGCCCAGCTAAATCGAAGACATGTTAGTGGGTCAAACTATGTCACAGAAAGGTTATTGCCCCTGAATGCAGTGCAGCTGCGTCATAGGAATGCAATGCCCCATAATACAGTATCGCCATGCCACAGAAATGTCAGGCCCCCATAATGCACTGCAACCCAGTAAAGGCAATGGCTCGTAACCTTGGACGGCTGGGTCAGAGATGCGTCAGGGCCCCTGTAGTGGGATGCGCTGACTCAGCAGCCTGTCACTCAACCCCCACCCGTTGCTATGAAGTGAGCGCAGATTGAAAGACAGGCTGTTGGCAGAGGTGACCCATTAACTGAGGGACGATACAGCTGAGGGGCTAATGGGGTGGAAGTGTCTCCGGCTGGCAGGCCTGTATAAGCAAACAGGAAGGAAGTGCTGGGAGGGGGCAGGCAGCCGGAAGGAAGGCAGAAGTTGGCAGGACTGGCTGCTGCTACGACTACCGTACCCTTGCCCAGAAGCAAGCGGAGAAGCTGGCTCTGGATTGTGAATGTAGTTCATAACAAAGCACCATGAAGGTTGAGAAGACCTGGAGCGGTTGTGGGCAGTCACTGAGCTGGAAAGGACCCTCAGGGGACCACCTTATGACAGCCCCATATAATGCAGCCTCCATATAGAATCATAGAAGGCTAGGGTTGGAAGGGACCTCAGAAGGTCATCTAGTCCAACCCCCTGCTCAAAGCAGGGTCAATCCCCAGACAGATTTTTACCCCAGTGCCCTAAATGGCCCCCTCATGGATTGAACTCACAACCCTGCTTTTAGCAGGCCAATGCTCAAACCACTGAGCTATCCCTCCCCCCAGTGTCAGAGTAACTCTCAGTGTCCCCATGGCTAGGTTGACCATATGTCCCAATAAAATCAGGACTGTCCCGATATTTAACCTCTTGTCCCATGTCCCGATCGCACCCCATTTGTCCTGATATTCGGGTAAGGAGGCGAGCGGGAGGGAGGTGCTGATCCCGTGCATGCTCCGGGGCTGGAGCACCCACAGGGAAAAATTGCAGCCAAGCTCCCCCCTCCTCACCTCCTTCTCCCCCCTCCCCCCAGCATGCTGAGTCCCCGCTCCTCCCTCCCTCCAGTGCTTCCCGCCGCCTAACAGCTGTTTGGCGGCACTTAGCACTTTCCAGGAGGGAGAGGGGAGGAGTGGGGATGCGGCACGCTCAGGGGAGGAGGCGGAGAAGAGGCAGGGCAGGAGCGGGGACTTGGGGGAAGGGGGTGGAATGGGGGCAGGGCGAGGGCAATGCAGGGGCAGGAAGTGGCAGGGGGTGGGCGAGCACCCACCTGGCAGAGGGGAAGTCTGCCCCGCAGGGGTGAGTGGCAGGCGGGGCGTGAAGAGGCGAGTGGCGAGCAAGTGAGGAGGTGAGCGGTGGGTGGGGGACTGAGGAGGGATGCAGCAAGCCAGTGGCAGGCTGGGGGATGAAGAAGGGTGCGGTAGGGGGGCCGAGTGGGGAGGGGGCGGGACCTGGGGCAGAGTGGGGGGGAGGAGTGGGGGTGGACTGGGCTGGGCTGATGGCACCCCAATGTATCCCGATATTTTAGTGTGGTGATCTGGTCACCCTACCTATGGCACACAACTGCCCTGTCCCAGAGAGCAGGGCTCTGGCCCCTCCACCCCACTAGCAAGAGAGAGAGATGGGGCGAGATGCTCCACCTTCCCCTGCTGAGATCCCAGAGAGTTGCTGTCCTCTGCAGACACCAGTTGGGGACGCAGGCCCCTAGGCTAGTTGGTGGCTGTGTGGTCACCCACCAGCTTCACAGGCATCCGCCCTTCCCCACCTCCTCCTGTTATTTGTTGCCTGCACTTGTTGCACCTTGTCTGTCTGCATCCTCTTCTGGCTCACGCCCGACGCAGCGGGACCCTGACCCCTGACTGGTGCCCCCTGGTGATACTCCAACCCCTGCACACAAAGCACAACCCTCATGATAATAGACCCTGCTCTGCCAGGAGGAGACCCAGCGGTTGGGAACCGGCCACACATGCCCCAAACTGAGAGGGTGCGAGGCGAACGGCCATGGGGGACACCTATCCACTGCTGTACTCCTTCCTGCTGGCACTGAGCGCGCGTGCCGGGGTTCGAAGCATAGTAACAGAAGCCCTTGCTGGGGAACACATTTCAACATGTTCGTATTCCCAGGCCAGCTTTCAAAATCCCCTTCCTATCGCTTCTGTGCCGATTGCTCTTGTCTTGCTTGGCTCCTGGCTTCAGGCTGCATTAAGTGGGATTTATTAGCAACTTTAATCAGCTGAAAGAAAAGAAAAGAAAAGAAAAGAAAAGAAAAGAAAGATGCTAACCTCCAGGCCCCTATTTCTGGAGACCCCTTTCCCAGAGAACTGGAGCCGTCTTTCTTGGCAGGCAGAACTAGCCAATGCCTGTGTGGGGACTGTACATGTTCCCCACACTTCGTTGCCAGCATTGAACGCAGTTTGATATTTTCCCACTCCACAGCTGGAGGCAGGGCGGGGATGGAGAGAGCAGGCAGCAGGGGGTGCCAAGAATGCAGTTAAATGGCCTGACAGACAGCTGCCAGGGAGCCATCCTGGGAAGGGAGTCCCTAGATACCTTGCTTCTTCAAAGTCAGATGAAGATGAGCATCTGCTCTGCCTGGGAGCCCCCTGGGGCTATATCACTGATTGCATTTGTAACACCTGTCTTCTGAAGAGCCCCGAGTGAAATATTAATGAGTTACAGCTCACAGCACATGTCTGACTATCATTATCTCATTTTACAGGTGGGGAAACTGAGGCACAGAAGGGGAAAGTGACTCGCCCAAGACCACACAGTGAGAGTTAATGGCTGAGCCAGGAACCGAGCTCCTGACTCCCAGTGCTGTGCCGTAACCACAAAGCCATCCTTGATTCCTAGTGATAAATGATCCCTCCGCTGCTGCCAGAGACAATGGGGGAGGTGGGCTAGGCAGCGAAAACCTGACAACCGTCTCTGCACTGCAGCCTAAGGAACGTCAAGGAAACCACACACAGCAGCAGGACTTTGGGTCTCATGCCACAAGGTAGCCTCATGCAAAGTAACCTCACCTACCCTGCTGCAAGCTAATGCACGGAGCATGACACAAGGAAAAGTAGAACACTGCTCTGCAGTGCAGCCTAATGCAGCAGGCACGATGCTATCGAACGCAGCAGAACAACTAACTGTGGCACGTAACCTATCACTTAAATCACCCACTACACCTGATGACTAGAGGATAGCTAATGTCAAGCTGATTTTTTAAAAAAAGCTTCGTGGACAATCCTAGAAATTACAGGCCGGTAAGACTAACTTCAGTACCAGGCAAACTGGTTGAAATGATAGTAAAGGACACAATTATCAGACACAGAGATGAACACGATATGTTGGGGAAGAGTCTGCATAGTGTTTGTAAAGGGAAAACATGCCTTAATCTGTTAGATCTCTTTGAGAGTGTCAACAAACATATGGACAAGGGGGAGCCAGTGGATATAGTGTACTTGGACTTTCAGAAAGCCTTTGACAGGGTCCCTCACCAAAGGCTCTTAAGCAAAGTAAGAAGTCATGGGGTAAGAGGGAAGATCCTCTCATGGGTCAGTAACTGGTTAAAAGAAAGGAAACAAAGGGTAGGAATAAATGGTCAGTTATCACAGAGGAGAGAGGTAAATAGCAGGGACTAGTGCTGTTGAATATATTCATAAATGAGCTGGAAAAGGGGGTGAATAGTGAGGTGGCAAAATGTGCAGATGATACAAAATTACTCAAGATAGTTAAATTCAAAGCTGACTGCGAAGAGCTACAAAGGGATCTCACCAAACTGGGTGACTGGGCAACAAAATGGCAGATGAAATTCAATGTTGATCAACGTAAAATAATGCCCATTGGAAATCAAAATCCCAACTATACATATAAAACGATGGGGTCTCAATTAGCTGTTAACACTCAAGAAAGAGATCTTGGAGTCATTATGGATAGTTCCCTGAAAACATCCACTCAATGTGTGGCAGCAGTCAAAAAAGCGAACAGAATGTTAGGAACCATTAGGAAAGAGATAGATAATAAGACAGAAAATATCATAATGCCACTATATAAATCCATGGTACATCCACACCTTGAGTACTGCATGCAGTTCTGGTCACCCCATCTAAAAAAAAATATTAGAATTTGAAAAGGTGCAGAGAAGGGCAACAAAAAAGCCCCCAAATGTCCTCAGAATGATTAGGGGTATGGAACAGCTTCCACATGACTGGGGCTGTTCATCTTAGTAAAGAGAAGACTAAGGAAGGATATGATAGAGGTATATAAAGTCATGAATGGTGTAGAGAAAGTGAAAGGGAAGGATTATTTACCCGTTCACATAACACAAGAACCCCAGGGGTCACGCAATGAAATTAATAGGCTGCAGGTTTTAAACATGCATAAGGAAGTACTTCCTCACACAACGCACAGTCAACCTGTGGAACTCATTGCCAAGGGATTTTGTGAAGGTCAAAAATATAACTGGGTTCAAAAAAGCTCTAGATAAGTTCACGGAGGATATGTCCATTAATGGCTATTAGCCAAGAGGGGCAGTGATGCACCCCACGGTCTGGGTGTCCCTAAACTTCTGACTGCCAGAAGCTGGGACTGGAGGACAGGGGATGGATCACTTGATAATTGCCCTCTGAAGCACCTGGCGCATGTCCAGTTGGATTGGGATTATGTTATCCAATGTGCAATACTTTGCATTTATCAGCAATGAATTTCAACTGCCATTATGTTGCCCAGTCACCCAGTTTTGTGAGATTCCTTTACAATTCTTCAAAGTCAGCTTTGGACTTAACTATCTTGAGTAATTTTGTATCATCTGCTAACTTTGCCACCTCATTGTTCACCCCCTTTTCCAGATCATATGTGACTATATTGACCAGCACTGGTCCCAGCACAGATCCTTGGGGGACCTCGCTATTTACCTCTCTCCATTGTGAAAACTGACCATAAGTCCTATCCTTTGTTTCCTATCTTTTAACCAGTTACTGGTCCATGAGGGGACCTTCCCTCTTATCACATGTCTGCCTATACAATTGCTGTCAGGTACTCAGGAAAAATCTCTGAAGAGTTCATCAGAGGGAAGGAATGAAGT
This sequence comes from Mauremys reevesii, assembly GCF_016161935.1. Taxonomy (NCBI): domain Eukaryota; kingdom Metazoa; phylum Chordata; order Testudines; family Geoemydidae; genus Mauremys; species Mauremys reevesii. The sequence continues at coordinate 123,445,333 of NC_052626.1, read as the reverse complement.
AGTGCAGAAGATACACTCAGGGATGGATGTTCAGCCCCATTCACAAGGACATCAAATATGCCGAAGAGAAGATCTCTAACTATCCAAAGAAGACGGACAATCTTCAAACAGGACACTCTGGTAAGAAGAGAGGACAGAACGTTCTGCAAGGGACAGAAGGACAACGGAATGGGCTGTGGGAGCAAACTGCAAGATTGGATGGGGTTCTGGGAGGCAAGACTCGATGGTGCTGATGGTGAACTGGTGATGCACCAACATCCTGTTCTGGTATTTCCTAATTCCAGAGTACTGGACTTTGCAACCTTCATATTCTTTTAACATACTTTTTGTCTATTTAATGTCCTAGATTTTTATAAAACCAAACTGAACAAACAGAAATTCCATCGTGTGGCTTCATATTGACACCCACCTGGGTCATCAGCAGGGTTAGAAGCCTCTAGAGCAGTAGTGGGCCACCTGCGGCCCATGGGCCACACACGACCCATCAGGGTAATCTGCTGGCGGGCCGCGAGACAGTTTGTTTACACTGACCATCCACAGACACGGCTACTCACAGCTCCCAATGGCCGCGGTTTGCTGTTCCCAGCCAAAGGGCGCTGCGGGAAGCTAACTGTGCTAATTATTACATTACTACTCTCACTCTCTCTTCTTTTTGCACATGACACATGGAATCAGGTCATGATCACTGTCAGCTAGGCAACCATTAATTGCCTAGCAAGGGGAATACTGAGTAGAAGTGGGAAACCAGTATTACCTTGGGACACAGATTGAAATACTGTATCCAGGTCTGGTCTCCACACTTTAAATAGGATGTTGAAAAACTGGAAAGGGTTCAGGAAAGAGCAGCAAGAAGGAATCAAGGTCTGGAGAACCTGCCTCATAGTAGGAGACTTAAGAAGCTTGAACTTCATAGCTTACCCAAGAGAAGGTTAAGAAGTGACTTCATCCTGGCCTATTGGTGCCTACAAGGGGAAGAAGGGGAAGAGGAAACCTTCTTATGTAGGTTTCCAACATAAGAGGGCTCTTGAATGTAGCTGACAAGGATAGAACATAAACCAGTGGCTGGAAGCTAAACTAGATAAATTCAGACCCGAAATAAGACCCACATTTTGAACAGAGAGGGGAACTGACCACTGTGACAAATTGCCAACAGGTGTGGTGGATTTTCCATCACTTGAAGTCTTTCAATCAAGACTGGGCACCTCTTGCTCAGCTCAACCCGAAGTAATTGGGTTTAATGCAGGAATCCCTAGGTGAGGGTCTCTGGCCTGTGTTATGCTGGAGGTCAGACAAGGTGATCATAATGGTCCCTTTTGCCCTTAGACTCTATGACCACATGGATCTATGTGCCACCTTCTCCAACCCCTTCGCTTTTCTTATTGCCATTTAGTACCTTGGCCAGTAATCACCAGCCCTGGCAGTTAACAAGAGCAGTCCGTTCCAAAATAACCACGAGAAGGATTTGAAAATTATGAGGCTTTGAAAAAATAAATAAAAGATGTTGAGGCTTTGGTCTGTCCTCAGATTGGTTAATCTTTAGGCAATGCTATCTGCTCACCCGTATGTGTGTGTGAGAGAGAGATTCTCTCTAAGCACGCACACAGCCTTCCGCCCAGCTGCTCCCTTTACCCTCCCTTCCTACTGCTCTCCTTCTCCATCCACAAACTCTGCCCTTTACTCGCTGTTCCCAGCCCAGCCTAGAATAGCAGTCTGCAGCCAACCCCTCTGTCCTGTTAGCCGGTAGCAAGTACCCCACGCCTGCCAGCCAGAATACGATGCCTGGTCTTGTGGTGTCTGAGTGCAGCACACAATTCAAAAGCACGAAGGCTCAGAGCAGCAAGGTGTTGTTTTCCCCTGCTTCCTATGAGACAGCGGATCAGTGGCAAGATCAAGGCAAAGCTTACACATGTCTCATCACCATTCCACTGTCTTACACCAACGTTGCTGAATTGGGGCCAGTAAGCTGCCATCACAAGTGTGAACACGTGCTGGGAAGGATGAAAGGCGGTGCAGCTAACAGCCAGCTCTGCCTGCTCTCAGGGAGTGTCACGCAGAGGCGGATTACTGTTTTGTGGAGCCCTGGGCCAGAGCAAGTGGGGGCCCCACCCCACCCCTGCCTGCAGTGCCCCCACGCCCTCCCCACGCTCCTGCCGGAGAGTGGGGTCGGGGCATGGAGGCTTCCCTTGCCCACCTGGTGCTCAAGTCAGGAAGTGGGGTCAGGGCACAGGGACTTCCTGCACTCCCTGGTAGGAGCAGCAGGTGGCCAGGAGGAGCGGAACAAACCCCAGTGCCCCAATCCGACTTCCCAACAGGAGTTCTGGGCAGGCAGCCAGAGCAGGTTGGGGCGCAGGGTGCCCATTTTTCCAAGGATCCCCAGTTGGCCAGGGCCCCGGCCCTGATTAGTGGCTGGTGCCATGTTTGGGGCAGCCTGTCCTGGAGAGATGATCTGGAACTGGAATTTCTGCGCCTCAGGAAATCCTGACATTATGGGGGGAAAATGGCCTTTCTACTCAGACTGAAAAGCCCAAACTAAAAAACATCCTGACATGTTTATTTTGATATTATTATTTATTAGATACATTACAGAAGTGCCTAGACGCCCCAGTCATGGACTAGAACCCCATTGTGCTAGGTGCTGTACGTTATTTATTAGGCGTATTATGGTAGCACCTCGGAGCCCAGTCCTAGACCCGGAACCCAATGTGCTAGGTGCTGTACAGACACAGAAAAAACAACAGCCCCCGCTCCAAGGAAACAACCATCTAAGCCTAAGACAAAAGACAACAGATAGATACACATGGACTGACAGCAGAATACAAGGAAACAATGACACAATACCAGTGAGTGTGATAGGCTGCGACCTAGGAGTCAGTGCATCAGACCAGAACTCCTGGGTTCTAGTCCTCTGTCTACCACTGACTCACTGGGCAAATTAATTCTCTTCTCTGGCTCTCAATTTATCCATAAGCAAAATGGGAATAATCCTACTGCTCCCCCACATGAGATCCTGGGGTGGAAGGAGCTGTGGAAATGCAAAGGATGATAGTGTTGAAATGTTTCATTTCAACTTTTATAGTCTAATTAAATATTAAAAACAACACACATACCATCTAGCTAGAGATACAACATTATATCATCTATAAACCTGATGCAATATTAAAATTAATATTTTAGTATCACATAAAAGCGTTTCCATTTCTGTGGAGCTGCCTTTTTTGACAGTAAACTCTTCTGACATAACTTTTTTCCATCAGCTCTAATATTTGGCCTTCTCCGAGCAGCCACGGCTTCAGGACCAAACCACAGAGGCCTCTTTCATGGTCAAGCGATATAATGCATTATCTTCTCCGGGTGAAATTCAGCCCCAGGCAAAGGGCTGTCCCATTATGCCCTATTTTCAGGGGTTCCATGGAATGTAAGTAGCTCCTAATGCTGGTGCATGGCACTAGGGTAAATGTGAGCCTTTCAGACCAGGCTACCATCTCCAGCCATGCCAGCTGTGTCACTGGCACATGGCCTCATTTTGTTATTTTGCCAGCATCACTGATATTGCGGGTGCACGCGTCGTCAGAGTGCCAGGTTGGGTGGGTGGACGGTAAGAGCTGGGGCGTGTGCACATATTCGTGCTGGTTCTCATCACATACCAAGCATAGGCATAGCCACAGAGAGCACACTGCCATTCATGCTGGTGTATAAAAGGAGCCCACCGCCCTGGGTGCAAAATCAGATTTTTCCTGAATTCCGTGGCCTACTTACACCACCTCCAATGGCAACACGTACACGAGCCTTGTCAAAGTTACACCTTGCTGGCCCACGTCCAGGTCGGTAGGAAATCCCCATATCTCCAGAAGGGGAAACAGCCTGTCCAGCAGTGTGAGCAGTTACTGATTTGGCCTGCTTTGCTCTGGGACAGGATAGCTCTCAAACCTCTGATGCTACTCTCATGTTGATTTTGCATCGATTGCAATGTCTGCTGCCAACTCCTGATTTCCATCGGCGCAGGAGGGGAATGTACCGGCTAGTGCAACTCAGCATGGAATTAATTCATTGCTACGTCAAGCCACTGCATCTGCTGTAGTAACTCTCACCTCCCCTAGGTACATAGGACCTGATTCCCCTCTTGCATATTAGCTCCACTGAGGTCACTTTGGCTCCCTTCCCAAGCCACAGTCCTCTCCACCACATGCCGTCCCGGAACAAGCTATGCTCTGTGCAGTCGCATCATACTTACAGCTCCTCCAGGAAGCGCAGATGATGGAACGTGCTGGGTTGCAGCTCACTAATGTTGTTCATGCTCAGATCACTAAAGGAGAAGAAAGACAGAAGTCTCTGATCAGTTATTTTTGGTGGCTTGCACGGCATAAACGTCTCCCTGCTCTGCTGGCCGGGCTCTGGTGAAGGAGGATACACCCTTGCCAAAGGCATCTCAGCTCTAACATGGCAAGCAGAAATAACCTCCCAGGCTCTGGGGGAAAATATCAGGGCACAAAGCAGGATGAGAGATGTAATCATAGTAATTAATACTATATTCTTCTATAGCATCTTTCATCTGAGCATCTCAAGCATCAGCCGGTTTATGAAGCTTCCCATCAGCCCTGTAAGTGTTATTACCCCATTTCCACTTGGGGAAACTGAGGCACTGAGTGGTTTGGAATATTATTTCTTTAGACCCAGTAGTGTCCTGTTCTGGCCATTATCCACACTGCTCCCTGCTGGGGGATCTTGTCCAGGGCAGCAGCACACACCTGCCCTGCAGAGGTGATACCGAGATGTTGAAGAGGGAATGGGTCTTGGCCTGCTCTGAACTTTTAACAACCAGGCAAAGGGTCATGACGAAGACTGCAGGGCCTGGAATTTGCTCCGAACCTGGAGGCAAAATCCACCTCTTACTTTATACACAGGTTTGGAAGGATCGGCTTGTTATCAGTCAATGTCAGTAAATGTCAATTTCACTGAGCACAAACGATGAAAAAAATATTTCCATCACCAATCAAAATTTACAGAGAAGTAAAGTAAGCAAAATACAACTTGAGGACTAATTAGAGCTTGATTTAATGCAATTTACTTGACATATTTTGACCTGTGATGTTGACAATTCATGCTTTAATGGTTATAAAACCTTAACTTTTTGAATCTCAATGTTTATTGTCATTAAATAATTGTCTGAACAACTTCTGTGAAAATCAGTAAATACTGAAAAGCTGCTTAACTATCAACATTATTTGTTGAAATTATAAACAAATAAAAATAAAAGTTGAATTCTGCCCAGCCTATTTATGCAGATGAAAACTGCTTCAGATTTGGCTTTTCTCTAGTTCTGTGGCTTCTGGCTGAGGCCCCGTTTAGTATCTGTTTACTATCTGACACATTCACTCTCAGGAGACCAGATACTTCATTGGAAGGTGATGGATTTGACTGACTTCCATCTCAAACCTTTATAACATACCAGTCCATCATGTGCTGACCATACAATTAACAGTAACAAAACAGCGTTTGCTATTACATAGAGCAAGAGTAAGTCTGTAGCTAAAACTCTACATCAGGAGCTCCTAGTCACCTAGTCAGGTGGGGCACAATTCTCCCTGGGCAGATGGGCCAATAGAAAGCTGAGACACATGTAAATCCAACATGTAAAATAGGGTGTGAGCTTGACTTATGTGTTGTACAAATTTTACGCATTTCACTCATCGTGTCTAAATACCAGTGATGGGTTCCCTAGAATTCCCTAGACTAGATTAGGCAGACAGGTCTGCCTCTTCCATAATATGAGAATAAAGAGGCACCAAATGAAAACAAATAGCACAATAGAATATCAGGGTTGGAAGGGACCTCAGGAGGTCACCTAGTCCAACCCCCTGCTCAAAGCAGGACCAATCCCCAGACCCCTAAATGGTCCCCTCCAGGATTGAATATACAAGCCTGGGATTAGCAGGCCAATGCTCAAACCACTGAGATATCCCTCCCCACAAAGGCCTCAGAGACAGCTGATACATGTTGTAAACCCCTTCCCCACCCCAGGGATTGAACGAGGGCCCTCAGCATCTCAGGGGCATGCCTAAACCACTACCCCAGAGAAGGCATATCAAATGCAGAAATGGAAATACTCCCGTCCCTCTACCTCTGCCCCCCACACCAGGGCAAAACACAGATGTTTTAGGCCCAGATTTTACTCACTCCATTCCCCAGCAAATCCCACTAAATCAACGAGCCTAAGTAGGGATTTGACCCACTGATGTCAATGGGGATTTATCCCGATGAAGTGGTGCAGAGTCGGCTCACTCCTGCAGTAACTGTCCTGTGACATTCTGCCTTCAGGAAATCAGCATGGGCAATGAGTTAGCAGGAACTGAAGACAGGAACAGGCAGGTATGGTTGTGGCTCCATAAAACTGCACCTGTCCTGGAGGCACTTCCCAGTGCCATTCCATGGAATCGGCTTAGCAGGGCAGCCCATGCCCAGGGTGCAGATGGAATTGTAAAGCTCCAGGATAGTACAGCTGTGAACAGGAGGTAGATGTGCAGCTGTGCTACAGAAGCTAGGCTGGGAAGTTACCAGGGTAGTGTAGGAAAGTTTCCCCCCTCCCCCACAATGCCCCATTGTACAACCAGAGCGGGTCTGTAATCACTGCCATTATAACTGGGGACTTCCAGAGCTAAAAGCAGAAGCTGCTACAGCTTGAACTAAAGAGTCAAGGCTCCCTCACTGGGTGGTAACAGACTCACAGCCCCTGTGGATCTGGGACACTCTCACACATCAAGGGGAGTGGGCATCAGGCACTGGCTGTTAGGGTTGGTCAACAAATTTCCATCTGAACTTTTTTTTGACTAAATACTCCCCCCCCCCATTTTTGGGTGGAAGAAAAAGGGATTTCTCAGAGGAAAAGTGAACATTCTATGGTTTTCAGCCAAAATTTGGTGGGTTTCAGCTGAAAACGATCCAAAACCGAAAAAAAAATTAGCTGAAATTGAAAAATATTTGGTTTTGGGCCCCTGAAAATTTTCAGTTTTTGGATGAAAAGAAAAATTAAATTTTTCTCCTTAATAAAGTTTTCCATTATTTTATACACAGACTCGGTGCTTGTTAAGAGTAGCCAGTGGAGGTCTAGGTGTAGCTTTTCCCCACCGGTGAGGCTCGAGCCTGTGATGTTTTGTAAATTTTAAAAGGAAACCCCTTTTGTTGCCAAAAACACCTGGCGGAAGGGTTACACTTGGACCAATGGATAGGACACTATACTGGTAATCAAGACTGTTGGGTCCTTTTCCCAGCTCTGCCATTGATTTAGGCTACAGTTTTCAAAAGCTGACTCTGTTTTTCGATGGCCATCTTGAGACACTTGAGTTATAAATATTAGAGGAAGAGACTCATGGGGCATTCCTGCTTTTATTTATTATTTGGATTAGAATAGTGTCAAGATTGGGGCCGCATTGTGCTGGGCACTGTACAAACATATAGTGAGAGAGAGCCCCTGCCCTGCTCACAGTTGAAATGGACGAGAGAGGCAAACGGTAAGTGGGGAAACAGAGGCACAGAGCGGTGAAGGGATTTGCCCAAGGTCACATGGTTGTCAGTGGCAGAGTGAGGAATAGGCTCCAGGTCTCCTGAGTCCCATCCTCCAATGCCATCAATGGAGTTACAGCAGAGGTGAATCTGACCTCACTGTTATTTCAGCAGAAGTGCTAGAAACCAGCTCCAATCACCTAGGCACCTGGTGGCAGATACTATGGCCCTCCTGTTCCCTTCCCTGCACTAACTACTGAGCACGAGTCTCTTCACACAGAACCTTAAATAAAGCCTGAAATCATCTCTTTGGCCCCAGCCCAGCTAGTTTGGTTCTAAACAAAAGTGCTGCCAGTTGAGTGACACACATTCCTGGAATTGCCAGATCAATCTCCCATCCAGGAACCCTCCTTCCCCCAAACCCTGCACCTTTGAAGGCAGATCCCATGAGCTTTTGAAATCCCCCGCACGTCCCTCACAGCTGACTCTTGCCAATCCCCAAGAGCTTCACTTACCTTGCCTCGCGTGGTTACGTTGAGTAAGATTTCAAGAAAACAAATTCTAAATATTCACCTTAAGCACTCCCGAAACTTGTATACACAGGAAAACGGAGCCACCGTTCATGGAAGCGTGATTCAGAGAGTCAGGGCTCATAACTCATCTGGCCCCCCAGGGGTAACTTAATATATTTACTCTGATGTCACTCGCCTTTCACAAACAGGCCCCTTCCCTATTAGCTGGCGCAGAAAAGCAGAAGTAAACGAGAGGGTGCTACTCTCCCTCTGACTCCAAGCCTCCCTGCCCCATATACACTGCTAAGATCATGGACAATGGGCTGGACCTGTTCCTACCAGAAAGACATCAAGGTGTTTTAAAGCAGTGACGCCATCAGTAGGACAAAGAGATTTTCTCATTGGCAAGAGTTTCCTCTGCTCTCTAGGATCTCTAACAAAGGATGAATTCCTGTAGCAACTGGAGCACTCTGAATGGCAGAGCCAGAGCCAGGCAGACTCTCTAGGAGTGCGGAACGAGACGCTGAAGGAGTCGGCTATAAAACTGGGCACAGGAGACCAAACCCAAGCCCAGTGTAAGCGCCCACTAGTCCGAATGGGTATTGCACCTGCTTCCACCACAGGTGATTTTGTTGAAAGAAGCTGCAATGTGAGGACCTGCAAATATGGACTTCATGTCCACTGCAGCCACCAAGTCTGTCCTGAGGGCTTCCTAGGAGGCCAGTCACCAGAGAGTCTACAGCCTGATCCTTCATGTGTGCAGCTGAAGCACTTACCACTTCGGCAGGTGTGTTTGCTTCCCCTTGCGAGCCGTGTAAGCAAACACAGGGGCGTGCGTTGTGCTGGGAAAAATCACGTGCCTGTTGCTGAGCCATGGGACCATCTTTTCCTCTAGGGTCATTTCTACAGAACAGGATGGTGAAGAGCCCAGAGCCGTGTCTGAACTACAAACCCAGATCCAAACACCACTCGGAGGAAGCTCGCATGGATCCACACGGGCCCCGCTCTGTAGAATGGGCAGAGCCAACCCCCACGATCCAACCCTGGGGCCTGGGCGTCCCATGGGATGTTTCCTCTCGAGTGCACAGTTTGGCAAAGCTCCAAAGGGCTGGAGGTTGAGCCAGGGCTTGGCCTCGGAGTTCAGCCAAACCTTTGGGGCTGAGAAGGTTTATTGTGGTTCAGGGACAAGGCCTTCAGAGCTGGATGCTCCTGTCTGAGCTGCAAGCAACAGCCCCCACAGATAGGTCAGCATGAGGAGGGGTAAGGGAACTGGGGGAATCCCCTAAGCCCAGCACACCCGTTTCACTGGCCTGTGGAGAACAGCTCAGAGGTCTCAAAGCCTTTCCTTGCACAGAGCTGCAGCACTTTCTCCTGCCCTCCCCCTGTCCTCTGCCACGTCGCCCCTTCCCCGCTCCAGCCCTCGCCTCAGCTCAGCCCCCCATGTGCCTGTTGACTGCCTTCCTCTGAGAACACCCCTTGACTGCCTGTCCTGCCCCCCGTCTTTCTCCTTATCATGAGCATGTTGTTCTGGCTCTGCCCTGCTTCACCCCACTCCTGACCTCACCCCCACCCCCTATGGCTCCTTCTCCCCTGTCCTGCCCTGATTTCCCCACCACTTTAAGCCCCTGTTAGGACTGTCTAGCCTTGTACAGACCATCTAGATCAGTGCTTCGAAAAATCGGGCTGCTGCTTGTTCAGGGAAAGCCCCTGGTGGTCCGGGCCGGTTTATTTACCTGCCGCGTCTGCAGGTTTGGCCGATCGAGGCTCCCACTGGCCAATGGGGGCTGCTCCAGGCCAATGGGGGCTGCAGGAAGGGCGGCCAGCACATCCCTCGACCTGCGCTGCTTCCCACAGCCCTCATTGGCCTGGGACGGCAAACTGCAGCCAATGGGAGCCGCAATCAGCCAAACCTGCGGATGCGGCAGGTAAACAAACTCGACCCCAGTTTGAAAGAGCCCCAACTGGGCAGTCCTGGTGGAAAGACAGCTTTGCAGAGTGCTCCATTGAAAGCCTTATGACAGCTGTGTGGCCAGCACGTCACTCAGGATGGGATGTCGGGGCAGCGGCTGCACGAAGTGGCACATGACCCCTTGGAAACCTGTGTAGTGAAGGCAGCAGACGTGGGAGTGCATCTCGAAGCAGCATTAACTCCTGCGAGGGGCTCTAGCCAGCCCTCCTGGGGGTCCTAGAACCAGGAGAACCAATGACAGGATTCATGAGGTTCGGGGCGTGGGCTTCTCATGGATCACCAGCCTCTGCCCTACACCGCTGCTAGCTACACGAAGCAGGGTGATTAGGGGAAGGGGAAATTGCCCAAGCAGTGGCCATGTGGTCATGGGGCCAGATGCCCTTTCTCTCATGCCGGTGTAAATCAGGAACCCCCCCCCCCGACGTCCATGCAGTTACCCCATTAGAAATCTGCTCTGAGAGGACAGTCAGGCTGCAGGGTCCTGACTGCTTTTAGAGGCGGGTGGTTCCATGCAGCTGCTTGGGAGTGCTTGAAAGGGACGAATTGTCACATCTTTGCTGAAGAGAGGCATCCTCTGTTGTTCTAGCCAGGCCTAACTCCACGACAGGAAGCAGGTGCCCCTCTCCTGTGATTGATTATGGAGCGGTGACAGTTCTGCCAGCAACAACAGCTGTCCTGCTTCGGCTGTGTCAAACACTTTGCAAGTCAGTTCTCTGTCTACGCCACAAGCCAGTGATGTATAGAATCTGCTCAGCAGGCTGAGGTCTCACATGTCCAGCAACCTCTACTGGCTCCTGTCCCTATGTGACTGTACAAAGGGGGTGGGTGCCACATGATCACTTCGAATCCAGCACCCTCTGCTTGTCTGGTTGTTATTTGCTATGCTGGAAGGTTTTAAGGGCTGCCATTAAGTGGCTCTTTGCCCTGCAGATAATCCCATATCTTGTTAACAGTGATGGGTGTGCTAAGCACCCTTCTTTAAGACAAATTGGGAGGAGCAATTAAACTCCCCTGTATGTAGTGATAGCTGGAGACAACAGAAGCCACCACCACCCAACACAACAGGCTGTATTGCCGGGGGCCCAATGAGAAGCTAAATTGTGAGGGCTCCGAGGTTTCTCTGGGATTAGTTGCAAACGCAAGGCTGAGGAGATTGATTGGTTGGAGCTGCGTGCATTAGGCCTGAAAGCCAACAGCCAGCAGCTGTGAAAGCGAGCAGAGACAGAGGGGACTGAAGAGGCAGACTTGGAAATGATAAGCAAGGAAATTGCCTGTTGCTGTTTGTTTTCACTGCGTTCAGGGGAACAGGACTCTGTGTGAAGACAGGATTGCACCCAAGAAGACTTCAGTCCTCTCATCAATTTCTCCTAACAGAAACATCCCAGCAAGGCTCCCAGTATTAGTGAATCACTTGGGCTGAAGGGGCAATGGTATTTTAATAGTGCCAGTTTTTCCAAAGAAATCCAGGCCAGATTTTCAGGTTTGCAGTTCCAGACCTGCCCCAATAGTCTATAAAATCATGACTGGTGTGGAGAAAGTAAATAAGGAAGTGTTATTTACTCCTCATAACACAAGAACTAGGGGTCGCCAAATGCAACTAATAGGCAGCAGGTTACAAACAAACAAAAGGAAGTGTTTCTTCACACAACACACAGTCAACCTGTGGAACTCCTCGCCAGGGGATGTTGTGAAGACAAAGATCATAACAGGGTTCAAAAAAGAACTAGATAAGTTCACAGGGGATAGATCCATCAATGGCTATTAGCCAGGATGGGCTGGGATGGTGTCCCTAGCCTCTGTTTGCAGAAGCTGGGAATGGGTGACAGGGGATGGATCACTTGATGATTCCATGTTTTGTTCATTCCCTCTGGGACACCTGGCTTTGGCCACTGTTGGAAGACAGGATACTGAGCTAGATGGACTCTTGGTCTGACCCAGTGTGGCCGTTCTTATGTTCTTAATGCACTGAGCCCTTCTGAACATATAGCCCCGATTGTGGGTGCTGAGCACCTGGAAATCAGTCCCACACAGGGTAGCTTTCCCAACACCAAGGGGACTGAACAGAAGGTTCCAATATGACTGAGGGGGGAAGCTAATGGGCTACAGCTTCTGGGAGGAGGAAGATGTTATTAATTAATTATTTGTACTGAGCTAGACACTGTACAATATTTATTAGGTGTATTACAGTAGTGCCTAGGAGTCCCAGTCATGGACCAGAAGCCCAGTGTGTCAGGGGCTGTACAGACACAGAACAAAACGATGGGCCCAATCCTTTAAGGTCCTGAGTCAATGGGAGATGAGAGCCTCAGCACCTTGGGACACTTCGTATTGATGTGCAGTGAAAAGCAGGCCATAAATGATGGATTTAAGGAGCTCCCAAGATCTCCCTATAATGATTCCTGGGTCTCCATGAAATACCTGGGTGGCTCTGGATGGACCCACAACTGCTCGCAAAGAGGTCATTTGGCTTGCAGAGCTAGCTGAAATTGTTTCTGTTACAGTGACGAGCCCCACATGGGGGACCACATTACAAGTGGACTCCGCAGAGAAACGGAGATCAAGCAAGAGAGCAAAGGGGCATCAATTCATCTCCAGTGATCCAGGAGAAATCTGGAGGCATGGCCCTGGCTTCAGTGCTGTTCCCCTTGAGTATCTGAGAGCACCAAGTGACCCTGTGCTTCTACTCCAGTTCTCCATGTTTCTAATTAGTGGACTCATCCTCAGAACATCCCATAACCACTAAATCACGTCTGTGCCCTACCAATGATCCCCACAATGTTGCTATATTAACATAAACCCTTTGAGTCCTATTCCCATAGCTGAATCAATGGGATCTCATCCTAGATGGGCAACACCTTGCTGGCAGTCTGTGAAGAACACATCTCATATGGTGCTGGCTCTCCTCCTTTCAGCTGCTTCTGCAGCCAGCCAGACTCTGCAGGGAAGATCCTGGACATCTGTGCAAGCAGACTGAAACCAGGCAGAGAAGCCAGCACAGCAGGAGATGTTATTAGTAAAGGGAGGAGCAGGGGAGAAGTGGGAGCTGTTCTCAGAGGTCACCAGTGGAGGCCGTCAAATAGGAGAGGAACCAGTAGCTGCCAATTGGAGCAGGTAAAATTACATTTGGATTTGGCCCTGGTGTGACCACAGCTGGAATACTGGGTCCAGGTCTGGGGTCCACTATTCACGAAGGATGAAGATAAATTGGAGAGAGCTCAGAGAAGAACCATGAGAATGATTAAAGGATTAGAACACCTGCCTTCTAGTGAGAGACTCAAGGATCTCCATCGATTTAGCTTAACAAAGAGAATGAGAAGGGGTGACTTGATGGCAGTCTGTAAGTACCTAGCAGGGGAACAAATATTTGACAGTGGGCTTTTCAGTCTAGCAGAGAAAGGTCTAAGATGATCCAATGGCTGTAAACTGAAGCTTGACAAATTCAGACTAGAAATAAGGTGCACATTGTTAACAGAGAAAGTAATTAACTCCTGGAACAACTTACCAAGGGTCCTGGTGGATTCTCCATTAGACCTGGTCCACACTAGGACTTTAATTCGAATTTAGAAGCATTAATTCGAATTAACCGTGCACCCGTCCACACCAGGAAGCCATTTAATTCGACCTAGAGGGCTCTTTAGTTCGAATTCGGTACTCCACCCCGACGAGGGGAGTAGCGCTAAATTCGACATGGCTATGTCGAATTAGGCTAGGTGTGGATGCAAATCAAACTTACTAGCTCCGGGAGCTATCCCACAGTGCACCACTCTGTTGACGCTCTGGACAGCAGTCCGAGCTCAGATGTTCTGATCAGCCATACAGGAAAAGCACCGGGAAAATTTGAATTCCTTTTCCAGTCTGGCCAGTTTGAATCTCATTTCCTGTGTGGATGTCGTGGCGAGCTCAGCAGCACTGGCAGCGATGCAGAGCTCTCCAGCAGAGGAGTCCATGCAATCTCAGAGTAGAAAGAGGGCCCCAGCATGGATTGACCGGGAAGTCTTGGATCTGATCGCTGTGTGGGGCGATGAGTCTGTGCTTTCGGAGCTGCGCTCCAAAAAACGGAATGCAAAGACCTACGAGAAGGTCTCCAAAGCCATGGCACTCAGAGGATACAGCCGGGATGCAACGCAGTGCCGCGTGAAAATCAAGGACCTGAGACAAGGCTACCAAAAAATCAAAGCGGCAAACGGACGCTCCGGAGCCCAGCCCCAGACATGCTGCTTCTACGAGGCACTGCATTCCATTCTCGGTGGGTCTGCCACCACTGCCCCACCAGTGACCGTGGACTCTGAGGATGGGATAGTGTCGAGGGGCAGTTTCTCGCCGATGTTCACCGATGGGGAAGATGAAGAAGGGTTTGTGGAGGACGAGGCAGGTGACAGCGCTTACAATACTGCTTTCCCCAACAGCCAGGATCTCTTCATCACCCTCACAGAGATCCCCTACCAACCCTCCCCGGCCGTTAACCCGGACTCCGAACCAGGGGAAGGATCAGTCGGTAAGTGCTATAAACATGTAAACATTTATTTTTTAACAAAACAGGAATAAAAACTATATAAAAAGAAGGTCTATGCATATAGGGATCGAACAGTAATCCTCCTGGGACAGTTCTACGAAGCTCTCTGACAGGTACTCGAAAAGCCGCCGCAGGAGGGTCCTGGGGAGAGGTGCCTTGTTGGGTGCTCCGTGGAAGCACACTCTTCCGCGCCAGGCCATCAGGAGGTATAATGGGAGCATCGCCTCGACCAGCATGGCAGTATAGGGCCCTGGTCTGTGCAGGGATTCACGCAGCATTCGCTCTCTGTTTCTCCTGGAGACCCGCCTCAGGGTGATCTCGCTCAGCGACTGCTGCATCTAATTAGGGGAATTACTTTAATGTTACTATTGTGAATGCTTGACTTTTCCTTTGCATAACAATGACCGTCGTTTAACAGCCACGTGTTGTAGGCTGCAGAGGAAAAGCATACAGGGATCTTTCCCGGGGACAGCCGCGAGGGGCTGGAACAGGGTCAGACTTTATGCTTTCCAGATTGCCTGCAGCAGGAGGGCCCTGCTATCCATTAACTGTTAAGCAGCCTAAAGTTTACGGCTTACCAGGCCTGGCTGCTACACGGATTCTGCTGTCCTGCCCCGCTTGTCCGATCTCCAGTGCAAGACCCCAGGCAATGAAAGCGAATGCCGAAAATTCGAACTTGTCCTGAGAGCACATGAGATTAGGTGCCCTGTATGGTCTTGTTCACAGAAACTGAGTAGACTGTGTTCAGTGTTCGCAAACATGTATCTTTGGAAGGAAATCACTTCCTTTTTCCCATCACACAGCTGCGGCTCTTTCCCGAACTGCCCCGGCATCCCCCTCACAGAGGCTGGCGCAGATTAGGCGGCGAAAGAAAAAGACTCAGGACGAGATGTTCGCTGAACTGATGGCCTGCTCCAGAGCCGAGGCGGCCCAGCAGAGCCAGTGGAGGGAGACCCTCTCTCAGCAGCAGCGCTCACACAGCGAATGGGAGGACAGGTGGCGGCAGGAAGACCAGCAGGCGACTCAAATGCTGCTTGGACTAATGAGGGAGCAAACGGACACGCTCCGGCGCCTTGTGGATGTTCTGCAGGACCGCAGGCAGGAGCAGAGAGCCCCCCTGAACTGTATCTGCAACCGCCCTCCCCTGCCACAAAGTCCTGTCCCCCCATCACCCAAAATCACAAGAAGGAGGGGCGCTAGGGGCCGTGAAAACTGTCACTCCACCCCAGCAGAGCGCTCATGTACCAAACAGCTCTCATTCCCTAAAGTATGAGAATTGCTTGCCTTCCTGGCTCACCCAATCCCAAATCCCAGTTTCATCCCCCAACTGTGTAGTTGAGTATTAAAAACAGTTTGCTGTTCATTACTGTTTCCGTCATGTTTCTTTGCAGAAGACTTTGTGTGAAGGGGGAGGAGGGGTTTCTTAATTGCATAGGACAGCCACCATTAACAGGGTACAGACATGGGGGCAGGATCAACAGCAGGTCACACACAGAGTGCAGTCACTAGGCACCCGGGTCACTCTGCGAGGTGTCTGCTTCCCCAGGTCAGTCTGGGAGGTGTATGTTGCCCCAGGGTCCGAGCACCTGGCATCCACAAATGGCAAGGCAGGCTGCCCTTACCATGCCCTTCCACCCTAGCCATGAACCTCTCCGATGCCCTGAGCCCCAGCCAGGCCATCATCCCCCCCACACCTACTCACCCTTCCCATACACCCCTCACCCCTTCCTGCAAACCCACCCCTTCCTGCACACCCTCCGCTAACCGTCCTCCCCCCAGAGACCGCTGTAGGAGCAGGAGCCTGTCAGTCCTCGAGTGTAGAAGCGGTCTGTACATCACTGCACACCGTACCCACCACAGTCTGCGTCCCTGTTGTAACCCTTGAACGAGAATTCGTTAGTAAAGAAAACTTTGTTAATTAAAAATGTTCCAATAACTTTATTTTTAAACGTCTGTTGGAAGGGGGGAAACCTGGTGAACGGGGTATGTAACCGCTGAAAAAAGACAATAGTAACTGAAACAGGGGCAGGTTCAGCTTCTCTGTAAAGAGACTGGACAGTCACAGGTTACCCTGCTCTCTGAGGAACCTAGCTTTCAAAGCCTCCCGGATGCACAGCGCTTCCCGCTGGGCTCTTCTAATCGCACGGGTGTCTGGCTGAGCGTAATCAGCAGCCAGGCGATTTGCCTCAACCTCCCATCCCGCCATAAAGGTCTCCCCCTTGCTCTCACAGAGATTGTGGAGCACACAGCAAGCTGCAATAACAATGGGGATATTGGTTTCGCTGAGATCCGAGCGAGTGAGTAAGCTCCTCCATCTCCCCTTGAGACATCCGAAAGCACACTCCACCACCATTCTGCACTTGCTCAGCCGGTAGTTGAAGAGCTCCTTGTCACTGTCCAGGGCGCCTGTATAGGGCTTCATGAGCCAGGGCATTAGCAGGTAGGCTGGGTCCCCGAGGATCACTGTAGGCATCTCCACATCCCCAACACTTACTTTGTGGTCCGGGAAGAAACTACCTTCCTGCAGGCGTCTAAACAGACCAGAGTTCCTGAACACATGCGCGTCATGAACCTTGCCCGGCCACCCGACGTAGATGTTGGTAAAACGTCCCCTATGGTCCACCAGTGCTTGCAGCACCATTGAAAAGTAGCCCTTTCGGTTAATGTTCTCGCTGGCCTGGTGGGCTGGTGCCAGGATAGGGATGTGAGTTCCATCTATAGCCCCACCGCAGTTTGGGAATCCCATCGCGGCGAAGCCATCTATGACGACCTGGACGTTTCCCAGGGTCACCACCTTTGAGAGCAGTAGGTCAACGATTGCGTGGGCTACTTGCATCACAGCAACCCCCACGGTAGATTTGCCCACGCCAAAGTGGTTGACTACTGACCGGTAGCTGTCTGGCGTTGCAAGTTTCCAGAGGGCTATGGCCACTCGCTTCTGCACAGTCAGGGCTGCTCGCATCCGGGTGTCCTGGTGCTTCAGGGCAGGGGCCAGCAAGTCACACAGTTCAAGGAAAGTGCCCTGACGCATCCTGAAGTTTCGCAGCCACTGTGATTCATCCCAGACCTGCAGCACTATGCGGTCCCACCAGTCCGTGCTTGTTTCCCGGGCCCAGAATCGCCGTCCCATAGCATGAACGTGACCCATTGCCACCATAATCTCCACGGCGCGGCGTACCGTGCTTTGTGAGAGGTCTGTGCCACTCTCACACTTCACGTCCTCACCGCGCTGCCGGAGCCTCCTCACCCGATTTCTCAGCAGCTGACTGTGGAAGAGGTGGACGATAAGGTGCGAGGAGTTGACAACGGCCATAAGTGCAGCGATGATCGCAGCGGGCTCCATGCTCGCAGTGCTGTGGCGTCCGCACTGTCACTGACCAGAAAAGTGCGCGAACAGAGTTCCCGCCGGCGCTTTCAAGGAGAGAGGGCGGGAGTGACGGTTGAATGATGACAGTTACCCAAAACCACCCTCGACACATTTTTCCCCCAGAAGGCATTGGGGGCTCTACCCAGCATTCCAATGGGAAGCGGGGACTGCGGGAACTGTGGGATAGCTGCCCAGAATGCACCGCTTCCAATGTCGACGCTTGCCCCGTTAGTATGGACTCACAAAGTCGAATTAGTGTCCTTAGTGTGGATACACAAATTCAAATTCATCAGGTCGAATCCACAAATTCGACCTAAGTTAAATCGAACTACTCCTGTAGTGCAGACATACCCTTAGTGGCATTCTTAAATCAAGATTGGATGTTTTTCTAAAAGATCTGCTCTAGCTCAACCAGGAATTACTTAGGGAAGTTCTATGGCTTGTGTTATGCAGAAGATCAGACTAAGATGCAAGAGATCCTGAATCAGGTAGATCAGGGATTTGAATTCAGGTCTCCCACTGGAAACCCATCCAGAGAACGGCTCAGGCTTAACTGAAAGAACCTTCACCAAACCCATAAGAGCTTGGTCTGCCTGCTTTCACACTGAATTAATCACATGGATCTAGGGGCTGATTCACCAACATGCCGTGGTTTAGGGCTGGGTAGGAACCACATTTTCCATTGAACTGCCAGGAATTCAAACAAGTTTTCTGTTCCGAAATGGAACAAAACCAAAACATTCTGAAATTTCCCACAAAACAAAATTCGGAATGCTTTTTGTGTGTTTGCTTCCGGTCAATAAAAATATTTCATTTAGATAAAATCAAACAGCTTCCTTCCAATCCTGAGATTTCATTTGAATAATATAATATACATTTCAAAACGAAGTCATTCCAAAATGAAAAATCAAAACATTGCATTGTGAAAATGTTGTCCCCCACCCTAATATGGAATTTTGCCAGACTCAACAGGTGTCCATAAACATTTTGTTTTGGCCAATTGGCATTTTCTGCTGAAAACACATTCTGCTGGAAAATTCCCAACCAGCTCTGCTCTGATCACTTTGTGCCACTCTGGCTGAGCTGGGTTTACGTCACTGCATCACTGGAGCAGTGCAAAGCACATGAGCTGAGATTATCTGCTGCGCCCCCATGAGGCACTGCACAAAAAGGGACAGCCCAGGGGGAAGGAGGGCAAAGGTGGCTTCATACCATCTTTGTGTCCTCCTTATTCTAAGGCGGCCACGACTGTCCCCAGCACAGGTGCCGACTTTCTCATTTCCCCTGAGGGGCTCAACTTCCGCTCCACCGCTCCGCCCCCACTCCACTCTTTCCCCAAAGCCCACCCTGCTCCACCCAAGGCCCTGCCTCCACTCCACCCCTTCCCCCAAGGCCCCCCCTGCTCCGCCCAAGGCCCCGCCCCCACTCCACCCCGTCCCCAAGGCCCCCTGCTCTGCCCAAGGCCCTGCCCCACTCCACCCCTTCCCCAAGGCCCCCGCTCCACCCAAAGCCCCGCCCCACTCCACCCCTTCCCCAAGGCCCCTGCTCCACCCAAGGCCCCGCCCCACTCCATTCTTTCCCCAAAGCCCCCTGCTCCACCCAAGGCCCTGCCCCACTCCACCCCTTCCCCAAGGCCCCCTGCTCCGCCCAAGGCCCCGCCCCACTCCACCCCTTCCCCAAGGCCCCCTGCTCCACCCAAGGCCCTGCCCCCACTCCATCTCTTCCCACCCCTGCCTCTTCCTGCCTCCTCCCCTGAGTGCGCCCTGCCTCACTCTGCCTCTTCCTGCCCTCACTCCTCTCTCTCCTCCCCCAGTGCCTCCTCCCACCAGTGAACAGCTGATCAGCAATGAGCAGGAGGCACTGGTGGGGAGACGGGGAGGAGCTGATCGGCGGGGCCCACTGGTGGGTGCTGAGCACCCACTATTTTTTTTTCCATGGGGGCACCAGGGCTGGAGCACCCACAGTGTCAGCGCCTATGGTCCCCAGTGTAACCTAGGGCAGACAGGAGTTGTTCTAAGCTACAATGGCCACCTCCTGAGCTGTTTACAGGCTGATCTACAAATGGGACTCCTGGGTACATCACCAGCACTGCCCACCTGCACCTCACGCCCGCTCCTACCACCAGCCCTGCTCCAGATGTGCCCCCTATGGCTGTCACACACAATGTGGAATTCTCCTCTGGCCAGTAAAAGGGTGGTGTGCAGGTGCTGTAGCAGGAGGGAGATCCCTCCCCAGGAGCGCACTGGTGAATCTGGATCATGGTTTCCAAGCCACGAGGGGAGAGGAACTGGGGCACTATGAGGATGCTATTGGCAGGGTACACGCTTTGCTGGGTAAAGATGGGTTGTTAGGTTTCTTTGTACATGTAGAGAGAAGGTGAAGAGAGAGCCACTGTGACTATTAACTGCAAACTGGTCCAGTCTGACTTGCCTTTAGCTACTGCTCTTCGCAAGCTGTTTGCATGGCTATGAGGCAATTGGCCAACGTCATTACGAGAGCGCTCGCTGACAGAGACGGCGGAACAGCGGTGAGTAGCGCGTTCGTAGACACAGTGCCAGTAGATGGCGCTCAAGAACACACAGCATACTTCCTAGGCTTTGGAGGACCAATAAAAGAGAACGTCTATGGTGCAGCTGGACTGCCAGACTCGTGCAAGCAGGGCTTGACTAAAAATGGTATTATGGATATTGCAGCTGAAGCTCTCAAGCTTGCCTAGCTTGAAAGGCCAAGCGTCAACCCGAGTTGCAGTGTCCAATGGCTATTTTTAGTGTGCTAGCTCAAGCAAGCATGAATCTGCCTCCCCTGGCCAGGAGGTTCACTCCCAGTGGCAGGGTAGACATACCCCAAATGGCTTCCCGCGTGCAGCTCCTGCAAAACAGCGCAGTGTCTGTGTCTAACCTGGGGCTGTCATGGGGAGGAAATACTGGGAGCTCAGGAGCCTGAGCCTCTCTCGTTAACACACTGAATCATTCAATAATTGTCATGAGAAAATTAGCGCTAGGCCGTGACAATCGGCTGGGAGGTACTCCAGGAGCGGGGAAAGTGGCGATGGTTGTCGGATCAGTTGCATCAGGTCAGGTGTGTGCACATGCTCATATGCCCCCCGCCTCAGACCTGTGCATATGATATGCAACCACTCCACACATACCAGCACCCTCCCTCCCACCCCCAACACACAATCAGCCTCCCCACTAGACAGTGCCCCTGCAAAATGAATTTGTTTCTTGTGCCTATATAAGACAAGGACGAGAACAGAGGGGGGAAATCTGTACTAAGAAGCAATATTTAAACTAAAAGAATTTGTCATTGTAACAAGCGGCACCTGTACTGATTGACTGTGCAGCTAGACGGGCTGCAGCTCCTTTCTACTTCAGCACAGCCCTGTTGGCTGCTTTCTTAAGTGTCCGTAGTTAATTAGGCCGAGATCCTCAAAGGGATTTAGGTGCCAAACACCTGTTCAGTTCAACTGGACTTGGGAGTCTAAGTACTTCTGCGGATCTGGGCCCCACGGGAAGCCCATCTGTTCACCTGGCTCCTTTCACGGCTCCCATCTGACACTAGATACTGACACTAGAAAAGGTTCAGAGAAGGGCAACTAAAATGATTAGGGATTTGGAACTGGTCTCATATGAGGAGTGATTAAAGAGGCTAGGACTTTTCATCTTGGGAAAGAGGAGACTAATGGGGATATGATAGAGGTATATAAAATCATGAGTGATGTGGAGAAAGTAGATAAGGAAAAGTTATTTACTTATTCCCAAAATACAAGAACTAGGGGTCACCAAATGAAATTAATGGGCAGCAGGTTTAAAACAAATAAAAGGAAATTCTTCTTCACACAGCGCACAGTCAACTTGTGGAACTCCTTGCCTGAGGAGGTTGTGAAGGCTAGGACTATAACAGCGTTTAAAAGAGAACTGGATAAATTCATGGTGGTTAAGGCCATAAATGGCTATTAGCCAGGATGGGTAAGGAATGGTGTCCCTAGCCTCTGTTTGTCAGAGGGTGGAGATGGATGGCAGGAGAGAGATCACTTGATCATTACCTGTTAGGTTCACTCCCTCTGGGGCACCTGGCATTGGCCACTGTTGGTAGACAGATACTGGGCTAGATGGACCTTTGGTCTGACCCAGTACGGCCGTTCTTATGTTCTTATGACACGGCTCAGCTTCTGACTCCTTGACCCCTTATCTACTCCTGGGAAGCCTGAGCCACCCGTACCCATGGTATTCCCCGTTCCTGCCAGCTTGCTTTCAGGAGCATGGGCTCAGAGGCCTGCAAGCAACCACAGCTGTTTGTGTGATGTGGCCGATCCATCCCACTCCGGCAGGCTCTGGCAGTGTGAAGCTGTTGCTGGTAGCGCCGGAGCCAGGCCCTGCCAAGCCATCCGGGAATCAGTTGGCGGGAGATCAGAGGTGAGGGGCCGGCAGGTTGTGTGGAACATGGGCAATTTGTTACTTGCATGCTTCTACCTGTTGTGAAGCCGCGTTAAGTGGGGGCCAGAGGCAGCTTGACCTCTCAAGCTATTTGTGGCTGAGCTGGGAACAATGAAGGAAAGGTGCCAGGGCTGGGTGTATCAACTCCCAACTGCAACGCACCTTCTCTGCATGAGCAGGCAATGGTGGTTTCCATCATGCCAGGGCTGGGGTTGGTAGGGCCAGACAGACAGACAGGAGAGGGCAGAGCACTGCAGGACGGGCCTGTGTGCACAGAGAATGCTGGCCCAGACTCTCTGCTCCCATATCGCAGGGTAAATCAGGAACCATTCCTGGCGGGCACTAGAGTTACACCAGAATCCAGCCCCATGTCTCTGGGCTGGGCATGTCAAGAGGTTCATACTAATCAGAAGGCTGGAAAGGGCTCTGCTGAAATGGATCTGGGGTAAACTGCAGGGTATTTTTCACACACATTAGATCAATGTCTTCGTGCTGGCTATGGCTGGATGATAACGGGTTTGGGGACCCTTTTCTGTCTAGATCGCTGTTCTGATTTGGGCCCAGATGGGGCATGACAAGAAGCTTGAGTCCAGCTGACAGCTGTTTAATGGCCCACATGTGTAATGAGCTTGTGGGTCTCAGGTCAGAGTCCGCATCACCAAGACTATCACAATGGGCACTAAATGGCTTTCCAGACAGAGGCTGGGGGCTGAATGGCCCCTGGAGATTGTCCTTCCTGCCTGGCCCCAAAGCGAGGCTCCTCCAGGGAAAGTGTGAGGCATGTTGGCCTGGCAGTGGGCAGGAGTACCCAGGAAGCGCCAGAGCTGTCTAAACCAAGCTCTAACACCCCAGGGTGGGCAGTCCAGCACCTTGTATACCTTGAAAGGAAAAATAAAAACAGGACCCGCTGTCCCATCAGTGCTGATCCCTGGTGTGGCTCTAGCAACTGGCTGAAAACGGTCCCTATGCGTATCAGAGGCTAAAATACATGTCTAGGGTGTTTTGCTCCTGTTGGCCCTACAGGCGCAGCCCAGCTACGGCAGAGGCAGCTGGAGTGTATCCCCATTAGCCCCACAGCCTGGAGCCCATTCAGACAGGTAGGGAAACAGCATCAACTTATTTCAGGGCTGGATAAGCCGCACAGACGCCTGCGTTGGGCCTCCCAGAGCCCAGACTAGAGTGCCCATCCTGCTGATCGCCAAACACAGGATCAGGCCTCCAGCCCACATGCCCAGCTAGGGCTGCTGGAGATGGTGGTTTTGATGTAAGGTAGATCCCAGCCCAGCAGGGGGAACTGGAGTGAGATCCCCAAACTGATGCCATGCAGGTCCATCAGCCGGCCATGACCTTTGAGCACTCCCGGTCTGATCCACATCAGATCCAATGGCTTAGAGGAGCATCTCAGGACAAGTCCCTCAGTGCTGTAGCAGAGCAGTCCTTTAAAGCTATAGCAATGCAGCCAGTGGGCTAAGAAGCCGTGTACCTGACCTAGCACATCTGGAGGCATTTTCTAAGGTTCCTGGAAAAACACTGAGATTTGTTGCCAAGAAAGGTTTCTATGAACAGCTGCCAGCCTCTCTGTAGCACCCGGTGCTAGCTCCCGCAAGAGCAGAACCTGCTCCCCCCAAAAGATTTAGGGTCAGATGAAGACCAGGGAGCTCCTGTTTTTTGCCTTCTGTCAGTCACCCTGGGATTGCAGGCTGAGATTAATTACCCACACTTAGCAGCCTCTTTGCAAACCTGGCTTTAACACTGCTTTTCTGGCCGGGCTCTGCAGGAATGGTCTGTTCAGAGCCCCTAGCCCAGCCAATCTGCTGTTCAGACTTAGCCCTCCTTGAAGACACCTCATTCCACATTCCCCTGGAAGCTCTGCCTGGACCATTTTTGAGTCAGTTTTCCCATGTACTGATTTACTGTGCAGCCAGCCGTCCTGCAGCCAGGCACTGGCCCGGAGTGGAGAGGAAAACAGGGAATGGCGGTATACATCAAGACACAGATGCTGCTCCTGAATAGCTCTCAGTATGAAGACAAGCCCTTGGATGGGTAACCAGTGACTGAGAAGGGGTGGCTATGTGGAGGGGAAATAGGATCACCAGATGTCTCGATTTTATAGAGACAGTCCCGATTTCTGGGTCTTTTTCTTATATAGACTCCTATTACGCCCCCACCCCCTGTCCTGATTTTTCACACTTGCTGTCTGGTCACCCTAAGGGGAAAGGCTTCAGAGGCAGCATACCCACTGGGTGGAGCAGTAGGCTGGGAACCTCTGATTTATACGTGACACTTCCACTGGCTCACTTTCTGGCCTTGAAAAAAGAACAGGAGTCCTGGAGGCACCTTAGAGACTAACAAATTTATTTCAGCATAAGCTTTCGTGGGCTACAGCTTCTTGTGGCACCTTAGAGACTAACAAATTTATTTCAGCATAAGCTTTCATGGGTTTATAAGTGAGCTGTAGCCCACGAAAGCTTATGCTGAAATAAATTTGTTAGTCTCTAAGGTGCCACAAGTACGCCTGTTCTTTTTGAGGATACAGATTAACACGGCTGCTACTCTGCAACCTGTCATTTCTGGCCTTGGGTAAGCCACTGCCTTTCTCTGTGCCTCAGTTTCCCCATCCTTAAAATGGGGATGCTGCTGCAGTAAAGTATGTAAAGCACCTGGAGATCCTTGGCTATGAGCCACTCTAATCAATAATCATTCTATTTTTCTTACTTGGAAGGAAAAACACCCCCAGCTGTGACCATGTGATTTCTTTACCAGTGATCCAGGGGGTCATTATGGATTAGCAAATGCTGTGGAGTTGGTCCCGCCCCTACCCTACCCAGAGCTACCCGAGAACTCAGCAAGGAGAATATGCAGGATCATGGCCTTTAAACACGATTAACAAGCTAAATGTGCAGTATTTTGGGTAAACTCTTCTTTTCCCCACTGCCAGCAGGTAGGCACTTGTATAAAGGTCTCCGCTGCAACTTCCTTGGATTCTCCTCTCCACCCTTACTCCCACTGCTGCAAAACCCTGCGTTCTACCCCACCTCAAGAGACATCATTCACCTTTAACAAAGAGCAACAGGCTGAATATGATCAGCAAGGCAGCAGGGCCTAGTAAATGGAACCCGGGGCTGGGTCTCAGCAGATATGAGTTCTATGCTCTGCTCTGCCACTGGCCTGTTGGGTGATTCTGGACAAGTCACTTCACAGCCCCGTGCCTCAGTTTCCCCATCTGTAAAGTGGGGATAAAGATCCTGACCACCTTTGTGAAGCGCTCTGAGATCTATATACGAGTATCATAATAATAATATTTAATAGGCCAGGGAGGTGAAGGTCAGCTCCACCCAGCCAGAGGAAACTGATCGTCAATGGACAATGAGGTTCTAGCCCGTTACGAACCAATCTACTTGATGGGTTAAACAGATGCTCTCAGGGTGATGTGTGAAGCATTTCAGGCTAATGGATACCAGAGCCCAATCCCATAAAGAGCTGAGCACCCTGAGCTCTCATGGACAGTGAGGGGTGCTCAGCATATTGCAGGATCAGGACCATATATTCCGGGGGTGCCAAGGCTCCCCCCCTTCACCCTGCCAGGATGGGGATCAGCAGGGATCCAATATATCTCTGGAGAGAGGCACAAGTCCCATGGTTGAGGAGTTACTCACCAGCCTGGCCTTTCCTGGCCAGCAGGGCTAGTGTTGTGGACGGGCACGGATCGGCGCGCTCTCTTTCTTGGCATTGTGCCGAGCAACAGGATCCTGGGAGGCCAAGGCAATGACTACCCGAGTCCAAAGCAGATCCGGAATGCAGAGGGGAACAGGGGACGGACCTTCGATCTCACTCCCTGCCCTGTCTCCACACATCCAACATGCCTGCTTGCTTTTGGGAGCAGATTTTCAGCAGAGCTTTGCACAGCAGGTGCTGAGCAGGTTTCAGAGTCTGGCCTGTATTGTGCAGAGGTCTCTGGGTTCACAGGGCCCTGCACGAGGAGGACTGTAAGGAGGCAGGGGAATAGTAGGGGATCCCCCCCCTCCCCAGGAATATTTCAGAACAGGAACAAAACCAACGCGCAAACCTCAGGAGAGAAGACGCAGTGATAGTGCAGCAAGCCAGCGGGTTACTGGAGAGGCAGCGATCGGTACCCCTAATGCTAACCTGTGACTGCACAAAGAACAGTCGGCCTTAGCAGAGAAGACAAGGACTGGCAATGCAGCGAAAGCACCTTTCCTGGGAGGTGGCCCATCTCGCACATCAGCAGGACAAACTGCATAGCCGGTGCCTGCTCCACGTGCAGAGGATGGCAGGCTCCAGGGCTGTCCACCAACCCCCTTTCAGCTTCCCAAAATCTAACCAGCGCACGCCTCCTATTTCAAGGGGCTCTCTCCACCTGTCGTGTGGCGGGTGCCCCCTTGCTCTATATGGTCAATAGCTTCAGAGGGGAAGAGAGCACTGTGACAGACTGGCAACCGCCTGAATCAACCCGATGGAATGAAGAAACTTTTTTCTTGAATGAGAATTAGTCCCCTTGGGTTCCATTGCATTAAAAAGACACTGCCCCAATAGCATGGGATTCCTCTAGGAGGAGGGGGATGCTGATGAAGCCACCCCGGGTGAGACATCGTGTACTGGTTCAAACTGCATTCTCCAGGGCCCAGCAGCCAAAGAAAGGGGTTTTGGATAAATAGCCTGGTTTTTAAGTGGCTCAGGGCCTTTTTTCTGATCCAGCAAACAGACCAGACCTCTGGTCCACAGAGGGCTCCAATGCTTCGGGAAGGGTTGGAAGGACTCGGCCTGCCAAGGGCCCGTAAGACTGTGCTTGTTCTGAGCTGGCGCTGTGATGAATCTGTGACCACCAAGGAAACCGCATGGGTGGGGTGTTGAGGGACGGGTCCCGACAGAGCCTGTGTTGCAGTTGGGGTGGTCTCTGGTAAGGTTATTAACGTGCACATAGGTTCTTTTATTGTGTTTAGAATGTTTTCTCTGTAGCGCTTTCACTGGGAGAATAAACCAGGCTTGCCTACGGTGTGCTGTGGGGGTAGCTGAGAACCGCAGCAATTACACCTGTTAACCGTTTTGAAAGAGAAAGCTAGCAGGTGTGCTTGGGCGGTGTGTCTCCGGGAAGAACACAGTGAAGGCAGGGAACCACGCAGTCTGGAAGTGTCCCAGTCAGAAGGGAGTGAGACGCGAGTCTCTACCCAATAAAGGCAGCAGCTGGGGAGCCAGAAGTCTGCGAGCAGGTGCCTGAGCTGGACCACAGCGGGGAAATAGAGATGCAGTTGCCCTGACCTGTGACAATCACATTAGAGGTGGACCCAACCCTTGCCTCCAAACACACTCAGACTTTGGGTCCGGTTCAAGATTTCCCAAGCAGGGCAGGGCATCACCTCACTGGACGACATGGAGCTGACACACCCGCAGCACTGCAGACTCACAATCAAGGGGGGTAGAAAGAAATCAAATAACCTGCCGTCTGCTTGAAACCCTGCGTAGGCAGTAAGGGTGAGATTGGCCAAAGTGCTCAGAACCCAACGAGCTGAGATCTTTGGAACCCTCGGCCCATGCAGGCCGGTAACTGCCCTGGGAAAGACATTTGCTGCAAAGTATCAATCGTGGAACATGCACTCTTTGCAAGATTGCGATACTGCTAACAGCAAAGTGGCCATTTGCCTGCCCAAATGTGCATTGGCCCATTGCACAATACGTGCCATCTAATTGCACCATCAGAAAGTATGGAAGGACTTAGAGAAAAGCAACCTCATTCTCTTCTCCCACACATCAGTTTCACAAAAAGAACAGGAGGACTTGTGGCACCTTAGAGAGTAACAAATTTATTTGAGCATAAGCCTTTGTGGGCCGCAGCCCACTTCATCGGATGCATCAGTTTCACGGCAGCGTAACTCCACTGGGGTCAGTGTGGTTACTTCTGATTTACACCAGGGCAAGGGAGATCAGACTCAAGCTGTTCGCCCATTCAGGGCCAGGGCCTTGGCGAGTTCCCCACTCCTGAGGCGGTTGTTTGTTTGCGATGCTGGGGTTTTGTTGTTTTTATTGTTTGGTAGTGGTTGGGTTTTTTTTAGAAAGTAGCATTTAACCAGCATTTATTGCAGCGGGATGTCTTTCCAAGCTAAATGTAGCGGGGGCCAAAATATGCATCCCAAATGAGCGCTTCTGGGGGGCTGTTTTTCCAAGCCAGGACACAGCGTCCCCTGGCCCTTCCTGCCAAATCTCAGCCTGACACTGCTCTCGAGAGTTTGTGCAGACGTTTATAGAGACATTTGCTTCCAAAAAGATGTAATTATTACCAGGACTTTGTTTTATTTCCAGACAGAGGCCCACATCACACTACACAGGCATGTGCGTCCCGCACCCATGCACATCCCACCCACATGCATACAGGTCCTGTTCATGCCTGTGTCCCACACGCATCCCATGCACACATGCTCTGCTCCTCTGCCTACTGCACATGTGTGTCCCACACACGTATCACACTCACATATGTCCTGCACATGGATCAGGCCAGGGCTGCCTGTGGAGCGCATCACGTGTGTGTCCTTCTGGGCTTTTGGCCGGGCTCGCTGGGAGTGGTATTGGGCCCCCTGTGCGTGAGGAGTCTCTGGTACGATTCCGTCCCTCTCACTGGAAGGGGAGGCCCAGATGTTCCTGACCTGAAGATCTGATTGGGAGGGAGCAGATGTTGCCATTGCTGGGGAACATGGGGAGAGGAGATGTGGGAGGGGAGGTGTCATCATAACTGATCACTTGCTGTATCTCCTGTCGCCACCTCCTTCCCCCACTCCATATTACTTTAACGCCTTCCTTCCCTGGTCCCCTTCTACTGCCCAGATTTTCCCACATGCCTGTAGGCCATGCTGGGTCACTTAGCAGCGGGCCGTTGGAGTGCCAGTCTCTCTAGCTTCCTGTGTTCTGTCCACATGGAGGCCACACCACCAAAAGTCCTGAGATGGCAGATGTCACCCTGAGCAATTCCACAAAAGCCTGAACCTGGGCAGCTCTGGGGAGGGGGACCAGACTTCTCTCCAAAACATTTCTCCCCTCCCCCAGGTCCACCCCCCAGTCCTGCTCTAAATGTAACATTCTCCCCAATGCGCTAGGGCAGGGGTAGTCAATTATTTTTTGTCAAGGTCCAAATTTCTTGGTCAAGGTCCAGACCCCAGAGAAAATAATAAGTAAAGAGAAAGATTTCAGGGTCCATTCATAAGCATCTGGCGGTCTGAATTTGGCTCCCGGTCTGCCTATTGACTACCCCCTGCTCTAGGTGTTCTTCAAAGAGATACAGGCGCTCTCCCTGCACAAGCCAGATTCTCCTCCAACTAGGCAACGTGAATTCCCCTTGCAAACCGGACGTGGAGAATCACATTCATTTCCACAGGAATCTATGCTGCAAAACTGAAACCCCGCGAAAGCAAACCATTAAGGCAATGTTACAAGGATTCCAGACATATCTGCTACCTCTTGCCTGCGGGCGTGTGTGTTAGTGGCCACGGCAGACATGATAACTATTCCTTAATGCAGGCCTTGTTTTGCATGTCAGAAGTTACCTCTTTGCATGCGTAAGTGTGGCTGTTGGAACTCGTCCGTTCTTTTTATGACTCCAGAGCTTCAATAAACTTTTAATTATTTATGTAAACGTCCAGATTGGAGCGCTCGTTCTGCGGATCCCAGGAGAATTCTGAGTGAAACGTCTGCTCCGAGCCTGGTGTCTGTGGGCTGGGTTACAGAGTGGGGCTATGCTTCATCCCCTAATCTACAGGGGAACAGGATTGGAAATCCAGCCTGAGCTCTGACTATTGTAACTTGGGAGGATTGTCTGGTTTGTGCATGTGTCCCTCCAGCAGAGCCACCCATGTGCTGCTTGGCCGGGCATAAGCTCTGGATGCTCCCTGAGTGAGGAATCACACATGCCACCTTTGAGGGCCAGAACCCGAGTCCTGCTGCAACTTGGGTCAAGCCCTGTCAGTTTGCAGCATGGATGCGGGTCAAGCTGCAGACCCGAGTCAGAAGGTTGTGAGACTCAGGGCCAGCAACTGGAAACCCAGGTTTACAATGCAGTGTGGATGCTCATGCATGGGCTTGGAAACACCAAGTCTCCAAGCCTGGGTCTTAGTGCACAGGGTAGACAGTCCTTGAAAAAATCTGCCACTCAGTGTCTCTGGGTATGGAGCTTCAGTCAATGGGAGTCAGGTGAAGAAACAGGGTAGCCGCCTCCAGAGCACCTCCTTGTGCTGTATGATGGTTCTGCCACAGCCTTGCCTCAGTTTCCCCCCTTCTCAGGGCTCCTGCCAACTCCACAGCCTGGTCTGGCTGCAGCAGTGATGTGGCCCTTTGGCAAAGTCCTTAACAAATACCCACCCCTTCTGGGTCCTCCTCAGCCCATGCTCAAAACAAAACACAAAGTCCTAGCCCCAGTCGCAAACTGGGTCCAGCCCCTCTTTCCCAGGGGGTCGATTGTCTCCCTCCAAATCTGCTGCTCACCCTCAGGACTCAGCTTCCAGCCCTTTGTAGACTTCTTTCCATCTTTCTGCTGACCCGCTTTGGGTGGCTCGCTGCTTTTTCTTCCCAAGCAGGTACTCCCAGGCCTTCCTACCTGGAGTCTTGCACAGGCCTCTGCCTGCCTTGTGCCCTGTGGGGGGTGGGGGGGCAAGTGGGGCAATTTGCCCCAGGCCTCGTAGGGGCCCCACAAGCCCTGACCCAGTGGTGGTCCGGGTCTTCGGCGGCATTTCAGTGGCGGGGGGCCCTTCAGTCGCTCCGGGTCTTCGGCGGCATTTCAGCGGCAGGGGGCCCTTCAGTGCTGCTGAAGACGCGAAGCAATTGAAGGGCCCCCCGCTGCCAAAATTCCACCGAAGACCTGGACTGCCACCGGGTGAGTACAAGCACCGCAGCTCCCACGCTTTGCCCCAGGCCCCCTGAATCCTCTGGGCAGCCCTGGCTCCCCACAGCCTTTCTGCAGCCACCATTTCCCCTTTCTTCCCAGAGCGAGATGAGCATGAGACCTGATTGGGTCACATGACCTTCATTTGCCGCACCTTGGGGAGGAGAGTTGGCTGTGTCAGCCCATCTCCCTTTCAAGGGCCACCCTCTGACAGGTGCCTAAACACCTTTAAAAACCTGTCCGTAAGTGATTTGCACACAGTCCCACAGGAGGTCTGTGGCAGATTTGAACCCATATGTTACAAGACCCAAGCCAGGAGCCTAAGCACTCAGTCAAGGTGTAAAGGAGTAAACTACAGATCTTAAACCTCAAGCTAAGCCAGATCCAACCCCCATAGGGCCCGAACAGGAGGTGGGAGAGACAAAGCCATCAGCTGCAAGGCAGATCGATACGCTGGGCCTGTACGTTCCACCCACCCGTGCGAGCACAGCTGTTCAGACACACTGTTATGCCAGCGTGGCTGCTTGCCACTACCAAGGAATATCCCAAGGAAAGCAACAGTCTCAGCTCTCTTATTCATCTTCACCACTTTACTCTTGCTGCAAAGAGCAGAAGAATTTGCTGATGGTGGAGCAGCTGCTCAGGCAGATGGTGTTTCCTGCAAGCCAATTCTGGGACAAAGGACTGGCCTTTGTACCAAAGGCACCTCAGAACCCCCTCCTCTTTCATTCCTTACTTTGCCATTACTTCCTCAGCTGGCTCATGGCATTTTGTTTAGTCCACAGACTCAATCCCACCAATGAAAACCAACCATGTAGAGATGGTTCTAGGCATTAGCATATGAAACTCCAGGATCAACATGGAGGCCCCAGGGCCAGCTATATGCAGAGGTGCCCACAGTCTGAAGAGTGGCCCAACCCGATCCCTGGAAGAGCTGTCTGTGTGTACATTAGGTTTGCAGATTGCTTTCATAATACATCATAAGACACCTGCAGAACGGTGGCCCCGAGAGGAGAAAATTCTGTCATAAGCTGACACCTGCTTAGAAACTGAGACACTCGCTTGTCTCCGAGACCTTGTGTTCCGAGCCAGACTGAATCAGAGCAGGAACAATCCCGTAACAACGTGGGGTTGAGATACGTTGAATGCACTCAAGCAGGAATGCAAAGCAATCATTTGCTCCAAGGTGAGAACTGGTTTGGATGGAGCTGGCGCGCCACACTGACTTATATTGAGAAAAGGCTTGGCAGGTGTCTGGATGGAACATGGTTTGGTTTCTGTAGTATTCAACCTGTCCCCAAATAGTTTCAACCCTCCTGTGGCACGGCATGAGTCAACCACTAGATGCCTGGGCTTGGGAAGAAGGTTCTTCTAGGGGCAGGTTATTCCAGAATTGCCCACTTGCATCTTTCCTGGGCACCACTGGACATGTGACATTGGACTAGATGGTCTAATCTGGTCTGACAGGTCCTATGATGACTTAGATACAGGGGCAGACTAACCCTTTCTGTTGCTCTGGTCCAACAAGAAACCGGTTGCCACTCCCCCTTCCCATCCATGTAAAGGCAGGAATTGAAAAACTTGCCCCTGTGCAGGCCATCCCCTTGTATGGGAGGACACTGGGTGTACTGCCACTGAACTGGGCAAGGAGGAAAACAGCAGCATATGCAAGAGGGTGCCGGACAGAGTCCAGGGTACCTGAGGTAACCAAGGCACAAGCAAATCAAATCCTCATGCAACTGGGAAACATGTAATGCAATAGGACAAGCATCTGCATCCTTCCCCGTCTCACTAGGACATCTTGTACCTATATGCCTATCCAGGTATAGTTAAACTAGGGCATCTTTCTAGTGTAGACATTTTGTGACTCCCAGAGAGTGGGTTTGTGTCCCAGGGATTGAGAGACATGCAAGTGTTGTTATAAATGAGATAGACGCTGTTTCCTAACGGGAGAGTAATGATCCCCGGGGCGGGGGGTGTCAATAAGAACCAGCTGGGGGGCTGCAAGGTGCTGAAAATGTTACAATTTAAAGCAAAGCAAATCTCGCTCCCCCACCACCCACGTACCCTCGCCTTTCAAAGTCAAGTGTTCTCTGCCACCCTCTTGAAGCACCCACCCAAATACACAATAAAGGGTTAGTGTTCTCATTGATATATGTTTTACTCTGACTTTTATAGTAAATGTACCATAGAAGTATCAGGCTGGATGGCACCTTGGGAGGTCATCAAGTCCAACCCCCTGCGCTGAGGCAGGACCAGCCCTGACAGGTGTGTGTCCAACCTGCTCTTAAAAACCCACAGTGATGGGGGATTCCACACTCTCCCTTAGGAGCCTGCTCCAGAGCGGTTAGACAGTTTCCCCTACTATCTAACCTCAATCTCCCTGGCTGCAGATTAAGCCCATTTTTTCTTGTCCTACCTTCAGTGGACAAGGAGAACAACTGATCATTATCCTCTGTATAACAGCCCTTCACATATTTGAAGGCTGTTATCAGGTTCCCTCTCCATCTTCTTTTCTTAAGACTAAACAGACTCAGGTTTTTTTAATCTGTCCTCACAGGCCAGGGTTTCTAAACCTTTTAGCATTTCGGTTGCTCTCCTCTGGACTCTCTCCAATTTTTCCATATACTTCTTAAAGGGTGGGACCCAGCACTGAACACAGTACTCCAGCTGGGGCTCACCTTCCATGTCCTATATACACTTCTCTGGTTAACACACCCCAGAGTGATATTAGCAATTGCATCGCACTCTTGACTCATATTCAGTCTGTAATCCACTCTTACCCCAGGTCCTTTTCATTAGTACAACCACCAGCTATTCCCCACTTTGTAGTTGTTCATTTGATTTTTCCTTCTTGAGGGTAGCACTTTGCATTTGTCTTTACTGAATTTCATCTTGTTGATTTCAGACCAATTCCCCAATTCATCCAAGGTCATTTTGAATTCTAATCCTGTCCTCCAAAGTACTAGCAACTCCTCTCAGCTAGGTGTCATCCACAGATTTCATATATACACTCTCCACTCCATTATCCAAGTCATTAATGAAAATATTGAATAGTACCAGACCCAGGACTGACCCCTGCAGGACTCACTAGATCAGTGGTCCCCAACCTTGTTGGCTGGCGGGCGCCAGCCGAAGGACCACTGCGGCGGTGGAGCACCCGCCGAAATGCCGCCGAATTTCGGCGGCAACGCCTCTCGATGACATCGCTTGCCGTCGACAAGTGACATCATCGAGCGGCGTCCCCACCAAAATTCGGGAGCAACACCTCTCAATGACGTCACTTGTCGATGGCAAGCGGTGTCATCGAGGGAGGTGGAGACAATCCAGCGAGTGACTGGGAGGGGTGGGGGAGTGAGTGTTGGGGGGCGGGATCTGAAGGGAAAAGGTGGTTTGGAGCAGAGGCTTTGTGGGGAGAGGCGGAATGGGGCAGGGCCTTGGGGAGAAGAGGCGGAGCAGGGGCGGGGCCTCAGGGATCTGGTTACCAGCAATTAGAAAGGTGGCAACCCTACACCCCAGGCTCCCAGCTCCTCAACCATCTCCTCTCTTGGGCAGAGATGTGCGTCTCTCTCCTTCCTGACTGGGGGTTTTCCAGGCTGCACAGTTCCCTGCCTACACCGTGAATGCCGCAGCAAGTCAAACTGCCAAAGCCAGCCAGCGTCGCCTTCCCAGAGGCTAGAACCGGCGTTATTGCTCACAGCTACCACGCAGCTCTTTTTAAACAAGCACATTTATTCTTAAGGTAAAAGCAACACAGAAAAGTACATATTCAACCCAATAAAAGAACCTCCACGCATGCAGCGATCACCCCACCTCCAGCAAAGGCTCTGGCTGGTGAACAGACCTTCAGACCCCACACGGGTTTTTTTCCTGTGGTTAACGGGTCATAACACCTTTTTCTCAGGACGAGAACCCTCACAAATCTGTGAGTCACTGCTTTCTGCAATGTGGGGCTTTGATCTCCAGTGACCGTGAACAGGGAATCATTCAGACAACAGTCCCCTCCTCAGGGCAAAGCTTCAAAAGGCTGGGTTTTTGCACAACGGGGGGAGGGGGAGCTACATTGTTTAAAGGAGTCCTTTGAAGACTTTTACCACTTCCAAGGGTTTACATGAGTCACATCTCTCCCCTAGAGACATTACCGACAATCCCACAGTAATACAGAATACCATGAACCATAGATACTTAGGCTTCGTCTACATTGGCCTTTTGTTGGCAAAACTTTTGTCAGTCATGGGTGTGAGAAAAACACCTCCCTGACCGACATAAGTTTCAGCCACAAAAGTGCCGGTGTGCCCAGCGCTACGTCAGCGGGAGATGCCGCTCGTTGGGGGCGGTTTAATTATCCCAGCAGGAGAGCTCTCTCCAACTGGCATAGAACAGCTACACGGGAGACCTTACACAGCACAGCTGTGCCACTGTAAGGTCTCCCCTGTAGATATAGTCTTAAACATAACAAGGTTTAACTTCCTTCAGGAAGGTTTGTCTGGGGTATTGCAGGTATTTGCCTCGTCTGTCAGAGTCATGAACGTTTTTGACTTTGAATAAGGGGTGGCCGAGCTGGCCAGGTAGAAAAACATTGGCTTGGACGCAAATACCCCCAGCTTGGGACTCATCCTGCCCTTGCCTGTACCTCCATTGCTGTTGCTGAAAAGGCACAGGAGGACAATGAAGGCAAAGATTGGCTCAGGGCGATAAATCTTCCCTCTCTCTTGCCCAGTCATTGTCTATTGTCTCAGGAACTCGTCTGTCTGTCCTGGCACAGAAGGGAGAATAATCAGCGGGGTGGAGAAACATCCAACGTGTTTGGAAGAGAGAATAATGAAAAGAGGGGGAGAGGCCAATTAGAACTGGGTGGAGATGGGGGCAAGGGGAGGTGGCTCCATTGTTGATGTGCATTCAGCATCCGCGGCTATTCAGCCCTTGTTTACTTAGTGCAGTCGCCAGTTGGGTTCGCTTGGCCTCGTTTGAGAAGCCTGCTGGGAAGGGCAGAATGTCTCTTCCCCTCCCTTTGTGCAGAGGTTGGGTAGAAGGTGAATGATACTGGATGGAGGTGTAATTGTGTTTTGGAAAAAGACTGAATGGGCCCTGCCAGTGGATTTGGGGTCAGGACATAGGGTTATCAACCCTCCTGGTTTGGCTGGGAGTTTCCTGGAATCACCTCGATCTCCCAGAGGCTACTGAAAACCAATCCAGGAGATTTTAGGCAGCTAAAAGTCCAGCACTGCCCCCGCCCCAAGCACCGACTCTGCATCTCCCATTGGCTGAGAACAGCGGGCAATGGGAACCGCCCCTGAGCCTAGGAGCCTAGGAGTCTAGGAGCCAATCACTTCCAGGAGTCGCCTGAGGTAAGCACCATCCTGTCAGAGCCTGCACCCCATACCTTCTCCTGCATCCCACCTCCCCTGCCCCAGCCCTGAGCCCCCTCCCCACCCAAACTCCCTCCCAGACCTTGCACCCCACACTCCCTCCCACACCCCAACTCCCTGCCCCAGCCTTGAGCCCCCCCCTGCACCCAAACCCCCTCCCAGAATCTGCACCCCTCACCCCCTCCCACACCCCAACCCTCTGCTCTAGCTCTGAGCCCCCTCCTGCAACCAAACTCTCTCCCAGAGCTTGCACCACACACTCCCTCCTGCACCCCACCCCCTCCCCCAGCCCAGTGTAAGTGAGTGAGGGTGGGGGAGAGCAAGCGATGGAGGGAGGGGGGATGAAGTGAGCGGGGTCAGGGCCTCTGAGAAGGGGAAGGGTAGGGGCGGGGCCGCAGGGCAGGGCCAGGGGGCAGGGCCTGGGTATTTGGGTTTGTGTGATAAGACAGTTGGCAACACTATTAGGAAGGAATTTTCCCCAGGTCAGATTGACAGGGCCCTTAGGGGGTTTCACCTGCCTTTGTTGCTGCTGGGATCATCTGGGCATATCCCACCGAATCAATTCCCTGCCATTGGGGCGGTGGTGGCAGGTTGGTCTCTCCTGCTCTCCGCCTGTTGCGCACAGTCGCTTTGTCTCCTGAGGGCTGTAATGCTTTGATCTCATTCTGGTTGTTGGGTGTAGTGTGCTGGTGCCGGGTGACGTTGGTGGCCTGTGTTACCCAGGAGGTGAGACTGGATGTTCTGGTGGTCCCTTCTGGCCCGAAACACTAGGATTCTGAGGTCTGGCTCTGAGCTGGTTTAGGGCTTGCAAAATTGCCCCTAATGCGACAAAACCCCTTAACTCAAGCGCATGCTGCTTTTAACTGCAGTGCCACCAGTGCCTCCCCACAATTCCCCCCAGGTGCTCAGAAAGGACAGAAAAGTTCTCCCACAATTCCCTGGGAAAGAATGGCAAGCCTCCCAGTATTTTGAAAGCAGGCTGGGTCTTGCCACACCACGCCTGGGGGGCACAGTGGAGGGGGTTGGGTGTCAGGCATCAGAGGACAGCACTGGGGGGGTCACAGTAAAGCAGTCCAACTGCAAGCCCAGTGTTTTTGGTCTGCGCTAGCATTGCACCAGTCCACCACCCAGACGAAGGACACAACGGACTGGGAGCTTGGTTCACAACAAATGCACTTGCAACAGTGCTTGGCAAAGCTTATGCATTGTTGCCGGCGCTTCGGTGAGTGACCACAAGGGATGAAATCCTGACCCCATTGAAGGCAATGGGAGTTGAAGCATCGACTTCACTGAGGCTTGGATTGCACCCAGGGATACGAGTGTGGCAGGTGTTTGCAATGCCAAATTCTCTAGTATAGACCTGCCTGCTCTGGCTTTATGCAATGGGAGAATAATTCCCCCATAATTAATAACCTTTTGATGCAGTCTGGGATCCTACAGCGTTTCCTTGCCTGTGATTAAACAAAGTACTCTCCTCGACGCATTGCTTCTGACTTGAACGGCTACATTCCTTTCCCTGCAGTGGTGCTATTTCCAGTTTTGCCCTGGATAACTAGAATCTTCACCTCTGCATTTGCCGTCTCCTCTACCCGGTGCGGAGAATGCAGCAAATGCAGAGATAAGATTTGTTAGTTAGCTCAAGGAAAGAGAGAAGTTTTTAAACACAACCACTTGTATCAATAAGTTCCAGTTCTTACCAGGCAATGTCTGTATTGCCAATCCCAACAATTCAGAAGCCATGAAATGGGCCCCCAAAAATCATGAGATTGGCTTCAAACTACTGAGATTTTAACAGGGTTATGCTGAAAGGTGCTAATGGTTGCCAGAAGACAATCACAGATCTCGTTAAAGCCAATGAGTGCTAAGCCCCTTCTTTTAGGCTCAATAGAAGGAACAATTAAGCCTCGTAATATAGAAAAGACAGCTGCAGACTTTGAGAGCAACTGCCCAAAGCAATGGGCCACATGGCACGGCAGAGCTGAGCTGTGCAGACTGAGGGGTTTCCAATGTAGACGCTAGAAGGCTGAGTGTGACAGAGCAGAAAGCCTGAAGGATCTGGGAGAGTGACTCCGAGCCCGCATATTGTCAACTTCTGAACCGGCTGGAAATAGCCCCACAAGGCCCTGAGGTTTGGTCATCCACCCGGGCCAAAGGGGCAGCAATAATAAATATTGGGCTCCTGTGATTCACCTTCTGGGTTTTGAGCCTTTCGGGGTCACATTTTCCAACTTTTCTCCATGACCTCAAGGGTCTGGAAATTGACTTTATTTTGAAAGGAAAGCTGAGATCCTCCTGTAACCAGCTGACTTCAGCAGCCGGGGCTTTCAGAAGAGCACCAAAGATCACGTGAGTTGGCAACACTGCCATGGCTGAGTCGCCTTATGATTTTCAGCCCCAGGATGCATCACGTGTCTCCTGCTAACGCGAGGAATGTTTCCTAGGTCACTGCCCTGGTGCATTTAATTCTTTTGGAAGACACCCGTGCTGATGTTTGGGTCACAGAGGACTCTTGACACTGCTCTGAGGCCTTGTGGCTATATAACCTGGAAAGCAGGGCCCTGCTGTACCTACAGGCGGAGTGACTTTTCTGTCCAGCTCATCTAACCAGTGTGCCTCTGCTGTACCCTCAGTGCTGTTCTCCAGGTGCAGTAGGGTGGAGCAGTGCCAGGGCTATTTCCACAGGGGATGCTCTCAGCAGAGTAACGTACCAGAAATCAGTGGTGTGCACTGGGTTGGTAACCAGACAGCCTGCCCTACCCACTGTTTCTGATTCAACACCAGGACACTGAAGGGGCTCAATGGAACTTTCCACTGCCATCTGCCTGACACCAGGGGTGAAAATCAGCTGGGTCTGGGATTGTCTGTGCTTGAAGGACTAATCAGCTAGGCAGGAAGGCAGTGCTGAGGGCAAAGGTCTGGAAACCAGGACACCTGAAGCTCAGTTTTTAAAGGCGCAGCACCCTCAACTGGAGCTTTGCTCTTCCAAAAATCTGCCCCCTGGATTCTATCCCCCGCTCACTGTGTGACATTCGGCAAGTCTCTCCTCCACTCTGAGGCCAGCCCTGGGGCTGGAACCACTGTGGCTAGTGGGTCCTGAGCACCCCCTATTGTTTTTCCATGGGTGCTTGGGGTCCTGAGCACCCTCTATTGTTTTTCCGTGGGTGCTTGAGCCCCGGAGCACCCACCGAGTCAGTGCCTATGCTGTCAGCCCTGCTGAGAAAGAAACAAGCTGCCATCTACACTGCCCAGCACCTCCAGAGAGCCTGCCTGGCAGGCTGGCAGACTTTGCACTCCAGCTGTTTGTCTACAGAGCTTCTGGCTTCCATCTACAACAGCAAGTGCTATGGTTTCCTTCCAAAGCACCAGCGCTCCTGGCGGGGAAGATTGGTCTTTGTGACAGGGTTTGGCAGGTACATTTTAAGGACTTGGCTACAAAGGTGATTCCTCCTGGCCTGCCAGACAACCTTTCTTTAAAATTTGCATATCCAAAGTATTTCTCTCCCTTTCCTTTAAAAATATCACTTCCTTCCCTTCCACGTGCCATAAATCCCCAGACACCAAGGGCAGAGCAAGAACACATCCATCACACAAGGAGATAATCCTTCACAGCCTGTCTACAGTTGCTAAGAGCGAGCCTCCGGATATCTTCCTCCTGGGTGCCCCATCCAGCACCAGCTCCTCTACCAAGCTGGCAATGCAGCCCCCGCCATCCCACAGCCTGGGTCCCTGCCCCATACCATGACCCGGTTCCCCTATGCAGCCCCTGCCATCCCATTTCTGGTCCCCCACCTCCTCACTAGCCCATGTGTATATACATCAAGCCTGAAGGAAGTACCCCCAGTCCTGGCTCCCATGTCAAACCTGCAATGCCACCCACACAGCTCCTCCACTCCAGCTTATGGGGCTGCCCCCAAATCTCCAGCTGACCAACTCTAACCTATGCTGCAGCCCATCACTCCCTAAATGCCAGCTCCCTGTGGTATGGCCCACATGCCTCCTACACCCACCCACATTTGCTTGCTGGGGTGCCCTCAGCAGGGGTACCCTAGAGCAGCAGGTTTGAGCTATTGTTTCAGGCTCTCTGCAGACTCAGGCAGGACTTTGCTGCCTGGGATGCACTCTAGTCACACTCCAAGACTCATCATCATGTGACCCCTGGGGAACGTGTGCTCACAAGCTGGTGCCTTTTGTGCTGTGACTCAGTGGGTCTTGTTACCGTTATGCTCAGCCTAAGCCTCTCCTGTCCACATCGGCACTCCAAATTTCTCCCTGACACCCTAGAGCTCTCCCCACATGCTCCCCAAAACTCTCCCATGTCCCCACCCTACACAACTCCTTGGATGCTACCCTTAAAGAATCTTCAGGTGATGCACCTAAATCATCCCTCCCAGTGTAGTTGCCTCTACACTGTTCCTTGGATCCTTGCTGACCCTAAATCACCCACATGTGCTCACCCTAAACTGTTCCCCATATGCTCACCTTCAGGGGCGGCTCTAGGCATTTTGCCACCCCAAGCACGGCAGGCAGGCTGCCTTCCACGGCTTGCCTGCGGAGGGTCTGCCGAAGCCGGGGGACCAGCGGACCCTCCGCAGGCACGCCTTTGGGAGGTCTGCTGAAGCCGGGGGACCAGCGGACCCTCCGCCGGCACACCTGCGGGAGGTCTGCCGAAGCCGCGGGACCAGCGGACCCTCCTCAGGCACGCCTTTGGGAGGTCTGCCAAAGCCGGGGGACCAGCGGACCCTCTGCAGGCAAGCCGCCGAAGGCAGCCTTCCTGCCACCCTCGCACGCACACACACACACAGACCCCTCCACTGGGGTAACATGAGCAAATTCCCATTTCCCAGCAGCCTGTGGCAGTACCCTTTGTGGTGAATGGGCAGTTCGCACCCCTCAGAGCCGTTGTTTCAGACTCTCAGCAGACTCAGGTTGGGTTTTCAAGGTCTCTTCCCAATGGCCGCAAAGGCTGGAAATAGACTTTAGCTGAGATCTTTGAGATCGTCACATTCAGGGCTTTGGAGCGGAGCCCGGAGCTGGAACGCAGAGCAGCTCCGGAGCAATGGAGCTGCAGGTTTTTGCTTGGAGCGGAGCTGGAGCACAGCTCCAAAGCCCTGGTCACATGACTCCAGGATACAGGGCCTCAGACACGGGCCAATGCTGTCTGTGCTTTTATCCAGCACTGGGCTTCTCTGCCCATCCTTTGGCATGGCTCACACCACCCTAAGTCCCAGGTCCACCACTCATCCCACAGCATGGCTCTTGGTGCTTCCCATCCAGCCTGCAGGGTGGCCTTCCTAGCCCCAGTCACCTCCTGGTCCTGCACTCAGCACACTGAGCCAGCTGTGCTGTGGCTCACATGGCCCGGGTCTCACTCCTCCCACTCAGTTTAAGGTGTGACCCATCTGTCCCTCACACAGTTACCACTGACTTAAAAACAGATGAGCATCGTCACTAGGGGGAAAGAAAGATAAAGAAAGCCTAGAGCTGGTCTCAGCAGACCTTGGTTCAGTGCTTGGCTCTGCCACTGGGTCCTGCCTTGGTTTCCCCATATGTAAAATGGGGATAAAGATACGGCTCTCCTTGGTAAAGGATCCACTGATGTAGGTGGCTATAGAGGAGCTAGGGATTACTAAATCAATGAAGAGAGAAAAATGACAGAAAAAAGCTGCATAAGATTTAGATCCCATGCTGGAGTTTGCTCCTGCTGCTAGACAGCTAATGGAGA
Organism: Mauremys reevesii; assembly: GCF_016161935.1. NCBI lineage: Eukaryota > Metazoa > Chordata > Testudines > Geoemydidae > Mauremys > Mauremys reevesii. Next base: position 123,403,067 of record NC_052626.1, on the reverse strand, counting down.
TCGGAAATAGAAACTTCCACGAAAGCCCTCAGTGTCCATGCTAATGTCCCAAAATCTAGAGCTAATCTGTAGGGAAAGGAGCCATTGGAGGACTGAGCAGTAGGGTTGAGTGGTTATGGACAAGGCCGGTTCCAGACACCAGCAAAGGAAGCAGGTGCTTGGGGCGGCCAATGGAAAGGGGCGGCATGTCCGGGTCTTCGGCAGCAATTCAGCGGCAGGTCCCTCAGTTCCTCTCTTCCTCTTTGAGCTGCTGCTGAAGTGCCGCCGAAGAGGAAGAGAGGGAGCGAAGGACCCACCACCGAATTGCTACAGAAGAATGAAGCGGCGTGATTGAGATGCCGCCGAAGTGCTGCCAATCGGCTTTTTCTTTTTCTTTTTTTTCCGCTTCACCGCTTGGGGCAGCAAAAAATCTGGAGCCTGCCCTGGTTATGGAGGCATCCCTGCCAGGTAGCTTACAGCCCACATTTCCATATTCAAAATGAGAGCTGTTTTCCTACTGAATTTCACTACAGGAAATCACAAACGCTTTCCCCACGTTAGCTGCTGGGCTTTCCAGCTTTTACTGCTGAGCTCTGCCAAGTCACCCTCTGCTATTCAAGCTTTGGGTCCGCACCTATCCTCGCCAATGCCCCTCATCACTCCACTCTCGGTGCCTTTCAGCCGCAGCCGCTCCCATTTGTATCAGGCTGTGCAGCGAGGTGGAGACATGGAATGGAAAAAGCCACTCAGGAGCAAGTTGAAAACATCTAACTAGTTTTGCTGCTGTGGAGCTGGCCTGTCTTAAGACCTGAACCTAAATCTTACTCGATAAAAGGTGTGACACCTCCCCCCAACTTAGCCTCTGTCCTGAAACTTTGCGAAGTTGCAGAGAGGCAGCTCTGGGGGTGAACTCCAGGATAACTCTTTATCCAACGGGCCATTGCAGTGCACGCTTCCTCGCTGTGCTGCATCAATGCACTGGAGTTGTCCCCTATCGAGGTGAGAGAGGAGGTTAGCCCTCCAGCCCACTCAGTAGGCATTGCAGGTATTATTTGATGCCAGCTGTGTTGGTGATACAGGGATTTAGCCAACAGGAAATGGAATGAAAGCGTCACCTCATTTTATATAGATTGTCAGACAGGAACAACTACTGTTCTGGAACAGACAGCTAGAAAGAGGAGACTCTCTGTTATTCTGACTAGGGCTGGTTGAAAATTTTTGCTGAGACTGTTTTTCTATGGAAAATTGGGTTTTTGCTTAAAATTATATTTTTGCAAAAAGTGTCTGTTTTCCATGTTTTTCACCAGAAATCTGAGCATGGCCAAACAGAAGAGTTCAGCTGGCCTACGTCTCCCATGATACACTGCAGTCACAGTACTCCCCTGATACTTCATAGCAGGTCAGCCATAGGGGAGGCTGCAGTGTATCATGGAAGATGTAGTCCAGCTACGGAGCGGAGCTCGTAGAGGAGAACAGAGGCATAATACACCTGAACTACAATTCCAAATAGGCATTACATCAGCTCAGCAGACACAATTCAATGTCAAATTAACCCAAAAGGAAATGTTTCCGTTTGGTTTGACAGACCAATGTGTTTTGATTCAGGACTACATGACTTGAGACAAAATATTTTGATTCAAAGGGGAAAAAATAAAAAAAAAATTAAGCAAAAATCAACATTTTCTCAACCGTATTTTCTGCTGAAAAAAATATTTTGATGGAAAATTCCCAACCAGCAATACTGGCCAGATTTTCAGGAGATGCCAGTGCATTGAGATGTGCATTTAGTGCTGAGCCCCTATGGAAATCTGAACATAAGTGTCACACTGGGAGCTCCTGGATGCTGAATAGATCTGGCTGAAATTTGGGATTACCAAAAATTCCAAATTCCAAAATGATATTTCAGAATTCTCCAAAATGAAAATTTCCCCAAATGATTTTTTAAAATTTTGTTCTGGAATATTTTCCCCACGGGAATGTTCATCAAAATTGACACATTTTTCTGATTTTGATGAAAGTGGCATTTTTTAATCCAAAAACAGACAAAAAAATTTCTGACCAGCTCTACTGCTGAATCCCAGTGAGAATCAGTCCTTATTTTGCGGTGAGATTTTCAGAATGTTCATTTACACACCTAAATAAGGGCTGATTTTCAAAAATTCGCAACACCCAGCAGCTCCTGTTGTGACCCCCTTGGCCAAATGTTTTTCAAAACAGCTCAGTACCCAATGTGCTAAACTCTTGAAAACATGACTCTGGGTTAGATGCCTCAATGGGAGCAGAATCTGACCCAAACTCTGGACTGGAGGGGCCACTGTTCTGTAGCTCCTCTCAGGCCCGACACACTCAGTACACCTAACACACCACTGTCATGGTATTTATCTGCAAAGAGTGTCATGTGAGATATCAAATGAAAGCTGGTGAGACCAGTCTTTAATTCATGGCGCGATGTATGTAACACACAGCGTGTAAAGAGTTATGTACGCTAAGAGATGTTTTGGAGGCAGATTTGATAAAGGAGTTTGCCCTAGACAAAGGGACGTCCATTTGCCGGTTTGCCAATGTCTCTAATGTCAAGTGAGCACAGGGATGCCAGAGACAATGGGCAGTTTATTGGCATCTGAGATAAACACCTGGTACCACGTGGATGATGAAACAGCATGGCGTGAGCACTCCGGAGGGCACCCAGCAGTCTGAACACCAGGGGCTGTGGGGGGTGTCAGCCTGATTCTTGAGACAAAGACAACAAACTTTGGGGAATAGACGGAGAAGCAAAAGAGCATCTTGTTATCCATCACTGGGAGACCAAGAGGTCAGCGCTCTTTGTATCTATGAACGGTGGATTCCTAACCAGGTGGGTCAGGGACACTGAGAAGTAGCTCTGGTGAGAAAACTGCTTTAGACAAAGCTGAGAGCCTGCCGTGGTTGGATGCAGATGATTCGAAGAGGGTTATACTTTTGTTTTATTTGTAACCCTTTTCTGTGGCTCTTCTCTCTGCCTGGTATCACTTCAAGCTCGGGTTTTTTTTTTTAATGAATGTGTAATAAACCCAGACTCAGTTTATCTCTGTGCTATTATATCACAGAGAGGTGTGCAGCTTCAGCTGAGCCAGCAGGCTGGGGTGTGCTCTGTCTCTTTGGACACAGAGGACTTGGTATTTCAGTTGGTATCCAGTGACAGGGGCTGGATGGCCAACTTAGGACTGGTAGAGTCCTTAGGTGTTTGTTTTGCTGGCTAACAGCCTGAGGGGGCTGGGAGTTCCCACACAGAGTAGCACCAATAAACCCCTCTTTAGCTAAGGCAGAAAGAGAAAAGGAAGGCTTACAGTTCTGGACGCCCTGAGAAAGCATCACACTCACACTCAGCTAAAACACATGATGGGCAGAATAAGCTGGAAACCCATATATTCAAAGTCTAGCCTTGAAATGACTGTAGAAGGGACCCTCTCCTGCCGAAGGAAGGGAATTCCATGAGCAGGGAATGTAGGATAAAAGCAATCACTCAGCAGAATAGGTAACAAGTAAGCGATACTGGGAGAAGACTCCCCAATTGCCAGAGTCAAATCAGTCTGATGCAAGAAGGAAGCAATGGTGTACAGCAGAAGTGAGTCTCTGCCAGGGGACATCTCAAGGAACTTGCAAAGGGGAAAGGGGCTTGGTCGGATTTTCTCTCTTTACGTTGTACAAAAAGGATTTTGTTTTGTTTAAAGACGCAGCATGTGGTTACATTTTAGAAATATCGGGCATGTTAAATTCTGCTGGAGGTGTTACTGAAGGGCCAGAGTGCAGTGGTGAGGGCTCTCACTCTTTCATTGAAGTGGCAGGGCAGCTGGATCTTTAGCCAGGAGATCTTTCCTCCACACTGTTAGTCAAGCATTTGAGTAAAATAATTTGGTTAACCAAAAGCAAAACCAAAGCACTTCCAAACAGTCAGACAAAAGCATGTCTCCCCTTCTGGCTGAATCAGGTCTCTAATGGGACAAGGCTCAGTTTGCATACAATGTCACACATGGACAGCTCTGACCCTCACTCCCCCACCCTGTATTTCCTTTGCAGGTCACATTTTCCACCAGGATTCTAAACACCAGAAACAGAAAATCTTTTCCCCCCCTGGAACTGGGCAGGGGCCTTCCAGAGAAAGGACAGGGTAGATGCAGGCACTGGGGAATCTGGGGGAATAGGCATCATAAATGTATCCATTCGCACTGCCTGAGTAAATCAGGATCTTGCTGAGACACAATCCTGGTGTTTAGCCAGGGACTGGTTAAAGCCTGCAATGCCCATGGAATTCAGCATTCATTAACAGCCAGTGATTATACCCTGGCAGCAGGTGTTATCACAGCCGTGCCTGCGGCTCCCAACCGAGGCCAGGGCCCGTGGTGTTAGGCTCTGTACACACACAGACTGAGAGCCGACAGGGTGCATAGATGAGAGATGTGAAAGGTGGGAGAAAGAAAGGGCTACTACCTCATTTTGCAGCGGGGGAACTGAGACCCAGAGAGATTCAAGGCCAGCTTTCCATGTTCACAGCACCCACTATTATGGCTGGATTTTCAGTCCAGCTCAGAGCATTAGGTGCATGTTGAGCTCCTTTGATGCATCACAAAGAACGGTGCTTAGCCCTTGAATGATAATCATACCATCAGTAGATCTCAAAGCACTTTACCAAGAAGGTATGGGGAAATTTTTTACAGATGGGGAAACTGAGGCACAGGGTGGGGGCAGTGACCAGCCCAATATCACCTCACTGGTCAGTGGCAGGAATACAGTCCAGTGCTCTACCAACTAGGGAGCACTGCCTCTGGCCTCATGTGACATACTTAAGGTCACACAGGAAGCGTTTGGCAGAGGAAGGACCTGAATACAGATTTTTTGGGTCCCTGCATAGTGTTTTAACTACCTTCCTCCTAGCTGGAAGCGCACCCAACAAAAGCTACAATTAAGGTTGTGACTCAGGTGCCCTTAGAACATCTTCACACCCAACTTTCTCGGGCTGACTCCTTTTGGGCTGAACATTCTGGTCTCAGCCTGAAGGTTAGATTTTCCGGGAAGCCTGGATCACAGTCAATCGAGGCGTTTCACGGTAAGGGGAGCGGGGCCCAGCTTGGGAGATTTGGGGTAGGCTTGGAAATGACCCCACGAGTCGGAGGTCAGCCCACCTACTTCCCTCTCAGTGATAACTACAGAGGCATTACAGGGAAGTTAGTCATTAACCTGCCTGCAATTACAGAGCAATTAAGGGCACTGGATGGAAACGTGATCCTAGTTAGGAGTCTTAAAGACCCAATCACAGCTGCGGGTAAAGCTTCCCAGTATGGGTAGAAACTGACTCTCGGCAGGTCAGAGGGGGATAGGGAAATCCTAGGTGATGCTGGGCTCTCTCCAGGCACCAGCCAAGCAAGCTCGTGCTTGGGGTGGCAGATTCTAAGGGGCGGCACCGTCCAATCCTAGGGTGGCACGGCCGCCCTTTCTTTTCTTTTTCTTTTTTTTTTTTTGTTCACCGCTCTGGCCGCCCTGTAGGGGGCGGTGGCGTGGAGGAGGGGAGCGCCCTGCTGGGAGCCGGCTGCGTGCACCATCTGCCCCAGCCAGTGCCAGGTCTGCAGCAAGCCTGGAAGTCCGCTTCCATCCCTCCCCACCAACCGGAGCGGCGCGGAGCCCTCCCGGCAGGTGGCGCAGCGGGAGGGGCCGAGTGGTGAGCGCCCCGGCTAAAGGAAGCCCTGGTCGCCCCCCTTCTCTCTTTCTCCCCCCCACTTCCTCCCCCTCCCCCCTGCTAGCTGGGGCGCGCACTCCCCTGCCCGGGGCACATCTGCAGCGCAGGGAGTCCCGCTAGCTGAAAGTTTGCACCCTGGCTGCGGTCACCCCGCAGGTTGTCTTTTTTTCCTTGGGGCGGCAAAAAAAAACAGAACCAGCCCTGGCTCTCTCCCCTTGGTTCTGTGCAGCTCCTAGCGAGGAGGAGCCGCTCGCAGACTAGCTGCGGCAGAGGCTGATCTAAGGCAGGGATGTGGCCAGGAGGCTGCCCAAAGGACAGCGAAAGTATCTCTGCGAGGATGGAATTTGAGAAGAGCTATGATGGATTTCGGGCCAAAGGTCAGGAGGTGCTGGGAGATGTAGCACACCCTCATCACCGGCTGAAATCAGGGGCTGAACACCTCACTGAATCAGGGCCTTGCAGAACCATGGCTGCCACCTCCAGGCTGTTGGGCCAGGGTTCCTTCGCATGCTGGGGTGGCAGGGATGCTGCTGGTGGTTTCAGAGGATGCCAGCTGGAGTCCATGTGGCTGGGTGGCAAGGCTGAACTCTGGGCTGTGGGAAGTGCTGGCCTGGCTGGGTCTATGAGGCCAGCTGGCTTGGCAGGGAGGCTGTGCTCTGAGCTTGGGGGGACGTGGGACGCAGGGAAGGGAGAATGGGGGTTGGATCCCTGAAGAGGAAGGGGCTGCCCTGTTGGCTAGGACAGTCTCACCCGGAGGCCAGACTGACACATGCGCTGGTTGCTTCTGTGAACCCCTGTTTGGGAAAGCCGGCACTGTACTACATTAACATCATCCTAGCATGGGATCATCCTAGCAGCTGTCTACTCCTCTTGTTCCAGCTGCTTCTACCGGTGAAGAGTCTGGAGGACTGTGAAACCAGGCAGAACCAACGATGGGGGTGTCCGCATTCAACTGGCCCTTACTCTATTTACCAAAGCTGTCCTGTTTCCTCTGCTGGTAACTGCCACCTCCCAACCCACCTCCTCCCACTCCCATATCACCGGGGGTGGGCAGTGGCACTCAAAGGGTTAAGGCAGATATTCCCAACCTCCAGGCTACCTGCCAAGCAAGGACCAAGTGTGCCAGGGAGCTCTGGGGTCCGCCTTTGTCCCTGCGAATCACGCTAAGCCACTAGCCCCCATGCTGTGCCAGGCTAGCCCATGACGCTAATGGTTTCCGGCAGCTTTGCTGCATTGGGTGGAAAACCACCCTGGCTCTCTGTTCAACTGCCGGCTATCACTGGACAGCACACCAGTCTGGATCGCCTCAGGTCTGTGCTGGATGGGGGACTAATGGCACTGGGATGGAATTCCTCTTTCCACTGGGTGCACATTGTTAATAGATGACCTTGTTCTGTCCTGGGCACAATGCCCTCCGGAGATGGGGAAGAAAGCAATCCGTGGGCCACGGCTCTGCACCGCAGCCACACATCGTTATCCAATCCCCACGACCTTCTTCCTTCGCGGGCTGTCTTTATTGGCTCCCAGTCAATCATTTTACAGAGCAATGGAGACTGTTGCTCCGATCGAGTCACATGATTACCTGGGCTCGTCCTGGCTTCATTCTGAAAACACTCGAATGCTTGGAAAATCACTGGGCCTCGTGCAGAGCTCCATGACACTGGATTCATGCCTGTGCTACTCAGTGGAGTTACTCCTGATTTACACCAGGGTGAGCAAAAGGGGAATCAGGACCAATGGGGCTACTCCTGATTTACCCTGGTGTAAACAAAAAGACTCACTATGTTCAGCGCCAATTCTTCCACTGGCTCCTACCATATTTTCCATGATCTTTTCCTTCATGGTTTTATTTTATCAGTAACATTTGCATGCAACCAAAATCTTGGTGACTCAATAAAAATACATCAGTCCGTTCCTTGTTACCTCAAGCCACCTGGCTGTGTCTTCCCTAATGGTTACTATGGCAGAATTGGGATGTCACTGGAGATGTTTCTACCTGGAAAGCATCTTGGTGCTATTTGCAATGGACAGAGGCTGCTGCTGCTGCTGATGCTTGGAGAGGAAAAAAGGCAGGGAAACCCCGCAGAATGAAAGAACCTGTTTCCTTGCAAATATCTGTGGGGTCATTAAAAAACTGAAGACAACCTGGGCACGAGAAACAGCCTTGTCCCTAAACAGAGCAGCCTGCACATTCTTGGAGGAGACACCAGCAGCTTCAGTTCTGAAAAAGCCATCGGAATGCAAGAGCTGCATGCATCAGTAACAATGAATTGTTCCATTGTGCCTGGTAATGGGGGAGGTTCATTAATTACAGGATATTTTCAAGCTAGAGGGTTTATTCTGGCAGTGTGTGAACTTTAAGGGGGTGGGGGGCAGAGGTTCCCCAGTGCCCTCCCAAATTTGGAAGTTATGCAAACCTTTTCTCCTGAATTACAGGCCAAATCCTGAGGATCTAACACAGGTTTGTTTATTCGGTCCTGACAGAGGCCAGTGGGAGGATGACCCAATGGCTGGGGGTCGGAGTCTGTCCTCCTTGCTCATGTTGAAGAGGGTTGTCCCATTAGCTTCAGTGGAGTAAGGTGAGGGCAGAGCCAGGGCCTCTTGTGCCCAGCCTGAGGCAAAGACCCAAGTGAAAGCCTGTGAGAAAGGAAAATGAAGGCACCAGCGCCCGGACAGCAGGGTCACACTGATACACTGGCCCTGGCCTGTTCGGTACTGGCCCCCACGTGCCCCACTGAACAGAGAGAAGACACAGATCTCTGCTCCCAAGAGCTTTGCTCTGGGTCCCAAGAGGGGCAGTGTGGAGCTGCACCACCTCACAAGCAGCCAGAGAAGGGACCATGACTCGGGCAGCCCCCTCTGCTCCCCAGGGGAGCAGTGATGCGCCTTGCCCCTGTATTGGTGCACATGACTCTGTCCTGCTGCTGGCTCAGCTCTGCACAGGCACAGGGGAAGGTGGGCAGCTACACCCCTTCACGGTGCAGGACCATCTGAGCTGGGGCGGCCGGGCTCCCTACTCATCCTCCCTGCCTGCCTGCCCCACACCATCGATTTAGGGGCACAAGAGACGCCAGCCCCAATCTCAAATGATAAGATGCTCGGGAATGGGGCAGGCTCCTTGGGACCCTCACAGCTGATCCTGCTCCAGAGTCTGACAGCTCCTGCTGTTCTCTTCTCTCACACCTCATGGGAGGGGAGGGGGCAGACGCTGCTCCAGGTGGGGACACTGACGGGGCCCACCACAGACAGTCCTGTCCACACAAACCACAGCCTCAGGGCCTGTCAAGCCTGCTGCGGTTCCTCCCTCCCCCCTCTCTGTCTGATGCCACCCAGCACTCACTTCCCCAGGAAAACGGGCCATGGAGGATGGGCATGTTTGAGAATCAGGCAACTCTTCTGATGACTAACACAGTGCCCAGAGCATTGCCTCTTCCACTCGGAGATGCTGCAGCAACACAAGGAACAAATAAAGTCCTAAGGTGCCACCAGGTAAGATCCCCAATACCGTCAGCGTCTGGCCTAGCCAGAAACCCCAGTGCCTGGCTCAGATGGCAGAGAACCATACCAGGGATGCAGGAGAGTCATTGATTCAGGGCCCAAAGGAACCATTGTGATCCTCCAGTTTGACCTCCTGCAGGGCACGAGCCCTGGAACCTCCCCAAGGTAACTCCCAGAGCAGATCATTTAGAAGAAAAAAAACACCATTTTGATTTGCATATTGCCAGCGATGGAGAAAATGTAGAATCAAATGAAGTAAAAATCTCAAATGAATCCACATGTTCCACAGAATCTCTATGGATTGTAATTCCATGATCTAATAAGAATATAACATTAGGGATCTATTACTGATCACCTGACCAGGACAGTGATAGTGACGATGAAATGGTAAGGGAGATTAGAGCAGCTATCAAAATAAAGAACTTGATAATAGTGGGGGATTTCAATTATCCCCATATTGACTGGGAACATGTCACCTCAGGACAAAACGAAGAGACAAAATTTCTTGATACTTTAAATGACTGCTTCTTGGAGCAGTTGGTACAGGAACCCACAAGGGGAGAGGCAATTCTCGATTTAGTCCTGAGTGGAGCGCAGGATCTGGTTCAAGAGGTAACTATAACAGGACTGCTTGGAAATAATGACCATAATATAATGACATTTAACATTCCTGTGGTGGGAAGAACACCTCAACAGCCCAACACTGTGGCATTTAATTTCAGAAAGGGGAACTATGCAAAAATTAGGAGGTTAGTTACACAGAAATTAAAAGGTACAGTGACTAGAGTGAAATCCCTGCAAGCTGCATGGACACTTTTCAAAGACACCGTAATAGAGGCCCAACTTAAATGTATACCCCGAATTAAAAAACACAGTAAAAGAACCAAAAAAGAGCCACCGTGGCTTAACAACCATGTCAAAGAAGCAATGAGAGATCAAAAGGCATCTTTTAAAAAGTGGAAGTCAAATCCTAGTGAGGTAAATAGAAAGGAGCATAAACACTGCCAAATTAAGTGTAAAAATGTAATAAGAAAAGCCAAAAAGGAGTTTGAAAAACAGCTAGCCAAAAACTCCAAAGGCAATAACAAAATGTTTTTTAAGTACATCAGAAGCAGGAAGCCTGCTAAACAACCAGTGGGGCCCCTGGATGATGGAGATACAAAAGGAGCACTTAAATACGATAGAGTCGTTGCGGAGAAACTAAATGGATTCTTTGCTTTAGTCTTCACGGCTGAGGATGTTAGGGAGATTCCCAAACCTGAGCTGTCCTTTGTAGGTGACAAATCTGAGGAATTGTTACAGGTTGAAGTGGCATTAGAGGAGGTTTTGGAATTAATTGATAAACTTAACAGTAACAAGTCACCGGGACCAGATGGCATTCACCCAAGAGTTCTGAAAGAACTCAAATGTGAAGTTGCAGAACTATTAACGTGGGTTTGTAACCTGTCCTTTAAATCAGCTTCTGTACCCAGTGACTGGAAGATAGCTAATGTAACACCAATATTTAAAAAGGGCTCTAGAGGTAATCCCAGCAATTACAGACCGGTAAGTCTAATGTAAGTATCGGGCAAATTAGTTGAAACAATAATAAAGAATAAAATTGTCAAACACATAGAAGAACATAAATTGTTGGGCAAAAGTCAACATGGTTTCTGTAAAGGGAAATCGTGTCTTACTAATCTGTTAGAGTTCTTTGAAGGCGTCAACAAATATGTGGACAAGGGGGATCCAGTGGACATAGTGTACTTAGATTTCCAGAAAGCCTTTGACAAGATCCCTCACCAAAGGCTCTTATGTATATTAAGTTGTCATGGGATAAGAGGGAAGATCCTTTCATGGATTGAGAACTGGTTAAAAGACAGGGAACAAAGGGTAGGAATAAATGGTAAATTCTCAGAATGGAGAGGGGTAACTAGTGGTGTTCCCCAAGGGTCAGTCCTAAGACCAATCCTATTCAATTTATTCATGAGTGATCTGGAGAAAGGGATAAACAGTGAGGTGGCAAAGTTTGCAGATGATACTAAACTGCTCAAGATAGTTAAGTCCAAAGCAGACTGTGAAGAACTTCAAAAAGATCTCACAAAACTAAGTGATTGGGCAACAAAATGACAAATGAAATGTAATGTGGATAAATGTAAAGTAATGCACGTTGGAAAAAATAACCCCAATTATACATGCAATATGAATGGGGCTAATTTAGCTACAACTAATCAGGAGAGAGATCTTGGAGTCATTGTGGATAGTTCTCTGAAGATGTCCATGCAGTGTGCAGCAACAGTCAAAAAAGCAAACATGATGTTAGGAATCATTTAAAAAGGGATAGAGAATAAGACAGAGAATATCTTATTGCCCTTATATAAATCCATGGTACACTCACATCTTGAATACTGCATACAGATGTGGTCTTCTCATCTCAAAAAAGATATACTGGCATTACAAAAAGTTTAGAAAAGGGCAACTAAAATGATTAGCAAAGAGTCCTGTGGCACCTTATAGACTAACAGACGTATTAGAGCATGAGCTTTCGTGGGTGAATACATGCATCCGACAAAGTGGGTATTCACCCACGAAAGCTCATGCTCCAATACGTCTGTTAGTCTATAAGGTGCCACAGGACTCTTTGCTGCTTTTACAGATCCAGACTAACATGGCTACCCCTCTGATACTAAAATGATTAGAGGTTGGAAACGGGTTCCACATGAGGAGAGATTAAAGAGGCTAAGACTTTTCAGCTTGGGAAAGAGGAGACTAAGGGGGGATATGATAGAGGTATATAAAATCATGAGTCATGTGGAGAAAGTGAATAAGGAAAAGTTATTTACTTGTTCCCATAATATAAGAACTAGGGGCCACCAAATGAAATTAATGGGCAGCAGGTTTAAAACAAATAAAAGGAAGTTCTTCTTCACACAGCGCACAGTCAACTTGTGGAACTCCTTACCTGAGGAGGTTGTGAAGGCTAGGACTATAACAGCGTTTAAAAGAGAACTAGATAAATTCATGGAGGTTAAGTCCATAAATGGCTATTAGCCAGGATGGGTAAGGAATGGTGTCCCTAGCCTCTGTTTGTCAGAGGGTGGAGATGGATGGCAGGAGAGAGATCACTTGATCATTGCCTGTTAGGTTCACTCCCTCTGGGGCACCTGGCATTGGCAACTGTCAGTAGCCAGGATACTGGGCTGGAAGGACCTTTGGTCTGACCCAGTATGGCCGTTCTTATGTTCTTATGTTCACCACAACCCTCAGTCAGTTGTTCCAGGAGTTAATGACTCTCACTATTAATAATTTACACCTTATTGCTAGTCTGTGTTTGTATAGCTTCAACTTCCAGCCATTCCCGACAGCGCTTACTGCAACTCAAGCACTGCCCCAGGGTCATTTTAACACCATTGAAATGTGGCCACTTCTGGGGTGAAACACAGCAGCTGCTTAAAAGCTCACAGCAACATCACAAGGCTGTTTAGGACAGGAAGTTTCAGGGGTTTGCTTGCCAAGGTGACCAAATCTGGCGCAACACGCTTTCTGCTTCCACCTCCCACTCTCCCCTTGTTCGGCCCTTCTTTATCAAGCCCAGATCCACATTCTGCCCTACTTGCCTGTGATAGCCTCACTGAGCAGTTCTGGGGCCTGATCCAAAGCTCACAAAAGCCAATGGAAAGGCTCGTGCTGATCTCACTGGGATGTGGATTGGGCCCGGCAAGCTGGATGCACGAAGCTCAGGGGAATGAGAGAGAGGCTGAAACCCCAACCATTCCAAGGAGGACAGTCTGAACCAAGGGCTGGGGTGAAACCTGACGCTTCACACTGCCTGCGACGACTGGTTAAATCCGCTCGGTGCTGTTCTAACTGCTAGGGAGCCGTGTGTGGTGCCTGTTTTCACTTAAGTCCCACAACGCTAACGAGATCTGAAGGCAGAACAGGGCCAGGGAACTGAAGAGCGACTAAGTGGCAAAGGCTTTGTAGTGCCACATGCCCTGCTGATCCTCTGTCAAGCAAACCAAAGCTAATTACCATCTTCCCTGGCGTGTAGGGCGCCGGACAGCTAGGACCAGGGAAGGAATGTGTTCAGAGACGTGACTCAGCGTGACAAACTCGGGGTTCTGGATCCAACCCAGCCAGCCAAGCACTGACAGATGGAAAGGAGGGGCTCCACAGATCACATTCACCACCACAGCACACTGGGAGCTGATGTTCAGTTCCAGCACATCTCCAAAGTCCTTTCCGGAGTCACTGTCTCCTGAACTTCCCATTGGGGCAGCTCACCCCTCATGGTCACATTCTGCTCCAGCTACTGATTGCATAGCAGTGCCATGGTCCAGATCACAATGGGATTTAGGCACCTAACTCCCAGGGGTTTCTATTTGAGGATCTGGGCCCAGGGGCTTGTAGACATGGGGAAATTGATGAGCAGAGCTATTCAGCAGTGATCACTTTTATTCTGGAACAGTGTCCACATGGGGGAGTTATTCTGGAAGAGCTATGCCTGTCAATTTCCCCTGTGTAGACAAGGCCCTAGCTGTTGCTTGAATTTCCCCAGGAGGGTTTCATATTCCAGGATCTTTTGGTATGTACGTTCATCCCCAATCCACATATTATAGGCCCGTAAGAAGAAGAATTTCTCCACATACCTAGCGCCTTTCATCCAAGGATCTAAGTCAAAATTACAACCCCAAACATTCCAACATAGTACAGCCCCATAATTCCCGGGCTGCTCAAGTGTCCAGACATCAAAGGGACTGTGGATTTCCCCTCCAGTCCAGCTGCACGGCCCAGCAGTGCTTCAGACGCAGCCAGGTGGTGGTGGCAGGACAGAGGGATAGGAACCAGCAGGGGGCTCCAAGGCGGTGTCTACACAGCAGTTGAACACCTGCGGCTGGCTCATGCTAACTGGCTCTGGCTGCAGGGCTGTAACACTGTGGCGGAGATTGTGGGCTTGGGCTGGTGCCCGGGCTCTGGGAACCTGCATGGAGGGAGGGTCCCAGGTCCCGGACTGCAGCCCGAGCCCAAACATCTACATGGCAATTTTACAGCCCTGCTGTAAGAGCCCTGCAAGCCTGCTGGCCCGAGCCAGCAGCGGGTTTACCATTGCTGTGTAGACCTACCCCACAGGGCAAAAATAGCCAGTTTGAATCCTTCCCCGCCCTAACCTGGCCACTTTCCAGCCTCTTTCTGGCATGTTAAAGCTCCGCAGGAATGCTCCCAGCTTTGTGTATGGACAATGGAAAGAGAGGAGCAGGGAGCACTGCTGAAAGAATAGACAAGCAAGGGGGGGGAGACCCACTGGAACTTGTTGCTCAGTGGTTTGAGCACTGGCTTGCTAAACCCAGGGTTGTGAGTTCAATCCTTGAGGAGGCTGCTTAGGGATCTGGGGCAAAAAATTGGTCCTGCTGGTGAAGGCAGGGGGCTGGACTTGATGACCTTTCAAGGTCCCTTCCAGTTCTAGGAGATTGGTATCTCTCCAATTATTACCTTTATTACAATCCGTGGGCTGGGCTGCAAAACCTTGCACTGATGTTCAGACCCTGCCCGGGTAAACACCAGGTAGATGCCTGAAGAGGTGAAATAAGATCTGAGACCTCCTAGCCTGTTTCACAAGAGTCAGGGTTCGACCGCCCCCTCTTCTGCCCTGGCCAAGCTCCAGTTTAACTATATACCCTTGGTCCTTTCAGAGGTATACAGGGTCCCCATTCACTTTCCTCACCGAAGCTGAGAGACATTGCTTTTAAACAAAGCTGCTGGCTTCCAGCTCCAAGGTGGCTGCATTTCACTGGAGGGTGTAATGACTTCCTCTGGTCCGTAAGGGGTAGCAGTGTAAGACTGTTACCACTCTTCTTCTTAGCAGATCTATAATACTCACAAATTGGTTGTTAAAAGAGTTTTAAAAAGATGTTTCAAATTAAGGAGCCCAGATGTGGATGAAAAGCACTATATGAGAGTTCATAGCTCACCTACAGTATGTTTCATCAGCAGCAGATCCCAAAACGCTTCACAAAGGAGGGCAGTATCATTAGCTGTATTTTACAGGTGGGGAAACTGAGGCATGGAGTGGGCTGCTCTGTGGGAAGGAGGCTGTAGAAAGAGAAATGCCTTTGAATGGCAATAGCATGTTAGCCTAACCTGTGTGCAGAGAATTACTGGGCTGGATTTGACTCCAACTGATGTCATACTGTATAGCTCATGTTGTGGCATGTTCTCATCCCCCCTGTCAATAAATCAAGACCTCCAGCTTGCATGTTTTTGTCACTAATAAATCCTGCATTGTATGAGACATGAAAGAGGAACAATGCACTCACCCAGCAGTAGCCGGGAGACACATCCTCCAGCAGGACCAGGCATGCAAACACATCTCTGGAACTGGGAACAGCTCCGCCAGCTTCCTCACAATTAGAGCGGCTTGAAAACCAGAATGTGCATCCAGCGGGAAATGCCCAGATTTTGAACTGTTCCATCCCAAATCGGGACCTGCATTCGGGATCTTGGAATTGGTTGTGGTTTGAGCTCTGCTGTTGAAAAGTACTGTATAGGAGCTATTCACTGTTATAGAGCACTCTTCGTCCATAGAGCTCATGCCTGCTCCAAAAACATTTCATTAAGACCTTATGGAAACATAAGAACATAGGATGGGAAGGGACTTCCTGGGTCCCTGAGTCCAGTCCCCGCTTTCACAGGCAACCTCATCATATCATCCCATTCATAAATTTATCAAGCTCCATCTTAAGATCAGTTAGCTTGTTTGCCCCCAACTACCCCTACTAGGAGGCTGTTCCCAAACTTGCCTCCTCTGATGGTTAGAAACCTTCTAATTTCCAGCCCAAATTTGCTCATGGCCAGTTTATCCCCATTTGTTCTTAACAGACTCATTGACTTTAAGGGCGGAAGGGACCATTGTGACCATCTAGTCCGACCCCCTGCACATCGCAGGCCACAGAACCTCCCCCACCCGCTCCTGTAATAGGTCCCAAACCTCTGGCTGAGTAACTAACATCCTCAAATCTCAATTTAAAGACTTCAGGTTACAGAGAATCCACCATTTACTCTAGTTCAAAGCAGCCAGTGACCCAGGCCCTACACAGCAGAGGAAGACAAAAAATCCCCCCTCATCCCAAATCTGGTGACCAGCTAGACCCTGAGCATGTGGGCAAGACCCACCAACCAGACACCTGGGAAAGAATCCTGTGGAGTAACTCAGAGCCTTCCACATGTAGTGTCCCATCGCCAGCCATTGGAGATATTTGCTACTAGCTGTCGCGGATGGGCCAGATGCCACCGTAGGCCATCTCATCACACCATCCTCTCCATAAACTTATCAAGAACAGGCTTGAAACATTGTCCCTTAGCCTGCCCAGTTCTCCTCCCTCCCTGATGTTTCATTTCACAGCATATATTATGTTCAGTTTTGACAACACCAATTCATTCCCATCTAGGGTGACCAGATGTTCTGATTTAGACTATCAGGGTTGGAAGGGACCTCAGGAGGTCATCTAGTCCAACCCCCTGCTCAAAGCAGGACCAATCCCCAACTAAATCCCCAAATGGCCTCCTCAAGGGTTGAACTCATAACCCTGGATTTAGCAGGCCAATGCTCAAACCACTGAGGGACAATCCCGATTTTGGGGGCCTTTTCTTCTTTAGGCACCTATTACCCCTCACCCCTGTGCTGATTTTTCATACTTGCCCTCTGGTCACCCTATTCCCCTCGTGTATGCAGCCCAGCGTGGCCTGGCACTTCATCTCAGCTGAGCCTTGTGTTGCAAAGTGAACCCCTATTAAACACTAGTGTGAGCTCTTAGCAGACTCTTCCCCCTCCCCCTCCCCGTGCACACAGACCTCTTCCTCCCCAGGAGACATTTCCTTTCTCATTCTCTCCCTTTGCAGCGGGCACAGCCCTGACCAGGCGGCGCTGTGCCCGGGGCTCACCTTCCCTTTGAAGGAGGGGAATGTTGTCAGTTAGCTGCCATGTGGGGGGGGGGACATTCTTTGCTGGAAACTATTCGGTCTCCCCAGGGACTCTTTGTAGTGGGACCCGCGGCTGCTCTCACGGAGAGACGGCACGTTCCGGGAGCGGCTCCTAACCTTACAGGTGTGTCTGACTCACTCCTCTGCGGAGGTGGGGTGGGGGTGGGGGTGGGCTGCTTTTCATTTCAAAATCCCTCTGCTCTTCAAGGAGGGTTTAGGCAGCCACCGGAAGGATTTCAAACAAGGAGAAAGGGGGGAAGACCAGGGGGGTGACTTAGAAACACTCCTCAGGAAACCTGCTTCTCTGGGCAAGGAGCCCAAAGAGAGTCGGCTCAGTAAGGGCCCGGCCTGCACTTGGAAAATGACTGACAAACCCAGGTCACTGCTCCGCTCAGTGGGTTTGTCCCCCGGGACAGGCAGGGCCTTTGCAGACCATGCTCTGGCGCCTTGCTGGAATTCAACGTCTGGCCTTCTGACCTGGTGTTTACCAGCGAGGGGCGCTGCTACCTGCAACGCCAGCTCAGGTGGACCTGCACAGGGGAGCCCACAGTGTCCTGAAGCCACGTCCTAAGGACATACAAACCACACACATGCAGACACTGCCTGGGGGAGACAGGCCCAGGGCCTGCTCCTTTGCCTCTCCTGCTTGAGCTAACAGAGGACGGCCTTGGTGGGAGTAGGTCCTGTGTCCCTTCCGTGTCCAGCCACCAGAGGGACAACTCACCGGCCTGCTCCCCACTCCTGACCCGTCTCCTGTCCAAACCAAAACCTCACCTAGCTTCTCTGATATCTCCTTGTGAGCATCCAGCCCTCAGCCTAAGCTTATCCTGGCCAAAACAGAGCTCTTCATCTTTCCCCACAAGCCCTCGCCTCTCCCTCTTTTCTCAATCACCCTGGACAACGCCACCTGGGCATGGTCTTTGACTCGGTCCCCTCACTAGATCCTCGCATCCAGGTCATGTGGAAATCCTGCCGCTGCCTCCTGCATGACAGCTCTGAGCACGGCCTTTCCTCTCTGCCCAGCCAACTCTGATCACCTCACATCTCGACGCCAGCACCGTCCGCTTATCCAGCCGGGACAAATCCCTCCTCATGGCACTTGCATTCATTCGAAATGCCACACCAGAGATCGTCGCTCTGGTTCAGTGCTTTGGCCACATCATGACTTTTTGCATGTCCCTCCGCCAGCCCCCCGCCCTCCCTTCCCTGCCACATCAAACACTAGCTGGTCAGCTTCACTTTTAAGGCTCATCCCGGCCTATTGCCACATGACTGGTTCTCTCATAGCCGCTGGAGAGATGCCCACTCTTGCTGCCGCTCTGCCAGTGGTGCCATCCCCCAGTGCCCACTGAGAAAACTGTCCAAGAAGCAGCTTCGTGCTCTCTCCCCTGGTGCCCCGTGGGGGGGGGGGGAGCGCCCCATAAACCTCCACCAGGCACCTCCTGCCTCTTCACACTCTCCTCTGCTGGGATGCAGACAAAGAACTTGACAATGGGGCGGCAGCTGCTGTGCCGAGATCGCTGCTCAGAGTGGCCCCGCTGTACCCAGTGCCCATCCTGGTCTGTGTGTTATAATCGCTCGCTGGCCAATGTCTTGTACATCCACTGTGAGCTCTCTACGGCAGGAATTGCCTCTTTGCTGCACGTGTGTGCGTACAGTACCTAGCGCCACGGGGCCCCGATCCCCGACTCTGCTGCCGCAATACTGCTAATAAGGGCAATGGGCCCAAGGAGTGTTTTCCACATGATGACACGGGGTGGGGCCCAGTCCAGCTTCCCGTTGGCCCTGGGTGCCAAGAGAGAGAAAGGAGGCCTCCACCATCCTATTACCCCCAGAAAGGGTGGAGGGAGCAGGTGGAGGGATGGTTTTGCTCCAGCCTCAGCTGTCGAGCGTCTCCCGCTCCCTGACTCAGGCAGGTGCAGCAGGGGAGATGCATGCGTGGGCCGCCCTCTGGCACCCTGGCTTCTGCCAGAATCAAAGAGCTTTTCAAAGCAAACCCTAAACTCCTTTAATCGCCAGGTAGAGCCCCTCCCGCGCAGATCTAAGGGCTGTGAGCTCAGGGTTTTCATTGCCCTGGGCAGATTTATGAGCTGCTTCTTCAAGGAGGAAAGGGAAGGAGGGAGGGAGAGGGAAGCTGCCATGCACTGCTTACTCTGGGAGGAGGGAGCAGGACAGGGTGGCGGGCAGGAGAGAGGAGCCAGGGCTGCAGGGAAGGTGGAAATCCAGACATGCCATGCACAGTGGTGCTGGGAGCAAGCGGCTCTTGGGGAGCATCCCACCTGTAGCTGTACGTTCTCTGGTCAGACCAGACCCCTGGCCCATCACTGCGAGCTTCAAAGCACAGGTGTGAGCGAAGAGCCGCTCTCTCCTTGCTAACCAGAACCCTGGGAGTGCTTTCACCAGCGTTCGTGTCTTAGCCAGCGCTGCACAAATGTGCATAAATCACTTGGGTACATCGACACAGTGAGCCTCCGAGCCCAGGTCAACCGCTTCCCCCACAGGCTCAAGCTCCAGCCTGCGCTGCAAGCCCCACAAACTCGCATCGGTCAAGCCAGGCTTGGACGCTTGCTGCCGCGGGCTGTGTAGTCATATGCCAGGATGGATGCGAATGCACATGGGATATGATATTTTTAAAGAGAAAAGCACAGATGATCCAATTCATAGAATCATAGAATCTCAGGGTTGGAAGGGATCTCAGGAGGTCATCTAGTCCCACCCCCTGCTCAAAGCAGGACCAATGGCCCTAGGACCATAATGAGTGGTTAGAACTAAGCAGAACTGTGCAAATAACCAATTTTTTGGTTTGGTGGCTGAATTGAAAAATGAAAAAAAAATGTTTTGGGTCAATCCAAAGCAAAAAAATTCCAGTTGGTTTGGAGTGCTGAAACGTCAACAAAAGCTTCGTTTTGAGTCAACCAAAATGTTTCTATTGACACATAACAAAATGTTTCATTCTGAGGTTTCTTACTTTGTTTTTAACTAAAATTAAAGAGATATTCCAAAACGTATCATCTTCCCGAAACACAAGTCAGTAATAAAATTAGTTTTTCTCCAGCCGAAACAAATGGCCAAAATCCACCCGAACTCGCGAATTATTTCAGTTGACCCAAACCTGCACTTTTCTGTGAAAAAGGGTTTCACATGAAACGTTTCTCCCAGCGCTGGTACTATGCCCGTTTTACAGAAACTGAGGTGCAGAGCTTGTTCAGAGTCACATACACGAGTCAGTTGTAGAACCCAGGTCTCTCAACTGCAATACCCTTGCTCTACTCCCTATACCATGCTGTCTTCCAGACTACACTGCATTTTCTTTACACTGGCCCACTTGCTGTCAGGGAACTCTAGCCATGAACAAAGGCACAGTACAGGTTGAGCTACTGGAGCTTGGCATGTGTTACTCTCCACCCTGCACAGTGTGCTCCATCCAAATGGTCCTGTATAGGCCCCTGCATCCAGTTTTTCCATCATGGCCCATGGTGGAGTTTCTTGTTTCTTCTACTGAGCCAGAATGTGGGCTGGCTGTGGTAGGGCAGTTCCTATGCCTGTCTAGCTCAGAAGATAAGTCCTATCCCCAATGTTAGCACTACCAGTAGAATGGCTGCTAAGGTATAAGTGCAGAAATTCCCAGCTGGCCATTGCACGAGAAAAGTAACGTGCAGTGTTTCTTATCGCTTTTATTGATCCCCTGGGAAAGACTGAATCCCTGCTATGGAATGCCAAAGTCAAGCCCTATGCTACTTCAGCTAAACAGCTCCCTCTTCAAGCTAGAACACTTGGAGGCTGGTAGCCTCCTACATGGTCCAACCACTGGAGGGACACAAATACCCACTAGGCCAGTGTGTTACAGAGTGTGACGCATGACCAGAAAGAGTGAAGCATCCTGAAGGATAAATGACTCAAATTCAACCCTTAAAGTATATGGGTAGATAATGTTTCTGTTTTTGTGTATTTACATATATACTGGTAGAGGTCAACAATGTAATCAGACAGTCCCTGTCTTTGCTGTATTCTGTTAATTCAGACATCAAAGGGACATCTGGAACATTCATTAACCTGGGAGGTAATGTGGCCAATCTTTTGGGATTGGTAGAACCCTTTTTATACGATGAATAAGATTTTCAGTAATCCTCATCATATTTGATGTCGGTGTCTCGGTGGAAGCCTGAGGCTAGGTTACTTTAAGGGAACTGTGTTGTTGAGCTCTGGATAACCAGTAAGGTATTATAGAAGCTGTTTTATGCTGGCTTGGTAAATTTAAGTATTGGAATATCCACTGGCTTTGGAGATTGTCTGCTCCATTCTTTGCAGTTCACCCTTAATGAGTGACCTCAGTTGGCTCCCCTTAGGACTCTGGTCATACAGGCTAGTATCCAAACCACGCTAGGTGTTGTATTTATGGAAGATAAGGTCCCTGCCCTAAACAGCTTCCACTCCAGGATAAATGAGAGCTACAGCATCTGGGGGAGTGGGAGGATGAGCACACAATGGGGAAGAAAATAAGCGTAGCTGGTTGAATAGGACTTTTATCCCACATTTCAAAATCTCCTTTCATTCCGAATCGGGACGAAATACAAAATCTCGCAATTTACAGCAGAACAATTCTGAAATATTTTGTTTTGGAAACATCAAAACAATCATTGAAATGTTTTATTTCAATAATGTTGAAATATAAAATAATCTCTAATATTATATATAACATATATGTCAATATATTACGATTAATTAAAAGTTTAGGAAAGGTTGGTTTTTTTAAGTGAAAATGAAATGAAATGAGCATATCAGAATGGAACAGAATGAAACAAGAAAACCAGAAGAAAATACTCCTTTTTGATTCAAACTTTTTTTTTAAATCCATTAAAAAAATTCATTGAAATTGATATGTTCTTGTAAAACATGTCAATTTTGATGGAACTGCATTTTCTGAGGGAAAACTGTTCTGTTAATTTTTTCCCATCACTTCTAGAAATAAGCTCACCCACTGGCTGAATTTTTAAGGCTATGTCTTGCTACAAAAATCAATTCAGACTTCAATTTCAGCATTTTCTTTGAAGAATTGGCATTAGTCCGTGTTTCATGGAGTATGATCTCTTGATTGCGCAACTCCTTGGGAAATTCAGCACCTTCCCATCATCCCCACTGCTAATTCTCTCGCCCCCTGCCTGATCCATTCAGGGATATCACGACAAGAGCTGGGCAAAATGTTTCTGATGGCACTTTTCTTCACTGGCTATGCAGATCCAGGTTATCTGAAACACGTTGCGAATTCATGTCAAATTCACCAAATTGTTTCAGTTGAAAAAAAAAACATTGTGAAAAAGTCAAAACATTTCAATGTTTTGATTCAAAATGACTTTGTTTCAAATTTCACGTTCATTTTGTTTAGTTAGTAAAAAAGGAAAAAACCCTCCGAAACGAAATGCTAACTTTTGGATTGAACTACATTTTTTCATTTGACCTGAAACAATTTTTTAAAAACTTTTTCATTTCCCGAAGAATTCAATTTCTTTCTCTTCTCCCCCCACCGCCCCAACTTGTCAGTTCAGCCACCCAGTTGGCAAATCAGTTATCCTCATCCACTACCTGCAGCAACGCAACTCACGACTGTGATTCCGGCGGGGGGGGGGGGCGACTTCCCCAATTCTTTGGCAGCCAATCAGCACCTGTCAGAGTCTTGAGAGCTGCCCTAGACCAAACCCATAGCTAAATGCCAAGCTGCTGGGAGCTAAGGAATCCTGGCTAGTGTATGGCTGATGAAGGAATCACATGAATCCTAGTGGATAAATAAGGACATTTAGAAGCACATGCCCAGCAGCTGTGGTTTTGAGGTTATTTTTCGGTTTCTCTTACAAGCCCACTTCCCAGGCAATGGCAGATCATTAAGAATGAAAACAAATCTATCGGTTTTGGGGTGAGGGGGACAGAATGAGAAATGACAATGTATTTCTGGTTGGTTTGGGTCTAGGCTCTTCAGGGAGTCAAAACAGCTGAAGTTCATTAGCAGTTTATTACCAGTCTTTGAAGGCAGGTCTCCCCCTGCAGCCTGATGCGCTGTAGGGCTGAGAATGGCTGGCCCAGTTCGGTTTGACTCAAGCAGCTTTGACACAGTGGGGTGCAGATTTCCACACCTGCAGAGATCCCCCTGGTATTTCCCGATGCTGCCGAGGTTCTTGGGCACCGCAGACGGGCAAAGAGCATCTTCCCACGGAGACAAGCTCCGCAGAGCGGCACAAAGCAGGAGGGCTCAGATCCTCAAAGCTACTTAGGCACCTAAGATGCAAGACTCAGACCCAAGGCCCATGTTGTTCCTTTGTGTGCCTGGACAACCTGCCCTTCTCTGTGACTCTTTAGCACAAGGCACAGAGGCTTCTGCTTTCCTAGGGGAATGCCAGCTCGAGCATGCTCCTTCCCCTTGCCTCTGTCCTAACATCGGAGCCCCAGAGCTGCACTAAAGCGCAAATGAATCCATTTCTAATGCTGAATCCTGCTGCAATGCTTGTAAATTGCGCTGTGACAGTGAATAAACACATATTGTCCAATCAGGGAACAGCATCAATGCTGCATGACCTCCGAAACTAACCAACACAGCACAAGTCAGGAAGAGGTACATTTACAAATCCATTTCCAATAGAGAATGCTGCAATCTGTCTGTTAACGCAAGAAGAGGCGCTGTCCATGCAATAACTTACAAGAGATAAATTATTTGCTCAGCTCTAGTCATGTATCCTAGAACATAAGAACAAAGCAACACATCTGCCCAGTCCAGTCTGCTATCTATGGCTCCTGATTTGAGGGGGCATAGAAGCAGGTCCCATGTGGGGTACCCAGAATCAAACACCAATTTGGTGATGGAATCGGGAACAGAACCCTTTAATTGGAAGCTGAATGCGAATGTGTCCTTCCTAGCAGCAGGCAATAGGACCCCCTGGGACTGAGCCACAAGCAACCCACATCAGACTTTTATTCTTAAAGCTCACTTTGATCAATACTGTCTGCAAGACGGGGAGGCTCTGTGGATAATAGTGATTGCGGCTGCAGCATTTCTACCCACTCAAAGGTGGGGAATCCTTATTACCCCCTCTTGCACAGATGGGGAGCCAAAAGCAAGGAGCCACTGTGGGACTAAGCTAAGGTGACACAGCCGGGCAGTGGCAGAGTCTGCACGAGATACCAGCTCTCTGTTTAGTGGCCTACCCACTAGCCCAGTGGCTCTCAAACTTTTGTACTGGTGACCCCTTTCACATAGCAAGCCCCTGAGTGCAACATCCCCTTTATAAATTAAAAACACTTTTTTATATATTTAACACCATTATAAATGCTGGAGGCAAAGCGGGGTTTGGGATGGAGGCTGACAGCTCGCGACCCCCCATGTAATAACCTCACGACCGCCTGAAGGGTCCCGATCCCCAGTTTGAGAACCCCTGTACTAGACCACACTGCTTCTCTCGTAAAGTGCCCCTTACACCAGGGATCTAGCGTTGGCTTGAGGCCCTGGGCTTCAGCTACATGACTCCCGCCGAGGTCCCTGCATTTGTGTGCATGCCTGGGTGTAATGCATGGAAAATGCTTTCCTTCTGCGTCGGATTTCACTCTGTTCTCGTCCCAGAGGCCCTATTCTGGGGCTGCGTATGAGTAACTCCCACTGGAGTCGAGGGGACTTACTCATATCCTGCAGGAGGAGAATCCAGGCCCCAGCACTCAAAAACATTCCTTTTCATTCCTTGTATAAGAGCCACACCTCACCCTGCAGCCAGGCTCCCAGCGCAGGTCTCGTTTCCATAGGGAAGGCTGCAGAGTGGGAGACTTATGGATTTCTGGCCGCATGAGCTCAGAAATGGCATTTGCTGACCCACCCAGGGACAGGAGAAAAGCTCATGCAGAGAGCCAGCCTTTCGAAGTGTCACATGCCCTCTGGTTTCCAATGCAGCCTGACGAACTCTGATTCGGCTCCGTGGCTCTCCAGTGGAGGTAACACATCTCTGTGCAAACTGGCTGAGCTCCACACTGACACAAGAGAAAAAGTGGATTTCCGGTCACTGGGGGAATCCTGCCTTGTCAGGACTCACGGCAGCGTTTGTGTCTCTGTCTGGGGCACTGATCTGGGCCCCATTACAGTAGCATCTGAGGGTCCCACAATCTTTACCGGATTTACCCTAACACGCCCCTGGGCAGCTGTTACTCCCATTGTACAGATGGGGATCTGAGGCCCAGCCAGGCTAAGGCATTAACCAAGAAATCTTTTAGACAGCCAGAAATTGAACCCAAGTTTCCAAAAGCCTCGGCAAGTGCCCCCACCACTGGCCCTTCCTTGTAGTCCCCATGCCTGCGTGATCCCTGACCCCGTCGCGTGTTAACGGCACGTCTACACTGCAGCGGGTGGTGACTGCAGCATGCAGTGACTCCCGCTAGCTCGGGTAGCAAGTGCAGTGCAGCTGCGGCAGCTTGGGCTGTGCACGCCCAGCTGGAGCCCTGGCTCCGTACTTGGGCGGCTAGCTCACCCCTGCAGCTCCCGCTGCTGTAGCTGGAAAGCTAGCCCAGGGCTGTTTGCATGCGCTGTGGTCATGTCCCCGACTGCAGTGTAGACAGACTCCCGGTGATCGGGGAGACCGCGTCAGATGGTTCCCAAGCTCTCACGGCACATTGGCATGAGCTGGGGCCCGTTTCCATTTTGATGTGGGAAAACCCTTGGTTATCGGCTCCTTACCAAATGTCAGAGCACCAGCAAAGTGCTTGGGCTGAAATTGCCCGGGCAGAGGGCAGAACAAGGCCTAAGCACCCCTTAAGTCCACCAGCCTATTTACTGCTTCTGGGCTTAGGTGATGGCAAGATTGGAAGCAAAGACCATCTTTTTGTTCTGTGTTTGTACAGCCCCTAGCACCGTGGGGGGTCCCAGTCCATGGACCTTGGGCTGGCGCTCTGGGCAGGGCTGGCTCTCCCCCAGTGCTGCAAGTAGCACAGAATAAGACAGTCCCTGCCCTGCACAGTCTTCACAAGCTGCCCCCAACAGCTTTACCCATCTGTGTTTGGGAGTGGTGTTTGCATTAGCTCCGGAGCCCCACGCGCTTCCCTCTGCCCGCAACATTCACTGCTGCATTTCCCCTTTGGGGAGCAGACAGGCAGCCTCTACCCAGGCCACTGCTAATGCGACCTGTTGGTGTGGCTAGAGACATCCGTGCACCAGATAGCTACTGCTCCCCCCCCCCCGACCCCCGCAGCGGCCCCACTACAGGATTTCCTTCTACGTGCGAGGTGGGCACTCCTCAATGGTAGTCAAATTAGTCTAGGGTCTTCACTTCACCTCTAACAGCTAGCCAGGCCCTGGCAGCTCAAAGCTGGAGTGCTTTGCTGTGTGTTAGCAAGAGGACGGGGCTTGGCCTAAGTCCTATTTTTTTCCCCTCTAAGTACCATGGGAGCTTCCCACTTCATACCCAGCCCGTTCCTGGGAGGAGCAGCGAGGAAATGCTTCCCATCCATCAGGGGAACAGTTCTGTGGTGTACTGGAAATTGGTTAAAAATGACAAGCCATTCTGTGAGATGTGAGGGATTCCCAGTCCTGCTCACAGGCGAGAGGGCAGTGCGGGAAGCTGTGGATTCTGGGTCGACCAAGTCAGTCAGCAGACAGCCCTTGGAAACAGGGCTGGCTCCAGGCACCAGCAAAGGAAGCAGGTGCTCGGGGCAGCCAATGGAAAGGGGTGGCACAGTGTGGTGTTTAGATGTGCATGTAATTATTAGAACTGGGAGCACTGGCTGTTGGGAGTCTGAAAGGACAGGAAACAGGAAGGAGGTGGGAGGAGTTGAGGAGGCGGAGTGAGAGTTCCAGAGGGTGCAGTAGCAGCTTGGTAAAGAGGTTTCCACTGTGAAAATAAAGTCCTGTTGACGCTTGTTAGTACCTTGCCTGATTGATACAACATTTTGGCAACGAGGATGGATCTTCTGCCTCTGAACCCACTGCTACAGACTAGGGACCGAATGGCTGGGCAGCAGTTCTGCAGAAAAGGACCTAGGGGTTACGGTGGACGAAAAGCTGAATATGAGTCAACAGTGTGCCCTTGTTGCCAAGAAGGCTAATGGCATTTTGGATTGTATAAGTAGGGGCATTTCCAGCAGATCGAGGGATGTGATCATTCCCCTCTACTCAGCACTGGTGAGGCCTCATTTGGAGTACTGTGTCCAGTTTTGGGCCCCACACTACAAGAAGGATGTGGACAAATTGGAGAGAGTCCAGCAGAGGGCAACAAAAATGATTAGGGGGCTGGAGCACATGACTTATGAGGAGAGGCTGAGGGAACTGGGATTGTTTAGCCTGCAGAAGAGAAGAATGAGGGGGGGATTTGATAGCTGCTTTCAACTACCTGAAAGGGGGTTCCAAAGAGGATGGATCTAGACTGTTCTCAGTGGTAGAAGATGACAGAACAAGGAGTAATGGTCTCAAGTTGCAGAGGGGGAGGTTTAGGTTGGACATTAGGAAAAACTTTTTCACTAGTAGGGTGGTGAAGAACTGGAATGGGTTACCTAGGGAGGTAGTGGAATCTCCTTCCTTAGAGGTTTTTAAGGTCAGGCTTGACAAAGCCCTGGCTGGGATGATTTAGTTGGGTTTGGTCCTGCTTTGAGCAGGGGGTTGGACTAGATGACCTCCTGAGGTCCCTTCCAACCCTGAGATTCTATGATTCTATGAACCCACCTGCACCCTTTCTGCAAAGCCCAGATGAGCCTCCAATTGCTTTTACTGTCTGGATCCATATGTTTGAGACTTATCTGCCTGCAATCAGTGCTACAGAGATTTCTGAAGTAAGAAAGCATGCTCTGCTAATCCACTGCCTTGGAGCAGAAGGGCAGCATATATTTTACACTTTTCCCCTTGCAGATGATAAATATGAGACTGCACTCACTGCATTAAAGAACCTTTTTGTGCCAAAAGTCAATGTAGTAGCTAATCGCTACAGATTTCACCAGCGTGAGCAGAAACCGGGGGAGACTATAATGCAGTATATTGCTTCCCTGAGGAGTCTGATTGTAACTTGTGACTTTGGGAATATGGCAGATGAGATGATTAGAGACCAGCTCATTGAGAAAACAACCATGCTTCATGTAAGAGAACGCTTACTTCTAGAACCACAACTTACACTAGAAAAAGCAATAACCATTGCTACTCAGATTGAGTCAGCTACAGCTGAAGCCAAAATAATGAGCAAAGATACAGGAGACACAGTCCACGCTGTGACTCCTTTGCAGAAAAGTTCACTATCACTGCAGACAAACAATTGCAAGAGAAAAACAGCAATGAACAAAACCAAGCAAAGTATAAGGCTTTCACAGACAAGCGGCAGGGTGCTAAGGAACCAAAGTTTGAGTGTGGTTCCTTCATTAGAATACAAAAATCTGGAATCTTACTCAAAGGGGACCATAAATTCACAGCTCCTCTTAAAATCATAGTGAAGAAGGGACCTTACCCCTATTGACTTTCTGATGGGCGGGTATGGAATACTTTTTATCTTCCACCTGCTATGCACCAAGAGGAGATTATGCCAATACCAAGTCTGCATTGGATGACGTCACCGTAGAACCAACACAACAAGACATTGCACTGGAACCGGGGCTTGAGAGATGGCCTGTCAGACCCAGACGACCACCTGCCTGGACTAGAGACTATGTTATGTAGTAATCTACAGTGTTTTCAGCGTAATATTTCTGCCAATAGTATAGTGTCTTGTTTCCTATTTGTTCCTGTGGTTAGAACGTTTATTTTAATTGGGAGAGTTTCTTAAGAGAGGAGGGAATGTGGTGTTTAGATGCGCTTGTAATTATTAGAACTGGGAGCACTGGCTGTTGGGAGTCTGAAAGGACAGGAAACAGGAAGGAGGCGGGAGGAGTTGAGGAGGTGGAGTGAGAGTTACAGAGTGTGCAATAGCAGCTTGGTTTCCA
This sequence comes from Mauremys reevesii, assembly GCF_016161935.1. Classification (NCBI taxonomy): domain Eukaryota; kingdom Metazoa; phylum Chordata; order Testudines; family Geoemydidae; genus Mauremys; species Mauremys reevesii. The sequence continues at coordinate 123,374,005 of NC_052626.1, read as the reverse complement.
CTGTAAAAATAAAGTCCTGTTGAAGCTCGTTAGTACCTTGTCTGATTGATACAACACACGTCTGGGTATTCGGTGGCAATTCGGTGGAGGGTCCCTCAGTCCCTCTCGGACCAAAGGACCTGCCGCCGAATTGCTGCCAAAGAATGAAGCGGCACAGTAGAGCTGCCGCCAAACTGCTGCCGATCGTGGCTTTATCTTTTTTTTTTCTTTTCTTTTTTTCCCCCCAATTCACCACTTGGGGCAGCAGAAAAGCTGGAGCTGGCCCTGCTTGGAAAGAGTCATTTTAAAGCAAGGTGTGGTGAGCTGGGACTCGCTCCTCAGGGAGCAGCCTGTTTTCTCTCTTTCTGTTTTCGGGTTCTCATGCGTTATCGGTCTGGATTCTGAGAAATAAAGCAGGTTTACATTGCAACCCTCCAGTGAGAGTGTTCACATGTTTCTCTCTGGGTGCATGGCGTGAGCCTAACAGCCTCTCCTTGCAGACAGGCTGTGGCTGTGTTTCTGTCTCAGCAAGGTCTTGCCAGGCAGCACCGTTCACCACATTTCCTTTCCACAGCCAATGAGAAATCAGCAGGGGCAAGTTATTCAGGGAGGCTGGAAATCTCGTCTACCTGTGTGTTCCAGCCAGCCCTGCGATGGGGGTTTGGCTCGTGCAGCCCTGTGCGCCGCTGGTGCTACGTACATGATACACGTGGGGCCAAGTCAGGCTGTCACCCTCCCAATTCCCACCCTGAGAACTTTGTGTTCGGCGTTTTGGGATCCGGGGCTCTGATTGGACCCTGCAGAATATCAGGGCCCGGTTGTGACAGGGGGATGCTGGCTGGAGCCTGGATTTCAAGCCCTGCCCTTGCAACGTTCCTGGGCTGCTCGGATTGGAGACGATGGGTCTGCTCATGTGGTGGTCACCATCCTGGCTGACCTATTGGGCGTTGAACTGGGGACCGGCAGAGCTAAAACCCTGAATGGCTACAGCTTCAGCTAAAGAGGCAGAATTTCTAGGGGGGCCTGTAACAGACTCAGCGTCTCCGTGGATCGGCCCAGAGGGCGACCTGTCACACCCACCCACCAGTGGAACAGTCATGTGTACAGAGTGAAACTCACCGAGGCCCCACTTAGCTCCCTCTGGAGCCCTAGCCACACCCACAGTGCAGGAAGGGACTGGGGCCGCGTGGGCCTGAGCTGCCAGTCTGGCTCGGCAGTCCCATTCCAAATCCCTCCATCACCTAAAGGTTCAGAGGTGCCTGGTTCAGGCCCAGCAAACACATGAATCGGGAAAGAGGTTTATCCTCCCCTCAGAATCCTGCTTCCCGTGCCCAGGCTCCCACGGCACCTGCTGGAGTTGGTGCCGCATGGCCGCCTGGTGGGATAAGCCAGGCTCAGTGGGGCAGGGGGAGGTGCTGTACAAAGGCCACTCCCTTGGGTGGAGCTGCTCCTGAGCGGGGGTCTGGCTTCCTCCCTGGGGCTAGTGCCCAGAGCAAAGGGAGCAGGCCCTGAAGGGGCGGGTCACCTCAGCAGGGCGGCCTGCTGCAGCGCAGGGCAGAGGAGAGGAAAGGAGCCTCCTCACCCCACACCGACGGAGGGTACAGGCAGACCAGGTCTCCATGTGGGAATACACCCCACTGGCCAGCCATACGTACTGGGCTTTGCCCAACCTGAGCGTCAGTGAGAACTGCCCAGCCCTGCTGCTGGCCAGCACAGACGGCTGATGGAAACAGGAATGCAAACGCAGGCCAGGTTGCTCCTGGCAGCAGGTTCTGCTTGAGGGATGTGACAAGCGTGTCCCCAGCTTTCCCTGCCCGGCTCCCCGTGGCCCCGGAAGCAGCAACTGCAGAGCAGTGTGTGGGAGAACCTTTCCCACAGTGGGGAGAGGGTGGTGAAGGTGACAACAGGGCTTCACATTCCCAGCAGGGCTGCTAAATTCCAGGCGCCTGCTCAGAATCTCTAGGCCGGCTGAGAATTCAGCTGGGAGCTCCCTGCCCCACTCCCCACGGAGACAGCTCAGGGAATGAAAGGGCTTCTGTTTGGGGGACCCTTGGAGATGCCACTAAAGCCCATGTGGGGCTGGGCTCCATGCTGCACCTATGGGGGCCTGAGTTCAGAGAGGACTTTGGGGGAGATGGGGCAGGCTCTAGCCTGCCACCTGCAGGCCAGCACCAGGGCACTGTGGTTCTCCAGGGACCTGGCGGGGCAGAGACCGAGGCGGACTGGCCCCTCCTAGATCACCAGGAGAGCTTTCCCCTCTGCAGCTGCTGCCACCCGGAGCAGCCTCCATCTAGCTCTCTGCCTCGGCTATCGGGAAATCAGGCTGCGGCCTTAGTCTTTCTCCCCATCATCCCGCTGCCCCCAACCAGGAATGGGACTTGGCAATCCCCATAGCAAAGATGCTGCGAAAGACGGAGCTGTTGGATTCAACACACTGCTAAGAGGACACAGCGGGCTGCCAGCGCTGACTCCTGGGCACTGCTTTGATCACCTTCAAGAGGAAACATTTTAGGGACGGGGGCAGTTCCTCAAACTCGTTGGTCCAGTTTCTCACCCTGCTGTCTGAGACAGAGAGCCTAACCATATGGGCTTATTATGAAAACCCTTCACGTTGCCCAAGCCCCATTCCTCTAAGGCAGTCAAATGCTCTGCAGAGATGAGCATAATTAGTTTCATTATACAGGCAGGGAAACTGAGGCACACAGGCTATAAGGTCCGAATGTCGGGTGCCAAACAGAAAGCGCCTGAATCTATGTCGAGCCACTCAAATGAGCCGCCTGAATTTTAACCCTTATAGATTCATAGATTCTAGGATTTGAAGGGACTTCGAGAGGTCATCGAGTCCAGTCCCCTGCCCTCATGGAAGGACCAAATACTGTCTAGACCATCCCGGAAAGACTTTATCTAACCTACTCTTAAATATCTCCAGAGATGGAGATTCCACAACCTCCCTAGGCAATTTATTCCAGTGTTTAACTACCCTGAGAGTTAGGAACTTTTTCCTAATGTCCAACCTAAACCTCCCTTGCTGCAGTTTAAGCCCATTGCTTCTTGTTCTACCCTTAGAGGCTAAGATTAACAAGTTTTCTCCCTCCTTCTTATGACACCCTTTTAGATACCTGAAAACTGCTATCATGTCCCCTCTCAGTCTTCTCTTTTCCAAACTAAACAAACCCAATTCTTTCAGCCTTCCATCATAGATCATGTTCTCAAGACCTTCAATCATTCTTGTTGCTCTTCTCTGGACCCGCTCCAATTTCTCCACATCTTTCTTGAAACGCGGTGCCCAGAACTGGACACAATACTCCGGCTGAGGCCTAACCAGCGCAGAGTAGAGCGGAAGAATGACTTCTCGTGTCTTGCTCACAACACACCTGTTAATGCATCCCAGAATCACGTTTGCTTTTTTTTCAACAGCATCACACTGTTGACTCATATTTAACTTGTGGTCCACTATAACCCCTAGATCCCTTTCTGCCGTACTCCTTCCTAAATAGTCTCTTCCCATTCTGTATGTGTGAAACTGATTGTTCCTTCCTAAGTGGAGCACTTTGCATTTGTCTTTGTTAAACTTCATCCTGGTACCTCAGACATTTTTCCAATTTGTCCAGATCATTTTGAATTATGACCCTATACTCCAAAGCAATTGCAATCCCTCCTAGTTTGGTATCATCTGCAAACTTAATAAGCGTACTTTTTATGCCAATATCTAAGTCGTTGATGAAGATATTGAACAGAGCCGGTCCCAAAACAGTCCCCTGCAGAACCCTGTTCATTATACCTTTCCAGCAGGATTGGGAACCATTAATAACTACTCTCTGAGTATGGTTATCCAGCCAGTTATGCACGCACCTTATAGTAGCCCCATCTAAGTTGTATTTGCCTAGTTTATTGATAAGAACATCATGCAAGACTGTATCAAATGCCTTACTAAAGTCTAGGTATACCACATCCACCGCTTCTCCCTTATCCACAAGACTCGTTATCCTATCAAAGAAGCTATCAGATTTGTTTGACATGATCTGTTCTTTACAAATCCATGCTGGCTATTCCCTATCACCTTACCACCTTCCAAGTGTTTGCACATGATGTCCTTAATTACTTGCTCCATTATCTTCCCTGGCACAGAAGTTAAACTAACTGGTCTGTAGTTTCCTGGGTTGTTTTTATTTCCCTTTTATAGATGGGCACTATATTTGCCCTTTTCCAGTCTTCGGGAATCTCTCCTGTCTCCCATGATTTTCCAAAGATAATAGCTAGAGGCTCAGATACCGCCTCTATTAGCTCCTTGAGTATTCTAGGATGCATTTAATCAGGCCCTGGTGACTTGCAGGCATCTAACTTTTCTAAGTGATTTTTAACTTTTTTTTTTAATCTTCTAAACCTATCCCCTTCCCATTAGCATTCACTATGTTAGGCATTTCTTCAGACTTCTCGGTGAAGACTGAAACAAAGAAGTCATTAAGCATCTCTGCTCTCCCCTAAGCATCTCTGCTCTCCTCATGGCTCTCCCTAAAGTCTGGCCACTTATTTAGGTGCCTCAGAATGGACTGAAGGCCAGAAACCTTCACAAGGGCTCAGCCTCCCACAGGAGAGCTCAATGTTGCTGAGCAGTTTGGAAAATCTGGCTCCAAGTGTGGGTGCTGAGCCCTGGAAAATCTGGCCCTCAGTGACTTGCAGCAAAGCAGGTTACACCGTGGCAGAGATGGAGTAAAACCCAGCCCCCCTAGTCCCCGGCTGTAACCACGAGCCCAGGGCATCTCCCGTATTTATGTTACATGGTGTCACGTATTAATTGACAGGCTAGGATCTGCAATCTGAAGCCTTTTAATCACGCAGCCAGCTTGCTGGCATTCTCCCAAGTCTCTGAGAGGCAGTGCCAGGGGGCCAGACACTCTAGTGCCTCACATGATGGGGCCTGCAATTTTTAAGCACCAATAACTCCCCCAGACCAGCTTCGCCAATGGGGTGTTGGGCTCGGGAGGTTACAATGTCCGCACGTTTCCTCCAAACTGCTGTCAATGGCGCCACCACATGAGCAAAGTGGGCTAATGTCCGTACCAGGGAAATCCCCCGAGCAAAGCACGGGAAGGGGCGAAGCAGCTAAAAAGGCAACGACACCTTGGGATGGACAGGATAGAAATTGATCGGCACAGCAGGACTCCGACTGTCAAGGGAAAGACTGACCTCATCCAGAAACAGCCTGGTTCTCAGAGGTCCTGAGCCACCTGCTATGCCTGTGAGGGACCCAGTGACTATGACAATCAGGCCTAAAATGTCTTCACAACACCCCACAGGCTGCAATCCTCACCCCACTGCAAACAGCCGCCGCATCAGCACGCCCACACTGCTAGCGACCACCCTGGTTGGCAGGGTCCTTGCCCCAGGGATCCCGCACTCCTCTGATTAATGTAGCTAAGGAGTTATGAATAGTCTGACAATCCTATTAGAATAATGTTAGCGACCTAAGTGACCCAGGCGGTGGCTAGTGCAAAGCATGCATGGGCTAGCAGTACCCTCCCCGCACCCACTGTGTTCCAGCAGCGGGCTGGGGAGTGTGGTTCTTATAGGGCTGGAGCCGAATGCGCAGGTCCTGAAATGAATTACAAGGTGGAACGGGTCCCTGACAGGGCTTTACTTTGCCATCACAATAGCACTGGCTGAGCCCTGCAGCCTCCTGTGCTTACAATCCATTGCCCTGGGGACGCACGGGCAAAGCTGGCGTCCCTCATCCAGCAATGCTTGTTTGCAGACAGAACCAGGGCTGTGTACAAGATGCTTAGGGTGAGATGCTTCTACGATAGGAGACACCAGAGGGTGACAGTCATGCCGCAGGGTCCCCACCTAAAGGTACATGCACCTTGCACTAGGCGGCTCCCTTGTATTTCCTGCTCACCGATGAAAAGCATTCATTCTGAATGGGATCCCGCACAGCCCTTCCCACCTGACTGCCAGCGACAGACAGAGAGAGAGACTGCAACAGGAGGGCTGAATGCCAACTCTGCCTCGGGCAAAAATGGACTGGGGAGAGGAGATGGCACCCTTCTCTAGCACCTTCCATCCAGAGCTCTCAAAGCACTTCACAACGGAGGGTCAGTATCATTATCCTCACCTCAGAGAGGGGGGAAACTGAGGCAGCGACCTGCCCGAGGAAATCAGTGGCAAAGTCTGGAATACAAGCCAGGGCTCCTTCCTCCTTCCTAAACCTGTTGTTCTAGTCTAGGCACTAGGCAAGACTGCCCCCTGCACTGACCGGGGTGCTCAGCACAACCCGCTACTGTTTGCCAGCTATACAATGTGTTTTTTAAGTTGAATACATTTCTCTGGCAGCCCTTCAGCTCTGTCCCTAAATTCAAAAGCCAAGCTCCTTCCCATCCTTGCTGCAGCACAGCTAAACCTGTTGTGAATACAGCTACAAAGCGTCTTTCCCAGGGAATGCCAAAGCCGACCTCTCTCATGCAGAGAAGGGCACCATCCCCAGTGGAGGCAACCAGCTGCCCTTCCAAGCCCCCCCTTGTAGAACATGGGGAAGTTCTCAAGAGGGCAGGTTAATCCCAGTCCTCTCCACAACTGGGACGTAACCGGAGCGGAACCACTGGGACCATCCGTGGTGCTAGAAGTCAACCCTGCAAAATCCTCTCTGAATTGAGCCCTGTTGGGTTCCCTGTGGCAACAGGGCTGGGCCAACACTTGGAAAATTAAGATCTTTGAACTGAACCACCTGGTGAAACTTTACTCTCTGTCTGAAACAGACAATTCCAACACTCTGCTGGTGGCCAACCCAAACTGAAAGCCACCAAAGCCAGGGGTTATCACAGCTATTGAAATATTGGACAGAAAGATCCAGGACAGTTGGCAGTAATTGCTCAGTATAAATACTCCATTATACTCTCAAACAATCAGAATCTGCCCAGCAAACCAGCTCCTCTGATCCGTTGCAATCAAGAAGCAAAGCATGCAGAACAGCACAGTATAAACAGCATTATGCAGAGGGGCATAGGGAGGAGGGGGGAGTTGGCTCAACAGGTCCTGAAATAATAGCTGCCTTTTTGTTTTGTTTCTAATTTGCGGTAGAAATTTTATATCACCAAAGTGTGGCCCCAAATTCCAAGCCCAAGCAAGCTGCAGCTGATTCTGGGGTGGGGTGGGAGGGTGTCTATCCTTGTGCCCCAAGGACAGCAGTTGCACTGCAAAGCAAATGACAGTTCGGTACTTACAGGTAAGCCGTTAAGGGGCTCAGGCTGACAGGGACTTGGGAGAGTCCCAGCTCTGAACAATCCACTGAGAGCATTATGCCATCTTCTTCACAGTGGCACTGAGGCGGGCATGAGGGCGCAGCACCTGGGTCCGTGGATGCCACCTGGAGAGTGGCGGAGGAGAACAGAAAAGTGCACCAGAAGAAGAGTTTGTCCATCTTGGTCACAGCTGCAGCCCACATGAGCTGGGTGAGGGTGGCTGGCACTGGCTCAGTGGCTCTGATCTCAGCGGGCTGCTCGGACAGAGTCTGATTTCTCAGACCCAGCAGGCACTGGATCCCCTGCACTCCTGAGCGTAGTAAAGATGCAGCCAGTGAAGGGGAGGCATTGTTGAATGATCTTGGTTATTGGGTTTCACAGGCTGGGCAGGGCAGGGGCGTGAGAGCCTCCGAGAGGAGGAGCTAAAGGAACTTTCTGCTCTCTCCCTCTCTCTCCCGGAGAGCTGGCAGGAATTTCATTCAAAGAGAAGAAGAAGAAGGAAAAAAAAATACCCCAACAAATAAAGACCTGTTTGTAGCTCCAGGACTCGTGCTTTGTTTTGCAATGTTTTTGTGGGATAGCAGCGCAGGGGAAAGGAAAGCCGACTCCTCCGGGAGAAAGTAATTTAAACAGGGGTTTGATCCTGCCCCATCCAGCACTTCAAACACTGACCGGGACCCCTGAGCCATGCCTTTGGAGGCATGTGCACTGGGGCTGGCTCCCTAAACCCAACCGTCAGCTGGGAATTCAGGGGTTAACATTCGGGGGAGCTAGTCTGAATAAGCCATGCTGCTGCCACCCAAAAACTTCATTGTTATCTACCTATCTTAGGTACTTCTATGGCTCCATCACCACAGCATGGGAACACCTCTTCACCCTTCACACCCCTCTGGGAGGCAGCACAGTGCTATTGTACAGATGGGAAATTGAAGCACCGGAAGACTAATTAACTTGCTCAAGGGAGACTGTGGCAAAGCAGGCAACTGAATCCAGCTCTTCTGACTCCTAGACTAGTCCCTAGTCACTAGACCATCCTGCCTCCGCTCCTTCTCTGAGCTCACAGCACCATGTTTCATGGTGGATGACATCTCTCCTTTGATCAAGGACTGTGCCTTATGGCGATAAACAGACAACACCTGGAGAGCAGAAGTGATAAGGTTATTCCTAAATGTAGCGTCAAATGCTACATGCTAAAGGTGCACAACAGAAAATCCCCCACACACATACACACCCACCCCGGAATCATAGAAACAAGTGCTGGTCTCTTCTATCCACTGTGTTACTGAAGGGGAAACAGTTTGTCAAGACAAAAACTAGGTTTCACCTCCAAAAATTACAACCAGCCCTTCTCTAAACCTCTTCCTGCAAGGAGCCTGACAGACAGAGTGAAATCACCCTGGGGATCTCCTCTGGGAGTCAGTTTCTTTAGGGGGGTTCCACATTCCTTCTTTTGGGGACCGTAGTCTCAGGTTTAACTTCAGATTCGGACCTCTCCGAGGCTGCTCTGCTTTTCCCTGCTCATTCCCTCCACTGCCCAGAAAGTCAGAGCAACTAAAATGCCTCCTGCACCAAATGCTTCCAGCTCCAAACTGCCCACAGAGCGACCCAACACCTTCCAGACAGACGTGAGGATGACCCTGGAGTGGGCAGCCCCTAGGCTGGAGGTGCAGGAGTGGAGAAAGAAGAATCCAGGCATGTGTTGCTGCAGAGTCCCTGGGAACACAGCTGCAGGTCCCACATCACCAGCTGGGTGCAAACCTACAGCCTGTGGTCAGAGCGAGAACTGGGAGCCTGGGTTCCACTACCTGCTTTTCCACTAATTCCCTGTGTCCTTAGGTGAATCAATGCATCTGTCTGCATCCCTGTTACTTCCCGGGAAAAGAGCTAGGAGAATGAGGCAGTCTGTAAAGCATGAGAGGCTTAAGCAGCTGATGCTGCACTCGGAGGCTGATTGCAGCTCAGGTAGATGTTCTCGGACCAGCTTTAATCTCACTTGCTTGAGTCCTGGAGCAGTGAAGTCGCAGCGGCACTCGCTAGCCACTGAGTAATTACCCAGGGCTCCAGACAGGCTCATACAGCCTGTGTGGCGTAGCCCAGGCTATATGGCTCCGCTGCTAGATGAAAGCTAGCTAGCTTGGGCTCGGCTACTCATGCTGCAATCAACCCCCATGATTGCAATATAGACATACCCTGAGTAGCTTACCCAAGAGAAGGTCAAGAGATGACTTGACCCCAGTCTATAAGTACCCGCATGGGGAGAAGATTTCTGTTATTAGCAGGCTCTTCAATCTAGCAGAGCGGGGTAGAAGGAGATCCAATGGCTGGAAGTTGAAGCTAGACACATTCAAACAGGGAATACGGTGCACATGTTTAACGGGGAGGGCAATCAACCATTGGAACAACTTATTGAGGGGCATGGGGGATTCTCATCACCCCTGGAGTCAAGACTGGGTCTCTCTTTCTAAAACATCTGCTCGAGCTCAGCCACAAGCAGTGAGCAGGGTGAGGAACCCTTGGCTGGGTTTGTCTGACCTGCGCTATGCAGGAGGTCTGACTGAATGATCACAATGGGCCCCGATCCTTGGAGGTATTTAATTTAGATGGGAGTTAGGTGCCTAAAGATCTGGGCCATTGGTCCCTTCTGCCTTAAACTCTAAGGCCCCACTGAAGTCTAGGGGAGCTTTGCCACAGACTTCTGTGGGGGTTGGATTTCACCCTTGATATTTACAAATTGATTTAATTGGAATAACACCACGTACATCACAGGGCATTTCTGAGGCTTCATTAATTAAACCTTTGCAAAGTGCTTTGACATCCCCAGTCACACAGGATTTAGATTAAAGGGAAAGGGCTATACAGGGAGGTGAGAACCCTGCCATAATTAAAGGCTGAGCCAGGCATGCTTTCCTACAGCTTTGACTTGGACAATTGGTTTGGCTGGAAAATTGCCACATTTACTCAGGTGGCCAGTCTGGAGAAAGCGCCTCAAACCCATTGGGAGTGTCAGGCCAGTCACAACAACCCTGCCCTGAAGAGATGGGTTCACCTAAGGTGTCTCTGTCTCCCTCTAGCTCAAAAATGGTTCATTATTGGCCCCTAAAACTTCTTGCCCAGTGAAATGTCCTTGGGGATCCAGCCACCAGCTGGACTGGAAGAAAATAATTTGTGTTGAATGTGTTATTAGAGCTGGTGGGAAATGCTGTTTCACTGAAACATTTCCAGAACGTGTTAGTTTCGACAAAATTTGTGCTGCAAATTTTTTTTTGTAAATGATACGGTTTGAAGGGGGAGGATTTAGTTTGGACTGACTCATATTGTGTCAGCTTTTAATTTTTTTAAACTGTCAATTCATTTTAATATATTTCTATGGGTCTATGATACTTTAGAGAGAGATAATATCTGATAGTATATAATAAGGTTTCAACTGTATTAAAAGGTTTGGATGAGTTCATTTCAATGTTTCCTCAGTAAATTTAGGATTTCCAGACAAAAGGCAATTTGGAAACAAGATGGAAATTCCGTTTTCTGGCCAGCTTTAGTGAATGATTTCTGCTGTGCAGAGCTCTGGGCCCAATCCACTCCCGTTAATACAAACAGATGTTTTTTGCCATTGGCCTCAGTGGAAGCAGGATCAGGCCCCCTGTATGTTTGTGTGTTGCCCTCTAGTGGCTGGCTGCAGCTTAAAGGGAGCGGAAAAGTGTTTTTAATAGCAGACGGCAAGCCAAGCTCTTCCCTTAGCTCAGCTGATAGGTGCCTATGGCTGCAGGGCTCCAGTCTCAGCTCTTTGGGGTGTGTAGCTTATTAGAGAGAAAGAAATTGCTCCTTCACACTGAAGTTACAACCTCTACCCCTGACATATCAGTTGTGAGCCTGACACAGTTCCCTAGGCAGTGTTGTTGTGGCTGTTTCAGTCCCAGGATATGAGAGAGACGAGGTGGGGGAAGGTGATATCTTTTATAAGACCAACTTCTGTCGGTGACAGAGACAAGCTTTCGAGCTGACACAGAGCTCTTCCTCAGGTCTGGGGAAAGTACTCAGTGTCATAGCTAAAAACAAGGTGAGACAGATTCTTTTAACAGGCCAGTTCACTTGAAATACAGTATTTATTAACTACTTATGCTAAACAGATGTATTGGGATTGGAAAAGGCGCAGGAAAAAAAGGCAACAAAAATGATGAGGGTTATGGAACAGCTTCCATATGAGGAGCGATTAATAAGACTGGGACTTTTCAGCTTGGAAAGAGACAGCTAAGGGGGGATATGATAGAGGTCTATAAAATCATAACTGGTGTGGAGAAAGTAAATAAGGAAGTGTTATTTACTCCTCGTAGCACAAGAACTAGAATTAATAGGCAGCAGGTTTAAAACAAATAAAAGGAAGTATTTCTTCACACAATGTACCATCAACCTGTGGAACTCTTTGCCAGAGGATGTTGTGAAGGCCAAGACTATGACAAGGGTCAAAAAAAAATTTGATAAGTTCATGGAGGATATGTCCATCAATGGCTATTAGCCAGGATGGGCAGGGATGCAAAACCATGCTCCAAAGTGTCCCTAGTCTCTGTTTGCCAGAAACTGGGAATGGGCGGCAGGGGATGGATCACTTGATGATTCCCTGTTCTGTTCATTCCCTCTGAAGCACCTGGCATTGGAAGACAGGATACTGGGCTAGATGGACCATTGTTCTGACCCAGTATGGCCGTTCTTATGTTAACACCTCTCCTGTCATGCGGGGGGTGGCAGGAGAGGAAGGCAGGGTTGTTAGAGGGTTACAGATTGTTGTAATAAGCCATAAATCCAGTTTCTCCATTCAGTGCATAATTTTTAGTTTCAGAGTGGTAGCCATTTTAGTCTGTATCAGCAAAAACAACGAGGCGTCCTTGTGGCACCTTAGAGATTAATAATTAATTAACAGCAGGATACCAAGGGAGGAAAATAACTTTTGAAGTGGTAAGAGAGTGGCCCATTACAGATAGTTGACAAGAAGGTGTAACAGTAGGGAGAAATTAGTATTGGGGAAATTAAGTTTAGGTTTTGTAATGACCCAACCACTCCCAGTCTTTATTCAGGCCTAATCTGATGGTATCCAGTTTGAAAATTAATTCCAGTTCTGCAGCTTCATGTTGGAGTCTGTTTTTGAAGTTTTAGGTCTGTTATTGAGTGACCAGGGACGTTGAAGTGTTCTCCTACTGGTTTTTGAATGTTATGATTCCTGATGTCAAATTTGTGTCCATTTATTCTTTTGCAGAGACTGTCTGGTTTGGCAAATGTACATGGCAGAGGGGCATTGCTGGCACATGATGGCATATATCACATTGGTAGATGTGCAGGTGAATGAGCCCCAGATGGTGTGGCTGATTTATCTCATTAGACTGACCTCACACTTGGTAAACCCCCATCCTTTCATGTATTTATACCTGCTTTTGTATTTTTCACTTCGTGCATCCGATGAAGTGGGTTCTAGCCCATGAAAGCTTAATAAATAAATTTGTTAGTCTCTAAGGTGCCACAAGGACTCCTCGTTGTTTTTGCATAATTTTTAGTGTCTAGCAAAGGCTTATGGATTTAGTCTCCCAGGCTCATCTTTTGAATGCGTTGTTGGATAGAGAGGTCAGATACAGAGTGATCACTTTGTGAAAAGAGTTCAGCTACATGTCTTCAATCATTTCCAGGAAAATAAGAGACAAAAAAAAACCCCTATGGCCTGTGGGGGAACACTTTTCACAAAGTGAGCGCACACTGCTTTCTCCCTTTCCCTTTCTTTCCTCCCTATGATGGGAGGAGTGTTAACAGGCCATTTCACTAGTCCCTTGAAATATGCGTTAACCACTTATGCTAAACAATCCGTTCCACCCACTCTGTCATTCACCTTGTCTCTCTAGGAGTCCCTGTGTTCTTTTTCTCATCACACCAGCAGTTAGATCAGGAGTCCCCAACACGGTGCCCGCAGGGGCATCTAAATGTGCCCGCGTCCTGGCCGGCAGTCGAGCATCTGCCGAAATGCCACCAAAATTCAGTGGCATTTCGGCGGCGACGCCTCTCGATGACGTCGCTTGCCACTGACAAGCGGCATCATCGAGAGGTATCGCCACTGAAATGCCGCCGAATTTTGGTGGCATTTCGGCGGATGCTCAACTGCCACCACGGTCCTTCGTTTGGCGCCCGCCAGACAAAAAGGGTTGGGGACCACTGAGTTAGAGTAATGGTAGTCATGCTGCACATGATGGGTGGCTAATTTAGCTGTCTAGGGACTGTGCATCTCTTTTAGGCTTGTGTGGATTAAAGCAGGGCTCTGCAGGAGCTGGTGACAGCTTGGCCAGCACCCCTCACTGATGGCCTGTCCCACCCCATTTATTTCAACTTATAAAACTTTTTGGCTCCCTAGGCTGAGTCAAGGAGCGTGACTGCCCATGTCCCATGGGAAATCGGGAGAGCTGTGCTGATCTGATGGATCTACAAAGCTGGGGCCTGACTACATTTCAAAAAACAGCAGCAGCAGCAGCATGTGGGGACAAAACTTAGAAAGGCCAAGGCAAAAAACCAGACTAAACTAGCTAGGGACATCGAGGGTAACAAGAAAACATTTTTAAAATACATGAGAAGCAAGAGGAAGACCAAAGACAGGTTAGGCCCATTACTCAATGAAAGGGAAAGATAATAACAGAAAACACATCAATGGCCGAAGTGTTAAATGCTTTTTTTGTTTCATTTTTCACCAAAAAAGTTAGCAGTGGTTGGACGTCTAACATATGAACATCAGTGTAAATGGGGTAAGATCGGAAGCTAAACTAGGAAAACAACAAGTTAAGAATTACTTAAAAGTTAGAGAGGGATAGCTGTGTTAGTCTGTATCAGCAAAACAAACGAGGAGTCCTTGTGGCACCTTAGAGACTTATAAATTTATTTGGTCATAAGCTTTCATGGGTTATAGCCCATGAAAGCTTATGCCCAAATAAATTTGTTAGTCTCTAAGGTGCCACAAGGACTCCTTGTTGTTTTTTTAAAAGTTAAAGGTCTTCATGTGCTCAGGACCTGATGAAATACATCCTAGAATACTTAAAGAACTGTCTGAAGAGCTCTCTGAGCCATTAGCGATTATCTTTTAGAACTCAGAGGATAGGAGAGTTCCCACCGGATTGGAAAAGAGCGAATATCATACCTAGCTCTAAAATGGGGAATAAGGACAATTGAGGGAACTTAACTTTGGTACCCGGAAAGATAATGGAGCAAATAGTCAAACAATCAATTTATAAGCACCTAGAAGAAAATAAGGTGATAAAGTAACACTCAACATGGATTTGTCAAGAACAAAGCTTGTCAAACCAACCTAATATCTTTCATTGACACAGTAACAAGACTTCTGGATAGCAGGGAAGCAGTAGATGTGATATATCTTGACTTAAGTAAGGCTTTTGATATGGTCTCACATGACTTCCTCCTAAACAAACTAGAGAAATCTAGCCTAGAAATTAAACTACTATAAGGTGGGTGCGCAACTGGTTGGAAAAGCGTACTCAGAACGGAGTTATCAATGGTTCACAATCAAGCTGGAAGGTGTATTGTGTGGGGTCCTGCAAGCATCTGTTCTGGGTCTGGTTCTATTCAATATCTTCATAAATGATTTGGATAATGGCACAGTTAGTATACATATAAAGTTTGCAGACAATATCAGGCTGGGAGGGGTTGCCAGTGCTTTGGAGGCCAGGATAAGAATTCAAAATGATCTTGACAGACTGGAGGAATGCTCTGAAACAGACAGAATGAAATTCAATAGGGACAAATGCAAAGTACTATGATTAGAAAGGAATAATCAACTGCACAAATTCAGAATGGGAAATGCGTGCCTAGGAAGGAGTACTGCAGAAAGGGATCTGGGGGTTATAATGGGTCAAAAACTAAATATGAGTCAACAGTGTAATATTGTTGCGGAAGAAAAAAAAAAGCAAACATCATTCTGGGATGTAGTAGCTGGAATGTTGTGAGTAAGACAAGAAGTAATTCTTCTGCTCTGCTAAGCATTGATAAGGCCTCAGCTGGAATACAGTGTCCAGTTCTGTGCACCACACTTTGGGGAAAATGTGGACATATTGGAAAGAGTCCAGAAGCAACAAAAATGATAAAAGGTCTAGAAAACATGACCTACAAGGAAAGATTGAGAAAATCCGGTTTGTTTAGTCTGGGGAAGAGAAGGCTGTGGGGGGACACAACAACCATCTTCAAATATGGAAAAGGGTGTTCTAAAGAGAAGGGTGATCAAATGTTCTCCTTAACCACCAAGTACAGGACAAGAAGCAAGGGCTTTAAATTGCAGCAAGGGGGATTTAGATTAGACTTTAGGAAAAACGTCTTAACTGTCAGAGTGGTTACGCACTGGAACAAATTACCTAGGGAGTTGTGAACTCCGTCATTGGAGGTTTATAGGAACAGGTTGGATAAACACTTATCAGGGACGGTCTAAATAAGACTTAATCCTGCCATGAGTGCAGAGGACCAGACTAGATGACCTCTCGAGGTCCCTTCCAGTTGGGCTCAGAGCTGGAGTCAACAGCTCAGTGGTATATGAAGCCAAGGCAGGAGACAGCCCCATAGCACGTTTAAATGGTGGTCTAGCGGTGGGGCTGGAGGTCCTGGGTTCTGATGCCAGGCAGCCGTAGTGATGGAAGTAGAATATACACCGTGCCAGGGTCTCTGGCCTGTGGTGGGCAGGAGGGTGGAGTAAGTGGCTCCCTCTGCCCTTCCAAGCGCTGATATTTCAGTTTTAACATCATTAGTTCGTTAAAATCTTTGCAATGAAATTTACGATGGTAAAACAAGCTGCTGGTCGCTGCTTGGGCTCCTCACGCTCTGCTGCTGACAGGGCTGTGTCTTTTAGCAGCCTTGGATTCCTGTTCGCCCGGGCACCTGGGAGGCGTTTCCAGAACGAACTTTGTGTGGCAGTAATTTCCTGCGGGGGGGTAGCTGCTTCTCCTCTTCTCCCTTCACCTGTGCTGGGAGGCTGGGACCGCTGCATGAGGGACTGCTGCTATCCAGCACTATGGTGAGTGCTCTCTCTGCCTAACACTATTCCAGGGCTGTGCTGCCAGGGTCTGCAGAGAGCAGGATGCAGCAGAAAGCAGCAGGAATGGGCTGCACGCCAACAAAGTCAAATGCCTGGGGTTTGGGGTTGCGTCTGCGCTCCTTGGCAGTGCCCCAGGGAGCCATCGAGGGGTCATCTGTGAGGCCAAAGGGCGATGGAATGTGTCCCTCTCCCAGCACTTCCGCCGGGGCCGGCCAGGGGCCAGGCCGTCTGTTATCTCAGCCCCGAAAGGCGTTCCAGACCGTAAACACAAACACTCAGAAAACAAGCACACCAGCAGCCCCGGCTTGCAGCCCTGCACTGGGGAGATGGGGGGGAGGAGGGGCAGCAGACTCCACATTCACAGATCCCCCAGCCTGCCCCTTCCTGCCCCCTGCCAATGAGCCGCCCTGGGCCCTTACGCAGCGCGGTCCAGCCATGGTGTTGCTAGGCCTCGCCACCCCCCAGAGAGGCAGGTAAACACTGTGCCCCCAACATTCCTGGCACAGCAGGAGAGTGGATTCCACCTGGCTCTTGGGCAGGTGCACACGGAGGGGAAAGAGGGGCTGGCACAGTCACTCACAGGCGCACAGGGACTGCTCCCTCCTAGGCATCTCAGCGCCACCCCAGCTCTGCGCTTAAGCGGAGGCTACTAGTCCTGTCGGGAGCACGTCACTTACCTCGGCGTCAATCTTCCTCCAAGGGAGCAGGGGATCTATGGCAGGACAACCGACAGGACTGGACCCCTGGATCTATTGGGTCCTGGATGTCAAAGCCAGAATAGACCATGGTGATCCTCACCCAGGTACTGCTGCAGGGAGCCCGTCTCTCCTGCTAGAGCAGAGCTTTTGGACAGGGGCAGCTGCTCTTGATTGAATGACCCCAAGAGTTGGAGAAGACCCCACACCCCTTGGAGCAGCTGCTCCAATTCCCCTCCTTGCTAAAAATTTGCCCCTTTTTTCTAGTCTGACTTGGCCTCGCTCCAGCTTGTGGCCTAGGGAACTCATTCTGTCTCTGCCTGCTGGCTTAACGAACCTCCTCCCCCGCACCTCCCAGCATCCTCTCCCATCTCTGCCCTAAGGAGAACAAGGCCCATCCTCAGCCATTCTGCATGGGCAGCTCGCCAATGGGGTCCGTGCACGCCATGCTCTCTCATTACTTGCTTATGTGACTACAACCATAGAGGCAACTGGTGCCCAGGGACTTCTCCGGAAAGAGGATTTGACAAGCGACACGGTAGGGCTGCTGGCTCGAGGAAACAGCCCCCAAATGCCCACAACAGATGAGCGGTGGCTTGACCTGGGACCCCTCCCTGTGAGCCCTGCGAAGGCCAGTTTGGGATCCCAGGCACCTGCAATTAAAATCCCCCACAAACTCCCTCCTCTAGATGGCCCCCCCTGCAGGCTTTCACACTAGTGCCTCAGTTTCACCTCTCAGACCGGGAGGATAACCCTCTGAGCTCTTTGCAGGGGGGTAATGTAGTGGCTTTGCATGCTCGTACTCTGATACCAGAGGGATGGACCCCTTCCAGATGGTTCACAGAGAATTTCCAGCCTGGTCCATTGATCTGGGGAGTGGGGGGGCTCCCCCAGGGTTTGACCTTTACCTGAGGGTGGGAGGGGGCCCTGGATGCTGCTGGGCTGGAGTAGGGATAAATGCAAACACCGCCAACATGCTGCCCAGAGGCTGGGGGTGGGTTTGTTTTTCCATTTCTCTCTCTCCCCCTCCGGGGCTCGTGGCTGGAGGCCTGGGAAGTTACTCATCCAAACCGCAGGTCCCAGGACACCCTGTGTAAGCAGCTGCGGCTCCAGCCTCCGCTGGAGCAGTGAGTGGGAGCTCGTCAATCCATCCTCATCGCCGTGTCAATGTCCTGGGCGGGGGGGCAAAGAGACTCTGGGCAACAGGCCGCGCCCAGACCCAGCCTGGCAGGAGATGGCCTTGTGTGACCCACTGCTCAGGGTGGATCCCCTTGGGCCCGATCCCCTGGCGAGAAAAACCTGCTGTCGCCCCAGCCTGGGATCTGTAGCAGCTCCTGCTTTTCACCCTGGAGGCTCACACTGCAGTCCCTGGTGGGGGCATCACGCTAGCAATGGCCAGTGAGAAAGCAGGGTCCTGAGAACACCTGCTCCAGGAGCTTGGGTTCTTCCTTGGGCAGTCACAATCCTCTCCCTGTGCAGGGGGGTTCATCTGCCCCAGGTAGGGTTAGCACCTGGCTGGTATTTGACCGGCCTGGCTGGGTTTTTTATGGATTTGCCAGAAAAATTAAAATCTGCTCTTTTTTTTTAATGTGGGTCTAAAGATTTGCATGATTATCCCAGTACACTGGGATAGCTAATGTTAAAAGTTTCTGTGTCCCCCTAAAGATGCTGCAGTGTTCTCACTTCCGAGTTTCAGTGACAACAGATCAAAACTGTTGAACATACAGCAGCTGTCTGCCCACCAACACGCAAGTGCACCGTGCGGGTGTGTGAGAGAGGGTCTGAGTCACACAAGAGTGAGGAGACATGTGACGCATATTAAATAATGGGAAGATCAGGGTGATGGTACGAGTGGTCCCAGGACACCCCCGAAAAAGAAAGACTTGCATCTGAAACTGCACTTTCAGTGGCTAAAGGAAACAGATTACAAAGACTGGCTGGCAAAATGTGCTGAGAAAACAAATGCCTATATTTGTTCTCTCTCTCTCTGTGTGCGTGCGTGCGTGCGTTCTCTCTCTCTCTCTCTCTCGGGTTAGAAAACCTGCCTTATCATGGTAGACTCCAGGAGCTCAATCTATTTAGCTTAGCAAAGAGAAGATTAAGAGGGGACTTGATGACATAGGTACTTACATGGGGAGCAAATATTTAATAACAGGCTTCTCAGTCTAAGGGCTGGTCTACACTAAGGGGAAAAATCGATATAAGATACGCAAGTTCAGCTACGTGAATAACGTAGCTTATCTTAATAACAGGCTTCTCAGTCTAGCAGAGGAAGGTCTGACATGAATGGCTGGGAGTTGAAGCCAGATGAAATAAGGTGCACGTTGTTAACAGGGCTTGTATTTAGGCAGGTCTCTGGCATGCGCCATGCAGGGGTCAGACTGGATGATCACAATGGTCCCTCCTGGCCTTGGTTCCCAGCCCCTTGAATGGCACTTTCTTGGTGTGGGGTTTCACACACCACAGCCCTCTAGAGGGACGATGCCAGGCCAGAGCGCTGGCCTGGGGCTAAGGGTGAATGGCAGAGCAGGTCCCCGGGGCCTGATGCGTGCGTTCAGTCACTGGCAGACAGAAGGGACAGCTAAGGCTGGGACTGCTGACTGGTTAAAAGACAGCTATTCTAAGAGCTGTAAAATCCACATGCTTGAAATTTGCTGTGCCTCAAGGGAGGTAGTGAGTAAGCCAGTGACCCACATTTGGAGTCATTTGAGCAAGGGGTTCCCAAGATCTAGCTCCCCTAAAAGTCACATTTACAAAAGTCACCTGGTTCTTCTAACACACACACACACACCTGGGGGTCAGATTACAGCCCTGATCCTCCTCAAACTGATCTCAGCCACTCAGGCTGATCTGGCCCTCACAGCCCTTTGGTGGAAGCAGCATTTCTGGAATGATTCTGGGTAGACCTCAGGGTCCCAGACTGGGCCTGGCTGAGGCGAGCGCTCTCTGCCAACAGCTGCTCCAGCCCTGCGGTGGGCTGCCTCCTCTGGGGACTCCATTAGGCCTCATTTAGTCCCACGGCTTACGGGGCAACCAGGAGGCCAAACAACAGTGCTGCAGCCTCAGGCCACATCTCTGGCCCTACCCCTGCTCTCTGCTTTGCACCACTTTGCCCAGCCGCTGGCAGGGGAACCCAGGCCCTTCCCCTTCTCTGGGTTCTAGTCCAAGGACCCAGCCAGCAGGCAACAGCTGGCTGTACAGACCCACCCCTGCTTTCTCTCCGAGCTCCTTCTGCAGGCCTTTCCCATGCCCCTTCCCGCACCCAGGGTCTCCGTGGATCCCCCTCAGGCTCCCCTTTTCCTTCAGGCCCTGGATGGAACGGAGCCACCAGTACCAACTTCACCTCCTTCCCCACTCCCCAGGCCTCAACTTGAGCGCTTCACTTATTGTCCCTGACTCTCTGCTGCTCAACTCAACCCCCACACCCCAGGGCTGGGATTTTGAGTCCTACCTCAGAAGTGAAGTCCCCTCCTGTAGCCATTCTCCAAGAGCAGGAACTCCCAACCTCCCTGCTCCCTTCCATGCAGGGCTTTCTCAGGCCTTGTGTGACGAAGTGGGGCTGTTCTTAATGTTTCCCCTAATACTGTGTGGGTGCCTCAGTTTCTGGCCAACCCTCTGCCTCCTGGCAACTAATGGCCAGGCCCTTCCTCCCTGCAAGGGGATGCGAACGGTGTGGGAGAACACAGAGGTCAGGTGACCTCCTGGCCTGGGAAAGGAACTCAGCAGAGAAGGAGGGGCTGGAGGGGGTTTCAGTTTGGAGCTGGCTGGGGATGGGGAGTGAGGGCAGAAGTGGGGGTCTGCCTCACTGGGCCCCAGAATGGACCCGGCTGAGGGGTCTGGGTCTCTGTACCTACAAGCTCTGTTTTAGGGCGTGTTCCTGTCATCTAATAAACCTCTGTTTTACTGGCTGGCTGAGAGTCACATCTGACTGCGAAGTGGGGGTGCAGGACCCTCTGGCTTCCCCAGGACCCCGCCTGGGTGGACTCGCTGTGGGAAGTGCACGGAGGGGCAGAGGATGCTGAATGCTCCAAGGAGAGACCCAGGAGGTGAAGCCGTGTGAGTTTCTTGCCCTGAAGACAGTCTGCTCCAAGGGAGAGGAGGCTTCCCAAAGTCCTGACTGGCTTTGTGGGGAGCAGTTCCAGAGCATCGCCCGGGTGACACCTTGTAAGGAAATCTGACTCCTCACCAGATGGACCTGCTAACTGAGCCACTTAACATCCCCGCAGGTGAGCATTCAGGCTCCTGTTAACCCTCTCAGAACCAGCATGAGGTTTAGACTCCATTTCAATCCACATAGTGCGGAGCCCTGCCCTGTGGGAGCTTTCTGAGACAGGGTCTCATGCACATTCATGGTTCTCCATCTGGCAGTCTTGCCCTCATTTAAGAGCTCTTCACAGTGCTCTAAACTCCACATGCAGACTCTGATTAGGAGTATTATCAAGGAAATTAGCATTAAACAAACAGAGGGAAGGTGAAAGATATCAGTAAGCAGCTGGGTTAATGCAATCCTGCTCCTCAACTGGTTCCTGGACAACGGAACTGACTGTGATCAAAGGAAAGGACGTCGCTGGGACATTTGGTCCAGAGGTTCCAGCTACACAACCCCTAACATGAGCTGCTGAGAACATTTTCAGATTCCTGTTGACTTTTGGGAGGGTAGAGCTAGGGAATGGGGGGCTGGAGCAGTGAGGAGTGTTGGATCAGTGCAGGGTGGGGTTTGGAGGGCGTGGGGGGATCAGTGCAGAGATGTGAAGGTTCGGAGGGTGTGAAGGGATCTGTGCAGGGATGTGGGGGTTTGGAGGGTGTGGGGGGATCGATGTGGGGATTTGGAGGGTGTGGGGGGGATCAGTGCAGGGATATGGGGATTTGGAGGGCATGGGGGGATTGGTGCGGGGATGTGGGGTTCGGAGGGTGTGGGGCAATCAATGCAGGAATGTGGAAGTTCGGAGGGTGTGGGCAGATCAGTGCAGGAATGTGCAGGTTCAGCGGGTGTGCCGGGATCGGTGCAGGGATGTGGGGGTTCAGAGGGAGTGGGGATCGATGTGGGGTTCGGAGGGTGTGGGGAGATCAATATGGGGGTTCAGAGGGTGTGGGGGGATCGATGCAGGGATATGGGGGTTCGGAGGGCATTGGGGGATCGATGCAGGGATGTGGGGTTTGGAGGGCATGGGGATCAGTGCGGGGATGTGGGGTTCAGAGGGTGTCAGGATCAGTGAGGGGATGTGGGATTTGGAGGGTGTGGGGGGATCAGTGAGGGGATGTGGGGTTTGGAGGGTGTGGGGGGATCGATGCAGGGATGTGGGGTTTCAGGGGGTGTGGGGGGATGTAGGGGTTCGGAGGGTGTCAGGGGATCAGTGAGGGGATGTGGGGTTTGGAGGGCGTGGGGGGATCAGTGCAGGGATGTGGGGGTTCAGAGGGTGCTGGGTGAGGGGTCGCCCCCTTTGCCCCATAGGGCTGCACGCTGGCACAACTCCTGATGTGCCAGCGTAGTCCAAGCCAATGACCCTTCTTAGTGCCAGGGCTCATCCAAATGCTGCATTTTTGAAAACCCAGTCTGATGGCTAAAGCTTTGACAGAGAACGGGGTTTCCCACAGGGTAGTTTCCCTATGATCCCTTGATGGATAAGGGATTATCCTCAAAGAGACCTTTATTCTCTGTATCTCAGAAGCAGAACCATGGTGGAGGGGGGAGCTGGGCACCTTCCCCTGCAATGACATACAGGAGGGCGGCGGGGGGGGAGAGGAGTGGTGCCATCTATCCCCTCCTCCCTCCCCTACAGATACCCCCATTCCCCCCATGGCTACTCCACCAGGCCAAGGAAGGGGCATCCTTCCCTCCCCTGCTCCCCTCATTCCCCTTGCTGCCTCCAGCCATGGGGAAGGGCTCTAGACTCATGGTGCTGCTGCTCCTAGGGGAAAGGGGAGGTCAGCACACTGCAGTGGGGCCAGGGAGGGGGGTCAAAGGAGGTTTTAGCTCTGCCCCCAAATCCTCCCTTATAGCTATACCCCCTTTCAAAACATGCCCCCACTGACTCCCTGCACTGCCCAGCAGCTCAGCCTGTGGGGCCCCCGCTGATGCCCACTCCTCCGTAGGGCAGAGGGCTGGGGAGCACAGCAGAGACAGGACACAAGGAGAGGACACAGGGCAGTGACAGCGATAACACTGAGCCAGTGCCTGCTGGGGCTGGCTTTGTCACTGCCAAGGAGCCAGAGGCAGTGGACGGGCAGCTGGGCTGTGGGACGAGGACGTGCTGAGGGTTAAAATAAAAACAACAACAAAAAAAAACAGGCAAATGTACTGTCCAAAAACTTCATTTACGCTCAGGTCAGGTTGCCCGGTGGTGCCAGCCCCAGCGAATGCAGCTGAGTGTGTGCAGGTCCACGCTGCAAATTGGAATCAAGACAAACCTCTCCATCGTTCTTCCTATTTCCTATGGCACCCCCCCGATACTGGCACTCCGTGGGGGTATCGCCAGCTCCAGGGGCCAGAGTTAAGGTCCCGTTGCGGGGGTGGTATGTTGATGTAACCCCACGTCTCAGTGGGATGAAGAGACAGCTCCTCTAGCGCAACCACTGGAGGACATGGCTGATACACATGCTTTCCCGGTAGAGGGTAGCAGTGTGCTGAGGCCAAATTAGTGGATAATGTTTTTCCCCCACATAAACTGGCAGGCCTTAGAGACAGGGTTATATGGAGAGTGACTGGCCGGCAAGAATCTTCTCATTTGATTGTTATTCCTGGTTTTGCTGTCATGCCTTGGCCCCTGCTCACGGGCTCTGCATAAATGCGGGGTGACATGATGCTGTTGGGAGGAAGGAGTCCTGCCCCTGTTCTCCCAGCTAGGAGAGGCGAGAGTCCCATGTGAAGGGTTGTCCTGAGGGTCTGCAGAGATCTGCTGCTCTAGCGGTTGGGACTCAGCTCTCGGGGCCGAGCTGTTGGGCTCTGACTGCGATGGGACAGCCGGCACGAAGGGGCAGCGCTTGGAAGCCAGCCAAACGGCGTGCTCCCGGCAGGTGTGCATGGCTGCTCTTTGGGGATGGTGCCCTCCAGTCCAGCTGGCTGGAAGGTCACAGGCCAGGCCAGGGTGTGCGGTAAAACCTACCGTTCGTTAGAGGACACTGGCTTCTAGGGCTGTTTTCTCTATTGTTCATACACATTGCTTGGTGATCCATTTACTGAGAGACACCCCTGTTCCCCTTGGTCCTCCACCCTGGGTCACAGAGTCTCCCAAAGGCACTAGCACACCCGGAGCGTCCGTTCGACACTCTGAGAAGCAGTGCATAGCGCCTGGGCCTCCCAGCCCTCCTGCTGGATGGAAATAAGCATCACCCAGCAGCCTGCTCAGTAGGATGTGCCGGCTCTGAGCCAGGCACGGTAGGAAGGGCGCCCCATGTATTCTGTCCTGTACTCAGCAGGGGAGGGAGGGCAGGACGGAGGCTGGCAGGATCCCAGAGCAAGTGCAACGGCAACTGGATTCATAGACTTTCCAGAGTCCCAGGAATCCCGGGCAGCAGGGATGCAGCCCCGCTTAATGCTTTGAATCCTGGACAGGTTCCTGTGCCCCGCACTGGGTGCTTGCAGGCTCAGTGGGCTCCAGCACTGTGGGCTGCAGAAGGGCGCTCGCTGGGGGAGGCTGGTGCAGACAATGCATGTGCAATAGGCTCTCCCATCGCGTCCTGGGAGAAGAGACCAGGAGAGTCCAAGCTTCTGAACCACTGATGCAGGCTAACCCAGCCTTAGCTCCTCATCTGTGCTGCCCTCAAGGGTTGGGGAGCTGACTGGTGCCTCTGCCCCAGGTGGGTCCCCTTCTCTCCGGAGGGATCTTCAGTCGGGTTTGTGCAAACAGCCATGTGATGCGCTCTCCTCAGCCTGCCCCCAGTGCCAGGCTCTCTCGGGGGCAGGAGCTGCTGTGCTCTTCCTAGGGCTGTCTCTGGGTGAGGATGTCCCGGATGCACGTGTACAAGAACACGTACTGATCCTGAAGGGAGGCAGGAGACAGAGAGAGGTATTCAGACAGTAATTCTAGGCCAGGGGGGCTTGACCCTGCCTCAGAGACACCAGTCAAGCCCACTGACTGTCATGACACTGTGGTTCCGCAGTCACCCCATTTAATATCACCAGGTCATAGAAACGGGATGGGACCTCAAGAGGTCACCAAGTCCAGCCCCCTGTACTGTGGAAGGACCTGGACCACCTTGACAGGTGTGTGTCCAGCCTGCTCTTAAAAACCTCCAGTGACGGGGATTCCACAGCCTCCCTTGGGAGCCTGTTCAAGTCATTAATGAAAATATTGAGTAATACCAGACCTAGGACGGACCCCACTAGATACCCCTTTCCAGCTGGACTGCAAACCATTGATAACCACTCTTTGAGCACGGTCTTTCCATCAGTTTGCACCCATCTTATGCCACATTTCTCTAGTTTGCTTATGAGACTGTCATAGAATCATAGAGTATCAGGGTTGGAAGGGACCTCAGGAGGTCATCTAGTCCAACCCCCTGCTCAAAGCAGGACCAACATCAACTACATCATCCCAGCCAGGGCTTTGTCAAGCCTGACCTTAAAAACCTCTAAGGAAGGAGATTCCACCACCTCCCTAGGTAACCCATTTCAGTGCTTCACCACCCTCCTAGTGAAAAAGTTTTTCCTAACATCCAGCCTAAACCTCCCCCACTGCAACTTGAGACCATTACTCCTTGTTCTGTTATCTGGTATCACTGAGAACAGTCTAGATCCATCCTCTTTGGAACCCCCTTTCAGGTAGTTGAAAGCAGCTATCAAATCCCCCCTCATTCTTCCCTTCTGCAGACTAAACAATCCCAGTTTCCTCAGCCTCGCCTTATAAGTCATGTGCTCCAGCCCCCTAATCATTTTTGTTGCCCTCTGCTGGACTCTTTCCAATTTTTCCACATCCTTCTTGTAGTGTGGGGCCCAAAACTGGACACAGTACTCCAGATGAGGCCTCACCAATGCTGAATAGAGGGGAATGCTCACATCCCTCGATTTGCTGGCAATGCCCCTACTTTTACAGCCCAAAGTGCCGTTAGCCTTCTTGGCAACAAGGGCACACTGTCGACTCATATCCAGCTTCTTGTCCACTGTAACCCCTAGGTCCTTTTCTGCAGAACTGCTGCCTAGCTGCTTGGTCCCCAGCCTGTAGCGATGCATGGGATTCTTTCATCCTAAGTGCAGGGCTCTGCACTAGTCCTTGTTGAACCTCATCAGGTTTCTTTTGGCCCAATCCTCTAATGTGTCTAGGTCCCTCTGTATCCTAGCCCTACCCTCCAGCGTATCAACCACTCCTCCCAGTTTAGTGTCATCTGCAAACTTGCTGAGGGTGCAGTCCACGCCATCCTCCAGATCATTAATGAAGATATTGAACAGAACCAGCCCCAGGACCGACCCTTGGGGCACTCTGCTTGATACCAGCTGCCAGCTAGACATGGAGCCATTGATCACTACCCGCTGAACCCGACGATCTAGCCCGCTTTCTATCCACCTTATAGTCCAATCATACAGCCCATACTTCTTTAACTTGCTGGCAAGAATACTGTGGGAGACCGTATCAAAAGCTTTGCTAAAGTCAAGGAATAACACGTCCACTGCTTTCCCCTCATCCACAGAGCCAGTTATCTGTCAAGTGGGACTGTGTCAAAAACCTTAGTAAAATCAAGATCTCACATCTATTGCTTCCCCACATCCACTAGGTCAGTAATCCTGTCAAAGAAGGAAATTAGGTTGGTTTGTCATGATTTGTTCTTGACAAATCTACACTGGCCGTTCCTTATAACTCTGTTATCCCATAGGTGCTTACAAACTGATTGTTTAATCATTTGTTCCAGTATCTTTCCAGGAACCAAAGTTAGGCTAACTGGTCCATAATTCCCTGCGTCCTCTTTGTTCCCCTTTTCAAAGATGGTAAATTCCATGCCTGAATTCCTGGGATACAGGGAATTTCAGAACCCAGTACCATTAACTACCCCGCGCAGGCCCTGCTGGTGTTTGGATACTCTCCTTGGGATGAATCTGTATCAAAGTCAGGCCACACTGCAGAACAGCTAATGGGGCTGGGTTCCGGTCTAATGATGCGCCTGGGGGAGTAAATACAAGTGATTCAGACATGGAGAGACCCTTTGCGGGATCTGGAGTGGGGATGTGTAGCAGGAAGTGTCACTCAGGCTTTCCTGTTGGTTATTGGCCTCCGGGAGAACTGACCACCTCACAGTTCAACTGCAGCTTGGCCATGGTGGCACCAAAGTTACAGTTTCACCCAGGGAACCATGCAACATAAGAGCAGCCTGGACTAGATCCACAGCCACAGGTGAGCCCTGTGCTTCCACCCCCATGTGTGGTCTGGCGGGCTCAGGTCCTACTGGCCCTTTCCTTGCCCAGCTGGGCAGTGGGTGGGAGGGGCAGGGGGTGTGTATATAAGAGAACCCCGTGTGTGAGCTCTCCTCCAGCTCCCAGGGCCCATGGGGCTCGGATTAATTCATGAACCGACTGGCTGTTTGCAGGGTGCTTGGCAGCAGGGACATCACAGAAGGATTCTGATTATCAGTGGGATCGGGAATGTGAGGGAGCTCGTCCCTAAAGCCTTCTGCAAAATAAACGAATTAACTTCAAACCCCTGTCCAAAAGCACGTCTGTGGAACCAGAGCTCGGCTCAGGCTGTGGCCAAGCCCAGCCTGTGCAGGGTGAAATGCTGGGATTGGCATCCTGAGGCTGGTGTCACAGTACCATCTAGTGGTGCGATGTGTTTGCGCCGCTCCGAATGCAGCCTCGACTCAATCTGCCATTGGAATGCGGGCAGAGGTGCCTCTGATGGCCCTCTGGGCTCCTCACCCTGACCTTCGGGCGAGCTGGGTGTCTCCCGTCGGTGCCCTGGCTACAGGGCGCAGGTGGGGAAGGCTCAGATAGGCACTCAGGGTATGTCTACACTGCAGCTGGGAGCGACAGACGCATGCTAGCTCTGAGCTACCGCACTAAAAATAGCAGCATGGACACGGTGCTGGCAGTGACTTGGTCTAGCCACCCAAGCGCAAACCCACCTGACTCGATAGCTACGGACTCAGGCGGCAAGCCCGAGCCAGCACCTGTGTTAGCGCGTGTCTGTCCACCCGGGCTGGGATGCACGTTCCTGGCCACAGTGCAGCCAGACCCTCAGACACTGCTGTAATGAGCGCGGTGTAAGAACCTATCTATAAGAGAAGGTGACACAGGACAACCAAGGAGACGTCCAGTACCCAAGTGTACCAGGGCCTGTGGTTTTCAGTGCCCAGATCCTGAGGGGGAGGCGGCAGGGGATTTGCCCACATGGGAACAAACTAGGGGTCCATGCCCTGGCTGTCCAGGATAGAAGGGCGAGCAGGGGGCTAGGACTGTGAGGGTTTCATTTTCAGCTCTGCCTGGTTGTTTCCTGGGTCTGGGCTGAGTGGAAGCTGCTGGCTTTAACCTTAACATCGAAGGCATTTACCCTGATCCTCTGAAGTTTTTAGGTGCCTAACTCCCATTGCAATCAGTGGGATTAGGTGCCTAAATGCCATTGAGGATCTGGGCCTCAGAGTCCTTCCCCTGAGCTCCCTGCTGGGCTTGGGGCAGATGGAGTGACCCCCTGCCATGAGCTGCTCCCCTGCCCCCCGAATGTCTCCTGGCAGGGCACGGAGAGAGGGGCACACA
Organism: Mauremys reevesii; assembly: GCF_016161935.1. Lineage (NCBI taxonomy): Eukaryota > Metazoa > Chordata > Testudines > Geoemydidae > Mauremys > Mauremys reevesii. Next base: position 123,345,361 of record NC_052626.1, on the reverse strand, counting down.
GCCCAGGCTAAGAACCACGTTGCGTGTCGGGCTCGGAGCAGGATACCTGCCTTGGCGAGCTCAGTCGGGGCCAAGGCTGGATGGGTAGAAGCTGCCTAAGTAGAGAGGAGGCTGACAGAGAATTCAAGGGTCCCTGGGTCTGTTCTGAGAAGCTCTCCCTTATTGCACCCGGCTCCAGGCCTCTGTTCTGCACCTGGCCGTTGCTTCCCCAGGGCACACCTGGCTCCAACGCCCTCCCTCCTCGCCACCTACCGGTGTCGGGGTCATGAGGCAGCAGCTTCTCATCAGCCTGAGGGTGACTCCATAGACGTCCACACTCCGCTCTGCTTTCATCTGGTGCAGCAGACAATCCAGGGCTATCAGCATCCCCATCTGGCCAATGCCACTGCTGGAAGGGGCAGCCAATAGAGGGAGAACCATCAACCCTTCTGCCACCCACCATGCAACCCACGGCACAGGCACAGATATAGAAGAGGGGCAAGGCCTGGATAATTATGGAGCCCATTTCCCAGCAGGGCAGGGCACGGACCCCCTGCAGAGAGGGACATTTACAGAGACCGTGCCTGGGCAGGGCCGGGAAGCTGGCCTGGCCTCTGAATGAGCACTAAGGAAACCAGGACATCTGAGCATGCTGGGCGTTGATGACTGGATATCTGAGACTGCGTCCCGAACCAGGCTCTCTGGCCAGCCCCGGCATCTCACAGCCCCACGCTGGCTCCCTCGATGGGGCCACATACACTGGCTGTCAGCAACCGAGCCCCAGTCTGGCCCTGGAGGGACCTCAGGTCTCCCTGGAGACCAGCAGGGGAGAACTGCCGGGTCATTTGGTCAGCCCCAGGCTGCCTCGTGACTGGCCCAGCCCTGCAGTTGGCTCTCCCACAGGGATGTTAGTCCAGGGGGTTCTGGCCCTGGGGACTCACGAGGACATGGAAGAGGGAGTCACGTGACCGTACCTGCAGTGCAGGAGCAGCGGGCCGGCTCGCTTTCTGTGTGGCATGCACCGTCTAACTGCGGCGAGGAACTCCACCAGCAGCTGGACATCTGGCTGCTGCTGGCATCCCCACAGAGGGTACAGGAATCGCTGCACCTGCCTCTCCTTCACTTTCTTCTCCTGGCAGGACAGAGAGAGCTGCTATGGTTATGGAAGAAGGGAGCATGTGCGTATGACAGGACAGGCCTGGCCACCTGGGGAGTAGGGAGAGCCCTGCTTCCTAGCCTCTGGCCCATAGTGATGCATTGGGTCCTGTAGTGCTCCATCACCCGGTCCGTCTATGCTGGGTCTGTCTAGTGCCCAGCGAGGGGGTGCTGCAGTGGTAGCAGACAAAGGGACAGGGGGAAAGTGGTGTTAAAGGCAGAGCTGTTCTCCCTAAGTCAGTGGCTCTGCTCCAGCCCTCACACTGCATCCAGTGGCATCTGTGTGATGAGTTAGCAGTTCTCAGTCAAGGTCCCAGGGGCCCATGTCTCCCAGACCACCCCCACACTGGCTCTCAAGAAGGCAACGGGCCACCAAAGCTGGAAACGTCTGCAGGTGGTGCCTTGAAGGGCAGGGCTGAGGTATATCAGCAGGGAGGGGCCAGGTTGGGGTAAGCCTGCACTGACCCTGCCCGTGCCCCTACTGCACCTGATCCATGGACAGTCCCGGACCTGGGCTCCCCACCAGCTCTGCTGATGCCCCTCAGCATTCCTGTCGTACTGCTCCTCTGCTGTTCCAGGCCCATAACCCACCCCACTCCACCAATACCCTTCTGTCCTGGCTGCAGCCTCTGGGTCATTCCAGTCCCGGACTGGGACTCCAGCATGGTCTGGGAATGGGAATGAGTCCCCCCCAGGGACTGGGGGGAGCTCCCGGGGCTCGAAAAACCACCTCCCTGGCCCTCAGAGGCACATACGTGTTTCAGTTTGAGCTGAATGCACCTCCATCCTGAGACATGCTTCTCCGGGCCCCGCTGGATGGTCAACATCTCTGTGTAGATTGGGCTGCCCTCCAGGGGCCAACATGCCTCGCTCAGAACCTGAGAACAACAGCAACTGGTGCATCAAGCTCCTGGTGGCCACATTTCGGTTCAGCCCCCACTTGGCATTGCTCACAGGTGCTGGGCCAAGGGCACAGCTGGCATCAGGGTGACACTGCCCAGCAAAGGGCCATGTGGCCGTCCTCCCGGAAGCTGACAGCCCACTGGTATGATAGAAAGATCATTGCTGATTGCAGCCACCTTCACCTTTAAAACAGTGCAGCAGCCCAATGGGACTACAGGTCCCAGCGTGCAATGCTCCACCATAGCTGTGCCCTCAGGCTGCATGGCATGCTGGGGCTTGTAGTCTCTGGGGGCTGGACCTCCAGCATGAGGAGTGAAGGGTGACTGTGACCTTCTGGGTTTTATGCAAATTCCTCATGTTCTTTCGCCTTCTGGGAAGTTGCCTTTGAGAGCCCAGAGCGAGGGGCAGCAGCTGAGGCCTTGGATGGCGGCTCTCCCTCCTCAGGAGCAGAGATCAATGGAGAGAGATCTATCCTGGACTGCTGTTCCATGTAAAACCAGAGGTCTCTATCTGGCTTCTCTAGCTGCTGCCCAATTAAACAGCTGGTGTCTATCTCCCCAGGGGACCACGCGGGCCATTTACTGCTTCCAGAGTTGGGACTCATTTTGGCTTTTACCTCAAATGTTACAAAGGATTGGGGAGGGGAGGGAGCAAGCTGCCCCCACAATAATGCACATGGCCCCTGTGGTGCCATGGAGCCAGGCATCCCCCATGCACATCAGGGAAGCAGGGTCCTAACCTGGACCACAGACTGCTCCACACACAGAGTTTCCAAGTCTGGCCCAAAGCTTCAGGAAACGGTGGCAGAGGCAGGTGGGACAAACCTGTGTGTGTGACAGCACAGTACCATAGAGACCACGCAGGAAATGCAGCATGGCTTGGGGAGGGAGGTTCAAGGAGCCCCCACCCCTCTTGGCCAGCACCTACCAGGGCAGTATCACAAGCCACACCCAAGGTAGCTCCAGCCCATTTACCCTGGGGGTCAGCATGGTTCTTCCCCATTGGCAGAGAGCAGAACAATGAGATTCCCATGATGCCAGACTCAGCAGGCCAGTGGGAAGAGCAGTGCCAGGCTCCTGCATGGGCACCCTCCTCCTCAGACTGCATGGTGGTAGCAAAGGTGGTGGGAAATTTTCTGTCAAAACTGCTTTTTGATGGAAAAATGGATATTTGACCAGCTTTTCCCTCGGCGTGCCTGCCCCTGTGGGCACCTCCGCTGGTTTGTCGACAACGGAACACCTGAAACCCAAACTCTTTCCACTTGGAAATGCTGCCGTGGTACTAGGGGATATTGTGGTGCATCATGGGAGATGTAGTCTGACCAGGGGGCCCGGTCCATGCAGGAGAATGGAGACACGAGGCAGACAAACTACAGCTCCCAATAGGCACCATGGCAGACGCATTTCCAAATTGAAATATTTCAGGGTTTGGCCAAAATTTTTCAGTATTCAAATTTCTGCCAGAAAAAATTGAGGTTGTCTGTAGAAAACCCTCCATTTTTTCAACCGGCTGTAGCCATCACCTCATCTAAAGAGACCCCCACCCCAGCTCTCTTGCTAACCGTGCAGCACCTGCACCTTACCTGGCCCTTCTCCTGGCATGGCAGCAGGGTGACTATGGTGTGGACGCCATGGTCCCACACCAAGCGCCAGAATTCCTCCATGGTCACCTTGTCAGGTCCTTGCATGGCCAGATAGTCCCTGGTTGAATTGCAGCCCTGTGTGAAGAACCAGAGTCTTACTCACCTGCCCCAAGGAGGGGGCAGAAGAGAGCATGGGCTCCCTGCCTTAGGACAGCCAAGGGAGCAGAGCCAGAGGGCAGGAAAAGCTTTGGAAGCAAAGAGAGGAGAGAAAGGGTTAGACAGCCAAGCAGGGAGAGGGCCCGGGACAGGGACTGAGCCAGAGCAAAGGGGACAGTCGGAGTTCAGCTCTACACAGTGATTCCTTCACCAGGAGTGCCCGGGTCAGTGCTCATGGCAGCAACAAGCGCAGTGGGAGGAGGATGGCTATGGAGGAACAGGCCACAGACAGGCAAGTGCTGCTCCCCATGCGGGCAGGGAGCCTTGGCGCACCGGAGGGAGGCGGGGAGTTCTGCTCCCCAGGGGATCAGGGTGGGTAGAGGGCCGAGGGGCCAGGCGGGGAGGTGAGGGAGTTCGCTTCCCAGGGGATCAGGGTGGGGCAACTCACCGGGAGGAGCCAGGTCTGGCTGAGATCTGAGAAGGGGCCTTGTTCCAGCGGCGAAAATTTCACTCTGGAGCGATCATCTGTCAAACAGGCCAAGCATGAGGGACTGGGGGAGCTGGTTCCGCCTGGCCCAGCTCAGCACACCCAGTCCCATCCGAGGAGACCAGCCTTCTGGCTCCGGCCAGACTCCCTGCCAGCCTGGGCCATAGCTGCATAAGGCCTGTCACTCCTGCACTGGGTCTCTCCCTCAATCCCTCTCCCCTTACTCTCAGCCCAGGGCGCGTGCCCTCTGCCTGCACATAACCCCATTCCAGCTCCAGTCCATTCAGTTCCATGCACACTTCATCTGTGGCCAGGTCTTGCCTTGGGAACTCTGCCACAAGGCTGGGGGGAGGAGATAAGCCTGGAGATGCTAGAGAGGGCCCCATTTCGACAAGCTCCCCTGATCCTGAGGCTGCAAGTCCAGCCCTGCTGCTGTCCACCCCCCCGCACCCCACACACAGAGCTGGTGCCAGCTCTGGGGATAGAGAGGCATCAGTGGCACTTACATGGGAGGATGCTGTTGCCAGGGCGGCTCTCCTGGACCCCTGCAGATGGCGCTGCAGAGCTGGCTTTGTCCTTCGCAACCTCTAGGAGGATCTGCCACAGGGAACAAGAGAGAGGGAGGGAGGGGGAGAGATCAGGGCCTTTACCGGCTATGCCCTGCCAGGGCGATGGGGGTGGTGGGAGCGCGCAGGGACTGGGCGGATGGTTCCTGTGGGATGCCCTGCCCCGGAAGACAGCAGGGGGTATGGTTTGCAACCAGGGTCCTGTAGTGGCACCAAATCTTATGTAAAGGGGGTCATATAAAGTGTCTAAGACCAGGTTATGGGTTGCTGGTTATGATTATGCTGTCTGTATGTATGTGTCATTTTGTAGTTGAAGTTATAAGTATTGGCTCTGTACTGTCTGTACTTCAAACTTATGCTATGCTTCTGGGAAACATCCCAGACAAGTTGGTGTTAGCTCTGCCTAGCCTGCTTGATGGCCCATTAAGGACCATCAGCTACACAATTGACCCATGGAGAGAAGGCAGACACACCTTGTGACTCAGCAAAGTATGCAGGGACTGGCCCATGTGACTCCAGACTCCATTTTGCTGTAATTTTCCACAGTAAGGACAAAGAGGTTCTTACACCTGGAAAAGCCTATATAAGGCTGATGCCTCATCTCCATCTTGTCTTCAATCCTGCTTCTACCTCTGGAGGGACTTTGCTACATGCTGAAGCTCTACACAAGGGACTGATGACCCATCCCAGCGGGGGGGTGTTCTCCAGAGACTTGATTTGAATCTGCAGTTTATGCCATCACTGCTACAAGCCTGAACTAAGAACTTTGCCATTACTGTATGTAATTGATTCCATTTAACCAATTCTAGCTCTCATCTCTACCTTTTTCTCTTTACGAATAAACCTTTAGATTTTAGATTCTAAAGGATTGACAACAGCGTGATTTGTGGGTAAGATCTGATGTGTATATTGACCTGGGTCTGGGGCTTGATTCTTTGGAATCGAGAGAACCTTTTTCTTTTATTGGGGTGTTGGTTTTCATAACCATTCATCCCCAGGACGGGTGGCACTGGTGGTGATACTGGGAGACTGGAGTGTCTAAGGAAATTGCTCGTGTGACTTGTGGTTAGCCAGTGGGGTGAAACCGAAGTCCTTCTTGTCTGGCTGGTTTGGTTTGCCTTAGAGGTGGAAAAACCCCAGCATAGGGCTGTGACTGCCCTGTTTGAGCAAGTGGTCCTGAATTGGCACTCTCAGTTGGGTCCCGCCAGAACCGCATTGTCACAGATGCCCTGCCCCGGAAGACAGCAGGGGGTGAATCCAGCCCAAATGGCAGAGCTCCCAGGGCGAGTTTTCATCTGCACCCCAGCTCAGGGAGCCAGCCCTGTGCCTCAGTTTCCCCATTGGGACTGCTGCCAAGCTGTGCAGCATGTGCCTGCTAGGTTTGCTTGGCTGGGAGATTTGGTGCAGCAGTCATGGGGGATGCCCGAGGAGTGTAGCACCTCTCCCTGCCCCCCACCCCCGATTTCCTGTGTGGATCCTGTGGGGAGTCTCAGGGAGGGCTGGATGTCCCGGCTGTGTCTGCTCTGCAGGGGGATCAGGAAGGAAGCAGCACTGGCCAACCTCCAGCTGGGGGGATGTCCCAGGCCTGGCAGCATTGCCATGGCAACTGGTGCCCCCAGTGCCAGCCATCTCCACACCAGTCAGATCTGGTGGGCGCTTGACTGAGCAGGAGCTGGTCGTGGGGTGTGTGTGTGCTTGTGTGTCTGGCCCAGCCGCTAACGCTCCCTTCGCCCCTAGCGGGGAGCTGGCGTCTGTGCTCTCCAGCAGGGTGCTGCTCCGGGCACTCCTACCTCGTACTCCCGCAGGAAGCCCGCATTGGACTTGGCCGATTTCTGCGCATGGTGCTGCAGGAAGCTTTTGAGAGGGATCGGGCAGGAGCTGGGAAAACAAGGGGTGGAGGTGGAGGGTTAATAAACCCCTGTGCACCCACATCTCCCAAAGAGCCAGGCCACTCGGTCAACAGGGTGATCCCCCTCCCTGGCCTGACCCTGCTAGTTCCATGGGAGCAGCCAGCCACCGGCCAGCTAGAGAGGGCATCCCAAGGCTGGCCTGCTGGCCTGGGGGGTACATCTCTGCTGAGGGTGGGAAACCCAGTAGCAGAGCTCACTGCCTTGGGGGGGGGGGGTGAGCCCCACAGAGGCTGCCCAGGAAGCGTTAGGCCCCTGCAGTATCAGCTCAGGAATCGTGCTACGGAGGGGTGTGGGGCTCCCCACCTTGGAAGGAAAGGACTGAGGCCAGACTTTGGCCCTGCCTCAGGGCAGGGAACAGGCCATCTTGCTGGGATTTCAGAGTCCCTATTGCCTGGAGCCAAAGCCCAGGCCTGGGACTGGATCGGAGTCTGAGGCTGTGAACCCAACTGCCCACATGTTTGGGATGGGCTAGGTGGGCTCGGTGGCTTACATCTCCGTCCCAGACTGGCCCAAGAGCAGCTCCTCTGTGATCTTCTCCAGAATGCAGCTGTGCAGGAAAACATACTGGCCCTGGAAGGCAAGGGCAGGTGGTCAGTGCAGAGCGAGCCCACCCGAACCACGGCACCACACAGAGTGGGGCCACGCTGGGGCGAAGGGCAGCACTGCCTACTGGGCAGAGCACGGCCTTGGGCAATGTGTCAGGAGCCCTGGCCAGCCCTGCCGCTGCCTTGCTGGGGTGGCTTGGATAAGTCAGTCTCCCTCTTTGGCCGGCGTTTTCACCATGCTCCGGGGGATCCCCTCCCGGTTACCCAGCGCCCACAGGCAGCCTTTCTAAGGAGGCTCCTGCCGGCCATGATCAGCCCTCGGCAGCTTGTCCCTGCCTCCTGCTGTGGCTGCATGTCCGGGTGTGCTGCGAGGGTCCAGTGACTGGGATCAGCTGACCTCCGGGCTGCAACTCACGGGCGCTCTGTGCAGCTTGTCGCTCCCCGGGATGTGCATGGGCAGCGTGGAGCCACTCACACCTGGGGCCTGCCGAATTGTTTTGGGATAGGCTCAGGCCACTCTGCTTTTGATTACGCCCCCGTCCCCGCCCCGCTAGCTACCACCCGGGCCTCCCCAGATCATCCTGTCCCTGGGTGCTGGTGGCTACGATGCTCCCCCAGACTGGCGCTCCTGGCCTGCTCACACTGAATTCCGGGAAGGCCCTTGGCTTCGAAGAGCCATGTGTTCCTGCTGGAGGTCTGGCCGGGCACACGGCTGCTGGGAGACGGCAGGGGAGGGCGGCTGTAACAGGGGCACATCTGAGCCCTGCTCGGGACATGGGCAGGGGCCCAGGCAGCACCATCCTGCGGCCGGCGGGGAACAGCTCTGGGATATCAGGAGCTGGCTGTTGTGCAGAGGGGTGAGAGGGCTAGCCGAGCTCTGGGCTCCCTCCCAGCTCTGCTGATTTGGCAGCAGGGTCGAAGGGAAAAGGCCCAGGGCCTCACCAGCGTCTGAATCATCGAGTAGCGGCTCATCCGCATGGTGTAAATGGTATTGAACACGTCCACCACCTTCTCCTGCTTCAGCTGCTGCAGCAGCCGGTCCAAGGCGATGAAGGTGCCACTGCGGCCCACCCCCGCACTGCAACAGCACAGACAGCAAGGGGTTAAAATGGGCAGGTCTCCCTCCAGCCCTAAGGTTCCACTGCCCCACAGCAGGCAGGCACCAGACTCAGTGGGTTGGGGTGGGAGGAGATGGCCATCAGCCTGCAGCACGGACTCCTGTCCTGGAGGAACTGTGGGGTTGTGGGGCTGAGGAGCTGTCCCAGGGTGTGGGGGGAGCTATGGGGGTTGTGGGGCCCAGGAGCTGTCCTGCGGGGAGGTCATGGGGCTTGGGAGATAGCCCCAGAGCTGCACTGGAAGGTGGGGAAGCATCTCCATAGTCTCCAGTGCTCAAGTGGATAGAGAAGGGGCAGTGCCCCTCACTCACCATCAGCTGGGAGCTGCCTCTCCAGACTGGGCCATCCCCAGGGCTCTCGTTGCTCCAGCCCCCACATACAAGGAGGGACCCAATCTCCCAGATCATCTCCCATCTCAGGGAAAGACACCCCTTCTCCAGCAGCCTCCACTTGGCAGGGCCTCACCTGCAGTGCACCAGCGTTGGCCCAGAACCCTTGGCCTTCTGCATGTGCCCACGGGCCAGGTCCAGGAAGGCCATCAGGGAAGCTGTGGACTCAGGAATGCCGTGGTCAGGCCACGCCGTGTAGTGCAGGTGGGTCACATGTCTCTCCTCCCGTAGGTCCTCCTGTCACAGACGGTGACTCAGCGTTAGCGCTCGGTGAAGCCAGAGTCTCAGTGGGGCTATTTACGGGGAATGTTCCCAGGCATTTCTGGAGCCCAGGGTCTGTCCACTACAGCTCCCTGAGTTACCTCCAGGGGCCGGAATCAGCTACCAGAACCTGGAGAGAGTGACGCTGGGGCTGCATCCCGGAGACCCTCAGCCAGACCTGGACCCTGGGTCTCCAGGATTCCCAGACACTCCCCGGCCAGCCCTGGGCATTGATTACATCAGCACTGAGCAAACACAGCATGGACGAGACACTGACGTCTGAGAGATCAGGTGACTGACGCTCCTGGCCAGAGCCAGGCCCCGCTCTGTTCTGTTCAGGGCCCTGTCCTGCGGCCATCTCCACAGCATGCGACTGCCTGGGCAGGCTGCACCATGTGGCTCTGCCAACACGCTGCCCTGCAGCAAGGTCTGTCCTGGGGAAGCCGCGTGGGAGGCGGCCTGGATACCAGCTGGTGGGGGCATGGAGCACATGCATCAGCACAGTGCTGCCTTCAAGGCGATTTAGCATCTGGAAACAAACAACCTTGGTCCATGCACAGCACCCCAGGATGGGAATGGGGAAGCAGGGTGGGAGTGATGGTGAATGGGAGGGGGATGAAATGCCAGGAACCCATGTGCTGCCTGCCCTGGTAGCTGTGGGTTATTGACAATCCTCAAGGTGAGTCCCGGTGTGGAACAACCCATTTCACTGGCCTCGTTGGGACCCAGCTGGCCAGAGGCGCAAGGGCAGCCGCCCCCAGGACACCTCCCCCAGTGAGACGCCCCCACGGCAGTGCCCTCAGCAGGGGCCTGCACTGGGCTCCTCTCAGCTGCTCACTTACGTGCCAGAGCTTGAACGTGCGCGTGGTCCACTCGTCAGCGCTGCTCTGGGAGAGCAGGTCCACGCGGATGTGTCCGTAGGAGACCGGAGACAACTCTGAGGGCCAGTAGTGATCACACAGCACCTGGAGGCAAGGCAGGGCGTGGGGACAGGGAAACCAGCACAGGGAGAGAGACTGGTGCCCACACAAGACAGCAGCAGCCACTGGAGAGATGGGCCTGGCTGAAACTCCCCAGCTCAGCATGCTCCAACTCCAGGCTGGGGCTTTGGGCCACATCTCGTCTTCCACGGGGGGAGCAGAACCTGGGCACGGAGGCAAATGCAGCATGGGCTAGTGGTTTGGCATCTGCTCCCCACTGCGTGTCTTTGGGCAGCTCATTTCCCCTCACGGTGCCTCAGTTTCCTCTTTGGTAGGATGGGGCCAGGGCCAGCATCCTCCATGCCGAAGAGCTGTGTGGGTTCATTAGTGCCCATGCACAGTGCTCGTCTCACAGTTAAGTTATTGTCTGCACCTAGATATTAGGTAATGGGCACTCTAGAAATACCTAATGGAGACAGACGTCGCCTGGCCGGGTGCCCACACATCCAGCACTGCCACTGCCCCTTCACCCTGCCCTCCAGGCCTCTCGCTATTACGTTGCTGGGCCCAGCACGGCTGCATGAATGAAGCCGCATTTGCATCTGGCTGTGGGGAAGGCCCCTCCTCGCACCAGCAGCGCGCGCCCGGCACCAGCCCTACCCGTCCGTTCTCCATGCCCACTGTCAGCATGATGATGTTGCAGACGCTTTGCTCCCACACCAGCCTCCAGAAATCCTCAATGGTTTTCTTCAGTGGCCCCTGGGTGACGATGAACTCCTGTGGGGAGGCGTAGCCCTGGGGCAGAGACCAGACAGCCAGAGTCAGCTCGGGCCAGAGGCTGTGAGATCCCGGATTTGGGGATGAGTAGACTTGAAATTAGACGAAGGTTTCTAACCATCAGAGGAGTGAAGTTCTGGAACAGCCTTCCAAAGGGAGTATGCAGGCAAAAGACATATCTGGCTTCAAGACTAAGCTTGATAAGTTTATGGAGGGGATGGTATGATGGGATAGCCTAATTTTGGAAATTAATTAGTCTTTGACTATTAGCGGTAAATATGCCCAATGGCCTGTGATGGGATGTTAGGTGGGGTGGGATCTGAGTTAGTACAGATAATTCTTTCCTGGGTGTCTGGCTGGGTTTAGCTGATTGCCATATTTAGGGTCAGGAAGGAATTTTCCTCCAGGGCAGATTGGCAGAAGCCCTGGGGGGTTTTTCGCCTTCCTCTGCAGCGTGGGGCATGGGTCACGGGTCACTTGCTGGAAGATTCTCTGCACCTTGAAGTCTTTAAACTATGATTTGAGGACTTCAATGGCTCAGACACAGGTTTGATACAGGAGTGGGTGGGTGAGATTCTGTGGCCTGCGTTGTGTAGGTCAGACTAGATGATCATAATGGTCCCTTCTGACCTTAAAGTCTATGATTCTATGACCTGCTGAGTCTCTCCAGGAGAGGGCCAGGTGCCCATTGACCTCAGCATTGGTGCCAGGATTGGCACACTCCCTGGGCAGCAGATGGCAGCTGGGGGTTATTATAGGATGCCCTGGAAGAGTGTTTCCCCCTCACTGTCATGAGAGAAATTATACTCCTGAACCCCCCTCGAACCTCCCAGTGTGACCCTGCGAGGAGAAGCATCTGACCCCAGACTCATGGGGTCCTTGCACCTGCCTCTAAAGCAGCTGCTGTGGCTGCCATTGGAGAGAAGAGATGACTATGGACCCTGGTTCTGATCCAGTCTGGCCATTCCTGTTTACTGCCTTTGACACATGCATGCAACACGCATACATGGGCCCACACGCTCCCGGGCATGCTGGGTGCCCCCCTCCGTTACCTGGGGCAGTCCCCTGGATGGGGGCTGGGGGGCCAGGTCCAGCATCAGTCAAGTGCAGCGGTACAGATTAGGAGGAGAAAGAGGAGACAGACAGATCAGGCCGTGCATCCAGAGAGGCTGCGAGTGAGAGTATCCTCAACTGGCAGAGCAGCAGCTGTGACCACGCCCCCATGCACAAACGCGGGGGCCACACACATGATCACACACTTCACAGTCCCCCATCTCCAACACTTTCCACCTGCGCCAGCTCCAGTGCCATCTGCCAGCCAGCCCCAGATGTTAATGGGACCAAGATCCTCTTGTGACCGAGCCCCCTGCATGTTCCAGCTATGCTCCCCTTGTGTGTGAGAGTTCCCAGGGGGCTGTGGTGGGGGAGGCAAGCAGGCACTCACAGGGATGTAGTTGGCGTTGATGTAGTCAGAGTGGGGCTCCTCCCCCAGCAGGCTCAGCCTGACTCTTGAGTGGTCGTCTGCAAGAAACCAAACAATGATCACTCCCTGCGCTGCACCTCGCCGAGCCAGACCCCAGTCCCCCGGGGAGCCTGGCTCAGGGGTAGCATGCTCTGCTGCCTTCTTGGGTCCTTCTTCTTTTCCAGCTGGGCACAAGGAGGTCGGAACCCTTGTGGCAGGCAGGAAGCAATCCCAGGCCCCTTTGGCCTACACCCCTTGCTCTACCCAGGAGGGTCTGCCAGGCCTGTGGGTTGGGTTAGGCCCTTCCCACCAAGGTCCCTTGGCCTGTCCTTCAAAGCTTATCTGTATTTTGGAGAACATCGCAGGTCACAGCAGCAAGGGAGAGGGCTGGCCCAGGCTAGGGTCCTGGGGCCAGCCCCACCTCTTTCCTGTCCATCATGCTCCAGGCAGCATCCTCGGACACCTGCTCCGTGCCTAGTGTGAGATGGCCAGTGCTGCTGAGATGCTGGGGAGGGGCCATCACACCTTTCAAGAGGCAAATCATGGCCAGCAAGACAGAGAGGAGGAGTACCTCCATGGGGCCGTTCTGGTTCATGGGTCTGAAAGGGTACGCCCCAGGGGTTGCTGGGTCTCAGACTCATGGGGGAAGTGGGCTCATGTGTAATGTTCAGCTGTAGAAGCAACGGAGCCAGTGTGGGGCGGTGCACTCAGCAGTGCCCAACGAACTCGGGAAGAGCTCCTGGCCTGACCCAGCCTCTCCCAGCTCTGTGCACCTGAGACCCAAGAACCTCTCAGTGTCCACTGGCAAGGGGGCTCCTGGACTGTCCTGATTCTGCTATGGACCGTCTGGTCATGTAAGGATTTAAATGAAACCCAGGGTCACACTGGTCATTGTTAATGCTGTGAAATGTATGCCCAGATACTAGATAAGGATTTATGTACGTCTACTGCACATATGTTTCTAGAGTCTGTATCACAGCAGAGGTGGAGACCCAGGCATCCTGTCAGACAAGGGATGTTTAGTCTCCTGCCCCTCTGTTGAAATGTACATTAAGTATTGTCTCATTCACAATGGGTCCACCATCCCCTGTCTAAGCTGAACGCAGATGAAGGATTGCCTGAATGTCAGAAAGCAACTAACAGGTAGAGAAACACAGCAGGGGAAGAGAACCTTATCTGGAGATACACTTCAAAGGTTCGCTAGACTATTTTTGGGGAACAAAGACCCCATCATCCTGCCCCTAGGACGTAAATGGGCAGCATGTTTACATTCATGAAAACGGGATCACAACCAGCCTGGATCGAAGATGCTTGCAGATGGCTTTGGGTGAGACACTTCATCAGACAGGAGGTGAGTCTGTTAATTAAATTTAGTCGCTAGAAAGCGAGTGATGATTTTGTTTTATATGTCACCTTTTGTTTCCCTTATCGTTACTAACTATCCCTTGACTCTTGAGTCTTTGGTAATACACGTATCCTTGTTTGCACTAGCAGTGTATCTCAGTGCTGTGATATTGAGCCAGGTGCTGATCCTGCACTGAATCACAGAAGCTGGCATGTGCACTGTTCCCTTGGGGACAGCAGACCTGGTGAGTCTATGAATGTTCAGTAGATAAGGGCTGGGCACTACAGGGGAATGTTTCAAAGGGGCCCGGAGACTGGAGTGCACCTGTTAACCTGCCAGGCAGTCAGGGTTGGCAGAGCCCAGAGGAGAGGGCTTGGGTGGTGCTAGGGAGCTTACACCCGGTTAAGTCCAAACAAGACTCCCTCATACTGGAAGCTGGGGGTAACAAGGAGACTCTCAGTCCTGGGCACCCCGAGAAATTTCACAACACCCCTCTCTCCTCCGGCACACTGGGCTGTGTGTGTGTCAGTGTTAATGACATGGACACAAGGTGAGATGGGAGTTGGCCCTGGCCTGGAGGTCTTCTCAGCCTCCCATGGGGTAGTATGCCTCAAAGGGCTGGGGTGGGAGTCTGCCCTGAGCTCCGCCCCCAGGAATAGTACAGGGACAACACAAGTGATGGAAGGCTAGATGGGGTCAGGGAGCAGCCCCCTGTTGCTTGCAGCTCCCCCTGCTGGCAAATGACAACTCCACTGCCCCTGCTGTTCTGTGCCTTATGCCGTGGTCAAAACTTGGGGATCACTGGAAGGAGGAGGGGACTAAGAAAGGGGGCCATTCAAGTTAAAAGCATCAGTGAGATCTGAGATGGGATGGGAGACCTAGCCCTGCCCTGTCTCACCAGGCCACCTCGGGAATAACTGTGGGATCAGTGATTGTGGGTACCCCACCAGAGACGCCGTAACCAGGCCTGATTCTCAGAGAGGCTGAGCACCCAGAGCTCCAGCAAACCAAAGGGATCTGTAGGGGCTCAACACCTCTGAAAACCAGGTCCTGGGTGTCTCAACCTGGCACCCAAAATTATAAACCCTATCTTTTATATAGCACCTTTTCACCAGCACCACTCACCACCATTATCCCCAATTTACAGATGGGGAAACTGAGGCATGGGAGATGACATGATCCTGCTTTATCCAATAGGCCATGCTGCCTCCCACATTTGGCCACTCTGGAAATGGCTCCTGAAGCTTTCTGTGCCTTTGGTGTCCCTGGGTGTGGCAAGGAGATGATAACCCCCGTGCCTCTGAGGTGGGGGCTTGGCTAGTGTCCCCCCAAGATCCTGGGATGGAAGGTGCCAGGGAAGGGCAGACGGGGAGGGAGGGAGACATAGGGGCTGGGCCCCTGAACTTACAGGGCAGCACGTGGGGGTATCTGTTCTTGGACACGTTAGCTGGACATTCCGCTTCCACCTTAGGCTGCTCCTTCCCTACCTCCTTCAGCTCCTGCAGGGCACAAGGAGAAACCCAGTGAGCCTCTTTGGGACAGATGGGCTGGGGTGGGGAGGGCCAGCCGGGAGGCCCCCCAGCAAAAGTCTCCGCAGCCCCAGCTTGCCACACACAGCCAATGGGTCTCCATGGCGTTTTGAGAGGCAGAGATTGTTTGGGCTCCTGGGGCCACATTTGGCTTTCACAGCGACATGGATCAGGAGCAGCCTGATGAAGACCCCCCAGGGTACAGCCCGGGAGGGGCAGAGGAGAACTAGGCCAAAGACCCACTCAGGAGAGTTCAGCAGCAAATCCCCCGGCTCCTGGGACTCCAGAGGGCAGCCTTAGTCAGACCTTCCTGTAAAAGTGGCCCAGCACCTGTGACTTTGTGCGCCAGACTCGGGGGCAATGGAGGTGGCACCGGTAACAGCGGCAGTGTAGACGTGGCCACACGGGCTGCTGACCCAAGTGTACACCCACACTCCCCAGCAGGCTTGTTCTCCGGTTGCCAGCCCGGGCCACCACGCCTTCACTACTGTTGTTACCTACACTAGCTAGAACAGAGCTGGGGCGGGCATGCCAAGCCACGCTACAATCAGACCTCCATTTGCAGTGTAGACTTAGCTGCTTTTCCTGCTACGTCCCCTCCCCACCCCCTTTGATGTGCAATTGTACCCAACGAACACCAGGGCCACCCAGAGGATTCAGGGGGCCTGAGGCAAAGCAATTTTGGGGTCCCCTTCCATAAAAAAATTGCAATACTATATTCTCGTGAGGGCCCTTGCAGGGCCCAGGCAAATTGCCCCACTTGCTCCCCCGCCACGGGTGGCCCTGGGAAAAATAAACCCTCCGCATCTCGGCACAAACCCAGTTTTAGGAAAACTTCTTTACAAGGTATCACTGGTTCTCAGCATCAGCTAGTGCTAAAAGGCATAAAGCTCATTAAAAGGGTTGGACAAATATTTTCAGTCAAAACTTTTTTTGGATCAAAAACTAGGGGTTTTTAAAAAGCAGAAAAAAATCACGGACAATGTCTGCTTTCCTTCAAAATTTGTTGTGTTTTTTTTTTAATTGAAAAGGTGAAATTAGTCTGCCAAAACTGAATATGATTTGGGGTTTCAGAAGTGTGTGGCCAAATATTTGCTGCTTGCTGTGTTTGATTGTTTAAAGAAACAATAAAAAAAATTCTGCTTAAAAAAAATCCAAAACTTTTGAACCACCTCAGCTTGTGACCAAACGCCTGAGCCCAGCCAGTCAGAGATTTTTCCAGGTTCCTGATACTCTGCTGGCTTCCTTGACTCATATCTGTCTCCATAACTTTGGGTTCATTTAGCTTAGAACATAAGAATGGCCATACTGGGTCAAACCAAAGGTCCATCCAGCCCAGTATCCTGTCTACCAACAATGGCCAATCCCAAGTGCCCCAGAGAGAGTAAACCTAACAGGTAATGATCAAGTGATCTCTCTCCTGCCATCCATCTCCACCCTCTGACAAACAGAGGCTATGGACACCATTCCTTACCCATCCTGGCTAATAGCCTTTAATGGACTTAACCTCCATGCATTTATCTGTTTCCTAGAGACTGGCTCCATGAGGTCCCTCACAAACTGGAGATGGTTACTGTGGGTTTGTCTTTAGTATAGCTCATGTACATACTCCACGAACTGAGCATTTGAGTTTGTTCCAGAATCTGGGATGAGCCTATGTTGTGAAAACTGAAATGCTCAAAATAGCACATGCATGTGAATGGACACAGGGTGCTAAAATTAAATTAACCCAGGGGTTCTCAAACTGGGGGTTGGGACCCCTCAGGGGGTCACGAGATTATTACTGGGGGTCGCGAGCTATCAGCCTCCACCTCAAACTCCGCTTTGCCTCCAGCATTTATAATAGTGTTAAATATATAAAAAAAGTGTTTTCCATTTATAAGGGGATGGCGGGGTGTCGCACTCAGAGGTTTGCTGTGTGAAAGGGGTCACCAGGACAAAAGTTTGAGAACCACTGAATTAACCCCTCTGAAGCCTCAGGGAATGCGGGGGTGGGGGGGTGTCTCCCTTGGTAGGGTTGGGAAGGAGGTAGGTGGTATAGGATATTGCTCTTCTCATGTGATCCCTCCCCCAGTGGCTAATTTTAAATGAAACTACCCTCCCCTGACATGAATCTCCCTATGGCACTGAAATTAAATATAGACTCTAATTTGGCATTTGAGAAGTGAAAGGGATGGTAGCCCTAATGGAAAAGCTAACAGCTTGACTCTTCTGCAAGCCTCAAACTGCTGAATGAGCTTTAGGGTAGGGAAGGCTGTGCATCCCAAACAGCCTGGCCCTGCCCCCTATCTGACCCCCACCCACTTCCTGCCCCCCAACTGCCCACCCCCCTCAGAATCCCTGACCCATCCTGCTCCTTGCCCCCTCACCATCCCCCAGAGACCCCACCACCCCCACCCCGGGACCCCACCCCTGCTCCCTGTCCCCTGACTGCCCCAACCCCTATCCACCCCCCCGCTGAATTCTGACAGACCCCGAACACCCACAATCCAGCCCTCCCATTCCCTGTCCCCTGACCGCCCCAACCTCTGCCCCTCCCTGTCCCTTGACTGTCCCCGGGACTCCCTGCCCCTTATCCAACCCCCCTGGCCCCGGCCTCTTACCTCCGGCTCCCGCCTCTCCCGGAGCCTCAGTGCGTCGCATCCAACAGCGTCCCTGAATAGCGGTGCAGCGTGTCTCCGGCGGGGCCTGAGCTCCTCCCCTCTCAGAGCCTCGTGGTAAGGGGGCGGGGCTGCGAGCTCCAGCGGGGCCTGAGTTCCCAGCCCCGCACCCTTACCATGCGGCTCTGAGCAGGGCGGAGCTCAGGCCCCGCGGGAGACACGCTGCAGCTGTTCAGGGAAGCTCCTGGATGTGCTGAGGCTCCAGGAGAGGGACGGGGTCGGGGTCAGGCCGGGAGCCTCATACGTTCTCTTGTGGACCCCTGCGGAGCCCGGGGCCTGGGGCAAATTGCCCCATTTGCCCCCCCCCCCACCGGGCGGCCCTGACAAATGCTAAACAGCTTGGTGATTTCCCCAACGTCCACGTGACACTGCCGGTGCGTCTACACTGCCAGCGTCCCCAGGAGCACGCTCTCCTTGCATGCGACACTCACTTCAAAGTCCTGGAAGAAGCCGTGGTTGGCGTTTGCTGTCTTCGCCTCGTAATACTGCTTGAAGCTCTGGATGGGGATCAGCCGGTGGACATTTCTGCAGGAGATAAAATTGTGCCCTTGGCGATGGGAGAAAACGCCACCCTGGAGAGGAATTATTTCGAGGGAGTCCTATGGCCTGGGTTATGCAGGAGGTCAGCCCAGATGATCTGGCCTTAGAATCTCTGAACCCCAAACCTAATGACCTGTGACACCTCGGTCCCCTGTGCCATCTCGCACTGGGACGTCCACAGAACGGTGGCAGTCAGCCTGTCCCACCTCCTGTGAGAGGGGTTCCTCCCAGCCCCTAGGCTGCAGGCCGGTATGGACGTTTGCACTCCCAGCTAATGGGGATTCTCTTTTCACCCAAGGAGTAGTGCAGAGTCCCCAGTCCATGGAGGGGCCTGGCCTTCGTTCTGTGTTAGCGCACTGGTTACTAAGCACTGGATGCATTTCAGGGCGATGAAGGCTGTGACGGAACTTGGCAACACGGGAATCTGCCCAGAGGCGGCTGGGGCTTGGCAGTACAGCTACCAGTGACTTAGATAATGAAGGGTTAGCAAGTGAGCAGCGTGGCACTTGCTGGCACTTTAAAAAGAGACCCAATGGACCAGATTGGCAGGGGCCCGGGTTCTGGAGCAGCCTACACTATGAGAACATAAGAACGGCTGTATCGGATCAGACCAAAGGTCCATCTAGCCCAGTATCTGTCTACTGACAGTGGCCAATGCCAGGTGCCCCTGAAGGAGTGAACCTAACAGGCAATGATCCAAGTGATCTCTCTCCTGCCATCCATCTCCATCCTCTGACGAACAGAGGCTAGGGACACCATTCCTTACCCCATCCTGGCTAAGAGCCATTAATGGACTTAACAACCATGAATTTATCCAGTTCTCTTTTAAACACTGTTAAAGTCCTAGCCTTCACAACCTCCTCAGGTAAGGAGTTCCACAGGTTGACTGTGCGCTGTGTGAAGAAGAACTTCCTTTTATTTGTTTTAAACCTGCTGCCAATTAATTTCATTTGGTGACCCCTAGTTCTTGTATTATGGGAATAAGTAAATAACTTTTCCTAATCCACTTTCTCCACATCACTCATGATTTTATATACCTCTATCATATCCCCCTTAGTCTCCTCTTTCCCACGCTCCCTTTGTGGCCTATCGTGGAGCGCTAGCATGTGGGTAGGCAAGGAGACACCCTGAGTCCCAGACACCCAGCTTTGGGAGCAGCATACTCACCTCAAGCTATACGTGGTCATTTCTTGCGATAAGTTACTCTTCTTGGTTCTGAAAGGAAAGCACAGGGGATGTCACCCGTCCTGGCAGCACTGAGGCTGGGGCCAAGCGCCCTGTTTAGCAGCAGGAGGGTCTGTGAGAGGGCAGGGCTCCCTCCCGCTTACACACATGACTCGGGGAACTTTTCAGTGGATTCATCACACCCAACAGCTCACACTTGCTATGCTGGACCTGCCCACCCCTTTTGATATACATCTGGTCAGCTCCTTGTTCGGTTAACACCAATCGCATTGTCTTCGTTCTCAGCAGCTTTTCCTACCACTTCCCAGGCCCACCCTGGATCTCATCCCTTGGGAGACGGGCCTCCCTTACCTTTTCGATCGGACCCGCTTCCAGTAGACCCATCCGAAAATCGCGCCAAGTGTCAGGAGAAAGCCCGCAACAATCCCAGCCACGACTGGCACGGTAACAGGACTGGGGTCTGCGCCAGCTCCAGCTGCTGAAGGCAAAGACCATGGGGATTCTTTGCATGTATACTGTGCATTCCAAAAGATCCTGCCGGGCTCCACAAACTGACCCAGACACTCCTGCTGCGAGTCACCCACCCGTCTTCGCAGCCAGGATCGCCAGACATTGGGCTCACCGGGGAAGGAGGACCAAGTGGTTAGGGCACTAACTGAAGACTTGGCAGACCTGAATGCAAGTCCTGGCCCTGCCACTGACTTTCTGTGCAGACTTGGGCAAATCCCTTAGCTCAGTGGTTCAAAAACTTTTGTACTGGTGACCCCTTTCACATAGCAAGCCTCTGAGTGTGACCCCCCTAATAAATTAAAAACACTTTTTAAATATAATTAACACCACTATAAATGCTGGAGGCAAAGCAGGATTTGGGGTGAAGGCTGACAGCTTGCGACCCCCCCCCCAGGTAACAACCTCATGACCCCCTGAGGGGTCCCAACTCCCAGTTTGAGAACCCCTATCTCAGCTGCTCCATGCCTCAGTTTCCCATGTGTATAATGGGGTTGCTTGCCCTGCCCTGCCTTGCCTTACAACAGGGTGTGAGGCTCAATACAGTAAAGGCTGTGAAGCGCTTTGAGATCCACGGATGACAAGCAAGCACTAGGTATTATTATTAAATGTAATCTACACTTATGAGACTCCTTTCTGAGATTTTCTGCCCCTCCATTAGCAGCAATTAAGGAACTCCCCTAGCAGAGACAGCTAGAGGGGATAGCGAGTAACACCACTGCTGAAGCAGCATGAGGAACGGCCTTACCTGAAAACGCCGTGAAGGACACAGAAGGATCCACCGGGTCGTATTTGGTGAAAGCAGCAATGCTGAACCTATGGTAAAGCCAAGACCAGAGGTTAGTCCTAGCCACTCAGAGGAAACAGGATTGGCCTGACCCTGCCACTGGATTTCCAGCCTCATACAGAAAGAACGTGGTGCTGGGAAAATGGAAACCAGCAATGAGATGGTGCTTGTCTGGGCCAGCTGGGGAGATGGGTGCCAGGAAGGCAACACAGGAGCTGGTTTGTGATATTTTCCCCTTGGGAAAGTCTGATTTTCCTACAGGGAATTTTGAAATGTGGGTGGATGGAGAAGGTTTCCGGACATTCGTACATTTCCCAGCCTTTTCCTCGGAGCACCGCCCAGTGCAGCCACCTTGGTCCCACTGCGGCCCCCCTGGCGTATGTGTTTGGGGTGCGAGGGAGATGCTGCCCTGTTCTCACCAAATAGCCGTGCTCCCTTTCCCCCTCCACCCCCCCTTGTCTGCCAACATCCGCCAGAGCAGGGGTCCCCACCTGTAGTGAGCGTTTGCCTTCAGCTTCCCATTGCAGATCTCCCGGGACTGGCCACACTCATCCGTTCCCACCGGCACCAACCAGGTTTGGGGAGTGCTCCTCTTGTCTGGATGGAAAGGATTGGGGAGCAGCACAGCCACGTAGGAGTCCTCCTGTCCATAATAGTGATCATACCAGGTGCTGGACACAGTTTCCTGGGTGGGCCTTGACACTGGAGTTAAAGACACAAGCGTATCAGCAGCAGCTCCCACGCCTCGGCGGGGAACTGTGGCCATGGGTCTCAGCGGAGCCACCACGGGCGAGAAGTGGGCACTCACACGACTCGTTGCTGGTGACGATGATGGCATAGTACTCGATCCGGCCGTTCTCCTCGCTGAACATGTCGGGGGAGATGAGCACTCTGGAGCCAGGCTCGACCCGCGGGACGTCTGCTCGTACCGGCGGAGGCAGGACTGAAATGGAAACCCGGCCGGCCCAGGGGGGTTAGGGCTGGAGTTTGGCTTGGTCCTGAGCAGTTCCGCCCCCACAGCCCCAGTCCAGCAGCTTCGCTACAAACCAGTCCCAAGCCCCAGCCTCCACTCCATGTCCAGGGGCTCTGATCTCTGGAATAGGGCCTGCTAGCTAACCAGCAAACCTGATCTGGCAGCTCTTCCTGGGGGCTGTGGGGAGACCTACCCTCTGCTGACGTGTTGCAGACCAGAGTCACGGCCCGGCTCCTCAGCCCGTTCCTGCCCACTGCGCTCATGCTGATTCGGTACGAAGAGTCTGGCTCCAAACCCCACAGGCTGGTCTTGCTCCCGGGAGCGATCACCCGAGCCTCAGCCTGAGGGGGCCCCCCGGACAGCCTCTCTGCCGCCAGCTCGCAGGCCTCCACATCTCCAGCGGGGAAGGTCCAGCTCAGGGAAAAGCCCTTGGAGTCAGGCTGGCACTGCAGATCTTCCACTGGGTCAGGCACTGAGAAAGGAGAGACCCTGAGCTAGACAGACCCCACACGGGGTGGGGGCATTTCCAGCCCCGAACCAGGCCATGTGCCCCACAGCAGTTCCATGCCTGCACGGTGCCAAGGCACAAAGCTGGATACCTGGGCCTCGGGACCCCCGGCTTGCTGGCCTAGGGCTGGAGTGGCTTAGCCAGGGCCTTTGCAAGAGGGATGGTGAGGCTGGGCCAGGGTCGGGGGTCACGCGGGAGGCCAGGGGCCAGCATGGCTGTGCCCAGAGCCTGCAGGGGAGAGACATGTCACAGGAGGACCAGGCCAAGGAAGACTCTCTGTGGAGTCGGGTTTATTTCACAGGATGCCACCAGGCCATGTGGCTCCGTGTGGGCATCTCCCTCCAGTCACTAGCTCACTCCCCTCCCTGCCCTGCACATACCTGCTGCGCTCTCCAGCCCCTGCAGCCTCCCGTCCAGCACAGGCCCATACCCACCTATTGGCACCACCAAGATGCCCGTGCTGCTCCAGTAAGGCCCAGCCACGCAGCTCAGGGAAACTGAGTAATTTCTGCCTGGTACCAGCCCCTGGAAGAAGTGCTGGACTTGTCCCCCGGCCAGGGTGTGCCTCTGTGGTAGCGTGGTGTTCCCGGGACCCCGCAGCCACAGCTGGCAGTAATCCAGCTGGCTGGGGGCATGGCCCCAGGACACGGCCAGCACCGTGCGGCTCTCCCCGGGCACCGCAGAGAGATTCACTGGAACCAGAGGGGCTACGTTATAAAAACAATCCAAGGGAGAGAGAGTCATTTCCTGAGTCTGCCACATCGACCCCCAGCCCACCCCAGGGCAATACAGTCGGGGTATGGGAGACAATCCTTCTAGTCTTCATTTAAGGCAGATCTTTTATTTCTATGCTGCTATTCTTCACGTCTCAGATTGCCTGTGGGGACATTTTTGGACTCCTCTCTTTAATTAGTTTCCTAACTCTTTCAGATTTTACCTGTGAGATTATTTTCCTACCAGGAAGTGTCACCCTTTAAACGCTCATCTCGGCTGAAACACCCAGCTCCTCTCACCATCCTGAGCCAGAACAAAGGCAACGTGGATAAGCAATTAGCCCCTCTATCCAGCAGCTGGGAGGTATAATTCCCATGCAGGTAGACATACACGCACTAGCTCTGCTCAGGCTAGCGTGCTAAAAATAGCAGGGTGGCTGTGATACAATTCCCCACCCCCCCCACCCCCGGGTACTACTCAGGTAGCTAGCCAGAGCCACTGCCTGTGCTGCCATGGCCACGAGGCTATTTTTGGCACGCTGGCTCCTGCTGAGCTAGTGCATGTTCACCTGCCTGAGTTGGGTTCTGAACCCACTTAGGGGCTTTTGAAGCTGCCTAAATCTAGGCTCGGGCACCTAATGTTCAGCTGCTCTTGAATAGACTGATCTGGCTGCAGACAAAAAGTCCATCAGAACATTGGAAATGCACTGAAAGCTGAACCCGCTGTCTGCTAACACTGACGCCATTTTTTGTTTTGATGCCCCTGATTGGAAAGATTGGAACAAAGACACAGGTTTAGCTCTGGAGGATCCCACCCCTGCTGAAGTCTTGCAAAGTTCTTGGCCTCGTTGACACCTTGCAGGCGTGTGCTAGGGGCCTTTGGCTGAAACGGCCTGTCCCTGGCTGGGGAGGAGCAATGGCTTTGGGGCTGCGTTGTTACGATTAAAAGCGCTCGCTGCAGATGGTGTAAGGCCCTGAAAGCAAAGGATGCTGGGAAGCCCAGAATGCCTGACCAAAGAGAGCAATCCCGGGCTGCAGGCTCTCCACTGGCTGCTCCCTAGCCAGGACTTTGGGGTCCTCAGGCTCCCCCCTAGCTTCCTAAACCAGATCCCAATCCCACCTCCTCCAGGGTGCCTGTAGCCCGCAAGCTGTCACGCAGCAGCACTAGCTACTCCCCCGCCCCAGCCTGCTGCTCCGTGTGCACAACCCCACCCAGCTCTGCAGCATTGTATCTCATGCACCGGGCAAAGGCGCTGGGACTCCTAACACTCACTCGTCCAGTCGCTGATGTTCCCAGCGAATGTCCGGTAGGGCCCAGCCACAGAAGCCACCTCCAGCAAATACTTGTGTCCTGGAGCCAGGCCTGAGAAGGTGAACTTGTGGGCATCCTTCCCCACAGACGCATTTGCTGCCACCGTGCCTGCTTGAGCGTGGTACAGGGTCAGCGTGTAGCCATCTCGCTCCCCGGCGGCTGCTCCCCAGGATGCGCTCAGCCTGTCGGGGTACCCCTGGTTTGTCAGGTACACATTAGGGGGTGCCAAAGGGTCTGGGGAAACACCGGGAGAGACCATGAAAGCCGCATGCACTAGCAGGGGTTTGTCAGCCATCCAGGCCTGGCTCTGTCATCATTAGCTAAATGCACATGGCTTTAACTGCCTTCTTGACTCATGTCCCACCAAGGGATGGGGGGTGACACGTTCCCAGTTCAGGTTTAGGGCAGAGGATTCCCATTTCCTTTCCCCCACCAGGCCCAGGTGCTATTGATTCTGAGATCAGGTCCATGCAGCGATCCCTGTGGAGACATGATGCAGCCATGTCCCATGGGGGACGTGCACAGGCAGCCCTGACCCTTCCCAGATGTGTTTGTACCAATGGGGAAGAGTTTATCGCGGCTCCCAGATGTCTCAGTGTAGCGATAGACTGCACCCTTCGGCACCGCCCTGTGTAGAGGGCAGGGGGTGCTGTGCCAAGATCCCCAGGAAAAGATTGTGCCCCACTTACAACCCCCCCCCCACCCCTTTTGCAGCAGGGCGTACTCTGATGCAGCCCTTCTCAGGATGCAATATGATCCCCGCCCCACCACTGCTGGGGAGGCAGCCCCAGTCCATGCCTGCCCACGCCCCATGTGCTCCCAGACAGCATTAATGGGTGCCCCACAAGCCTGGAGCTCAGCCCAAGAGGGTTTAACACAGCTGTACTGGGGAGTGTGCCATGGGGTTCACTCCCCCTTACCACCTTGTGCTGTTAGATCTGGCCAGGTGTAGCCCAGGGCATCTGCTGATTGAGCTTCAGTGTCAAACTGATGCCAAACTGGCAGCAAAATCCCCAGGGAGCCTCCCGCACCAAGAAATCAGCTACATGCCCGGCTCTGAGCGCAGGCGCCAATGCCACCTCGCACCAGCCCAAAGAACTGTGTGCACTGGATCCAGGGTCCTGCTGCGACTTAGCCTTCAAATCACAGCTCAACATGGCCAAAGCGCGAGGCCCCAAGACCACAGCTATGTAATGGCAGGCGACAGCGCGGTCCCTAAGGCAGAGTGGGAAGCGGAAATGGGCCAGGGGGAGGGCACAGATGGCACCGCCTGGCAGAGAGGACTCAGGACGCAGCAGGATGACAGGGACAAGGGGAGCTGATTGTGTGTGTCTATCGGCAGGTGTAATTCTGTTAATGGTTTGGGGTCTCAAGCTGCTTTTTAGAGGATTATGGGTAAAATATTCATAAACACCCAGGGGACTTAGGAGCCTAAGACCCAGTGACTCTTCCTGAGTCTTGGGCCCCTCAGGCACATCTGACCCTAAATCTCTCCTGCTCCCCTCTCAGTGCATTTGGAAATGGCCACAGTTCTATTAGCAAGGGCCAGATCCTTCCCAGTGCGGGTCAACTCAAAGATTGGCCAAACAGGCATCAGGGGTCTCATGTCCATTGTGTCTCAAGGAATCCCAGTTAGATTAGTTCAGTTTATACATATAAAGATGCTTTTCTCTAACGACCAGCCCGTCACACTCAGCCTGAGAGCTGAGAGTCAAGCCGAACTCTCTCCTCCATGCACATCATCCTCAGAAACTCAGACGCAGGTGAGCAGAGTTATAGGTGTAACCTGTGACTGAGACATAATCCTGTATACTCATCAACTGGCTCCTGGTTACTGGGGAGGAGGCATGAGATGGAAAGAACCCAGCTTGACTCTCAGATCCCAGGCTGAGTGGGCAGGGCTGGCTGTTAGGGGAAACCAAAAACCATTTGCTTGTGAAACTGAGTGGATTTGATACAGAAATCAGTGAAAGACAATAACCCCAGGGCTCATTTTACAGAATCGATTTCCAGAGTAGACACAGGTTCGATCCGTCATGGCCACTAAGTATGAGGTCATACCCCAATCCTCCAACGGGGTGAGTCTCAGCTTACTCAGCCTGAATTCGCTGAGCAGATGCCCCCTGGTTCTAGGTTCACCTCCAGCTCCCACATAGCTGCGGAGCCAAAGCACATATGGTTCGGGTGACACGTCACAGGATCCAGAGGGAACTGGGAACTCACTGATCAATGCCAGAGACCATCTCTGGGATTCACAGCTGGGAAGGGTGGATCAGTTCTGCTTGGCTCCCAGGGCTGTGAACTCACAGATGCTTTGCTGACAGCTGCTGGGGAACCCGTCTAAGGCTCGGATTGGCTCACTATGAAAATCCCGCTACTCACATGTCCAGTCGCTGACGTTCCCCATGGACATCCCATAGGGCCCAGCCGTGGAAGCCAGCTCCAGCAGGTACTGGCTTCCTGGGGCCAGGTTCATGAAGGTGAAATTGTGGGTGTTGTTCCCAACAGAGACCCTCGCTGCCACAACACCTGATCCCACGTGGTACAGGGTCAGCGTGTAGCCGTCCCGGCCCCCTGCTGCGGCTCCCCAGGATGCGGTCAGCCTGTTGGGGTGCCCCTGATTTGTCAGGGACATGTTAGGGGGTGCCAGAGGATCTAGGGAAACATCAGATCTTATATCACAAACGTGGCAGAGTGAATGGGATCCTCAGCATGACAGACAGTGCACTGCGTGGTATGTGCATCCTGAGGGTAAGGGGGGGCCCTGCTGTCACACACCCCTCCCCCCACTGACACACTTCCCCCCACTCCTCCGTCTGCACACCATGCACTGCTGCTACTTTGCCATCTGCCCCTGTTGTGACAGCCTGTGACCCACGAACTTCTGAACACCAGCTGGCAAGAGGGTTACAGGAATCTCCTGATTCTGGTCTGTACATTCTGGTTCCCCAAAGACTGTCAGGTGAAGTTTGAAATGAAAGCTGGTGTCACTCTGCTCACCGCCATCATTGTGAAAGGTCAGCACAGATGCTATGTGAGGAGTTATGTATACATCGGAAATCTGCTCTGAAACGCTGTATCAAGGGATTAGTCACCAGCAAAGGAGGAAACCAGGCTGAGAAGGGTCTCTCTCTCTGTCGCAATGTGAATCAAGCACCCTAAGCTAACACAGCGGACACCCATTTACATACAAAGTCAACTGTTAAACAAAGAGCTGTGAAATCACCAGGAAAGGAGTACATGGGGAAAGCAAGCCGGTGTGTGTGTGTGCGTGTGCGTGTGTGAGCAAAGACAATGAACAGGGCGGGGGATATTTCTAGAAGGCAAAAGATAACACTCGGGCAACCTTCACTGAAGAACAGAAAGGACAGTGCTTTTCACTTCCCAAACGCAGGTCTCGGGCAGTCCTGGCTGGAAAGGCGGGAGAGAACTCTGGGTGAGCTAAAACGTCGACAGATTGGAGGTTACCTTGGTAGTTAAGTCTAGTCTCTAGAAAACGTGTTCTGATTTTGTTTGATATGCAGCCACTCATTTCCAATATCCTCATTCACTAGCCCTTGAACCTTTAGTCTCTGTACCCACTACAGCTTAGCATGTGCATGAGCAGGCAGGTGTCCATATGTGCACGTCTGTGTAAGTGGACGTGAGTGAGCGTGTGCACATCCACCTGCGCATCCATCTGTGTGATTGGGCACGTCAGGGCAGGCATGTTCTGTCCGTGTGCACGCACCTATGTGAGTGCATCTCTCTGTGTCCTTGGGCACGTGGATGTGTCTATCTGGTGTGTGTCTGTGTGAGTGTGTATGTGTGTGTGCACACCGGTGTGCGCACACTTCTCCCCATGGGAACGGGGCAGTGCGCAGGGGAGGGTAGCCCACCTCCCCTTAGTCCAGGGGTGGGAAAACTTTTTGGCCCAAGGGCCACATCTGGGTATGGAAATTGTATGGCGGGCCATGAATGCTCACAAAATTGGGGTTGGGGTGCAGGAGGGGGTGAAGGCTCTGACAGGGGGTGCGTGCTGCAGGGGGGCCCCTGGGGATGAGGGATTTGGGGTGTAGGAGGGTGCTTCAGGCTGGGACCGAGGGGTTCGGAGGGCGGGAGGGGGATCAGGGCTGGGGGTTGGGGTGAGAAAGGGGCTCAGGGGTTTAGGCTCCAGGCAGCGCTTACCTCAAGCAGCTCCTGGAAGCAGCGGCATGTCCCCATTCCCACTCCTACGCGGAGGTGTAGCCAGGCGGCTCTGCATGCCGCCCCATCCGCAGGTGCCGCCCCTGCAGCTCCCATTGGCTGCAGTTCCCGGTAAATGGGAGCTGTGGGAGGTGGCGCTTGGGGCAGGGGAAAGCGCACAGAGACCCCTGGCTGCCCCTAAACATAGGAGCCAAGGGGTACACGCCGTTGCTTCTGGGAGATGCGCAGATCCACAGCACATGCATGCAGAGCCACAGAACATGCAGAATGGCCCCAGACCCTGCTCCCCGGCTGGAGCTCGAGGGCTGCATTACATCAGCTCGCAGGCCGGATGTGGCCCGGGGGCCATAGTTTACCCACCCCTGCCTTAGCCACTGATGTCACGGGTTGGCATCTGAGCACCTGGCAGCACTCAGCAGGGTCCCAGATGCTGTTCTGCGCTTGCAAGGGCCTCCTGCTCCATTCACAAGCAGTGCCCCCTTGATGCATCCCCCCTTTACAACCCCAGCACTCACAGGTCCAGTCGCTGACGTTGGCTGCGGCCGCCCTGTAGGGCCCGGCGATGGAGACCACCTCCAGCGAGTGCCTGTATCCTGGGGCCAGCTCTGTGAAGGTGAAATTGTGGGCGTCCTCCCCAGCGATGGCCCTGGCTGCCACCACACCCGATCCTGCGTGGTATAGGGTCAACACGTAGCCCTCACGGCCCCCGGCGGCTGCTCTCCAGGATGTGCTCAGCCTGTCGGGGTGCCCCTGGTTTGCCACATGCACGGCCAGAGGGGCCAGAGGGTCTGGGGGTGAAACCAAACATTTCAGGGTATGGCGCCTGCAGCTGTAGACCGCCCAGCCCAGCCTCATAGCCAGGGCCTGCCAGGAGAGAGCCGGGCACGTCTGAGCTGAGCTGGGGCCCCTGATCTGCCCCACCGGGCTCTGTTGGGGCTGGCGGGAAGATGCTGATGGCCTCGGCTCTCTCACAGAACCACCTCGCCACCACTGGAGCTTCTGAGCCAGCCTCGACTGGGACTCCCCAATCTCCTCCTGCCCTGCCCCAGCCTTCCTCTTGGATTCCCCAGGCCCATGAGATCTGGCCACATTCCCAGCAGAGACTGCTCAAGCTGGATGTAGTGGGAAGACGTTGAGTGAAGGGTGTTGCCGGGGGAGGGGGAAATCCAGCTGGCTGGGATCAGAACGGTCCCTGCTTTGGTGTGGGATGATCTGCAAGGACCTAAAGGGCTTGCCCATCCCCCACACAACTCCAGTCCCGATCCAAGGCATCGGGAGCTCACAGCCTGGAGCATGGGGTACAGGCAGGGAAGGCAGGCTGCCCCCGAGACCCCTCTGGGATGTTGGGCACGATCCTGTGTCCCGGCGCAGTGCAGGAGGGGAGCAGGGACAGAGCTGTAGGACTGGTAGAGCAGCTCCTGTGCCCTGTCCTGCCAGAATACAGGGAGAAGGCGTAAGGAAAACACTGGCAATATATTTACTGCTCCCAATGGCCGACCCCTTCGTGGAGGTGCCTCCCAGTACCAGGCAGGATTGGATGGCTTCCCCCAGGTCCATGGGCAGATGGAGTGGAAGTGGCACGCGGGACTGGATGGAGACACGACTCTGGGAGGAGATGGGTCTCCCCAAGCCAAGGCTGTGATGGGGGCCCCTGGCTGCAGGGTGAGGCACTCACGTGTCCAGTGGGTGAGGTTGGGGGTGCTAGAGTGGTAAGGCCCTGCCGTGGTGCTCACTCCCACGCTGTAGCGGGTGCCCGGGGTCAGGCTCTGGAAGGTGTGGTTCCTAGCACCCCAGGGGAGCAAGGTGTGGCCAACGTGCCTGCCGGAGGAGGCGTCGTACAGATCCACGGTGTAGCCTTCTCCTCCCCCCTCCGCCCCCGTCCAGGAGACCTGCAGGGCGGAGGCAGAGGGGCTGGCCAGGGTGAGGTTGGCAGGGGCCAGGGGGTCTGGAAAAGAAGGGGAGACACAGTCAGCCTCCGCTAGCAGAAGCAATCAAAGCTTCTGTCCCGCCTGCCCTTGCCAGGGGCACAGCCCATCCCAGCAGGCAGCCTCCTCTCATCTAGCAGGTGGGGGTGCTACCAAGCACTGGTCTCCAGCTTGCATCTCCCGAGAGCAGCATGCAACACAGACACCAGGGACCAAGCTGGCCACACGGCAGCTCCAAGGGGGGTGCTGGCCCGTGCAGCACAGAGGACAGCACCCCTGGGATCTGCAGCAGGGTAAGGGAGGAGGTGTGGGGGTCAGGGACTGGCCGCCAGGGATGGCAGGGTCAGAGTGGGGCCTGGCACCCGAAGGCCAAAGCAGGGATGCTGCAGTGGGGCTTGGCAGAGTGGGGATGTGTTGGGGGCTGTTCCCCAGGGGCGGCAGGGGAAGAGGGGTCCCTAGCAGGTTAGGATCAGAATGGGGGAGAGGGAGCCAGGCTCTGAGCAGGGCAGAGGGGGGCGTAGGGTCAGATCTGGGGGGTTGATCCTGGGCCCGTCATACTCACACGTCCATTGGGTGATGTTGACAGAGGAGGATTCGTAGGGACCTTTCACAGCAGTGACTTGTGCAGTGAATCTGCTGCCCGCTGCCAAGTGAGTCCAGGTGATGTTCTGAGCGTTGGGTCCCAGGGACTGAGCTGTCTCTATGCCCCAGGGTGCCAGGCTGTACAGAATAACCTGGTAGTGGTCCCTGCCCCCAGGGGGCTCGTCCCAGGCAGCACGCAGCACCGAGGAGCTGCCTGAGTTGGTGAGGCTCACATTGGCAGGAGCAGCTGGAACTGAAGGGCAAAGGCAGAGAAGGAGGAGTCAGGGCAAGAGGGAGCCACAAGGGAAGGGAAAATCCCACCGCTCGTGTGCAGCCATCTCTGAGGAGGATCCTGACACCCTTGCAACAGCCCACAGCAACAGCTTGGGACGTGATGAAGGATCCTGTGCAATTGAAAGGGCAGGGGGACGGAGGCAGACAGCAATTGTTCCCATAGAAATCTGGCCAGGAGATCAGCTTTTTATACATGATGCCAAAGCATGGCACCTGTGGCAGGACAACACCTCCAGCCCTGCACAGGGGCACCCTCCTCTCTAACGCCATCACCTCTCCAGTACTCCTGGCTGTTCTCCCCTCTGAGCCAGACTGAGACACTGCGAGCGCACACCCCGGCGGGCCAGCACCAGAGCAGGCAGGGTGCTCACCTGTGCAGCCGGTGACATTCTGGGGGTCAGAGCTGTAGGGTCCGGCGAGAGCGGAGATTCCAACGTGGTAGCAAGATCCCGGCGCCAGCCCCGCCAGGGAGACGTTGGTGCTGTCCTTCCCCACATTCACATGTCTCCCGGCTGCCAGGGAGCCCTCCTCATACACGCTGACCAGGTAGCCGTCTCTCTGTCCAGCAGGGGCCTCCCAGCGCACCGCCAGAGCAGAGGTGCTGCCCCCATTGGTCATGGCTGGGGACAGCGGCATCAGAGGGGCTAGCAGGAAGAAAGAGTGTCATGGGGCCCGTGGGGGCAAACACGGCACGTGCCCCGTGTCCTTACAGCAAGGGTAGGAAAGCCAGTGCCCCTGGCACTTCACAGCCAGACTAAGGCACGGTGGGTGCTCGAGATCTCAGCTCCTCACCCCGTTCCCGTTCCATGCGGCTGCACAGTGACGGTGACAGCCTAGGGTAATAGCACGTGTCTGACGGGGGTGAGGGCCAGAGGGCCCCATTCTCTGACTCCGTCCTGGGCAGCAAGGGCCTGGGGTTAGGGCAGAACGGCACCCCTCCCCCAGCCAAGACCCCCTTTCCCCCCGGGCCGTGCCCCTGCAGCCAGGTACCTGCTAGTGCCATGCTCCCCCAGGGGAGTGCTAAGAATCAGAGGGGTCAAGTCTGCTGAGCCCAGCCGCAAAAGTAAAGGGGACTTGGGGGGGCACTTCCCTGACCCAAACCAGCCCACCAGCAGGGGTTCGGCTTGGATCAGAGGCCTGGCTGAGATCCCCGGGATTCTGCCCAGTGTTGATATGGGTGAGCGGGTTAGTCTTGGGGGATGTGTACCCCAAAGCAGTGCCCTGTGGAAGCCCTGGTGTGGCGGCCGCCCTCTGGGCTGATGCAGCAGGGTCTGCACCAGGGACCTCTGGAGCTAAGAGCAGGAGCTGCTACAGCTTGAGCGAACGCTCTGGAGCCCAGGCCTGTAACAGACTCACACCCCCTGTGGCTCAATGGAGAGGGGGGCCCTTTAACACAGCAGGCGGCTACACCCACCCCACCAGGCCCATGCTATACCTGTGTAGCCAATGGCTGTCTGCGAGGAGGTGCGGTGGGGTCCGGCCTGCGAGACGATCTCCACCCGGTACCGCGCCCCGGGCACCAGGCCGTCCAAGTCGACGTGAGCAGCTCCGCGCTGTACGGACGTGTTCCTGATGATGGACTGAGACTCATCCGCGTAGAGCTGCACCCAGTGATCTCCTGCCCCGCCCGACTCCGTCCAGCCCACGTGCAGCTCCCAGGGGCTTGGCCCACGTGTCACACTCACGTTGGCCAGCGACACAGGGTCTGGGGAGGGGAAACAAAGGCAGGAAGATGCGTTAGATGGGGGGAAAGAAGAAAAACTGCCGTAGCTCATGGGGGTGCTGGGAGCCTGAATTCATCTGTATTGAAGGTGCCCAGATACTATGGTGACGGGCACCACAGAACCCAGGACCTTCCTATCTGCAGCACTTGGGCAAAAGGAGAAGCTCCATTCATTGGCAGCAGCAATAGCAGGCTGTTATCTAGCCAGGCAGTGTGTTACCCAAGCTGCTTGGGGCACAGTTCTGAGGTGCCCTGTGTACTTCCAGCACCACACATGGGGCTGGCATTGCCACGGAGGGCAGATAACTCTCAGCCCCGCATCCCCACAATGAGAACAGACAGACAGACACAGCTGGCCCCAGAAGCTGCCTCTCCTCCTCTTACATGTTCTCTGCTCCCTTCATGCCTGTTATAGCGCGATCCCCCTTGTCCATGCTAGGACCCCAGTTCCACCTGTGGATGCTGGAACTGGCAGGCAGGCCCCTCAAGGCCATCCCAGGCACTGAGGCTAATGCCAGGCCCCTAAATCCATATTAGGCACCCAATGATTTCCAGCAGCGCTGAGCGAACTCCTCTTCACCCATCCGCTTTGGCCTAGCAGTCTCTGTATCACAGACTTTAAGGCCAGAAGGGGCCATCGTGATCAGTTAGTCTGACCTCCTGAACGTTGCAGGCCACAGAATCTCACCCACCCGCTCCTGCAATGGACCCCTAGCCTCTGGCTGAGTTACTGATGTCCTCAAATCATGGTTTAAAGACTTTACAGAGAATCCACCACTGACACTAGTTTAAACCTGCAAGTGACCCGTGCCCCGTGCTGCAGAGGAAGGCGAAAAATACCCAGTGTCTCTGCCAATCTGAGACAGGGGAAAATTCCTTCTCGACCCCAAATACGGCGACCAGTCAAACTCTGAGCACGTGGGCAAGACCCAGCAGCCAGACACCCGAGAAAGATTTCTTTGAGCCCTCCCCATCTAGTGTCCCATCACCAGCCATTGGAGATATCTGCTGCTAGTGGTCATATCATTGCAAATGCTGAAAGCAGAGACCAAGGGGATGTCTACACCACAGTCCAGAGCAGATGTACCCAGCTAGCTTGAACACTGATAGCAGTGACGCCATGACAGTGCCGGCTACCTGCTCCAGAACATATCCAGTGCAAGAGACTGCTAAAGTGTATTGCACTGTTCAGCCATTACATGTAAAATGTAGTGTAAAATACTTTATTTAAAGCTTACCTCAACAGGCAGAGCATTAAAACATCTTATAATGAACATATCTGGTATAGAAGCAAGGTCCATAGCCAGTTCATATCTGGTACAGAAGCATGACATGGTGTCAAGAGTAAACTAAGAGCAAAAAAAGAAGGAAAACAGCAACAAAGGTTGCAGGATACCATCAACATGCCACTCTTCAATGGTCCAGAGAACTGCAGCTTTCACAAACCTTCCCAATGGACAGATTGGAAGCAGTATTTTGCAAGATTTCAAATTGCAAACAAGCTGCATAAAGGAACTGGAGATATACAGGTATCTGCTTTAATTGCTTCTATGGGGAAGCAGGCAAAGCATTTCTTTAAATCCTTTGATTTTACTAAAGACAGTCACAAAGATGACTATGAAAAGGTTCTGGCTATGTTTGATGCATACTTTATACCTCAAAGAAACGTGGTTTCTGGAAGAGCATGTTTTCACCAGAGAATTCAAGAAACGGGAAAATGTTCACTGTTTTATAAGAGCTCTGCATACATTGGCTGAAAACTGATTTGGGGAATGCAAAACATGAAAATATTTTTTCTAGCAAAACTGACAAACTTGAACGTCCTGAAACCAGCTTAGAAACTGTAAACAGAAACTTGAGTGTTAAAAGTCATTATCATAAAATCCCTGAGGCAAGGTGAGAGAACTCCCAGGCTAAGAGGGACAAATTCCAGCCTACATGCACAAGGTGTGGGAAAAAATCATATCCCAAGAGATGATGCATGTCCAGCCAGAGGCACACGGTTTAATAAATACATAAAATATGGACATTTTGCAGATGTTTGCTGCATCAAAGCAGTCAGGGAGTTGACTCATATTGCAGACAATCAAAAGCCATTGTTTCTGCGATCTACCACTTGTGATGACATAGAACCTGCCTGGAGAGTGAAACTGAATATTCTTGGCAAGACTATTGACTTTAAAACTGACTCAGTAACTAATGTCATAGTCATATCTCAGAGGGTACATACAACCATTTTCATCCCCTCCGACAGCTGAAGTCACCTGACACAGCTCTCACTAGCCCTGCATGTATTCTGAACTGCATGGGCTAGTTCACCACAGAAATAACTTACAAAGACAAAAGCTGTGCATTCAGGTTGTATGTGACCAAAGGACCACAGACCAACAGCCTTCTCAGCCACAGAGTGACACCATGATGGGCTTAATGAGAAAGGTGGAAGAACTCAGTGGACTATTTGGTGATACTGGACTTTTGAGAGGAAATCCAGTACAAATAACCTTACAAGACAATACTGAACCATATAGTGTACGTACACCTCACAGCATTCCTATCCCATTACTTCATAGAGTGGAAACTGAGTTAAAGAGAATGCAGAGGATTGGCATAATTGAGAAAATCTCTGAGCCAGCAGCATGGTATGCCTCAGTGGTACTGGTTATAAAGAAAAATGGAAAAATATTAATCTGTGTGGATCTTAAAAGACTTAATGAAGCAGTTGTGAGAGAAACAATCTATCTGCCCAACATTGGCTGACTTCCTCCCCAAAGTGAAAGGAGCAACAGTATTTTCCAAGCTGGATGCCTCAAGTGGATTCCTTTAGCCAAAGAAGGTGCTAAAATGACTACATTTATCACACAATTTGGATGGTTCTGCTTTCAAAGATCACCTTTTGGGACTGCCAGCGCCCCATACAATTTTCAAAAGAAAGATGGCCGAACTGTTAACGAACTCAAACAGAATTGTTGTTTTCGTGGACGATATTCTGCTATATGGATCTTTGATGAAAGAACAACAAAACTCTCAATGAAGTCCTAAGCCTAATCAGTCAGTCTGGACCGCCTACCCCAAATCGTGACATTGTGAATACTGTAAATGGTAGGAATGTAGAACGTGAAGGGGGAGATGTAATGGAATGCTAAACTGTGTTATACTGTTCAG
The DNA here is from genome assembly GCF_016161935.1 of Mauremys reevesii. Taxonomy (NCBI): domain Eukaryota; kingdom Metazoa; phylum Chordata; order Testudines; family Geoemydidae; genus Mauremys; species Mauremys reevesii. Next base: position 123,309,224 of record NC_052626.1, on the reverse strand, counting down.
TATATGCTGTTATACTGTGTGTAAAGTATCTTATTTAAAGCTAACCTCAGCCATAGCGGACAGAGCATTAGAGGATCTTATGCTGAACACATCTGGCGTCTATAAGCAAGCTCGTAGCCAATCCACATCTGGTACAAGAACATGACACCAGCCCATGCTGCCACAGCTTCACTGCTATTGTTGTTGGTGCCAGCTAGATCAAAGCTACGTCTACACATGCTGCAGCCAGTACACCTCTGATTGCAGCGTGGACAGACCCAGAATCTCCGGTACTGCAGGCGATGCCAGGATCCCACACCCTGCAGGAGACCATCTCCACAGGCCACAGCCCATACTCACATGTCCACGCCGTGGCAGATGGCGCCGAGGCTCTGTAGGGTCCCGCCAGGGCCGTCACCTCCACGGAGTACTGGATCCCGGGACGAAGCCCCAGGAAAGTGAAGTTCTGAGTGTCTGGCCCCACTGAGACGTTCTGTTGCATCAAGAGCTCCTTGCTGTAGAGGTGGATGAGGAACTGGTCTCTGTCCCCAGAAGCCCTGTGCCAGGCAGCAGAGAGACCCAGGGGGTGTCTTTTACTGGTCAGGGTCACGCCAGATGGGGCCAAAGGGTCTGAAAGAAAGAGGTGGATAAGTGGCTAGTAGCTGCCGTGCCACGGATGCCGGGGAATGAGATGCAGAGAGTGGGATGGGGGCCCAGGATCTGGAGCTGGGGCTCGTGAGGGAGAAAGGCTGGGCTGGGCTGGAGGTTTCGACACAGGCTGGGATTCCAGCTGCATTTATCTCACATGATCTGCCCAGCCAGACCCCACAAATAGCCAGCCTTCTGCTAAGCACCAACGATCAGCCGGCAGGATCAAGCAATCTTGCGCCATGTACGAGCAACATCACTGCACGGAGCAGCGTTCTCATGCTTGAAGTTGGCACCCACCTCGCCACTTTTAAAATGTTTGCCAGCAAGAATCAGGAGTTCCTGTAACCCCAAATAGAATTCCTTCCATGGAGATTGCAGCCTATATGTGGGAAGCCAGAAACACCTCCACGTGCGTGGAGACAGGGCAGAACTACCAGATCTCACTGCTCGGGTGAAACAGACACATCTGATGGGAGGGATCTCCAGGGCGTCAAGCTTGTGTGTAGAGGAATGCTGCACATATGTCCACACAAAGTACCATGGGACCTACAGAAACTTGGCCTGGGCATAGGGGTGGATCTAAACCAGAGCTAGACTCCAGGCCCCATTTGATCTGCCTGGCACCTGGGGTGCTGTTTACACCTGTGCAAAGTGAGTGTCGAATGCTGGGCATCCCGAGGGGTTGGCACTCATTTTGCACAAGTGGGCAGGACACACAAGGGCCCGGGAGGGGAGAATCAGGCCCATTTGGGGCTATCTTTAGTCTTGGTTTATCTCCACCCATTGCACCAGAGTCTCATCTGCTTACACCAAGGCTGAAGTGGGCCCTCAGAATCCTCCTAGCTGGCCACCTCCATTCTCACATCTCTGACCAGCCAGTCATCCATCTTCACGGCTCCAGCATTCCCAAAGCACCCATCGCTACACTGTTGTATCTAGACCCCCGGCTGTCACTGTTCTCCATTCCTCTGGAGCCTAAACCGCCCATGCTACAGCCGGCTCAGGAGACAGGCGGGTGTGGGAGAGCGGCCTCCACTCACATGTCCAGTCCATGGCCGTCCGCACAGACGATCTGTAAGGTCCAGCCACAGCAGCCATCTCCAGGGTGTACTGACGCCCGGCGCTCAGCCCCTGGAAGGTGATGTTGCTGCAGCTCTCCCCCACGGTCACGTTCCTGAGCCATGCCTGCGACCTGGCTTCGAGGAGGACACCGCTGTAATTCACTCTGCCGGCGGCTGCTCCTTTCCAGGAGGCATGCAAGGAGGTGCTTTGTCCCTGGTTGCTGAGGCTCAGCTCTTCCATGGGCGAAGGATCTAGGGGAGAAAAGGGACTGGAGTTGAAGCCAGACAATGGATCGGGAGCAGACTGCTAGAGCCTCCCATGGTCCCAGACTTGCTTGGCCTGGAACACCCTCCCCTGTGACCATTACTGCTGCAGCGGGGTCCACAGCCACAGGGGACCAGGGGAGAATCCTGCCCCATATTCTCAGGGCAAACAAACCTCAGCCATCAGGCCCCCTGCTGAAGGTCTAGAATCATAGAATAGCAGGGTTGGAAGGGAACTCAGGAGGTATCTAGTCCAACCCCCTGCTCAAAGCAGGACCAATCCCCAGACAGATTTTTACCCCAGTTCCCTAAATGGCCCCCTTAAGGATTGAACTCACAACCCTGGGTTTAGCAGGCCAATGCTCAAACCACTGAGCTATCCCTCCCCACTGGTGGGGCACCTGCTGACCCTCTGCTCAGAGCCAGCAGGGCATTTTGGGGAGTTTCACTTCCCAATGACGTGCCAAGTGCTGGTCCCTGCGGGAGGCGGGATAACAGACTGACAGTCTGAGCTAGTGCGGCAAGAGGTGGGAGGCCGGCTGGCTGGGCTGACAGCCTGAACTGGTGTGACGGGGGGTGGGCACTGGACTCAGTCTAGACCTCTGGCCCAATCTAAGACAGGAGGTAGGTGGATAACAGACTAGGTGGACACGTGGCCCAGTCAGATGCAGCAGAGGGGAGGTAGTTTAGTAAACGGGCCTATGGCCTGACGCAGTATGGCAGGGGACTGGGCTAGACAGACCTATGCTCTGATTGGGTGGGCTAGTCCAGATACTGGACTGGACTGACCCATGGGTTCCATGTGTCACTAAACCCCATGGTCCTTCTGCTATTCTAGTCAGTGAGGTCACAAAGGATGCACCTGTGATGTCACAAGCATTGATCTGTGACATCACCAGGATGAGCGGCTGAGAAGCCCATTGGGAAACACTGGGAACTCATGCCCCTGGCTCCATCTCCATCCCTGTCAGCCCCCTTGGTGGGCACCGGTGGCACTTACATGTCCAGTTGGTGACGCGCAGGGGTGAGGAGGTGTAAGGCCCAGCTACCGTGCTGATCACAAAGGCGTAGTGGGTCCCCGGGCTCAGCCCCTCATAGGTGAGGTTGGTGACACCTCCCACCTCAGAGCTATTCTTCACCAGTGCAGGGGGCTCCAGGGAGTACAACGCCACCACGTACCCAGCTCCAGCCACCTCCTTCCAACGGGCATGCAGGGTAGAGGTGCTCCCCTGGCTAGAGAGGCTCACGCCAGGCGGTGCTAATGGCTCTGCAAAGCAGAAAGAGCCCCATGTGGTCAGTACTCTCAGAATCACGCTGCACAGGGGCACCCAGGGGCCCCTCCTCGTGCAGCACCCAAGCATCTGCTCCACGTATGGGATCGTGGGATCGTGGAATTCTGGGGGCAGCTGGTGGCATCACTCTGATGCCCTGTCACTCACTTAAAGGGACTTCAGCTCTGTGGGGAGAGGCAGGACTGACGGCCCTGGAGATAGAGGGCCTTTTGCTAGCCACAGAGCCAGGGTGACCCCAACAGGGAAGCTCTGTCTTTGTGGCCCATTCAGGGTGAGGGTTGTGCTGTGCAAAGCCTGGCATTCCATTGCCCTCGGGCACCACTCTCCAGGCCAGGCCCCAGGCTCTGGTTTCTGGTGACAGCAGGTAGCATGCTCCCAAAGCTTGCCAATCCTGAGCACCAACCATGTGATCAATGGCCAGGTGACCTTGTGTCAGGCCAGCTGATATACCAGAACTCCTCTGTCAGAATGATCCTTATTCATCACAGTCCCCCAAGAGTGACCCCGGTGCGAACAGCATGCCCAGCCAGGCAGCCCTGCCCTCCCTCCTCTAGGACCTTCCACCAGTGCCATTGCCCACCCCAGAGCCATGCATGGGCCAGGCTTACCCACTGGGACCTCTAACGGCCCAGCCCATCAGCAGCGAGGGGTCACAGTGCAGGCCGTTGTCCTGGCCTCCCTGCCCCTCCAGTGCCTTCAGGTCCCAAGCACGGGCTCGCTGCTTACGTGTCCAGGAGGCGGCACTCAGAGAAGGTGCCCTGTGAGGCCCAGCCACGGCTGTCACTCGCACCGAGTACTGGTTCCCAGGGCTCAGCCCGTGGAAGCTGATGTGAGCGCTGTCTCCTCCCACAGACACGTTCCTGGCCAGGGCTCTGCTCTCTCCCTGGTGCAAGGTCACCAGATAATAGTCCCTCTCTCCAGCGGGCGGGGTCCAGTGAGCCTGCAATGAGCCAGCCTCCCCAGTGATGCTCAGGGTCAGGTTGACTGGGCTCAGGGGGTCTGGGAGGAAGGAGAACACGGGGTGGAGGGTCAGCGCCCAGCAGCTCAAACATCTCCTAAAAAGAACCCCCAGGCACACGCTGCCCCCGGACTCCCAGGGCAGAAGCCGTCTCCTTTTCAGGGAGAAGTCAGTGACTGCACTGGCTAGAGCAGGCAGTGCCAGCCTCCCCCACACAGCCTTGCCTCATATCTCTCTCCTGCCCTCCCCAGCTTCTGTCCCAAAGGGAGTTCCCCCAGAAGAGACAGAAGCATAAATTAGAGATGTAGGAGCTGGAAAAGACTTAGATCAGCTAACTCTTCCCTCTCACACAGGCCAGAGGAGAACTGCTCCTTACACCATGTTACACCAGACTCAGTTTACTTGTCCCAAGTAATGGCACCTGCACCCCTCCCCCTTGGGAGACAAGCCCACAGCCTCATAGAGTTCATCATCAGGACATCATTCTGGATAGTCAACCTAAATTCTTCCCAGCTTCATCTCATCCTGTTCCTGATACTGGTTCATTCTCTGATTTGGGGCCTGTCCTTGAGACTAACTCCCAGTTCAGAACAGAGCCTTGGAATGTTTTGGCACCATGTAACATTTTGTTAATCTCTAGGCAGCAGCTGCATCAGAGAATGAGTCTAGTCAGAGACACTCTATGGCAGAAAGCAGGCAGCTGATGAGATGCACAGCTTCCAAAAGTAACTGCACCACAGCTAACAAGAAGCATCTCTCCAAGATGTAGCTACCTGGATAGTTAGTTGAAAAGAGGGTGTAGGAATATCTGTAATCTCACAAATCAGGAGCGGGGCACCCAAAAGCATAGGATCGCCTTAAAAAAAAACATGGGATGTTTTCAAATGATCCATTCTCGCTCTCCCTCTCTCCATTGTCTGACCTGAGCATCAAGCGTTCACGGTCTCAGGCTCTGCTCCCCATTCATGAGGAGTGGACACTGACTCTTTTAAAAAATAGAATCTGAGAGTCTAAGGTCATCACCTGACTCCAGGAGCCAGGGCTTTCAGAAAAAGCATCATTGCGGGAGCTGGCCACGCTGCCCCCTGGCTCCTGAGCTGCCCTGCTCCACAGAGACTGGCCATGACATACGGCAGATGATGCATCACCAGGGATCTAAATTAGCTGTTACCACTCAAGAAAGAGATCTTGGAGTCATTGTGGATAGTTCTCTGAAAACATCCACTCAATGTGCAGCCGCAGTCAAAAAAGCAAACAGAATATTGGGCATAATTCAGAAAGGGATAGATAATAAGACAGAAAATATCATATTGCCGCTATATAAATCCATGGTACGCTCACATCTTGAATACCGCGTGCAGATGTGGTCGCCCCATCTCAAAAAAGAGATATTGGAATTGGAAAAGGTCCAGAAAAAGGCAACAAAAATTATTAGGAGTATGCAACGGCATCCGTATGAGGAGCGATTAATAAGACTGGGACTTTTCAGCTTGGAAAGAGATGACTAAAGGGGGATATGATTGAGGTCTATAAAATCATGACTGGTGTGGAGAAAGTAAATAACACAAGAACCAGGGGTCATTCAATGAAATTAATAGACAGCAGGTTTAAAACAAACAAAAGGAAGTGTTTCTTCACACAACACACAGTCAACCTGTGGAACTCCTTGCCAGAGGATGTTGTGAAGGACAAGACCATAACTGGGTTAAAAAAAGAGCTAGATAAGTTCATGGAGGATAGGTCCATCAATGGCTATTAGCCAGGATGGGCAGGGATGGTGTCCTTAGCCTCTGTTTGCCAGAAGCTGGGAATGGGTGACAGAGGCTGGATCACTTGATGATCACCTGTTCTGTTCACTCCCTCTGGGGCACCTGGCATTGGCCGCTGTCGAAAGACAGGACACTGGGCTAGATGGACCTTTGGACTGACCCAGTATGGCTGTTCTTATGTTCTTATGCCCCCACCCCGTCCCCGGAGAGCCGTACTCACATGTCCAGGCGGTGGCGTTGGGCCCCGCTGCCCAGTACGGCCCAGCGGCAGCGCTCACCCCCAGATGGTACGAGGTGCCGGGACTGAGGTGCTGGAAGGTGTAATTGGAGAGGCCTCTCTTGGCTGATACTGTTCTGGTCACCATGTGGGAGAGCAGGTTGTGGAGGGTTAAGTGCAGCCAGGCAGCTCCTTCGGCACGGCTCCAGGAGGCAAAGAGGCTGGTGCTGGAGCCCAGACTCTGGAGTGTCAGTGCTGCTGGGGTGGTGGGTGCTGAGGACACAGACAGGAGCTGGGGAGATGTGTGGCTGGCAGTGCCTAGCCTGCCAGGGGTACGAGGTGCGTGGGTGGGGAGGTTGATCATTTTACTGGGAGGAGTTTGGGGGCCTGCCTGGCACCAGGTTCCAACACTGGTGGGACAGCCGGGCAGTAACCAGAGAAGCCCAAGGGGGTCTAAGTGGCTCCCGGCTAGGCCTCCCCCTGCACGCCAGGCAGAGGATGGGGATGGCTTGGCCACGGTTCCCTATGGGAGACTCCTAAATGCCCTCAAGACAGTCACTGGGCTCCTCCCGCTGAGATGCACCTAGAGGCCAGGGCGGGATGCTGGGGGCCAAGAGGTAGCCTGGCAGAGCTGGCAGGAGCCGTTACAACCTGCCCCAAGTGAGGGTTAAGCAGGGGCAGCTGGGCACAGTCCAAGTCGGATTCGCTTGCTTAATAGGAAAGGGCTGTCTCGGGGTGCCGGGACCAGCGGGAAGGGACAGGCCTGGACACTGAACCAGCTCCAGGGCTCAGACTAGCTAGGGCCCTTCTGCCAGCACCCCCAGGCCCAAGGCTGCTGGAGGGAGGGAGGAGGGCACAGCAGCCAGTCTGGGCCAAGCAAGGGGGCAGCTGTGAATGGCCTTGGGGCTGGGCGGGGAAGTTTAGGTGCAGGTGTCGCTTGCTCTTCACGCCACGGGGATGAGCACCTCACGGTAAATAGAAATAAACCCACCCAGCGCCGGGATGGGAACAGAGGTGAGCAGGCTAATCTGCTCTCTAGGCCTCAACCACCAGTCAGGGGCGCCCCGCTCCCATTCACATACATACAATGGGGGTGGACCAAACCTCCCCACCCAATGCTCAGCTCACACATGGGCCAGTCTCACGCCCCACAGCCCCAGCTCACACAGATAACAGGCCTGGATAAAGCCGGCTGCTGGCCCAGCTCCCACAGACCCAGGAGATCCCATCCCCACCAGAGCACAGCCATGCCGTCGTCACTAGCACATAGCCCCACCCTGGCTCGCAGTTGCAGCCCACCCGCTCCGCTTACCCGTCCACTGATGGGTACTGGTGCTGGCCTGCCTCGCTCCAGCCAGCGTGCTGATCCTCAGGGCATACTCGCTGCCAGCCAGCAGCCCATCGAACAGGAAGGTGGAGACGGCTCCGGGGACAGACTCGTTCCTCACGGCCCCCTGGGAGTCGAGGTGGTAGAGAACAAGCTGGTAGCCGTCCTTCTGGCCGGGAGCGTCCGTCCAGGAGGCTCGCAGGGCCGAGGGGCTCCCATCGCTCCTCAGACTCAGGTTGTGCACGGGAGCAGGGCCTGTGCCAAACACAATAGACAGCGTCTCCTGACAGCCACAGTGTGCCCGCCACACAGTCATGGCGTGAGACTGACCAGGCACCCACAGAGCATGGAGAGGGTCCGTGTCAGATCCCCCCACATGCTGGATCCATCTAGCTAGACTCCATGCCAGAGCCACCTGGCCGAACCCCCCCGTCAGTCCTCTCGACCAGAGCACCCTCCCAGCTGGACCCCCTGAGCAGATCACCCCTTTGTCACCCAGCTCCGCCACCACTCTGTCCCTGAGGAGTGCCTTTGCAGGGATTTCCGTGTGCCCCTACCAGGGACCCAATGGGATCTAATGGGATCTGCCTTAGTCAGGTTCTGGGAATTCACTGGGGTCTTGGAGCCTCTCCCTCTGAATCCGCCGGGTGCCAGTTCTGCAGAGTGACCTTCCCACAAAGATCACCCTGTTAAGTTTGACAATAAATAGCCCCCAGCCGCCCTCCTGCCAATCCACAGCCCTGGGAGCCCAGTGCCTGCCCCGCATCCCCATCTTCATCCCTCTGTAACTTTCACTCCTCATCACTCCTCTCCCCTCCTCAGCGCCTTTCCCCACCATTCCCCCGCCGCCCCGAATCTCCATGTTTCCTTTCCCCACCACCAGGCTGAAAGAGCGGAGGGTGGGGGGGGCTGCAGTGCAGAGCAGTGCTGGTGCCTCTGTCCACGCCATGCCCCTGGTTCTCCCAAACACAGAAGGAGCTGCGGGGGAGGGGGGGGAGGAGGGGAGATGCAGATACAGCGGGGCACCCTGCCCTGGGTCTGGAAAGCCTTCCTCTGCAAGGTTGGACGCCAGGCTGATTTGGAAAGAAGCCAGCAAGGGGTTCATGTTTCCATCCAGAGGTCCCTGCTCTGGCCGGAACCCCCGCCTGGATGCCATCGGTTGGTCTCTGGAGCCCTGGGGGGAGTGTGAGCTGGTGCTGGTTAAGTGCCAAGGGGGCAGGAAAAGGGACTAACCCCGGAGCGAGTGGGAGACTAATGGGAAGACAGGCCATGCTTCATCCTGCGTCTCCTTCTCCTCTGCCATGCAGGACTTTTCCTGTCCTCTGCCCTTTGCAAGCTCTGGACAAAGGCTCCTCCCATACAAGGGGCAGTTGCAATCACAGCCCGGTTTGGGGGTAACATGAGACCTGCTCTCTCAGTGCCCCCCTTGGAGCTCACATCACTCCAACCCGGGGCAGGGGAGGGTGATAGCAGCGGGGAACGTAGGAAGCCCTTACTTGTCTGGCTGCTGACTCTCTGGCTGGAGGCCTCCGCGCAGGCCAGAGCAGCAGTGACCTCGATGCTGTAGCCTGCCCCGGGGACAAGCCCCTGGAACTGGAAGCTGGTAGCGTTGGGTCCAGCCGATCCGTTCTGCAGCAGCACGTCTGGCTCCAGCGTGTAGATTGCCAGGGTGTAGCCCAGGGCACCCCCGTCCGGCTCATCCCACGACAGGAAGAGGGAGTCCGGGCGGCCCTGGTCACTGACGCTCACGTTCAGGAGGCTCCCTGCAGAATCAACGCCGGCGGTGCCGAGTGAGGAGCCATGGGCCCACCCAGCCCCAGCCCGCGGGCTTCGCTGCTGAACGGATGGGGCCAGGCTTTCCCTGCATGCTGGGCTCTCCTGCAAAGCTGGCCCCATGGCAGGTGCTGGGCCCGGCAGGAAACTCCAGCCTTGCCAGCCACTGCCCTGAGCGCCTCAGCATCAGACCCCATTCCTTGCCTCCGACTGCAAATCTTTTCATTCGAGTTAAACCCACTTTCTACCCATCTTCTCCAGCTGCCTCCTCCTTGGGGGTGGGAGCACTAGAGCTCCCCACCCCATATACAGTGGTTAAAGTGCAGCCCCTCAGCCAGCCAGCTCCATTTTTAATTTGATGGGGTTTTTTTGGTCGAGTCTGCGACTCCTTGAGACTCTCCTCCCCCCACACCCTTTAAGCACTGCCCCCGCAGGCCTGGGTCTCACCTTCTCCCAGCTCTGCGGGGCCTAGAGCCTCGGCCAGCGGGAGGGAACGGTCATTCCTGCTGCAACGCAGGCTGCACCTCGGCTTGCTCGGGCAAAGCCGCATGATTGCTCTGTTAGTTACTAACAGGGCAATGCCTATGACCCACAGTGAGGAGTTCTGAGACCAACCAGCAAAGGGTGGTGGTGACATCTACACTACTCCATTCATTATGATACTTACTTCCTAGCACAGGGGTGGGCAAACTTTTTGGCCTGAGGGCCGCATCTGGGTACAGAAATTGTAGGCTCCGGCTGGGGGTGCAGGCTCTGGGGTGGTGCTGGGGATGAGGAGTTGGGGGTGCAGGAGGTTGCTTCGGGCTGGGACCAAGGGGTTCGGAGGGTGGGAGGGGGATCAGGGCTGGGGCAGGAGGTTGGGGGGCAGGAGGGGTCAGGGATACAGGCTCCAGGCAGCACTTACCTCAAGCAGCTCCCAAAAGCAGCAGCATGTTCTCTCTCTGGCTCCTACGTGATGGCACGGCCAGGTGGCTCTGCACACTGCCCTGTTCACAGGCACCACCCCTGCAGCTCCCATTGGCCATGGTTCCTAGCCAATGGGAGCTGCAGGGGCAGCAGTTGGGGTGGGGGCAGTGTGTGGAGCCCCTTGGCTGCCCCATGCATAGGAGCTGAAGGAGAGACATGCCACTGCTTCCGGGAGCTGCATGAAGCAGGGCAAGCCCCTGATCCCACTCCCCGACGGGAGCTCGAGGGCTGGATTAAAACGTCTGGAGGGCCAGATGTGGTCCCCGGGCCGTAGTTTGCCCACCCCTGTCCTAGTGGTACTGTGAGCCTTAAGCAAGGCCTATAAAGATCTACAGAGATGCTCCCTGAGCTAGCCCAGCTCCTCCCAACAGCTCGCAGCCCAGCTGCTCACCTCTCTCACCAGGCACGGCTTCGGCTCCCGCACGCCCCTCGGAGGTGGTCCGGTTACAGCCCTCGCCCTGTGGGATTGGATTCAGTGTGAGTGAGACCCGTGAGGTGACTCAGACACAGTCTATCAGGAGGAGGTTTCTGATCCCTTTTTTAATGAGGGCAGGAGAGCGGATGGCTGGAAGTTGAAGTTGCAGATTTTTAACAAGTAGGTGAATTAGCCATTGGAGCCGATTACCTAGGCTGCAGTGGATTCTCCATCACCTGGAGTACGTCTACACTGCAATCAGACACCTGCGGCTGACCTGAGTCACCTGACTTGGGCTCAGGCCATGCGGCTGTTTAATTGCTGTGTAGATGCTTGGCCTTGGGCTGCAGCCAGGGCTCTGGGACCCTCCCTGCTCACAGGTCCCAGCATCACTATGGCGACAGCCTGGGGTATCTGGCAAGCAGAGATAGGGGCTCCCTCTACGGCACTGCTGGGGCTGGGGGTGCAGTCACAGCAGGCTTGTCCCCGTCGCCGTTCGGCAGCGCAGCCAGGACCTAGACTGCCCCATGCAAAGCCCTGAGCTGGCCAGGCCTTTCGCCCAGGCTCTGGGGTCCCAAGGGGGGAGTCTCCCTGGTCTGGAGGGGCTGGAGTGCCCGGGCACAGCAGGATCTGCAGCGTGGATGGGGCTGCCGAGATCCCAGATGCCACGGGAGGAGGATGAGCGGGGAGGCAGCCGAAGCTGGTTACCTTGGTCTCTGCCCCAGAACCCCTTCCCCGTTAGTGACTCCCAACATACCCACCCCCTTCAAAGCAAATCCCCCTCCTTCCTCCCATGGTAGGTGCAGGGCTGACTCGTCCCTCCCCCACCCTGGCCCTGCAGGGCCAAACTCTGCTCTGGCATAAGCAAGGACAGCTCCACCGAGGGCAATGGATTTACACCAGGGCTGACTTTGGCTGGGATGGAGGGGGTCTCACCTCTAGGGACGAGATGGGAGTTCACCCCGCACAGCTCCCCACAACCTTGGCCTCTCCCAGCAGGGGTGCAAGGCAGTCAGTGCCCCAGGACCTGGACTAAGGACACCCCACAGCCACTGCCAAGCTAGGCCAGACGGGAGCAGGAGCTGTGATGGCAGCAGCCCTTGTTCCCAGCCCCACCGAATGACCCCTGTCCGAGCCACTGGTCCCTGGCAACCAAAAATCAGGCCAGCCGGCTCCTGTCTTCCCCCTACCGCCGCACCTACCATCAAAGTGCCGGCACTGCGGCCAGGGGGCTGTCCATAAATTACCCGAGGCACTAGAGAGTCTGTGGATCTTTCATTTTGCATGTTTGTTTCAGTGTCACAAGGGGGGCAGGTCTTGAAAATCACCCCCAAAATGTGTTTTGTAATTATGGCCAGGCCCCGGGGATTGCCTGGGCTGGAGGTGCTGGGAAAAGAGGCAGATTGGGGGTGGGGGTGCAGACTGAGCAGCCTGAGAAGCTTGGAGCACCCAGCGCCCCCCAACAGCAGTGTCGGGTGTTCAGCCCCTCTTGGGAGCACCCCCCACCCTCTGGATCGGAGATGCTGTGGGGCCCTGACTCCTTCTGCGCTAATGGAAGTGGCTCTGCTCGGTCCCATTCCCCCAGCAGGCAGCAGAGAACTGCCCAGCTCTCTGGAGTCTCTTCCCTCTTGGTTCCCCTGCCTGCCTCATCCCTGGACCATGGGGAGGTGTTTGTGTGTGTGTCCGGGGGGAGGGTGAACACACACATCCTGCAAACAGCCGATTCCCCAAGCGAAGTCGTGGCAACAACAACCAGCTCTGATTGCAGGGGCGAGAGGGCACCGAGGGGGGAGAGGAGGAGGAAGGAGCCAGCCTGTGGCTGCAAACCTCGCTAATGCACTGCAGCTGTGCAGCTGGAAAGGCAGCCCACAAGAATGCTGTCATTCCCCAGTGAGGCAGGGGCAGGCGAGCCCCGAAACCTGAAGCCAGCGTCCTCTGCGGAGAAACAGGGGGTGCAAGAGACATGGGCTTACCTCGGCCAGGGTCCCCAGGAGCCAGGACGCCCACAGCAGGGGCAGCAGCAGCTGTGGCTTCATTGGGAGCAAGGTGGGCTGAGGAGAAAAGGAACAGAAAGTTTGGGCCCCTCTTAGGTGCAGTTGTCCCCAACCGGCTCCGTTCCCCGTGGCAGCTCCGGCCTGCATCCCCACATGGTATCCGAGCTCACATGGGACGGGATGACATCAGTGGGGCTACAGGCTTGGCGCCAGCCTGCTGCAGGAAAACTCCAGCCAGCTGTGCGTGGGTAGGGGCCGTGTGTGCCTGCCGGAGGTGAGAGAGCTGGGGGGGATCGTTCGTGTGTGTGTGTGTGTGTGTGTGTGTGTGTGTGTGTGTGTGTGTGTGTGTGTGTGTGTGTGTGTGTGTGTGTGAGATTTCCAGTGCTTGTGCTCCTGTCTGTGTAAATGTGTGTGTGTGGGAGATCTTCAGTGCGTGAGTTTTGTGTGTGTGTGTGTGTGTGTTTGTTCCCCTGGGTGTTTGTATCCTGTCTACGAGTCTGCCTCTAATGTTCCTCTGCGCGTCTGTGTGTGTTCCTGTGTGTCCCTTGCCTACGTGGGTCTGTTTTGCAGTGTGCTGGGCTGTGCCTCGGTGGGGGGGGCGGGTGTACCTCTGGGCGGGTGTGCGCCTCTGGGTGAGCTCTGTGGCCAGGGCTTCGAGACCTGTTCCAGCTGGGAGAAGGAGTCCTGTGAAGTTGCAGAAGCTGGTGCAGTGACGGGAGAGGATCGTCCGGGGCTCCCAGCTGGAGAGGAATGTACCCTGGGAGCATCCTGAGCAGCCCCCCACACACACACACACCTCCCCAAAGGAAAGGTGGGTCAAAGCCTGAGGCCAGCTGTGCGTGTGGTGTACAGGTCTGTCTCGGGCTGACACAGCATGTTTGGCTCCAGGCTGGTTCAGGATGGCTGGACTGGGCTCCTAAAGGAGGCGGCGGGAGCAGAGGGGAGCTGTTCAAAGACGTGGCTAGCCAGAGCTGGTGCAGCGTGCAGCACCCGGCCCAGGGGAGCATGACCCAATAGCCAGCATGGCCGCTCTGGCAACGCTTGGCTAGGAGCCCATGTGGCCGGGCAATGGGACGAGCCGCGGGGCTGGTCCCAAGGCAGCCTGAGAACCCAGTGGGGCGGGGGATGATCAAGCCTCGCTTCCCAGTGGACTCCCCCTCCAGTTCCTGTAGGCCTGGTGCCCTGCATGGGCCAGAGCTACCCTCTTCGGCTGGCATGGGCCACAGGGCCTGCCGGACACAGGACTTGCCCACCCAGACACAGACATGAGCCAAGCAGGGCCTGGAAGGGCTGGAACCTGCCACCCAGTGATGGGGGCCATGCAGAGCAGAGCTGCCCCAAAGGCCCCTGATTCCCAGCCTGGCCCAGGCCGTTTCTCCAGCACCAGGTGGCAGCTGGTAGCCTCATGCCTGGGGCAGCGGCCAAAGCAGGACGGGGCTTGGGAACTGAATCAGATGAAAGAAAAAACAAACAATCGCCCCAACACCACTGCAAACTGTCCCCCAAATCCACCTCCCCAAACCCTGAACCGCTCCCCACAAACCTACCAAAGCATCCGCCCCAAGCCCAGCTCCCACAGCTCCAAACGTCTCCCTGAACCAACACCTAGACTCCAAACTGTCCCCCCAAATCCATCCGCCAACTCTTAACTGTGACCCCAACACCCCCTCAGACTCTGAACCATCCCCCTAGCCCTGCCCAAGCCACGGGCAGCCCTGGCTGCCTGGTCTGGGGAGAGTGGGGCCAGATGCCCACTGTGCCAGCCTCCCAGAAATCCATGAAAAGGAGAATAGTCACTAGAGTCCCAGACTGCAGTCACAGGCCCGGGAGCTCTGCCAAGGCCCCGAGGGTCCCTGGGGTCACACTTCAGGGAGCGGGTACCGATGGGAGTCACAGCCAGAGTGGGGACATGGATAGTCCTGGCTTCCCTTGGATTCCTGGGTTCATCCAGGTCTGGGGGTGGCTCCCTGGGGGGAGACAGACCCTACCAGGGCTGGATTAGCACCGTCCTGGGCTCCAGCTACACCAGGACATGGGGCCTGCTCTATGGGCCCCCCCACAACCTGCCCCTTTCCACCTGACGGGAGCCAGGGTGAGATGTTCCTGCTCAGATACATATTTGTGCAACATCAGCTCCCACAGCGTGTATCCTAGGGCCCTAACACATGGAGCACATGCCTGACATGGAGCCCATGGGCAATGCAACAGGAGCCCAGACTGGCGGACACTGAATTTAATGATGGCAAGAAGTTTTAAAAAGAGCCTTAAACATGGGCCTGGCCTGATTCTCCAGGCTGCTGGGGACCGAAATACCTGAGCGTTGTGACTGCTCCTTTGGGACTCAGACAGGAAGGAGTGAACAGCCCCAGCAGGGCAGGCCTGGGGTCTGAGATCAGAGAGGTCCTGTCTGGTGGCTAGAGAAGTAAGATGGGATCAGGAGAATCGGAGTGCAGATCCCAGTGTGGTGTGGGGAGCACCTGGAAGATGCATGGCAAGGAAAGGGGGAACATCAACCAACTAATACCTACGATGAGACTCCTCCCTCGTTAGCACTACTGTGGATAGGACAGACTGGAGAGGATAGACAGGGTAGGAGGTCGACAGGTAGGAAGGAAGGAAGCTAGATGCCCACAGTCAGGGCCGGTGCAACCATTTAGGCGACCTCGGCGGTCGCCTAGGGCACTGGCATTTGGGGGGCTCCATTTTCTTTGGCAGCGACTGCGCCGGCAGGATCTTCGGCCGCCCTGGTCACTGCCAGCATTTAGGCAGAGGGAGCTGGGGCAGGGGAGCGCGGGGAGGGCCGCCTGCAGCAAGTAAGGGGGGGGCACGCCAGGGAACTCCCCGCCCCAGCTCACCCTGCCCCGCCTCCTCCCCGAGCACACCATGGCCGCTTCACTTCTCCCGCCTCCCAGGCTTGCGGTGCCTAAGCTGATTGGCGCCGCAAGCCTGGGAGGCAGGAGAAGTGAAGCAGCGACGGCATGCTTGGGGTGCTCGTGCGCGGAGCAGGGGTGAGCTGGAGAGGGTGCCTCAGGGTGGCGGGTGGGGAGCTGCTGCAAGGGGAATGCCTCTGGGTGGAGGGGAGGAGCTGCTGTGGGTTGGGGGGGCGCCTCAGGGCAGGGGCTCATGGTGGAAGTTTCGCCTAGGGCGCGAAAGATCCTTGCACAGGCCCTGCCCACAGTTAACCATTCACAGGGAACAATTAAAGGAAAATTGTCTTTCTGGTTTGTATTTTGCTTCCCTAGTCGTTTCTCTACAAACACCAAGTGCACATTGAAGCCCCAGGAAAAGCCAAGACGCCCCCGTGCTTGCAGAACGACTCCCCCCTCTCCCCCTCCACCCCCAGGTGTGTGGCCAGCGCTAGTGCAAGCAGGCTCCTCCAGTAGGCAGGGATCTGTTCCTAAAGCAGAGGACACGTGGCCTGAAGCAAAGCGATCCCTGTACGTGGTTTGGCCCCATCTGCAGGGCAGTAGGAAGTCACGGGGAGGGCTGGGTGCTGGCAGGCAGGCAAGGGGCTGGAGTCTCTTTCCATTGGCCGGGGTTTGGGCTGGCTGCTGGAGCCGGCTGGCTGAGTCAGAGGCTGTTTAGAAAGGCCCCTTTCCAGCACACCCTGGTCGCAGCCAGGAGAGGTTTGGCTTTAAATTTTCCTTGGAAACGGCACGGTCGTCAACCTCGCGTGGTTAGGGGATTTCAGCTCATCCAGTGCCCTGCGACGTTCGCACAGATACTTTTCGCCTTGCTGTCGAGCCTGATGTCGCTTGACAGGTTTGTGTGGCGGGAACATGGGGCACGCAGCAAGGCGGCCCACAGGGGTGGGGCACGGGGGCACCCTTGGAGCCACAGCAATAACGAGGGGTGCCTCGAAGGAGGGAGAAGAGGAACAGGGGTGAGCGGCGTGGGCAGCCTGGGGCTTGAATAGGGCCAGGATTGAGGGGGAGAGACAGAGCTGAGTGGGGAGCCCAGGGCTGGGAATCTGGGATAGGTGAGGGGCCCATGGGTAGGGGTGAGGGGCAGCAGCCCAGCTGTCTGGAGAGCCCCTGACTGGACTAGGGGGAGGTAGTGCAGAGCTGTATGCATGGTGGGAGGAGCCGGAGATCTGGACTAGAGGAGGATGCTGTAAATCAGGCAGGGGATGCAGTGGCTGACCTGTCTGGAGGCAGCATGCTGGACTGTGGGTGCTGGCATCACTCTGCTGCTCCTGGATGTCGCGAGGAGGTGAATTCGCTCTGCACTGAAACCTCTATGGCTTGCTCCCTGCCCCTGGGTTTTCCCCTTCTCCGAAGATGACGTTACGAGGGTGTGACTCCATGAGGAAACAAAGCAGGTGCCTTTCCCCAGGGCAGCCACGGAGCAAAGGGTGGGGCCCCACTGTCTTTGAGCACAGCAGGAAATTCCAGGCCCCTGAAAAGTGGGGGACTAGTTCATTAGCTGAGGTCATGACCTGTGCGGTCTGGGCCATACCTGCCTCGCTTGGCTTGATGGAGATGCTTCCCCTGGCCGCAGTTTGAGCTCTCCTCGCCAGCGGCGGGCCCAGCCTGTCCCCTCCCGTCTGGAGGGGAGGCCCAGCTCCTCTCAAACGTCTTCCCCTCTGCCACAACTCAAACGCTCCCGCCTCTCACTGGGAGCCGGAGCTCAGAGCACTTCAGAGACTAAGGAGTTCAGCCCCTGGGGAGACAGGGACCAATCACCACCCCCAGTTCACAACTGGGCAAACAGACACGCACGCACGTGTGAAGCAACTTGCTCCAGGCTACACAGCAAGGCTGGGAATAGAAACCAGGAGTCCTGACCATTCCCCCCTCCCCCATGGCTTAACCACTAGGCCGTGCTCCTCCCACTGGAATAGGTCCCACCCCAGTAAAGCACTAGACAGCTGTACCTGCCCCTGAATCCACTAGGCTCAGCTTTTCTAACTCTCTCCCTGCTGGACTGGATGGAATCCCCCAGGTCTGAGATGCGCACAGCTCAGCCAGCTGGGAACACGCTGTTCTTGCCACGCCAGGTCACTCGGCTGCAGGGAGGATCCCCTGCAGGCCAGGGGGGAGTGCAGATCCAGGGGGCTGAGTCAGAGAGGGACCTGTACTAACAACTGAACCCTGATGTCCTAGCAGCACGGAGCCAGTGGAGGGAGCTGGCTGGGTCATGCCGGGGCACTTGCTGCTCTGCTAATCTCTCACTGAGTTGGATGGAACTCACAAGCCTGGCTTTGAGTGGTTCATCCCCTACCCACCAGGTCTCTCCCACTTTGCAAGCCCCACTTGATAGCATCCAGCACTGGGCACCATGCTCCCTGGGCAGGCAGGCAATGGACCAAGCAAGAGCAAGATACCTTCTTAGCTGAACGGAGTCCCTCAGGACAAAGATGCACCTTTACAGACCCGACCCTCTCCACCTCCCACTGACACGGGTGGAGTCACGCTGGATTTAGTGGGGCGTGGTGCCTGTACATTACAGGGGTGCAGGATAATACAGATCAAATCACTGGATCACAGGTTCCTGACACAGCGGCTAATCCCTGATCATTCAGTGGAAAGGGACAGCACTGACCCAGCTGCACTGCGTGGCTCCTTCTGTGCCCCCATAGGGGCCTTTGCAGAACAGGCGGGAGGCCAGCAGGGCTCGTGTCGCTTGGATAGTGCAATGGCTAGTTGGATTGTGGAGCATGCAGCCCAAAGCTGAAGTGTGGGTACAATGGCAGGCTGGGGTTTATGGGGGCTCCTTGGCTCAGAAGCTGCGGGGTGCTCCTCTCGAAAATCTGCAGGGAGAAGAACAAGCCACAGACCGTGGGTAAATCTCTATCGCCCACCCACAGGTTATGGGTCTGTCTTCACTGCAGACTTCGCCCAGGCCCCCTAGGCCAGGTGTAAAGCACCAGCACCCTCGGGTGAGAAGACTGTGTGTGGGGACAGGAGGTGGAAACATCCGGGTAAGAGCCTGGCTTCCCTCCGGTGAAGATAGACCCTAAACCTGTAATTGCTCACTGGAATCCGCTCCCAGGGTTTCAAATGCTGCCGCACAGTCCCAGAGAATACAGCATCCCCCCCTTCAGCCAAACCCCATGCTGAGGGACCAGGCCAGCAATCATGGGCAGACTGTAAGCTGCTTGGGACAGGGAACGTCTCATTGCCTAACCCCATGGGGCCCTAGGGCTAGCACCATGTGACTAAAGAAGGAGAGGGAGTGACAGCCAGACAGACGGAGCAAGGGAGGGATGGACACCCCAGGGATTACACTGACCTGTAGAACAGCCCAGGCATTCTTGGCATGAAGGGGTTAATGCTTCCCAGGGGATACTAAGTGGAGTCTACAGACGCCCCACTCCCCGACACCAGATCTCCCAGTGTCTTTTCTCCTGGGTAGCAGCAGCTGAGGGCTCAGAGGGCAGGCTAGAATTAAGCCATAGGCCTTGTCTCCAGCTGATTTGGGATCCCCTCTCCCAGTTACAGCTAAACCAGAGCACAGACCCCTGCAGCGTTCACCAGGCCCAGGCACCTGCCCCACACTCTGCCCCACTCTCACTAACCCACCCACAGAGATGTGCATTCTGGGCCCACAAACCCTCCTTCCTACCTGACTTCACTCCCATCAGGGCCAGTACATCATTCATAAAAGGGGGACAGATCAAGCCCTAAGCCCAGAGGTGTGTGGCCACCACCAGAGCAAGTGTCCAACCCCCAGCATCCCTGCAGCACAGCCAGGGCCTAAGAAGGAGGCCTGGGTCCTACAAGGAACAGACTGTGAACTGCCCTGACATTCCAGAGACACTGTTTGTGATGTTCTCGGCCACAGAGCAGGATGATGTGTTTTCCTTTAACCTTTCCCATTTTTAAATTAATTGTTGATTAAATAACTTGTGTTTGCTTTAAATTGCATGAAATGATCGGTGGGTCAGGGAAGTGTCTAGTGCAGAGAGAGCACCCTGTAGTAGGGACACCCTAGCCCCTGTCCTAGGTGACCACAGCAGGATTGGGGGCTGAGCCCCCCAAGAATCCTGGGCCCAGCCTTGTTGGGGTTACAAGAACTCTGCCAGACAGGAGAGTGGAAGGGGAGCCCTTGAGGGCAGGGGTGCCTCTGGGTAAAGGAAGTGGGAGCGAGGACTCAGTTCCTTCCGCTAGCCCATTTCACCAGGGTAGTGCGGAAGCCAGGAAAGTTCCCCACAATAGCAGGACCATTCCCCTGCTTACACTTGGCAAGCAGCCCCTGATTTCCAGTGATGTGTTAGAAAGGGATCCAGCCCTTCCTTAGCCACCGGTATGAAGCTAGGATTGGGGTCAGTCCCAGGCAGCTAAGAGCTGGAACAGCTCCAGCAGATCAGACTTTCCAACAAATTGCTTCTTCTCCTCCTCCCTTCAAGGGGAGATGGGGCCAGCCACACCTGTGCCATAATTAATTAGCTGCTTCCCAGCCTAAGGGGGTCAGGTGATCAGGTGAGGTGGACCTGGGCTTTATAAAGGGGCTGAGCTCAGCAAGCCAGCCTAAGGAGGGGAATCCCAGGGAGTGGGCAGGTTTGTGGGGGTCTGCAGGAGGCTGGGTACTCTAGTCTAGGGGAAGCAGTGCTTTTAACTGGAGCAGGGAAGGCTGCAAGGACCAGAGGTGAGAACAGTGGTCCAGTGGAGCCAGCCTAGTAGCTCAGTGCTCTATACTGGAACCAGAAGGACTCTCAAAGATAGCCCAGAAAGGGGCTGGGAACAGGGCCTAGAGGGTGGGCTGAAGGGAAGCCTCTGAAGCGTAGAAGAACCTCCTTGTTTGTGAGGATTCCTAGGCTGGACTTTTTGCTACCCTGGAAGGGGTCAGATTTGTTTGTGACATGGCCAGAGGGCTAAGCTGCCTCTCTAGCACAGAGCACTGTGAGGAGAGCTGAGGAGACCCACCCCCTTGGGGGAGGAAATGGAGGTGGAGTGTGCCACACTTGAGCAGAAGGAGGCACTATGAGGCAGCTATGCTCCACTATGCCCTATTAGTTCACAATGACCCCCCATTTTAAAAATTCAAACAAGACCCTAATATCCCATTTGCCACCCGCCAGCCCAATTGCTCTCTTTGTAAAGTACCTTATCTGCTTCTTCTAGTCAAATTGTAAGCTCTGGGGGGTCTCCTTTGCCTATGCCTGTACAGTGCCTGGCCTCATGGGGAATCTGACCTGGATATGGGACCTCCAGCTGCTACCAGAATGTAAATAACAGCCACAGCAACTCTGTGTGTTGTGAATTTGGTCACCTAAGTATTGGCTATCATGTGGGTCCGTTCCTGGTTCTGCCACAGGCCTGCTTGGTACCTCAGTTTCCCCATCTGTAAAACCGGGATAATGATACTGACCGTTGTGAAGAGCTTTGATATCTCCTGATAAAAAGGGCTAGATAAGAGCTAGGGATTGTTACTGTTGTGTCTTCTCCCTGATTGGCTAGCAAGTTGCAAATAGCAGCATCCCTGGTGAATCACATGCTTTTGAGATCCTCAAATCCCCAGTGTTTGTAAAAATCCCTCGTGAGTCATGTGACTTTCATTTCTTCCCTGCTGGTAGGGAGGGGGAACCAAGGCAGACTCAGAGTCTGCCTGGCAACCAATAGGGAGTGACAGGCCCTTCCAGGGAGGAGCCATTTTGGAGTCAGTCTGGGGCCAGCCTGGGCAAGGGCAGGACTGACTGTGCGTGGGAGCTGGAGAGTCCCAGGCCTGCATGTGGGTTTCCCCTGAGAACAGGCCTCTAGGGACCTGACAGCAGATTCCTAACTGGGTTTTTCCTTCCCCACTGGTGATTCCCAATTTGTAGCATTTGCTGGGAAATTTCCCCAGCCAGGCTGGGTTCACCCTCCAGCTCCCTAGGTGAGACCAGTCACCACCTGGTCAGCTCTGCTAGTCCTGGGAAGCTGCCTGCAGAGTGTGTGACTGGAGGCTGGCCTAGAAGGCTACGGTTTGGATGTTTGTGTAGTTGTATAACCTACACCTTGAGCGCTGCACCCCTTTGTGGTGAGGGGAAATCCTGGGACCGACACAGCCTGGTTGCTGCCTGAGGAGGATCCCTGACAGCAGCCCCTCTGCAGTCAGGGCCGGTGCAAGGATGTTTTGCGCCCTAGGCGAAACTTCTACCTTGTGCCCCCTGCCGTGCCCCTGCCCTGAGGTGGCCCCTTGCGGCAGATCCCCACCCTCTGCCCTGAGGCACCCCTCCCACTCCAGCTCACCCCGCTCCAAGCACAAGCACCCCAAGCATGCCATTGCTGCTTCACTTCTCCCGCCTCCCAGGCTTGCGGCGCCTAATGAAAGCTGATTGGCGCCGCAAGCCTGGGAGGTGGGAGAAGTGAAGCAGCTCACCCCTGCCTCGCCTCCTCCCCGAGCACGCCAGAGCTGCTTCACTTCTCCTGCCCCCCAGGCTTGCGGCTCCTAAGCTGATTGGCGCCACAAGCCTGGGAGGCAGGAGAAGTGAAGCAGCTCTGGCGTGCTTGGGGAGGAGGCGGGACAGGGGTGAGCTGGGGTGGGGAGTTCCCCTGCGTGCCAACCCCCCTTTACTTGCTGCAGGCGGCCCTCCCCATGCTCCCCTGCCCCAGCTCCCTCCACCTAAATGCCGGCGGCGACCGGGCCGGCCAAAGATCAGGCTGCTGTGGTCACTGCTGAAGAAAATGGCGCCCCCCAAATCCCAGTGCCCGGCGGTCGCCTAAATGGTTGCAGCGGCCCTGTCTGCAGTGACTGAGGAGTCCAGCGTCATCTTTGAACCTGAGGATCATTCATGGAGGATCATTCATGTGAGTGCACCAGCTTTTAGTTAGTCAGGGAATTTGTTTTGGGGACTCCCTTGCTCCCTAACTGTGTCCTCAAGCCAGGGAGTGAGGGTTTGAGGATTTTATAACCTGCTGCATATTACACCTGTGGAGGGATTCACCACCTCCTCCCACTTGTGGGTCCTTTGGGCTGTACTGAACCCAGCCAGCCACGCTGCTAAACCACTGCAGAGAAGAATTGTATAGGTCATCAAGGGCCCCAGCAAAGCACGCGTACCAACAGGACATTAATTTTACACTTGTTACATCAAGTCACAGGTATTTTCAGTGTGGGCACTGCTGACCCTAAAAATAGTGTTTCCCCCCGTTATGTTGTATTTGTCTCCTGTTTAATATAATTATTGTTTGCTTGTGTTATTTCTTAGAAGTCTCCAAATATCTGGCAAGTAAGTGGGGATTACTCTGTAGGTAGAATTTTCCACCCAAGCTGCCCTGGTGACCCTGCCCAGAAGGAGCGAGGGAGGTGGAGGCACTGCCAAATAATTTCATAGGAAAAAATAAAGAAAAAAGATACACCCTGCTGAGTGGGTGGGGGGGATCCAAAAGAACCCAGACCTGTCCATCAAAACCTGTAAGCGGATTGGCATTAAAGGAGGTAACCAAGTGGAGAGGGGCGCTACAGATGATTGAAACAGATGGTTTAAAAATCTGGGTGATGTTACTGAGATTCGAGGCACTGGAGGGCACTACAGTGGCTGGTTCTGTTTCTCTGGGTGCAGAAGCAGCTCATGGAGAAATGCTCATTGTCTGATGGTGTCATAACTATAAAGGGAAGGGAACAGCCCTCCTGTGTACAATACTATAAAATCCCTCCTGGCCAGAGACACCAAAATCCTTTTACCTGTAAAGGGTTAAGAAGCTCAGGTAACCTGGCTGACACCTGACCCAAAGGACCAATAAGGGGACAAGATACTTTCAGATCTTGGGGGCGGGAGGAGGCTTTTGTTTGTGTGCTCTGTTTTGGGGTTGTTCGCTCTTGGGACTAAGAGGGACCAGACATCAATCCATGTTCTCCAAATCTTTCTGAACCAGTCTCTCATATTTCAAACTTGTAAGTAACAGCCAGGCAAGGGTGTTAGTTTTATCTTTGTTTTCTCAACTTGTAAATGTTCCTTTTTGCTAAGAGGATTTACCTCTGTTTGCTGTAACTTTGAACCTAAGGCTAGAGGGGGTTCCTCTGGGCTCTATGAATCTGATTACCCTGTAAAGTTATTTTCCATCCTGATTTTACAGAGATGATTTTTACCTTTCTTTCTTTAATTAAAAGCTGCCTTTTTAAGAACCGGTTTGATTTTTCCTTGTTTTAAGATCCAAGCGGGTTGGATCTGCACTCACCAGGAATTGGGGGGGGGGGGGGGAAAGGAGGGGGAATGGTTAATTTCTCCTTGTTTAAGATCCAAGGTTTTGGATCTGTGTTCACCAGGAACTTGGTGGAGAAGTCTCTCAAGGGTACTGGGAGGAAGATAGTCTGTGGGGGAAGGTAAACAGAGGTTCCCAAATAACTCTTAAAGGATTTGGGTGGTGGCAGTAAAACCAGATCTAAGTTGGTAATTAAGCTTAGAGGTTCTCATGCAGGTCCCTACATCTGTACCCTAAAGTTCAGAGTGTGGAAGGAACCTTGACAGGTGGGGTGCCGCTTTTCTACCTAAACCTCTCCTAAGCAGTCGGTCTTAGGCACAGCACGGCCTACGCTCTCACAAGACAACCAGCATACACAAGACTTAAATGAAATGGCAGCTGAGGAGAAAGAAGACACCTCCAAAGCTAACTGAGGTTTCCATGCTATAACAGAGGGCCAGGGGCAAGGCAACTCATATAATTAATAATCCCTAACTCGTGTCATCTTTTCATCTATATACCTTAAAGTGCTTTACAAGGGAGGTCAGTATCATTAACCCCATTTTACAGATGGGGAAACTGAGACATAGGAAGGGCACGTGACATGCTCAAGGTCACCCAGCAGAGCTGGGAATACAGCCCTGGTCTCCTGAGCCCCAGCCTAGTGCTCTAGCCACTAGAGCCCAGGTGACCTGGCTAAGGACTGGGCACTGACTGGCATGGTGCCCCGAGTGAAGAAAGGGCAGCGGGCGGGACTCTGTGAGAAGCAGATAAACCAGAGGGCTGTGCGCTTTGCAGCTTGGCACCTGAGCTCACTGCACACACCAAGGGCTCCTGGCCAGGGGGAGCAGGAAGGATTAGCACCTCCACAGTGGAAATATTGTGGGGGCTTTGCCCATATAAACTCATGCATGCCCGGGGGGGGGGGGGAGAGGAGGGAGGCGAGAGTGGGACCTGGAGGGGTTGGCACAGCTGCCGTGGCACCAGGGAGCAGGTAGGAACTGCTGAGACCCCTTCCCAGCCTGGTGCTGGCTATCTCCCAGCCCCACTGAGTCTTGGTAGCTCCCCTCGATCCCCCTCCTATTCCTCTGCCCCCCCATTCACAGCTTCAGTCCCCTCCTTGCATTCCTCCATCCACCCTCACAAGCTCCCTGTCTGCCACCCTCCCACCCCCCTGCATTTCAGGGACTCCCTGCACCTCTTTTCCCCTCCAAAGTACCTTTCTTCACCCTGGCTTGGAAGGGTTGGGCAGAGGGAGCAGGCCTTGGGGAGGCAGCGCTAGGTGGGAGGAAGGAATGACCTTTCTCACCTGGCTGAACATAGCTCTTCTCTCTGCCCCACAGCTGCTAGGCGGCTCTCAGCAGGGAGTGCAAGGAGCAAAGGGCTTTTCCTGTTTCCCCCCAAATCAACAGGGCAGTGCAATCAGAGACAGGGGCGGCTCTAGGAATCCCGCCGCCCCAAGCAGGGCGGCGCACCGCGGGGCGCGCTCTGGGGGTCGCCGGTCCCGTGGCTCCAGGGGACCTCTTGCAGACGTGCCTGCGGAGGTTCCGCTGGTCCCGTGGCTCCGGTGGAGCATCCGCAGGCATGCCTGCAGGAGGTCCACCCGAGCCGCGGGACCAGCGAACCCTCTGCAGTTATGCCTGCGGGAGGTCCACTGGTCCCGCGGCTCCAGTGGACCTCCCACAGGCATGACTGCGGAAGGTCCGCCGCAGCCGCCTGCCGCCCTGCCGGCAAAATTCTGCCCCAAGCGCGCGCTTGGCGCGCTGGGGTCTGGAGCTGGCCCTGATCAGAGAAACACCATCGGCCTAGGCTTTGCTCAACCAGGCAGATGTGCGGAGCCCCGGAAACGGCTCAAGACTGCTAAAGTCAGGGTCTAAAGAGGGCACAGGGGATGGAGCAGCAAAGGCAACATGCTGTCAGGCAGCTGCAGGAATGGAACCGGCTGCTCTGCTGACCTGGAAATCAAGGGAGAGAAGCCTGCGCAAAGAATCGTAATGACGACTAGGGAGGTGAGTGGGTACCAGCCCCTGGGGTATTAGTCAGTGTCCCCTGGGCACCGGTCTTCCCCAGCCCTCCTGCGTGTCTCATGATCCAGTCCTAGAATCTATGAATCTATGATTATTACACGTGCAGGAGCAACCAGCGAGGGCAGGGAAGAATCATGCAAATGGAGGGGTGTCAGACTGCCCAGGTGGAGCTGCCACCCATCCCATCCCCACTGAGGGCAGGAACAAGCCGGATCTGATTCCCTGACTCCAAACTCCGCCTCCCAGAACCAAACCCTTGGGTCCAAATGCTCCTGCTGTGGGGAGTTTGAGCTCTGGATCAGAGCCATCCCAGAGCTCAGGGGGTCTGGATCAGGTCCGTTCTGGAGATCAGCTCAAGCCACTCACTCAGAGCTGCACCCTGACATGGACGTGCCCTGACGTGGAGCCAGGGTCAGTCCTGGCCCAGTCCCCGGCACCACAGGGCTGTGGCCGGCAGCTGCAGCCGTCCATACAGGAGTGAACAAGCCTCTCATTAGGGCTGAGCCGGGTGCAATGCACCACTAGCTGCATGGCCCCATCGCAGCCGCGCAGGCCGGGTGCTGGGAGAGCCTGCACGGGCTGCAGAAGCCAGAACTTCCCTTCCTGTCCCCCACCACCCCCACCAAAACCTCAAGCTGTGCCTGACCCAAAAACAATCTCGGGAGGCTTCTCCACCCAGTGGCTGGAACCCGGCCGGGAAAGTCAGGGGCTGCTGAGTCATCACGTTTCCCACAAAGCAGCAAAAGCCGCCACAGCTGGGGGTGGGAGCCCCTGAGCAGCCCTGGGTGTAACTGAAAGCAGCGGTGGCCAGAGCTGGGAGCGCCAGTTCCTGGGCATGGTGCTGGTAGGTTGCGGGGGGAGGACACTTAGGAAGTGCGCTGCGATTGCCAGACCCACTCACAACAGCCAGGCCACCAAGCAGCCGCCAGCTGGGAAAGACGCTCTGCTGAGCAGGGTTTGAATGAACTGGCCCGGCCTGCCGTGCCCAGGAGTCAGACCAGGGGACTCGGAGCCAGGGGCTCGCTCTGGTCTGTAAGTGACTCACTCATGCTGTGACTTGCATCTCCACCTGCCCATCGGGGAGAACCCCGCTCAGCTTGGGCCCAGGGAGGAGCCGCTCGGGAGATGTTCAGCGCTTGGGATTAGTAGCGTCGTGCTGAGTCAGAGGGGGCCAGGCCGGCAGGGAGAGACAGACACAGACAAGGACACGGCAGAAATGCTGGTGAGAACCAAGCCATGGTGGAAGGCAGGCAGCTGCCCCAGTGGGGACATAATGACCAATGACCTGAGCCCCTCCTGCACATCCAAAGGGCTCGCTCCTCTCCTGTGCATCAGTAGCTGCCTCTGATACCTCCTGGGGCCACTCACACATGCCAACACCAGCCCCTCACACGGCAGCTGGCCTGGGCTTCCCCCAGGGCTGCGCCCAGTAGGGATGGCACAGGCCTAGCCCCAGGCGGGGCGGAAGCTGGCGGCACCATTCACAGGCAGGGGATGCACTGGGAGGGATGGACTCTCCCTGGGTTGGAGGGCCTGTTCGGACACGCATGTGCCCAGACTCTCAGTGCCAGGGCGCGGAAGGGACCAGGCTCCCATCCGGCACCTCCTGGAGGATTACACTACGGAAGCTCGCCCTGCTCTGCCACCGGGTCCTTAGGGGAGCCAGCGACTACTGCCAAGCCCCCTTCCCACGCTGGCCAGTCCATGTAGCACAGTCCTGCCCGCTCCCCTCTCCTGGACTGTGCATTGGACCCTGCGAAGGCCGGTAAGGGAGCAGAGCCATTCCCAGGGCCAGGCTCCTCCATCCAGCAAAGCATATGGGGCAAAGGGAAATGCATGGCCTAGCTGGGGAGCCAGGCAGTGTGTGGAGCCAGCGGGGGTGGATCCCAGGTCCCTCCTCTCTGACAGGCTCAGGCGCCAGATGCTGTATAATCTGCAGTGCCCTGGGGCGGGGGGAGGGATAGAGCTGCATCAGGCATGAACACTGCCTAGGCTGTGGGCCTGACACCCAGCACTAGCTCCAGGGCATCAGCCTGGTAGAACCCGCTCCTGGGTTGCTGTGATACAGCAGCCGCTTTAACCCTTTGAGGGCCTATGCGATCCCTAGCACTTCTCATCCATAGCTTTCAAAGCGCTCCACAAAGGAGGCCAGGATGGGGAAACCGAGGCACAGGGCGCAAAGTAACTTGCCCGGGGCACCCCAGGTGGCCATTGCCAGATCCAGGAATAGAACCCAGGCACCCTGATTCCCAGTCTATCCACTAGGCCACGCTGCCTCCTCTGGTGTCCCTAGGCAGAGAGATGGACCCAAGAGCAGGATGCTGCAGCTGCCAGGCAAGCTCCCTGGGTCTGCCTCATGTACAGCCGTGCCGAGCGTGTGAAACGTTCTCCTTGTGCCTGGCAGCGCTTTGCACCTGCTGGAGCTCGCTGTAAGGACCAGCCAAGGTGCTGGGCAGTGGGGACCCAGCCCCTGCAGCATGCGGCCCCGCTGCCAGGCAAACCACGGCTTGGTGAGTCAGGGGGAGTCCACACCCAGCAAGCCAGCTAAGGGCCAAGCTGGTCTCCCCCAGGAGTCACGGCCCCCTGAGCTGGCAGGGGTTGTGGGCCGGGCGTCGCTGCCCCCTGGCCAGGCCGAGAGGAGCCATGCTGGGCTGGCGCAGAGTGTCACGTGACGCTCTTGCCCTGGTTCCAGCGAGGCACACACAGGGTGCAGAATGGTGCCCCCCATGCCTGGTCCCTCTGGCTCTCCACGCTCCTGGTGGTGACAGGGCGCGCTCTCCTCCCTGCATGGCCCAGCGCCAGGTTCACCCCCAGCAACAGGAAAAATCCCTTGGTGCCAAACTCCCCAGCACAGCCCAGGGGCAGGGGCCCTGTGCCCGGAAGTGCCACCAGCCTCCCAGGGCCAGCAGGGTCCCCAGTGGAGACCAGCACAGCCAAACCCAGCAGGGATGATGCCTGGGCTCTTTCCCAGCATGCCACTCCACAGGCGCATGGGGCAGGGTGGCACCGAGGGAGTGGTGTGAATGGGCACCAAGGGGGCATTGTGCCAGCTTGGTTGCTTTAAGGCTCAGCAGCACTTTGCAGTCCCTGAGCCGTGCCCTTCAGGGAAGCCAGGGTGAGACTGTCCATTCCCACCGGGAACAGGAGCCTAGTGGCAGGCTGTCCCAGTGCCCCCACGTGCCCACCCAGCCCAGCTCAGCCCAGCCAAAGCCTGACCTGACAGGGCTTGGCTCATTCCATGACCAAGCTCAGAGTCAGAACTGATACTTCCCCCGAGGAGCCAGGCCCAGCCCCCATGCTCCCTGCTCGGGGTCGCCGAGGCAGGGGCGACTCAGTTACCTTCCCTGGCTGGCACTTCCTGGTCGGCGCTCCGGCAGGGGCTCTCCTGGTGACGCTACTGCTGGTGGTGCATGCTCACTCCTGCCTCGCCTCTCTGGCAATCAAGTCTGAGCTGGCCCCTGTGGAGTCCCGCCTGGGCCCGCCCTGCTCCTCTCCCCACAGCAGCAGGATGCGGCAGAAGAGGAACTAGCAGGACGGGGGCGTCCGCCAATGCCTGGTAACCATGGCACTCTGCATCCTGGGAGGGGACGGAAAGTTGGGCTCTTCCCATGTGCCCAGGGATGTCACCCCCCTACACCTGCAGGCTGGGCATTCCTCTCACTTCCTGCTGGCAGCATCCCTGGCCACCCCACACAGGCCTCCTTGCCTTACAGTGCCCGTGCCAGCACAAGGCCTTTCAGGCGACTGGCTCAGATGCCAAGGAGATACCCAAATGAGTGGGTAAGCCTCACACCCCCGGGGGCTTAGTATGATCACCCCCATTTTATAGATGAGTAAATTGAGGTGCACAGGCCCATCCACAGCCACACAGGGGGCACTGGCAGAGCTGGTCTCCTGACTCCCAGGCCTGTGCTCAGGCCACAGAGACACTCGCTCCCACTAACTAGGATTAGGTGGGTATATTTCTTCCTCCAGGCCCGGGGGTCCTGCATGGGCCAGCTCTCCCCCCACCTTTCCCCCTCTCCTCTGCTGCACTGCACACTGGAACCCTGCAGCAGTGCACCCTCCGGCACTTCCCCAGGGGCTGAGCGAGGAGCAAGAGACCCCAGGGCCCGTGCCCTTCTTTGCTACCCACTACAAGGAGCAGAGAGGGCAGCAAGGAGCCAATACACAGCTGAGAGCAGAGCAGGCAGGAGATGGTGTCCAGCATTTGAGGGCTGGCTCTGCCACCTTCTCCCTCTGAGCAGCTCTGAAGGGGGAAGGGGGAGTAGGTGGCAACAGTGGGCAGCAGTTCTGCAGAAAAGGACCTAGGGGTTACGGTGGACGAAAAGCTGAATATGAGTCAACAGTGTGCCCTTGTTGCCAAGAAGGCTAATGGCATTTTGGGTTGTATAAGTAGGGGCATTTCCAGCAGATCGAGGGATGTGATCATTCCCCTCTACTCAGCACTGGTGAGGCCTCATTTGGAGTACTGTGTCCAGTTTTGGGCCCCACACTACAAGAAGGATGTGGACAAATTGGAGAGAGTCCAGCGGAGGGCAACAAAAATGATTAGGGGGCTGGAGCACATGACTTATGAGGAGAGGCTGAGGGAACTGGGATTGTTTAGTCTGTAGAAGAGAAGGATGAGGGGGGATTTGATGGCTGCTTTCAACTACCTGAAAGGGGGTTCCAAAGAGGATGGATCTAGACTGTTCTCAGTGGTAGAAGATGACAGAACAAGGAGTAATGGTCTCAAGTTGCAGAGGGGGAGGTTTAGGTTGGACATTAGGAAAAACTTTTTCACTAGTAGGGTGGTGAAGAACTGGAATGGGTTACCTAGGGAGGTAGTGGAATCTCCTTCCTTAGAGGTTTTTAAGGTCAGGCTTGACAAAGCCCTGGCTGGGATGATTTAGTTGGGTTTGGTTCTGCTTTGAGCAGGGGGTTGGACTAGATGACCTCCTGAGGTCCCTTCCAACCCTGAGATTCTATGATTCTGTGATCTCAGGCATGGAGGAGGGTGAGGGAGCATGCTGGCATTTCAAAGACCCATCGGTGACCACATGGTGCCCATGTGTCTGCGTCACGGCCCTCAGTCTCCCCCAGGGGTGGCTTGTGTCACATGCTGGCCGGTTTGGAGGCTGAGAGGGATGGATGGCAGGGAGATCTGCCATCTGCTGCTGGCAACAGTGGGGAGGATGGTACAATGGGCATTGCCAGACTGGGTCAGACCCAAGGTCCAGCTGGCTCTGATGGTGGCCAGCACCAGCTGCTTCAGAGGGAGGCAGAAAAATCTCACAGTAGCACATGGGAGATAATCTGCCCCCATATGGTGGCGTAACCCTCGACGCAGGAGGTTCAACACCCCTTCCAGAATGTTTGTTAACATTAACTTCGATAGCTCTGGATAGTCTCATTATCCATGTACATCTCTAGTCCCTTTTGCAATCTGGCTACATTCTTGGCCTTAAGTGACTTCCTGTGGCAGTGAGTTCCACAGGCTGTCCTACATTGTGTGAAAAAAGGATTTCCTTTTCCCACCTTTCAGTTTCAATCCACATTGTCCCCTTGTTCATGTGTTGTGGGACAGACAGATAAAAGTCCAAATCTGGTGGTGGTGGGGGCGGGTTTCCCTCTCTCGGTTTTTGGTCACACACCCGCCTCCTTTCCCGCACTTTGTAACTTTTTCAAAAAATCTCCAGCTTCAGAACTTTTACCACATGGACAACAGAAAAATGAAACTCTGTGAATTTTCCAAACATCCTCCGCTGTTACAAAGTGGCAGCATGCCATATGGGGAAAGCCAAGAAAGCGTTAGACAGACCCCACTCGTTCTATCATGGTCAGCAGCAAAACAGGGAAGAAAAAGGCAAGAAACAAAATCCCCAATATTGAAAATGTTTATTTTCCAGCAATCCGGAGTGTCTGCGCTGTCGTCACCCAGAGCAGACTCTGTCCCTATGCACGGATATCTTTGCAGATCTCCCTGCTAATCCCCATTTGGAAAACTGAGTTGCTCCTTTCCTAGTCCTGATCCTGGGACTCCAGATCCAGTTTCAGGATTAGGAGTGGGACAAGCGCCTTCTTACTCCGAAGGGAAAGGAGAGAATTTTCCCCAGAGGCCTGACCCTGCAGTCTTCAGTTGCGAGGCCTGATTGTCAGACAGGAGGAACGCTGGGGTGGGACAGGAGAGGACACTACCACTAGGGGGCACTGGGGAGGCTAATGC
This sequence comes from Mauremys reevesii, assembly GCF_016161935.1. Lineage (NCBI taxonomy): Eukaryota > Metazoa > Chordata > Testudines > Geoemydidae > Mauremys > Mauremys reevesii. The sequence continues at coordinate 123,277,218 of NC_052626.1, read as the reverse complement.
ACATGTCTCGAGACATCCCTGGGAACATGCAGGGCAGTCCTAGACTATACAGGGCTGGCCTCGCTGGGGACGTGTTGTTTCCACTGCCTTAATGATGAAGGCGGCTCACCAAGTGCCGCGGGCCCAATGCAGGGAGGGGCAGGTACCCAGGTGCAGTTCAGCAGGGGCCAGGGAGCATGGGCCACGGCCTCGTCTAGACGAGAGCAGTCAGATGTGTGTGGCCGCCAGCCAGGGCTTGTTTGCACAGCTGGGGCAGGGTGAATAGAGCTGGCCTCAGAGGGTAGAGGCTGCAGGGTTGCTGGCTGCTGCTACCTGAGATGAGGGGGGAAAGGCAACAGGGTGGAGGGAGGCTGGGCGGCTCATGGGGGTTGGAGCAGCTCATGGCTCGGGCTTTGGGTCAGGTGTGTCCCCGGGTGAACAGACACCAGGGACCCCAAGGGGTTTCTTGCTGCTCAGAGTGGGCCGAGCTGGCTGGTGCATGGGCCACTTGACTCATTCCAATAGCTATGCCAGCACTCACCTCTGAATGGCTTGAGACAGCACAAAAACGGACAATTCCCAAACACCTTGGCACCATCACTCTCCCCAGGGACTTGGGTGTGAAGGGGAGTGAAGGGGGGGATCTCGCCTCCCCCTGCCCAGCAAGAGAGCAGCCCTGCTCCAAGGCAGTGTTTGGCTGGGATCGGCCAGGTGCTTCCTTGGCCCTGGCACCGGCTGCTACTCTGAAACCTGCTCAGGAAGAAGCGTTCATGCCGCCCACTTGCTGGGCAGCACTGCTGATGGCCCCTCAGTGAGGCTGCTGGGCGGGTGCCCATCCACTAGGCTCAGGCCACAGGGCACCAGGAGAACTGGGAGAAGGGTCTTTGGCAGCTTCCCCCCTATGCCCCCTAGGCAAATCCTCTCCCCTCGCTCCCCCCTGGGAGCTGCCAACCCACGTTCCCCCAGTGGCGTTCCCTGCAGCTGTTCCACCAACCGTCCCGTCCCATCCCCCAGGGAACCTGCTTATTGCCTCTGCCCAGCTCCACCCCCCACACTGGGGCCAGCACAGCCCAGGGCACAAGGAAGCCCTGGGGACAGTGATGAGCTGCCAAAATCTTAACAACCGGTTCCCTATAAAAAGTTCTGATTTAAGGGGGGGGGGGAAGCGGGGGAGGGGCCGGGGCGGGGGGAGACATACTCGTGGGACCGGGGGCCCCGGCAGGGCCTGGGGAAAATTCCCCCCACCAGCGGCCCTGGAGCTTGCAGCCCCCCCCCCCCCACCCCTTACCTTGCCTCAGCTCAAAGCAGCAGGACGACTCAGGAGCTCAGCTGGCCACACTGCAGCTGGGGGGGGGGGGAACGGGGGAGGGGCCAGGGGAACCTCAGCCTCCCCAGCTGAGGATCCTGGGAGCAACAGGATGGTCCAGCCCACGGACCAGAGTTCTTTGCCCACCTCCTGGCCCTTTAACAACAGGTTCTCCACGGTGGTCTAATTTTAGCAACCGATTCTTGGGAACTGGTGGGAACCCGCTCCAGCTTACCACTGCCTGGGGAGATGCCGCCCCCACCTGCCCAGGGGGATGGAGCAGGGCTCTTGGGGAGGGCATGATGCCATCTAGTGAGGCCTGTGTGATCATCCCAGCTCTCTCAAAGCTGGACCATCCGTCGCGGGGCCCACAGGGACTGCGAGGCTCTAGCCCTGGGCCCTAAGTCAGGATCTGAGTGCTCCTCCTCTCCACTCACTCTCCGCAGGCACTGAGCAGTGGCGGCAGGAGATGGAACAGAAAAGGCTAATGACCAGCTGGCGACTGCCCCAGGGCTGCCCCATGGCTGCACCCTGCAACAGTCAGGGCCTTTCCAGACAGCATGGGAGGCACGGGAAGGGTCCTGGCTGCAATGATCAGAGAGGAGCGACCCTCAAAGGATGAGGTTCGAGCTGGGACTAGGGCTCTAAGGTACAAACAACCAAGACATCCAGGATGCTGCTGAGCCCAGAACACAGGCCAGCTGGCAGCATGTGCTGAGTGCCTGGAAGGGTGACCAGATGTCACGATTTTATAAGGACAGTCCTGATTTTTGGCTCTTTTTCTTATATAAGCTCCTATTACCCCCCACCCCCTGTCCCGATTTTTCACACTTGCTGTCTGGTCACCCTAGCGCCTGGACAAAGGGGAGATCCTGGGAAAAGCTGGATGGGGCAGCTCTTGTGGGGAGACAAGTTTCAAACAAAAAATTAAATGAAATAGAACATTTTTAAAACAAGGGGAGGGGCAAATCCCTCCCCCCACAAACTGACACTCATAGAATCATAGAATCTCAGGGTTGGAAGGGACCTCAGGAGGTCATCTAGTCCAACCCCCTGCTCAAAGCAGGACCAAACCCAACTAAATCATCCCAGCCAGGGCTTTGTCAAGCCTGACCTTAAAAATCTCTAAGGAAGGAGATTCCACCACCTCCCTAGGTAACCCATTCCACTGCTTCACCACACTCCTAGTGAAAAAGTTTTTCCTAATACAGGGCTGCCCAAGGGGGGGGCAATTTGCCCCAGGACCTGGGCCCCGCAGGGGCCCCCACGAGAATTTTTCGGGGCCCCTGGAGCAGGATCCTTCACTCGCTCCGAGGGCCCCGGAAAACTCTCGTGGGGCTGTGACGTTATTGATATAAATTGGGACCATATAGAATATGGGTTGCAACCAAGGTCCTGTAGTGGCACCAAATCTGGGGTAAAGGGGGTCATATAAGGTGTCTAAGACCAGGTTATGGGTTGCTGGTTTTGATTATGCTGTCTGTATGTCTGTGTATCATTTTGTAGTTGAAGTTATAAATATTGGCTCTGTACTGTCTGTATTTTGTATTGTGCTCTGCTTCTGGGTGACACCACAGACAAGTTGGTGTTAGCTCTGCCTAGCCTGCTTGATGGCCCATTAAGGACCATCAGCTACACAATTGACCCATGGAGAGAAGGCAGACACACCTTGTGACTCAGCAAAGTATGCAGGGACTGGCCCATGTGACTCCAGACTCCATTTTGCTGTAATTTTCCACAGTAAGGACAAAGAGGTTCTTACACCTGGAAAAGCCTATATAAGGCTGATGCCTCATCTCCATCTTGTCTTCAATCCTGCTTCTACCTCTGGAGGGACTTTGCTACAACCTGAAGCTCTGAACAAAGGACTGAATGACCCATCCCAGCGGGGGATGTTCCAGAGACTTGATTTGAATCTGCAGTTTACTCCATCACTGCTACAAGCCTGAACTAAGAACTTTGCCATTACTGTATGTAATTAATTCTATTTAACCAATTCTAGCTCTCATCTCTACCTTTTCCCTTTATGAATAAACCTTTAGATTCTAAAGGATTGGCAACAGCGTGATTTGTGGGTAAGATCTGATGTGTATATTGACCTGGGTCTGGGGCTTGGTCCTTTGGGATCGAGAGAACCTTTTTCTTTTACTGGGGTGTTGGTTTTCATAACCAGTCATTCCCAGGACGAGTGGGACTGGTGGTGATACTGGGAGACTGGAGTGTCTAAGGAATTTGCGTGTGTGACTTGTGGTTTGCCAGTGGGGTGAAACCAAAGTCCTCTTTGTCTGGCTGGTTTGGTTTGCCTTAGAGGTGGAAAAACCCCAGCCTAGGGCTGTGACTGCCCTGTTTGAGCAATTGGTCCTGAATTGGCACTCTCAGTTGGGTCCCGCCAGAACCGCATCGTCACAAGGGCCCGGGCCCCCGGAGCTTCTTCCATTCCGGGTCTTCGGCAGCGGGGGGTCCTTCTGCTCCGGGGTGGAAGGACCCCCCGCCGCCGAAGTGCAGCCGGGTCTTCGGCAGTAATTTGGCAGCGGGGGGTCCTTCCGCTCCGGGACCCGCCACCGAAATGCCCCAAAGACCCACGGTGGGGATCCTCCGCTGCCGAATTACCACTGAAGACCTGGCTGCACTTCGGTGGCGGGTCCCGCTTCGGCAGTAATTCGGCGGTGGGGGGCCCTACCGCGGGTCTTCGGGGCACTTCTGCGGTGGATCCCGGAGCAGAGGGACCCCCCGCCGCCGAATTACCGCCGAAGCAGGGGGCCCCCCACCGCTGAAGCCCGCAGGCCCCCTGAGTCCTCTGCTCCCCCTGTCCTAATATCCAACCTAGACCTCCCACACTGCAACTTGAGACCATTGCTCCTTGTTCTGTCATCTGGTACCATCTGATAACAGTCTAGATCAGGGGTCGGCAACCTTTCAGAATTGGTGTGCCGAGTCTTCATTTATTCACTCTAATTTAAGGTTTTGCGTGCCGATAATACATTTTAATGTTTTTAGAAGGTCTCTCTCTATAAGTCTATAAACTGTATGTAAAGTAAACAAGTTTTTAAAAATGTTTAAGAAGCTTCATTTCAAATTAAATTAAAACACAGATCTTATCAGTTTAGTGCAGTGGTACTTAACCTGGGGTGCACTCACTCCCTGGGACAGGGCTGGTGCAAGGTTATTTTGCTTCCTAGGCAAAACGTCCACCTTGCGCCCTCCCTCCCCCTTGCCTGCCCAGGGGCCAGTTGTGCCCAGGGCTGCTCTCCAGACCAGGTTTCCCCCCTCCCTGCCCCCTGAACTCCCTTGGAGGGTGCACAGACCCCCCGCAAGCCCTCCCCACCCCACCCCAGTGGCCCCCGGGAGCCGCAGAACCTGAGCAGGTCAGTAGCACGGTGAGGGGGGAGCCGGGGGGTGTGCCTGCCCGGGCTGCAGCACGGTGCCCCCCCTGGGGGGCTCCTGCAGTGGATGCATGCGGGCAGTGGTCCCGGTGTGCCCCCTGGCTCCCCCCTCGCTGCGCTTGGGCTCAGCAGCTCCCGGGAGTGTGAGCTGCTGCTGCCACCCCTCCCGCAGTACGCTCAAGGCCCCGCACCCCGGTTGCTCACACTCCCAGGAGCTGCAGAACCCGAGCGCGGTGAGGGAGGAGCCGGGGGGGAGGGCGTGCCTGCCGCCGGTCTGGGGTCCCGGCCACCAGCCCCGCTCAGCCTTCTGCCGGTTGAGTGAAAAGAACCCCAGGCCGGCCGGACGCTGAGCGGGGCTGGCGGCTGGGACTCTGGACGGCAGCCGTGTGCCAGGCAAAATCGGCTCGCCTGCCAAAGGTGGCATACGTGCTGTAGGGTGCCGTCCCCTGGTCTAGATCCATATTCTTTGGAACCCCCCATCAGGTAGTTGAAAGCAGCTATCAAATCCCCCCTCATTCTTCTCTTCTGCAAACTAAACAATCCCAGTTCCCTCAGCCTCTCCTCATAAGTCATGTGCTCCAGCCCCCTAATCATTTTTGTTGCCCTCCGCTGGACTCTTTCCAATTTTTCCACATCCTTCTTGTAGTGTGGGGCCCAAAACTGGACACACTACTCCGGATGAGGCCTCACCAGTGCTGAATAGAGGGAAATGATCACGTCCCTCGATCTGCTGGCAATGCCCCTACTTATACAGCACAAAATGCCATTAGCCTTCTTGGCAACAAGGGCACACTGCTGACTCATACCCAGCTTCTTGTCCACTGTAACCCCAGGGTCCTTTTCTGCAGAACTGCTGCCCAGCCATTCGGTCCCTAGTCTGTAGTGGTGCATGGGATTCTTCCGTCCTAAGTGCAGGACTCTGCACTTGACCTGGTTGAACCTCATCAGATTTCTTTTGGACCAATCCTCTAATTTGTCTAGGTCCCTCTGTACCTATCCCTACCCTCCAGCGTATCTACCACTCCTCCAAGTTTAGTGTCATCTGCAAACTTGCTAAGGGTGCAGTCCACACCATCCTCCAGATCATTAATGAAGATATTGAACAAAACTGGCCCCAGGACCGACCGTTGGGGCACTCCACTTGATACCGGCTGCTAACTAGACATGGAGCCATTGATCTCTGTTTGAATCTATAGGACTTTCTGTTTCTCTGATGGCCCTGGCTGAAATTGGCTTCCACACCTCCGGCACCCCCTCTGTAGCATCTGGGCTATGCATTATTAGAGCTCTTGGTTCTGATCTGTATTGTGGTGGCGCCTGTGGTCCCCAGGCATGGACCTGGGCCCCATTGTGCCAGGCACTGTACAAACACAAAGGTGCATTGGGAAGCTGCTAAGGGGGAGAGGCAGAGAGCCCGTGAGTGCAGCCTCTCTCCCCAGATTTCAACACTCCCTCTCCTGGCTGATGGGATCCATAAAAAAGTGAATGGAACTTTCTTGCACCTCCAAGGAGACCAGGGGTGGAGCATGAACTGAGGGCATGTGGACTAAACTGCTTGGTGCAGTGACAGTGTCCCCTGGGCGAGTTATACTTTGCCACATCTCCAAAATCTGGGTATGGCCAGTAACACATTCTGAGTGCTGCTATCAGCTCATGACACCCAGAGGAACAGACGCTCCCTGTCACACCAGTACAGCTCAGACCAACATGCCGATCAGCCAGCCTTGGTGGGCCAGGTTCCACCCTGGATCGGCTGAGAGCCCTTAGTCACTATGGATCTTTTCCTTTGCTTTTTACTGATTGCCGTAATTCACGGGCCGCCCTGCTCCTCCTGCATTTACCTGGGAAAGGGCATCTCTCTGGCGGGAATGGCCAGGATGGATCATTAGCCAGACAACATGTAGGACAGTAGTTCTGCACTTCCTTGGGCACGGGCCTGGAGCGGAAAAGCAATCAACACATGGCTGCCTCAGAGACAAACTTTGCTCTCACATTAACTCCAGCATGATAAAATGCCAGTGCACTGCATCTCTTAGTTGGGGAAGAACCCCCCTCTAGTGGCATATGAAGCTACTACAGCTTCTAGCTCTTTTCACTCCCATTTGCTGACACAGCAGCCTCAAAATAAAGGTCAAATAAAATCAACAGCTTAGGGGGATCCCAGGCAAACCAGACCCATGCATAGTCTGTGGGGACTGCATAGAGCTGGAGGAAGATCTGGGATAGATTAGATTAAATAGATCCTCCAGGGGTCCTGTGGGAAAAATACTATGTGAGCATGTAATTAATGATTGGAAAGCATATGTATATGGGAGCTGAATTAAAACTGCCTGGGTTACCTTAATGATGGCATTTCCTACCTTCTCAATGCCTGACTTTGCAACCTTAATTGTGTTCTTTTAACCCCATTATTTAAAATGTAATCGTGCATCAGGGAAAAGTCTCCGGCCAAACCCCAAGGAGAGCAAAGTCTGTGCCACGGCAGAAACAGCCTCCCAGCATGGGCCTGCCAGCGCCAGCCCGGAGATGGAAATGGGCAGTGCTGGGAACTGGATTCCAGGTGTGACACCCCATCAACCCCATTCTCCTAGCCCCACCCTGTCCCAGACACCAGACACACTCTGCACTCAACAGATTGGCCTAGGGCACACTGGAGTGCCTTTTCCTGCCAGCTGTGGGGTAGAAACCCAATGGAGACCAAGACAGCCAGTTAGCAACCCAGCTCCCGAGAAGGCCGGTGGGCTGAGATCACCGGTGGGCAGAGGTATTAGTTGTCACCTCCAAAACACACTCCCATCCCTACCCAGCTCTGGTGTCTGCGAGGTCTGTTCCACAGGTGCTTAACCACATAGTCCAGCAGGGGTCAGTAGCGTTCTCTCTCACACCACACTCCCTGGGTGACAATGGGATGCCCCCCAGCACACAAGCCCAGGACAAGCAGCTCTTACAGATGTCTAGCCCCAGGTGCTGCTATTGTATGGAAGTGATCAGATGTCCCTTAGGTATGTCTACACTGCAATGTGCACCCAGGGTTCAAACGCAGGCTCAGACCTAATCCCCTTTCTGTCTACACACAAACCGCATTAACCCAGGGCTCAGACCCAGGACCCCATGGGGCTGGAGGGTTTGACCCTGAGTCAAGCTAGGACCCAGGGTTCAAGCCCTATTGCTTTGCAGTGTAGACACAGCCCCACTGGACTCATGCTCTGGGAGTCAGTCAAAAGTATCCCACAATCCCATGGGCCCATTTTCTTTGTCTTGGACAGTTAAGTTTCGTGGACAGTCGAGTTTTCCCACCACGAACAAAAGGCTCGAGCAGCCACAGTTTGGGGGGGGCACTAGGAAGTCTGGGATGGGGTGTTTGGACTTGGGCCCACATCCAGTGGAGACGCTGGAGCCCCAGATTGGGAGCCAGCACTCAACCATTCCTAACCTGGGGTTACAAATAAGTGCAGATGCTCCAGCCCTAGTTTAACAACCCCGGGGTCTGCCAGCTCGAGGTCACTAGCCCTGGGCTTACGCTGCAGCATAGACAGACCCTTAGAAACAGCAGCCACAGCTTCAGCTTGGATCTCTTCCCCTCTCACTCGCCCTGGTGCAAATCAGGAGGAACCCCACTGCGGTCAGTGGAGTGACACTAGTGTAAGTGAGAGAAGAACCAGGCCCTGTGTCTCCTCCACACCCAGGGCCAGCAGTTCTGGGTGACACAGTGCAGAACCAGCCGTCGCTGAGGCTGTCCCCCTCTGGGCTGAGCGCGGTCCCAGGGCAGGGTCAGTGCTTGGCCCCACGAGTCCAGCCCAGCCAGGCAGGAGGCCGGACAGAGCGCACAGGGCCCTGCAGAGCGAAGCTGCTTTGCTGCACACATGACACTACCCACAGAAGCCCTTCCCCTCACCCGCTTCCCACGCTCACCCAGCTCCCCAGTGGGTCGCAGCCAAAGGCAGGATGTGCTGGGTGAGGAGGATATTTCCCCTGTGGGCTGCAGGCTGGGACAGCTGAGTCACTCTGGTGACTGATGGCAACAGAGGGGCTTGCCGGGGGGGCCATGCAGGTCTCAGGGCTTGTGCGCTGGTGGGACCTCCCTGCAAGCTGGCTACTCTCTAAGCCATTGCGCTGTGAGCCTCCTGGCCACCCGCAGGCTGGGAGATCTCTGGGGGACAAACTCGACACAACCTTGCACTCAAACACTCTGCGTGGTCCCCAGGGCAAGGGGGCAGCAGGAGGCAGAGGTGCAGAGCAGCTGCTGCCTGCAGAGCTGTTCACAGCCATTGCCATCGTGCTGGTGCAGAGAGCAGGGGCGGCTCTAGCAATTTCGCCGCCCCAAGCACGGCGGCACGCCGTGGGGGGCACTCTGCCGGTCGCCGGTCCCGCGGCTCCGGTGGACCTCCCGCAGGCATGCCTGAGGATGCTCCACCGAAGCCGCGGGACCAGTGGACCCTCCGCAGGCACACCTGCAGGAGGTCCACCGGAGCCACCTGCCGCCCTCCCGGCGACCGGCAGAGCACCCCCCGCGGCATGCCGCCCCAAGCACGCGCTTGGCGTGCTGAGGCCTGGAACCGCCCCTGGCAGAGAGCACTCCAGCAGGTGCTGGATGCGCCAGGGCTCTGCCCATGGAGCCATCGGTAATGTCAGGACTCAGCATTTCTATAGCATTCTGCACCCTCTAACCGCCCGGGGGGACACCCCGGCTGTGTTGTGACTGTCACAGGCACATGGGGCAGGGGCTGTCATGGGTGTGTACCCCATACTGGTAAATGAAGGGTTAACCAGGCTCTGCGGGCCCAATCGGCCTGGGAGCAGTGTCAGGCCCAGCAGAGACAGGCACGGTGCAATGCAGAGGAGGACTCTGGAGGCTAAGCATGGCCTGGAGGAAGTGTTTCTGGAGCTGGCAGGGAAGACGGGAGCTGAGGAGTCAGACTTCTGGAGTGCGAAGAGGAAAGGTAGGAGTAGCTCAGGGAAGCAGCGAGGGATTGTAAGGTGCAGTCCTTAGCAGCCTAAGGCAGGGTCCCTGGGCTGGAAGCTTGAGGTGGCCTACAAGAAAAGTCTATGGGCTAGTTGACACAAAAGTCCTTTGCGGCAAGCCAGGTTGTGAATCTGCCCTGCGCTAGCCTGGCCCCTGGGACACCGCTGATGCACATTACCAGGGTGGGAACCTGCTTTCGTCTGCTCCTGTTTTTAAGAGGATTAGATCCAAGAACGTTAACTCATTGTTAATGAGCATCAGCTGGGTCCACACCTGAGGCAGGTGAGTTCGGGGCAGAGTCACAAGCAGAGAATCTGTGTCGACAAGCCCTGAGGAGAAGTGATTTTTGGCACCTCGCTATGAAGGTCACATGAAAGGAAGGGGGACTGGATCCTGCAAAGCAGGGATGCTGAAAAGGATGCCAGGGTCTCGCTGGAAACCAACCCTCCTCATTGCTGTGTACGTAGCCCATCTCCTCGATTACGTGTAGGAGAGGTGGAGGCCTTTTCTGGAGCCCGCTCTGGAGCAGGTGTACCATCCTGCCCCAGATGGTGGGACCATGACATAAACACCAGCTCCATCTTCCTGAACAAACCTCGCCACGCTCAAAGGCTGCTCCTTCCTGGGCTGTCTGTAACTTCTACGTGCCATCTGGCTGTACCCGGAGCAGACTCATGAATCGGCTCTTGGCTTTCAGTCCAAGAGTAGCACATTTTCAGGATCTTGCAAAATCCTCTTTTTAAAACACTTGCGTGCTACCAGGCTGATCTCTCCCCGCCGCCACCGTGTCACAACCCTGGTACAGCTTCCCCCAGCTGGATGCTCACCAGGTCGCTATGTTGGACCTATGTGCTCCAAAGTGTCCCTTGGTGTGCATAGGCTCCAGCACTGTCATTCTTTGGCCTCCCTGGCACGTTTCTTGGGCACAGACTGTCCGTGACCCTTTTACAGAAGTGAAACCTCATGGTCCAGCTGGCCTGGTCCCCTGTGACCCAGTGCTGACCCTCCTGCCCTAGGCAGCCCAGCAGCTTACACACACCCTTTCCACGAGTGCCAGCCTTGTGGGTGCACTGACCTTTTCCCTCTCCAGGGCCGTGTGATAATTGAAGCACATAACACACAGGCTTTGGGCTTGTCTACACTTGGAACATTAACGCTGCAGCGCTGCAGTGTAGACACTCTCTATCCTGACGGGAGGGGTTTTCCCATCAGCATAGGCAATCCCTATTCTGTTGGCCTAGCACTGTCTATCCCAGAGTTAGTTAAGCCGGCCTATGTTGCTTGGAGTGTGAATGTTTCACACCCCTGAGCAATGTAACTGGGTCGACCTAACTTCTTAGTGTAGACCAGGCCTTTGTAAGAGTTACTAACAGAATTAATCTTGTCTTTAAATACACTGGTCTAGACAAAACAACAGAACTCCCTCCTGTACATGGCACATGCTCTCTCTTCTATCGCTACCTTCCTTCTTGATCCAGAGTTGATCCAGATCCCCACTCTTGAGTTTGGTCAGAGACCTCTTGGGTCCAGGATACACTCCTCCACTTCTCCTGCATGTGGCTTCCATGGGTGGCAGGTACCATAGGCTGGGGGAGGCTGTGCCTCCCCAAACAGCCAGGCGTTGCCCCATCCATGCTTTACCCTCAAGCTCCACCCTTCTGCTTTCCACTCTGTGTGCGGCTCAAGTCCCCCAGTGCTGTGCTGCCCGCCCTCCTGGCTGTCTGGGACTGGGGGGGATAGCCTGGGGTGGGGGCCGGGACGGAGGGCGGCTCTGGGCTGGGTGGAAGGGCGCAGTCTTGGGCAGAAGGGGTGGGGTTGGGGTCTAGCCTCACCCAGCTGGTGGTTCACACGCTGCCCAGGCAGGGAATGGGGTTCAGGTGTTCTATTTTGTCTAGATCAGCTATCCTCACAACACCCTTGTGAGGTAGGGAAAAATTATCATCCCCATCTTTACAGATGGGGAAACCGAGGCACAGAGCGGCTAAGTGAACAAGGAGTGAACTTGGGTTCTGAGTCTTAGGCCAGTGCCCTAACCACGCCACCATCCTTCCTCTCACTTTCTTTTTCCAGTGCTCCAAACCCCCCTCCCTACAGATCAGTGTCTTCTGATTCAGGCACCCTTCTTAGCATATCCATTGTTTGGCCAGAGCCCAGTCAATGAGGTTAACTTCTTTTGTTTGTTCTGAAGCTCCTTCCAGACAGGATGGCTGATGCATGGCAAGGATCCTGTCAGCTCATGGCTGACTCGCTAGCCACTGAGGTATTTAATGATGCAGCAATTTCAGAAAATCAGCCAGAATTCATACATTGTACATAGACCGGTTTCAGAGTAGCAGCCCTGTTAGTCTGTATCCGCAAAAAGAACAGGAGTACTTGTGGCACCTTAGAAACTAACAAATTTATTTCAGCATAAGCTTTTGTGGGTTACGTGCATCCGAAGAAGTGAGCTGGAGCCCATGAAAGCTTATGCTGAAATAAATTTGTTAGTCTCTAAGGTGCCACAAGTCCTCCTGTTCTTTTTGTACATAGACAGATTCCCCAAATTACATGGGGCACGCTCTGGTTTTTTCATGAAAAATTTCTAAATCTCTCACTAACCCACATGGGAAAACCTCTTATGCAAGGGAATTCTTATTGTCTGGCCAGCCCTACTTGCAAAGTTCAAACTAATTAGTTTAGCCAAGAAAAGATTCAGAGGAGAGTTGATCATGGTATAGAAGCACCTATATGATGCAAAGGTTTCTGATAGTAGAGGTCTCATCAAGCTAGCAGAGAAAGGCAGAGCAAGAGCCAATGGCTTGAAATAGAAGCTAGACAAATTCAAACAGGAAATAAGGTGCGAGCTGACCAACTGACATAGGGCCATTGTAAATTCCCTGTTAGTTTTGTGTTTGTACATTGTCTAGCACAAGGGGACCCTGGTCCTGGACCGGGGCGCCTCGCTACCACGGTAATACAAATAATTAACAATCGCCAATAGCTCTGCCTCACCCAGAAGTCCTGGCCTGAATACAGGAGTCACTGGGTGAGATTCTGTGGCCTGTGCTACGCAAGAAGTCGCCCCAGGATCGTAATCGGCTCTTCCCCCAAGACATTCAGCCATCACGTTACACCTGTTAATGGTTGATCTTTTCCCGTGGGATTGGGCAATACAGATTGGATGGAACTGTGCTCCATGGAACAAGGCCGATTCTGTGGCTGTTTGGCCCAGTTTTCTCCGTTTGCCCCAACAGGCCTATCTCTGCACAGGGAGACAGAACAAACGAGGAGATTTTTTAAAAAGCCCACCTCCGCAGCCAATCCCCCCCTTATTATTGCAAAGTAGGGGAGGGTTTGTGTGTTTTGATAAGGACTCACGGCCGATCCCAGGCCAGATAAGCAGCCATGTCGCTTCACACCAGGTCTGCAGTGCGTGGGTGCAGGATCTGTTGCAGCAGAAATGGAAGTGAATGGTTTCTCACCACTTCCTTTCCCTCTCTGTCTCTTTCTCTCTCTCGTCCCCCTTGTCAATTTCACATCCTGTTATTGATCACCACCCCCGCCACACCAAGGGGAGAGGTTTAAATCTACGAAAAAGTAGCTTGAGGTATTTCTGCGCAGGGGCTGTAGGAAACAGCTCTGACGTTGTGAAGTGCACCCCCAGACACAAGCCCGAGACACCGCTTCCGAGCCCCTCGGGCCAGATTTGCAAGTGTGCAGCACCCACAGCTGGAGGCAGGTTTTCCAAGGCGCTAAGCACCCAAGCCGCTGAGCTGCTTTGAGCACGTGTTTTGGCGTCCAAATGGGAACTGGGCTCTTCTGAACATTCTGGCCTGTGCTCTTCGCAGTCAGGGGCTGTAATGAGGTTCTTTCAGCTCCAACCACTTCCTCTTCCGTTTCACGGCATTTCTTGAATGGTTACTTGCACCTGCCGATATCCCCAGGAAAGAAACAAGGTTTCTGTTAGTGGCCGGCCAGCCTGAGCTGCGTCATTGCTTTGATCTCCCTGTGACATTGGCCCTGAACTCTCTACCTTTCTCTTCTCCCACTGACCTTCACCTGTCTTCGCTGGGGGTAGCGGTTGTGCCGACCTGGCTGATGGAGAGGGCTGAGGTACACCAGCTCCTCGGAGAGCCCTCCTGCCCCCAAGAGCAAGAGACTCTGCGCTAATTCAAACACGCTCATGTTAAAAGTGATGGTAAAAGTGCCTCCAAGGAGAGCCAAGCAGAGAGAATAGCAAATTATCTGGACAGTCACTGGAGGTTTGGGGGCAAATTCACGCCTGAGGAATAGGCTCGTAGAGTCATTTGCTGGCTGGAACATTCATCCAAACAGCATGGTTGTGCTCTGACGTTGCTGGCAGGTGCTGTGAGAGGCGTTTGGGGCATGTGACTCACCTGCAGAGGTTTTTTGGGGGGATGGGGCTTAGTTTGGCTCCTCTCCTGCTTCTTGTTGTGTGTGACTGAATCCTTGTGACACCAGGGTGGCACTTGAAAGCCAAGGGGAGAACTTGCACCTCCCTGGAGTAAGCTGTAGGATCAAGGTCTGGGGTTTAAGTATTCCGTGGGAGAAATCCCAGGAAGCCTCTAAATCTAGAAGCATCAATGGGATTGGCAGAGCCTCCTGGGCAGCCACTCACAAGAGCATGGCGGGGGAGGGGGGTGAACACAGATTCCTGCAGTGCTGTGTGGCACCTTTTCTGCGATTATCTACAAAACCAGACGCCCCCCCTGTGAATTCTGAAACATCGATCCCGAAGCTCGGTGGATTTGCTTTAGAGTGGTAGCAGAGGCAGGAGGGTTGAAGTGTTCGGAGAGGGGGCCCCGAAGTCCAGCCCCTCCCAGTCCATATTTAGGCAGCTAAATAAAAGCAGCCTGCATTTCCACGCTGGTGCTAAGCACCCACAGTGAGCAGGAAGCCCCACTTATTTTGGGACCTCATCTCCTAGCTCGGGTACTTCTCTGGCTCATGTTACTGTAGTAGCTGTGCGTCTCACATTCCCTGTGAGCTAGGCCGGGGCTATTACCCGCATTTTACAGCTGGAGAACTGAGGCCCAGAGGCTAAGTGACTTACCGGTAAATCATACAGGGAATTTGGGGCACGGCAGGGAATTGCAGTTGGGTGAGTGAAGTCACAGGCGCTTGCTCTAACCCCCGGGCCATCCTTCTGCTGCTCACGTAAAGCAGCCGCATAAAGAACATAAAGCAGGGGCCGGTGGGGAGGACATTGCGGGGCTGGGATCAGGCTTGTGCCCAGCAGAATGGCAGGGCCCATCTAGACCATGACAAGGGCCTGTAACGGGTGAGAATGCCCTAAACGTGACGCCGGCAGTGATGTCGTTCTGGTGAAGGGAAATGATGGTGCTTTATCGTGGCTGGAGGACGCAGTGGGTGGAAGCGATACTGCAGAAGAGGAATCTCGAAATGCAAATGAGGAACCAGCGCTGAAGCACCCAACGCCCCTGCAGCCAGACACCTTGGGCCGTGACCTCAAAGCAGACGAGGCTAAACCCATGCACAGCTACAGAGGCTGGGGTTTCCAAACGAGCCGAAGGGAAGGAGCCATCCAATGTCCATGGAAATCCAGCCGGGACGGCTGTGACTCTAGGGCTCCTGCTCTTTTAAGGGCTGAGGAGTCCTGGACTCTGCAGGCTGGAGAGACAAGCAGCCAGTTTGTGTCCGGCACCATGGAGCCGGCCGGGGAACACATGCCCTGCTCTCCTGCCTGAGACGTGGATTCTGATTCTCCTTGTTTTGTTCTTGCTGTTGCACGCAGCCAGAACAAATCCAGAAATTGCCACCAGATGTGCCAGGGCGAGCTACACACCCGCGGCTGCGCTGGCAGGTCTGTCAGCTTCCAACACATAGAACCCAGTGAGCACCACTGGAGGACTCACAGACAATTTAAAGAGTTCTTACCCAATTCCGGTATGCTCCCGTTCTCTGTTTAAACCCTTCCGGCTGCTCTTTGTGAATGGGAAAAGCCCTGGGAGAGGTTCAGCATTTGCACTGGTGGAGCTGGGAGCGTGGTGTGGCCTGCGGCTAGGACGCGTGACAGGGAGAGCTGAGGCAGTCTAAGTAGCACTCGGCGCAGGCCTGTTTGCACTGAGCTCTGTACGCTGGGCAGGTCAAGCATTCATCGGTGGGAGGGTTGTGCCAGGCTGGCTGGCTGCACCTAGAGGGAATGGATTTCTGTAGCCTACAGCTCCTACGAGCTCTCCTTAAGGGCTCCCCTCCCGTTTCTCTCTGGGGGTGCCTGACCTCCCCAGGACCCTTACTTCACTTCTTCACCCCAAAAAGATATTCACTGACTTTGTTTGAGCCCGGGGCACCTCCCTGGCGTGGCTGTGCATGGCCCAGCACTGCTTTCCCAGTGGCACGGGCAATGCACAAGTTCACCGCAGTACCTCAGTCCTCTGACTCTCATCTCCTTTGTGTCTCCTTGTGTCTCCTTGTGCAGACAACACCCAGTTCCTGCAGGGTCTCCCCCTCCCCCAGGGGGCCTGGGGAGCAGGCTCCTTAGCACCTCAGAGGTGTGGGGGAGCGGGTGTGCCCAGGAGGGAGTGCACATATGAACATGTGTGTGCGCGCAGGTGTGCAAATGGGGTGTGTGCTGTGCCGAGGGTGCGCATATGTGTGCGGGGTGCCTGCCTCTGCAGCTACGTGACTGGCAGAGTGAGATGAACAGAGCCCTGGTGTTCTCCAAGCAGCCCCACACTTTGCACAGAAGCCAGCCCTGTCCCTGCCCATCTCTCCCCACCGGCTCATCTTCTGTGATGCACAGGCCGAGCGCTCAGAGTGCAAGGCTGCACTTTGATGAGCAGCCCCGGGTCCAGGCTGGCTGAGCTGGCCTCCCCACCCCCACCAGCACCTGGCAGTGAACCAAAGCCCCCAAACTCATAGGTGCTTCACGCTCCAGACCCCAAGCACTCCAATGTGTGGGGTAATCCCCTAGGGCCTGCCCCCTCAGCCTGTACTAGATTCTGGGCCAGGTTAGCCTTGTCAGGGGCCCCAGTTCCCTCCCTGGCCCCCTGGCAGGCCGGGGCTGGACTGGGAAAGGCACAGCCGGGCTAAGCTGGCGTGATCCCCCTGGCGGTACCATGGGCCCTCTTGCATCTGGCTCACCATCTGCATGGCGTGCCCCCCTCCCCTGCTAACCTCCCCCACCTCTCATCAGCAGCTCCCCCAGCCCTTGGTCCCTCCTCTCCCCCTTTGGAGCCCACCTGCCATCGGGCTCCCTCAACCCCCATCACCTCCCTTGCTTCCTCCCCCGCTATCCCATGCCCTCTTTGGCCTGTCCCTTCCCTTCCATCTCCCCATCTCCTACCCAGCCTATGGGTGACCCGTCTTCTCAGTCCCTGTTCCTTTGTGCCCTGTTGGGCTAACGCCTCATTTACCCCCACACACACACCCTCCATGCACCCCACCTGCGCCCACCCCCACTGCACCTCTGGTACCAACTTGTTTGTCACGGTCTCCGCTCTCCAGTGAATCAGCGGAGTGGGAGGAACAATAAGCACAGGCAGAATTGACGAATTGTGTCTGCAATCGGGAGGGAAGAACCGCACCAGAAACTTGCTGCAAAGGCTTGTGCTCACGGAGAGCCATGTGCTGGGAAGGCAGCACCTGCAGAGGGCACAGATCGCACCCAGTTGGCAGCAGGACTGCTCCAGGGCAGGTGAGGCGCTGGCTTGGGCTTTGTGCTCAGAACTGTCATCCTGGCGGCATGTGGGGGGAGAGGGATGTGACCAAGTCATCCCCTGGGGTGGTGGGGAGGGAGATCAGCAGGGAGATGTGGCTGGTGGCTGTCTAGGCAGTGAGCATGCACCAGACTGGGAACCAGGAGACCTGGGTTCTACCCCTGCTGTGTCACCTGGGGCAAGTCACTTCCAGGCTCTGTGCCTCACTTTGCCCTCCCACCATTTGCAGTGTTGCCAACTCTCGTGATTTCTCTGCGAGTGATGGGATTTTGGCCAGGGCTGGAGCCAGCTCTGACATGACAGGGGAAGCTCCTCCGGTGAATTTCAGCCCTATCTGGGGACCCCCGCCCCACTCCCCGATTGGCTGCCTGCTCCACTTGCTAGCCTCCTGGGTCTGAGCAACCAATCACAGCTGCTGCAGGCAGAGCAGCAGGGACAGGAGAGATCTTCTCCTTGCAGCCCCCCCAAGAAGGGGTGCAAGTGGGAACAGTCCTTGGAGCCATCTCCTAGCCTGGATCGGGGGAGGGGACCCTGCTGCAGTCCCTCCCCCCAGGCCTGGGATAGAGGTTGAAGACTCCCAGAGAGGAGGAGGCTGAACTGATGTGGGATTTGGGGGAACAGGCTTGATTTGGAGGTTGGGAGGCAGATCAGTGGATGGACTGATGGGGTGAGAGCTCCTGCAGCGGGAGCCCAAATCACTGTACCCAGTAAAACTGGGAGAGGGGGCAACGCTGTCACCTGCACACTGGGGATAGGCAAAAAACAGCCCCCCAAAAACACAGGTAGGAAGGTTTTGGGGGCCAATCTCCTGATCTCTTTGGTCAATCTCCTGATCTCGCTCATGATTGTTGCTCTCTTGAGGTTGGCAGTGCTGCTTTTGTCTGCCTTGGCTTTTTAGACTGTGAGCCCCATGGGGCAGGGACTGCCTTTCACCGTGTACAACAGGCCCCGGGTCTCAGCTGGGGCTTCCCGTCATTTTGATGATAGAATCATAGAATATCAGGGTTGGAAGGGACCTCAGGAGGTCATCTAGTCCAACCCCTGCTCAAAGCAGGACCAATCCCCAACTAAATCATCCCAGCCAGGGCTTTGTCAAGCTGAGCCTTAAAAACCTTTAAGGAAGGAGATTCCACTACCTTCCTAGGTAACCCATTCCAGTGCTTCACCACCCTCCTAGTGAAATAGTGTTTCCTAATATCCAACCTAGACCTCCCCCATTGCAACTTGAGACCATTACTCCTTGTTCTGTCATCAGGTACCACTGAGAACAGTCTAGATCCATCCTCTTTGGAACCTGCTTTCAGGAAGTTGAAAGCAGCTATCAAATCCCCCCTCATTCTTCTCTTCTGCAGACTAAACAATCCCAGTTCCCTCAGCCTCTCCTCATAAGTCATGTGCTCCACCCCTTAATCATTTTTGTTGCCCTCTGCTGGACTCTTTCCAATTTTTCTATATCCTTCTTGTAGTGTGGGGCCCAAAACTGGACACAGTACTCCAGATGAGGCTTCACCAGTGCCAAATAGAGGGGAAATGATCACATCCCTCGATCTGCTGGCAATGCCCCTACTTATGCAGCCCAAAATGCCATTAGCCTTCTTGGCAACAAGGGCACACTATTGACTCATATCCAGCTTCTTGTCCACTGTAACCCCTAGGTCCTTTTCTGCAGAACTGCTGCCTAGCCGCTTGGTCCCTTGTCTGTAGTGGTGCATGGGATTCTTCCATCCTAAGTGCAGGACTCTGCAATTGTCCTTGTTGAACCTCATCAGATTTCTTTTGGCCCAATCCTCTAATTTGTCTAGGTCCCTCTGTATTCTATCCCTACCCTCCAGTGTATCTACCACTCCTCCCAATTTAGTGTCATCTGCAAACTTGCTGAGGGTGCAGTCCACGCCATCCTCTGGATCATTAATGAAGATATTGAACAAAACCGGCCCCAGGACCGACCCTTGGGGCACTCCACTTGATACCGGCTGCCAACTAGACATGGAGCCATTGATCACTACCTGTTGAGCCCAATGATCTAGCCAGCTTTCTATCCACCTTATCATCCATTCATCCAGCCCATACTTCTTTAACTTGCTGACAAGAATACTGTGGGAGACCGTATCAAAAGCTTTGCTAAGGTCAAGGAATAACAAGTTCACTGCTTTCCCCTCATCCACAGAGCCAGTTATCTCATCATAGAAGGCAATTAGGTTAGTCAGGCCTGACTTGCCCTTGGTGAATCCATGCTGACTGTTCTTGATCACTTTCCTCTCCTCTAAGTGCATCAGAATTGATTCCTTGAGGACCTGCTCCATGATTTTTCCAGGGACTGAGGTGAGGCTGACTGGCCTGTAGTTCCCCGGATCCTCCTTCTTCCCTATTTTAAAGATGGGCACTACATTAGCCTTTTCCCAGTCATCCGGGACCTCCCTGATCGCCAGGAGTTTTCAAAGATAATGGTCAATGGCTCTGGAATCGCGATGTAACCTGTGACAAAGGGCTGGTGCCTCATGAAGAGCTCTGGATCCCTGAGGGCAGGGACAATCCTGCTTGGGATGCTCTGGAAGCAATTGCATAGCAAACGCAGCAGCCCTGACCCCCTAGGGCGGGAAGCACCTTGGAGGCCAAGCTTGCGTTGCTGTCCTGCAACAGTACCATTGTGGGCCCTTTGCACAAGAACAGGGGTTCTGGGCCCAAGGCCCTGGCCAGATTCCAACTTGGAACTGTCCCATCTAGTCCAGTATCCTGTCTCTGACTGTGGCCAGCACCAGATTTTTCAGAGTAAGGTGCAAGTCCTCCACAGTGGATAAAGGGAAAAGCTAGAGCTGGGTGGGGAGGAGGGGATTAGATTGCACAAGATCCTTTGGATGGAGGCTGGAGCTGGTGGGAGGGACCAGGAGCCAGGGATTTGGGGCATGGAAAAGATTGTGATTGGGGAAGGAGCCACATGAGGGCTAGGAGGAGACTGGGACTGGCTGGGCAAGGACCTTGCAGAGGAGCCAGGGATGCAGAGACTGGGGAAGGGGACTGGGACTCAGATTCATTTGTTGCAGAAGTTGGAAAGCACAGAGTGAAGGAGGCTGTGGTTTAAATGAAGAGAACAGATAAATCAGTTGAATGCTGCTCTAGATAATTGGATTTTCTCCCTGCCTCGGCCACAAAGTTCCTGTGGTGTTTCAGAAAGTGGAGGAAGTGACCTCCAGGGGGATACCTGTTTTAGACTAGATTCTGACCAGCAGGGAGGGATTGGTAGGGAATCTGAATGTGGAAGGCAGTCGGGGTGAAAGTGAACATGAAATGATCGATTTCATGACTCTAAGGAAAAGAAGGAGTGAAAGCAGCAGAATAAGGACAATGGACTTCAAAAAAGCCAAGTTTACCAAACTCAGAGAACTGGTAGGGTAAAGTCCTGTGGGAAGAAAATCTAAGGGACAAAGGAGTTCAGGACAGCTGGCAGTCTCACAAGGAGATAATATTAAGGCAGAACAGCAAACTATCCCAATATGAAGGAAAGACTGGAAGAATAGTAAGAAGCAAATATGGCTCTATCAGTAGCTCTTTAATGACCTGAAAATCAAAAAGGAATCTTACAAGAAGGGGAAACATGAACAAATTGCTAAAGAGGAGTACAAAAGAATAGCACCTGCATGTAGAGACAAAATCAGAAAGGCTAAGACACAAAATGAGTTATCCCTAGTAAAGGACTCAAGGGGCAACAAAAGAGGTTCTTAAAATACATTAGGAGCAAGAGAAAAATGAAGGGAAGTGTAGGTCCTTTACTTAGTGGGGAAGGAGAGCTAATAACAGACATCAAAAAGTCTGAGGTGTTGAATGCCTATTTTGCTTCAGTCTTCTCTATAAAGGTTAACAATGACCAGATACTCAACACAATTAATATTCACAAGAAGGAGAAGGAGCACAAGCCCAATAAGGGAAAGAACAGCTTAAAGAATATTTAGATAAATTAAATGTATTCAAATCAATGGGGCGAGCCTGATGACTTTCATCCTAGGATACTTAAGGAACCAGCTGAAGCAATCTCAGAACCATTAGCAATTATCTTTGAGAACTCATGGAGGATGGGTGAGGTCCCAGAGAACATTAAAAAGGGGAACAAAGAGGACCTGGGAAGTTATAGACCAGTTAGCCTAACTTGGATACCTGGAAAGATTCTGGAACTAAACAATCGGTTTGTAAACACCTAGAGGATAATAGAGTTAAAAGGAATAGCCAGCATGGCTTTGTCTAGAACACGTCATGCCAAACCAACCTAATTTCCTTCTTTGACAGAGTTACTGGCCTAGTGGATTGGGGGGAAGCCGTAGATGTGATGTATCTTGATTTTAGTAAGACTTTTGACACAGTCCCACAGGAGAGTCTCATAAGCAAACTATGGAAATACAGTTTAGATTAAATTACTATAAGGTGGATACACAACTGGTTGAAGGACCATCCTCAAAAGAGTAGTTATCAATGGTTTTCTGCCCAAATGGGAGGATGTTTCTAGTGGGGTCGCACAAAGGCCAGTCCTGAGTCTGGCACTAATCAATGTTTTCATTAGTGCTGGGGATAATGGAGGGGAGAGCGTGCTTATACAGTTTACAGCTGATGCCAACCTGGGAGGGGCTGCTAGTGTCAGGAATCAGGGCCTGCAGCGGAGCCAGTCTCTGGATAACCGAATGAGTGCAGGTGGCCTGTAACAGGTTGCCTGACTGGCTACCTGACCGGTTTGGTGGGAAGAGCCAGCAGCAACAGTTCGGTGGCTACTCAAACCATTTTCCCATGGCTGTGATCACTCTGGCACCTGCTTGCTTCCAGCCCTGCCCCTGTCTTGGCCCTGTCTTGCCTCATCCCAGGTAACCCAGTTCTGACCCTCAGCTTCAATTCCTAACCTCTGACTTTGGCTCTGACCCTTAACTCTGGCATCTGGCCTTTGACTCCTGCTCTGACCACTGGACATGACCTCTACATCCCGGTCACGTGAGAGCAAGCGCTTTGGAGGACAGGATTAGAATTCAAAGCAACCATGACGACGTGGAGAACTGGCTGGAAATCAACAAGATGAAATTCAATTAAGACAAGTGCAAAATACTACACCTGGGAAGGAAAAATCAAATGCACGATTACAAAATGGAGAATAATTGGCTAGGCAATAGTACTGCTGAAAAGGACCTGGGAGGTATAGTGGATCACAAAAATAGTGAGTCAACAGTGTGATGCAGTTGTGAAAAAAGCTTCTACCATTCTGGGGTGTATTAACGGGAGAGTTGTACATAAGGTACGGGAGGTAATTGCACGGCTCTGCTTGGCGCTGATGAGCTCCATCTGGGGTGCTGTGTCCAGTTCTGGGTTCAACACTTTAAGAAGTATGTGGACAAATTGGAGAGAGTCCAGAGGAAAGCAACCAAGATACTAAAAGAAGGTTTAGAAACCCTGACCTCTGAGGAAAGGTTAAAAAAACTGGTCATGTTTAGTCTGGAGAAAAGACAGCTGAGGATGGACCTGATAAATCTTCAAATATGTGAAGGGCTGTTATAAAGAGGACGAAGATCAGTTGTACTCCATGTCCACTGAAGGTAGGACAAGAAGCAACAGACTTAATCTGTTGCAAGAGAGACTTAGGTTAGATATTAGGAAAAACTTCCTAATTCTAAGGATAGTTAAGCTCTGGAAAAGGCTTCCAGGGGAGGTTGCGGAATCCCCATCACTGGAGGTTTTTAAGAGCAGTTGGACAAACACCTGTCAGGGCTGGTCTAGGTTACTTATCATAGAATCATAGAATATCAAGGTTAGAAGGGACCTCAGGAGGTCATCTAGTCCAACCCCCTGCTCAAAGCAGGACCAATCCCCAATTAAATCATCCCAGCCAGGGCTTTGTCAAGCATGGCCTTAAAAACCTCCAAGGAAGGAGATTCCACCACCTCCCTAGGGAACCCATTCCAGTGCTTCACCACCCTCCTAGTGAAAAAGTTTTTCCTAATATCCAACCTAAACCTCCCCCACTGCAACTTGAGACCATTGCTCCTTGTTCTGTCATCTGGTATCACTGAGAACAGCCAAGCTCCATCCTCTTTGGAACCCCCCTTCAGGTAGTTGAAGGCTGCTATCAAATCCCTCCTCATTCTTCTCTTCTGCAGACTAAATAATCCCAGTTCCCTCAGCCTCGCCTCATATGTCATGTGCTCCAGCCTGCCTCAGCGCAGGGGGCTGGACTTGATGACCTATCAAGGTCCCTTCTAACCCTGTCTGTCTTTATATTCTGTGTTTGTAGAGTGTCTCACACAAGGGAGCCCTGACCCCTAGCTAGGCCTTCTAGGCACTATTGTAATACATCTAATAAATAATAGTGATACTCCTTTTCAGATACAACCTACCATTTTGCTTGCTCTTGTCACTGCCTGTGGACATAATGAGACCCGGAGCTTTCTCCTGAGGTGTTACAGCTCATGTAGAAGTCAGCAATGTGTGGTGAAATTCAAATTGTTCCTGCCAATGATCATTATCTACATTTGCACGTATCTACAGGCAATTGCAACTGGTTGTGTGTTGGCCAATTGCCTTGCATTGGTCGGGCTTCCTGGAATTGAATAACTCAGAGAGAGAAAGTGGGTGAGGTAATATCTTTTATTGGACCAAGTTCTGATGGTGATAGAGACAATATTTGGAGCTACCCAGAGATCTTCTTTAGGTCTGGGAAAGGTACTCAGTGCATGGCTAAATACAAGAACAGATAGTTTAGCATACATAATTAGCACATATTCTAAAGGAACAGTCAAGGTGAAGTGGCCCATTAGCATCTCTGCAGTCATAGGACAAAAAGGGGAGTTAGTGGGTTACAGATTGTTGTAATAAGTCGTAAATCCAGTGTCCTTATTAAGACCATGATTTTTAGTGTCTAGCAAAGTTACGAATTTCATCTCCCAGGCTTGGCTTTTGAAAGTGTTGTGCAGGTTTCCTTTGAAGATGAGGACTAAGAGGTCAGCTATGGAGTGATCACTTTGTGAAAAGTATTCACCCACAGGTGTAGGGTTGGCGGTATCCCTGGAAGTTTCATCACATGACATAATCTTTAATTCCAGATAATCTTTAATTCCCAGAAACTCCAGGATAATCCTGGAGCGTTGGCAACCCTATGCAGGTGATAGGGTGTTTTTGTCTTTTATCATTTTCCTGTGCGAGGCCATTTGAGAGGGTAGTGATTGTCCACTTTCATCCACATAGTTGTTATCGGGGCATTTAGTGCACTGGATGAAGTACATGGAATGCTCCAAATAAAGCTATTACCTCACCCACCTTGTCTATCTAATAGTCTGGGGCAACACGGCTCCAATAACACTGCATATATTGAATAACTCAGATCATTTTGCAACATCCACAAAATCTGCCCCATCACTGCTCATCTCCCCCCCCCCCCCCCAGATAATAACAAATAACAGAGCTGGTCAAAATTTTTCTGTCAAAATTGTTTTTGATGGGAAAATCACGGTTTTGATTAAATTTACTTTTTTTTGCAACAAGTGTCTGCTTTCCTTGAAAAATTTTAACCTTTCACTGAAAAACCAAACACCTGAAAAATGAAATATTAGAGCCAAAACTAGGAATATTTCCACTTGCAAATATGAGGCACCCAAACTACAACTCCTATAAGGCACTATAGCAGCTTTTCAGAATTTAAATTTTTCACTTTTTTTTGCCAAAAAGTCAATTTTTTCAGTGGAACACCCATCCCCCAATTTTCTGACCAGCTTTAATAAATATGCTAAAGGACACCTGTCCGGTTCAGTTTCACTGTTAGCCCTGTTCCATATTGACGACTGTACCTATCCTTCAAGTCAAGGGTGTGAAACTGATGTGCAAAGCCCTGTATGATTTCAGCCCTGGCTGTCAGGGAGACCCACTTCTTCCACTAGCAATGGCTGGAAAGAAGCTGATGCCCTCCTGCTGGCCAAGCCTGGGCAGGAACAGCGGGAGCTGCAGATGGGGCAGTTCTACTGGAGGCACTTGGCTCTAGGATCACGTCCTTTCTTAGTCCAACCGCACCCGACCTATCCGCCTGGTGAGGCTGTCTCTTTGCTCTGCACTTGGCCCGGGTGATGGAGCTCTGTTCCCAGCACACCTCTGCACTGGGTTAATATTACATTATGGCTTGTGCATTTTGCAGGGTTCGTCCCAGCTCCCAGGATCAATAGAGATAGGAATCTTTGTAAAGCTGTCAGAGGAATGAACATATAACCCCCCGCCCAGGCCTTCCACACACGCACTTCTGCTATGAGCCCAGTGACATGGGTAGCCACATGGGGGGCTGAGCAGGGCTCGGAGATCACCAATGCTGGTGCCTCTTCCAGCTCTCCAGCACCCTGGCTGATTCCAGAAGCAGGCTGCGGAGAAGGCGGAGTAGAGGGTGTCTGGGATCCCTGAGGTGACTGCTGGCCAGGAGGAGGAGGAAGGGCCCAGAGCCGGGAAGCATTCCTACAGAGCATGGCCCAGGCACCTCGAAGGTGAGGAGCAGGGCCCCTGAGGCAAATGTTCGGGTACAGCGGGGTAGGGACGGAAGAGAGGAAGGAAACGAGCAGCAAAGTGTGTCTCTCGAGAGCCTGGGCCAAGATAAACAGGAAGAGCTGGAGGGGCTGAGCCAGGAAGAGAAGGAGGATGTGTGTGGGGCTGGTGGGAGAGGACCCAGGGCAGGGGAGTCCAGGCTTGTCTACACCAATGGGAGGCTAGCGGCATGGCTATGGTGCCACAGCTATGCCAGCGTAGCCCTGTAGTACAGCCGATAGCCCGCAGCGATAGCTCCGTCGGTCAGAACTCCTGCACCTCCCCGAGCGGCGGAAGCATTCTCCCATTGACCTAGTCACACCTACCCCAGGGGTTAGGTTGGCAGAGCTCTGTCCTCAATTCACCCCCCACCCCAGCCATGGTCTCCATGGGGAGTCTCAGAGGTTAAAGTCAGGAGAGGGAATGGTGGCTACTGCCTGGCCGAGGGAGAACAGCTCTCCTGACAGCGAAGCTCTGACAGCCTCTGGGTTAAAGAGGCTGGGGACAGAGGAGTCAGGGGAGCGTGTGCTGTGGGGACCATGCAGGGCCAGGGCTCCCGGAGCAAGTCTCCAGCGGGGAAGCCCCAGGGCCTGCATCTCATGCTGTGCTTAATTTGTGCCAGGGCATGCCTGGGCTGAGCCCTGGCACCTCTGGGCCTGACAGTTCAGAGCCCCGGCGCCTCCGGGCCTGGCGGTTCAGAGCCCCGGCACCCCTGGGCCTGGCGGTTCAGAGCCCCGGCACCCCTGGGCCTGGCGGTTCAGAGCCCCGGCACCCCTTGGCCTGACAGTTCAGAGCCCTGGCACTGCTGGGCCTGGTGGTTCAGAACCCCGGCACCGCTGGGCCTGGCGGTTCAGAGCCCCGGCACCCCTGGGCCTGGCGGTTCAGAGCCCCGGCACCGCTGGGCCTGGCGGTTCAGAGCCCCGGCACCCCTGGGCCTGGCGGTTCAGAGCCCCGGCACCGCTGGGCCTGGCGGTTCAGAGCCCCGGCACCGCTGGGCCTGGCGGTTCAGAACCCCGGCACCGCTGGGCCTGGCGGTTCAGAGCCCCGGCACCCCTGGGCCTGGCGGTTCAGAGCCCCGGCACCGCTGGGCCTGGCGGTTCAGAGCCCCGGCACCCCTGGGCCTGGCGGTTCAGAGCCCCGGCACCGCTGGGCCTGGCGGTTCAGAGCCCTGGCACCGCTGGGGCCTAGCGGTTCAGAACCCCGGCACCGCTGGGCCTGGCGGTTCAGAACCCCGGCACCGCTGGGCCTGGCGGTTCAGAACCCCGGCACCGCTGGGCCTGGCGGTTCAGAGCCCCGGCACCGCTGGGCCTGGCGGTTCAGAGTCCTGGCACCGCTGGGCCTGGCGGTTCAGAGCCCCGGCACCCCTGGGCCTGGCGGTTCAGAACCCCGGCACCGCTGGGCCTGGCGGTTCAGAGCCCTGGCACCGCTGGGCCTGGCGGTTCAGAGCCCTGGCACCGCTGGGCTTGGCGCATCAGTTATGAATGTAAAAAAATTGCTTGAGCCCCAGCACCTCTCATTACAAGTTAAGCACTGATCTCATGGGAGTTCTCCGTGCTTCCCTGTTTAATGGCCAGTGGGCTCCGGATATGGACTAGGGATGATATCCTGCCTGGCTGGGGGCAGAGGGGGTGGCATGCCATTGGAGGCAAGCACTGTGAGATCTGACACTGGCCAAATGGGAGGAAAAGGGGGCAAACCTGGCGGTCCTAGGAGATTCCAGTGCCACCCCTCCCAGGGTAGGGACTGCTAGGGGCTCACTCTCCCAGAGGAGCAGCACGGGCAGCGGGCTGGAGAGGGGGCTTTTGGGGCAGCCATTAAGGGGGCAGGGAAGGGGAGAGGAGTGGGAGCTTGCAGGAGGGTTTCCTTGGAGGCAGAATTGGAAGGGAGAGGGGCTGTGAATACGACTGGGGATTCAGAGATGGGACGAGACAGAAAGTTCCTGGTTAGAGGGAAGATATGTGGCAAGTAGGGGATGAGGCTGGGCTCAAGCGATCTCCTCACCCCAGATCCGGGCACTGATGGAGCTGTGCACTCGGGAATCCTCAGGGAATGCAAAGACCCTCGCTGGCTGTGGACTCTACTGGGAGCAGGAGGAGAGCAGTGCCTGGAGCTGGGGCACAGCACGTTCCCCCCTCCTCCCCCATACTGAGGGTCATGGGCAGAACTCAGTGGGAGTCGAGGCAGAAGCAGATGGGGAAGAGGGATCCCATGCAGACCAGGCTGGGGAGTGGTGGCTGGAAACAGTCCTGCGGGGACTCTGGGGCACAGGGAGGGGTTGTGTAGGGCCAGACAGGTCATCGTGCAGCAGGTATGGGCCAGGTGAACCCCTCTCCCACCCACCGGGGAGGGGGCAGTACCACAGCATGGGGAGCAGGAAGCTTCTCTAGACCCAAAGTCTCTTTCTGCCTAACCCATGCCCTGCCCCCTGCCTCACGCCCCCTTGGGGATCCCTGCCTGTTTGTTCTGTTGCCCAGGCCGGTCTCAGCTGCAGCAAGTCTGTTGGGGCGGCCATGTGCTGGTGCACCCCCATGCTGGGCAGGACGATGGCCCTCCATGGGCCAGCCCCAGGGCCAGCCCCGCTGGCCCCTCCACTCTGGCAGCATGTCCTGCCCTGGCAGGCAGACCCCTGCTCCACAGGGGCAGCAGAGGGGTGGGCAGGGCCTGGCCCCACCTGAGCCCCGTGGGGAGCTCGCCGGGGAGGGGTGGGGGTGTGCCTGCCTAGCACAGGCCGGATGGAGCGGTGCTGCGGAGCGTGTGGCCGGTATGTGCGTGGGCGGCAGGCAGGGTGGGGGGAGAAGCGGGGAGAGGAAGCAGCAGAGGCAACAGAGTCTCCTTGATAAGCAGTTTCCTGAACACTTTCAAACCCTGGCGCCTGACCCACTCATGCACCACGCACAGCCCGAGTGCTGAGGAGCCGCGGGGCCGGCCCGCTCGGGGCCCCAGGTAAGCGCCCGGAGCGATCCTGGACTAGCCTCCAGCTATGGGGCAGCCAGGGCCCTGAGCTGGGGACGGGTGGGCAGCAGGTCCTGGGCACCTCTGGGCTGCAGATATGTGCAGAGATGATGTGTAGGGCAGGTCTGTGCCTTGGTGGCTTCCTGACGAGCAGGGCAGCACAGATACCATGGGGCTGGGCACAGGATTAGGACCTGGACTGCAGCACCAGGCAGAGGCTATGGTGGGGCCTGTCCCGACATGGCGCCCGGGTTCACCGTGCGTGGCACCGGCCGGGTGCTCCTAGCTAGGTGTGTCTGGAGATGGCTGAGGGGCTGCATTGGCATTAAAAGGCTGGTGCCCTTTACCCAGTGATCACACTCCAAGGCTGGACTCCTCTGAGGACACCCACCCCGGCCTGCCAGTGGGGTTCCCCACACAGGCCTTGGCGGGAGGAAGGGGGAAGGTCAGAACTCAGCCCCTCCCTCCCTTAGCCCAAACAGGTGCACCTCGAGTCTGTCAGGCAGGGATGGTGGGGTTTGCAGGGGAACTCCTCCCATCTCCCGAGGGCCATTCAGCCAGGCACGGACCCCCTGGCATGGAGCCGGGTATAAACCTGGCAGAGCTGGGTGCCACATTCCTCCACAGCATGGTGAGCCATGGGGAAGTGGAACAGCGACCCTGGCCCCCTCCACAACAGATGGGTCCCAGCCACAGCCCCATGAGCCCTGGGCACTGTTAGGATCTGGGTTCTGCTTGGCCCATGGTCCCCAGCTGCCTGTGTGCAGTGCCTCATCCTCACACTTTTGGACACAGCCTGCTCAAACCCCATCCCTCTGGGCTGTCCTGCCCTCTAGGCCCCCTTGCTGTGGGGAGGTACAAGGCCTAGCCCCACCAGCCTGGTCTTGAGTTCATCTTTAATGCCAAGAGTGGGGTGCCCGGGGAGGAGGCTCATAGTGAGGCCTGGGCTTGGGGATCGTGGGGCAGATCTAGATTAGCTTTCTAGTTATACTGAAACTGAGACCTGGCTCCGAAGGAGGATCTGAGCCCATGACGGGGCTGTGCCCAGGCCCAGCTGAGGGGGACCTCTGGACACCCCCTGTGAGAGCCAGGAGGTGCTGCAGGACCCATGAGAACTGGATGGAGAAGGAGAAATATAGACCCCCCCCCACCTCCCATGCTAGCCCCTCAACCTCTGTTCCAGACTCCATCTCTCTCCCTCACAATTCCCCAATGCTGGCTCCTCGGTATTTTGGATCATGTGAGGCTGATAAGCAGGCCCCAGCCTGGGGCTGGCTAGTCCCCGAACCAAGCAGACTGTAGCAGAGTGACACGTCCTTGTCTGCACGGGAAAGCTGCACCAGGCTAGCTTAGGGCTCTCTCCAACCAGGTTAGTTTAACCTCTGTGTGGACGCTCAGATTTCAGGCTAAAAGCAGCGGCTTGCAGTTTGGTTTCAACCTCTTCCCATTCGGCGGAACCTACGTTGACCTAAGCCTAGTTAACGTGGAATAAGCCTGTCCACACAGCCTAGCACACCGCTCTAACAAAACCAACCTAAAACCTGATTTAAGTTCAGCTGCTGCAGCTTTCCCTTAGCCAGGGCCCGAGAGCGCACGCCAGAGCGCGCTTGATTCTCTCCATCAAAATGGCGGAAAGAAGGAAGGTTGTCCACATGAGAACATCACTCTAATTTCATGCACATTTCCCCTCTCACTCCCCTTAGAGGAAGCCTGGAGTGTCTCTTTTGAAGCCATAGAAGTTACTTCACTGACACCTTAATTATAGGTATCAGAGTGGTAGCAAAAACAATGAGAAGTACTTGTAGCACCTTAGAGAATAAGCTTATGCCCAAATAAATTTGTTAGTCTCTAAGGTGCTACAAGAACTCCTCATTGTTTTTGCTTAATTATAGGTGTGGCTTTAGAGCCAATACTGAAACCTGCGTCAAAGGCTGCACAGATGCTCAGATGTTGGTTTTCCACTAGGCTGATTTCAGTCTAGCTTAGGTCAGCTGCAAGTAGATTTAATCT
Organism: Mauremys reevesii; assembly: GCF_016161935.1. NCBI lineage: Eukaryota > Metazoa > Chordata > Testudines > Geoemydidae > Mauremys > Mauremys reevesii. The sequence goes on along the minus strand of NC_052626.1, from coordinate 123,246,423 downwards.
AAACCCAAACAAGCTGCTTTTAAACTGAAATCGGAGCCCACGCAGGGGGTTGCATCAGCTGAACTGTCTTGATTTAAAAGCCAATCTGTGACCTTGTCCACACACACAAACATCCTGCTGTCGCTCTCCCAGTCTAATGAAAGGGTGGCGGCAGCTGTGCCGGTACAAAGGGGTTTACACCGGGATCGCTTATTCCATACAAGAAGGGGAATAAGGCGCCTTTATCCCAATGTTATGGTGTCTGGTGCTATCGGTGTAGCTAACAAATCCATCCCCTAGTCGACATGGCTATACCGGTGTAAAACCTGGGTGCAGAGCAGGCCTGAGTTAAACCGGTGCAATTTCCCATGCACCAAGGCAAGGAAGCAAGGGAGGACCCATCCCCTTGGCTCTTTCCAGCCTGCTGGCACGCTGTCTCCCGGCTCCCTGCCCGTTTTCCCTGTGTTCGTCCTTTGGCGCCAGCCCCCCAAGTCTCAACCCTCCCAGAAGCTGGGCAGCTGGGGTGAGCCCGTGCTTTCCAAGGCTGGACCCTCCGCTGCCAGCAGCCTTACCAGTTGTTCCCCGCTGCCCCAGCCAATCAGCCTCGGCGGCATGCAGTCTTACTCAACTGCATGGTTAAGCCAGCTTCCTCCAACGGTCGGTGCGGGGACAGTGGCGGGGAGGGGGTGGGGAATCTCTCTGAGCCGGTGCCTTCTCTCTTCAGAGCTCCCGTGTCAGCACAGAGCATGTATCCCCGTGGCCCTGGAGAGCCTGGCCCATAGGGCTGTGCTGCCTGGGGCAGAGAAGCAGCGCCAGCCCTGCCCATTGCTCAGGTGGCAGAGTACCAGGGAACAATTGATCCCGCTGCTTCCTTACAGCCTTATTCCTCCCCATTGTCTTTACCCCTCTTCCCCCTACCCCAGTCCATTCCTCCCCTGTACCCTTCTCCTTCCCCTCCCTCCTGATGGCATGGAGCAGGGAAGCTGGCACTGTCCCTGGGTCCCGCTAGCATCGTCCCTCCTGCAGCTCCACAGAGAGCTCGGAGCCGATGGGCCCCAATCCCTGGCTGGGGTCACTCGTTCAGCTCTGTTGGCCTGGCCGGAGCGACAGTGACTTACCCCAGTGGAGGAGCTGGCCCAGTGGGGGTGGAGGGTGAGGTCCGTAATAGGCAAGTAATGCAAAGGGGCAGACAAATCATTGCCAGAGGCTGAGTGGGGAGTGTGGGACTAGCCTGAGCCGTAAGCGACTGCAGGGGAGGAGGGAAGGCCTGGCCGTGGGAAGGGGCAGGGGTCTGCAAGAGGATACGACAGCCCGCGCCGTGGTGGCGTGAAGGGTGTGGGTGAAGGCGTAGGGCAGCGAGGAGCGTCACTCTCTGGCTATCTCTGAGCAGGGTTTGGGGGTGGTGCAGGGGTGGTGCAGAGCAATGCATGGTTCTGCCAGGAGAGGCAACCATAAGCGGTATCGGGAGTATCAGGGCGCGAAGGCTGCTGTGGCGCCTTGCAGAAGCCAGAACCCCTGGGGTGGCAGCTGCAGCGGGGCCATGCCAGCACTGGCACCATGCCCCCCAGGTCAGAGGCTGCAGCTGGGCTGTGCTGGCATCATGTCCACCCCCCTCTCGCTCTGGGGGCTACAGATCTGCCCTAGCAGGAACCAGCCAACGGACTTAGGCCAGAGTTTTCATCTGAGTTTGGGGCCTGTTCCTGGGAGTCCATCTCCATCTCATGGGCCTGATTGCCAGGAATGCTGTGGGCTGAGATGCTCTGCTTTGTTGACTGGGCTGACGCTGGGCCACATGCCCGCTGGCTATCCAGGCTGCACTGGCCGGCCCCAGAGAGGAGCAGGGGACCTGCTGCACCCCTGCTGGCAGCTGAGCGGGTGCTTTGTGTTTTCCAGACGCCTTTCCCCCAATGGCTCATTGATCCTCTCTGAACCTTGGCCCGCCGGGGCCTGTTTGCACCCTGTACGCCTCAGTGTGAGGGCTCCGCTGCTGGCACAGCATGGTCCAGGACTGCTCGGCATGCTCTGGAGTTCATAGCGCCAGTCTGCCAGGCCGGGCAGCGATGGACAAGGTCGGCACGCCTGGCCCCTCTGCTAAGAAACATGTGCGGCTGCAGGAGAGGTGAGCAGCAGCCAGGCACCAATGGGCCTTACAGGCCACGTCTGGGGTAGAGGGCTCTGAGCAGCGCACAGAGCCGCCTTGGCAGAACGTCAGCCGGCAGCGTCGGGGAGAGGAGACAGCAGGCTCTAGGCCGCTTGCTGCTCTGAGCCGCCAGCTGGCCGCCGAGGGAGACAAGCCCTGGATTTAGCCCCCAGTCAGCCCTAGGGACCCCCAGCGAATGCGTTCCAGCTGGGCTCAGCCTGCAGGAGGGGTGGGGAGCTGCCGTCTGCACCCACCACAGCTCCTGCGTGGCCATGGTTCGAGAGCGCTCATTGGGCCCGTTTTATACCCAAAGCAACAGCAGCCTGGCTCTTATGTGCGTTGGGTGCCCAGTCAGCTGCTAGGGGCTGCGGGGCCCGGAGCAGGAGCTGCTGGGGGCCAGTCGGGCTGGGGGTTGCTCCAGGCTGGGTTTGCAAGTGAATTGCCTGACCCTAATCCAGGGCCTTGGAGAGTCACACGCCGGTCCAAGATGGTGGTAAAGTGCTCTTCCCTCCCTGGCCCCAGAGCCTGGGCAGCACCTCCCCTCACATATTCTCAGGGACCCCTGCTCTGCCCCCACAGCATCCTCCCATTAGAGCCCCACATCCCCGCCTGGCACAGTGTCCTCTGCAGAGCTCTGTGCGCCCAGACATGCACCCCCATACCTATTGACTCAGCCTGGGGGCTGGGGATGGGGGTGGGGGCGCAGCTTCATCTTGACCAACCGCTCTGCCTTGCAGGAGAGGCTCCAATGTGTCTCTGGTGCTGGACATGAGCTCGCTGGCGAGTGTGGAGCCGATCCGCTCTGTCTGCACCCCCCGGGACATCACGCTGCGGTTCCTCAGGACATCCAGCCACGTCCTGACCGGCGTGGAGCTGCAGCAGCAAGCCAGGAATCTGGCACAGCTCCAGGAGGAGTTCTCGGTGAGACGCTGGCTCTGCCCTTTGCCCACCCCTCCCAGTCTTATCAGGGTGCCCCCTGCCCACAGTCAGGCCGCTCCCCTCCCACCAGCCCTCCTGAGGGCACACCCGTCAGCCTGGTGTTCAGTACCCCACAGGGGAGGGCACAAGATCTACCTAATCCGTGGCTGGGACTGACTGGGCATCGCCCGCCCCCGTCTGCAGAATGATCTAGGGGACTGAGCGTGGGATTCTCCGGGGCACGGCCCTCACAGAGTGGGCCATGCTGGCAGAGCTGCTCTCCGACCCCCGGGGGGAAGCAGGCCTGGTGCTGGTGGGGCGCAGCTCTCCTCGGCTGGGAATCTGGATCATTAGTATGTGCAGGAAGTGCTCTCTGCCCCCTGGGGTGTTTGTCTCTGCTCTCATTACCTGCCCATGCCAGGCGGGTTGTGCTGGGGGTCTCCATCCCTGGGGCGGTGGGAGCAGGCATGGTGCCCAAGGCTTATGCTCAGGTGCTCCGGGCATTGGCTAGGAAGGGCCCTTCCGTAGCCTGGTCTGGAACAAACTCTGCCAACAATCCCTTCTCACAAACGTGTCAGGAGGGGAGGGAAAATGAGTCCCGCCAGAACCCAGTCCCGCTGGCAGAGTCCTGAGGGGCAGCAGGCCTCTCTCCGAGCCTGGCCCAGCCAGAATGGCGGTGAAGGGATTTCAGCAGCCATCTCCTTTCCCTTCGCAGAAAATCCCCCCCAACTTTGTCAACCCGGAGGAGCTGGACATCCCCGGACGGGCCTCCAAGGACAGATACAAAACCATCCTCCCGAGTACGTGCCGCTCCTTCCTGTTGTGTGTGTGTGGGTAAGCTAGGGCCCGGGGGCGTCCGGAGAAGGTTCTGCTAGGGACCGCGTGTCCTGGGACAGTGGGAGCTGCACCCTAACGAGCATCCCCTGGGTTTCAGCCCAGCTGCCCCCTGTTTCTCCTAGACGCCTGGCAAGTGATGTTCAGCCTATGGTCACTGAGCTCTGTGCATACATGCGGATTCCTTGATGGATTTTGCCCCTTGGCGTGAAGGCCTGGGACTCAGCATGTTAGCGAGGGAGGGGAGGCCGGGCCGAGGTTGGTCCTGCCTTGCAGGCTCCACCGCTCCAGGGCTAATCCTGGCTCTGTCTCCTAGATCCCGACAGCCGCGTCTGCCTCAGGAGAGCCGGCAGCCAGGAGGAGCAGGACTACATCAACGCCAACTACATCCAGGTGAGTGTCTGCCCATCCTGAGACCCGCAGAGCCACAGGAGCCGGAGCTCTCCACATGCCCACAGCCCTGGGACTGGGAACCCAGCCCTTCTCTGATCTGCAGGGCCGGGCGAGGAGACCTGGTGGAACATTTAGGTGGGCAGGACATGGCGTCCCCTGAGTCATTTTGGACCTGCGTGCCAGGGGGTGCTGGCTGCCAGCAGTGAAACCTCTGCTGGGTGCTTTGCATCCATGGTCACACAGCGGCAGACCTGGGGCTAGACCTGCAGCCATTTCTCTCCCATTCCTTCCAGCGTCCTCCCCCGGCTGGCTCACCCCAATCCCTTCTGCAAGCCTATGCACAGGGCCCTTTGCTGTAGATCACTCAGGCCAGTGCCACACGGCCCGTGACATCACGCATGCTCCTCGCATTGGACCCTGAGCCATCTGCACGGCATCCAGATGACTACAGGCAGCCAGCCAGAGTCTGGCTGCAGAGCTGCCAATTCTCGCGATGTTCAGGGTGTCGGGAAGCCCCAGCTCCCGGGAGCCTGGGATTGTGTGGCAATCTCAGTGTTCACTTAAAAACCCTTCCTAGCCTCTGTGATTGCAATGCAGAGCTAGAAAAGGTGACCCTAGAGGCTACTAACCCAGGAAAGCAGCCAAAGAACCTGCCTGGAGCTTGCTGTTTTCCTTTGCAAGCCAGTCTCATGGGGAGGGGCGCCTGACTCGTGATTTTTAGATGACAGGGATCCCTGGGGGAGTGAACGGGGCCTTGCCCCCATCCCTTGGGGACACTGTGACACTGAGCTGTCAGCTGCCCTGAGTCTACAAAGGGACATGGGTCTAGCCTGACACCGCTTCCCCACTCTGGCTTGCAGCAGAGGTAGCGTGACCTAGTGGATAGAGCACTAGACTGGCCCTCAAGAGACCCTGGATTCTATTCCAGGCTGTGCTGCTGAGGCTGGTCACTTTGGGTTAGGTGCCTAAATCCCTTTGTGAACCTAAGTCCAACATTCAGGTGCTGCTGCTGCCTAACCTTGTAGGCACCTGCTTCCGCCAGGTGGCGCATGCAGGCATGGGTCTGTCCTAATGCCGCCGAGCAGCTCAGAGCACTGCGACAGGACTCTCAAGCGAGGCATTCACCTGCCTAGCTTACCAGTGGGGCTCCATCCCATCCCAGCTCTCCTACTTCCCAGGTGAGGGCCCCATCTACCAGGCTCTTACCTACAGTGGGGTGGAGGGAGGCTCTCTCTTTGCCGTTGGGCGGGGGGCTGCAGGAAAGGGCTGGCCTGGGCACCTGGCTCGGGGCTGAGATTTCCCCTGGGCAGCAGGCGCCTAGGCATTAAGGCATTGCAATGCACCTTTGTGAAGCTAATCTTCCTCTTGCTCTGTGCCTCAGTTTCCCCATTTGTAAAATAGAGATCATGCTACTGACCTCCTTTGTAAAGTGCTTTGAGATTTACTGATAATAAGTGCTAGAGAAGAGCTGTGTGTTTTATTATTAATGGGGGAATCCCAGCCCTTCTGAAGTGGTGCTCCAGGAATGAAGTGGGGAATTTCCATTGGGTGTGGGGGAAGGACTCAGAGAAGTGGGTGTCAAGTAGGAATTCTTTTATTTCACCTGTTTGATCCAGCCCAGCTAGGCAGTGACTGATGTGCTCATTGGCCTGAGTGACATGAGTTGACATGAGTCTACCCACTTCCCAGGGATTAGGTCCCCAGAACTACCAGCTCAGCCAGTGCCAAGTGGTGGGAGCAGTGGGATCCGGGAAGCAGGGAGGCGTGTTTGCTGGCTGGGACGGGAGCAATGTCTCTCTCTAGATCTCTGCTCCCAAAGGGAGGTTCAGCAGATGGAGTTTCCTACCCCACAGACACACAGCGCATTATTGTACCTTGGGGAACATAAACGGGGGAAAACGCGTCAGAGCTTTACAGGAGGAAACTAACGCAGAAACACCCTCTGTGCAGTGCCATTTCAAACTGATTTGGTGGCCGTGCCCTCTGGTGGTCAGAGGAAGTATTGCACCCTCCACTCACCAGCGTTTACAGAGTTGTGAAACATTTTCCATGGGAGCCAACATTTGAAAGCAATGAACAGGGACTTGCAGGCGGGGAGTAAGGGTCAGTTTGTGATCCCCACAGAAACACACCAGGATCAGTTAACTTGGGGGGCCAAGAGAAAGCAGGGCAAGGGTTTAATTAGCACCTCAACAAGGTGCATGCTCAGTTCACAGCAGTCCCAACCCCGCACAGGAAGCTTCCAGAACCCATCTCCTGGGTGAATCTGAATGGATTTGCTACCAAGTGAGAGAGGGATTGGAATAATAACCCTTAGCAGGTCTCCTCTTCCCAGAGCTTCACAAATACTAATTCAGCATCATCATCCGTGTGGGCCAGATGGGTAAACTGAGGCACAGAACAGTTAGGTGACTTGCCCAAGGATCGTAGAGCACATCAGTGCCAGAGTCGAGCTTAGCTTAGAGGACTCCTGACTCCCAGTCTTATGGCTAAGCCACAGGCACCAAGCCTAAGTCTCTTGTAAGGTTGCAAGTCTCATTGATGCAGCTGTCTGAACACAGGCAGCAGACGGTTAAGGCCTCAAGAGGCGTTTGATGGGGCAGTCCAACAGTCAGTCCTGGACCCAGTGTAACACTGCATTGCCGTGTGAAAATGCGTCACGTCACAGGTACACAGTGGTCATGCCAACTGAGTGTGAGATCACTGCCCTACCCATATGTGGGCACATGCATACGTGCACACACACACACACACTTCCCTTGTGCATACCCTCCCCTTGCACACTTACACATATTTCCATATCTGGATTCTGCCCTTGTGCACACACACAAATGGACACACACACACATTTCCATATCTGATTTCGGTGTTTCGCAAAACCAACTCTACATAGTTTCAGCTTATGCCACTATATAAAAATAGCTGTAACACAGCAGGGAACTGGCTAATTTGTGTCATATTTGAATTCCTGGCAGGGCATGATCTATTTTAAAGATCTCTCCAACACATTTGATGACACATCAACCCCCACATGGAAATGAGCCTATTTCCAGATGAGGTTTCACTGTGAAAACTCTTCCTGCAGTGAGTAGCTGGCAGGGATAAGAACTCACCTTGGCCAGACCCCTGAGACCTTTGCTGTGTGTCTCCTGTTAGCTGCCAACCTCTGTCCCCTAAAGGATGAATTCTCTACACTTCTCTGACAGAACAGCCCCTGCAACTCAGCACTGTCGGGGGGCCAGAAAGGGCAAATCCTAGCAGAAAACCCCTCACCCTAGCCGGCAGATGTGCGGGCGAGAGGCAGTGGATGGACACAGCTCCAAGGGGTAGTAAATCCGGGGCAGAGTCTCTTTCGCAGCCTGCCTTCCCATCAGGCAGAAGTGCTGAGCGCACACAATGGCACTCATGCCCAACGGGAGCCAGGGGTGCTCCGTGTCTCTGAAAAGCAAACCTGGGGTCCCCGAAATGGAGATCCTCAAACCTGCTGCAGGCCCAGGTCACACAGGGAGACTGTGGTAATGTCAGGACTGGAGCCAACATCTCTCCTGGGCCTGCTTCACAGTGCCAAGCGTCCTCTTCAGCCCCTTAGCCTAGAGCAAAGAGAGAGCCCCTTACCCTTCTCACTGCTAGCATCTCCCTGCTCCCGAAGCTCAGGGTTCAATGACGGAGCTCACAGTTTGCTGAGTGGGCTAAAGACTTTGCAGCCAGACATGCCCCTCTTTCCCCAGCCAGCACCTGACGCAGCACATTCTTGCTCATTGGGATGAGAGGAAAATGCAGCCTCCTCCCCTACCTCAGCTGGTGCTCAGTCTAGCTCAGGGGGCAGAGCATCCCAATGGGTAGAGCACTGACCTTGGTCTCAGGAGATCTGGGTTTTATTCCTTGACTTGCTGGGTGACCTAGGGCAAAGTCTCACTGTCTCACTTTCCCCACCTGAGACATCGGGATCATGACTTTCATTTCCTGTGAGATCTGAAACGGAGAAGAATGAGGTATTATTATTGGTGGGGCATCGTCCAAGTGCCCCTCAGGCGTCTGTCCCACATGACCTCTGCCAGCCCAGTGTGTTGGGCTGCTGAGCTCACTCCTGTGTGAACCCCCCTGCACTATTAATATTGCTAACTTATGAACTATTCAACGCCCTGTGATGGGGGCCAGGTTCTAGGACACTGTGGGGAGGTGCAGAGCTATTCAACCGACTCACCCTGGCAGCCAGACCAGGGAGGTCTCATTAGTTCTAGTGCAGGATTATAAAAGGTTGGAAATGTCTCTATTAAAAAAAAAAAGGGAAGGCTAAGGGGACGGATGGAAGGTCCTGCGGGGAGATCCCAAAAACGTAATCAGCTCATCGGGTGTTCATCCTAAGATAAAGGGAGGGGACAGGCACAAGCCATTTGCTTCTATCATCATCATGATCATTCTTCCCGCACTATCAGATGCATAAGGCAGAGGTCAAACAGCGCCAATCATCCCTAGCCTGGGCTCCTTTATGCAGCTTCAGTCATTGTCATGCTACGGAGTGTGCCACTAGGGTCCCTCTGTCTCTTGCCCTGGGTGCCCAAGCCTAATACTGGGCATTCTTAAAATACACCCCAGATATGTCCCTCTCTTTGCCTTATTACTTATACTGTTGTAGGTAGCTGTGCTCATTCGAGAGCCTCCTCGTTGCTTATTCTCTCAGTCCATTGGACTTTGCATGTGCCGCGCAGACACCTGCATTACAAGCTGTTCAGGTTGCAATCGATGGACTTATGATTTTGCCAGCTCTCTGCTCCAGTGCAGAGGCTAGTTAGGACGGTGCTGCTACAGAGCTTAAATTAGCATGATTAGCAAAACTACCAATCTTCCATGCTTATGGGCTGAGAGACACACAGATTCCTGGCTGTTGTCCCTGTCACGGACTCACAGATTGTGCCCACTCTTGGCCCTGTGCGGTCCGTGGGGGGTGCCCCTTCCAGTGCGACAGCCCTTCTCGGGGGTCCACTCTCTCTCGGGGTCAGACCCCTCCACCTCCTGGAGCCGCACCTCTCTGAGCCTTAGCACGTCTGTCTCTCTCTGTGGGCCCCCTCAGGGAGTCCCCTCACTCTGGACCCCCCAGGTCTCCTCACCCCCGAAGGGGTTGATGCCACCCTGTTCTCTAGACCAGAGCGACTCTCAGCCAGCATAAAACAGGAGGGTTTATTGAGAGGTGAACACATCACAGGAAACTCTCAGGGCCTCAGGCCTGGCCTCACTCAGCACAGCACATCCCAGTCTCCCTGCCTCCAGGTGGGCTCTGCCTGCTCAGCCTCCCCAGCCCAGAGCCCCCCTGCTTCCCAGCTGGGACTCCAATATCCCCAACCTCAAGCCCCGCCTCTGTCCATTGGCTTCTCTCCAGGTAAACAGGGTCGTAAACAGGATGGCCTGGGTCTCCTCTCCTCTCAGCCCTCCTCTGGCCCCCTCTGGCTGGAGCCGGGTGGTCGGGTCACTGGAGTCCTCTCTTCGCAGCCCATTGTCCTCCCACTGGCCAGAACCGGCTGTGACTCCTGAGCTGGGTCTCCGGGTCACCAGGTCACCAGTTGCTGGGGTCTCCATCCTCCAGGCCATCGGCTGGGGTCCCAAGTTCCCTCTCCGATCCTCTGTAACAGCAAACTCCCTCTCCCCTCACCTCGTTAAACCAGTAACACGGGGACACTGAGTCCCACTCCCTCTGCATGCAACCCACTGGAAAACACAGAAAAACCAAGAAACCCCCCCACTTCATCACAGTCCCTGCCAATGCAGCTTGTACCTTGCCCTCTCTCCTGCCTCTGTCCCTCCTAGGGCTATGGAGGGCGCGCACGAGAGTACATCGCCACGCAGGGGCCCATGCTGAACACGGTGGAGGATTTCTGGCAGATGGTGTGGCAGGAGGGCGTGCCACTTATCGTCATGATCACCAAGCTCAAGGAAGGCAAAGAGGTACGGTCCGGGCTGGCTTCGCCCCTGCTGGCTGTACAGTACCCAAGGGAGACGGGTGGCATTTAGCCACCACTCAGAGCCGGTGACAGTGGGGGCTACAGCTAACCCCTGACATGGGAGACCATGCACAGAATGAGGATGAATCAAAACTGCTGTGAAATTGGAGCTTTCTAAACATGGGGCTCGACTATCCTCTCGCGTACACCAGCTGTACACTGGAATAACCCCTTTAGCTCCAGTGGGTCACTCCTGATTTACACCGGGGTGAGTGAGGGGGGATCAGGCCCAGGGGTGTCACTCCTGATTTACACCAGGGTGAGTGAGGGGGGATCGCGGCCCAGGGGGTTACTCCTGATTTACAATGGGGTGAGTAAGGGAGGCTCAGGACCCAGTGGGGTTACTTATGACTCACACCAGGGTGAGTGAGGGGGAATCGGGCCCAGTGGGGTTACTCCTGATTTACACTGGAGTGAGTGCGGAGGGGGATTAGGCCCAGTAGGGTTACTCCTGACTCAAACTGGGGTAAGTGAGGGGATTGGGCCTAGTGGGGTTACTCCTGATTTACACCAGAGTGAGTGAGGGGGATTGTGCCGGGGGGGTTACTCCTGATTTAAAACAGAGTGAGTGAGGGGGGTTGGGCCCAGTGGGGTTACTCCTGATTTACACCAGAGTGAGTGGGGGGGATTGGGCCCAGTGGGGTTACTCCTGATTTACACCAGAGTGAGTGAGGGGGATTGGGCCGGGGGGGTTACTCCTGATTTACACCAGAGTGAGTGTGGAGGGGATTGGGCCCAGGGGGGTTACTCCTGACTCACACTGGGGTGAGTGAGAGGGGACTTGAGCCCTGCGACCGTACACTTTGAGCTGCACTTACTGACCCTACCCTGTACCAGGCTCTCCGCAAAGGGCTCTTTGGGAAGCTGGCTGGCTGATGAGCTAATGGGATAAGGAGGCTTAGGGCGGCTGGCAGGAGAGGGAGCAGGGATGACGATATGTCCCCGTTCATCATGTGTCCCACGCTCATCACTGCCCCCTGCTGCCCCCGTGAGCCACTGTGCCAGCCACGCTCAGACCCCGAGCTGGTGCCCTTGGCCGCTCCCTCACCGTGAATCCCTGCCTTCCACTTCCAGAAATGCGTCCATTACTGGCCTGAAAAGGAAGCCACCTACGGCCCGTTCACCATCAGCCTTCAGGGGGTGAGCGAGCGGGCGGAATACACAGTCCGGGATCTCACCCTCCAGGTGAGTCGGAGCCCCTGAGCCCAGGACTGATGGGGGAATGGGGAGTGCGGGGGTGGGAAGCTGGGGTGGGGGTGGGATTGAGCAGCAGTAACGTATGTAATGTGTAATAATCCATCTCAGGAAGGATGGTGGGGCGGGGGGTTGATCCCTGCAGAAGGGAGGGGTGTTCATCAGCAGAGCTCCTCTTTGGCCTTAATTCCCGCACCAGCCCTCTCCTCACAACTGGCCAGAGATAAGGGGAGAGCTCCGGATCCCCAGCCCCTACCCACTCCCTGCTCTCAGTGACGCTGGTGCAATCCGGGATTTCATCACTGAATCAAATCGAGTGGGTGTAAATCTGGAGTCAGTGGAGTGAGTCTAGATTTACCCGGGTGTAATGGAGAGGAGAGTTTGGGCCATAGCACTTTGTGGTTGAATTTCCTTTGGCAAGTCTGTCAGGGCAGAGGGAGGGAGGCAGGGGCTGGGGATCCCGCCGGGTGAAGCCTCAGGAAAGACCTGCCTGTCTGCATTGCTGGCGATGTCCCCACTGGCTCTACATAGTCAGACCATGCTGGCCTTAGCTCCAGTGTCTGGGTCCCTGTCTTTGGGAACAGGAGCCCCCCGGGACTGGAAGGGCAGTGCTCACACCGTATCCATCCTCATGCCATTGAGATCAAGGATGTAGTCAAAGAGGGATCGGACATTTACATGGATAGCAAGACTATCCAGTGTGCGAGTTAATGCAGACAAAGAGTATTGGAACCGAGAGAAACCCTGGTGCCCAGAGCTTCATCCAGTCTCTAGCTATTAGAGATCAGGAGGAGACCTTCATGGGAGCAGGTTATCTCATGTCTGCCTGCTCTGGGGTTCTTGCACCTTCCTCTGAAGCAGCTGTTGCTGGCCACTGTCGGAGCCCGGACACTGGCCTGGATGGGCCTGGGGTCTGATCCAGCCTGGCCAGGCCATGTTCCTATGTTCTTGTTTCTCTTTCACTCCGATGGCTGGGAAGCTCGAAGGTGAATGTCGCCCGGTGAAGCATGTCTTCTTCCCCTCCTGGCCCGACCAGCAGGCCCCCGAGTCGGCCAAGCCCCTGCTGCACCTGGTGTCGGAGGTAGAGCAGATCCTGCAGGCTGCAGCCAGCACGGGGCCCGTAGTCGTTCACTGCAGGTGAGAGCCTTCCCTGCACCCCAGGGTGGGAGGAGGAGTGTGGAGTCTGCTTCTGCCTGAATGAACAGTGGGGTGTGCTGGCAGAGGTTGGGAGGGGACCTTTGGCCACCCGGCCAAGCCACTTGTAGAGGAGAAGCATGCGGCAGGAACTTGCCCTCTTTCCTGTTGCTCTCATCGCTACACCCACGGGTGTGAACACTGGTTGGGAGTCTCTTCTGCTCCCTTCGGTCCTGGGTGCAGTGGGTTGGCTTCACAGCAGGACTCTGGGAACTGAGGCACGTGTAATGGGCTGAGTGCCATGCATGCACTTCTGGGGCTGAGCTATCCTGCTGGTGTCCCCATGAATCCCTCCCTAGGCAAGTGACCTCCCCACAGAGCTTCCACGCCTGCTCACTGACTCACCACATTACTGACAAGCAAATCCTGGGCTGGTGGAATGTGTCCCGCTGACCTAGTCAGCCTTTGGCCCTTCAGGCTCCATGGCCAATTCATCAGCTGGTCTCTCGGGGTGGGAGGATGGCCTGGGAATTAGGAGACCCAGGTTTGAGTCCCAGCTCTGCTACAGACTCCCAGTGTGACCTTGGGTGAGTCACTTTGGCTCAGTGCCTAACTTCTGTTGACATCAGTGGAAATCTGGGCCAGAACCTCCCTGTGTCTTGGTTCCCCTCTGGTACCTTGAGGGTAAAAGCACTGCCCTACCTCTCAGGTGTCTGAGATTGTGAGGGACTCAAATACTGCAGTGATGGGGGGCCATAGACCTACGCAAGACAGGTAGCTGATCCTGGAGACAAGGGACCCAGTTGTGATGTGGACAAAAGCAAGGACCATAAGGAACTAGCCTCAGGCATCTGGTCAGTCCACAGACATGACCGACATGGGTCAGGAGTGAGCTGGAGACAAAAGGGATTGTGCGCCGTCCATGGAGCTTTCCAGTGTCCCGTATCATCCACCCAGCTTCAGTTCGATCTGCCTTCTGTGTCCCATTCAGTGCAGGGATTGGTCGGACGGGCTGCTTTATTGCTACCAGGATTGGATGCCAACAGCTGAAGGCCAAAGGAGAAGTGGATATCCTGGGGATAGTGTGCCAGCTCCGTATAGACAGGTATGTGCAGAGTGACAGCAACGGGCCCGGGCCACCTAGGCATGAGCAGTTGGGCAGAGCTGGGAGGAAGCACTTGGTGGTCCCAAAGCACTCGGAAGCTAGCTGTAGATGGAGAGACGCAGGAGCTGGTGGGGGGATTGCCCTCGCATTAAGGGGGTCAGTGGGAGAAGCAGAGCAGCAAAGTGGGATGGGTTGGTTTCATACAAACACTGCAGGAGAACAGGAAGAGAATTCCAAGGGAATGGTGCTCACTCTCCTGCACAGTGAAGCTGGCTTTGGATCCGCTGCCCTGCTGCCCAGGAAGGAAGCGACAGGTTTGAAAACAGAGTGATTCATTCCAGTTGGTGTCTCGCCGAGTCCTGCAAGAGCCAAGCCTGGTCTCCTCAAATGAAAGCCACTTTCCATTGACTTTCCTACTGAGGTAGCCAGACCCAGTGTCATTGGCACCACATTACGGGCCAGGCTTTCAAAAGAACCCAGCACCCTTTGGGGCATCAAAATACCTGGCCAGGTTTGCAGAACAACCCGGGGTGTATAGAAAACCTGACTCCAACTGTGAGCGCAGAGCACCTGAAAATCTCACCCAAACTGCCCATCCTGCATTAAGCAGGATGTTCCACTGATGGATCTGACCTGCCTCAAGCCATATAATCATCCTCAAGGCACAGGGAATTGTCTCCAAAGCACAGCCCCCGACAGTCAGCAGATCCTTGTCATTTCACCCCGCCCACCCTAGCGTTCTACATGTGGGATGGCCTCTATGAGACAGAGCTCAGAGCAGCCCTTGGCACAGGCCAGACAATAAGCTATTTTGGCTCCCACAGTTAGGGCCAATGGATTTTAGGGACTTCAAGGTGCGAGGTTGTTGTCAAGTGACTGCTTTAGAGCTCTACAAAGAGATGCTCACTTATTTACACAAAACCAAAGAGGATCCCCTTTCAGGAGGGTCTAGTGCAAGCCCTTTCACCATCCTCCCAGGGCTTGTCCATTGGGAGGGCCCCACATCCCTTGCCGGCTTTCCCAGGATACATTGCATCCAGGGATAGCAGAGACTCAGTCTGCTCTAGCTCCCCGCAACCTGAATGAATTTTGCTTGAATTCTGACCCCAAATGCTGGAAGGTCCGATCCTTATGGTCCAGTTCTAGGTATCAAGGCTTCAAGGCTGTGAGTTTATTTTTCATTTGTGGCCACCAAACAGAGCATTCAAATCCCATGTCTGAACACTGCTATCCACACTTGGATGCTGAAGCAGCATTTACTTGTTCCAGTAAGAATCTAGAGCAGAGCCAGATGCTGATCCCAGTTACAACAGGAGGGATCCTGACTTCAGTGGAGTTACTCCACATTTGCATCAATTGAAAATCAGCAGACTCTGTTCCTATTCTGGGCTGGTAACCACCTGCTAAGGCTTGCAAATTGCCGATGCTGCTTAGAGCATTCCAGGTCAGCGAGGTTGCATTTAACTGTAGTTGTTTGGGAAAGCAGGCCAGGCTGGAATGCCCATGCAGCTGAGAGTTCTCCAAGGAATTAATCGATCAGGTGGCCACAGTTTAATTAAACCTTACAACAGACCATCTTTTCTTCTTCCAGAGGCGGAATGATTCAGACCAGTGAACAGTACCAATTCCTCCATCACACGCTGGCTGTGTATGCTTCACAGCTCCCTGAGACGACAGGCCCATAATAATCCCAGCTATCTGCTGGGCTCTGACTTTCCCCGGGGCACTCTGAAGTCTCCAGCTTCTGAGCCAACAGTAGAGCTACCAGAAGAGGGCTCCAGCTAGCCCTGGCTCCTTTCTGCTCACATCATGCCACCCTGGCAGCATGAGAGGAACTGTGGCACCCTTGAACGGCCGTGGGAAACCTGCCCTGAATCACGCTAATTACCTCCTGGCATCCTGTAATTGGGGTAATTAACTAGAGCTGCTTAGAAGCGTCCCAACACACAGCGATGCACTGCTAGCACAGGGTTGGTTTGTGGGCAGGTTTGAACAACAAAAGGGCTTCCGGTGGGTTTTGTTGGTGCCATTTGCTATGAGCGTAAGGCCAATTTCACTGATGGAAACGGGCTTTTGCTTTCTAAACCTGTGGCATTCTAGCCCCGACCAGCAAACTGTGCTAAGGAACTGGATATACGCTAGGAGCTGGAGCATGATTTGCATTTGAACCCTCCAACCAGTTACATCAAGTGCGGACTGGAGCTGGTTACATTACATTGCAAATAAATAGCACCCTTGATTCTGTTTGTGAACCCTTTGTGAGTAAATGTTGATTCACTGGAGTGACTTCGTTCTTTGGAAGGGCCTGGAGTTGATGTGAACAAATCTGAGTGCCAGGGTCTTTGCTAATGGCTCACCTTGACTATTTACTGTTCACAGTCTGTGGCTGGTCACCTAAGTGACCTGCTGACAGAGCGGGTGGGAGTGAGCATTACTGGGCTCACCTGGCCTCCGCTTCATGCGTTCGAACCTGGGGAATTTGCAGCAAGGTACTAGGGAAATGAATTCCACGTAGTGGGGGAGCCAGAAAGGAAGAGATTCACCAGTATAGTTCTTGGGCACTCAAGTGATCTCTCACCACCTCCCTTGCTAATTCCTATAGGCAAGGGACTATGCAGGTTCCTCCCAGAGATTCCCACTCCCGTGGGGTGCCCCAGGGCTCTTGCAGAGTGGGAAAGGGGGTAGCTCTGTGGCTTCCACACCCCCAAAGTGCCACACCTCTGGCAGTGTTAATCCCAGGGGACCTGTGGGAACATTTATGCAGGGAGAGAAACAACCTGGGGAATGCTCTTGGGGACACAGGTCCTGACCCAGACCAAACTGTCAGAGACTAAAACTTGATGCCTGTTTGGCAGCTGATGTGAAATCAGTTGGGGAGTCTCCCTCCACAGCACAAAACCACAAGCATGACTGGCACTGATTGGCTCCCTCACTGACAGTCTGAAAAGAGGGTCCAAGAAGTGAATGGCTGTGGCGATCAAACTCCCTTCTCACCTCTAAAGGTCACCTGTGGACAGGGGTAGGTACGCTAGAGGATTGCCCTGCTGCTGCCCATGCTGTACCTGCCCTGGGAATAAGCAGATCTCCAGTGCCCTGGGCTGTCAAAACAGCTTTTTTCATTGTTTGCACAGCACCCAGCACACTGGGGTCCTGGTTCACGACAATGCTCTGCAGTGTTACCGTAATATACCTAATAATGTACAGCGCCTAGCACACTGGGGTCCTGGTCCATGACTATGGCTCCGTGGTGTTACCATAATACACCTAATCATGTACAGCACCAGCACGCTGGGGTCCCGGTCCATGACTATGGCGCCACGGTGTTACCATAATACACCTAATCATGTACGGCGCCCAGCATACTGGGGTCCGGTCCATGACTAGAGTTCCTAGGCGCTATGACAATAAAAATAATAATAAATTCATCAGCATTAAATTCTCATGCGGAAAGAAGCTCTCACTCCGGGGCTGTGTGGGTGCAGGTCGTATTCGGATTTAATAAAGCAAGGCTTTCTTCTTGCAATAGGCATTCCTGGGGAATGAGGATGTGTGTGGGGTCCCTGACACTGCTAATACAGCCCTGATCCCGAACTCCGTGTTGTGTAGCCTCATCCTCCCCGACAGCACTATCCCGCTTGCCCAGCACACCTTTTGCTGAGCCAAGGAGCTGCCTCCAGAGCAGTTGCCAGGCATGCATGGGGGGAGGCTTTGGAAAGGCTTTCATGGCTTGCCATGAGCACAGAAGTTGGTTGTTTCTGCTTAATCTTGCTGGTTCTAAGCAGCAAATTCAATGGGGCTTCGGGGACAGCTCAGGGAGCATTTTGGTCATAAAAATAGCCAGTACTACAGAAATTCTCATGTCTCACTGAAGCCTGTCATCCCTTATTAGCTCTTCCCACATGTGCTTGCCGATGCTCCTGCTAGAGTGTTTGTCAGGGCAATTATTATAACCGAGGATATAATATTATTTGCAGTGGTGCTGTAGCTGTGTTGGTCCCAGGATATTTGAGAGACAAGGCGGGTGAGCTAATATCTTTTATTGGACCAACTTCTGTTGGTGAAAGAGACGAGCTTTCCAGCTTCTTCCGGTCACCGACCTGACAAAGAGCTCTGTGTAGCTGCAGAGCTTGTCTCTTTCTTTCACCAGCAAAAGCTGGTCCAATAAAAGATATTAGCTCACCCACCTTGTCTCCCTGATATAATATTATGTCAATTTCTCAGGTTTTATCATCATGTCCTTAGAGGCAGAGAGGAGTAAAAACCATATCATTTTCTTTGTAAATAGCTTTTGAACGAAAGAGAGAGGCAGCCAGTCATTTCAGCCCCGGAGAGGAAAGTCAGCCATTTGAGCCTCTCTGTTTAAACAGCTCTGTGTAGCTATTAAAATGCAAAGTACCATCAGCACTGTTGGGTCTGGATTATTTCCTATCCCGTAGCAGGCTACACCTCGCATAGAATGAATACTGTCATGTGGAATGTTGCAAGAGATGGCAGTTGTCTGTAACTCTTGTTATGGACTAAGAAGTGTCTGGCTGATCTGTGATCTCAGCCAATAGCAGAAGTTGGATGGTGAATTTAAATGGTTTCTTCTGTGTGTTTGTTTGTTCCTGGTGTGGATCCTAATATTAACCCCCTCCTCACAAACACAATCTCATGAAAGCCCAGAATATTACTCGCCGCTTGCTATGTGTCCTAACAACTGCGCTCTATGACTGGAAGAGAGATGAAACCGCCCTGGTTTAATGAACCTTTCACTTAAGATGTGTTTAACAAGGATTGCCTCTGTAATGGTCCATTTCCTTCAGCGTGAGAGACAAATCTCACACAAACCTCTCCTTAGTCCGGTTGATCTGGGACTGGAAATGGCTCAGGAACAGGATTTCCCCGGAGATCCTGGGTAATTTTTCTTTTGAGTCAGGCCAGAAATACTGTAAAAACAGCCCCGCTGTACTATTGGGATGGTTCCGCTTCTGGTCCCAGGCTCTGCAGAGGGATGTGAAACTGGAGGTGTGCTTGTTTGGAGGCAGGTTGAGCGTGGGGTGGAGGTTGAGTGTGGGGCAGAGGTTAAGGATAATGCTTACTATATCCATATCTAGCTGACCGTCCGTGGCCATGACAAGAATGTGATCTTTCCATGGCAGCGTCATGGCATGTGATTTCACCACAGGGCTGGAGCAAGAGCACAACTATCAGAAATAATAGCAAAGAGGGCACAGCAAAATATGGGCCAAGTCCAATCATTACATTGGTGCCTTTTCATTTATGTTTTTCCCCATGTTCCTGCCAGAGTGAAAGTCTCTGAAACCAGAAGTGCAGGCTTCATTCACTAAAGAGTTATCCCTTAACGGGTGAAGAAGAAGGGTCCTTCCCGGGCCATCTCCTTCCTCTGGGGAGGGACTGTAAGATCCGGTTAGAGCAACCGCGCAAAAACCTTCTATTGCCACTTGGTTCTGCTGCTGATCCACCTTGACAGTGGACAAGCCCCTTCATCTGTAAAGGACATTCAGTTTATGTCTACACTATAGCTGCTACAGTGGCACAGCTATGGAGCTCCAGCTGTGCCACTGGCCCATAGATGCTTCCTACATTGACAGGAGGACATTTCTCCATCCATTAACCCATCTCTCCAAGAGGCGGGAGCTAGGCTGCTGGAAGAATTCTTCTGTCCACCTAGCTGCCACCTCTTGGGGACGTGGATTAACTCCACCTAAAGGGAAAACCCCTCCCGTTGAATGGCTACACTGAAGTGCTACAGCAGTGCAGCTATGCTGCTGTAGCATTTATTTACAAGCATAGTCAAGCCCTACGTAGTTAGGTCGACCTAATCCCCACTGTAGATGCAGTGAGGTCCATGGAGGAATTCTTCAGTCAGCCACACTGCCACCTCTTGGAGAGGTGAACTAACTACACCAATGGCGAACCCCTTCCATTGCTGACAGCAGCGGAGCTGCAGCTATAACCTGAGAAGGGCCCAGTGTGATTACTGATTAGAGTCTTATTTTCTGCCCTGCGTGTGGGTTCTGCCATAACTAGCAGCACAATGGACAGTGACTTGGGCATTGGAGATCAGGGTTCTATGCCCAGTTCTGCCAATAACCTGCTCTGTGCCTCTGCTCACACACCCAGCCTTGCTGTCTCCTGTATTTACACTGCAAGGTCTTTGGGAAGAGGATTCCCTTACTATGGCCTTGTCTACACTACAAATGCTTAGCTCAGGGGTCCCCAATGTGGCATCTATGTGCGCCCACCGACTGGCCACCGGACAAGCAGCCACCGAAATGCTGCCAAGAAGCGGCAATGTCAAGAAGCGACGCCTCTTGATGACGCTACTTTTTGGTGGCATTTTGGCAGCTGCTTATCCGGTGGCCATGCTCCTCAGTGGCTAGTTGTCCGGCGCCCACCACACAGAAAGGTTGGGGACCACTGGCTTAGCTGGTATAGCCAGGGGCGGCTCTAGGAATTTGGCTGCCCCAAGCACGGCGGCACACCGCGGGGGGCGCCTGGCGGTAGCCGGTCCCGCCGCTCCGGGGGACCTCTTGCAGACATGCCTGCGGATGCTCCACCGGAGCCGTGGGACCAGCAGATCCTCCGCAGTCATGCCTGCGGGAGGTCCACCGGAGCCGCTCGTCCCGCGGCTCCGGTGGACCTCCCGCAGGCATGACTGCGGAAGGTCCGCCGGAGCCACCTGCCGCCATCCCGGCAAAATGCCGCCCCAAGTGTGCGCTTGGCGCCCTGGGGTCTGGAGCCGGCCCTGGGTATAGCTGTACTGGTGGAACCCTCTAATGTAAACACAGCTTCTGTTGCCAGAAGGCGTTATTCTGTTGGCATAACACCCCCTCCCCGAATGACTCTAGGGGCATGGCTACACTACAGGGCTAGGGCAACAGAAGAATTCTTCTGGCAATGTAGCTGCATAAAGGTCTGAATATGTGAAGCCTGAATTCTAATCTTTACTCACCCTGGGTATAGTCAGTGCGGTATTGTATGCAGTTGTGGGTTAGTACGGTGTGCAGATTCATGTGGATTACATGCCTAATGGGTTGTATTTTATCAGGGCTTAATGGAAGAATCTGTTTGCTGCTTTTTTTATCTTAACAAAACAAATCTAGTCTAAGTTCAAGGGGTGGAGAGATGGGGAATTGGTCTTTTAGCTAAAAGACAATATATGTCCCCATCATAGACAAGAGAATCAACTAATAGGTTGGAAAAAACTTTAAACTACGCTGCAAACACTGAATATTTGCAGAAATCGGGACCAGTTCACAAACAATCAGTAACCAAAAGATGAGCTACATTTGTAATGAAAACTTCTGGTAGAAGTTGACTGGGATGTTCTGGGCCACACTTATTTACCAGGAAAAGGGATGGAAAGTTGGAACCCAAAAGGTTCTGTGTCGGTTGGAAAGAGACTGAGAAAACTGAAGTGGCATCCAGTGTCTGTGTGAACGTCCATTTTTTAGGGGTAGAGGGTGAGATGGGGAGGTTAACAGGGGGCAGGACACAGCATGCGATTAAAAACATCGCCAGGGATGGGAGAGTTAGCTGAATAGAGAAATGAAGGATGGGACAAGAGAATTAACCATCATGACCAGGAAGACATAGCAGAGAGCTGGTCTATAACTGATGTATCTGTCAACTCCAGCAGTTACAGTTTCACAAGTGTTTTCATTTCAAAGGGTCTCTTTCATTTGCTTGCTATTAAACTTTCACCTTACAGGATAAAATATTCCAGGTCTTTGCCTGGGGATTTGTTTTTATTTGAGCAAAACTGTCCAGCTGGCTTAAAGTACAAAGCAGTGGGGTGGAGGGCTGTCCACAAATTACATAATGTATTAGGGGCTGGGAGGAGGTCCTTAATTTTGCATTTTTGTTTCAGTGTTACAAGGGGTGGGTTGGTCTTGAAAATCACCCAAAAATGTGTAATGTAACGTATGGGCCACCTGTGGGTCTGAAGAATGTGATACACTTTGCCATTGTAACAATCTTGGTAATCTTTTTTTAAAAGAGCCCTAGTGTCATTGTGATTTGGGGTACGGAATCTGAAATTTGGTACAGAGATGGTCCCTATGCTGCACATGGTCATTTAAGAGGTGAGCAAAATCTTTTCTAACTCCTTCCAAAAACAAGTTTCTCTTCAGGCAAAAACTCTCAGGGTTTGGCTACACTTACAAATTTGCAGCGCTGCAGCAGGGTGTGAAAACACACCCTCTGCAGCGCTGCAAATTGCGCTACAAAGCGCCAGTGTAGTCAAAGCCCCAGCGCTGAGCGCGCTCCCAGCGCTGTCCGTTATTCCCCACAGGGATGTGGAGTACGGACAGCGCTGGGAGAGTTTTCTCCCAGCGCTGGCGCTTTGATTACACTTAGCGCTTCAAAGCGCTGCCGCGGCAGCGCTTTGAAATGCAAGTGTAGCCAAAGCCTCATTGGGGAAACTTTGGCCAAAATGTGTGGCTTTTTCCATAGCGTGTGAAGGAGCTACAGTGTTATAGTCAAATAAGCAATTCTATGCTTTCAGCTCAAAATTACTTCTTTTAAGTCTCCATGAAAGAGAGCAGGAATTTCTTCCTTTCACTGGCTGCAGCAATTCTAAAACTAAAATGGCCGTTGTCTCAGAAAACAAAGGCAGCTTATATTGACTGACACCACATAATGGAAATTGTTTTTAACCTTAACTATAGCAGGCACTTTAGAATCCGCACTGTGATGCAAATACTGACAACTAAGTTTCTTTACCTTCAGTGAGTACACACTTGTCTTTCAGAAGTAGTAAATGAGCTTCTGCTCAAATGATTCCTGTTCATCTTACATGCCCCTTGTGGGCTCAGAATAGTGTAAGGAGAGTGTCTCTCAGGGATCAGCTCAAATCCAGCCTAAGTGTGAGCCAAGGTTGTTACTATATGAAAGCTAAGTGACAGTCTGCAGTTCTCTAGCACCTTACATTGAGGTTCACTGAATGAATCAGGGGGGAAGAGATAGCTCAGTGGTTTGAGCATTGGCCTGCTAAACCCAGAGTTGTGAATTCAATCCTTGAGGGGGCCATTTGGGGATTGGTCCTGCTTTAAGCAGGGGGTTGGACTAGATGAGTTACTGAGGTCCCTTCCAACCCTAATAATCTATGAATTTGCAAAGTGCTCAGAATCAGAACACCCTTATGAAGTACAGAAGAGATATTACTGAGATCACTCCCTGTGCAGATTGCAGAAGTAGTTTAACAACCCCATAGGGCAGTAATAAATACCTGGCTCAATTTCCCAAAATTGACTCAAGATTTGGGTGCCTCCCATTTTAACACTTTCTCCTTTTATTTCCTCAGGGAGGTTGTGTCTTAGGTGGGGTGGGTACAGCTAATATTCAACAGCCAACTCACCTCTTCAGTTACCCATGCAGAGATTCTCATCTAATAAGGTGGCTAGGCTGTAGTGTAATGCATCAGACCCCAAGACCTGGAGGACACTGGGCACCTTAACTAAAGGCAATATAGCAGTGGTTCCCAAACAGGGGGGGGGGAATTCCCTAATGGTGGACAGAGCTGTCCCTAGGGACCATGGGCAGCATGGGGACAGCAGCCTGGAGCCCCTGGACTTCCAAGAGCTAAGCAGATCAAAGCAAGCATATCTATCACACTGATGTGATTTAAACTTCAAGACTCCTTATAAAAAATGGAAAGGGAAGTGAATATTTTTTGCTGTTTTTAAAATTAAATAGGCAGCTAGTGTTGTTCTTCATAATAATTTAAAAAACAAGTTTAAGCTTTGTTGTAATGTGCGCTGTTTGTCTGGACTGCTCAAGACCTGAATGCTTGTGTAGGAGGAACTCTTTGAGTTGGCTTCTTAAATACCTTCATGCTGTTTCACATCTGATACTCCTTGATAAAACATAGAAGCCGTGTCTTATAACAGGCTTATTCAAAGTGATACAAGCTACGAAAGGGAGCTCTTGGAAGAGTGTTGCCGTTTTCAAAATGTAATAAAAATACTGTAATGATAAATAATAATAGTGTGAAAAGCATGTCAAAAAAACAAATTTTATATTTCCCAGATCACTGCTTTTATAATTTATACTCAGGTAAAGGAGGAAAAACCTGGAAATATTCATTTTTAAGAGGGGGTTCACGAGACTTGATGTGTTAGTGAAAGGGGTTCACAGGCTAAGTTTGGGAACCACTTCACTATAGTGCCATCTTCTGTAAGCAAAGCTTGGTTACCTGAAGGAGGGGTAGGCCTGTGGGTGGGGGCAAGCCTGGCTGTGTGGGGAAGGGGTTAGACCTTGGGTCACTGTGTGGGGGGTGGGGCAGGCCCCTAAGTGTCCAGGGGGGCAGACCTGGCCTGGGGGGTTAGACCCAGGAGTGTGTGTTGGGGAGGAGGGGAGATTAGGCCCTGCCCTGGGATGGGCGGGGTAGACCCCTGAATGTGTGTGTGGGGGGGCAGGCATGGCTGGGCTCGAGGGGGAAGCCCGTTATAGGCAGGGGGCGCGCTCGGACCGGAGCCCGGTCCGGGCTGCGGGGGAGCGCTAGGCCCCGGAGGCAGGCCCGGCCCGCGGAGGGGTTAGGCCCCGCCGTTGCGGGGAAGGCCCGGTCCGGGCTGTGGGGGAGGGCTAGGCCCGGCCCCCGGAGGGGGCGGGGCGGGGCGGGGCTGGGGGACGTGTCCCGGCCGCCTGTGCGTAGCGGGGCCTCCCGGCCGGCAGGGGGCGGCGGCGGCGGCGCCCGGAGTCTCCTCCCTGGGTCGGGCCGGGCCGGGCCGGAGGCGCGCGGAGCGGCCCCACCCAGAGCGCGGCGAGCCGAGCCGAGCCGAGCCGGGCGGCGCAGGGGCACGATGATGGCCCTATTCAGCAAGCTGCTGGACTGGTTCCGGGCGCTGTTCTGGAAGGAGGAGATGGAGCTCACCCTGGTGGGGCTGCAGTACTCGGGCAAGACCACCTTCGTCAACGTGATCGCGGTGAGCGGCCCGGCCCGGCCCGGCCGGGGGACAACCGCCCGGCTGGCTCCGGCCCACGGGCCGCCGCTGCCGGGGCCTGCCGGGGGCGCGGGATTTGTGTGTCTGAGGGGCCTGCCTGGGGTGGGAAGGGGCAGGGGTTCTGCCTGGCTGGCTGGCTGGGAGGGAGTTGCCCGGGGTGCCTGGGCAGAGGGGGAGATGGGAGGGGCTGCGGGGTTGTGTGTCGGGGTGGGGCGGAAGGGGCAAGGGTCTGCCTGCCCGCCGGGGGGGGGGAAGCGGGATTTCCGGGGGCGGGGGCCGGGCAGGGGTTGTGCATTTGTGAGACGTGTATGTGCTGGGGAAAAAAACCCTCTGTTGGGCTGGTGCCCCTGGGCTGTGTGGGGGCATCGCGGTGTGTCACCCGGCTGGGTATTGTTTTGGATGCTTTTTGGGGGGTGGGGGTGACAGCCTACCCGGAGATACAGCCCTGGGCGGTGAGGTGGGGAGGAAGACTGTCTCCTCCCCTGTGATGGATGGTAATTTCATCTCCATCCCCTCGGATCAATACCACCCTTAGTAGGGGATGGCAGCCAGAAAGCTTTGCTGGCTCTTCAGGGTGGGTGTAGTTTTGCTGTGGGTAGTGTTTTTTGTAAATAGTGTTTTTTGTGGCTAATTTTTCAATACAGAGTCCGAGGACAGCAGCACAATCCTCCTAATAGAGAATTTCCCAGATGGAAAGATCTGATTTATTCAGGCCTGGGTGGTAGTTTTCTGCAGTAATGGCTTCAGAGCGTGCATTTTAGGAAGGAGAATAAAGCCTTTGACAGCACGTGGGTAACTAAATGGATAGGGAATATGGATATACTGTATGTGCATATTTAAACAATCAGGGTGAAACCTATGGAATATAGTGGGTTATGCTATTGATTTAGTATGAAATAATCTGTGGGGTTTGATTGTTTTCTTTAAACTGGAGCCCGTCCCATCTTCTTCCTTCCTGGAAAGAGGATTACAGCATGGCACAGGCCAGAATCACAAGGCATCTCCTCAGAATGCTAAGTAGTGTTGTCAGCAGAGGAAGGTAGAAGCGACTGAAGTGGCTGGGCCAGCCTGTTCCCCTCCCCATATCTTTCAGAAGTCTGAACCCATCCTCTATCAAAAGCCTTTCCTCCCACCTGGCTGGAGATAGAGATAGCTAGGGGCAGAGCCAGAATCTGGGTTTCCTTGGCTGGTAGCTTGCTTTGTTGTGGCTGCCTGATTTATTTCATTTTCAAAGGGGATTCACGCTATAGAATATTTCCTGTTGCAGATAAGTTTATAAATAACACTAGTCATGCACTACTTCAAAGAGGTTTTTTTGGCCAGTTGAAATAAGTCATGGCGATTTCAGTATGGTTTGATGGAGCGCCACATAGAGGAACTGCAGGTTTGTAATGCAATCCTGAGCAAGGTATTTAGGGGGTCCTTCATATCCTTTTGTTGGTGGCTAAGGGTAGGGGTAACATTCATGATGTCTGCAAATGCAGAGTCTCAGTGTTTTTTGTGGGAGGTGTAAGCCCATCAAATATTCTGTCTAATTTATTTAATTCTGTTTGTTGAAGCCATAGCAACACCAGCTGGCAATATGGCAAGATAGAGGCTTCTGTAGGCTCCTCTTTGGAAGAGCTGCTCTGTCACTGGCAACTGATTTAGCTGTGTGCGCTGTACAGACCTGTGGGCCTGACGCATGGTACCCTCTGTGGGTCTTGATCAGTGCACCCTCTTGATCTCAGTAACCAAACACCCGCTCTCTCTAGCTAGTCTGCCAACAGGGTTCACAACCTAGTTCCTATTTTCGCTGACTGTGTATCATGTCGTCCAGGGCCTTTGTGATATTAATTGAGGTTGGAGAGAAATACCTTGTAGTAATGTAGTTGTACTATCTTGTAGTTCATGATGCAACATTAGCTGAAATGACTGGAAATGCCAAGGTCTAGGTGGTATAAAGAATTGGGAATGGGGAGTGGAAGCTTTCACTTCTTGTTATTGGTTTGGTCTTCTCCCAGGTGAGTGGTAGCAATTTCAAGTTGCTGCTATCTGGCGTTAGTTGGTGGTCTGTGTTCACTTCCTAGCAGACACCCTTAACATTGACACTCTTGTTGACAGCCAAAATAGCCAAAGACTGATTGGCCAGAGGGCTTGAGTCCCCTTTCTGTGTAGAAATGGTCCTTTCTATGCCCGGGATGAATCACTGGGGTAGGGAGGAAGAGCTTTCACTGCACTGGATAAACAGAAGCCGTTGGTCTCCAAGGTGTCCATCTGGCATCTTCCCTCCTGGGCACTGCAGCATATGGTGACCCTTTCTCTTAGGGTCCCATGCTCCGGAGCTACGTTAGGCTTAGTAAACACTCAGCTTGAGTGAAATTATCAATTCTGTTGGCTTGTAATGTAATATTAATGAGACTAGGATCTTAAATACTGTAACACTCCGACTGTCCTGTCTGAGGCAGGTTGTGCAGGGCAGCTGCAGACATGGCCACAGGGATGCACTGCTAGTTCCTCTGAGTAATAGCACCCGAACGGTGCCAGTTGATCTGCCGGGCTGCACCATGCAGCTCCATACAAACTGGTACAACAGCAAAACTCATCTGGGAGCAAAGACAAACCAGCATGTTTTGGAAGTCTTTGCTGAAGAAAAGGTCAGCGGTGGGAATGCTGCTCATATGGAATTGTTCTCGAAAGCACGCGCTTGTGAATAGTGTTTTTGGCAAGAAAGCATCCCCATCTTCCTCTAGGCTTTGCCCTTGCTATGTTTGATTCCCCAGTGCTTTATTTTTGAGAGGACAGTTTGATTTCCCTTATTCTTCCTCCATCTTTTCTAAAGGGTGAGTGGATGTGGTGCTGTGTTTGGGGAGCTGGTGGCTTCTTTCAAAGTCAACACTAGTTTATGGATCAGGGGTCAGAATTAGAAAGGCAGCAGCAAAGCAGTGTCTTTCCTCCTTGATGAGACTTAGTTTATTGCTGCCACAGTGTCTGAGAACTCCATTGTCCTAGCCTGAGAGGAGGCCAATAGGCTTGGATCTCTTGCAAGTGCAGATAGAAGAAGATATCAAGTAAATAAAAATTTCAGACCTGTGTAATTGTTGAAATGTCCCTTTTTAAATAGGTGTAAACAAAACAATTTTAAACAGTCCAAATATAATAACTTCTTCACCTCTCAGTAGTTAGGTTTCTGTTTTGGTATCTGATGTTATCTAACCAGTGGTTCGTGGCTTCCAGGAAAAACAGGCTGGACAAGACATGAATTTTGAACAAGCAGAACCTCTGAAAAAACCTTTTAGGCTGACTTTATATCCAGTAGCTAGTTACAGCACTTAGACCATGGCAAAGCAGGGAGCAAGAGCTGTAGGATGACTTTACCACTCTTCTTCTCCCCCGATCCTTCCAGCTCTGTTTTGGGAGTTTGTGATGGCCTTAGTTATGTCATGGGAAACCCATGCTCCTGACCATGGTTGTGTCTTGCCAGATAAGTAAAGGAGGAAATGATATCTTACACACATTATAAAACAAAAGCATTTATAAGTGAAGTCTAAACATGTGTTTAAAAGTTGTTTAAGAAAATGAAGTTTCACCTCTAAGGCCAGATGGAAAGTACTTCAGTGAAGCAGTCTGCACTGGGAACTTATATCAGAGTAGCTATATCTCTCTGGGGGTGCGAAAAATCCACAGCCCCGAGAGACATAACTATGTCAACTTAGCCCCCAGTGTAGACAGTGCAAGGTCGACGAAAGAACCCCTCCTGTTGGCGTAAGTAGTGCCTACACTGAAGCGTGACAGCGGTGCAGTTGCAGTGTTTTAAGTGTAGATGTCCCTGGGACTGCAACTATCAACTGAGATCTTGTCTGCAAGATGGCTGCCAGCAAGCAGGCTGCTCCAGAGTAGTCATCGTAATTAAATCCTTAATTTTTCAAGTCACATCTGAAGTGTGTGGGTTGGGAAGGCAGTAGAGACCTGAGGCTGGCAAGATCTTTTGTTTAGTTTTGTCTCCAAACAGGTGAAAAACTTGCTCTGCAACAATGGCTGTTAGAGTAGAATTGCTGAAAGAAGGGATGGCAGTGTGGTGACGAAGGCACAGAGTTTTTGGGAGGGAAAACAATCTTCTTTTCAGATCAGAGTCTTTGATGCTGTTAAATTTGTGAATTAAAGTAGAAATTCAAAGACCGGTTTATGTAAACAACCTTAACTCTGTTTCCCTATATGACCCTTGTATTCCTACCCTCCATCTTGAAGAGCTTTATTCAGATTCTATCAGGATG
The DNA here is from genome assembly GCF_016161935.1 of Mauremys reevesii. Lineage (NCBI taxonomy): Eukaryota > Metazoa > Chordata > Testudines > Geoemydidae > Mauremys > Mauremys reevesii. The sequence continues at coordinate 123,217,528 of NC_052626.1, read as the reverse complement.
TTTCAGGTATATCATGAGTGATGAGCTGAGATTATCAAGTCTGCACAAGGTGCTGATTTTCTGTTATCATGGCCAGTTCCCCACCCCCTGACGTCTGTCTGGTTTTTTTCCCACATGTTGCAGCTTGTTAAATGTATAATAAAATAAACATATGGGAATTTATATGCCATTATATTTTATAATTATCTATATTTTGCGATCATTCGATGTAGCAAAAGTGTTATCCAGTAGAACCTCAGAGTTACAAACACAACAGTCAACCACACACCTCATTTGGCACTGGAAGTGTGCAATCAGGCAGTAGCAGAGACAGACACACACAAAAAGCAAATACAGTACAAAACTGTGTTAAGCATAAACTGCTACAAAAAATGGAGGGGGCAGAGTTTAAAAAAACATAAAAAAGATTTGACAAGGTAAGGAACTGTTTCTTTTATTAAGATGGTTAAAAGCAGCATTTTTTTTCTGCATCGTAAAGTTCCAAAGCTGTATTAAGTCAGTGTTCAGTTGAAAGAACAAACTCCATTCCCGAGATGTTCGTAACTCTGAGGTTCTGTTGTAGTAGCATTCAAATCAAATACTCCACACTCTGGTTTAAGGCCGTTGTGCACTCTGCTAGTGAACAGCTTTACAAACTGTTATGTATGCCAGTGGAGCTTATAACATCTTTAGTGTGGAGTAGTTCAGCAGTCTGAACTCAGGGTTATCCACTACAGGTGTGTACCAGCCGAGTTTTTAAAGTCCACCATTCATTTGACAAAATCAGTAAAGTGGCTTGAATGGTTGTTCGGACATTCCAAATTCTATTGCAAGTATCTCTTAAAAAATAAGCACCTGGCCTTTTTAGAGTCCTGTGCACGAGGTCTTGTCAAGGACTATTAAATAAACCACATTTGAAATTTCTGGAACATGCTGTGTTTGAGATGGTGTGACAAAAGCTGTGGGAAAGTAGCTGTAATTCAGTTTTTGAAAATGATTTTAAGTTCTGTACTTCAGAAACAGCTTGTCTGAGTCACCTTAGATATCACCAAAAATCTCTTCTGACCCAGACCACGCAAGTGAAATTTGAAATGTAAAGCTCTCTGGTAGAGTAAGGACCCAAATCAGATTTACAGTGGAAAACTAGTCACAACTTTTAATTACACTGTCAGTACTGACATCTGACGAAGTGGGTATTCACCCACGAAAGCTTATGCTCCAGTACGTCTGTTAGTCTATAAGGTGCCACAGGACTCTTTGTCACTTTGTACAGATCCAGACTAACACGGCTACCCCTCTGATACTGTCAGTACTGTGATTCTGTAATACTGGAAGGTTATAATTCTGTGTAAAGAATTATGACAAAATGGTTCTTGAGAATGGAGCTGCTTGGGATAAGAACTGGAGAATAGGCTGTGAAGAATTTTCCCAAACTTGCAACTGCGGGGGATAGACCAGAGGCATTCCTAAGGCCTTGCCTACCCTAGGATTTTAGTCCGGGGCACAGCTGCACCAGTGCAAGCCATTAGTGAACAGTTGCATCTTACAGGTCTGTCACATCTTACACACATTTAACATGCGCGATTTCAGCTTTACGTGGTCGGCAAAAACAAAAACAAAAAAAAAGAGAAAAATAACAATTTTAATACTGTACCTGTACTGCGGGTGATTCCGCCCGCCATTACACTCGATGTAATTTTGACTATACGCGATTTTCGCTTTACACGCTGACTGCGGAACATAACCCAGCGGAAGATGCGACAGACCTGTATTTGATTTCAAGGCCATAGTTGGTCTGCTGTGGCAGCTCTGATGAATGGGGATGTCTTCAGTGTCCAGCAGGTGAAAGGTTTGCTGACTGCTCCTGTTACGTTAAGAAGGCCTGTTCTAGCTTGTCTGGAGTGGAAAGGGTGCAGTCCACCTTCAAATATAGCCTGTTCTTTGCCACACCAACTGTCTTTCTTTGCCTGGCTGTGGGGAGTTGAGGTTCAAAGTAGTATTTGTAAAGAAGGTCCGAAAGGTTTTGCAAAACAAATTCTGATTGGCTTTCATGAGAAATTCAAGTCGTGCCTACCCTGTTTTCCTTGGAGAGACTGTGGACAATTGGAAAACTAGCAGACTTGGCAATAGGTACACAAGTAAAATTTGACTGAGAGGGGATTTAACTTGTCTTCAGACTTTGACACTTAACTCAGATGCATAAGACACACTTGGAAGAAAAAGGGTTGGGTTTTTTTGTTAAAGCTTCAACCCTCCTTTCAGTTCAGGACTGAGAAATTTTCCAGTTTGTATTAATGTGTCCTCCAAGGGAGATCGCTAGCGCAAACACTGTTGTTGTTGTTTTGTGTGTTTTTAAGAAAATATGTGAATGTTTTAGATAGTTCTGTTCTGTCCCCTCCATCTTGTCCAAATGGTTTCTTCCCAGTGGAGTTAGGATCCTTTGTGTCCCGTTCTGAGGAAGATCAGCAAAACTGCTGGAAGCTGAACACAGAAGCATTGACACAACATGGAATGATGAGATTTCAACATCTGGAGCTTGGTATTTTTACCACAGGGCTCAGAGTCAGAGATTCCAAGGCAAGACAGGGACCCGTCTAGTCTGACCCCCTGCATAACACAGGCCAGAGAACTTCCCCGCATTTGAATAGTCTCTCTTTTCTTTAAAATGGACTCATGTGTGGATCACTTAAATGGCTGTTCGTTACCTTCTCTTATTGCGGGAAACCCTGTGTAGAGCCGCCTTAGACTGTGGTAAGGTCGCCCATCATGTGTAATGTTTTCTTTTCATAAATTACTGGTGGGTTGAGGCCTAGATCTGGATTTCCCTGATCCCAGACTTGAAGAACAATGTTGCTCAGTTGTATCCAGAGACTTCAAAATACCTTAAATGTTTGAGATTTTAGATAGCCAACCCCCCCCGCCCCCCAACTGCACCCCAGGCCGTTCCAGACAACAAAATGAGCTGCTGTACAAATTGTGTCCCTCTTTCTTGTGTGCTTTTATAAGGAGCGAATAGGTAACAGTGATGTTTAATATTATTAGGCATCAGGATTAACACCCCAGTTATTTGATTTGAATAAGGGAAGTTTGCACCTGTGAGCTGCTGTTTCAGGTCATCAGCAGACATCAGACAACTGCATCAGCTCCTATTTTGAAGCCTTATCTTTGCAATCAGGTGGCTAGTGATTTTTTTTAAATGAAAGCTTGAATTCACTGTCTTGCCTCGCTATGGTGAGCCCACCGAATTTGATGTCCGCTAATAAGTTTTCCCAGCTCCCTGCAATGTCCATATATATTATTCTCGTTATGCAAAAAGAAATGTTAAGCACGGAGTTCAAATGACCCAATCACTGCGTGAGTCAGTAGCAGAGTTCAGATAGAAGCCAGAATTCCTGAGTCCAAGTCTCCCTTCTCTAATTGCCAAGTGATGCACCCTCCACGTTCTGAGGTGGGTTAACAATGTGCAGTGCACTTAAATCTGAAATTTTCAGATTCTCATTTGTATGCCTTGGCACAGCCCTGCACAGGGATAATGCCAGGAATAGGCAAGTGTAAGCAATCTAGATGAGATCTTGAACTGAACCCAGATAATGCATTTTGCTTGAACTAGTCTGTTGATGTTGTGTTTTTCACGGATGAAGGGGGAAGCTCCCTGCACTGATATCCAAAGTTATCTATAAAGTAGGATAAAAGGGTTTTTTATACATTAGCTGCGGGGGGGAACCCTTTTATCCTGTTCTGGAGACACTCTGAGAGGGCAGTCCCCAATCTCTCCCACTAGTAACAAATAACAGAGATATTTTAATTGTTTAATTAAGGAAAGCTGATACTAAGTTCCAACTTGTTTATGAAATCCCAGAAAAGTGCAAACATCAATAGCTGTAATCTTGGCCAGTGAAATTAGTGCTGCATTTTGAACTAAGGATTCAGAAGAGGGCCATAAGGATGTGACAAGCAGGATTTGGGCCATGGGTCTCTACCGCTACCTGCTGGAATCTTTCTTGCTGTGCATTTGCGCCTCCTTGTCTCTCTTCTAGTGTCCCTTGTTCCATGCTTCAGTTACACACATGCTGCCCCTCTCCTTTCTTCTGTATCTGATCCTTAATGTCTTCCGGCTCTGCCGTGTTTTTGCTCCATCAGGGAGCATGTGCTGCGAGGGCAGGTGGGCGAGAACGGCGCGGCATTGGTGGCTTTCTGTGGCCAGGCTCCAGGTGCTCCTATGGGCAAACTGAAAGTTGCAAAAGAGCAGGGAGGAAGGTAGGCAAGTGACTTGTCCAGGAGCAACCTGCCATTTACTCAGAGCCCCAATGATGAATTTGTACTGGTGGCAGGGCTGTATAGGAGCTTTTCCTGATGTGCCCTCATTTTTTTCCCTCCTTTCCTTTTCTTTGCATTGTCTCCTCCTCTGTCCCCTGCTGAACTAGACTGGTTTCCTGCCTTTTGTCCACAACCACCCAGGTTGAAAAGCCTTGAATTAGGGAGACTTGAAAATGAATGAAATTTGAAGTCTCATTTAAACAAACAATGGAACTCTTCAGCATGGAGACAAGGCCTATGGCCGGCATATAAAGAAGTGGGAGACAGTTGAGAAAACAAACACTGTTTGCCTGTAAAGTAACCCAGTGCTTCTCCAACTTTGTCAGATTCTCTCAAGACCCAACATCCTCCCATCAGCCCAATCTCTCACTCTTGCATCTTCATTTTTCTCATTCTGTGGAGCACAGTGTGTCTGGGGGGAATACAAATTAGCTTAAAGCAGAACTCCATTTATTGTAAAATGGCACATATATGTTGAAACTAAATGTAGGGTTTAAATCTGCTGGCTTTCTCTTTCGACTTGTATCCAGAACATGTTCCTCTCTCCTAATTGTCCTCACTTCCTGGAAATAACATTAAGTAGAAATGTTAAAGCTTCTATAGATTATTTAAGAAATAAATCTGCTTTGATTTGATTTATCTTTACAGCCTTTAAACTAAAGGGGAATTGATAATCAGTGAATTTCACACCTAATGCAACCCACCTCTTGCCTCCCACCGACCCCCGGGCTCCCCGGTGCCTCCAGAATGGAGAGGGTAGTAAAAGTGCAAAAGTACATTCATTGGTCTCAATAGTCCCTGCACACCAGATCTTGCTGGACCCTGTTGCAGATGCAAACAGTAGAGTGTCTGTGAAGGACAGAGATGAAACATTGTCACCTGTCCAAATCCAAGAAGGTGGCCACTGTTACTGTACAAACTGTTATTGGCTGAGGCGTAGTCACATGATTCGGTGGGCTAAAATAGATATCCATGCAGAGCAGGATCTAGAAAATACTTGGTATGCAGTCTAGGGGAGAAATTATTGGCTCCAGTGTTGAAAACGTACCTCTCAGGAAGCAGCTAATCACTGTCAGTTACTCTTTCATATTGTAAAGCAACAGCTCTCCTCCTCCCCCCCCCCAACCTTCACTTCAGTCAGTCTAGACTATATTTCCCTTGGGACTAGGAACTTTTATGACAAATTACAACCCATGGTGTGTTGCTGCTCCTGAGCTAGTGACTAAGCTGGAGTCAATATTTACAGATGATATGCATCTTCCATGCTTCCCCTCAAACCAAGACCCAGGGAGACCCTGCTCAGGCCATGACTTTTGCTGCATAGTGCTGCTATCAGAGCTTGTAACTCTGAAACCATTTTCTGTATGCAGTGGTGCTGTAGCTGTGTTGGTCCCAGGGTATATGAGAGACAAGGTGGGTGACCGAATATCTTTTATTGGATCAACTTCTGCTGGCAAGAAAGATGCTTAAAAGCATGTGTCTCTTGCCAGCAGAAATTGGTCCAATAAAAGATAATACCCCACCCACCACGTCTCTCTGAACCCACTTTAAACAGATAGAGCCATACCATGGTCCCAAGCCGTTGCTTTTAGAAAAAGTGCTGTGTAAACTTCCTTCTTGTAGTAAATTTCAGGTTTTTACTAGCAGGTTTTTTTTTTTAATCTGTTCACCCAGTACAGGGAGAAGTGTGCTATACTCAGCCATACTGGAACCCAGTTATAAAACCTTATTTTAGTAGAGCCGTGTTTGACCACTGTACGAGACGTGTGGCAGGGTGTCTCTATGTGTACCTGGCTGAAATACCACATTGAAAGACTCTTGTTACTCTTGAGGAGGCTGGCTGGCTGGCTAAAAAATGGAAGCTCCCTGGAAAGCTACCGTAACTTGTGGTGAGGGATTAATAAAATCATTTCTAGTTGGGAGTGTTAGTGATTTCATTTTTGGCCGCTGTCGGAAGACAGGCTACTGGGCTAGATGGACATTGGTCGGATCCAGTCTGACTGTTTTTATGTTATGTTCTTTCATCCTAACCCTTTTCAAATGGTGATTCTAACCCTTGAGGAGGCTTTGTTTTTCTTTTGGAGTCAACTTGCTCCATTAAATCTGTAACTGAATAAAATTCAGATACAATTGGTGCCAAAGTAATTCACTTCTTTTTTCCTCACTTGGTCTCTTTTCTCCACCCTATGATCCTTCCCTTCCTTAAAGGCCACTTCTTTCCAGATCGCTTCCTGAGCAGAGTAGGACCATGTAACTAACGTCATCTGAGTCAGTTTCATTCACTGGAGAAATGTGATGAGCTACATTTTTCTCTAGTTTTCAGCCAGAGCAGGGGAAAGGGGACTCTAATCCATACCTCTTTCTTTTACTCCAGATATGTCTTGCAGTATTGAAGCACCCCAGCCTGCTTTTGCTTCACCTACACATTGTTCTTGTCTCTCCTCAGTAGGATCAACAAAGTGAAGCTGACCAGGACTTGTCACATGGGATCACTATGTAAGGGCAGTGGCTCTGATGTGATCTTCTATAGCAGGCCTGCACAACTCGTAAAGCGGCGAGGGCCACATTACTCCAAAGAAAACATCTGAGGGCCGAAATCCCCCGGGTCCCGCGAAAACACCCCGCCCCAGCGCTGCCCGGCCCTCCGGAAACAAACCCTCCTTCCCCAGCACCGCCCCACCAAAACAGCTGTGGGCCAAAAAGGAAGGTTGAGAGGGGTGAGGGGGTGATACTTTATTAAGAATTTTTCAATTAAATCGAACAATTTAAAAAAAAATTATGAATCATGGAAAAATGAAAAACAACTGTTCCATTGAAAGAAAACATTTGTACTTTTCATAATTACCTTGCAGCCACAGGGAGCCCTGAGCAGGGGCGGCTCTAGGCATTTTGCCTCCCCAAGCACAGCAGGCAGCGTGCCTGCTGCCTTCGTGGCGGCTGGCACAGCGCCCCCTGTGGCTTGCCACCCCAAGCATGCGCTTGGCGTGCTGGGGCCTGGAGCCGCCCCTGGCCCTGAGCCCTTTAAATCCCAGCCCCAGCCCGGCCGCCAGAACCACGGCCGGGATTCAAAGGGCTCTGGGTTGCCCGCAGCCGCAGGGAGCCCTGAGCCCTTTAAATCTCAGCCCCAAACCCAGCCCGCCTGCAGGAGCCGCGGCCGGGATTCAAAGGGCTCTGGGCTGCCACTGGGGAGGGGGCCTGCGGTGTGCCTGAAAGCCCCGCCCCCGCAGCTCTGATTGGGCAGGACTCAGCCAACTGCACTGCTGGCTCCTGCCGGCGGGCAGGCGCACCACTGGGAGCTGCCCCAGGAAGTGCCGCCACTCCAACCCTGGGATTTTGGTGGTGATGGTGACTGAACACGGTGTTTCCCCTGTGTGCGGGGTTTAGAATCCGCCCGCGGGCCACATGTTGTGCAGGCCTGTTCTATAGTGTAGTTCCCTAGACCAGAGAGTGTTGGTAGCGTGCTTTCAGTCCTGCTTCAGATTTAACCCGCCACATACCAAGTGTGTTGCATAGATGCTTTTGTTCTCTTCAGAAATAGCTATGAAACTCAGCTGTCTGCAGAAGTCCTGATTTTTCCAAAGTGCTGAGCACTCAGAGCTCCACTGGAAGTCTCTAGGAGCTGCAGGTGTTTAGCATCTGTTGCAAGTCAGACCACAACTGACTAAGCTTCACACAGGTGGTGACCTTCAAAGGCACCGTGTGAGCACAGAAAGAGAAGCCAGGAGGATGCTGTCTGAGTCAGTAATTCACTGCAGCCTCAGGTGAATCATTTGACCTCTGCATCTGTCACCTCAGTGGGAGAGAGGCTTAGGCAGCTCCCTAGAAATGGGGCTCAGCTGTCTAAGCTGAGCCTCCCTAAGGGGAGGCAAATGGTGGTAAATTCATAGCTGGTTAGTGGTGTCTGTAACAAGGAGGGAGCAAACATTGCTGCCTATCTGTTATACCAGGGTGCTCCCACAACTTGCTCTTCTAGGAATGACAAGGTTGGTGAGGTGATATTTTTTATTGGACCAGCTTCTATTGGTGAAAATCTTCTGGGAATGGCTGGGTGCTCAGCAGTTCTGAAAATTGGGTCTCTTAAGTGCCGAGATATGGGCTTGGGAGACTTAAAATTGGTCTATTTTAAAAAAAATCTTCACTTTACTTTTTTCCCCACACCGAATTCATATGTCCCTCCTTGGATAACTCATCAGCTGAATGGATCATCCCCAAACTTCACCTTTGGGCTGAAGCTGAAATGTTAAGAGTGAGTGAGGCACGTACACATGTGTATGTGTAAGAGTTTTGTTGCAGCGTTAACTGTGTCTTTCACAACTAAAATAATTAAGTTACATGAGACCATCTGTGATGGTGGGCAGTTGTATCCTTGTTGCAATAGCCATGTGTGAGTTCTTGTTTCTTACAGGCCTGCAGCATTGAAGGTTAAAACTGATATTCACTGTCCACCGTTACATACAAAGTTTATACTGAAGAATGCTTTGAAAAAAGTTGAAAGATAAAGCATTTAAGAAAATGCCTGACTTCCATTTGCTCCTCAAATTCAGCCTTTTTGAGGAGGGTACTGTAGTAATGGTGCCAAATGCTGCAATAGCGCTATTGTTCAAGTGCATGTTATAATAATTGTTTTTGTAGAATTCTGCTAGTGGAGTGTTTTGGTTTGTTTTTTTTTAATTGGAGTGGTTTTGATCTTTGGCTGTGTTTGCTTAGTGGGTGTCAGCTGGAGGGGCTTTCCTCTTTCATATATGTGGTGTCATTTGAAAGAAGTAGCCTTAAAGAAGGGAGACTATTTTTATGTACAGTAATGCCAAAAGTATGTTAGATGTCTGCAGACTAATAATAGAGGGTCTCAGAGCGTAGAGTCTCAATAACCATCACTCCTACCTTCTCACGGGCTTGATTCCCAGCTTTTGCACCAGCTAGGGGCTGGGCTTGACATTGTCTGGATGCCTTGGGTACAGTCTCAAACAGGTATACCCATGGGCTACACAAACTCAGCCCTGACTGCTCACTTACCTTCCCCAAACTCCTCCCATTCTTTTTTCTTTTTTAAAAAAAGAAGTAAAACTTAATATAAGTGCAAGTGCCTATAAAGTAATTGCTTAGTTAAGACTGTCATTCAGGGCTAGTCTACACTGACAATGCTAAAGCGCTACTGCGTTAGCTCTTTAATGTGTGTGGTCGCAGCGCAGTGCTAGGAGAGAGCTCTCCCAGCGCTCTTAAAAAACTCTCCTCCACGAGGGGCGTAGCTACCAGCACTGGGGCACCGTCTACACTGGCGCTTTACAGCGCTGAAACTTGCTGCGCTCAGGGAGGTGTTTTTTTCACACCCATGAGCAAGAAAGTTACCTTGGCGATTTACAGCGCTGCAGACAAGCCCTTGGTTTTCAGACACCAGCGTTTCTCAGATGCAGCCACTGGGAGATTTTTCTGCAGCCACAACAGCCTCCTGGGTGGAGATGGGGTTGGGGGCGCAAAAGCACCCGCTGTTGCTCTTGGCTGCCTTGGTGTTTGTTGGGACTGCCAGCAGGGGATCAGCAGCCTGCACCACACATCCTCCTGGGGGCTCTGGGCAGCACCTCTGCAGACACATGGGGCCGGGGTGTGCGCTCAGCGGGCTTCAGGCTTCAGCCCCTGGACTCGGGCTCTGGGCTTCAGCCCAGGGCAGTGGGGCTCATGTTTGGAAAAATGTTCAGAGCAGCTGCCAGCGAGGGTTGGTGGCCACACTCTGAGGACACCAAAAAAAAAAAAAATTTGTTCTGAAAACCCCCTGTCCTAGATAGAGATTGATATGAAGGGAGGGGGTGTCTCTGCCATTGAGATCCCTGGGCAATGTCATCTTGAGAATTCCAGTCCAGTCTCCCAGATGCTGGAAACCTACCACTGGATGCTGCTTCAGGACTTCACTTCATCTTTCATATCATCCTCTGGTTAGTCAGTGTCTGATAAATTTGAAACACCATCCCGTAGCCTCGCTCTGCTGCCTGAATGTTTGTGAAGTGGGAGGGAAAAGGTCTCCATCCTTTTCTGTCCTTCCCATGGCTCCCATGGTTTTTCCATCCTTCTCTCCAGTGACCTGCCTCTGCCCCTGATTGGGGAGTTCCCAACCAATAGTAGTATGAAACTGACATTATTTTTGATAGTTTCACTGCTGAGTACAGGATTTTGAATAGGAGTAGATAAACAGACAAGAATCTTCTTAATTTCATGCAGCAGCCTGACAAAGTGGTGAGCACCAGAAGAGGCACTGGTGCTGTCTACCTGTAAACCTCATGATGATGGGTCACTTTTGGTCTTAGGGCCTGTCTGCATTAAGGATATTGACATTGGTGTAACTACATCAGTGTGATTGTGCAGATGTAATTTTTTTTTTTAAAGTGTAGACAGGGTGTATGAGTGGGCATATAGTAAAGACTCAGTAGGAGTGGCAGGGGAGAGAGATTGGGTAAAATATTTAAATTCTTCCCAGATTTTGGACTATGCTCCCCCACCAGCCTGGGTGAGTGTATGGGGGACACATCTTCCTGCACACATCCCCAGTGCAAGCAAAATGAAAGCCTGCACTTCCCCAAATAGGTTTGTCTGCACTCATTTCTAAAGAGTAGAGAGATGTCCCATATGTGGGGTAGTTTTCTCCCTCCCCGCCCCTACTTGAGCTTCCCTCAGGTTCTACCCAGAAAAGTCTCTCCTGGCTCTGTTGGCTTGGCTCTGTGCTGTAATAGCCCTAGGGTGTTTATGGAAATCTAAAGCCCTCCAACCTCCTTGACACAAGGCCGTTTTTTAGAGGCTATTGTTAGTTGTTGACTTCTGCCCCCTCCCCCAACCAGCCATGCCGCTCCCTTTAAGATGGAATTTTTCTTATCTTATATGGGTTCTTCTCTCCTCTCCCCCCACCCCCCTCTTAATACTTCATTGAGTAACATGTAAACATGCACACTAGCAATACTGTCCTAGGAATCATTCTTTCCCATTTGTACAAAGGAGCTCTCCTTTCATCAGGGATGCTAAACCCTCCATTTGTAGAAATCTGCTTCAACTGAGTATGATTTGGGTAGCTGCAGCGAGCACATCTAGCAAGACTGGCTTGACCTCATTTACCCCACAACAATGACAAGTGAATTATATGGACATAAATGCATAGGAAATAGGATCAAATGAACACAGTTCAGTTATATTTTCCTAAATGAGGAAAATGCCTGGCGGTCTCCATTAATTCAACCCAGATCTAATGTGGAGGACTCCTGGGGAGCAGATCTGTGGGGAAAAGGTAGTGCCATCTTAACATAGGCAGTGTTTAGAGATTGCCCTTCAAGGTTGGAGGATATCCAAAACAGTGCCCATTTTATTGCTGTCCTACAAAACAGGATCTTAATCAGGTTCCTACTGACAATTTCTGAAATCTTGGACAGTTCTACGCTACTTGATCCATAATTTGTTTAAACCCCCCACCCCAAGAACATTGACATAGTGCTGTCCTCATGTATAATGCTTGACACACACACTGTATCGTCCCTGCTCCCATGAGCTTGCATGCTAAGGGCATGTCTTCACTAGTACCTTTAAAGCACTGCTGTGGCTTGTGTAGTCATGGCATAGTAAAAAATCCACCTCTGCGAGGGGAATGGCTACTAGCCGTGGGAGCACTGTCTGCACTGGCATTTACAGCGCTGAAACTTGCGGCGCTCAGGGTGTTTTTTCAAACCCCTAAGTGAGAATGTTTCCATGTTGTAAAGTGCCAGTGTAGACAAGCCCTTAGACAAAACCACTCCTCATAAGAGGGAAGGGTGCTGTAACACTCTACTCTTCTTTGTGCTAGAATGTTAAGAGCAGGATTTCTGCAGAAACTTTCCTCCGCTGCTTTGTAATACGTGATGCAGGGCAGGAGGGGATCAGAGTCAGTAGTACATCCATGGTGAGGACTGGATTATATGGAGATATACCTACCTCATAGAGCTGGAAGGGACCCCGAAAGGTCATAGAGTCCAGCCCCCTGCCTTCACTAGCAGGACCAAGTACTGATTTTGCCCCAGATCCCTAAGTGACCCCCTCAAGGGCTGAACTCACAACCCTGGGATTAGCAGGCCAATGCTCAAACCACTGAGCTATCCCTCCCCTTTACTTGGGGGGACTGATGAAGCGATATACATACTCTTTCACCACCTCTGTGTTGAGCAAGTCTAGGCTAGGTCAGCCATGATTAAAAGTTACCATGCGGTGGCCCCTCTCTGAAATGCATTTGGTCTTAGTCCAGTTCCCGGATCACAGAAACTATTCCCATAACTGGCACTGATTGGATTCCTTGCTTGCAATCTTAGGATGCCAAGAATGGCATAGGCAATGGAAATTGTAGCTTTCATGGTAAATTAGGTGGATTAACTTTGGAGCCTTTCACTATGTCTTTATTTTATGAGAACTTGGAGCACTGTAGAGTGTATGAGGTCAGCAGGATTCCTTGCTAAGATTATGTGAGGGTTATACATTCTTTAGGAGCACAGAGACGGAATGGGTCCGGGAAGCATGTATATTTTATAAATTCCTCAGGATCAGAGAACTGCCTTAGCCAAGGCCATTAATCCTTCTGCAGACTGCATTATTTATAATAATAGTAGGCCGCAGAAGCAGAGAAAGTCTTAGCTATGGTAGTAGCATGTTGAGACCCCAACTGGGATGAGGCTGGGCATAGTCAGAGACAGTCCCTGCCCTGAGGAGTTTAAAATCTAAATAGACAAGACAGACGGAGGGCAGGGGAGGAAAAAAATATCATTTCCCCCCCCCCCTCCCCTTTTACCAATAAGGCAGAGAAATAAAGTGACTTGTCCTAGGTTACCTAAGGAGTTGTCAGATGCAGGGATTGAATCCAGACATTGAGTCCAAATCCAGTGCCTTAACCACAAGACCATCTTTCCTTTGTAAACAGTCCCTAAAGAGTCTGCCCTGCCTGTTGTTGGTAAACTCTGTGGAAGCAGAGCCAGCCACCAGTACCAGGACTTGTGATGAATGTATTAGATGTCCTGGATCAGGGCCGCAGTCAGAGTTGCTGCTTTGCAGAGTTTCCAAGTTCTGTGGCAGAGGAGCACCTGATGACCTTTCACATGCCCTCCAGCCCAGACTGTTCATTTTTGAATGCTTGGGATTAGATGTCCTAACTTACCCTAATAGCGAGCAGCAGCTAGAGTATGTTCACCCCTGAAATTGGAGAGTTCCTGATATTTAAAGACAAGTTATGGGTGTTGGCTTGTCACCAAGTGTGTAAGGCAATAAGAGGTGGTGGTTTTTAAAAATTCAACAATTCTTATAAGGGTTAGGAAGAAGTCGTAATCTTTTTACAAGGATAGTTCTTTTTTAAAAAGGAAATTCCCGGCCAAAACAGGTGATGTGTGGAAGTTGTACCTTGATACCGTGCGCCTGGGGTTAACTGTTAGTGCGGGTTAACTGATAAGCATTAGACTTATCGGTTAACCATTTACTATTTTACATCCCTAGTGCAGACTAGCCCAGAAAGTAGAGACTGGAGGCCAGACGCTCTTCACTTTCATAAAAAGGACCAGAGAGCCTATAATTTCACACTTCCCCTCTACACACAGTTCATGCAAGACCGTGTTCACTACAGGGCATGCTATTCATCCACCCAGTATTGGTCAGAGCATCCGCACCATGTACAAAGAACTGTTGTCCCCTCTGAGCATACAGTTCTTACTCCCTCTTCCCTCCACCCCCCGTACTTGATCCTGTCCTAAAATCCAGCCATCTCTCGGGTGAGATGCAGTGTCTGTCTGACAAATGCAGTAACAGTTTAGGATGGAGAAAGGGAGATAATCTGCACTTCAGACGACATGGGTAACTTATGGTTGGCAGAAGGTTCTGTGTAATTACCCCAGCTGGACTTTTTAGCCAGGACACCAAAGCAAATGTTCATTCTTGCTAATGGTGCCCTGGCATCTGTAGACAGCAAAAGTGATTAGGAGCTTGTTTAAAGCTTGGTGCAGCAGCCTTTTGCTAAGGCATTTGAGTGGAGTGGGGGAAAGGGGTGAGAAAGAAAAGGCACTGGAGAGCTGTGGGTTGGGGTGCCAGTGACTTGCAGGGAGGTGGGAGGATACAAAGGCAGGGAGCGAGGCAGCCACTGGCCCAGGAATTTCCTCTATTTCTGCTCAAGGAGGAGCTCCTTTCTAATGGAGGAGGAGGGGGACTCAGACAGAACCAGTGTCTCACTCCACGGCCCAGTTCTCCAGATCCACTGCACCTCCCAACCCCTCAAAGGGTGCAGAGAGTACAGTAGAACCTCAGAGTTACAAGCACCAGAGTTACGAACTGACCTCCATTCCTGGGGTGTTCGTAACTCTGAGGTTTTACTGTACTTGTCTTTGACAGCCATTTCATGTATTCATCGAAGGACTTCTTAAGGTTGTGTTTTGAAAATGTGACACTTTGGCAAAGCTCTAACTGAAGCACTACTAGTTCACCGCAAATAGTGTTTGGAGGATCCCTGGGATGAGCAAGGGGTTGCCAAAGACACCCCTGCTGTCTGGGAGCTTGGGAGTTTCAAAAAAGCAGAACCAGCCCCTAAGGGTGGGGAAGTTGGGCAAAGAGGCCCTTTCATGCCCCTCCCCTACACTGCTGAGTCTGTCCCCTACACACACCAGCTCTGACCCACATGTCACTCCTCACAAAGACCCGCCTATGTGGTCTTCTATGGAACAGGGGTGCCTGGTGGTCATTCCTCCTCCACTCAACTTCTGGGGATGCCCAGATGGGCCACCCCTCTCATCTTTGTGCTTTAGGGAGTCACTGCTTTACCCAAATGAGAGTGAACATCTTTGCATGCTGGGCCCCAGGTGGGCCCTCAGATGAGAGGGCTTCTCTTTAAGGGAGGCTCTTGCCATATTTGCAAATCTGCAAAAAGGGAATTCCTGGGTCAGGGAGGCATGTCTCAGTACGGATCCTCCCTCACTATCTATGGAAAACCCTCCATCACAGGGAATTGCTGCCTCTAGGGGACAGGTTCCTCTAGAACGTATAGAAGGCAGGGCCAGCTCTCAGCAGACTCATTGTGGCTGCCCCATGGCCCCAATGGGGGCCTGTTCCTGGCTCAGCTCTGCACCCCTCTCTGTAGAACCCAAATCAACTTCCAATCACTCTTTAATTACACTAGACCCCCGCTTTAGCCGAGCTTCCATTATCTGGCTCTCTGTATTAACGGAACCACCAGCGCGCACACAATCAGTACAAAGCATTAAAACACAGCCCACGTCTTTATTGACGGTGCACACGAACCGTTACTACTAGTAAAGAGTATGATGCCAGTTTTTTAAAATGCAGAAATGATAAACTCAGGCCACTCCCAAATATACAGGATGGCTGCGGTTGCAACTTAAAATGATCATTTCTGCATTTTTAAAAACGAGTACTCTTTGCTAGAAGTAATGGTTTGTGTACACTGTAAATAAAGGGTGGTATGTTTTAATGCTTTTCCGGAGGGGTCGGCTAGTTTAAAAGCAACTCCACATCTTAAAATAATGGATAGATAACTCTTTGCCCATTCTCCAGTTTTTTGATTACCCGATCTGGCCTTGGTGCCCATGAGATCAGATAAACGGGGCCCTGCTGTGTTGGATTTTGAAGTTGTTTCTGTGTGTTGAACACTAACAGAGAGCAGGGGAGGTTACAAATGACAGCTTTAAGTGGATTAAAGCTCTGAATAAAAATAGTGGACTATTTTTGGGTGGGCTGTATCCTTGAAACCACTTCATCTAGTGGTTCCCAAAACTTACACCACTAACCCTATATCTGAACTAGAATAGCATGGTGCATTGCTTCTTATAACGGAGCTGCAGTAGTAAAAGGGTGTAGGAATGTTGCCTTTGCCTGGGATATTACTCCCCACTTTTCATGAATACCAGAATTTGTCTTTAAAAACATAAAAGAGGAAATAAAAAATTAACTGCATCTATTGCAAAACCCTTGTGAGGAGGTTTGAAGACCTTCAAGATTTGCTAATATGCTATATCTAGAAAAGCCGATGGCTAAAAGCACTATATTTGTCTGATTGCGGAGTTACATAAATTGTCTTCGCTGACAGTAGGATTTTGCAGTGTAGCTAGAGGCTACAAGCCCATAACCCCTCTTCCCCCAGTCCAGATTAAAACCAGGAAAAGTTTTCGAATAGTGGCAATTTTAAGATGCTAAATCACTGGAAATATATAACAGCTGTGGGTGAGCTCTCTGTTGGGCATATTAATTTCGAAGGGACATATTTAATTTCCAAGGACTTCAAGCAATCGAGCCCCTAACCCTGTTCAGGGAGGGAGGGAAAGTGTATGTGTGGCTGCTTTCTAGTAAAATGTGTAGCAGGAGTTTTCTGTGTGCCTAACTAACTCAGTAAGATGTAAAATCTTTCTTCGAGAGCGCTTGCTTCCTGACTCCGATGTCATTGGTTCAAGTTAAATAGGTGCTAATGAAAACAAAATGGTTTTAATCAGTTGGACAAACTCCTTTCCCTCTTCAATTGTTTAGGTTCCCCTGGTTTGTTACCTGAGCGGTGGTGGTGTCATTAATTTCCCATAAAGTCTTGAGGGAAACTGGGCCAGTTAAACTTAAATTCTAATGCAGAAAATAAGGAACAAAAACAACAGTATTTTCCGACTGTTTTTATACAACCTTAAGAGGCAAAACAGGATGTGAACACCATTTGATGTTGCAGTTGACCTTGAATGATTTGAGATGCACAGTAGTGACAGGAAGCTTTGGAGGTGTACCCCAGTTCCTTCGTTTTCTGCGGCTTTCTGTGCTTGGGAAAGAATGCGTGGGATTACGGAATCCTAATGAAGGGAGCTGGAGAGCTCATTGGAGTAGGAATGGGCTACAGAGGCCCTTTCCTCTAGACCACCAGTTTAAATCTCGCACAGGCATCTCGCGTCTGAAAGGTGTAGTTTTCTGATGGCCTGTGTATAAAGAGTGGGTGTTCAGGCAAGTTCCCAGGGGGTCTATCAGATGTGGCATTCGCTGGTCCTCTCACTGACCATCTCAGCAGAGGCTGAAGACTCAATGGGGCATGGAGACTGAACTATTCTTCACCCACAAAGCAATGGCTCCGTCTCAGGGTTAAGCACATGAGTGTGGGAGCCAGCGTGGGGATGCTTGTGCTCCTGCTACTTTGCTGTACCTGTTCCATGGAGAGCAGCTGCTAGTCTTCCAGGTTGTCAGTTCAGCACTCAAATATGCGCCCATCAATCAGGAAAAAAAAGAAACTGTCTGTCTGCGGCACTGTTTTTCTGTACCCTCATCCAGAGAGAGCATCCTCAGAGTTCAGCTAAAGCTAATGAGGAAACCGAGCTCAGAAAATGTGATCAGAAGACAGAATGTCCAGAGGGGGAAAGCGTGAGACAAATGGGGCAGCAATAGTGAGAGTGGCCCCACAGCTGAGGCACGTGGCAGGGAGGGAATAGAGGGGGAGTGGTCAGGTAGGATGCAAGTCTGTCTGTCTGTCCTTCTGAATCTCTGCCTCACTCATCTGTGGTACTGGAGCACTGTGGGACCATGGAGAGCCCAGAAAGGCAAGTGGGAAAATGAGGTTGATTAAAAAATAAATGGAGGGATACAAAGTATGGAGAAGCAGTGGGATGGAGCCTCTGCTTTGTTTCTGCTGTAGTGCCAGGGTAGGCAGTGGCTTCCTTGACAGTCAGCTGCCTTCCCCTCCTGCTGGGTCAGTCATGTAAGTAACTGGGAAAAACAGATGAGGGACTGACTGGCCTGGTGGTTTGTGCTCACTGCTGTGGATGGAGGCTGGCTACAGTCAGGATTCCAGAGGGGTGGCATTTGCCACTCTATTGCACTCCTGAATCTAACCCTTTGTTTAAAAAAAAAAAAAAGTTGCTAGCGCTGATGGTTGCAAAGAAAACCTTGTGAACAAAGTGTCATCGGGTGCAGTTCTGTCTTCCTGAGTCTGCAGACAGCCTGAAACAATAGTTCTGAGATGTGAATTGTAAGTTAAGTAGAACACGCTGAATGCATGGGGATGGTGTAACGTTGAAACACATCAGGTAGGATACTCTATTGCTCATTCAGTTTCATATATAATTAAAAACCTACTTGAAAGTTGGTGCGCCTGTCCACGAGCTGTATACGGGGAAATGGTGCTCCAAACAACTGCACCATTTCAGTTCCCTCTCTCAGGGATGGAATGTAGAAACAAAGATTCAGAGCAAAGCAACCTAACATGCAGTGCTCAACAGGTTCCTATCCCTTTCCCCAAGGCCTTCCCAGCACTCCTAGCCAGCTCCTGAGAGGTCCAGCCCTGCCCACAGTCTCTCATAAGAAGCAGGACACCTTACATGCAAGTTCCTTTAGGGCTTATGAGTAGAAACTGGCATATGACCTACAACTTTAAAGGGTCCATGGCACCCAAAGGTGCAGTGCCTGGTTACACCTACAGGTTGAACAATGTAGATGATGTGCTGCAGGTGTAGAATGTACCTTCTGTGTAGTGGTGAGCAGACTGTCCTCTCCAGTCTCTTTCTCCTTAGACCAGCAGGGGGCAGAGAGTGGGGGACTTAACAGTGCTCAGACCTTTGGGCCCAACGAAGGAGCACTGGCTAAGGGGTGTCCGTATCCTGTCCTACCTGCAGCTGTAAAGATGGGGGCTGTGTCAAAGGACTTTCACATAATGGAAATGAAGAATCCACAGGTCTCTGGCATAGATACAAAGGAGCCATCCACCCCCAATACAAAAGAAGTCAAAGCTAAGTTTCTAAACCTAGCCCCCAATTTTGGTTTGTTCAGTTTGAGGTGCCCAATTTAAGATAAGCTGGGACTGATTTTGAGAGGTGTCCAGCACCTGCAATTCCCACTGACTTAACTTGGCATTTTGGCTGCTGATCACCTCAACGTGGCATCCAGAATCAGCGGCCACTTTTTAATCTGGCCTAAAACATCAGCGTTCTTTAAAGCGAAGGGTCAGTGCTGTCTGCCCCCAGCCAGAGCACAATTCGGGGATGGGGTACTAATGGACCTGAGTCCCCACCTGCAGTACTCTCTGCTATTCCAGTCCTGGGTTTCCAGGCTGCTCTGCTGGTGTATGCCATTTCTCACCCACAACACCCCCTGTACGGAAATGGAAAATCCATTTGTCACAGGGGAGTGGTCTCTGTAAATATCTTGCAAGTGGGTGGGGCCTAAAGAAAACTTACACTCCACTGATGTTCACTAATTTTTTTTAAAAAATCTAGCCCCCTCTATGGTTGTGACAGTAACCTTCCAAATGTGGCCTGAAGCCATGAAGCTAGACAGATTCAGACTGGAAATAATTTTTTAACAGTGGGAGTAAATTTTTAATACTGAGGGCAATTAATCGTTGGAACAATTTGTCAGGGTTTATGATAGATTCTCTGTCACTGGCCATTTTTAAATCAGGATGGGCTGTTCTGAAAGATCTGCTCAATTTCAAACAGGAATTAATCCAGGAATGTCTTATGGCCTGTGTTATGCAGGAGATCAGACAAGGTGATTGCAGTGGTCCCTCCTGGCCTTAGAATCTAAGATGTCTTTCTGAGTCTGGGAAGGAGAGGGTTGCAAACAGGACCCCTGGTACTTACTCCTTATAGGTTTGACAAGACCAGTCAATTTCAGTGCTGCTATTCAGGATCTGTGGACAACATTGATGCTTCCAGAAATCCATGTCAATTTCATGCTGCTGCTTGGCAAATCTAGGATTAGTTGTGCGTAGGAGTTATTCAAGGGGAAGTAGAATCCAAAAAGAAATAAAAATTGAGGTTTGGGGAGGGGTAGAGTAGAATATATCTTCCCCGTCCCACTCCTTGCAATAGCCAGGAGTTGGGGGAGTAGCAGAGAGCTGCTTCCAGTAGCTAAAGGGGCCAGAATTTCGAATTGATCAGATACCCACTGGCCAGAAGCTGATATGAAAGATGGAGCCCCCAACCAGGATTGGAGGGCAGCACTCTTCCACAGCTGATGGGATGTAGCAAAGACGGTGGGGCTGGATCTGTAACCATGCGCTGCCCCTGGACAGGTCAGTTACACTTACCCTTCACGTATATCTCTGGCTGGTACGGAAACATTTTCAAGCCCTGCACTAGTTCTCGGGGTTTTGGCATATGGAAGCCCCCTAGTCTTATCCCAGGTAACTTGATTTAAACCCATTGATCTGTCTGGACAGTTCCAGTCACTAGAGCAGATCTTCCCTAGAATGCTGACATGGTGCACAGGGTTCAGCAGAAATAGATTGAGAAGGTTAACAGCTCTGATGGAGAAATCAGAAATTGCTTCGTGTGGGGCCCACTGATCCAGAGTGGCAGATGCTTAGTGAGGATGGCCAGAGGCTGCACATGGAACTGAAGGGGAGGGTCGTTGCTGGTATGTCTGCCCTGCTGAGGGAGACTAGTGCCCTGGCCATGGTCTCAGCCCCTGGGTGAAGCCCATCTCACACGCTTGATTGCAGCCAACAAAAGCAACATTGATGCCAGGCATATGAATAGCCTTTGATTGGGGAGAAAGTGACCGACAAATGGGAAGTTTTCGAAGCCGCCAGTTTGGGATTGCAGGGCTAACTCCCCCAGGGTGCAGTGGTTTAATTCACCCATTTAGTCAGCAAGCAGGAAACCTTGATTTAAATCCTCTATTTTAATCTTTTTTTTTAGTTGTTTTCCTAAAGAATGGTTTATTCTCATTGCTTGGCCGCCGTTAAAACATGTCAATTGGCAATTAAGTATAGCCTTTACACTAAATTTGGTGCTTCTTTTTGCTAACCAGGTGGATACACTAAATCTATCCGTATTTAAGTAAATTGCATAGCTTAATATACATTTATTCAGACTCTTAATTTTTACATTTGTTTATGTTAGGAATTGGTGAATGATGCATTTATTATTTAATAGGTGATACATTTTTTATTCATGATTTGCATCAAGCTGTACTTAGAAATTGGAATTCAATTGAAAATGCAGAAAACTAGCATTTTAAAATTGTTTTCAATAGTTCAGCAAAACTACCTTAAATGTGCTGGATGCATATCAAAACATGTTTTGTATTTATAACTAACTGATTTATTAAATGAAGTATTAGTGAATTGAACAGAAAGTTTCTGGTCATCGCGTCTTTCAGCCTTAGAACTAGTAGATCTCATCCTCTTGCACCCTATTTTATTCTTAACTTGGAAGAGGAAAACAAGCTTTCCTGCTGTTTCAACTCTGTTGGTTTCTTAACTTTGAACAAACTAGTAATTGAACTGAACTAGTTAAATAACCTGAAATGAAGAAGATATTCTCTCTGCATCTGCAGAAGAGGTTGCTGCTGTCAAAAGCTGATTTAGCACTTCAACAAACTCTGGTTTCAGGGGCTTACCCAGTGACTTCCACTAGTTGAGTGGTTTGATCTCCTTTAGAACTTCAGCAGAAAATTCATACTGCTTGCATGTTTATTTAAACTATTTGAATAGATTATAAGTTTAGGTCTTAACTTAGGTTGTAATAGTTTCAAATAGGGTTGTTGTTTTTTTTTAAATTGTATTTGATTTTTTTGTGTTGCTGGAAACATAACAAGTAGTCATGATTTAATTATAGAAGATCTTGAATTTTTATAGACCTTTTCAACCCAGTTGGAGCCCTAAAGCCAGGGGTTAGGCTGGAGGAAAATAGATGAGGATGTTCTCCCACAATTCCCCTGCTTGTGATGCCAAAATCAGTGGCCATTCACAGTAGATCAGGTTCTGAAGATCTGTACTTCTCCTTTTTGTGCTTTAGGCAAAAGTGAAACAGTCTAACAGTGGTTGCATCTGAATATTCTTCCCTTAGCTTCAGAGTTAGTACTCTAGCTCAATGAGCTATTATGTCCAGTTCTGGGTGTCATACGTTAGGAAAGATGTGGACAAATTGGAGAGAGTCTAGAGGAGAGCAGCAAAAATCATAAAAGGTTTAGAAAACTTGACCTGTGAGGAAAGGTTAAAAAAAACTGGGCATGTTTAGTCTCGAGAAAAGAAAATTGAGGGGCGACCAGTTTACAAATATGTTAAGGGCTGTTATAAAGCAGACTGTGATCAGTTGTTCTCCATCTCCACTGATGTTAGGACAAGAAGTAATACATTTAATCTGCAGCAAGAGAGATTTAGATTAAATAGGGAAACTTTCTAACTCTAAGAGGACTTAAGCTCTGGAACAGGCTTCCAAGGGAGGTTATAGAATCCCCGTCACTGGAGGTTTTTAAGAAAGGTTGGACACACACTTGTCAGGGTGGGCTAGGTTTACGTGGTTCTGCCTCAGCACACGGGGTGGGACTTGACCTCTCAAGGTCCCTTTCAGCCTGACATTTCTATGAATAGCTGGCACTGTAGCTACAAACCAGTGCATATTGGCAGTAATGGCCCTGGCCTGTTATGAGTGGAGTTCCCCACGTGGGCCCAGAAGCGTGCATCCCACTCCCAGCCACTGGGCAGTATCTGTTCTCTGTAGGATACCTGGTTCTGATTTGCAGTGGTTTTGCTGCTGGCATTGGTCACACACCCCAGGACATGGCTAAAGGGGGTAGAATATTTGGGGCATGTTATAGGACAGTCCTTGCAGAACATCTTGGCTAGGATTTAATAATAGCTACCGTTAAGTCTTGTTCCACCGCAGTCTGCCCAGTGTCATCAGGCTGGGAAGTTTAGATGCTTTGTGCTGACCTGAGGGTTTGCAGGTCCCCAGCCCTGTGATATGGCTGACTCAGTGTGGTTTGTTTCTTGCAGTCGGGGCAGTTCAATGAAGACATGATCCCAACGGTGGGCTTCAACATGAGGAAGATCACCAAGGGAAACGTCACCATAAAGGTAAGACTCAGGCAGCTCCTCTACAGTGGCTGTTAGATGGAGAGACGGGGTGGGGAAAATCTAGAGATTCGCAAGCTGTTGTGCAGCAGATTATTGGGGTGCAAATAATACTGACTAATGTTTCAGTCAGGAGACTTAAAAATAGACCTGCCTCCACACTAGTTCAGTCTGGAAGGTTTTAGATTGCTGCAGCTCCCCTAAAGCTGTGTCAGGTGTATTGGGATGCAAGTTATTCCAGGCTCCTGCAGTAAAGGGCTGCTGGCCAGGCTGCAGTAACGTGGGATTTCCGGATGGCATTCATCCTGCTCTTGGTATTTCCCCAGGCTAGCATGGGCAGGTAACTTTGTCCATGACAGAGGCTGGACCGGTATTTTGCTGAGAAGAGAAGGGAGAGGCTGCGGGTCCTAGAAGAAGGAGCCCATTGGAGCTGTGGGGCTGCAGTCCATGATTCATAGCATTTGTGTCTCAGCAATCAGACAAATAGCACGCTCTTCACCCCTCCACTCCTCCAGATGCACCTGGATGGAAAATCAGAAAATCTTGAGTTAGTCAGCACTTCTCATCACTATGAAGATTCTGTGCCTTTGGTTGCTGCTCATGGGTTTTGAGGACAAAATGTGGTCCTCGAAACATGTGAACTCTTCAGTGAGGGGGAAATTCCTCCATCATCCTAGCATTGTGAACACAGAGAGAACCCCACCAGGCTCCCTGGGACACTAGGCCTTAGACCCCAGCCCTTGCAGGAAGTAGCTGTGAGTGGACAGAACGTTCTGGGTAATTGCATATAAATGAGCAAAGCTCTGCACCCAGCTGTGCTTATGAATTCCACAAACCTGCCACCATGGAGCAAGGTGACGCCTTGTGTCGGGCTCATCAACAGGGGGAGAAGGGGTAAGAGTTTGAGTAGGGGTGTGCAAAATCCATTTCAGCTGGGCTCCCAAGATCCACTTCTGCTTTTTCATATTCCTTCTTTCCTGGTCCATGTGCTTCCTGACTCTGCCTCTCTTTCCCACAGCTCTGGGACATCGGTGGTCAGCCTCGTTTCCGTAGCATGTGGGAGCGATATTGCCGCGGAGTCAGTGCCATTGTGTAAGTACCCCCCCAGCTGTGCTCACACTCCATCGCAGACGTTCCAGGGCTGCTGAGCACTGGAGAGCCTTTAATACAGCAAGGGACAGTATTAGAGGATAGGCTCTCAAACAGTGTCTCTTGGTTGAGGGTTGGCAAGACCTTTGGGGCTGTGTCCAGTGGGTGTTGTGCTCGCCCAGGTTGAACACTTTGCTAATCCTAGAGTGCAGAGATCCTCTGCTGGGAATCAGGCCCTTAGCACTGAATTTGCTCTTCCCAGCAGCTTGCCCAGTGCAGCCGGAGCCCTGGGAAGGGCTGTTGCTGTGCTTTTAGTACCCGACATCAGGTGTAAGAGGTTCTCCTCCTGGGGATAGAATCATAGAATCTCAGGGTTGGAAGGGACCTCAGGAGGTCATCTAGTCCAACCCCCTGCTCAAAGCAGGACCAAACCCAACGCTTTGTCAAGCCTGACCTTAAAAAACCTAAGGAAGGAGATTCCACTACCCCTCCTACCTACTAGTGAAAAAGTTTTTCCTAATATCCAACCTAAACCTCCCTCTGCAATGAGAACAGTCTAGATCCATCCTCTTTGGAACCCCCTTCAGGTAGTTGAAAGCAGCTAATCAATCCCCTCCCAGTTCCTCAGCCCTCTCCTCATAAGTCATGCTCCAGCCCCCTATCATTTTTTGTGCCCTCCCGCTGGACTCTCTCCAATTTATCCACATCCTTCTTGTAGTGTGGGGCAAAAAAACACACACACCAAATGGGGAATGATCACATCCCGATCTGCTGGAAAATGCCCCTACTTATACAACCAAAATGCCATTTAGCTTCTTGGGCAAAAAGGGCACACTGTTGACTCATATATTTTTTTCCTCCTCCACCCCCACCTCCCTTTTCTTTTCTGCAGAACACAGCCATTCGGTCCCTAGTCTTCTGTGATTCTTCCGTCCTAAAGTGCAGGACTCTGCACTCTCCTTGTTGAACCTCATCATATTTCTTTGGCCCAATCCTCTAATTTGTCTAGGGTCCCTCTGTATCCTCCCCTACCCTCCAGCGTATCAACCACTCCTCCCAGTTTGTGTCATCTGCAAACTTGCTAAAGGGCAGTCCCACACCCCCCCTCCAGATCCCAGATGAAGATATTGACCAAAACCGGCCCCACCACCCCCCCACTGGGCACTCCATACTCCTGCCAACCACACAGAGAACAGAGATCACTCACTACTGAGCCCACTGAGCCCGCCAGTTTTCCAGTTTTCTGTCCCCCCATTCATCATCATCCATTCATTCTTTTTCTTTAACTTGCTGGAATGAATAGAGGATACTGTAGCTTAAAAAAAATCCAAAAATAGTACATCCACTGCCCCTGCTGCTCATCCACGGTTATCTCGCCATAGAAGGCAATTAGGTAGTCAGGCATGACTTGCCCTTGTGAATCCATGCTGACTGTTCCCTGATCACTTTTCCCTTAAGTGGTTCAGGAGGATTGATTCCTTGAGGACCTGTTGATTTGAGATAGGAAGTCTTATGAATGTATCTGCTTAGTGCAGGAATCCCAGTGTTCTGGTGGGTTTACCAGTCTCCCCAACCCACCATGGACTGGTGCCCTAGGTAGTAAAATTACTCTTGGGCGTGATGTTGTCCAGGATAACAGGCTCTTGTGCTCCTGACTGAAGATCGGCTGTCTTTGCTGATGCTACTAGATCTTTTTGTTCCTGAGGTGCTAGTAGCTCATTTGAAGGGGGCCTGGTGAAGGTGGACCGACTACCCTTGGGTGGCTCAGCTCATTCTGTAGGGTGGTCCCAGGGGATAGCTATAGGCAGCTGCTTTTCCTTCCCAAGGCCTCTTATACTGCTTGGCAAATTCTGTGTTTATGAGAAGCAGCAGCCTTCAATCGATCTTCGTTCACAGTTGTAAACAAATTCCCTTTGCCTGAGTCTACCCCCCTTTTGTGGTCCTGCTTGTGAACATTTTGGGGCTTGAGTTTACTGGTAGCAATGTCTGTGGAAACAGCAGGCCTAGTAGACTATTCATGGTGAGCGGTCCTGAAAAATGAGGCGCATGTGTTCAGTCAAAGCAGCACAGATGTTTCATATCAAATACATGCAAACTGTACACCAGCAAGCCACAAACAAGAGTTATTCAAACTGTAACAAATGCTGTTGAGAAACTCAATCCACGTAAGATGTCTGTAAGCAGAAAGAGGTGCTCTCTAAATGCGAGCACATCATTATTTGCCCAACTCAAGTCCCCTAATCTCACCACGTTCGGTATCCTCATTTACGTGTGGCTGCTCGGAAGAGTTTGGTGACATGAGCTACGGTGTCATAAATATGCCGATGACATTCAGCGTCACCTCCTTTCATCAGACAGGGACAGAATCGATTCTTTGTTCTTCTGCTGCCTGGCCGAGACTGAGGCCTGGATGAAAGCCAGAGTTTAGCGGATTTAGACTCAGCCCAGATGAGGCAGAGATGATACTGACTGGCACAGAGAAGCACCTTGAGGATCTGAGGAAATTTATAGTTTTTCCCTTAACTGAGAGTGTCTTGTTAGTTGTTGTTTGGCTTGCAGTCTCCAGGTCTAACCAGGCACCGGTCTGCAGCTGGAGCCAGAAATGCCCTCTGTCACTGACACCTGCCATTCCCGCTCTGATAGAACCTGCATCTATCATCAGTGCATTGCTGCTTCTAGGCTGGATTACTGCCACATGTGCTGTCTGGGACTGACATCGAAGGCCACTCAGACACCACCCTTCCTGTGCTCTGCAACCCCAGCTGGGTTTTAGCAGGAACGGGGCAGTTCTTTGTCCTGTTGGTGACGCTCCCAGATGCCTGGGAGGGGGGATCACCGTAGCAGGCTCTCCCTCTGGAGATACGACTGAGCCCAGCCTGACCACATTTAGAACTGGATAGCTGTCATTGCTCTGTCTCCCGGCTGTAGACTCTCTGGCATTCAGCCCACTGCCTGGGCTTCCCCACCTCTGCGGTCAGCTGTCTGGATGGGGTTATGGAGCACAGTGTATGCTGCTTTTCTGGGAAAAAGCACAGTGAAGTGCCCCCAGCCACCAGGGTGTTAGATGCTGCAGAAATGATTATAAGAATCTAAAAGAGCAAGAGCCGCTTTCTATAGGGCACCCAAAAGCAGTGCACTGTTCCTGCACCCACTGGCTTTTCAGCTACACTGATGCACGGTGTGCCTGATGCTGCTGCACATGGTAAACTAAGGGTATGTCTGTGCTCCAGCTGTGTCCCTGTAGCATGGATCCTTCCTACCTTGGTGGAAGGGGTTTTTCCATTGATGTAGTTAATCCGCTTCTCTGAACGGCTGTGGCTGGATGCATGGAAGAATCTTCGTCAACCCCTAGCCATGTCTACACTGAGGGTTAAGGTGACTTAACTGCGGCGCTCAAGGCACAAAATGTTTCACAGCCCTGAGCGCCATCACTCAGGTGATCTAATGTGTAAGTGTAGGCAAGGCTGAGGTTGCCTCTGTAGCAGAAGGCGCTGGGTGAGTCGAAGTTATTTCTATATGCCCATGAGGACTCCTGGCTCTCAGCAGGGGAAAGGTTAATGACTGGCTTTGCAGTCCTGAGGGATGGATGTGGATTAGCCCCCACAAGGACCCATCCGGGGTTTCCCAAAGGGTGCTAAGAGCCCAGAGGTGCCAAGGGAAGTGTGTGGGTCACTGACATGTGGTGAGTACCAGGGGGCTAATCTGAAATGCTTCAGAGAGAGAGCGGTAACTCCGATCTGCTTCATAGCGTAGATTTATACTGACCGGTCAGGAAGCTGGCCCAGTGGAGAGGAGCAGCTCTCTAAAGAGGCCTGAGTACTTGGTAATGGAGAGAGGTGGTAGGGACTCTGGTGGTTTCGTGCTCCTCAGGCGGGATTCATTCGATCTTCCTCTTCCAGTGGCCCAGGCTCACTGATAATGTCTTTCCCCATTCCAGATACATGGTGGATGCTGCAGACCAGGAGAAGATCGAGGCCTCAAAGAACGAACTTCACAACCTGCTTGACAAGCCGCAGCTCCAAGGCATCCCTGTAAGCACTCTCCAGTCCTGGGACAGAGGGAGACAGTGGGGAGCAGACAGATCTCATAGGCTGGTCCCCAGTTGTTAGGGTGGGTGGTCTCTGGTTGCTTGGTCACACATGCTGCAAAGCAGGTTCTGTGATAGCATCTCACTCGTTCGTCTGTAGAAATAGCCTTGTGAGGTGATGCTCTCCAGGCTGGGGCTGGGCTGGAAGGTGACTTCTTTGGAAAGTTTGAGGAAGATCATGACCAACTTCCCATAATCCTACAGACCATTAAACCCCCTGGTCCCATTGGTGGGCCCACCGGATGCTCAGAAGTGACTGGACTGGAGGCAATGAGTGTAGATAATGACCTGTCCATGGCCCATTGAGTGGGGATTATAAGTGATTGATTGACACACCCACTGAGCATGCTCAAGAGGGAGAGCTGCCATTCGGAATGCAAGTCTTGTTTGTGACATCGCAGTCAGGTTTTTGGCTGGAAAGTAAAGGCTCAGAGGTGCTGCTGGGGCAGTTTGCAAGATGCTAATTGTAATGTCTTTACCCTGAGATGGGGATTGATGCTTCAGAAATGCAGAGGGGGTGCAGCTCCATGCAGCACGTAAAGCACATGATCTCAGTCCAAAAACCGCCATAGCAACTCCTCCACCCCCAGCATATCCTGGGAGAGGAGCACTTAGGCAGCTGGCTTTCACTGGCTGGCAGGAATTCCCCGGGAGGCGGGGAGGTTTTCATTTCTTCACACCAACGAATTTTCTGTTAAAACTATAGTTAGGTTGCCGGACTCCCCGTCCCTCCCCCGGCCTGGGCACAGTCAAAACTGGCTCGGTGTGGCTCTGGGACTGGGAATGCTGACACTGTCTTCCCCCCCCACACCCCACCCCTACAGGTTCTAGTGCTTGGGAACAAGCGAGATCTCGCTGGTGCCTTGGATGAGAAAGAGCTTATTGAGAAGATGTAAGTACCGCTCACTGCCTCCCCTTCCGGCGGCAGATGTTGTCCGTCTGTCTCCGGCTGCGTGTGCCTCTCAACAAAGGCTGGGGTGGGACTGTAACAGAGTTTGCTTAGCTGTTGCTTTGGGGACGCTGAGTCTCTGTGTATTGCTGAGTAGGATTCTCAGGGGTCTGATCCACGTGGCTGCTAAGGGATTAATGAAGGTGTCTGGTGCATGGGATTGCGGGAGCTTCTCCCAGGGTGCTGGAGAGGCCTTCCCAGAGCAACAGTGGAAAGGGCTCCCCCACCATGGAGGGCAGCAAGCATTGCTCCCCAAAATGCCCCTATCCCTCCCCATGACCCCAACCTCATGGCTTCTCTGCCCAACTCCCTAAAGACGTTCCCCTCCACCAGCTCCCACCCCTAACAACATGGCCTTTGGCTAGGGGAGGGGGGCTGCTGTAACCCTCTCCAGCATGTGCAGAGCCCTGATCCCTTCCTGCTAGCTCACTGCTGGGGAGTTGCTCTGCGATGGCTTGTCAGCAGGAGGCGCTATTGTGAAAAGGAGCACGGGTTTCTGGCTCCGCCTGGGGATGCTTCTGCAATCCAGCAGCGCAAGGTGCTCCCCCCTTACATGGGTCAGGGCCTGGAAGCCTTTTGGGCAGAGAAGGTTTGTTCATCTCCACGATCCCTTCATATAACAGAGCTGTGCCGAGGCTCCCCAGCCTGGGTCCTGCTGTGAAGCCATCGCATCCCATTTGTAACACCTCTCTGTGCAGTCCCAAGCAAAGGCCCATGTTGGCAGCCAGCGAGGCAGCTGGTTTGGGGAAACATGTCCTAGGTACTCTGCTTTGCCCCTCTGCAGTAGCTTTTTTGCTGTTACATAAGTATCTACACTTCTCCGTGCGCCACAGACCTGGGGAAGCCTCGTTACCCAGTGCCAGGAGCTGGAAAGGGGAGCTGAGGGCCCTGGGTTATGTCCTTCCTCTGCCCCACACTCTCTGTGTGACCTTGGGCAGGGCCTCAGCTGTAGAATGGGGCTAATCTCCAGTCTGTGTGGAGCTGACCTGCCCTTGGCTGAAAATTGCTGTGTCAGGGCAAAGATGGTAATTTTGCTTGAGCTTTTCTCATCTTAGGCCACATGGTGGCGCCAGAGACACATCTTGACTCTTATTGCAGTCCAAGGGTGCGTCTACACTGCACAGTTAACCTGGGTGATTGTCACCTGGGTCTGAGCCCCCAGGTTAGCCTGGAAAAGCCCTACCCACTTCACTGTGTCTGCACTCACCCCGTGCTGAGCCGCTCGAGGCTTCCTTCCCAGTCCATTGCAGGAGGCATTGTGGGATGGGCCCTGGAGGTAACGCAGCACATAAGTGGTTTTTGCCTGCATCCTCACTGCAAAATGGGCAGGTTTCAGCTTGAGGTAAATCACAGCCTGGGCTCTAACCCTGCCCCCTAACCTGGTCAGCTAGCCTGGGCTTAAGGCACTTGCAAATCCAGGTCCGAGGTGTTTGTGTGAATGGGGTGTGTTGTGTAGTGGTGGGGGTAAGAGCCTGGGTTAACTGCAGTGAAGATGTACCCTTAGACTCCTGCAGCCTGAGTGGTAGGAGAGCGTTTCCACAGGCTCCCACCTTGGAACACAGCACAGCCAAGGAGCTCTTTGCAAACGGCCGACAAAGTCCTTCAAAGGCTCCGCTGCTCTGTCGGGGCTGGAGCCAGGGCCGTGGCATGCAGCCCTTCTGTGCCCGCTGCCGTGGTAGTAATACTTAAGCATTTGATAATGGTGGGTCACTCTTGTCCCCTTTCCAGTGGGGAAGCTAAGGCAGAGAGGGGACATGCTGGCTGAGTCTAGCTTGGTGCCGTCGGTAGGGCCCTGATTCTTGTCTCCTGTATGGTTGTGGAATGAGCTGTAATAGCTGCTGGGTAATACACAGCCTGCCCTGTGGGCTCATGGTTGGGGGCCTTGTTCCATTTGTCAAGAACCTTTTATTTTCGGTTCTTTCATTGCGGCAAGACTGTTGGCCAGCCCCATCCTGAGCCAGCAGCGCTAGAAGGTTATAGCAGGGGCCTCCGAGGGAGGGTGGAGTGCCCCCTAACGGAAGGGACGCTGCTCCCCCTGAGCCCTTGAGCCAGGCCAGCTGGAGTAGCTGGAGTCTGCACTGAGCAGTCTGCGCTCTCACGGCTCCATCTCTCCCGCAGGAACCTGTCTGCCATCCAAGATCGAGAGATTTGTTGCTATTCCATCTCCTGCAAAGAAAAGGACAATATTGGTGAGTGCTAGGCCGTGGTCTACAGGGAGCCGGAGGGAGGGGACAAGCTGGGCTCAATTTCAAGTTGTGCAGTGAATTCAGCCCCTGGTATTCTGGCTCCTAAGCCCATTAGGCTCATGACTAGGCAAATAGGGCAGAAGTGCCATTTCTCAGCTGTTCGTGGCCTACACTCCCCATCCCAAAGGCAGGTGTGGGCAGTGCCCAAGGAGCTGTGCCCAAGGTTTCCAGGCTGTGGGGGACACTGCCACAGAGTAGTGGCTGAAATGCAGCAGTGAACAGCTGTGTTAGAGAAGGTGCCAGTCTCTGAGCCCCCAGGGAGACCCCGCCGACCCCTTCCCCTGAGCCCCACATTGGAGGGAGTGGTGGGAGGGGCTCCCTGCCCTTTGCGGGCAGTAACTCTGTGTGTTGCCTTTGCAGACATCACCCTACAGTGGCTTATTCAGCACTCAAAGTCCAGGAGAAGCTGAGAGCCCTGGGACCGCGCCTCGGAGCGGGGAAGATGCCATTGTCCAAGCCCCCTTCTCTCTGTCCCCTGCTCTGTCCCTCTCTCTCCATCTCTCTCTCTAGATGGGTATTTTTAGGGGACCCCAGGCTCTGCTCCTGCTGAGACGGAGCTCCTGTTTTTATTGTAAAGAAGCTGTCGGACTCCTCTGTCTCTCTCCCCCTCTCGTTTTGGCACTGTTCTGTTGTGGTCGATGTGTATACAGTATATATATATATGTATATATATATTTTAATTTAAGCAATGACGCTGTTACTAAACTGGGCCCTGTGACTTGTAGAAGTGCTGGAGGTGGTTGAGCCTCCAAGGCAGTATTGGGAGGGTAGCGTGGGAGCGGAGCGGCTTGGCTGGGCCATTCCATGCTGAACGCAGGCTCCCATGGGGACATCCCTCCAACCCTGAGGCCCTTGGACCCCTCTGGTATCTTCACTAGGTCTGGTTCCCCCTCCACCACCACCCCCCAAGCCTCTGGAGCTCCCGCTGCCCCATGCTCACCCCCGCTCTCCGTGCTGCATGTGTACACGGCCCTTGGGGTCAGGGCAGTGGGGATGTTTGAGGCCAGCAGTCTTGACCAGGCTGTGGGGAGTCAGTGCTGTGCCCGTCTGCAGAGCCACCCCTCCTGCCCCTAGACCTCTGCCCTTTCCTCAGGCACTCGGCCTTGCGGTCCCATGCTCAGGCAGGGATTGGGCACTGGCTGGGAGGGGCAGGGGCAACTCCCTCCCTCTCCTCTCCCCTTTCTGCAACCCAGGCCCCAAAGTCTCCACAAGTGACTCACTCCTGCCTGCTCCCCTGGCTGTGGAGGAACGTGGGGGCACTCTGCCATTCCCCCAGGTTGCTTTGGGGGTTCTCCAGCTCCTTAGAAGCTCTCTGGGTGGGACGAGCTGTGCGGCATGGGGGTGAGCTGGTACCTGCGGGCCAGCGACCAGCACCTGGGGAACGCTCTCTGTGCCCAGAGCTGTGGAGGGGCTGTGGCACCTGCTGACCCAGGTCCTGCCTAGGCCTGTGCATAGGGGTGGTGTGCAGCACGCACACACTCACCTGCTCTCTCGTGGCCTGTGCCATTGGCTCTGCCGTGGGGTCGGGCCCCCGCTTTGCTTAGGGGAGGGGTCATCGCTGTTGCAATTGCTGTAGAACTGAGGCCAAGGACAAAGCTCTGGGGAAGGCCCCTCCCC
Source organism: Mauremys reevesii (assembly GCF_016161935.1). Taxonomy (NCBI): domain Eukaryota; kingdom Metazoa; phylum Chordata; order Testudines; family Geoemydidae; genus Mauremys; species Mauremys reevesii. The sequence goes on along the minus strand of NC_052626.1, from coordinate 123,184,439 downwards.
CCCAAAAGCTCCAGAGTCCGGGAGCAGGGTTCCCCTCCTGCTGCAGCCCAGAACGGGGGTGTCTGCCCCAGTTCATGTGCATGCCTCATACCCAGGAGATCAGGGGCTCAGGCTCTGGGGACCCAGAGATGGGAAAACCCCTTCCGGCCTTGTCCATCTCCATGGGCCCAGGGTGGGGTTGTGCCCTGCAGAGGGGCTCTCCAAGCTGGCCGGCTGTGTCAGACTGCTGCCCCCACCTCTGTCCCTGTCCCAGCCCCAGAGGGGGCACAGCCGGGAGTGCTGGCACGGGCACGTCAAGGGGGTGTTGGCCTCTCTCCCAGTATGAAGGGGCCAGAGGAAAGGCCTGTCTCAGTGGAACAGCAGGGCTGATGGGCTGTGTGTGATGTCAAGGTGGAATCCCTTGCCCTCTGCAGCCCAAACTCCAAGCAGGTCTCCTCTCTGCCTGTGGCAGGGAGGGGAAGTGCCAGCCAGGCCTGGAAGGAGGGGAAAGGAGCCCCAGTTTGCTCCAGCCCATGTGACTTTTGTCTTGTGCTGGAGCCTGCTCTCCTTGTGCTGGAGATGGCCCACAGCAGACTGGGGGTGAAGTGATGGGATCCTAAGAAGGGCTATGAGCCTGCTGCTGTGCCCAGCCTGCCTCTTTCTGCCTGAGGGAGCTGCCTGTAATCCAGGCACAGCCACACCCTGCCCTGTCCAGTGTGTCAGCTCAGGGGCAGCTGAGAGTCCTGGGCTCCCTCCCCAGACCCCCATCTGCACAGAGCCGCTCCCGGGGAGGGGGGTCCAGCCTGCTTTGTTCTCCTCTCTTCTCGTTTTCGCAGAATTGCACAAGGAGCCATTTCCATGGTTTATTTAATGAAGTGTAAAGTGGTGTCATTATTCCTTTTTTAGGAGAGATTTTTTTGGCTCATATTGACCTTCTCTGGTGGGAAATGATTCTTGTAACTGTACCATTTTTTTTTCTTTTGGCCTCCTAATCATAATAAATTAACAGTTTTGTGTTGGGGGGGTATTTGCTGTGGTCTCATTTCCTCTCCCCAGCCTGGCAGTGGTCTCAGCACATGGTCCAGCTGCCAGGGCCGACTCACTGCCTTGCCCGAGAGAGCCCCGGTTTATTGCCCGAGGGCGAGAGCAGCTGGGGCTTTGTCACAGATGGGGGGTGTCATTCTGAGCAGTCCCCTCTCCCCCCCATATACCCCACTAGACTTAACCCCTTCAGGGCCATAACTACATTAGCAGCTGAAGCGTCAGTTGTGCAACGGTGTCAGCTCTTCCTGCTGGGGTAGAGATGACAGAGAAGGTGTGGGGGAAGTGACATCTCCCAGTGCCTCATGTCCTTGGCCCTCAAGGTGGAGCTGGAAGCTGGTAGCGCTCGTTGCCCGCCCGCCCCCCCAAACACTGCTCTCCAGCGGCTCCACACCCTCCTCCTCAGGCTCCCCTGTTCTCACTTCATGGTGCTCAGCCTGTGATGGTGGCTGTCGATGCCGCAGGCACAAACCTTGCCTTGGGAAAGGGCATTTAGCTGGGCAGAAGCTTTAGCTGGCTGCTTCTGGGGTGGTGAGACAAAGCCCTCAGCTTAGGGCAGCTCCCTTTCCTTAGCTTTGTTGACAGTGGGCCGTGCCCTGCTATGGGTCTGGGCTGTGGTGGGTGGAACACCTCTACCTCCAGCTCCCTCCCCCTGCTCTGCTCTGCTCTGCTCGCCCTCCAGCACGCAGGACAACTCCTTGCCCTTTGCAGACTTCTGAGGGCCCATGTCCTGCCAGTCTGTTCTGGGTAAGCCGGCCGGGCTGGGCCTGGCCCCCAGCAGTGGGAGCGGGATATGCGTCTTTAAAAGCAGCCTTGCTGCCAGCCAACCAGCTCTGGGCTGTGTGCGCCCTTCCCTCCCCCCCTCCTCCGTGCTCCTTTTCCTGGGCTGCTGCCCTTTCTGGGCCCATTTCAGAGGCTCTGAATAAGTGTTGGCGAGGGGCCCAGTGCTGCTGCAAGAAACTCAAGCTCCCATGGGCCCCCTTTCAGCACATCCCATCCTGGATCAGTGCAGTCAAGGCACCTCCCGGGGGGGGCAGAGCAGTGCCAGCCACTCCAGCAAGTCTCGGGGGATGCCGAATGCAGCACTCCAGCCCCAGCCAGCACTAGGGGAGGTTTTTCCCACAGTTGAAAGGTGCAGTGTGCTCCTGTCTCTGTGCATGCCCAGTGCCCTTGTGTACCTGACTCTCCGCATGACAGCAGGGCATCCTGCCCCTGCCCTGTTGCACACCTGGAATTTCAGCAGCAGGTGTTGGCCTGGGGGGCAGATCACCAGGGCAGGAGCTGCCCCAAGCTATGAGGGCGCAGAGCCAGCATGGCCCCAGCCTGCTGGGCTGGAAATGTTTCTGCCGCAGGCTCCACTCCACAGCATTTGCCGCCTTCCACTTGGCCAGAGCCCGGCGTAGCCTCGTGCCCCGTACTCATATGTGGCTCATGGCCTAGGCACTGGGCTGGCTGCCAGCAATGAAAGAGCTGGGTGGTTTGCTGACAGAAGCCCCCCAAAGGCAAACATGCCCCATCCTACCTGGTGACCAGAACAGGGAATCTCCCCTTACTGCTAACGTGTGGGAGGGGGTTGCTTTTGGCAGGGGATGGCGGGCGGAGTTCTACAGGTTCTTGGGCATTTGTGTGCAGAGGGCTTGGTGCTAAGACTGTGCCATGGAGGGAGACCCTCTGATGAGGCAAGACTAGGGATCCTTCCTGCTATGGCAGAGAGCGAGCCTGTTGAGTGGAGATGGGCCTGAGGCGCTGGTGGAGCAAGGTGGGGATGTGGAGCATGAGACCCTCCAATAGAGGTGACCCCTGACTGCCCTGGGGTGGGGTGGATGTGAGATCCCCTCGCAGCTGAGTGCAATGCTCCAGCCCCCTCCTAGCAACAGGCAAAGCCAGGGCCAGAGATCCTGTCCCGTTGGCCGTGGGGGGCCCCTTGCTCGGGCAGGGTCCCCTGCCAGCTCATTACTGCTGTACAAAGGAGTCTGTCTCCTCTCCTGCCACGCTGGCTTTGGCCACTTTCTGTTCTCCATCCTACCCCTGGGGCCATTGGTGGGCTGGAGCAGGTGCCCCTCTGCGCTGGGGGCCCCACACGCTACTTTCAACCCTATTTGCACACTGGGAGCCATCCCGGCCTCCGGCTGCCCCTCCCCAGCTTGCTTTTCTCAGCTGCCGCATGCCCCCCCCCCCCAGCTGGCCAGCCAGCCAGGCTTCTAAACAAGCCCTGCATTGTTCCCCCCTGGCTCCAGCTCAGGACAAACCAGCACAGAATGAGCCACAGGAAGGCAGCTTCCCCCTGCCCTGCAGCCCTCATCCTGCATGCGAGTCATAGCAGCCCCTAGCCAGCTGGGAAACCCCTCACCCCTTCCCCCCCCCCACTGTGTGGCAAGGGCTGTCGGGTCCAGAGGCTCCCCTCCTGCACCATCACTCCCATGCACCAGCCCCGTGGGGTCTGCTCCCTCCAGCACACCACCAGGGCAGGGCAGCGCTTGGAAGGGAGTGAGGGGGTTGTGGAAGAGCGCGCCCCCCCCCCAGGCTTCCATCACCTCCCCCAACACACCATGCAAGAGCTGGGATGCTTGTCTAGCGACTCCCATGGCAGATACAACCAGGCAGCTGCAGCTTGGGTCTGCATGTGGATGCTTCCTCTGCCCCACTACTCCATCCATGTAGGTATTAACCCTGTGCTCATCACACCCCCATGCCCCCCACCCCATTTCCCTGGCTGCCTCCACTCCCCCTGCTTCCCCTAGAGTCACGTTTTACTGCCCTAAGCTGGTGCTGGTTGCAGAGGCCAGGGCCCGAAACCTCCATCATCCCCCCCCCACACACACACACTTGGGCCGATTAGGGTTTGCTGGGCTGATCGATGGCCCCTCGAATGTCAGGGCTGCCCTACGCCTGCACAGCCAAAGGAGCGAGTGGCCCAGCCCGCCAGCGAGCGCTGGTCTCCTTGGGAGCTAGCAGGCATGCACGGCTGCCAGCGGGACCTGGCGCATTTACTGAGTGGGGGGGTGGGGGGCAGTCTTCATGCTTCCTAAACAAAGACCGGGGCTTTTGTCTCCATGGCAACAGGCCCAAGGAAACCGGTGGGTGTCATTCCCTGGACAAAGCGCTCGCTGAGCTCCTGGTGCTTAGCAACCACCTCCCTCGCCCAGTGGCATTTCACCGGGTTGGGGGGGGGTGTTTGCCGGAGCACAAGAACAAGGAGCTTTAACATCCCTGAGCAACTGGGGCCAGGAGGCTGAGGTGGGGGTGGGCAGCAATCCTAAAGCCGAGCCTGTTGGTGAGGACCAGGCCACAGGTCTGCATCCCCAGCCGGTGCAGCCGAGCCACCAGGACAGACCAGCTGGGCCCATTCACCTGCTGCTTGCTCCGCTGCTGTGTAGAGATCAAGCAGGTCACGGGACCACGGCCTCCATCGCCTGGCTCGGGTGCAGAGCCGCCATGTGGCAACAGAGGCCAGTTTTCTAGCCCATTGGTCTCTCGTTCACGCCACCTGAGCTGTGATTTCTCTGGCCCTGGCAGGCTTTCCTGGCCACTGAAGGGTGTGATCAGTGACAGCCTCTCACACAACAGAATCCTGGGACAGAGCAAAAGCAGGGATCTGGGGAGGGGGTGTTCCCTGAGCTGCTTTGGCAAAGCGGCCAGTGCTACCAGGGACTGGCACAAGCATCACAGTGCTGGCCCATCCTGAAGCCGGTGCTGGAGATGCCGCAGGCTCTGGGGTGATGGCTGTAAAACACGGGGGCAGCAGCTGGGTAGTGAGCCCTCTGCGCTTTGAGCGTTCTTGGCCTGAGATTTCAAAGCGCTGGGTAAGCTGCAAAGCCTCGGGCTCCATCATGCCAACTCCCCACCTGCTCTGGACTGGACTTCTCCCAGGATGGGCTGATTTCTCTCACACCCTGGTTCAGACATGCCAAGAGAACAGCCTCACTCAGAGTGGCCATATCTGTCCTGCTGGAAACCAGGGAGCTGGGCAGCATGACACTGGTGCAGCAGCTCTTCCAGCGCCTGAGCTCAGGCTGAGTGGGGGGTGAGGTTTTAGGCTGGTTCTCCGTGCGGCTGACCCAGCTTTCCTGCCAGTGTAGGTCAAGAGGACAAAACTATCCTCGCCTGGGAAGCCAGCAATGCAAACCTGGGAGCCCCGCCCTGGGAGCCCCATCCTGCAAAGGGTGGTGCTGTAGGGGTTCAGAACCAGGGGCAAGGGAACCGTGGCCCCGTGTCACGCCGCTCGGGGCTGAGCTGGGAGTCACTAGTAACCTGGGGGCATTGCCTTGCTGGTGTGCATGGAGGGGCTTGCCTGGGCCTGGCCAGCGGGCTCAGAGAGCATGGGCATGAGGGGGAAGCACGCAAAGAATGACTTTCAGGCTCACAGTTTCTCCCCCCTGCCTGGGCACAGGGATGGATTCTTGCCCATTTAGGGATATTCAGAGGAGTTTCTTTGCACATTGGTTCTTCTAAGCTGCCAGGGAGCTGGTGGGCCCAGAGCTGGGTTTGCTTCCCGCCCCCTCCGGCTGCTGGGTGCACAGAATGCCTGCTTTGTGGGCACATGTGCTGGGCCCCGGCTGCGGTTGGCTCCTTTCTGCTTCACAAAAGGCCCAGGTGCCATGTGAAGGCCGCAGCCAGGAGAAGCGGGGGCTCTGTGTCGGTGCCGAGGGGGGAGCGGTGCCAGGCTCCATGGGCTGAGACCCTGAGCTTGTGCCCTACTCTCCTCCGCCCCCCCCCCCCCACTGGCAGCAGCCTTCTGTATAAGACCAGGGCTCTCCAGGAGTCCAGCCAGCCAGCAGCTGCAGAGGAGGAACTGGGCTGGGGGCTGCGCTTTGACCCAAGCTCAATGGGCGTTTGCACCTAACTCTGTGCCGCTCTGGGGATCTGCTCCAGCAGCCCCACCGCTAAGGCCAGCTCTTGTCCTTGTTCTTCAGAGGGGTAAGGGATTCACCTAGGAGCTGGGATTAGGACTCAGGATGAGCTGGCGCTCAGCCCGGAGCTAAATGCCCCAGACTACATGGTTTCTGCTAAGGTGGGAGCCTGATCCTTGCGCCCCTTCTGGTGGCTTTGTGCCACCGGGGTTGTGCCCCACTGCCAGAAAGCAACGCTACCAGTGCAGTGCCTCAGCTACAGGGGCATCTCCCACTGGCACAGAGACAGCCTGGGATACAGCCAGCATGGCACCACTTGCTCTTCTGGTGTCAGGGATGGGTCAAGGTGAAGGCCCAGGGAGAAGCAGCACCTTGCACTCCAGCCATCCACCACAGGGAGAACGATCCCTAGGGGCTGATTCCTGCCAGAGTAACTTAGAGCAGCCCCAGGAATGTGGGAGCAGACAGGCGACTTCGCTACCTGTCCCCTGCCTGCGCACAGCTCCACTAGGCCCCAGCACCCGGCCCAGCAGGCTCAGTTGGATTGTCTCAGTTACACGGGGCGATGACACTGATCTACACGTCCAGCCCTTTCCAGTGTCCAGCCCCCCAAGATGGGCCACCGCCTCCCCACACCTGGAGTGGAGGGAAGCACAGAGTCGGAGGACACTGATCTAAGTCCGAAACAGCTGGGCTGGCAGCCACAGGCCGTTTGATACCTGACAGGCAGCTCAGAGAACCCAGCCCGCTGCCCTGTTATACTGCATCGAAGAACCTGCCTGGCTGGAGGCGCTTCGTTCTGTCTAGTTAGTGCTTTACTGAGGACAGGGCACTTGTACAAGGGGAGAGCTGAGATCCTACAGGAGTCTCTTCACTGAAGCCACCTTCCAGTTTGGAGGACGGGCTGGGGTGGGGGAGGAGGAGGGTGAGAATCCAGGATACGTCAGACAGGTTACTAGTTGCTACATTCTCTAGGAGACGCTATGGCAACTCTCAGTTCTTGAAGTGCTGCAGATGGGACCTTTCCAAGACATCCCCTCACCCAGACCAGCAACTCCTCAGAGCCGTGCCAGGGAACCGTGACTGGAAGATGCCCATGGCCTTGGTGACTCTCCAGCAAAGGCAGGAGAGCTGCCTAAGAAGCCACGTCAGCTGGCGACAGCACTAACGTCCTTGCTGGGTATCAAACAAGCCCATGGCAGGCATGAAGATGCCCCGCTCCATCTCATGTGCAGACACTGAGACTAAAGTAACAACATTTGGTCTTGGGAGACGCCAAAGGACCAATCTCTACTGCTTCCCTCAGGGCTGGTGGAGCTTAGCAAGGCGTGCCCAGGGCCATGATCGGGGGAGGCGACTCCCTGGGCTTGTCGAAGAAGATGGAGGAGGACATCTCCGTCTTCAGCTTGCTGTCTGAGCTGCTGCCCTCGCTGGAGGCCGCGTCCTGACTACACTCCTCACAGCAGCAGCAGCAGCAGTCCATGAAGGCCTGCCCCAGCGGCTTGCAGAGGCAGAGGAGCAGTACGGGGGTTACGGAGCACTTGAAGAACAAGAAGAACTGGTTGATGAGATTGAGCAGGTCCAAGGTTTGCTTGGACATGTCCGGGGACAGGTAGGCCACCACAACGTTGCAGATGTTCTCGGGGATGGTGCACAGGCCATAGATGACCGTCAGGCCTATGACGGTGCAGTTGAGCTGTCTTTCACACTGGCCGTGCTTGGACCCCCGGCACTCTGCCTTCTTCTCAGCGCTGCTGATCCTTCGGGTCACCAGCTGGCAGCTCACGGTGAAGAGGATGGGCAGGCAGAAGTAGCAGCCAAAATACCACCACATCCTGGCATTTTGGTAGGTGAGGACCAGGGAGTAGACGGACTCCGGCAGCTCCAGGGAAGGCTTCATGGTGCAGTACTCGGTCACCACACCAGAGACTGGCGACGTGTCCTGCGTCAGCTGCCAGAGGAGAATCTCTGGCACAGAGAGAGTCATGGAGCCCACCCAGATGACGGCCAGCTTGGCAATGATGGACTGGCACTGCTCTATGGGCCGCATCTTGAGCTGAGGGCTGGTCGCTGCATGGAACCTGTCGATGCCCAGGGCACAAAGGCTGAAGGTGGTGACACCTAAGGAAGACACCTGGGGACATGGAAAAAGAGACAGGCTGGGGTCACTGTGTGGCACTAATGGAGACAGGGTTGCATTGGCCAGAGACACATCAGACTTCTACAGCTGATGAGATGGAAGTTTGCTGGCCAGTTAGAACACTGCTGAGCCAGAGTTTAAGGGGGTTCCCAGGGCTTGTGCCCTAAATCTGACCCACCCGCCAAAGTTTGACCACTTCCCAGATTCCAAAGCACTGCATTTCTAAAGCAGCCACCAAGGAATTAACAACACACAACACAATAGCCCCCAGCCACCCACGTGTTTGTCAAGGGGCCAATAATACCATTTCCTGCTTTTTCTCCGTGGGTGGGTGTCACGGAGTATGGGGGAGTCAAGGCCCTGCACCCCCGGCTTCCTGCAATTCACCATGACTCTCAGCCAGCCAGTAAAACAGAAGGTTTATTTACATGACAGGAACACAGTCCAAAACAGGTCTTGCCCATACAGACAACAGGACCCTCTTTAGTTATGTCCATCTGGGGGCCCCAGGGAGGCCACAGCCCTGTTGGTCGGGGCGGGGGGGGGGCTCATTCTTTTCAGCCAGCTCCAAACCGAAAAACTCCCTTCAGCCTCTGACTCAGCCTCCCCCTGGCTCCTCCCCCAGCCTTTGTGTCCTTTGTCCAGTTTCCTGGGCAGAGGTGATACCTGGCCTCCAAACCCCCTCCTGGGTGCTCACGTTACATGCTCAGGTATGCTCCCTTCCCCAGGGCAGGCTGTCCCAGCAAAACTCCCCTGCAACCTTCCCAGGTCAATACTCCCCACTCAGCATTCACAGAACACAGCAAGAACATTCCCACTTCGTCACAGTGGGGAGAGCTCTGAGGGCGGGAGCAAGGGCTCTCGGGGGGAGGTGAAAGTGCAGATACAAACCCAGTTTGCACCCACATCCCTGTGAGTGACTGTGCAATACAGAGGTGGCTGCAGCTGGAGACATAAGTAACTACAGCTTCAGCCGACGGCGTGGATATTACATGGGGCCTCCCAGCACATGGGAGGGAGCTAAAGCTGCCCCCAGGGAATAAACTGAGGCAGAGGGATTCAGTGACTTGCCTGAGGCTGCTCAGGGAGTCCAGTGGCACAGCCAGGAGGGTCTGAGCCCCAGCCCTGTGCTCATCCCTCCAGGCCAGGGCTCTCCTCCTTTTTCACCCGCTAGGCTACGCCTGACTAGAATGCCTGTCCTGCACTCCCCTCCCAGAACAGCTCCAGCGCGAGCGGGCCAGGGGTTGGAAGCTCATTTAAGGCAACGCAGCAGCTGAAAACGGGGAGAGCCAGGCTCACGAGTGGCCTCATGCCTTCAGACCACCAGCTAGCTCCTCGCAGGCAACCAGTCCTCCGCTCCGGGCCTTCCCGTCCCTCGCTATCCGCTCTCCCATGTGCTAAACAAGCCGAAGCTGCTGTTGTCCAAAATCAGCCCCTGGGCATTTCCGTGGCATTGAGAAACCCAGGAAAAACATCCCCCTCTGCCAAAGGAAGAGGGCACAATTGATAGGAAAAAATGCCAAGTTCTGGGAGGGTTCGTAGTGAAAATAAACACCGACAGCCGCTCCACAGCCACCGTGCCAGCACGGCCCCCTCGTTCGCAGCCCCAATCCCACAGCTGTCGTGCTAAAGAAATGGCCACTGTCCGCGCACAGTGGTTCACAGACACGCGCTCGCCGGGCTCCACCGTTCCCCAGAGTCCTAGATCCCAAGGCCAGAAGGGACCATTGGGAGCATCTAGTCTGACCCCTGTACAGCGCAGGAAAACTAGAGTCCATCCCCGAGCTAATTGCTCGTGGAGCTAGAACAGATCTTTTAGAAAAACATCCTGTCTTGATTTAACATTTGCCAGGGGAGAACCCACCACAGCCCTTGGTAATTTGTTCCAATGGTTAATTATCCTCCCTGTTAAAAAATTGCAAACTTTATTTCCAGTCTGCATTTGTCTAGCTTCAACTTCCAGCCACTGGACTGTGTTAGACCTTTGGCTGCTAGGCTAAAGAGCCCATGATCAACTCCTTGTTCCCCATGTAGGTACTGACAGACCAAGTCACCCCTCAACCTTCTCTTCGTTAAGCTAAATAGCTGGAGCTCCTGGAGTCTCTCACTATAGGGCAAGTTTTCTAATCCATCTCATGCTCTTCTCTGAATCCGCTGCAATTTATCAACATCCTTCTGCATCAACATCCTGCGGACACCAGAACTGGACACTGTATTCCAGCAGCTGGCGCCCCCCTGCCAAGCACACATGGCCCTTTCTGACCTCTGCAAGGGAAGTTCTCAATACTCAACAAATAGCTGATATTGGTCCCCTTTTTTAAACAAAAAACCAACTTTTAGCATTTAAAAAAAAAGTTACTCCCCTGGGGATCCTGGCGCAGGCCCTTCTGGGGATCACAGGGTGCTGCCCACCGCCATCCTGCACTCAGCCCTCACTCCAGCATGCCCACGCCACCCGTCTAAGCTGTGCCCCCACAGTGCTCACCACCCCTACGCTGGCTGTCGCATCAGCAGCAGAGCCAAAAGGATGTTCCTTCTGCAGCTGTCCCTTCCTGCCCAGCACTCTCACCTCTGCCTGCCTCCCCTCCTGCTTACATCAGCATCCCTTCGCAATGATCCCAGTGCTTCCCCTGGGCCCCACCCCTGCCTGGGTCCCTCAGCTGCTGCTATTGGTATTCCAGTGGTGTCCACACCAGCTCATGGCCCCGTTGCGCCAGACGCTGCACATACACAGACAGTGGGAGCTTGCAGTTGAACTCAGATGCCGCGGGAGCTCACTTTGAATGGGGGATGGAGCATCAGGGGCAGTGGTGCAGAAGGGGAGGTCAGGGTGTCTCTCTCGCCGGGGACAGCTGCTGCCAGCCCCAGTCCCATCACCCCAGTTCCTTCCTGCTGCCCGGCCTGATGCCATGTGCTCCAGTCACTCTGGGCATGGGGGCAGAACACAGATCACAATATTTCCACTTGGGGATGCTCCCCCACAGCCTGCCACCCCCCCATCCCTCCAGTTCTGCCACCCCGGTCTAACTGGACAAGAGAAAGGATGGGCGGTTATAAGTTATGGGGCACCGAGAAATTAAGGGCACCTCTATTCAGCAGCTGGGAGGGCACTACCCAGTGCGGGAAGACAGACCTGTGCTACATCGAGCAATGCACCCATGGTAGCTCATGCTGGCTGCCCAGGTACGTCCCCGGGGGGTTGGGCAGGACTGCGTTTGGATGGCTGGCTGAGTGGCATGCTGCTAGCTTTAGGTGCTAGCTTAAGCAGAACTGGTGCACCTGGACGTCTACCCGAGCTGGGCCAATGTACCTTTAGGGACTGGACCAATCTCCAGGGATGCGACCCGGCTCTTGGAACTCAGCTACAGGAGAGAATGGCCCCAGATGGGCTAAATCAGTGTGGAACCGGATTGGGGTAAATCAGTGCAGCCCCCCATGTGGACATTCTTAAACTGGAATAAGAGCGCCCTTCCCCAGGGGCTGCATCGGCTTCAAACCAATGTAGTCATAGTGGGGCCATTTCCTTCTGCCGACAAAGCCTTCGAGCTACGAAAGCCGGTGACGGAGTGCTACGCTAGGGAGAGGAAGGGGTTCTTGGCTGCTGGGACTGGGATCCCAGCCCCATGCTCCACTGCCCTGGCCTGCACCCCCAACATGCCCTACTTTCCCATTGCCAGGGCTGACCCTTCCTCAAGCCAGGAGGCAGCTCCTGAAGGTGGCCGTTCAGCACTCCAATCCAAGGGTGGCTGCACCGTGTAGACACACTCCAGCTGGCTTTGAGGTAGCTAGCACCAATAACCCGAGTACAGCCCCAGGGTCCTGACAGACTCGTACAGCCTCGCAGCTATTGTCATTGGCGCTAGCTTGGGGATGCCTACCCATGGTGCAGTCACTCCTCTAGCTGCAGTGTGGACGGACCCAGAGTCTCTGCAGGGCAGGGCATGCAGCAGCCAGGATCCAGCCTCACGGCATGTGACCTACTGCAGCACATTCCTGGGCTCTGGGCTTCTGAAGGCTAGAGGAGGAGCTGATCTCCAGAAGAGTTGAGCCCGCACTAGCTGCCCTCACTAGCACACTGCCGAGCCTTTTGCTTCCAAACCCGACAACCACCGCGCCCCCTGTGACCTCCCTCCCGGACAGGACCAGCACTGGCCAGGGACTGAGCTATGCCCCCCTTCCCCCGGATCTGAGCCCTGCACCCCTCTGAGCTTCTAGCAGGTGCCAGGGTGACCCAGGAGCAATCTGGAGGCCAACCAGTGAACTTGGCCAGATGAAGCTGGGGGGAGGGGGGGCGTGGAGACCCGTCTCCCCACCTGACCAGCGCTGCTCTCAGGGCGGGGGGAGTGGGGCAGTATGTTGTTAAGACACGGCCCATGGGCACAGCCCTGGAGCCCAGCCTGGATCCCCCCCCGAGAGAGCAAGTGGTGACAAATGCAGCAGCATCGGTCTGAGCGCATACTACGCCCCGCATCAGACTGACACTGCCCAACACTGAGGCCCATTGTCTCGGCCACCTCTTCCACTGAATGAGCCGTTACAGCAGCCTGACGGCAGCCACTGCGTCACTTGCAGCTGGGCGCACCACCTGGGCCGCTCCCCGCCCTCCCGGAGCACCCTCCAGCCCCCAGCAAGGGACGTACAGCACTGGGAGTCTGAGCACCGTTCTGCAGGGGCGGGATTCCTCCCAGGGCAGCGGGCCCAGCGTAACGCCCAGCACGGGACGTACAGCATTGGGAGTCTGAGCACCGTTCTGCAGGGGCGGGATTCCTCCCAGGGCAGCGGGCCCAGCATAACGCCCAGGCCCACCCAACCCCCGGGGGAGCCTCGTGTTGGCCCCTACACAGGGTGTATTTCACCCCGTGAATTTATGCTCGTGTTCGGTTCCAGGTATTTCCCCTGTTGCCTTGCAGCGCATTATTGCACTAGGCCGAAACTACAAAGCCCACCCCGGCCCTGGTACCAATTCATTAGCCATTATTAATGATATCGCATTATAACTTAGCATTGCTGGTCGTGGCCCAGGACCGCACCGTGTGAGGGACTGTACAGACGCAGCCCCGAACGCCAGGCCCTGCCACGTACAGTCTAGTCTAAGGGATTGGCAACATGCAGCAGTTCCAGAGGCTCAGGTGCCGGGTGGCTTCAGGAGGGAAGTGATTCTACATCAGAGCATTAATATCCTCGCCCAGCTGACCGGAGGAGGGGCCATCGGGTGGCTACCTACCAGCTGCCTTCACTTGCCTTCTCGGTAAATCCTGATGCTGAACAGGAAAAGGTTGTTTTTCGATGGAAGGGGAAACTGATGGTTGCAGACGTTTCCTGACTCCACTCTAACCCTTTTACTTTCGAGGTAGCGCTGTGGTGCCTCCCACCATGGCAGCGAAGTGCTGGACTCTACTGCACAGGGACGTGCGTGAGGTTTCTGGAGGCTGCGTTTCGGTGAGGCTGAGAACAGCCGATTTCGCAGCCAAGAGCTTCATAGAGCTCTGGGGAATGGGACCAACTTCCCAACCTGTCATGCAGTGACCATGGTGGAGCACCAGGAACATCCAGCAGCCTGCAGCCAGTCCCGAATTGACTCCTAGGGACAGATCTCCAGCTGGTGCACAGCAGCAGCAGAGCTCCACTGATAGCAGGGAGGCTACGCCCGACTCACATCAGCTGGGGATCTGGCCTGTTGACTTCAATAGAGCTCTGGCTGATGACATGAGCTGGGGATCTCGTCCCCCATGGGCAGCAGAGAGGCACAGCTGCATGCAGGCTGGCTGCAGGGTCCCTCCCATGACACTAGGGAGTCGGGTTCTCTGGTCTCACTGACACCAGCTCTATGCTAGCATGAGGCCAGTGATGCTATCAGGGGAGGGAGGGGAGACTCGAGCTCCCGGCCCCCAGACCCGCTTTAGAGTCCCCCTCCCCCATGATCTCAGTGCAGCTGGCAGGGGCAAGCAGAGGCTGAATTGGGGATGGGTTTTCCTTGGCTTGCATGCATGAGTTCTCCATTGTGATGAGAGCTTCCTCTCCAGGGTAACCTCCCCTCACAATGCCCCTCTCCCCCCTTCATCCCTGAGGCAGCTCAGCTTGATTCTTTGAACTAGCCAGAGGCACGAGCCCCCAGCCCTGCCAGGACCACGTACCCTGAGGCTGTGGGGTCCACATTGCCGAGGCGATGGCAGCATGTGCAGACACAGCTGTGACTTAGCTAGCTGGAGTACTGACAGCAGGGCAGCTGCAGCCTGAATAATTTCCCAGGGTCCAGGGTGGGCTGGTACCGGGCCACTGAGGGGTGGGGAAGAGGCAGGTTGCCCTGGGCCCCCTATTTGAGAGGCTGCCTAAGCCGAGTGGTGTTAGAATATAGATATTCAGGCCTGCCTGTAAAGGCCTATACTTTAAGAACTTAGGTGTATTTTTATCACTTTGTTAGTCACAGGGATATAAAACAAAGAATCAAAATCACAGTCTGCCTGTGTATGGGTCTTCTCTCCCTAGGACAGTCTGAGGCCTTGTTCTTAGCTAAGGCATTTGGCTAAGCAGCAGGGGCAGCCATAAGCTGGGAAGCGAATGGTCACATCCTCACATCCCAAACTAGTCACATTGAAATGAGGTGGTATTGGGCTGTTAGGAATACAATCCTGTCCTGATAGTGCCCATGGTGGTTAAAGAAAACTTAGTTTGATAGCATCCTGCCTGGCAAGAAACCACTTCTCAATAGTTGTGGTTGTGAAACCCTCATTTCTGTATCTTTTATCTTTATGGCCCCCACTTTTCTATTGTTAATCTGCCTCGTTCTCTAATTGTTTCTGTCTGTTGTATAATTAATTTTGCTAGGTGTAAGTTAATTAAGGTAGTGGGATATAATTGGTTAGAGAATGATGTTACGTTAGGATTGGTGAGTTAAATTTCAGTAAAATTATTGGTTAGGGTATAGCTGAGAGTATTACTACACCTCTACCCCTATATAACACGACCCGATATAACATGAGTTCGGATATAATGTGATAAAGCAGCGCTCCAGGGGGGATGGGGCTGCGTGCTCCGGCGGATCAAAGCAAGTTCGATATAACGCGGTTTCACCTATAACGCGGTAAGATTTTTTGGCTCCTGAGGACCGTGTTATATCGGGGTAGAGGTGTATATAAATTGGGGTCATAGAATCATAGAATCTCAGGGTTGGAAGAGACCTCAGGAGGTCATCTAGTCCCACCCCCTGCTCAAAGCAGGACCAATCCTCAACTAAATCATCCCAGCCAGGGCTTTGTCTAACAAGAAGTGGGTGGGAAATTGGATTCATGCTTGCTGGAAATTAACCCCAATAAACATCGCATTGTCTGCACTTCAGACTCCTGCTCATTTGCTGTGTGCTGTCTGCGTGACAAGAAGCAGGGAAGTGGGAGGGTGGCGGAAAAGCCCTCTAACAAGTGGCATGGTGACCTTGTGTGCAGGGTCACAGCGCCACTCAGGTTTGGCCCAGCTGCCCCTCTGTGGTGACGGCGGGATGGCTGGGCTGGGACAAACCTGAGTGGCTCTGAAGCCCCCCCATCCCCACCCCATGCCAGGTTGTAACACCTGGAGCAGGAAGCTGGGCCCAGCCTCACAGGATGGGAGCAGCTGTGGGGTGAGCATGAGGCTGCAACCCCCCACCCTGGGCATCCCCTCAGTCGTAAGGAGAAGTGACTCTGTGAAAACAGCACCTCCATGTGTCTGTTTATTCTGAACACAAGGTGCTGATCCGGCCCACACCCCTGGCTCTGCCTGCCCTCCATGAGCGACAATTCCACCTGCCCTCTGGCTATCTACCGGGGTCCCATCTTGCCTGCACACCCCGCTGGCGACACAGTGCCTGGCACTAGCAGGCTGCGAGCGTGGCGGGTAGAGGGTAGAATGGGGGTTAACTCGTCCACAGCTGGGCAGGGCTGGCGCAGTCCAAGCCACTGGCTACAACACTGCAGCTGGGGTGCTGAGAGCCAGGCCCCACACTTTGGGTGTCCAGATTCATAGATTGTAGGGCTGGAAGGGACCTCGAGAGGTCATCGAGTCCAGTCCCCTGTCCTCATGGCAGGACCAAATACCGTCTAGATCATCCCGAATAGACATTTATCTAACCTACTCTTAAATATCTCCAGAGATGCAGATTCCACAACCTCCCTAGGCAATTTATTCCAGTGTTTAACCACCCTGACAGTTAGGAACTTTTTCCTAATGTCCAACCTAAACCTCCCTTGCTGCAGTTTAAGCCCTTCTTGTTCTATCCTTAGAGGCTAAGGGGAACAAGTTTTCTCCTTCCTCCTGATGACACCCTTTTAGATACCTGAAAACTGCTATCATGTCCCCTCTCAGTCTTCTCTTTTCCAAACTAAACAAATTCAATTCTTTCAGCCTTCCTTTGTAGGTCATGTTCTCAAGACCTTTAATCATTCTTGTTACTCTTCTCTGGACCCTGTCCAATTTCTCCACATCTTTCTTGAAATGCGGTGCCCAGAACTGGACACAATACTCCAGTTGAGTTCTAACCAGCGCAGAGTAGAGCGGAAGAATGACTTCTCGTGTCTTGCTCACAACACACCTGCTAATGGTACCTGGTTTCCAGAGGGCAGGTGTGAATGCCCCACACCACTGGGGATCAGGCCGCTTATTTAGGTGCTGGTTGTTAGGAGCCCAAGAGCGAGCAGGTCTCTGCTGTGTCTCTGGTCCCTTAGCAAAAGCAGGCCCCTGGGCAGGAATGAGGGAGGATTTTACAGTCCCTTTTCTCAGCCTACACACCCCGTGCGGCTCTGGGAGCCTCTACAGCCCGAGGGGGTAGGGTGACCAGACAGCCAGTGTGAAAAACCGGGACAGAGGGTGGAGGGTAATAGGTGTCTATATAAAACAAAGCCCGGAATATCAGGACTGTCCCTATAAAATCAGGACATCTGGTCACCCTACAAGGGGACTGGGGCTGTGATTGCTCCACACAGGGCCTGTTCCACGCTCGCTGTCCGAACCCAGGTGCCTGGGCCCCGGGTGAGGTTTAAAGTGCTGGGCGAGATGGGGGAAATACACCAGCACAAGCCCGGAGGGGTGAAGTGGCACCTGGAGGGGTTGTGCTGGGTCCCTGCACCGGGCGAATGGCACGGTAGGAACGGGCTTACACCATCTGCCGGAGCCCCCGCCGGCCCCTTACCTCCATGAAGGGCACGATGCGGCAGGAGATGTCCCCCAGCAGCCTCTTCTTGGTGATCTCATTGAAGATGACCACAGGGAGGCAGAAGAAGAGGACAAGGAAGTCCCAGAGAGCCAGGCTGGCCAGGATGGAGTTCCAGGCGCTCTTCAGGTAGTAGTTGTGCCAGACGATGCACATGACTGACAGGTTGCCGATGATGCCCACGGCGAAGACGATGAGGGAGAGGAACATCACGGCGTAGGCGCTGTAAGAGTTCTCCGTCACTGGGTACAGCGGGTTCTGGATCTGCAGACGCTTGTCTGGCGCCGTGGGGAGGTTGCCACGGGGGTCTGTGCCTTGGAGGTCTGTGTGGCTCCCATCTCGGTGCTCAGCAGGGTCTGTGCTGGATGGCACCAGGGGCTTGGTTGGGTTGATGGGCCGGGGGAACTCCACCCTTATCCCCGGCATGTAGTGCTGGACTGACTTGGAGTCCTCGTCCTCGGTCCCTCTGCGCAGCCTCTCCCTCGTCAGCCGGTCTTCTGAGGCTGGCTGGAACCAGTGACCGTCCCGTGGGTGCCGCACCTTCCCAGGTGACCCCAACAGAACATCGGCTGGTAGGTCGAGCCCCAGACCACCTCCTCTGTCCCCGTGCTGCTGCCCAGGAGGTGCACGCCCCCCCTGGATCAGCAGGGCAGTGCCCGGCTTTGCCACGGCCCCTGAGGTCTGCAGCACCAGCAGCGAAAGCACGAGAGACCAAGGCAAAGGCATCGCTCCCTCGGCACCAGCTCCACCACGCCTGCAAAGCAGAGGTGACCCCAACCCCGGGGCTGTGGAGAGAAAGGGAAAATTCCCCAACTTGAAAGAGGAGTGGAGGAGTCGTGGGGTGAGTCAGGAGGCAGAGAGGCTGCAGGCTGCTCTCCCAGCTCCAACTGCCGCTCTGGGTTCTCTGCAGAGCTCTGGCCGGAATAATAAGTTTCCCTCAGCCCTTGCCAGAGCCCCAGGCCCTCTGGTGGCCGTAATGCAACTCACCAGACAACCGACCAACACCCCGACCTGCACCAGTGAGAGGGGAGCTCTGGGATCACAGGGGGTTGTTGCTGTGGGGACCGGGGGGGAGCTCGGCTGCTCCAGGCCCATTTAGAGTGCGCCATCCATCCAGAACACTGCCCATCGCCCAGACAGATGCAGAGTCACGGGCCAAGCTGCCATCCAGCCGCCTGTAGTATTACCACATTCGGGATTCAAACGCAATTAACGCTACAGTCCCTATAAGGGCGTGACGTAGCGAGAAATAAGGGAGAAACCTAAAAAATCAAAGAGAAGGCCAAGGCCTACTCCCAAGGGTTGGGACAGCTGGCAGGTGCCTGGGGAATGGTGCCGCTAGTCAGAGGCGAACCAGAGCAGGATGTCAGAGCAGCTCATGAGGGATATTGAGACCCCCTCAGGCACCCACGGACATGCAGACAAGGCTAAGACGTGACTTGACCCCCCCCCCCACGGCGCCTGTCGCTCTCCCACCTCCCTGCTCATTTCTAGTGTCTCCAGGTTCTTCTCTGACCCTCATCTGAGCCCCTGCAGACAGCACATTCAGTGACATGACTCTTGGCTGGCCCACGTGGTTGGGGCTCTTTCATCATCTTCCCAGGGGGAGAACTGTGTGTGCAGCGGTTTGTTTTGGGAGGGTTGTTTTTGTTTATGCACACGCTGCTACCTAGCCCCAGCCCTGCTCCTGCCTGCCCACACGGTGGCACCTCCCCTCGCTGTTTGTTTGCCTTTTACGCTGTCAGCTTTTGGGAGCCAGGACTGTCAGCACAGGTCTGTGCAGCGCCTGGCACAAAAGGGTCTGGACCTGGTTGGCATCTAGGTGCTGCCACAATAGAAATGTTAAATAATAAAGCTGATAGCTGATGGAGGGAGACCTGTGTGGTCCAGTGGATGGTGTCACAAACCGGGACATGGGCGATAGGGCTGTCACAGAGTGTGGGGGGAGAC
Source organism: Mauremys reevesii (assembly GCF_016161935.1). Taxonomy (NCBI): domain Eukaryota; kingdom Metazoa; phylum Chordata; order Testudines; family Geoemydidae; genus Mauremys; species Mauremys reevesii. The sequence continues at coordinate 123,165,301 of NC_052626.1, read as the reverse complement.
AAGGTATGCTCCCTCCCCCAATGCAGGCAGTCCCAACAAAACTCCCCTGCAACCTTCCCAGGCCAACAGTCCCCACTCAGCAGTCACATAACACATTAAGAACATTCCCACTTCATCACATCTCTCCCTGCTTCAAGACCGAACTGAGAAAGGTCACTTCAGCCAGTGACCTGGGGAAGTTTGAACCTACCCACGTTCCCATGGACGCCCCAGCATCCCCCTCACCCTTCCTGGGTGAGAATTACACCAGGCCCTTCCAGTTCCCTGCCCCTCTTTAGGTCAGGTGTGCTCAATGGCACTCGTAGTCTGCATGTGGGAAGGCTTATGTGGCCCATGCCCTTTTTTCACCCCAATACCCCTGGGGTTCAAACTGGGATGGGGTCTTTTCCCAGCATTTCAGTTTGGAGGGCTGTGAGTCGGGGTCTCTTGGTTAAGAGCCGCCCTTTTGACCTTGGCCACCCTCTGGAAAGGCTCCTCTATGCTGGGCAAGGGTCCTAAAGCTGTTTTCCCCTTCTTCTGGGCCTTCCTCACCCTCTGACAGGGGTGACAGGAGTGGCAGTACTGCCGGACAGTAATAAAGACCCCAGGCCAGTAAAAGTTCCATAGCAGCCTCTGCTGGGTACGCCAGGTTCCCTGGTGCCCTGAGGGGGGGATGTCATGGGCCCGGCACAGCAGCTGGCGGCAATATTTCCGGGGTATCACCACCTGCCTCCTGATCCCCCCTGACTCCATTTTCCCTGGGGGAGCCCATTCTCAGTACAGGAACCCCTTCTCCCACAGGAACCTTTTCCGGCAATCTCCCGCCATGGTCGGTACCACACTGAGGTCAGCCCAGGTCCTTTATTTTCTGCAAGGAGGGATCTTTCTGCAACTCGGCCTGGACAGGCAGCTGGGACAGGGATGAAGACCTGCTCTTTCTCGCTGGCTGGGTCTGAAGCCCCAGCCTCCTTGAGCTGTGTCCCTGAGCGTTCCCTCCCCACCGGGTTAGGGTCCTGCACCTCGGGCAAGGTACCCTCCCCGAGGTCAGGGTGCAGTGTCCCTTGCAGGCTCGGACTATGGATCACGACCAGGGCACCCTGGGGGTTGCTTGGCCAGTTTTCCATGTCTCCCCCCCACAATTAACACCTCAGTGGACAAATGGTGGTGCACCCCCACTTCCTTGGGGCCCTCTTTGTCCCCCCATTTCAAGTGTACCCTCCCCACGGGCACCTTGAATGGGGTCCCGCCCACCCCCATCAGGGTCAGATAGGTGTTGGGCATCACCTGATCTGGAGCTACCACCTCGGGCCAGGCCAGCGTCACCTCAGCGCCCGTGTCCCAGTATCCATAGACTTTTCTCCCATCCACCTTCAGGGGAACAAGGCACTCGCTCTGCAGGGACAGCCCCGTGCCCACCCTGTAAACAGAGAACCTGGTGTCCGGAGCATCCGGCCCTGCAGAGAAGTTGGCCTGGGGCCCTCCTCTCTCCTGAGCAGTTGATAAGCTGCCAGCCTCGCTTGCCTGGGAAGCCTGCCCCTTGTCCTGCTGGGTCTCTATCCAGTTAACCCTCTGTGGGTTCGGTCTGCTCTGTCTGTCCCTGAGCCTGGGGCACTGGGTCCGTATGTGGCCTCTCTGGCCACAATAATAGCAGCCCATGTCCCATTGGTCCCCTCAAGCCGGTCGGTTGGCCCTGATGCCGGATGTTCTCCTTGGGAGGGGGTTCTCCACGTTTCCCCTATGGGAGGTCCCAGGGTCATTCTCTTCCTGCATCATGGCGTGTCTGTTCCTTTGGGACTCCTCCCTGCCACTCCCTGACCGGCTCTTCACAAACTCATCAGCCAGCTGTCCTGCATGTTGCAGGTTCTCTGGCTTTTTGTCCCTCAACCACAGCCTCAGATCGGATGGGCACCACTCATACAGTTGCTCTAGTACGATCAGTTTAACCAGGTTCTCCTTCGTCTGGGCCCCATCTGCCCACTTGCTGGCATATCCCTCCATGCGGATGGCTAGTTGCAGATATGAGACCTCAGGGGTTTTACGTTGGCTCCAGAACCTTTCCTTTTTGAATAGTTCATAGTCTCCTTTCTCCGCCCCTTTCAGTTGACGGTACAATGGCACGGCTTTGGGGTCCAGTAAGGGGGTGAGAACCCGGAGCCTGTTCGCAGGATCAACCTGGTGCATCTCGCAGGCCATCTTAAAGGCCTCCAGGAAGTCATTCATGTCCTCCCCCTCCTTACACCACTCAACCCTGGCAGAGAGGTGGTGACCTCGAGAAGGGCTGGCACACTAGGGGTCTCCCTGGAAACTGTGGGGACCGGCGAGCACCCAAGCCTGTGAGTGGCCAGCAGGAAGATGTATGCCAAGCTCCTTAAGTGGCAGACTCCTCCTCCCCTGGGACCGCTTACTGCAAAAGTCCATCTTGCTGGTTACACGCTCCTGGGGTTTAATCGCCCCCTGAAAGAGTCCCTCGCTGACTCTTTATCACGCCTAGTCCCCATCAATCCCCCTTCGTTTTACTGCTCCCCAGTCACTTACTGCAGGAAACGCCATCCACGGGGTGCAGTACATCCCAACGCTGCCACCAGTTGTCACGGAGTGTGTGGGGAGACAAGGCCCTGCACCCCCGGCTTCCTGTGATTCACCATGACTCTCTGCCAGCCAGTAAAACAGAAGGTTTATTTAGATGACAGGAACACAGTCCAAAACAGGTCTTGCCCATACAGACAACAGGACCCCCTTTAGTTATGTCCATCTGGGGGCCCCAGGGAGGCCACAGCCCTGTTGGTTGGGGCACCCCTCTCCATTTCCCCGTCAGCTCCAAACTGAAACTCCCTTCAGCCTTTGTGTCCTTTGTCCAGTTTTCCCGGCCTACGGGGCAGAGCTGGAATCAGGACCCAAGCAGGGCTGGAGCAAGGCTGGGAACAAGGCAGGAACAGTACTGGAGCGGGGCTAAGAGCAGGGCAGGCACAGGAGAGACGGTCTCAGCTGCAAACAGACACACACACTTCTTTGGTCAATCGGGAGGCCCTGCTGTGGCTTGGCTGTGCTCATAGGCTGCCCGGAGAGGGGGCGGGTGCAGCTGCAAACCCTCATTCCTGACAGATGGGGGATTGTATGGGGACTCAGGACACCAGGGGTCTGTCCCCAGCTCTGCCACTAGCACCCTGGGTGACTTTAGGCACATCCTGGGTTGTCTCTGTTTCTGTTCTCCCTCCAAATCTCATTCACTTGGCTTGCCTGCCCCTTGGGTCAGGGCCTGGCTGTTACTGTGGGTGCAGTGGGGCCCTGAACTCATCTGAGCTCTCTGGACACTACTCCAGCCTAGTGCAGCCAGTGGATCAGACGAAGTTAGTGTGACACCCTGAATCTCTGACAAAGCCGAGCTGCTGCAAGTTCAAGGGATCCAAGAAAAAGAGGCAGTTTGTTTCTGCGGGTTGCCCATGCCAGTATGAATGGGCTGCGTGCTCTGCCCCCATCTCCCATCAGTGACTGCATGCTTCTTAAATCAAAGTGAGCAGGTGTTTCTGTCTGGAAAGTCACCAGGGTCTGAGCCCTGCCTCGTCCAGTCCCATGAGCACATGACTTTCCACAGCCTGCATCTGTGGGGCACGTCCGGGACCTCCTTTGCTGAGCGCCCTGACGTGCCTGCAGGGGCTGCTCACACCAGGGCTGGGGAAGGTCTGAGCTATGGGGTTTATTCCCCACTGAGAGGAGTGAGCAGCTCAGCTGTGTGCCACACACCTTGCCAGGCCCCTGGCTGCCCGCTAGCAACCCCTGCAGCCAGCGCTCGAGCTGGACCAGTGCAGTGCTCAAAGCAAGACCAACTTAATCATCCCGGCCAGGGCTCTGTAGCCTGACCTTAAAAACCTCTAAGGAAAGAGATTCCACCACCTCCCTAGGTAACCCATTCCAGTGCTTCACCACCCTCCTAGTGAAAACATTTTTCCTAATATCCAACCTAAACCTCCCCCACTGCAACTTGAGGCCATTACTCCTTGTTCTGTCATCTTCTACCACTGAGAACAGTCTAGAGCCATTCTCTTTGGAACCCCCTTTCAGGTAGTTGAAAGCAGCTATCAAATCCCCCCTCATTCTTTTCTTCTGCAGACTAAACAATTCCAGTTCCCTCAGCCTCACCTCATAAGTCATGTGCTCCAGCCCCCTAATCATTTTTGTTGCCCTCTGCTGGACCCTTTCCAATTTTTCCACATCCTTCTTGTAGTGTGGGGCCCAAAACTGGACACAGTACTCCAGATGAGGCCTCACCAATGTCAAATAGAGGGGAATGATCACGTCCCTCGATCTACTGGCAATGCCCCTACTTATACAGCCCAAAATGCCGTTAGCCTTCGTGGCAACAAGGGCACACTGCTGACTCATATTCAACTTCTCATCCACTATAATCCCCAGGTCCTTTTCTGTGTGGAGAGTGCTGGGGTGTAGCCAGCTCATGGGCTCCCTGGCATCAGAGTCTCTGATGCTCTATAACGCCCTCTGCCCTGCACCACTGCAACCCCCCAGTAGGGGGACCCTGGCCTGGCACAGAGCCTGCTGCACAGAGAGATTCAGGGACACACTATTCTGGGCTGGAGGGCAGGGGCAAAACCAGAATTTTCCTAAGGAGGGGCCCAGAGCCCTCCCTCTGCTGCCTTGCATCCAGCCCCACCCCCCAGCTACTCCTCCCCACCGCTCTCCATCCAGCTCCCACACGCCCCCTCCACTGCTCTGCACCCAGCCCTACACCCTCCTGCCCCACACCCAGCTCTGAGCTCTCCACCCAGCCCTACGCTCTCACCCAGTCAGGCAGTCGGTGACGAGCACCATGCTCACCAGGGGCCAGGCAGCGCTGGGAGGGTGAGGTGTATTGAAAGCTGTGTTACAATGACAAGCTGTCACTTTAAATGTCAGGGCTCTCCTGCATGCAAGCTAGGGGGCTCCGCGGGATTGGAATCAGTCTGCGCTGCAGAGCCAGCCTCAAGCCGGGTGGGTGAGCTGGGCCTCTCTGCTCTGGGGAGCAGCCTGCTTTGTTGCTCTCTGGTTTTCTGTCCTTGTGTGTTATCGATTTGGGGTCTGGCAAATAAAGTCGTGAATGCTTCAACCTTCCAGCCAGGCAATTTCTGGTTTTGACTCACTGCTCTTCATGTGCCCTTCGACCTAACAGAGGGGTTCGGTGCTGTCTGTGCTCAGGGCTGGGGGGGACCAGTCTGCACCCCCCCCACCTCAGATGCACCCCACATCCTTCAGCACCTTCTTTCTCACTGCGCCCCATTGAGTCACTGTCTGAGAGGCCATTCAGAACCACCCGCTAGGCTTGCAAAGCTCTCCATGGCCTCGCCCCTCCCAGACCCCCTGTTCACTCTGCCCCATTGATCCCACCCCCTTTCTACACTCAACCCCACCACCCCATACCACCAAACTCTCTGCCCTCCCCAACCAAAAAGAAAGGCCAGGAAGAAAATGGAAAGGGAGCCCTGTGGGAGGGGGTGACAGAGCAGGATCTCCCATGAATCAGGCTGGGCTCCTCGCTGGTGCAGCCATGATGGTCAGGTGTCCCCGTTGGTGTGTGATGGTCTCAGTGTCTCTGCAGTGACTGCAGGGGTGGTGGTAGTTCCTCTTCCTCCCCCTCCCACATCTCTTTGTAAGGGCCCCAGAAGGGGGGATGGGCAGACGAGCCCCTCCTCTCATTATTCTGTCCACCAGTTAGGCCTAATTTCCAAAGCACCAACTTTGGTCCATTGACAGGAGTCCTCTACTCCTCTTGTTCACCTGTCATCATCCTACCGCCAGGCCTCAGGCGGTACCAGTGAGCCCTCAGGCTGGCTCCAGCTTGCAGCTTTCCCAAAGCAATGTTCTACAGAGGGTCATCGCGACAATCCAGGAACCTCTACCCCCTCACCACGGTTAGGCTCACAACTGAAGTCAGCCTGCTGGGCCCCGCTCAGTACAACAGCGATTTGCAAAAAGTCACTCGTGGAATCCGGGGCAGGGCAGAGAATCTTAGCTGGGTCTCCCAGACCTTAGGAGCACGTCCTAACCACTGGGCTATGCTTCCTCTCCTAGCAGCTAGACCAGGCTTCTATTCCTGGCTCTCGTGGGGTACCCCTGGGCAAGTCCCTTCCCCACATGAAAGGGGGATCAGGACGCCGCCCTCTCTTTGCCTCCTCTCGGGCCTGCCTGCCAGGTGGGGCAAGAGGCAGACATGCCAGCTGCCAGACCTTGTCAGAGCTGATACTGAACCAGGAGAAGCAGTCCCAGGAGGGCCAACTGCCCTATCCTGTATTCCCCACCTGTCTTGGCTCTGGCAGGGGGAAGGGTTCTCGGGTGGAGGATGCCACGGTGCTGAGCCTGGCCGCCCCAGGCCTGGCTGGAAGCAGCGGTGTGGTGTGCTCGTGTGAGGTGAGGGCCTTTGGCCCATACACAGCTGGAGAGCAGCCTGATGCTGCCAGCGAAAGACCAATCACAGCAGGGCACGGTCAGACAGGGGCTGGGTTAAATACATGACAGCATTCACAGTGGAGCAGGGCCGTGGGCTTCGGTGCTGGGGACAGAGGTGAGTCAAGGCCCAAGAATCCACACCGGCCTCTCCGTGACCTCAAATACTCTGAGAGGGCCCTGGGAGGTCTCCCAGCCGCTCCAAATGACCCTTATTGCTTGTGACCGGACCGTGACCCAGAAATTGTGAAACTCTGCCCAGATAATTTCCTGTAAGTGAGAGGGCTATTTTTAGCCTCATACACAACAGCCCGATGTGTCATGGAATTTCTCTGAAGATAACAGCAGCTCATGGTATGGCAGGGCTGGCTGGGGGCAGGTGACATTTTGGTGGCTAAGCATTACTGGTCCCAGCCCTGGCCCTAAATTCCATCTTTGATGCAGGTCACTGATCAGGGCATCAGTAATAAAGTCAGAGATGAGCTAGTCACGCTGGGGTCCTTGTGAGTTTCTAGCACTGGCTTTTTGGTTATTGTGTTCCCACCTGTCCTATTCAGAACGAGTCCTTATGTGTTCCCAGGTATACTGGGTTTTTTTGCTACAGTCTTGCCCTTGGCTCTGGCAATGTTTGATGGGACGTCAGGTCCATCACTGAACAGGCCCTAGTTCTGCTATAGCACGCTGCGTCAGTAGATCTCAAAGCGCTTTACAAGGGAGGCCAGTAGCATTATCCCCTTTTACAGATAGGGAAACTGAGGCACAGATTGAGGCAGCGACATGCCCTAAGTCACCCAGCAGGCTGTTGGTCGAGCTGGGACTAGAACTCACGTTGCCCAAATCCCAATACTCTCTCCCATTATTACTTAGATCTTCTTTGGAGCAGTTGTTGTAGGTCACAGTGGATCACATTCCCCTGTCTTTGAATCTTCCACAGCCCACGGATGTGAACAGCCCCCTATATAGGCGCCATGGTGCTGGACACTAAAACAGCATGGCGTGGCTGCCCAGTGCAGGGGCTGAGAACAGCCTGTGCCCCACAGAACAGTCCCTTTCACGTGTGGAAGGCCACTGTCCTGTCTACACGACACGCCCACACTTCAGTAACCCGTTTGACACACATCTGCTCCTGTTACAACAAGCGGGATGGAGCTATGGCCACCCAACCGCATTTCTCACAACACTGCCCCCTTGTGCCGCCACGGTGTGCACCACGCTGTCTAACCTTGTTTGGCCCAGTGCATGCTGGGAAAATTGGGGGTAGCTATCCCAGACTGCCTCAGCAATGGATAGACTCCCCTGAGGTCTTGCACACAGAGTAACACCCGGGGCATGCGGAGCAATGCACTCTGGGATAGCCTCCTGCCCAGAGAACTGGGAGGGAGGAGGACTGGTTAAACCTGTCGCATGGGCCCTGTGCCAGGCGAGGCCTGTGGTTAACGCCATGGTTACCATGCTGAGTGTGGTTGTGAGCCAGCCCTGTGAGGAGCGATGGAGCATGCAGACCCGTCGGCTGATGTGCTCAGGGGGGAATCTGAGCCTGCAGGGTCCCGGCTCAGAAGGGGCATTCTGCCTATGGCCCCCTCTCTTGTTACCCGCTGGATTCAAGGACATGTTCCGTGAAACTCAGAGGGGAAGCAGGAGACGGCACCTGGCAGGGACTGGGTTGTCCTTGAGTGCCTGGGGGCGCAGCCCTGAGTCGCTGTGCCCTCTTGGCTGAACAAGGCCCCCTTTTGCAAGCTAGCTACTGAACGGCCTTCGTGCCTCTCGGTTCATTCACTGGCCCACGGGGGCCACCCGCCCGGCAGTAACAGCCACGGCTTGGCTGAACTCTTCTTGAACTGGAACCCTTCCAAACATACGAGCTAACGAGGGCACGGCCAAGCGTGGCTCTCACCGCCGCTCGCACGCACGCGGTCAAGCCCTGTCCTGCCCAGGTACCTCCCCGCTGGGGGCCCCAGTGCCCCTGCAGTCCAGGACTCCGAGAAATGCAGTGATTCTTTGTATTTGAGTGCTGACCCTGCAGGGCCAGGCTCTGCCAATAGGAGGCGCTGGGGCTAACAGGGAAGAAGAATTCATTGTTTGCACGAAGTGCCAGGATAGTGCTGCTAGCCCCATTGTACAGATGGGGAAATGAGGCACAGAGGGAGGGGACTTGCCCAAGGCCACACATGAAGTCTGTGGCGGAGCAGAGACTGGCTCTCCCAGGTCAGTGCCCTCACCACTGGGCCAGTCTCCCATTCAGACTTAGGTGCTGCTGCTGCGCTTCATCAAACCACGCCCCACCGCCCGGGCAGTCCCACCACCTATGCTGCTCTGCGACCACAGCACATTCACTGAGCCCAGCTCGGTGTACACCTGCCAGCAGACCCACGAGACTCATGTAAAGCCCAGCCCTGTTTGACCCCTCGCAGCTGTGCCTTGAGTGGAGCCCTTCCCAGAACTGCCAGCCACGGGCCGTTTCTCACAAACCCTTGTGTAATTATTGGGGTTCCTCCCCACCCCAGGCCCCTAGGTGCCAGCCGTGGGCCAGGTGTATCGCCTCTCACAGGCAAGCGCTGTAGGTGCTTGCTTCAGGTGGGTCCCACTAACCTCTCAGACCCAGGGCTAAGGGCCGGGGTATTTTGCTAGGGCTGGACGATAAGGGGAAGGCTGCAGATATGCCAGGTGCAGATGCCTGAACAGTTACAGTTCAACATGAGTCACAGTGGCACCAGTGACGGAACCCGGGGAGGGGCAGGAGGCCATGGTCCCCTCCCACTTTTGAACAAAAGGCACATATGCGTTGTGGGAAAAACATGCTCCTACTGCTAAAGGCCGAGACGCACCATAAGATCGGATCGGACGTAGGCCGAGATCTCCACTGCAATCCTAGATGATCAAAGTCGCATTAGGTTTACATTTTTTCCTTAATAGACACCGTATTGCTTTGATCTGCCTCAGCCTGGTGCTGGGGTTTGTAAGGTTTGCTAAACATTCCCAAACATTTGTTTGATTTGATTTGATTTTTTATAAAACATTAGAAACAAATCATTTTATACGGTTGCGCTTCTATGGGGACACGTTTACCTCCCTTCAAAGTTGTTTGTTGTTGTTGTTATTGATTTTTGCTGATGCCTTTTTCCAAGGAGCTGTACAGCTTAGGGTTCCAATTGCTAAAATATGCATTTTCCATAAACACGGCCGATTCAATTGCAATGTTACAGAATGGCAAGTTTCAGGTCAATAACAATTAATGGTGGAGCGTACACAGTCAAATGATAAATGCAAGTGAAGGACAATACACAAAGTGGAAAAATAAAATGCAGCTCCAATGTTTAGAACGAAAGTTGTCTAATTTTTCGTTTGTTCGTACTATAATTAAACCTTAAATAGTATCATGTGGCTACATGGAGAATTCTGGTGATTTCGGTTACAGCTGTAGTCTGCAGGAGAGTTAAGTAGTATTTTAATTCCCCTGCCACTCTGGCCTTGCCCTCCCCACAAAGTTTCCAGCACTCTTGAGTAGCGGATGCTGTCTGGATCCCTGGGGCTGTGCAGGGCTCTTCGGGCCTGGAGCCTGGGGTCCCCCCACAATGCAGGCTCTGTTCTAATAAGCCTTTGCAGGTTTCCACGCCAGGCACAGTCAGTGTCTCTCGTTGGGACCCCTCTGGCTCTCTGCCCAGCTGCTCCCCCATAAAACCCCACCCAGGCCAGTGCCCAGCCAGGGGCGGCTCTATGTTTTTTGCCGCCCCAAGCATGGCAGTCAGGCGGTCTTCGGTGGCTTGCCTGCGGGAGGTCTGCTGCGAACGCGGATTCAGCGGCATGCCTGTGGGAGGCCCACCAGCCCCGCACCTTCGGTGTGCCTGCCACCGAATTGCGGGACCGGCGGACCTCCCGCAGGCATGCCGCTGAACGCTGCCTGACTGCTGCGCTCTCAGCGACCGGCCGGCCGCCCCCCGCGGCTTCCGCCCCAGGCACGCGCTTGCTGCGCTGGTGCCTGGAGCCACCTCTGTGCCCAGCATCCCACCTGTGGCTCTGCCCACGTTCCTGGGGCTTCTCTGCAGCTCCCAGCTGCCAGGCGGCTCCCACTGCTGAACAGAGCCCTGCTTGATGACCTTTCCCGTTCCCTGGCAGCCAGTGGGAAGGACAGTGCAATGAGGTGGGGGCTGAATCAGATGGGCAGGTCCTTGCTTAGCCAGGACGAAGGGGTGTACGATGGGCAGGGGGCTGATGGGAGCTGTAGTCCCCAGCTCCATAACACTTGTGTTGAGGTCACTTGGCCGGTTCCCCAGAGTCAGTTCCTGCTGTCTGTGCAAGGCACAGACATGGACCAGGAGGCAGGAGCCCCTCCCACGGCTCTACAGACCCTCCAGGATCTGCGCAGGTGCCGGGAAGATGCACAGGGATACAGGTCCCTCTGTCTCTGCCTAGCTCCAGCTCCTACCCAGTGCAGCTCCTCCAGAGCCAGGCAGCCAGCACGTCCACTATCTGCCTCTGGCTCTGAGATCCCCGAAACAGTGGTGGAGGAATGAGGGGGCCCCATCAAACCCAGGTCCCCTCTAGCTGGTGCTTCGAGGGATGGACACTGGGTTTCACATGGGAAACATGGGGGAAGACTCACTTGATGCTGGATTTAGTGACCTTTCCCCCCCATCTCATGTCTGATAGTTCACCCCTTTGGCCTTTCCCTTTCATGGTCAGCAGAGATCACCTGGGGAGATGGGGGGGAGGGGCAGTTTTAAGGCACAGCCCTGCAGGAGAAGGGTCCTGCCACACCCGGTGACTGGAGAGAGCCGTCCCACCCTCCCCTTCCGCTGGGGGAGAAGTCGCGCTGCTGGCTGGAGAGGGCAGTTCAGAGCCCGGCGGGGAGCTAGACAGCCCTGACTCAGACACCGGGGACCAAGTACCTGAGAGTGGTGTAACAAACCCGGGCTCATCTGGGAACTTCCGGGGCACCTCCATGCTGTTTGGGGTGCCAGAAACGGCAGGGCGAGAACGCAGACCCTGCTGCCAAAGCACAGAGCCCTGCCACAATCCCCCTTTCGCGTCCGATGTGTAAATTAGCGGCTTTGGTTCCCTCCGGTACAGGGCTGACACACATGCACTTGGCCAGCTCATTACGCTGCTTAATCTTTCCTGGATTCCAAGGCCAGAAAGGACCACGGTCATCGTCTAGGTCGCCCTCCTGCATAGCGCAGGCCAGAGGCCTGCCCCAAAGAACTCCTAGAGTAGATGGATACCGTCTAACCTCACAGCATTAGGCCCATCCCAGCTCAGAGAGCAGAGTGTGGGTGGGCCAATGAGCAGGAAGGAGGTGGGAGGATCAGTTTAGAAAGGCCTGCACAACTCGTAAAGCGGCGAGGGCCATATTACTCCAAAGGAAACAGCTGAGGGCCGAACCCCGGCCCTGCCAAACCCCCCCCAGCACTGCCAAGCCCCCTCGAAACACAACACCCCCCCCCAGCGCACCCAGCCCCCCTGAAATACTCCCCCCCCCAGCACCGCCCACTCCACAGAAACAAACCCTCCTTCCCCAGCGCTGCCCCACCGAAACAGCGGTATTGAACCTTGGTAATATGTAATAGCGGGCCCCTAAGGTGGTATAATTAAGATAAAAGAAAAATGTCTTTTTGCTAGAAGTAGAATAAGATCTTCCCCCCACTTTGTAATCGATTGCCCTGTTGAATGAATGGGGTGTGAATGGGGAAGGTGTGGAAGGCAGCACCTCCAGACAGCTGCAACCCTTGGAGAGGGGATAGGAGCCAGACCAGATCAGTAGAACAGATCAGCCACTGACTCCTCGCTCGCCTCCTCAGCTCCCCACCCCCTGGCTCGCCTACTCACCCCCCGCCACTGCCCGCCTGCCGCTTGCCTACTCACCCCCCGCGGGCCGCACAGTGAGCCCCCGCGGGCCGCATGTTGTGCAGGCCTGGTTTAGATGGATAGCTGCTTCCCATGGCTTGACACCTGTGCAAACGCGCTGTAACGCCCATGTGCAGAGCAAAAGTCGCTCACTTTGCTACAGTAACAGCCCCGCCAGCCCCAGGGAGGGCAAAATCATGAGGCTGGCCCCTAAAATTATGAGATTGGTTTAAAAACCACAAGATTCTTTTTTAAAACAGCCAACGTCAAGTTCTTTGTTTTCCCTTCTGGTTTCTAACCCTTTAGGTTTATGCTCAGGTCCCATTTCCAGGTCCAGCTTTTCTCTGCAGGAGGGCTAGAAACGTAGGCTGTTTGGAGGGGTAATTCCCAACGCAGGTAGGCAAATGGCAGTGTGGCTTCCCCTCTCTTAACCTTCCCTTGGATAAGCTAAAGAAAGAGAGTATACAGCTTCTTCAGTCTCCCGCTAGATGCCAAGTCTCTGCCCCTTTCCCCACCCCAGCCTTGGCCATGCAAACCGGTTTGGTGGCACTGCAGCCGAGAAAGCAGAGCAATTTGTTTGCATAACAACTAGAACAACTGTGGTGTCTGACAGAGGAGCTGTAGGGACCCTGGTGGGTCTGAAAGTGTCCTAGGAGCCCTGGCAATGGATTGGCTCAGAAGAGAGCCAGCAACAGGCCTGTCCTTGCCAGACAATGCACATGGTGGATTGCAAAAAACTCCCCAAATCTTGGTGCCTACAAATTATCCAGCCAGCCTAGTGCATGCAGAATAGCTTACAGTTGCCCTCTGCCCTCTCCCACCTATTGCCTAGTGTTTAGAGCACTCAGCTGGGATGTGAGAGAGCCTGGTACAAGCCCCTCTCTGAATCAGGAAGGCCAGGGATTTGAACTTCGCTCTCCCACGTCAGGGCTCTAATCACTAGGATCCAGAGTCAGCCTCTGGCCCTCTCGCTCACAATTTGTCCTGTTGGAGCGGATCCACTTTGTATAAATAAATAAATATTCATTAGACAAGCAAGACAGGAGGAGTGTGACTACAGCCTGGTGGTTAGGGCACCAAACATAGGGCATGAAGGGACCCTGGGAGGTCATCAAGTCCAGCCCCCTGCACTGAGGCAGGACTAGGTAACCTAGACCAATCCTGATAGGGGTTTGTCTTAGAAACCTCCAGTGATGGAGATTCCACAACTTCCCCCGGAAACCTGTTCTTAACTAGCCTTAGAGTTAGAACGTTTTCTTAACCTCAATCTCCCTTGCTGCAGATTAAGCTCCATTACTTCTTGTCCTGCCTTCAGTGGACACGGAGAACAACTGATCACCATCCTCTGTCTAACAACCCTTTACAGATTTGAAGACCGCTATCAGGTCCCCCCTCTAACTTCTTTTCTCAGCACTAAACATGCCCAGTGTGTAAAAAAAACAACAACCATGGATGACCAAATTCCTGCTCCAAATCCGGCCCAGTGAGGATTTGAATGGTGTCTCCTACATTACAGGTACCTCCCCTGACTACTGGTGTATTGGCCATTCGAATGCCTCTGTGAACAGAAATGCCACCACAGACCTGGGAAACCTTCCCAGCAAACGTGTCATCCCACAAAATGTTTCCGTTTTAACAAATCAGCAACCCCCCCGAGGCTTGCCGCCCCAAGCACACGCTTGGCGTGCTGGGGCCTGGAGCCGCCCCTGAACTCAGGTGCCATGTCTGGGATGCATCACCAAGTAGGGCGTTTGCAGTGCATTGGAGACTCCAAGCTTAATGGGGTTTGCGTTTGGCTTCTGATGGCTTGGAACCTCCCCATGATTCCAGAGAAGGGAGGGATTGGGAGTATCTAAGGGAGGAGTAATTAACAAGGTTCATAATTATCAGGGATGGTCGCTCCCTGCCCTCGGGGAGCACAGACTGCTTTGCTGTGGCTTGGTTCTGTACTGAGCCCTTGTCTGTCAGCGGCAGAGAAATGCCTTTTGCTTTTCAGGGGAGACAGGCTGGGATGGCTCAGCCTGCCTGCGCTGGCCCTTGAGGAAGCCCATGAAAGAAATCCTTGTCAGATGCCCAGGACCACACGTGGCCTGGATGGGCCCAGACTTGGAAGGAAATGGGGGTGGCTGAGGTGCCAGCAGTCCTGGGGGTGGTATGGAGCCACGCCCCACTGATACCAGCAGATGGTCCTTGCTGGCTGATCCTGGGAAGGGGAGGGGAGTCCCCAACATGCCATTGTGCAAGGCGGGATATCACCCCAGACATACATTGACACCTCCCCCCCCCGCCATGCCCTTTGATCCCAGTGAAGATCTTGGCCTAACATCCTCCACAAAGACCTCTCTGGAGACACCCATGCCGGTTCCTGCCCCAAGAGTAAACAGCCCCTGGGTGGAGCTGGTGGGGGAGCATGTCTCCCCCCTACAGCCAGCCCCCAGAAACCCACTTCATCCCTGCCCCGGCCACCCCCCACCTCCCCAGAAACAGGCACAGCAAAGGCAAAGATGGTTTCTAGCTTTTCCCGTAAGCAGTGGGAGAGCGTTGTAGCCCACCCTGGCTGCAGCTTCATTGCCAGCTCGTTGTGCTCCGGCTGGGCACCCCAGCACTCCAGGTGCCACTGCCAGGCTCAGTGCATGGTGAGCAATGTTCATGGCAGATTGTAGAACATGCCCCGACACCCGAGGGAGTGATGCGATTGTCCCAAGGACAATCAGTGCCGGCTCAAGGGGTATAAGGCAAGGTCCTGAGGTCCCTTCCAACCCTCATATTCTATGATTCTAAGGGTAGAGATGTGGCGAGGGGAAGGTGGAGCTATACCAGCATGGGGACCTACGTGACACAGCAAGTCAGCTGGAGAACCAAAGCCCAAGTTCTGGAACCATAAAACTGGAGTCTGAGACTGTGCTCACCGGGCTACGTCCTTCCCCCTGCTCACCCTCAGTCCGGTCTGACCCTCTTGGTTTTGCACAGAATTCATGTCTCTTGATATTCTAACAAACGGTGCTTTCTCCAAGGCCCAAGACTCGTCTCAGACTGTTTGAAGATCAGGCAAAGGAATTCTCAATCCAAGGGCCTGGGGATTGGATGCTGAGTGGTATTTTTAACTTAAGCTCGTTCAGAACATGCCAAACATTTGAGGCGTGAACCCAAAGTTAATGCCTCGGTGATTTTCCAAACTGATTCCAAAAATCAGAGATGAAGGTGTTCAGCATATTTTTGCCCGCAATGGCTGAAGTGTGGCCACCAGAGGGAGCTGCCTGAAAGGCGACACGTCACAACGTCCAAGGACCCGTTTTCCATCACCCAATGCAGTTGTCAAAATCTAAATGTTTCACTGGAACACGCTGATTTTGACACACACAAAAGCGTAAAGTGGGAAACATTATTCTGATTCGATTTGACAGCCGGTCCAGCTGCGGCATATTAAATGTACTCTTTTAATGTACACGTTTAATGCCAATCCCAGCCCTAAGATCCACCTTCTTTGCCTTGTCTTCCCTTTCCCTAGCCCCAGGTGCCACGCGGTGCGGCTGACAAGGTGTGTGGGTGCTGTCAGATGTGGCTGGCACGGGCCAGGGCCAGGACCTACCAGCCCAGAGCAATGGGAAAGCAGGGAGGGACTGATGCATCAGGTGTTGTCTAAGTCACAGTGCCTCCTGCTGATTCCCCTGGGTAGTGCAGCTCAAACAGGCGCCCTTGCTTATGGCACAATCTCGACCTAAGCATGATGGTTTCTGTTTTCTAATGGAAGCAGGAAGCCTCCTCAGATTGTGTCTTTCTCTGACTGACCTGGGCTTTCCTGCTCTATATGTGGCAGTGACGTCATTGTGGACGTTGGGAGCAGAGCCGGACTAGCTACAGCTGGGTTTAAGGCCCTGATCCCACAGAAGGATCCACCAACGCAGACCCTTACCTACCGGTGGAGCCAGGCTAAGTGCAGCAGGGCCTTTTCCAACCTCACTTCAGGGCCAGCCCTGTGACCCTAACCTCTTCCCACGTGCCCAATCTAGGCACCCCCTTCCTGACGTGCCCCTCCAAAGTCTGCTCTCCATGGAGTCATCACTGATGGGCTGCAGGTTGCCGCTATAGCTCCCCGCAGGCTGGGTTCTGCCTCACGTGCACCTGTCAATGATCCTCGCACCTGGGGCGGTGAGTGAGACCTGGCACAGGTGAGGCTGCAACCCACGCTCTTTAAAGGGCCAGCACACCCCATGACACTCCGTTTCTGCAGCAGCCCTATCCAGGAAAAGTCAGGTTTGATGATGGAGAAGGTGTATTTTCGCACCCACTCGCCCATCATCCAAAGCAGCTGGATTTTACATCCTGCCTCTCCCATCCAAACGCACACACAAAAGCACTTCCAGTCACAGACCTGGCCTGCAAAATGTCAGCCCTAAAGACAAACGTTTCAGAAAGTTGAGAGCTTAACACAGGATCATCACGGTGCGCCCTGACCTAGAACAGGTGCCAGCAGATGTACCTAGAGTGACAAGGCCCAGGGCTAGTGGATGAGGCTTCAGGGCACAGGCAGGCTGCTGTTGGCATGACAAGCCTTTCACAGTCGTTGGGACGTGCATCATTTTCATCAGTGAGGCAGGTGTGGGTTTGGCAGCTCTGGCAGGCGGCACGGTCCAGTAGATCAGAAAAGAGCGCATGGGAATTTCTCCTGAGCACAGGGACCAGGGAGCCTGGCCGAGAATGGGAGTGCATGGTAGTTCTCTAAATCCATTCTTTGCTCACGCTGACCTTGGGGCAGATTCACCCCCTCCCCTTCCCCAAGCCAGACCTGCGTAGTGTCACCCCTCTGCTAAGTGGGGACAGATATCAGGGCAGGAGCACCAAAAGTTCCCTAAAAGTGAGGTGGCCACCAGCACCCAGACCATGGCCCCGCCCACTGCCCCTCCCCTGTGGCCCCACCCCAAGTCCTCCCCCGCTCTGCCCCAAGCCCCTTGCTCCGTCTCTTCCCCCAAGTCTCCATCCTTATTTGCCTCTTCCTGCCCCCACTATGCCTGTTCCCCCGAGGCCCCACCCGCTCCTCTCTACCCCTCCCCCCATTGCTCATTCTTAAGGTGATGGGGCCATAACCCACTGGCCCCCTGTATTGGGGCCTTGCAGGTTAGTTTGGGATCAGTCATGGAGTCTGGGCATATTTTTTGTATGACTCATTTAGTTACATGCATATGCACTCCAGTCCTGGAACAGAGGTGGTCACAAAGGATAGGCAATCTCGGCTCTCTGACCCCTCAACCCAGACAGCAGGGCCCAGTTCCCAGGGAGCCACTCTGCCCCCAGACTCAACTGGAGTTAGTGAGGTTAAGTCAGACAGCAAAGTCTCCTGTTGCTTGCCACAGCTCCCCCACAAACCAGCTGCATCACCACCAAACCAACAATCCAGCAGGTCTTCAACGGCTGTCTGTTGCTCACATGCTAAGACAACATGTGCAGCACCATCTGCTGGCTCCCAACCAGTAATACCAACCCAAACGAATGCCATGATGCAGCTGGGTGGGAAACCATTTTTTCGCCCGCCTGTGAAAATGTTCACGATATCAAAAAATGTTCCCCTCCCAATTCAGAACGAAAGGTAAAAATCTCAACCATTTCCGCTAACCAAAAAATCCCCCCAAATGTCAGTTCAGGTCAATTGATGTTTCATTTTGATACTTTTCAAACCTTTAGTTTCGCTTTCAACCCTTTCGAATGAACATTTTGGTTTTCGGATCATTAGACCAAAGGTCAAAACGAAAAGCCATTTCCTAATGCAAAGCCGGAATTTTACCTTCCGACCATTTCATTTTTGTTTTCACAATGTTTTTGAGCTGCAAGAACAGTTGGCTCCCGGCACCCGCCCTTTCTGCCAACGGTCTGGTTCTGACAAAGTGACAGTTTCCGATGTAAAAACGTTCTGCCGAAAAATTCCCAACCACCTCTACACTCCACACAGCAGCAGCCCGGTATGGTGTCTTCCCCTCCCAGCTGGGTGGCCTTTTTCTGACCTGAGGCTGCAATTGCAAGTGAACTCCTATCATAGAATCATAGAATCTCAGGGTTGGAAGGGACCTCAGGAGGTCATCTAGTCCAACCCCCTGCTCAAAGCAGGACCAACACCAACTAAATCATCCCAGCCAGGGCTTTGTCAAGCCTGACCTTAAAAACCTCTAAGGAAGGAGATTCCACCACCTCCCTAGGTAACCCATTCCACTGCTTCACCACCCTCCTAGTGAAAAAGTTTTTCCTAATATCCCACCTAAACCTCCCCCATGATAAATAAATAGAGATATCCTATATCAGGAAAGGGCCTTGAAAGGTCAGTTGAGTCCAGCCCCATGCCTTCACTAGGCAGGACCAAGTACTGATTTTCACCCCAGATCCCTGAGTGGCCCCTTCAAGGATTGAACTCACAATCCTGGGATTAGCAGGCTAATGCTCAAACCACTGAACTATCCCTCCCCTCTAGCAACTGCTTGACCTTTCCACTAAGCAAAGAATGGAGCACCGCCTACAAGCAGCTGACCCTTGGCTGACCCTGAGCCCCCCATTCCCCAGCAAGTGCTTGTTTATAGTGCAAGGGGAAGCCTGCTATCTGCACCGGGTGTCCTTTCTATTTGGCGTGGGCCGGGTTGCTACAGAGCAGCCTGAAGCAAATCCCACACCACTGATTTCCCGAGGGGGGGCTTGTGGGGGGAACGGCACCAGCACTATAAAGAGAAGTGTCCTGAGTTCTCCCTCTGGGCTTTCCCTTCCTGGCCACTCCCCCGGATGGTTGGATTTGCCAGGAGGGCTGTTTGACTGCTGCCAAGCGCAAACGCAGCTGAGGGGGTTTTGCTCCAAGTTTCCAAATGAATGGGCCTCTTTGGACAGAGGCTGAATGCAGACCGCCCCGGCCCAAAGCCAAGCCCGTCACAAAAGGAGGGGCCAGTGGAACCAGGGGGTGACACTGGGAACCGGGCTGTCACTTGACCCAGAGGGGCAGGGGCCAAGCTTGTTAGCTTCCTTGGACAGCTCTGTCCCCCACAGAGGGGACCTCCCCCTCCCTCGAGCAGGATTTGGCATCCTGACGCTGTCGGTGCTCAGAGCCGGGTGCCGTCTGTGTTCTACGCAAACAGACCACACCATGTTGTAAAAAATGAGTAAATCTGTGCAGCGTTGCATGTTGTGGGGCACCTAGCAGAATGCGTCATGTGCCACGTGTGAGAATGTGTTTCTTTATGTGGGCGGAAGGTGTGTTCTCTATGTGTTGTGCAGATGTATGTGCATGTTGTGTGTCGGCTGGGAGTGCATTGAGCAGGTCGATGTGGTCTGTGTTGTGTAGATGGATGTGTGCTCCATGTGTGTGTGAGTTGTGCAGCTGGAAGTGTGCGCTATGTGTGTGTTGTGTTGTGCAGCTGGAAGTGTGTGCTGTGTGTGTTGTGCAGGTGGATGTGTGCTCTGTGTTGTATGTGATGTGTATAGTGTGCTCTGTTGCCTGATACACAAACCCCTCCCCAGCACGACTTGCCCATGTGTTCTCCCCTGGCCCGCCTTGCAGAGGCCCCAGCGACTGGCTGGGGGCTGCACAGCTCTGTGTGACATGCCTCTGGGCACGTCAGGGTTCTTCTGAGCCCACAAGTGCTGGGCGGGGCACCGCGGGCACGCTACACACCTGGGCATTCCCTCCCCTGAAGGGCCAAGGTCACTGAACAGAACATCCGGCTGCTGCCACCACGGGAAAACCTGGGAAATTCCCTGCACCCCATGCATGCAAATAGAGCCAAAGAGCCAGGGCCCTGGACAGCCGGCCCCTCCCCCAGAGGCTCCCCCAAGTCCAGCACTGCTGCCCCTGCCCTGGCAGAGCAGTCTGGGGAAGGCCTGGCGGGGAGTAAGGCTGCAGTTGGGGGGACACAATCTGGAGGGAGATTTCCCTGACCCAGGCTTGGTCCCTGCTGGCGCCTGGGAGTGGCCATCTCAGCCCCACTCCTCCTGTGAAGGGGTGGGAGGTGTATTGACATGTTTGGAGTAAATCCCCCGCATTGGGCTGGAGGGCTTGGGGCCTCCTCTCACCCTGCTCTGAAGCATCCGCTAGCAGGCTCCTGGATGTGACTCCTTGGTTTCTCCAGCAGAGCCCGGGGTGTGCGTGGGGCTGGCTCTCCTGATCACAGCTTTCAAGCAGCTGCTCCCCAAGGCAGGGGTGCTGGGGGACAGTAAAGATTGAGGGGTGTGGGCCTGGGGTCTGTGATGTCACTCTGAGGGGGGAAAAAAAGACCCACCTCTGCTATGAATGGGACGCGTCACCCCGAGCAGAACAAGGCCGAAGGTTCTGAGGGCAGAGTCCTGGCCATCCAGGGTGCTCTGACCCAGGTGCCAGGTGACCCCGTTCCAGAGACGGGGCAAGCTGCACATTTGGGGACAAACTTCCCCAGCGATGAGGAGGCTGCTCCCTTCCCCAAACCAGCGTAACAACAATAACGCTGGTGATGAATACGCAGCGTGTAAGCTCGGCCAAGGTTCCCAAAAAGGGGCCAGATCTTCAGATAAACTCAGCCTGTTCATAAGAATCACTCCCAGCTCTCATATAGCATCGTGCATCAGCAGATCTCAAAGCGCTTTCCAAAGGAGCCAGTATCTTAAACCCCATGGGGACGCTTCACAGGGAGGGAAGGTTACCCAGCAGGCCAGGGCCGCGCCAGGAATAAAACCCAGGTCTTCAGAGTCCTAGGCACGAGGCTACAGGAGTACTTGACGGGCTGACCCCACGTGTGCAAAGCGATGTAGTCCCCCTCCTCTGCCTCTATAGGCCAGGGAGGACTTTGGCTGCTTTCACAATTTGCATTCCTGGGGACTGCGTGACCATGGCATGGCTTGTGTCCCCCTTGGCCCTGCGAGCTATGCCGGCGGTAGCTTTGCTCTCGGTTGGTTCTCCCAAACTGGACAGGTCAAAGGACAGGGGCCAGACTAAGCAGCAAACACTGGTCCCCAGATTCAGGGTCGGGGGTAGTGTTAACACCCTTAGCCCATCAAAGGTGCAACTGTTAAGAAACTCTCAAATAAGCCTCGGAAAGCAACGTACAGTGCAGCGTTTCCAGTCTTGGTTTCTCTGTGTCTTTCTAACGTGCCTGTCACCGTCAGGGGCGGCTCTAGCGATTTCGCTGCCCCAAGCTGGTCCCGCGGCTCTGGTGGACCTCCCGCAGACGTGCCTGAGGAGGGTCCACTGGTCCCGCGGCTCCGGTGGAGCATCCGCAGGCATGCCTGTGGAAGGTCCACCAGAGCCACGGGACCAGCAGACCCTCCACAGGCACGCCTGCGGGAGGTCCACCGGAGCCACCTGCCGCCCTCCTGGGGACAGGCAGAGCACCCCCCGCAGCATGCCGCCCCAAGCACGCCCTTGGCGTGCTGGGGCCTGGAGCCGCCCCTGGTCACCGTGTTGCACGGGAGGAGAGGAGGGGCGTGGGATGCAGCAGAGGTGCCAGGCTGCCCTGCCCTCCATGGCTCAGCTGCACACTCCTGGATGCTTGAGGAGAGTCTGGATGCTTTACAAGGCTGCATTAACAAGGGAATGTTTTCTCTCTGTCCTGCCACGCCTCATCCCATGAGCGACCTATCCGTCAGCACAGGGGTCACTTCCCCACACAGCCACCCACCCCACGGGATCAAGAGCCTGTGGAAAGCCCAGTGTCCCTAGACTCTTGAATAAAGGTGGAGCATGCACCTTCTGCCCAGCCCCCCGGAAAAGCCAACTGCCAGGAAGACGTCATCTTGCAATAGCTACTGGTCATGAGTCACCAGGTGCCACAGCCATGCGCTGCCAGGATCTCCCTGGCGTGGTGCCCACACCACACAGAGGTGGAACCCAACCATCCGGTGGCCACCAATGACATGCCAAGATGGCAGCCGGGCGGCATGCGAGGTTGTCCATTACTCACGCTGCTTGAGCAATTGCCGAGATGCCACTTGGGAGAGAGACCTGGCAAGCAGCAAGTGGGCGGAGAGGAGGCAAATGTGTCGGCTGGGGCTGAGGTGCCGCATTCCCTGGTCCCAGCTGGTGAGCCAGACTGTGCTGGGAGGGACCCGCGGGGAGCGCCGCGTTTCTCTGCTATTCGGACACTGATGCCCCTGCACATTGGTTTCAATGGCGTGAAAGCCGGGCTCAGCAGAGCAAAAGCTTGGGCGCTTTCAAGGCACCTAGTGTGTTTGGGGAGCAGGGGAGTTACAAGTTCAGGGCTGGAGGCATAGCTGTGGAGAAAGGGGCCCTTTCTCCACAGACCGAGTCCAGCCTGGAGAGTAGCAGGACTCCTTCCCCACCAGTGCACTGGCCTCTAGGGGCGAAGGGGGATTAGACTCCCAAGACCCACGCCGCCCTTGGAGTGGAGATCACCCGGCAGAACAGCGCCTAGGATGATGCTTTAGTACCGCTACCATCTAACATTCACAGGGCGCTGCACCTACCAGGCTGCACCCCGTTGCGCTAGGCGCTGTACAAACACAAGGTCGATGCTCAAAGGGTTTGTGTGACACGGGCCACCCCTCCCTTTGGGAGCTGGCCTGAGACTGTGGGAGAGGGGTTCTGAGCCAGCTCTGCAGGCAGTGGGGAAGGAGGCACCCCGGGCAATGGGAAAAGGGCACTGAACCAGCCCTGTGGACAGAGGAGGGGAGGGACACAGTATGCCAGGCCCACAGGCTGAGGGAGGGAGGCTGCTCTGGGCTTGCTGGTGCCCAGCACAGAAGGCGCAACACAGCTGTCTGACTCTGCGGCTTGCCTCAGACCTGCAGACAGCCAGCAGGGCCGGAGCAGATGGGAGGCAGTTTGTGGGCATCTGGACAGCCCCCCAGACCAAATGCCTATGGTGCCGTGAAGTGCAGGCCCTGCATGGTGAGACTCTCAAACACCAGGCCCAGCTGCGCAGAGCCAGGATACAGCGAATCCACACCAGCCCCACATCCCACATTCACCTCTGTGGGTCAGCAGACTGGTTGCCACTGGCCGATAGCTGAGTTAAGAACAAGCAGCCCACACCAGTACATTTCCCCATGTAGACAAACTCTGGATGTACAGGCTGGACTGGCCAACCCAGCTCCAGAGGCTAACGGGGAAACAGATCCTGGATTCACTGGCCAGTCAGGATAATCCCAAAGATGCTGGGCCTCTGTGATGTTTGTAAAATATTGGAGCGCTGCAGGGAGGGCAGCGGCAGGAGGATCTGGGAGGAGATAGAGGGAGAAGCAGGGAGGGAGGGGAGAGTGAAGCATCAGGTGCTTGTTATCCCTCAGTCTTGCTCAGACTCAGTTTCCCATGGGGAGGCATAAGGTCAGGCCTCAGCGAGTCGATGTCCCTGTCAGGGCTGGACTGTAATACCCTTCTGACTCCCTGGCCCTTCGCTAGCAGGTAACACAACCTCCTTCGCTGGGATGCTGCTCCCGAAGACCCAAGGGGGCCCATCCCGCTGGACAGGTGAGATCTGGAACGTGGCACGGAGTTGCTATGTGGGGTCAGCTGCAGTGTTGACTGCTTATCAAATGCCCAAGCATACGATCCACTTGAAATGGACAGGAAGATGGGAACTGCCAGGCCAATCAGACCTGGGGCCCATCTAGTCTGGTATCCTGTCTCTGACAGTACCCAGCACCAGCTACTTCAGAGAGGGGTGAAAGAAACACTCTCTAGTGGACAATTATGCTTTCACTGCTCATCAGCGTAATGTAGGTATCAACGGCGTCCTGTGGCAATGAGTTCCACAGGTCAGATGTGCCATGTACAAAAGACCATCAGGGCAGGGACCACATTGTTCTCTGTATTTGCACAGCACCTAACACAACGGGGACCCCAATCCTGATGGGTGACTTAGGGCACTAGCACCATCATACTATATAGTAAGAATAATAGTGATGATAGGTGGGAGCCAAGCCTGATTTAGTACTGACCAGAAGCTACTGCTATTGTGTGAGCCTGGTGACTGTTTGGTGGTTTACATGGACTGAGGCTGTGTGTATGTGTGTGTGTGTGTGTGTGTGTGTGTGTTTGTGTGTGAGAGAGAGAGAGAGAGAGAGAGCGTGCACGGTTGACTGGCTGTTCCCACAATGCACCTGTTCTGTACACAGGGCATGCCATTCACCACCTGCCCAGAATGCAAACAGGTCAGCACCTGACACCAGCACTAAATCACATAAAAACTCCGTTTAGAAACAAAGAGACATAACAAGGTAGTCAGTCGGGGGAGCAAAGGGTTAATCTTATCCCTGGGCAACAACCCTTTCAGGATTCTGGACCATTATCTCTAAATGGCAGGGAACTGACTGATGATCCCAGCAAGAGATTGGTGCCACATCCTGGGGAGGGAGGCAGAACCTCCCCAAGGTCATTGCCAATCTGAACTGGGAAAAAATTCCTTCCTGACCCCATGGGTGGCGATCAGTTAGACTTTGAGGGAAGAACCAGCCAACCAAGCATCGGAGGAAGAATTCTTTGTACTGCTTCAGAGCACCAGCCTGCCCCGTCCGGTGTCCCATCTCCAGCCATGGAGATGTCCCACCCCCAGATGTTGGGAGAGTCACTAGACTATCTTTACATTACCAAGCTTGTAGCACTGGGGCCCAGGATAGTCAATGACTGGGTTCATTTGAGTTGGCCCAGAGATTTCTAGTGCAAAAAGTCCCATTCCCTCTCAACAGAGCAGCCCGGGGAGTGGATTCCCAGGGCATGTAGCAATGAGGGCCCACATGTACCTGAGGGGAGAAATAATCGCTTGCCATTATTATGGGCTGTACAGTGTAACTTACTCAGCTACACACACAACGCTGCAATGTACAATAGACCAAGTTGCAAAATCGGGATGGGGATGATGTCAGGCAGTAATTTCCCCATGACTCCTGCGCAGTTTGTGTTTACCCTGAACTTTGTTCTACCCTGCCCACAATACACACCTCCCCAAGTGCTTTCTGACCCAGCCAGCCTGGTGCTGCACACATATGTTGCTCCATTGCACTGGTTCTTAGGAAATCCAGATATTGTCTAAGATCTAAAAATCTCAAGACTGCAGTCAGATGTAATTTTCCACCTGCTTGACTTTTTGTTCTCGACAGATCTGGGGTTTGCTCAGAGGCTGGAGGTTAGATCAGGAGAGTCAAGGTGCAGATTGCTTAAAAACTGGTCCTGTGAGCGCTGTCTGAGTGACGGATGGCTTAACTTACTCACCACTTACCTGTGAGCCACATGCTCGTAAGTAAGGAAATTCCTTGGTTGCCTGATTCTGTAAGTGGCTGAACTCAGTCAGGAGCAGAGGATGCAGAGTGTAGTGCTCCTGCCCCAGTCACTAGTGGGGTTTGCATCTAAGACCTTTAGCCCCCAAAGCACAAGTCCCGACTGGTCGATCTAAAGGAGAACTCTTTCACTTGGGAATAAGTAGCAGCTATTAAAATGGCTGGGGTCAGCCACTAGAGGGAGTGGCTGACATACACTGGCATAGTGTATTTTCCTTATCCCATCAGAGAAGTGATCAGCATGGTGCAGAATTGGGCCTCGTGTCTTCCCAGGCTCGGAAGAGGCACTCTGCATTAATGCTAAAGGCTGTCATTCCAGAAACTGCCCCTGAATCCCACACGACGAAGGGCAGCTGAGAGGGGTCGGGCACTTGCTCGCTTTGCGCACAGAGTTAATTCAGTCCATCCCCCAAGGAGGCCAAGTGAACAGCGACCGTGTGTTTCTACAAAGCAGGTCTGCAAAGCACACTCTGGCTGGATCGGTCTTTGGGAAAGGGGACACACAGCTGCCCCTGTTTTTGGCTGACACACTTTAAGGGCCCAGGGCAGCTCTTATGAGAAGTGTTATCCTAAGGTGAAAAGGACCCAGGGGAGACTTGAGCAGCCAAAGTCTCTGACAATAAATGCACTGGAGTGACCGCTTTTCTCAGCCATTGAAATAAAGCAGCATTCCGATTGGCCCAGAGAGCAGATGTGTTCTGAGTTTAAGCCAATCAGAAGCAAACAATCATAACATGAGGCTTTATTTTCAAAATATACTTTTTGATATGTAAAAATTGGTGGCTGATTGGCTGAAATTGAAACAAACCCACCAAAACCCCTTTGTTAGCAAAGAAGGGTCAGCCATCTAGCACCAGGACTGTCTGAGGGAGGCTTCATGGAAGGGGGAAATATACAAGAGCTCTTAGGAGATGAGCAGAGGAGAGTCTGAATGTAAAAACTAGGCACTGATCTCTGCCCTTCCTGCAGGACCGGTCATGATGCCAGCTGTCATAGCTAGAGATGGGTGAGAAATATATTGCCCATCCCACAAATAGCTTTGAGATAATGAAATTTTTTCCTATCCCGAATTGGGACAAAAAGTTGAAAATTTTCATGAACCCCCCAATCTGCCCCACCCCTCAAAAATTGGATTTGGATCAATTGAAAAGTTTCATTTATATAATTTTGAAGCCTTTCATTTCAATTCTGGCCATTTTTTATTTTATTTTCTTACATTCATTTTACTCTTAATTTTTGAAATGAAGTGTCATTTTGAACCAGAAAATGGGCGGTTTCATTTTGACAATATGGAAACAAAATGTTTAGATAATTTTGAAACTTTTTTGCCCCAAAAAGTTTTTCAGTTGAAAACTGAATCTTTCCCATGAGCTGAGTAGATCTGCCCTAGTGACCTGGTGGTTAGTGTTCTGTAGGTCAGCCCCCTCTCACTGTCCGTTCCAGCTGGGGGTAAGCCCCCATGAGGGTAGCAATCAGTGCCTCATTTTCAGCAGAGGCACTGTGAAAGATCACATGCAAATTTCAGGCTGAAGATGGGTGCCTACCTGAAATCTTCCCCTGGAACCACTGGCCATGGGCATGGGCATGGACACCTACATCACTGATTCACTGTCAGGATCCTGATAAGGACAGCCAGGACCAAGGGTCAGAGCAGGTGAAGCCAGGAGTTCAAGAGCAGGAACACTATTACCTGGACACTGCCTGGAAAGTTGCTTTATATAGGGTGGGGAGCCAATCAGGAGCCATGAGGCTGCTGCTTGTTAGACCCCATGAGGCGGGATTTCCTATGCTCTGTGTCTGCAGCGGGTTATGGGCAATGGAGTAGGAGTCACTTACAGCTGTTGCTGGGTGGCAGTGTGGAGGTATTTGCCACCTGGTAGCTCCGCATGCCTGTGTTCCAGACCCACTGGGCCTTATGTTCATAGCGCAATGGCAGGACACACAATCTAATATAGCTCCCATGAATGCACAGGGAAATTTCACCAGGGGAATAGCTTTACTGGGGCTGTGCAGGAAGGATTTATGTATGGAGAGGACCCTAGAATAGGGCAGGTTCTGCCACCCACACAACTTTGGGCAAGGCTTTGTGTCTCAGTTTCCCCATCTGTGAGATGGGGGTAATGATACTTCCCCATTTTTGTAAAGTGTTTTGAGACCATCAGATGCAGGGAGTTATTGTCCAGAAGAGCAAAGACTTAATATCATTATTGGTAGATAGATAGATAGATAGATAGATAGATGCGGTGTATGAAGATAAATAGATGCGCTGTAGGCAATTCACCATCCCTGATTCCATAGTAACACATCATTATTTCTGCTAGGCAGCCATGTACTCTCAGCACTACAGGTGGAGTAGGCAAAGTGAAACTTTGTCCTAAATCCCCGATACCAGAATAAACATGCTGAAGGAATGTGTTTATTACAGAAGGAGGCTACATATCTCAGAAACCGTCCAACACTAGCCAAGCTGGAGGGGATTAGTGCTAAACAGGTTGAGACACATTTGGGTGGATGGTGAGTAGACTGGGGAGGTGCAGAAAACCCAGGGAGAGGGCTAGCCCACGGCAAGGATCACAGAGTGGAAATGGGGATTATTAATGGAGCTCCTCTCAGGGCCCTTGAAATCAATGGGATTTGTGCTTCTAACTTCAATGGGCCCAGGGTCTGGCTCCTTGCCGAGCTGGCCTGGTCTGCTGAGGTCAGGTGTCTAGGGTGATTTCGACATGAGTGTAGAGGATTATTTAGCTCCAGCTCTCATGATCACCATGCAAACCGCAGGATTAGCACCAGTGGTGTCTGGTTCCCCAGGCCTAAGGCTGGCTTCGTTTCTAGCCTGGGACTGGAGGTGAAGATCGCACCCTTCTCATCACTTCCTGCGATGCAAGGGCAGGGTGCACCTTCGCTCCCATTGGACAGAAGCAGTCATGTCAATGTAAATCCACAAATAGCTGTTGTGCCCACTGAGCCAGCAGGGTCCCGGAGTGCCCAGCAGGGCCATGTGGAAATGTCATCGCATAGACCAGCAGGTATGGATCTCGGAGAGCTCTGCTGCATTTGTCCCCCCAGGTGGTGTCCATGATGCTCTTATAGCAGAGATCATGGCTATGGGATAGAGCGCCTCCCTCCAGGAGCTCAGCACCTGAAACTCAGAGTCCCAGAGCAGCTTAGGGTTGCCAACTGACTTTCTAATTGCAGAAAACCGAACACCCTTGCTCCACCCCCTGCCTTCTCTGAGGCCTCACCTTCCGCTCACTCCATCCCCCCTCCCTCTGTTGCTCACTGTCCCCCAGGGGGTTGGGGTACAGGAGGGGGTGAAGGCTTTGGCTGGGGGTGTGGGTCTGGGCTGGGGCCAGGGATGAGGGGTTTGGGGTGCAGGACGGGGCTGAGGCCAAGGGGTTCAGAGTGTGGGAGGAGGCTCTGGGATGGGGCCAGGGAGTAGGTGCAGGAGGGGGTGAGGGCTATGGGACGCGGTTCGGGTGCGAACTCCTGGGAAGCAGCTCGCATGTCTATCCGGCTCAGGGGCAGCCAGGGGGCTCCACGTGCTGCCTCCGCCCACATGTGCCACCCCCACAGCTCCCATTGGCCACAGTTCCCGGCCAATGGGATCTGCAGACCCAGCACTCAGGGTAGGGGCAGCGTGCAGAGCCCCCATGGCCTCCCCCGAGCTGGAGGGACATGCCGACTGCTTCCTGGGACCGTTAAAAGTCCGATTGGTGGTGCAGCGGGAGCCTGCCAGCCCAGCTGCCCTGCCAACCAGACTTTTAACGGCCTGGTCAGCAGTGCTGACTGGAGCTGCCAGAGTCCCTTTTTGACGGGTGTTCTGGTCGAAAACTGGCCATCTGGCAACTCTATGGTAGCTGTGAGTGAATAGTGCAGAATGTCTAGGCTCAAGCTGGTGCCAAAGCTAAGCTGTTAGAAAGCACAGCCCCTGGAAGCTGGTGAGGTGCTGTCCGATTCTGCTCTGTCTTTGGAGAACACTTTTAGTTTTCAGAGCAGTTAACATTTCTGAAGTCTGAAGCTTTTGAGAAATGCTGGGGCTATGCTGATTGACTCCAGCTGGGGATCTGCCCTATGGATTCAAGAGCACTGCAGGGTTCCAGAGAGGCCGGATACCTCTCAAGTGACCAGGATGCAAAGGTTGCCCAGGTACAATAAAAAACACTTTTGGAGAGAGGCCGTCTGTCTGGTCTGTTTCTGTCTGCACCTGGTCTGTGCTACCATAATACGCCTGACACAGAATGGCTGCTGCCTAGCACGGTGGAGTCCTGCTCCCGGACAGGGGCTCCTAGACACTACTGCAAAACAAACAATAATGATAAAAATCAAGGCCTGGCCCAGGTGCGAATCCCACAGCAGTTTCCAGGCAGTGCTGCCCGTCTGCATTATCTCCTGTTCCTCCTCGTTAAACCTGTAGATCTCAGCATCTGATTGCGGCAGCAATTTGCAAGGCTGCTTTTCACCTACAGATGACGACCTTTATGAGCTGAAGGCCTTAGGGTGGGTATAGAGCTCAGTACAGACCATGTCTCTAGCTTCCTGGCTCCTCCAACTGTCACCCACCCAAGAGACGCTGGTCAGCTGATGGGGCTGGCCAGGTGGCCTCGCTCCTCTCGGGCGGGTGGGAGAGCTGGGGAAGGCAGAGTGGCAGACAGCTTATCTCCCTGGCAGAAGGCACCCAGGGAGTGAGGTGCCTTCTCTCCCAATGGGTGCAGACCTGGAGGGCCCCTGCAGCCATGCTGGCTGACCTGCCCCAGGGGAGCAATGACACTAGCTCCAGCCCGTAATGTGAGTTCTCACCTGATCAGGGCAATGACACAAATCTAGTTTTGTAATCAAGCTGGCTGGCAATAAAAATCTAAGGGCCCATAAAATGAAACTGGGCCCTTCCCACCAGCTGGCACAGGGGACACGCATGAATCATGCAGAGAGCTGACAATAAAGACGGCTGCGTAAAGACAAGGCACATCCGTGTGCCTTCTGGAAACTCCTACCTCACATGGCTTTGGAGAGAGCTGGGGGGAGCTGGAATTGCCATTTCCTGGAGCAATTTGTGATTTCAAAATCTGCATTTGTTCCAAATTGGGACAAAGAAAGAATTTCAAAATTTCCCGCAGTATGAAACTTTAAAAAACACCATCACCTGGGTTCTGGGTCTAAGTAAACGTTTTCTTTCGGTTTTGGCTTTTGATTGATATGATATATGATATGATATTATCAAATTCAAAATGAAAAGTCGCTTCTAATTTTAAAAAAATGGAAGGTGCCAATCCAATCCTGTCAAAATGACAGCACCAAAATGCTTTGCTTGCTTTTGTTTATAAAAGCAATGTCACTGAATGTGACACATTCCTGCGGAAAGTTTCAATTTTGACCAAATGACTTTTTTGGATGGAAAAATGTTCCATTGGAAAATTCTGGGGGGATCTGTTCTGCCCATCCCAGCACTGCTACCACCAGTAACTGCTGCTAGACAAGCTCTCCCACTCTTGCCTGCTAGTCTCTGTGGCCACCACTTTCCTCCACTAGTAATGGGCCCTGAGCCTTGTCCCTGCCTGGGCCCAGCAGACGGCCATTGCCAGCTCACAGTTCAGCTTCATGGGCAAGAGAGAGCTGGGGCACCCCTCACTAGAACTGTCGGAGAAACTGTGGTGGAACCACATTCCAGCTGAATATGTGCTTTTGTCGAAACAATCACTTCACAAAACTGGGCCGATTTCACCAGAATTTCATTTCGGGAATAAAAAAGGGGGAAAAAGGTTCTGACAATGTCAAAAACCTCCTGTTTGGACAATTGTACATTATATTATATTACAGCATAACACAAAACAAAAGAAAAAGTCCAAAATCTAAATCAAATGTTTTCCTTCTCGGAGAATTTCAAAATGTTGAAGTTTTTGCTCCGATTCAGAAGCCAGAACTTGAAAGCTCAAACCCCTTTGTGAAGCAGAACTTCTGTGCTCTGGCCCCCTGGGGCATGGAGCAGCCCCCAGCCCCACTGCAGGTCAGGGTGCAGGTGCAGGAACCCAGCCTGGCCTGGCACTAAGCTCATTAAAATCGGCAAGGACGGGGTCACTAGCTACAGGGGAAATAGTTGTAATAACAATACAGGGTGTTAAATCCATAGCTCTGAAAATAATTTATCATCTGGGTGAGGCTGTCTTTAAAGAGGAAGGCTTGCCTAGTGGTTAGGACCTAGGCCTTGAAGACCTGGGTTCAAAACCCTCATCTGCTACAGACTCCTTGGCGCAGGGCCTGTACAATGGGAACAAATGCCCTGCCCTTCCTGTGAGTATATGAAAGATTGTGAGGTGCCCAATGTACCAATTTCGGACTCTGCCACAGTCTCCCCTCATGGATTGGGGCCCCCTTTTCACCTTTAGCTCTCAGACTGGGGGTCAGGTTTTCCCGCAGAGCGCTGGCCCTCAGGCATTCCAAGTCGCAGCTCCTGCCAGGCCCCGATCTCAGGTGCAGTCTGCAGGTGTTACTGTTACAACAGCCTTTTAGAAATGGAGATGACTTACTGACGGAGCCAGGAACAAAACCCAGGTCGGTGCCTCCCACCCCACTGCACGAGCCACTGGCCCACAGCCCCTGGAGGGAATGGAAGCCACTGGGTCATGCAGCCGAGGGCCTAGCTGGCACACGGGCACAGGTACTGCAAAGGCTGGGCTGACTCTGGCTGCCACGCAGTATCCAGGCTGCTGACAGGCATCTGCTGTGTGGGCCCATTCCCAATACACATGCTGTGAAAAGCTGCACTTGGCACGGCCTTAGGGCAGTGGTCCCCAACGTGGTGCCCGCGGGCGCCATGATGCCCGCCGGGGCATTTATGAGTGCCCACATAGTGCCCAGCAGGGGACCTGCCAGGGACAGAGAAC
Source organism: Mauremys reevesii (assembly GCF_016161935.1). Lineage (NCBI taxonomy): Eukaryota > Metazoa > Chordata > Testudines > Geoemydidae > Mauremys > Mauremys reevesii. Next base: position 123,132,941 of record NC_052626.1, on the reverse strand, counting down.
TCTGGGGCTGCAGGCGCTGGTGTTCTCGGTCCCCGGCAGGTGCGGGGCCCACCTAGTGCCCAGCAGAGAAGAGAATCTGGGGCCCCCCGCCTGCTGGGGACGGAGTACTCCAGGGCTGTGGGCACCGGTGTTCTCTGTCCTCGCGGCTTTTCTCCGGCTTCTCTCTGGATTCATATATTATGTAATATTATATTAAATATGGTTTTTTGTATTATTTAAAGTGCAAATACAAAATAAGCCTTGTAAAATTGTTGGCACCCGCCACGCTCTTCTGAAAACATGAATGTGCTACTGGTCACAAAAAGGTTGGGGACCACTGCCCTACGTGGCCTCAGCCTCGCCTCCTGGGCCCCAGAGTGGCGGAGTCACTGCCTGCAGTACGCTTGCTCCTGGGGTCACAGAGGGCCCCTGCGGCAGCCAGCCTGGCTCAGCCTCACGGGCTGCCAGTTCCTCCAGTCCCAGGCCACAACGAATGTGAACAAAGTGGGGCCAGCTGCGTGCCCCAACCCACAGCAGGTGAAGAGCACCCAGGCAGTGCATCCCCAGAGGGCAGGTCTGAGCACAGGCCTGGGCCCCAGGAACGCATGTGTTTTAGTCCTGGAGCTCACCCTGTATCCTCGGACAAGCCACGGCCCCTCTACGGCCTTAGTTTCCTGAGCTCTAGCAGGCGGATGACAACACTCAGCTGCCTCTCGGGGTGGAACAAGGATGACTCAGGTCATGTCAGCCCCAGGAGTGATCTGTCAGAGAAGGGGAAAGCTCGTCAGCCCAGTAATAGTGACGTTGGCAGGGCGGGGCAGGCAGGAGTTCAGCATGGCTCGTTTCTCGGTGCCGTTCCTGCTGGAGGGATGGGCCACGGTGACTGGGGAGTGGGTGTGTGCGGCGGGGGTGGCTTGTGCATTCATGCCCAGAGCACCCAGGGACTCGTCAGCTAAGTCCCAAATGCCTTGTGCTGCATTTCAGGCCCCTGTTTGGCCTCTTGGTTCCACTGTCCCAGTTCACCCAGTAATAAACAGGAGGAAACCCAGAGGGGACTAACTGGGAACGCTCCCCGGCTCTCTAGGGCCTGGGTATATGTCTCCTCAGCTACAATGCAGGACCCACTGCCACTGCTGGTCTGTGAGGCGGACTCCCTGCTCCCAGCCAGCCACACAGGGGCTACTGCTCCTGGCAGGTGTCTCCGGCGGAGCTGCGTGGGAGCGAGCGCAGGGAGATTTACCGGGGGCAGGAAACCGAGGAAAGAATAGACTGGGAGAGCTGGAGGAACAGGGCCCCGCCCAGCACCTTCCCGAAGAGACAGGAGAGCAGAGACCTGGCGCTGACCCAGCCCCTGGATCAGGTTCCTGTGGAAGTAGAGGAAGAACTGACAGGGATTTGAAGGGGATGTCAATGCAAACAGTCCCCTCTGTGAACAAGAGTCAGGCTAGCTGTGACCCTACTAACGTGAGACTTGTAGAAGTGAGGAGTGTGTAAGGTGAGTGGGAAAGAACTGTGAGAGAAGTTGTGACCTTGTGTTAGATAAAGTATGGAATGTAGACTATAGTCTAAATAGAAGTGAGAAAAATAAGATAGCAGGATGACCTATGTATAAACAAAATGCAGCTGTTGCTCATTATTATATGTAACAAAAGGTATAAATGCTTGCTGTTATTGTTTACCTAGAGAGAGACCTGCCTAGGTGGGGGAAAACCCTGTGTCCTAAGAATATCAGGGTTGGAAGGGACCTCATGCAGTCATCTAGTCCAACCCCCCCTGACAGATTTTTACACCAGAGTTTCCTAAATGGTCCCTTCAAGGATTGAACTCATAACCCTGGGTTTAGCAGGCTAATGCGCAAACCACTGAGCTATCCCTCCTCACTCTCTCCTAGCATATAATTGCTAGAGGTAATAAAGTATCTGACTTGTTGTGCCCAACCAGAGAGTGAGAACTATGTTTTTCTCCAACATTCCTATTCCGGACTTGGGAGCCAAGTTGTGTCCTGAGTAATGCTGCAGTATATGCAGCTCATTACACCTGCAAAGCCTGTCACAGTGCAGGCAGCATGAGCTAGTGGAGAGAAAGAGCTGGGTTCTCCTCCTGGCTCAGCCACTTGCCTGACCTTGGGCAAGTCACTGCACAGATCCGTGCCTCAGTTTCCCCTTCTCCGTTAAGACTGTAAGTGCAGTGGGGCAGGGGCTGCCTCTCCCTGTATGTTTGTACCGTGCCTAGCACATGGGTGCTGCAACTTTGAGTGGGGGTCTCTAAACGCTACCACGCTGCAAAGGATAAATCTGCAATGTCATCCGGCTGGTTCACACGGCCCTCGTGCCTGCGATTGTCCCTTTCTCTCAGGATGGTAGGAAGAGGGGAAGCGACATGTGCCACCAGGGGAATCCATGGTGGGGCTGGGGTCCCCGCTCCTAGCTCAACCCCATTCCAGGAGCTCTCAAAGAGCCCCTCACACAACAAATTGGGCAAGAAAGCGGCTGCCGAGTGACAAGCATCAGGGTTTGGTTCCTGCCAGGCTCTGGGATGTTACTGAATGAAACACACTCTGTTTGCACAGGAACAAAGGGGGGGGGGGAATTTACTTCCTCTGAAACCAGGCCCCTTGCTCTTCCTTCACCCCGCCTAACCCTGGGAGAGGGTGGAAGCAACTTGACCTGCCTGGCTCCCCTTGGGGGAAAACTCCCAGTGCTACAGGAGGTGTGAAGCCACTTCCAAGCTCCCTGATGGGAGCCTCTTACTGTGTCACTGTCAGCCATACACACAGGGCTGGCTCTAACATTTTTGCCGCCCCAAGCAAAAACAAAGAGTGCCGCCCCGCTGTAACATTCCCCCCCCCCCTGCGAGCGCCGCGCCGCCGATCCCCCCCAAGTGCCGCCCAAGCCCCCACCCCTGAGCGCCATGCCGCCCAAGCCCCCGCCCCCCCAAGTGCCACACCGCCCAACCCCCCACTCCGAGCACTGCACCACCTGTCACAGAGTCCCTGGGCGATGCTCTGGAACTGCTTCCTACAAAGCCAGTCAGGACTTTGGGGAGCCTCCTCTCCCTTGGAGCAGACTGTCTCCAGGGCAAGAAGCTCACATGGCTTCACCTCCTGGGTCTCTCCTTGGAGCATTCAGCATCCTCTGCCCCTCTGTGCGCTTCCCACAGTGAGCCCGCCCCGGCGGGGTCCTGGGGAAGCCACAGGGTCCTGCACCCCCACTTCACAGTCAGACGTGACTCTCAGCCAGCCAGTAAAACAGAGGTTTATTAGATGACAAGAACATGGTCTAAAACAGAGCTTGTAGGTACCGCAAACTGGACCCCTTGCCCGGGTCCATTCTGGGGGGCAGTGAGCCAGACCCCCACATCTGCACTTCAGTCCTCGTCCCCAGCCAGCTCCAGACTGAAAACCCCTCCAACCCCTCCTCCTCTGCCCAGTTCCTTTCCCGGGCCAGGAGGTCACCTGACCTTTTTGTCTCCAACACCTTCAGTTGGCACCTTTGCAGAGAAGGGGCCCAGGCCGTCAGTTGCTACTAGACAGAGTACCAGGCATTTAGGTGCACTGGCCCTTTGCTCTGTAGCAATCACACACCCTTATTCCACCACCTAGATACTTAAGAACTGCATAGGGGACACTGAGGCACCAACACAGTATTCAGAGAAAACATTAAGAACATTCCCAGTTCGCCACACCACCCAAGCCCCCGCCCCCTCTGAGCACTGCCGCCCAAGCCCTTCCCTGAGTGCCGCACCGCTGCTCCTCCCCCAAGCACTGCCCGGCCAAAACAAAAAAAACCCTCCAGCGCCGCCCAGCCGAACCAAAAAAACCAAAACACCTGAGCGCTGCCCCGCCCCAAGGTGCCGCCCCAAGCACGTGCTTGGTCAGCTGGTGCCTGGAGCCGGCCCTGCATACACACGTCCTGAGTGCCCACCATCAGGGACCCAAGGGGGCCTCTCCCGAGCTGAGAGCAGCAACTCTTACAGCTTGAGCCGCAGAGCCAGGCTCTGAAACTGGGGCTGTAACCTACATGTCTCACTGGTGGGAAGGGGACCCATGATACCTGCACAGGGCACTCGCCTTCAAGGCAAAAGGGATGCTCCAATGGAGAAGGCCTGTGCCTCTGCCTTGGCTTGGGCAGAGTGGGATGGACTGATTGGTGGCTGCCTGGACCCCTTGGGGGAGCATGCGGTGGGAGAGACGGGGCCCTGCCTAGGTGATGGGATCTCTGGGGCAGTGCCACTAACCCCAAGGGCTCCAAAATCACAATCCTGAGATTGTCACAGGTACATATGGTAGGTCCTTTATTCACCTCCTGGAGCCTGTAGGGGGCACATTCCTCACCAGCACCAGATGCTGACTACAAAGCTGAGAATCTCCTGTTATCACCTGACTCCGGGAGCTGGGGCTTTAAGGCAAAGCAGCAATGACTGTGAGACTCAGGATGCAATTCCAAGAGCTGACAACATTGCTTGAGGGTAAGGGTCCCTCCTGTGTGTGGGAGTGGCAGGGGGGGGGCAGTGGAGTCTCTTCCTAGGAGGGTTCTGCTCTGGGGAGGAGGCTCAGGATGGATAGTCTGCCATGGGGGGATCAGGTTTGATTCTCCCCTGGGGAGGGTTTGTCTGTGTCCTGCTGCTCTGGGTGGGGATGTGCTGTCTTCTGTGGGCTGGGGTCTTCCAGTCGGGGTTGGGGTTTGCCTTAGGGGACAAAGTATATGGGGGTACAGTCACTTCCTAGGAGCAGGGGCTTTCCATGGGGGGTGGGAATGTCCCTAGAGGGTTTGAGGCATAGCAAGCTGGGGTGGGAGGTCTTTGCTGGGTAGTTCTCCTCTGGGTCCTCCTGTCTGAGGCTCTCAGAGCGAGGCAGGTTCCTGTGGCCCGTACAGCCACACAGCACCAGGGCAGCGGTTTCTGCCTGATTCATCCTCCCGCTCTCTGCACCTCTCTGGGCCAGCCTGCGCCCAGCTGCTGGGACGCGCACCAACCCCAGTGCACAGTCACTCACCTTTAGTCACCTGCAAAGCAGCCACAAGGTCTCAGCCAGCCACCGTATGGGCAGAGGGCAGCTCTTGCCTGCTGCATTGGCACTGAGTGAAACTCGGATGGTCCTAGCAGTCACTCTCTGGGAGTGGGGTCTTGTGGCTTGAGCAGGGAGTCAGGACTCCTGGGTTCCAGCTGCCCAGGCACTTACCTGGCCCCAACACCATCCCATCTGAACTCCTCCATACGCACTGTCATCCACCCCACTGGGGCAGGCAGCACTGCTATCGTCAGTGTCCAGATGGGAAACTGAGGCACAGAGCAGCTAAGGCCTAGATCTTCATTGATATCAATGGAAGTTAGAAGCTTAAATGCCTGTGATGATCTGGGCCCATGTGACTTGCCCAGGGGCACCCAGGGAATCTGCGGAAGAGCCAGGAATTGATCCAAGATCTCCTGAGGGGCCAGACAGGGACCAATCCATGAGCCCATCCTTTTTCAAGAGAGGGCCCTTCTATTCCTGGCTTTGGGAAGGTGTGGGGCTCAGGGCTCACTGGAGACCCTTTTCTTCCACAGACTGCCTGTCTGACCTTGGGCATGTCCTTTAGTCCCTCTGTGCCTCAGTTTCCCCTCTGTGCCATGTGGATAATAGCCCTGTCCTACCGCACAGGGGTGTGTGAGGATTAAGACAGTTAAGCTTGTGAGGCACTCAGATGCTATGGCATTGGAGGTAGTGCAGGTGGTGAGGAGTCAGGACTCCTGGGTTCCATGCCTGGCTCTGCCGCTGACTGCATGCCCTCGGCCAGGACCCTAAAACGCTCTGTGCCTTGGTTTCCCCACCAGAGGGTTAAGGGGTCTCTGATTTTATCAACAGACAGACCCTGTGCGTGAGAGGCAGTTTGCTGGGAACACAAACCCATGGCCAACTGGAACACTATCATGTTACGGAACACGGGGCGGCTCGGGAACACACAATCATCAGGAGACAGGCCCGGAAATAGAGCTCTGCCTTAACCCCGTGAGTGCCAAGCGAGCCGTGTGCAAGGACGGCATCTGGCCCAGCACCCTGCAACCTTCCGCTGCATCACTGAGTGGTTCTGCAGGTAGCACCGGGCAGTGCCCAGCTCTGCACTCCACCTCCCCCGTGGGCCAGGCGGGTATAACCTGCTACCTCGCTTGCTTTCCCCAAGGGCAGCAGCCCCCCCAGGCTCAGCGCAGGAAGTCCCAGGAGAGCTCGGGGGGCGGGGGGTGTTGTCTTAGTGGCTCTGCTTTTCCGCCTCCCTGTCACTTTGTGAAACACAACCACGCATGCACACACTCACATGTACACACGGACATGCCTGTCCACACGCATAGACGTGCTGTTTGGACCCGATCTTGAAAATGTTCTAGGCCCGATTGCAGCTTCTTTGTGCCACTCCAGCAGCATCCAAGAGCTGCTACTGACTTCAGTGGAGCTGCCAGCGCCGAGTCCCGCTGCAGGAGGTGTTTCTCTCTCGGGCTGGGGCTCTCTTCCCCAGATCCCCTTCTCTGCTCCACAGGGAGGCCTCTGCATGGATCGGCTTTGGGAGCCAGAAAGCTGCCAGGTCAGCTTGGCCCGAGCCATGGGTGGGCATTGGCCGGAATGGATACTTGAGCTGGCCTGGATGCCAGCAGGATGGGGGCGTGCAGGGGAGGCTGGTGCAGGCAGTGGGACTGGGGAAGTCCTGGTGTATATTCTGGCAGGTAAAGCTGCTGGGCAGATGTGGGTATCTGCTCATCCAGTGGCAGACATCACTTGGAAAAGCCCCCTGCTTCTGCCCCCAGCCTTGCCCGGCTCCCATGGCTGGAGCCCTGGCCTACTCGCCATCCTCCTCCTCCTTGCTCTGCCTTTGTTTGCCCCCTCCCCCACAGCCTGCTCCTGGGAGGCTCTGTACTCACTCCTGATTGACGGCTCCCCCAGCACCCTCAGCACGCCCAGGGCTTGCCCCTCCCTCTCCTTCGCTGGCCAGCGATCCCTTTCACTCCCATAGCATCAGCTAACCCCTCACCCTCCCTGCCCACCTTCGCAGCCCTGACCTGTCAGCACAGCTGCCTCCCTGGGACAAATTTAGAGGTGCCACCCTCCGGGTGCAGCGACTCTACCCGCCTTGGAGCTGGTAGGTGCCACGCCTGGGCCCTGTCTACACTACAGCTTCCCTGCACTTGGGCCTGCACTGCTGGGGAACTACACCCCCTCCCCCCCGGCCCCCAGTGTTGTCTCTGCTTACAGGGCTGCTAAAGGAAGATGCAGTGGGTCTGCTAATGGGGTGTAGCTGGGTGTGGGCCAGGGGATTTAAATGTGATATAGGGGAAGCTGGGAGCGATCTTGCCGGGCGCACCCCCTGGTTGGCAAAGCAGATACCCATCTGTGTGCCAAGGCAAACAAATTACTTGCTGTGTGGTGCATGGGCTAGGAGCTGAGGGCCATTCTCACAAGCTCTCCACAGTATTCGCTGCCCCGGTTCAGGTGTAGGAAGGATGCCACCTTTGTTCCTGGCACCTACTCTCCACCAGCTGGCAGTAGAGCCGGCTTCCCTGTCTGAGCCGGCAAGGGCTTTCCCCTTCCCCGCACAGGCCCTTCCTCCAGGTTAGCCAACTCCCAGGCATCTTTGCCAGGCCAGACTCTCTGGGGAACTGGGGTCAGGTGATTAGGTCAGGGCCCATGGTGGCAGATGGCCAGGTTACATGGGGCGGCCCGGATCCTGCGCTCCCAGCCACAGCGAAGGGTTAGTTTTGCTGGCATGCCCGTGGGAGCTAGGCCAGGTATGGGCAGGCACCGACACGCTGGGCTTGGCCAAAGGAGGAGGCTCCCCCTGCCCTGGTTAGCTCAGGTAACCACACTGCTTGTGTGGAATGAGCCGGAGTGGGGCAGGTGGCCGAGGCTAGGCAGTGGGTGTGCTGCTGGGCGGTCTCCTTGCGCTGCTCAGCCTTTTGCGGGTTAATGAAGACTCCTGAGTGGGGTGCTTGCCACTCTTGGGAGGGAGCCCCACACCGGCTGACCCGACATAGCTCCTTGGCCAGGGAAAGGTGTTGAAAAATTCAAACGCACGTTTGCGGGTAAGTTTGGGGCAGGATTCCTTCAGCTCTGTTAAAAACCCAGGGAATGGCTTTGCCATCCCAGCCAGCTCCTGGGCACGGCTCCCTCTCCTTCAGGAATTTAACTGGCAAATGAGGGGCCCTGCGTTCTGTTCCCCCCTGGCCCTAGCTGCTCAGCTGCGTGACGGCCAGCCCCATCCTTATTTGATTTGCAAAAGCTGAAGGTTATTGGAGAGGAGGCAAGAGCGGAGGGCAGGGGAAGCACACGCAGAATTCAAACGAGGAGGGTTCACTGAGGCTGCTGTTCAGAGTGAGAATGTCCAATATTCATTCTATCCATCCCCCCACACACACACATCCCATCTCCAACCCAAATACACAATCCTCGTTTATATCATCTGCACAATTTGCCACCTCACTGGTTACCCCTTTTTCCAGATCATTTATGACTGTGTTGAACAGCACTGGTCCCAGTACAGACCCCTGGGGGACCCCACTATTTACCTCTCTCCACTGAGAAAACTGACCGTTTATTCCTACCCTTTGTTCCCTTTCTTTTAACCAGTTACTGACCCATGAGAGGACCTTCCTTCTTAACCCCGGGCTCCTTACTTTGCTTAAGAGCCTTTGGTGAGGGACTTTGTTGAAGGCTTTCTGGAAATCTAAGTACACTCTATCCACTGGCTCCCCCTTGTCCACATGTTTGTTGACACCTTTAAAATTCTAGTAGATTGGTGAGACATGATTTCCCTTTACAAACACCATACAGACTCTTCCCCAACATATCCTGTTCATCTACATGTCTGGTAATTCTGTTCTTTAGTAGAGTTTCAACCAATTTGCCTGGTACTGAAGTTAGGCTTATGGATCCTGTTTCCAGGATCGCCCCTGTAGCCTTTTTAAAAATCAGCATTACTTTAGCAACCCTCCTGCCATCTGGCGCAGAAGCTGATTTAAGTGATAGGTTGCATAGTACAGTTAAGTAGTTCTTCAATTTCATATTTAAGTGCCATCAGAACTCTTGGGTGATTCCCATCTGTTATACCTTTCTCTGGTAGATTGAAGAGCCCACTGTTCAATCTTTGTTCCCCCTGTAGGTACTTACAGAGCAGGGGTGGGCAAACTTTTTTGCCCAAGGGCCACATCTGGGTATGGAGATTGTATAGCGGGCCATGAATGCTCATAAAATTGGGGATTGGTGTGTGGGAGGGGGTGAGAGCTCTGGCTGGGAGTGCAGGCTCTGGGCTGAGGCCAGATATGAGTTCAGGGTGCAGTAGGGGGCTCCAGGTTGGGGCAGGGGGTTGGGGTGTGGCAGGGTGATAGCTCCGGCTGGGGATGAAGGCTTTGGGGTGGGGCTGGGGATGCAGGGTTTGGCATGCAGGAGGGTGCTCCAAGCCAGGATCGAGGGGTTCAGAAGGCGGGAGGGGGATCAGGACTGGGTCTGGGGCAGGGGGTTGGGGCATGGGAGGGGCTCAGGGGTGCAGGCTCTGGGCAGCGCTTACCCCAAGCAGCTCCCAGAAGCAGCGGCATGTCCCCTCTCTGGCTCCTATGCAGAGGTGTGGCCAGGTGGCTCTGCACACTGCCCCATCCACAGGTTCCGCCTCTGCATCTCCCATTGGCCACAGTTCCCAGGCCAATGGACCACAGGACCCCTGCCCCCATTCAACCCCCTGTTTTCTCCCTGACCACCCCTACCCCTATACACACACACACACTCAACCACCCCCCTGAACTCCCCTGCCGTCTATCCCCCCCTGCTCCTTGCCCCCTTACCGCACTGCCTGGAGCACTGGTGGCTGGTGGTGCTACGGCCGCGCTGCCTGGCTGGAGACAGGCCGTGCTGCCGCCACCATGCAGCTCAGAGCACTGGGTCAGGCCAGGCTTGCAGCGGCGCTACCCCAGGAGCTCACAGCCCCTCCGCCCAGAGCATGGCGCCGGCGGGGCGAGCTGAGGCTGTGGGGGAGGGGGAACAGCAGGGAAGGGGCTGGGGCTAGCCTCCCGGGCTAGGAGTTCGGGGGCCGGGCAGGACAGTCCCACAGGTGGGATGTGGCCCACGGGCCGTAGTTTGCCCACCTCTGATCTAAGCTGTGTACACATGGTGTTATTGTGCCTGGCCCCAATCCATGACAGGCACTATTGCAATACAAATTACTAGTCACGTGCAAAATGTAAATGTGCCATCACTGCACAGTGTCACCATAACTGTGCACCCAGGTGGCTAGTTATGCATTTAACTCGCCATTTCTCCATGCAAATACTGCACTGGCCTGCAGCTGCAGCTGTGCAGAAACTGTTTGTGCAAACCGGGTGTTCATTCTCAGCACAAAGTTCTGGAAATCTGGGTCCGAGAATTCCCTAGACATGTCTCAATAATACTTGAATTGAAAGGAGGACAATTTGGGGCTTACTACACGTTAAGGGATGAACCTGTCACAAGTGACCACATTCCGTGGTGGCCTTTAAAGCATCCTTAAGGGTTCCAGTGGAATTCTGTTTGGAAGCAAATGGCCACGTGAAGCAACTTGCCTTTCTGCAGGATTCAGCATCATCGAAGTGTTTTGCAGCCTCTGCTATTTATAACCATGCAGTGCAGAAAGTGATACCAAAGGCTGGCAGCCAGAAATGAGTTTCAATGGGTCACCTGGAGAGAGAAGTCAGTACGTTGTTAATCAGACCTACAAAGCGATCTGCCATTCTGATTTCTACTCCATCATTTCCCCTGCCAGGGATGCTCCAGCAGAACCAGTAACAGAGCAATGGATGTAACAAAAGACCACTCCTCTAGCAGTAACAAGAACAGGTGGCAAGCACAGATACTGAACCACCTGAGTGCTAGGTCCGTGCTGTTAGGCCAGAGCGATCATAGGTGCTCTGTGTTTCAGGCCATCTGAAAGAGTCAGCAGCTGAGACACTAGGCAGTGTCCCCCCCCACTCCCCCCTCCCCCCGTATCTGCAGAGAGAGCAAGCAGTGGATCGGAAGCAGGCCTGCAAGCCCATCTATTGGATACTAGCTTCACAAGAGCAGACGTCAGTGAAATCCTCAAGCTATAAGGAAACCTACTGTTCTGTGCCGCTCCCAGTCTTTGGATTCTTCCCAATTGAGACGGAAACCCGTAGAGTGTTGCATCTCTATTGCTAACACACCACACTCAAGTACTGTCACATCAGCTGGTATTAAACAGGGAATGCAGGGGAAGTATTCCTCTTTCTATCCGCCCATCCCCATATACACTCCTCTGTCTATCCCCATATGCACTCATTTATCTAGCTTGCTTCCTATCTCTCTGTCCCCACAAACACCCCTCCCTCTAGCTCTCTCTAGTTATCCATCCCCATACACACACCTCTCTCTCTGTGATGGCCAACCCCACCTCAGAGTATCTCTGTTGAGAACTGAGTAGGCAGAGTGGCCTCTCACTAGTTTGTCCATCTGAAGACCAGTCCAGCCCTCCATTAATCAGAACAATGGAGCAGCTGTTATGGGATTTGATTAACACAAAAGAGAGGGCTAGGATGTAACCAATGCCAATCAACATGGAAAATAGTTCCTGTCACACTAACTGGTTGCCTTATTTGATAAGATGACATGTTTTGATTAAGAAACTAGAATGAAATAAAATTAACCCGGCTCACATTAAATGGATTTGGTACTGGCTAATTGATAGGGCTCCAAACATAACTGTAAGTGGGGAACCATCACCTAGCGAGGGTGACTCCAGTGTGGTCCCCGCAGGGATTGGTTCTTGGCTTCACGCTATTTAGCATTTTTATCACTGACCTGGAAAAAAGTATAAAATCATCACTGATAAAGTTTGCAGATGACACCAAAATTGGGGGAGGGGTAAAGAAGGAAGAGGACAGGTCACTGATACAGAGCGATCTGGGATCGCTTGGTAAACGGGACACAAGCAAACAATGCATGTTTGGGTCTGGGCAAATGTAAAGTTACACATCTAGGAACAAAGAATGCAGGACACACGGACAGAATGGGGGACTCTATCTTGGGAAGGAGAGACTATGAAAGAGACTTGGGGGTCATGGTGGATAATCAGCAGAACATGATGATGCTGTGTGATGCTGTGGCTAAAAAGGCCAATGCAGTCCTTGGCTGTATAAACAGGGGAATCTCTAATACGAGTAGACAGGTTATTTTCTCTCTGCATTTGGCACTGGTGCGACCATTGCTGGGATCCTGTGTCCAGTTCTGGAGCCCACAATTCCAGAAGGATGTTGATAAATTGGAGAGGGGTCAGAGAACAGCCACAAAAATTATTGCGGGACCGGAAAACATTCCCTGTAGCGAGAGACTCCGGAGCTTAATTGGTTTAGTTTAACAGAGAGAAGGTTAAGAGGTGACTGGATCACAGTCTGTAAGTACCTTCATGGAGTACAACCCTTTGATACTGGGCTCTTCCATCCAGCAGACGAATGTTGAACAGGATCCAATGGCTGGGAGTTGAAGTTAGACAAACTCAGACTGGAAATAAGATGCACATTTTTAATAGTGCGGATAATTAGCCATTGGAACAACTTCCCAAGGACTGTGGTGGATTCTCCGTCACTGGCTATTTTAAAATCAAGCCTGGATGTTTTTCTAAGAAGATCTGCTCTAGTTCAGACAGGAATTAACTCAGCGCAGGTCTCTGGCCTGTGTTATCCAGGAGGTCAGACCAGATAATCACCATGGTCCCTTCTGGCCTTGGAACTGATGGATCAATGAAAACTGGAGCCCATCCCACCTGGCACTGTGGTTCCCAGCTTCCAGGAGCTGGCACTGGCTTTACACCCTGCAGGTCAGAGGTGGGGAATTTGGGATGGTCGCGCGCTTTGCCAAGACAATCCACACAGTTCCGTTTTTGCCCGGGTGGTGTTGCGAATGTTTCACCCTCTGCACACAGTCCCAGTATGACCCTGGGAAAAGCCGTTCCTAACAGAGAGACACCCACGTCACACAAATCACCATCACAACTGACATGTGGGTAGGAAACTCAGGCCTTCTCTGTACGTATAGAGGGGAAAAGCATCACGTTAGCAAATGTTCTAAGTAGAGGACCACAGCTCTAGCCACATCCAGCTAACCCCGCTGTCCTTAACCCTGTGACAAAGCTACACTGAGTTAACCTGTTTTCTAACGACGCCTTTGTCCACACTGCAGACCCGGCCAAGGAACCAGCTCCCTTCCCAAACCTTTCTCTACCCTAAGGAGGTTTGCAAAAATGGCCCCGAATTGCTAATGTTGGCTCAGGTCTTCCCTATCTACCACGGGGTCCACCAGCAGCAGCCACTTATCTACACCAGGGTTATTTTGCTGGTGGTGCTGGAGGGTGGAGCTGGTTCTGGCAACGACCATATGTAAGACACGAAAAGGGAGGTAATTGTCCCACTCTACTTGGCATGGAGAGGCCTTAGCTGGAGTCTGTGTCCAGTTCTGGGAACTATGCTTTACAGGAGATGTGGATAAATTGGAGAGAGTCCAGAGGAGAGCAACCAAAATGAGGTTCAGAAACCCTGACCTATGAGGAAAGGTTAAAAAAAACTGGGCATGTTTAGCCTGGAGAAAAGACAACTGAGGGGGGACCTCAGAACAGTTGGCAAAGATGCAAAAAGCTGATATAAAGCAGAGTGTGATCAACTGTTCTCCATGTCCACTGAAGGTAGGACAAGCAGTAACGGGCTTAATCTGCAGTAAAGGAGATTTAGATTAGAGATTAGGGAAATTTTTCTAACTCAGAGTTAAGCTCTGGAACAGGCTCCCCAGGGAGGTGGTGGAATTCTCCTCACTGGAAGTTTTTAAAATCAGGTTGGACACACACCTGTCAGGGCTGGTCTAGGTTTCGTTGGTCTTGCCTCAGCGCAGGGGCTGGACTTGATGACTTCTCGAGGTCCCTTGCAGCCCTGCGTTTGTGTGATTCTGTGCCATCCCTGAGATGGGGATCTAGAAAGGAATTCAGTGCCTGCAGCGATCATACTCTTCTCCAGGCCCATCCTCAGCATCACCCTCTGTGCACTGGGAGAAATGATCCAGTGTGTGACATTTCCTGAAGGTAACTGGGAAATTCCCCCACAGAGGGCGTACTCCACCAGACCTGACAGCGCTGGGGCCAATGCCCTGTGCGTCGTTGAGTCTGCTGATGGCCAGGTGGTCAGTGCCCACCCTAACCCCCACCATGGGCACAGGAGAGTGGCACATCTGTCTCCGACTGAGGGCTCTGTTGTTCGGAGGGGCGGAGGTTGCACTGTTCCAGGGCCAGAGCCTTGGGACATCGAGGCAGCTGTGGTGTCTCCAGGAGCCTGGCCTGCCTATAGCTTCGGCAGGTTGGAGCACACGCTCCCCTTCCAGGAGCCAGCCACTGTGAAAGAGGCAGGGAGAGTCCTGGCCACGTCCCCTCCCCAACCAAAGCACTAGTGGACTCCAGGGGGAGCACAGACAAATGGTGGCTGACCCCTCTCCATGCAGGGGCCACCAGTGCCCTCACCCAGATAGCCCCACCTTGCCTGTCTATGCTGCACCTCCTCTCCTCCCTCTCTCATGCAATTTGCATGTGACAGATCAGGCCTTCCCGTGCACACTGCTCCCAGAGAAAGAATACTGTTTATAGATGTTGACTTGAACTCTGATCCAGATCCCATCCCTTTCCCCAGCTGGTACACATGGCACTGTGGGGGGGAGGGGGGGGGAGGCAGACGGGTGCTCCAGTCCAGGCTGGCTGCATAAAGGGCCCATTGTTCCCACATGGAAACGATCGACATGGAAACTGTCCCCGTAACCAGGGCTATAGGGTTTCAAAGGCTGAGATCAAAGGTCTCCCAGGGCCCTGGGTCTGAGCTCCCTTTCTAAAGGCCTGTAATAAAAGGCAACACCCTATAATTATCCCCATAATCTTGTCCTCCAAGACTCCTTTGGGGGTAAATGAGCTTCATGCTAATTTGGGGGACAGGGCAGTGGGTTAGAGATGTGATCAGCACCATTGTGATGGTGACAAAGAGACACTGTATTGGTGGGGTGTGCGGGAGATGGGAGGGAGGGCACCCAAGGGAGTGCTTGGAAAAGAGTTTCCATGACACTGCATGTATCTGGCTCAGTCTGACCCCTCTATCTCCAACAGGGATGGAACCCTGCCCGGCACATTCACACCTCGGGGGTCACGATACATCAAGACACAAAATCCTCCCGGGGCAAAGAGTCACCCTTATTCCTCCAGCTTCTTGAGCCCTGGCAAATGCAGGGCACATGAAGATGAGACAGCTAGTTTGCCCAGAGTTCTGCTGGTGCTTCCAGCCCCACTTACGCCATTCTCCTGCCATTGGTGTGTGAGATTTCTATAAAGGAATCACACGGTGGCCCCAGCAAGGATCAGGGAGCTGTTTCTCTGGTTGCAGAACTAGAGATAGGTCAGTGCCCCAAACTTATCGTCCTGAGCATCTTCAGTCCAGCCAATATATGAATTAAAGCAAGGGTTTCTCTCTTGCTCAATAACCTGTGTAAATCTCACCTATCTTCTGCTTTTCCAGCCTGCTCCCCAGGCACTGCCCCTCAGTCCTGGCCTGCTGCCCCTCTACCCTTCCAGTCCCGAGCCCCGCACCTACAGCTCTGCCGCTGCCCCTCAGGCCTGATCCACAGCCCCCTCTCGTTCCAGTCCTGGAGCTCTTTTGAGCAGGCTGCTGGTTTTGTGCTGTGGACAAATGGGCATTAGAATACAGCCATCCGGTCAGTTCCCCCTTGGAACACCGAATCCTAACAAATACGGTTGCGTTGTTTGTGAATGCCCTACAGAGAGTCACCCTGTGGTGAGATGGGGCACTGTGGCCTGATCCTGTTACGTCACTGGACATTTGACTGTCGGCCTCAGTGGGATCACGTTGGGGTTTATCCTTCTGCAGAGGCCAGCACAAGCACCACTGGAGCTTTGCGTCTAGCAGCTCCCAGCATGACGCTGAGGGCCCAATTCTCACAAGGGCTCAATGTGCAGAGCGCTCTCAACCATTCTGGCCTGAAGGCTTCTGTGGGGCATCAGTGGGGCTGGCCCCTGTGCATATGGAGGATTTTGCCCTGATTCTTTCAGCCTCGCTGGATCCCCCTGGGGGCACTAAGGGTAAATGCTTAACAGTCAGTCTGTTTCTCCGCAAATGACGACAACACCCACCAGCTGGTCTATTTCAGTCCAATTTCTGATTTCTGCACCAGCTGCCTCTGGTGACCACACACCCAGAGTGGGCAGGCTTTGGATCCAAGAATAATGTGTGGCACACAGAGATGCTCAGTTCCAGCCCTGTGCAGCTAAAACCAGGACAGACCTGCCCTGGGAGCCAAACTGTTCTGAGCTTCTCCCATCTGGAGTCAGCCTCACACCCTTTGCAGATGGTTGGAGCTTCATCCTAGCCGCAGCTTTCCATTCCAGTGCTTATCTCCTCGGACTTCAAACCGCAGCGTCATTAGCCCCAGACACACCCAGCTATGCACAAATATCAGCAGGAGAACCCTGTATGTCTCTGATCTTGTCAAGCGCTGGTCTCTTTCCTGTGGCATTGCAAATACCAGCACCTGGGGGCCTTCAGGCACCCTTCTCTCCAGCCACGCGCTCAAGGGACACCTCTCCGGCTGGTACAAAGTCGCATAGCTCCGCCGACTACAAGGACACTGAGTCGCCACTTGTGCAGTGGCTTACAGCTGTGCAACACAACAGCAGAGGGGGTGGAACATGCCAGTGTAGCAGGAAGAGAGACTGAAACATAAGCCCTTGAATTAGAGGCCTGGTGTGAGGCAGGGCCTGCTCACAGAATCTGGCAAGAGCAGGGCTGATATTGCAAAAAAATACACGTTCCTAAGAAGTGCTAGTCACGGAGTGCTCAAGCAAACACATCCTGATATCAAGTGGTACCAGAAGATCCCAATATCAAGGATGGTACAAAAACATTCCCCAAAGATAACAGGAGCACCACTGACCCCTCCGAAAAGATAAGGTCAGGATGACACTACATAATAAAAATATTTTGATTGAACCAACATATACAAGGTGATGGGTCATAACTAGCTACGTCATGGGGCAGTAACTAACTATATCAAAAGGGCAGTACTAACTTGTTTGTATCAGGGTATAAAATGCATCTCAGAGAAAGTATCTTTGTCTGGCCTAGGGAGGAATGGAAAGTCCCGCCATTCACTGAGCTGGTCCATTGTCACGGACATACATGTATTAGTGGTCCGGTAGAGTCTATGGGATACTAATAGCGTGCTTCATCAACAATAAACCTGGCTGGGTGCCTTCGTCCTTCAACAGATCTTGTGGTCATTGGGCGGTTTGCTCAAGGTCTGCTGTGCCAGCTGTCTGCGCAGGGTTGGGGCTGCACACAGAAGAAACACACACATGCAGCCAAACATCTAACCACAGCTCCCAGGGTAGGATGGGAGCATTTCACACCCACTTTGCACTGGTGGAGAGTCACAGAATATCAGACTCAAGGTGCTTTGGGGCCATGTGCCTTTTGCCTGTTGGCATCTGCCAGTCAGTTACAGAGCAGGGCCTGCTAGTGTTAGCAGACTAGCTGGGTGTTCTCTTAGCCCCCCAGAGTTATCAGGTGTTAAGAATAAAGCCCACTAGCTCTGACAGCAGGCTCATCATATGGTTCTCATCATCATCATGGCAAATACCAAAGGGACGTGGCCTCTGTGTAAATCAAGCACCACCCGGATTGATCTCTGGTGAGGTGCTTAAGGTGGTCAGATTGTATATTCAGTGCATATCCATCACAGGCAATCTTGGTGAGCCCCCACAACTTTTGGTGCCCACATGATCACCAGGCATGCAGCAGTATTCCTTGATACACACACTTCTGAATTAATCGGTCTTCCATTCTTATATGTCCAAGAAAGTTATTGAAATGGAGCCAGGGCTGATGGAAGTGGCTGCTGGGTTCGGCTTTGACTATCCTTGTTTCTAATCTTGCCCAGCTCCTTGTTATGGAGCTGCTGACAGAGGTGCTGAGAACCACAATAATCAACCTAGTGTTCTTCAGTGCCCCTGTTTCACTTCCATACAGCGGAGTTGGTATAATGGGCTTCTGTAGATCCACAGCTTCGTAGCAAGCTTGATGTCGTTATGGGCTAGTGATGGGCCTGAAACATGGCTGCAGCAGCTGCTATACGAGCATCCACATTTTTCGAGCATCTTCCATCACTTTCTATGATTCTTCCCAAATATCCGACTGCTGCCACCTGCTCAATGTCCTGCCCAGACAGGTTAATACTGAGCTGTCCTGGACACTGCCGGGACACTGCCTTCCCAGGGATGCTGGAACGCCCCATGAGACCCCACAGACTTGCTCGATGCATGGGATCAAAGGCCTGACAGAAGTCTAGAAGAAGTGCTGTGCATGGCTTCTTAAATGCAGCCATCTTCTCAAGGAGCTGCATCAAGGTAAAGATCTGGTCAACAGTGGAATGACCTGGTCTAAAACCACAATGAGCACCCCGGCCTTTGCTATCTGGTGCATCATTGATTCGAGACATTAACATGGAAGCGAAGACTTTCCCTAGGACTGACAACAGCATAATACTGCTATAGTTGTTATATTTGGCCTCATCACTCTTTTTTTAACAGAGGCAGAAAAAAACCCTTCTTCCAGTCATCAGGGATGGTATTAAGGCACCACATGGTCTGGAAGAGCCTACACAGCCATGGATCAAAAATACTCTCACCTGACTTCAGCTATGTAGGGGTGATGTTACAAACCCCTGGTTCCTTCCCAGACTTCAGCTTACGGACTGTGACCCAGATCTCCCGCTGGTTGCAGGAAGGTGGATCTACCAGAACTTCCTGCCCTCTCAATCTAGCAGCACTGAAAATGATCAAGAATTTCCAAAGCTAGAGGGAACCCAACCTTTTGATACAAGTCCACAGCTCAGTGCCAGTTTGGACTCAAAGTCCGCGCTGGTTCTGATCCGATCCGCACTGGACTTCCCATCTTTCCTGACTTGGAAGGCACTCCAGTCTGATGCACTGCAGTTTCCAGATCCAAGGTACACCCTGTCCCCTTACAATTCATTGTGTTGGCTCCTTGCCCACCACATGCAGCCAAACTCCTGGGGAAGTGACAATATTTGCAAAGGGGAGGGGGGCAGCGCACCGGCTGACGTCAAGAGTCCACAACCTGATGCAAATCTGCCAGAGACGTGCCAGCGTCCAAGGCACGGATGGGAACCATGCTGTGAGTTTGCAGAGAGAGAGGTCAGCTGACAGGGACTGTTTGCCTGGCGGGAACGCCCTTGTTAGCTGACATTACTGGAGAGCAGTAGCTCATTATTTACAGCTCTCGGAAATGCTATTTGCCAGGCGATTTCTTTCTGAACTAATGACATGGGAGGATGTTTGTTAATTAAATGGATCTGGGGCCAAGCTAGACAGTCCAGGGACCCAAGTCACAGAACACACATAGCCCAGGCAGCTGCCAACCTCCCTCAGCCCAGACCGGAGACATCACCTCTCAACGGGGTGCAGAGTCCATTGCTCCGACTTTGGCCACAGGCACTGCCCTTCGCCTCTCTGTGCTTCAGTTTCCCCTTTGTGGGATGGGAACAGTAGCACTGCCCTGCCTCACAGGGCTGTACGAGGATAAACCCGGGGTCCCAACTGTTCCTTGGACCTCTGCTTAAGATGAATCCAGCAGAAAATCATACAGTGATGCTGACTGTTCCAGGCAGGTACCGCTACGTCAGACAAATGCTGGCGCTGTGATTCCGCAGGTGCTAACTTAACCCGTATGCTCTGCGATGCTCCTATACATTTATGTTTTGGGCAGAACTGAATTGCCCTATCAGAGAAAGTTGTGAGTCAAGCTAAATATGTCATTTTAAACCTACGGGATTGTAATTCGAAGCAGAATAAATCTGAAACTCTTTGGCTCAGCGGAGCATTAATAATGGCTAAAACGCCAGTACTACACAAATGGAACAGCACTTGAAGAGTGGCATGTAGACAGCATAAGCTTGGTCACCATGGAAAAAATTATATACCATAACAAATACCCAAGAAAAATTCTCAGAGATATGGGATGCTTTCCCCGCTTCCCTGTCCTCTGTACCCACTTCCTTCCCTCTCCGTCTCTACTGCGTCCACTGTGAGCTGCGGGGGGTTGTGCCTGTGGATGGTCAATGTAAACAAAGTATCTCGCGGCCCATCAGCGGATTACCCTGATGGGCCGCGTGCTGAAGGTTGTCGACCCCATATCTATTCTAAGAAGTTTATGTAGTTTGTTATGTTTGTTTTTTCTGTATATGTGGATAGATAGATAGATAGATAGATAGATAGATAGATAGATAGATAGATACTATGGTAACAGGGAGCCAGATAAGTAAAGTACATATACTCCTGTGTAGGCATCTGTCCATTCAGTGACTGCTGAACCCAGGCCAGGGTTTAGGGATGCCCCATGTGGCTGTGGCCCTGTGCAAGCGAGGAAACCAGAGGGTCAGGCAGTGTCCTTGGCAGCCCTCCCCTGAGCGTGGTGTCTCCTCTCTGGTGAGGGAGGCCCTGTGACCACGGAGAGCCCTGAGAATGTCTCCTTGTATGTCATTCCCAGGCTGGGAGTAGGCTGGCCCAGCTCACCCAAGTTTGCTCTTCTGCCAGCACAATAGGTGTCAAAGTGATGCCACGATGCAGTCAGTATTTGCGTTAGCATTGAACCTGTCTCTGAGCAAACATCAGGGAGATTCAGGAGAAGCGGATATTTTAAGGTGACCTACCGACAAAGTGAACTGGGGGGTGTGCCCATTATGGCAGGGAAAGCAGAGCTCCTTTGGAAACCTTTGTTTGGCCCCCTTGTTTTTTGGCAAGAAAAATGCAGGTCTCGTCAAGGCTGGAGGAGTCCAGAGGACTAGCCAAGAGATCAGACGGTGAGCTGTTCAGAAAGGAAGGGATTTTAGCCAGATTCTTAGGCATTGCCGGCACACACAAAATGGTCCCATTCTAACTCACCCATCACAGTTAACCCCCTAGCATGGATGCAGCTATCCACTGTAAAGGTGCTTATATGGATATATTGAGTCTTGCAGCACCTTAAAGACTAACAGATGTATTGGAGCATAAGCTTTCGTGGGTGAATATCCACTTTGTCAAACGCACATGCAAAGACACGTATTCACCCACAAAAGCTTATGCTCCGATACATCTGTTAGCCTTTAAGGTGCCGCAAGACTCATTGTTGCTTTTTACAGATCCAGACTAACACGGCTACCCCTCTGATATATGGATATAGCTATCCTCAGTATGGGAAGGAGAATAAGCTAGACTAGGGGTACGTCTACACTACGGGACTATTCCGAATTTGCATAAACCGGTTTTGTAAAACAGATTTTATAAAATCGAGTGTGCGTGGCCACACTAAACACATTAAATCGGTGGTGTGCGTCCACGGTCCGAGGCTAGCGTCGATTTCTGGAGCATTGCACTGTGGGTAGCTACTCCGTAGCTATCCCATAGTTCCCGCAGCCTCCCCCGCCCCTTGGCATTTCCGGGTTGAGATCCCAGTGCCTGATGGGGCAAAAATCATTTTCGCGGGTGGTTCTGGGTACAGCCTCACCCCTCCCTCCCTCCCTGACAGCGGCAGACAACCGTTTCGCGCCCTTTTTGCTTGGTGAACCGTGCAGACGCCATAGCACAGCAAGCATGGACCCTGCTCAGCTCCATACCGCAATCGTGGATGTTTTAAACACCTCGCGCACTCTCGTGCAGTATATGCTGAACCAGGACCTTCGAACCGAGGCGAGGAAGAGGCGGATACGGCAGCGCGGCGATGACAGTGATGAGGACGTGGACACAGAATTATCTCAAACCGCGGGCCCCGGCGCTTTGGAGATCCTGATGGTAATGGGGCAGATTCTATCCATTGAACGCCGATTTTGGGAAACAAGCACTGACTGGTGGGACCGCATTGTGTTGCAGGTGTGGGCGATTCCCAGTGGCTGCGAAACTTTCGCATGCGTAAGGGCACTTTCATGGAACTTTGTGACTTGCTTGCCCCTGCCCTGAAACGCCATAATACCAAGATGAGAGCAGCCCTCACAGTAGAGAAGCGAGTGGCGATAGCCCTGTGGAAGCTTGCAACACCAGACAGCTACCGGTCAGTCGGGAATCAATTTGGAGTTGGAAAATCTACTGTGGGGCTGCTGTGATGCAAGTAGCCAAAGCAATCACTAAGCTGCTGCTACGAAGGTTGTGACTCTGGGAACGTGCAGGCCATAGTGGATGGCTTTGCTGCAATGGGATTCCCTAACTTTGGGGGTGCGATAGATGGAACCCATATCCCTATCTTGGCACCGCAGCACCAGGGCACCCAGTACGTAAACCGGAAGGGGTACTTTTCAATGGTGCTGCAAGCACTGGTGGATCACAAGGGACGTTTCACAAACATCCACGTGGGATGGCCAGGGAGGGTTCATGATGCTCGCGTATTCAGAAGCACTACTCTGTTTAAACGGCTGCAGCAAGGGACTTACTTCCCAGACCAGAAAATAACAGTTGGGGATGTTGAAATGCCTGTCGTTATCCTGGGGGACCCAGCCTACCCCTTGATGCCATGGCTCATGAAGCCATACACAGGCAGCCTGGACAGTGGTCAGGATCTGTTCAATTACAGGCTGAGCAAGTGCAGAATGGTGGTGGAATGTGCATTTGGCCGTTTAAAGGCTCGCTGGCGCACATTACTGACTCGCTCAGACCTCAGCCAAACCAATGTCCCCTATGTTATTGCTGCTTGCTGTATTCTCCACAATCTCTGTGAGAGTAAGGGGAGACCTTTATGGCGGGGTGGGAGGCTGAGGCAAATCACCTGGCCGCTGATTACGCGCAGCCAGACACCAGGGAGATTAGAAGAGCACACCAGGAAGCGGTGCGCATCAGAGAAGCTTTGAAAACGAGCTTCATCAATGGCCAGGGTACAGTGTGACTGCTGTGTTTGTTGATGAACACCCAACCCCTTGATTGACTCAGTCCCTGTAAGCAACTCCCTCCCCTTCGAGTACAGCTTACTTATGCAAATAAAGTCACTCTCATTTAAAAGCATTAATTCTTTATTTTTCATTATAAAAAGAGGAGAGAAGTAAGGGTGTGCTTTGGGAGGAGGAAAGGAGGGATGGAGAAGGCCATTAAAAAAATTCAGAGTAACGGCATCCTTCTGGTTGGGCTGTCCACGGGGTGGAGTGGGCGGGTGCAGAGCCTCCCCACGCGTTCTTACACGTCTGGGTGAGGAGGCTAAGGAACATGGTGAGGGTGGTTATACAGGGGCTGCAGCGGCACTCTGTGATCCTGCTGCCGTTCCTGAAGCTCCACAAGACGCCGGAGCATGTCAGTTTGATCACGCAGCAGCCCCAGAGTTGCATCCCGCCACCGCTGATCTTCCTGCCGCCACCGCTGATTTTCCTGCCGGTCTTCCTGCCGCCACCTCTCATCTCGGTTGTCCCTCCTGTCCTCACGTTCACTGGCCTCTTTCCTGTAATTTGAAACCACGTCCTTCCACTCATTCAGATGAGCTCTTTCATTGCGTGTAACTTCCATAATATCTGAGAACATCTCATCTCGCGTCTTCTTTTTCCTCCGCCTTATCTGTGCTAGCCTTTGGGATGGAGGAGGGACGCTTGAAAAATTTGCAGCTGCATGAGGGAGATAAATATTTAGAAAGATACATTTTACAGAACAATGGTTATACTCTTTCACAGTGAAAAGCACTATTCACCTTACATAGCACATGTGATTTCCCTACAAGGTCGCATTTTTCATCTTAATAGTGACTGCTTGCATCTCTGGGGTTACAGATCTCACAGACACAGGTCCAGGCATCAGGATTCAGCTTGCATGCGGCCATGGTAAGCCACTGTCTCAGTGATTTACCCTCCCCCAACGCATGGCTAATACCACGCTAGCTCCTGCTAATCAACAACCTTCCCCTCCCCACCCACTGCTTGTCCGGTAGCTTGGGGAAGATCGCCTCGCCGGTGACCAAACAGAAAAGATCATCGGCATTTCACCCCTCCCCTCCCCCCGCTTCGCTACGTGCAGGAAAGTGTTTTTTTTAAGCTGCTGCATTCCACGAACCCAGTAGAAAAATGGCCACCCCCCTTACTTAAATTCCTGATTTTTAACCAGGTTATCCTGAACGATATCACTTTGCTGAGGATAACAGAACAAGATAAAGAGCGGATGCTTCTTGAATGCCAGCAGTCCCGGGACCATACGCTGCGATGCTTTGCCACGCAATGATACCTGATTACTTGCTACATGCATGGCATGGTAAAGTGTCCTACCACGGTGGGCAGAACAAGGATGCCTTGCCCAGAAACCTTCTGCAAAGGCTTCTGGAGTACCTACAGGAGCGCTTCATCGAGATGTCCCTGGAGGATTTCCTCTCAATCCCCGGACATGTTAACAAACTTTTCTAAGTAACTATACTGTCTGCGAATGCATCCCAAGTCCTCAGGGCAAATCAATCATTAAAAAAGGCTTGCTTAAAAAACACTGTTTGCTATTTGCAAAGGTACACTCACCAGAGCTCCCTTCCAGGGCGTCATTCTCTGCAATAGTTGCTTGTGAGGGCTGGGAGCAGGGTAATTCCGTCAGGGTGATAAAAAGCTCCTGGCTGCTGGGGGTCACGGAGTGCTGTGTGCTCTCTGCGAGGTCTTCCTCTTCTTCTTCCTCTTCATCTTCCCGTCTGCATAATCCTCAGACATGGCAGAGATTACAACCCCACCTCGGAATCCACAGTCAGGGTGGGGTACTTGTGGCGCAGCCCCTAAAATTGCATGCAGCTCAGCATAGAAGCGGCATGTTTTTCGACCTGCCCGGACCTTCCATTTGCTTCTTTGGTTTTCTGGTAGGCTTGTCTGAGCTCCTTAACTTTCACTCTGCACTGCACGGAGTCCCTGCTGTGGCCTTTAGCAGTCATAGCCTTAGAAATTCTTTCAAATACTTTTTCATTTCGTCTTTTGGAACGCAGTTCTGTTAGCACTGAATCCTCTCCCCATATAGCGATCAGATCCATTACCTCCCGAGCGGTCCATGCTGGGGCTCTTTTCGATTCTCAGGAGACTGCATTGTTAACTGTGCTGATGAGCTGTGCGTGGTCACCTGTGCTGATGAGCTGTGCGTGGTCACCTGTGATGATGAGCTCTCCACGCTGTCGAAGCAGGAAATGAATTTCAAAAGTTCGCGGGGCTTTTCCTGTCTACCTGGCCAGTGCATCCGAGTTGAGAATGCTGTCCAGAGCGGTCAGTGGTGCACTGTGGGATAGCTCCCGGAGGCCAATACCGTCGATTGCGGCCACACTAACCCTATTCCGATATGTTAATACCGATATTAGCGCTACTCCTCTCGTCGGGCAGGAGTACAGAAACCGATTTAAAGAGCCATTAAAATCGATATAAGGTGCCTCCTAGTGTGGACGGTTGTGGCGTTAAATCGGTTTTACACTCGTAAAACCGATTTAAACGCCTAGTGTAGACCAGGCTTAGAATAAGGCACATTTATACCAGTATAACTGTACCCACACTAGGGCTTGTGCCAATTAACGTGTATTGATAGAAAACCCCATCCCTAGCTGCAATAGTTATGCCTGGACAGAAACTGCCTGGAGATCTTTGCTTGTTGAGTATTTTCTTAACGCCTATGTAACTTCAATGACTTAACATCTTGTATAAACATTGGCCCTTTCAGTTATGGTGTGAACATCTCGATACCTCCCAGCCGTCCTCCAGCTACTGCAGGGAATACCAAGCTGAGCATTCTAAGGCCAGGTCCACACCCACTTGCTGCAGCCACTGAACTCAAAGTAGGTTTTAAACCGATTTTTTTAAACCGGTGCAAACCCCTGCGGAGACATCTTCAGATGGCGTTTGTCCTGGTTTAACTGAGGGCTTGTCTACACAGGACAGTTATATCGGGATAAGCTAAAACATTAAATTACACTAGGGTCGTTTAAACCACCATGTGGACTGGTACAGGAGGGCCTTTTGGATTGAGTTTATATTGCTGGGAAAAGGGTTTAAACTGAACTGAAAAAAGGCCATTATTATATCGCAATGAAAGTGTCCCCACAGGAGTTATGCTGAGATAACTAGACCTGCGTTGCTATCTAGGCATAATTGGTACAACTTTCCCATGCGTAGGCAAGGCCCAAATCAATGTACGGCCCTTTAGAACCAAAAAAAGGTCCCCCACCCCAGGGGGCTGTCCCAATCTAGCTCAATCAGTTTCCATGTAGTGCAATGGGTGCGACTGCTGTGCGTCAACAAGGCCTGAATCGGTTCAGACGTGGCTTGGAGCCAAGCATTTTACCAACGCTAGCTCCCTTGAGAGAAGCCAAATTTAAATCCATCTAATTAAAGATGTCTGCGCTGGTTTAACAAAACTGGTTTTAAAACTCACCTGTAGCTGAACTGGTGCAATGTTATGTGTGGACCTGGCCTCAGGCCAGAAGAAAAAGACCTGAAGGGGAACAAATACCTTTTAGTGCTTCTCCTCCATCAGAGCAGAGCAACAAAGGGCTCCAGGCCGGCCTAAAGCCAACCCTCTGTAGACTCCTATAATGGATTAAATTCTCCTCTTAGCCCCCTGACTTCAAAGAGCAGGCACTGGTGTCACCGAGGTCAGTGGTGGATTAGCAATTGGGCCGGGGGCCCCAGCCAATTGGGGGTGTCCCTGAAAAATGGGCGCTCCCACGTCCTGACCTGCTCAGTGCTCCTGCCGAGGAACTGGGCAAGTCCCCACACCCCGACCCTGTTCCCCAGCAGGAGCGCATGGGGGGCGGGGGGCGGTGGAAGCGGAGGTGGGACGGCAGGTGGAAGGAGTGCAGAGAGGCCCCACTCTTGATTTGGCCCAGGGCCCCACAAGCCCCTAAACGGATCTGCCTCTGACTGAGGTCAGCGCTGGCTCCAAAGCAGCTGATCTGCACCCTGCGAAGGTGCAGCGCATGAGCCATGTCTGCCCAAAGCAGCCACTCATTAAAGAAACCAAGGCGACGAGGAGAGCATGGTGGGCAGCCCACTCAGACTGAGAGACACCAGCTGGCACAACCTTGGGGAGGGACGTGCACATTGACTGCAATGGGCTTGGGAGCAGGTCCTTAAACAGTATCTGCCAGAGAAAGGAAAGGATGCCAGGCCGCAGCAGCACCCGCCTGCTCACTGTGCAGGGCTGAAAGTAGCCATCCCCAGGGCAGGTCATTGGGGCTCATGGTTTTTATTTTCATCTGCCACCAACTCTCCGAACAGCCTCTGCAGCCCCCAGGCCAGCGGCAGCCCTTTGGTTTTCTTTTAGCTTGGGGAGCAAGCGCGCTACTGATGGACCTTGGAGTAGCTCTACCAAAGCCCCTCAGTCCTGATCTGCAGCCACCTCCTATCCCACTCCTGGGATCCCCACACACAGCTCTGTCGAGGCCCCAGAACCCTAATCCCCAGCACGTAGAGCAGAATCTGCTGGTTTGGCCCAGCCCCCGCTGGAACCAGAGCCTGACAGTGATGGGGTCGGGATGTTTCGGAGACTCTGGGCTGCGCTGTGCTGGGGCAGAGCACCACAAGCCACCCTGCCAACAGCACTCTGCACAGGTGAGTGTGGTTGGCTTTACTCACTGCCCGTATGAGAGCTGGGAAGCAACCAGCGAGGCTCAGCAGGGCTCCATGCCAGCGAAGTAAGCACCTGTAAGCTACTGCACATGGGCAGCAGGCAGTGCCATTTCCTGGGGCTCCGCAAACTAGGGTGACCAGATGTCCCGATTTTATAGGGACAGTCCTGATTTTTGGGTCTTTTTCTTATATAGGCTATTACCTCCCACCCCAGTCCTGATTTTTCACACTTGCTGTCTGGTCACCCTACCTCACACGCACGCCTGCCGCTCTTCAGACCCACGGAAATGCACCCCTCTGACGCGGATCCCTGACAGTGGTCCCGGTGGAAGAGTTGAGGCGGCTGGGCGTGGTGTAGCAGGCTCTCTTTTAGGACCCCTTATAAACAGCCACGACAGTCCCTGCAGGGGCCTGACTGCCTTTTCCTTGTGACCTGGCCTGGCCATGGTCAATCCCACCCCTTCCAGGGGTGGGGAAATCCAACAGAACCAAACATCCAGCCACTCTGCTGCCCTCAGTTCTGAGCCCAAGGGTCCGCACAGCTTTTCCTCAGGGCATCCAGGAGTCCATGGCTCCTTCTCAGGGCTTCACGTCACCTCCACAGTGTCTGGTCAGGGACCCCTGGCCCACCTGCTACTCTGTGTTCCAGTCCAGGACAGGCGGTCAAGGATCAGCCCCCAGACTTCTTCCTACCAACCCTTTCCTTGGACCTTCTCCTCACCCAGCCAGAGTCTTCTCGTTCCCAGTACTCTCATCACTCCCTACTGCAGGAGAGGCTGCAGCTCCCTTCTACTGCAAACTTCCTCCGCTTTACAGCATCACCCAGACCTTCCCCAGCTGGGTTCCATCATTAATTAGGCCTGGCTCAACTCGGGTGCAACCGGGTGGGTTAATTGGCCTCCCAGGCCCACGTTAACTCTTTCCCCATCTGCGTGGCGCAGGCACCCCATCGTAGGCCCAAACGAAGCCATGCCAGTTCTGCAGCACACCCCAGCTCTGATCCCAGCACCCCTGGCTAGTCCTCACCTTGGGTTGACTCACAGGCACCTTCCCCCTCCAGCTCCCCCAAGTCACAGGCCAGGGAGCTGCTCAGTAGTATAGAGTGTCATGGGCACGGTGGAGCTGTCATGGCCCATCCTGGGCTGCTGCTGTCTCACGTACACAATGACTAGCAGAGCAACGGAGTGAACCCGATGGGGTGCTGGCCAAGGGCTGTGTGGACACCTGGGAGCTCCCCAGGCTACGAAGCCTCCAGGGACACAGCCATGCTTCGCTTTGACCTGCTGTGGGGAAGGGCCCCAGGCGCTGGCTGGCTCCGGGGACAGGGGCTGGGCTGTGGGGCTGGCCATGAGTTCTACTCCAGCACTGGGTTTGGGGGACCGGTCGTCAGCTGCTCTGTAATCTTTCCCCTCTTATGGAGGTCGCTGCTTCAGATCTGGCCTAGAGGGGACTGACTGGGGCAGGGGAGTGAGCTGCTGGGCTAAGAGGTGAGCTGCAGGGGTTGGTCCTGGGGCCTGTTTTGTTCAACATCTTTATTAATGATCTGGATGATGGGATGGACTGCACCCTCAGCAAGTTTGCAGATGACACTAAGATGGGGGGAGTGGTAAATACGCTGGAGAGTAGGGATTGGGTACAGAGTAACCTAGACAAATTGGAGGATTGGGCCAAAAGAAATTTGATGAGGTTAAACAAGGACAAGTGCAGAGTCCTGCACTTAGGACGGAAGAATCCCATGCACTGCTACAGGCTGGGGACCAACTGGCTAAGCAGCAGTTCTGCAGAAAAGGACCTGGGGATTACACTGAACGAGAAGCTGGATATGAGTCAGCAGTGTGTCCTCATTGCCAAGAAGGCTAACGGCATATTGGGCTGCATTAGTAGGAGCATTGCCAGCAGATCGAGGGAAATGATTATTCCCCTCTATTTAGCACTGGTGAGGCCACATCTGGAGTATTGCGTCCAGTTTTGGGCCCCCCACTACAGAAAGAATGTGGACAAATTGGAGAGAGTCCAGCAGAGGGCAACAAAAATGATTAGGGGGCTGGGGCACATGACTTGCGAGGAGAGGCTGAGGGAACTGGGTTATTTAGTCTGCAGAAGAGAAGAATGAGGGGGGATTTGATAGCTGCTTTCAACTATCTGAAGGGGGATTCCAAAGAGGATGGAGCTCGGCTGTTCTCAGTGGTGGCAGATGACAGAACAAGAAGCAATGGTCTCAAGTTACAGTGGGGGAGGATTAGGCTGGATATTAGGAAAAACTTTTTCACTAGGAGGGTTGTGAAGCACTGGAATGGGTTCCCTAGGGAGGTGGTGGAATCTCCTTCCTTAGAGGTTTTTGAGGCCCGGCTTGACAAAGCCCTGGCTGGGATGATTTAGTTGGGGATTGGTCCTGCTTTGAGCAGGGGGTTGGATTAGATGACCTCCTGAGGTCTCTTCCAACCCTGATCTTCTATGATTCTAAGAGCCAGGGAGATGGATGGGGAGAGGCAGGGCCCTGTTCCATTGCACTGGCAGGGGCTGGTGCGCTGAATCCCAGGGGAAGGGTGAGGAGCCTCTGCTCACGTGGTCCCTGGTGCCAAATATCTCTTTCAAAACTAATACAGTTTAACCTAGGGGTCCCTAAATAAATAAGGAGCAGGAGCCCATCACATTCATTGACAACCCTACAATAATAATGAAGCCAGCATCCTCTTTCCCTGCTGCCAGACTCTCCTCGTTGCACTGGCCTGCAGGGTTCTGCCTGGCCAGGCCCCCAGTGTTAGCACCCAGCCCACTGTGGTGGCTTTGCAGTGGGGCTCCTGGAGCTGCATGGGCTCTGGGGATAGGAGGAATGTGTCCGTGTTCCCTAGGGAAATGCTGCTCCTGGACAGTGTCCAGGGGATCCTGTTCCTTTCACACCACGTTCAGTAACACAAGGAGGTCGGGTGACCTGCCCAAGGTCAGAGCGTGAGTCGGGGGTTCCGGGTCTTGTCTTCTCCCTGCCCATTTAGCACCTCAGGGCACAGCCTCACGGCTGAAAATCCCTCCTATGCAGAGAGCCGGCCCAGAGCCTAGCCCAGTGATTCTCAAACTTTTGTACTGGTGACCCCCTTCCATATAGCAAGCCTCTGAGTGCGACTCCCCCTCCCTTATAAATTAAAAACACTTTTTAATATATTTAACACCATTAGAAATGTTGGCTGCAAAGCGGGGTTTGGAGTGGAGGCTGACCGCTCGCGACCCCCCATGTAATAACCCTGAGGGGTCCTGACCCCGAATTTGAGAACCCCTGGCCTAGACTGCCCAGGCTGCAGAGCCAGCCTTGTCCTCTGGCATTTAGACTATTCCAGCCCCCTCCCCCCATTTCTTTCCTGCAAGCCCTGTCTCTCCTGGGGGTTCATGGCAGGGATCAGCAGCTCCGTTAGATCCTGTGTGCTACCTTGCCTGAGGTTAGCACGAGAATCTGCTGGCTGGGGGATTCAAACCAAACCTGTATAAGGGCTGGGCCGTGGGGCGACAGCTGAAGGGTGGTGGTGAGACAGGGGGGTCCCTTCACTCCACTGCCTCTGCTCCCCTTGGATGGCCCAGATAAAGCAGGCATTGTTTAAGCAGCCAGAAGCTGAAGCAACTCCCGGATGCCGTTTATTTAGTTCATGACCCGAAGTCTGTTTGTGAAGCCAGGGCTGACACGCCCTGCTGTGACGTCTTCAGCTCAGCTCCATGCCCTGGGCTCGAGACCACACGTACACAAACACACACACACACACACACACACACACACACACACACACACACACACACACACACAGAGCTCAGGTTACACTTGACTCTCTGTAAACTTCAGCTGGCAGATGGATCCCACCTCTAGCCAGCTCAGACAGGGAGGGAGGTGTCCTTGCATGTCAGCTAGGAGCCAGCGGGGGCATGGGATCTAGATGGCATGGCTGGGGACATGCCATGCCATCGCTGTCTGGTGCCAGTGCTCGGGACATGCCTGATGCTCCCTCCGCAACAGGCAGGAGGCTGCTGCGGTGCAGTGGTGGGCCCAGAGGGGCTGCCCATCTCTCCTTTCGTCTCTGAATTCTGCCCATCTGGCCAGCATCCCCTCGTGTCTGCGACATCTGGGCCTAGCCTCGGGGGGTGAATGGTGGCAGATGGGGCGGAGATAGGGTGACCAGACAGCAAGTGTGAAAAATTGGGATGGGGCTGGGGGGTAATAGGAGCCTATATAAGAAAAAGAACCAAAAATCAGGACTGTCCCTATAAAATCGGTCACCCTAGGTGGAGATGAGAGAAGCCCCAAGCTCAGTGCGCTGGCACCGTTAGCCGTTAGCCGGCTTTGCCTTTCCATCACTCAATACAACAAGCTAAGTAGCCCTTGGATAAGGGTGTCCTGGGAGACACCCACATTGCTGGAGACCAACCAAGCCCCCTTCTTGCACCTCTGTACATAGGGGTGCAAGACAGAACCCCCCACCCAGTGCTGCTCAATACAGGGGCATAGGCCCAGAACCACTTTGCCCCAGAGCCCCAGAGCCCTCCTCCTCACTGCCAGACACTGGGTGGCCCTGAGATTGGGGGGGAGGGGAGCAAGGTGGGGGGCTGGAGGGGCGGGGTTGGGGTGGGAAGTGGGCTGGGGAAGAAGGATTGAGGGAAGGGGCCAAGGTAGCAGAGGGCCCCCTTCCAGAGACAGGGATTTGGGCAGTTGAAGGCCAGGTCTAACTGAGCGCTGGTGATGGGGCCGGATGTGCAGCCCTGGGGAGGGCTGCTCTCTGTGAATGCCCAGACCAGGGGCAGCATGGGCGGTGCCACCTCCCCCACACCCTGCAATGCCATCCCTGCCCCGGACAGACCAGCTGCAGGCTAGTAGCACAGGTCCAGTCAACCCACCTCCCGGGAGATACGATGGCCCCTGCTGTGGGGCAACCCCAGGGGCGGCTCTAGGGATTTTGCCGCCCCAAGCACAGCAGGCAGGCTGCCTCCGGCGGTTTACCTGCCAAGGGTCCGCTGGTCCCGTGGCTTCGGAGGACCTCCCGCAGGCGTGCCTGGGGAGCCGTGGGACCAGCGGACCCTCCGCAGGCAAGCCACCGAGGGCAGCCTGCCTGCCGCCCTCGTGGCGCTGGCAGAGCACCCCCCACGGCTTGCCGCCCCAAGCACGCGCTTGGCATGCTGGGGCCTGGAGCCGCCCCTGGGCAGCCCATTGGCTGGCAAGCTCCCCCATCATGGCCCGGAGCAGGGGGCTGGCTGCACTGGGTACAGCCAGAGGGGTTATGGTGTCCGGTGTCCGATCCCATTCCATGTCTGGGGCAGAGTGGCACAGGGCCCCTCACCCCACCCCCACCTGCCTTCTACAGGGCATTGTGTTCAGGTCATTGCCTTGGGCTTGACAAAACCTGCAGGTGAGAGTCACCCTGCAGAATTCGGGCACAGCACTTCCCCCCCCCCCCCGCCCCTGCAAAGGCCCAGCCACCTCCCTGCCCCACCACCCAAGGACAGGAGAGAGGAGCTAATGGGACCCCTGGATCCAGGGAGCTCCCCTTGAGAGCCCCAAATGGCAAACAGGTGAGGATGGAAGGGAATGAGGGCTGGAAACAATCAGGGGCAGTGCCTGGCCCCAGTGTGTGTGTGTGTGCGTGTGTGTGTGTGTGTTAGGGTGTATGTATGTAATGGGGTGAGGTTTGTGACTGGGATGTGATGGGGTGGGGTTTGTGTATAGGGTATGTGCATGACAGGGAGTGTGTTTGTGTGTGTGTTAGGGTGTGTGTGTGTGATGGGGTGGGTTTGTGACTGGGATGTGATGGGGTGGGGTTTGTGTATAGGGTATGTGCATGACAGGGAGTGTGTTTGTGTGTGTGTTAGGGTGTGTGTGTGTGATGGGGTGGGTTTGTGACTGGGATGTGATGGGGTGGGGTTTGTGTATAGGGTATGTGCATGACAGGGAGTGTGTTTGTGTGTGTGTTAGGGTGTGTGTGTGTGATGGGGTGGGTTTGTGACTGGGATGTGATGGGGTGGGGTTTGTGTATGGGGGGGGTGCGTGTGAGACAGCGAGCGAGTGTTGGTGCAGTGCAAGGAGCTCTGTGCCTGGTACAGGGGGCAGGCCCAGGTCACCAGCATCCGTGGAGTGGGTGCGGTAGATGGGGCAGAAACACAGCGCGTCTGGTCAGCTGCTCCAGCGCCCCCGGTACGGCAGTGTGCATTCCCCTGGTGCCCTGGGCAGCTCCAGCAGGCACAGTCCCCACCTGAGGCCCCAGTGCCGCCACGGCCTTCAAATCCGACCCCGAGCCTAAATCCGCCTGCTCCCCCCAGCAATCTCAGTGGGGAACAGGGGGAGATGAGCCTGATTCTCCGGACAGCCAGAGACAGACCGAGGTGTGTTTACTTCTCCTGAGACCCTGGCTGTAGCCAAGCCAAATGCAGGCAGGGGCCACACTCCTACAGCTATCCCTCATACCTGCCCCGATGCAGCCCTCTGCCAGTCCCTCCACCACCCCCCCCCCCATCTCTGGGGAGTTGTCTGTCTAGTGAGCCTGCCCACTTAGTGCCCGAGAGGTGACAGGAGGCAGATCTGGCTCTCTCTGGCATTCGCTCAGGCTGTGTGGGTGATGGGAGACAGGGACAGAGCCCACAAGGAGTTAAACCCTCCTCTCCTGCCTGCCCTCCGTCCTCATGAGAAAGAGAGAAACACCGACTTCTCCGCTGCCTGGCTGGGGTGTGAGCAAGGAGCAGAGCTGCCAAGACAGGAGCCCCAGAGTCGGCCTGGAGAACTGTGAATTCCCCCACAGCCTTGGTACTCAGCCAGCGCCCCCCGAATGTCCTTGGGCTGGCCAGCGTGCTCACGACTTGCCTAGCCAGACCGGCGTGCCACGGCAGCGAGTCCCAAGAACCTCTGCTAGCCTCAGCTCGGCCCAGGGAGACCAGACGGGGCAGCCCCCTTCCTCCACCTTCCCAAACACACCACCTCCCTTGGGCTGTGCTGAGCCAGTCACCTGCTCTCCTGCTTTTGCCCTGGGCCAAGCAGATCTTGAACAACCTGTTCTGTCTCCTCCTCCTTTATCCCCTAATGACTAAACGCCTGGCAGTCACCTTGAAGGGTTACCATAGCAAAGTGAGCTCATCCCAGCCCCAGCAGCAAAGGGACACAGGGTCACTGGGGAGCAGTGCTATGGAAAGAGGCTCCGTCTACGGCCATGCCCTCCATCGCTCCCTCTCCAGCCAGTGGACCTTACACACCGCTCCTCCGTGCCTCGGTTTCCCCATCAACGAAACAGGAGTGATAGCTGCTTCGCTGGGTTGCGAGGCTTTCTCATCTAGGGCAAGACTGTGTTGCTATTTACACCCAGGCTGACTCTTCTGAAACCGATGGAATCAGGCCAAGTTTACCCAAGTGAAACTGGGAGCAAAAATTTGGCCCTAGTGCCTGTAAAGTGCCTGAGACTTTCTGTGCCAGTCCTTGTTCTTGTCCCCTCTGAGCCTCCCCACTATGCCCATGCTCAGTCATTTGCCTTGAAACCTGGCCAGGTCCTCTCGTCCCCTCACTGCCCTACCACAGCGCCAGATGCTGCTGCTATCTGAGAGATCACAATCATAATATACCCACTTTGCTTGTATCTGCATGTACCGCACAGGTCAACTGGGAAGCGTATGGGAGGTGTTTGTATGCACAAATGAAAGAAAAATCAATTCTGTTCTGTCTGGAGTCAAAAGTGCTTTATGCAACCTACTACCTTATAAGGTCTCTTTAATGTAAATGGAGGTTAGGGTCTATTAGAGGAGTGGGTGGGGGAGGTTCTGTGGCCTGTAATGTGCAGGAGGTCAGACTAGATGGTCATGATCCCTTCTGGCTTTAAAATTTAGAAGGTCTCAATGCATGCCTATCTATCTATCTATCTATCTATCCATCCCCATACACCACATCTATCTATCTATCCTCCTGCATCTTAGTATATTGAGCTATCTGTCTATGGATCTATCTGAGAGACCAGACGGCTGAGGGAATATTTTTTATTGAGCCAACTGTTGGTGAGAGAGTCAAGCTTTGGAGCGGCACAGAGCTCTTGGTCAGGTCTGGGCAAGGTGCTCAGTGTCACAGCTAAATACAAGGTGGGACAGACTGTTTAGCACACGTAGTTAACATATATTTCAAGGGACCATTCAAGGTGAAGTGACCTGTTAACACTTCTCCTGTCATGGCGGAGGGGGAGTGAAAAAAAACACCAGACCCTCCTTTTCTGGCCATCAAACAACCCCCCATTCTCTCCAAGCTCCTCATCAGACGCAAGCTCCCCACAGGCCAGGACACACCATCTCTGACCTGCCAGACCTGCCAGAGCAACAGATGCAAAACCTGCAGCCATACCTTCAGTGCTACAATGATCAACACCCCACACAACACAACACACCTTTCAAGCACAGTTGCCAACTTTCATGTGGTAAATAAGCCCCCCCGACTTCCACAATAAGCCAAAAATCAAGCTAATCCCATTTCAAAACAAGGCCAAAACAAGCCAGTTCCTAAAAACCCCAACACATGTGACTAGATCCCCCCGGTGGGCAGTCTGGGACTGTGGTGGGCCCGCTGTGCACCCCTGACTTTCTCCCCCCTTTGCCCCTGCTTGCTTCTTGCCTCTGCTCCCCCGCCTTTGCCCCTGCTTGCCTGGAGCTGATAAAAAAAAGAAGTAACAAGCTACAAGCCAAAAACTAGCCAACAAACAACTCGTAAGCCAGTTAAGCCAAAAACAAGCCCGATTTCTGTGTTTTTTTCATAGGTTTGGCATGTCTGCTTTCAAGATCCATGAGTCCCACATGTGCTTGTCACAACATGTGGTGCACTTCAGCCAGTGCACTGAATGCCCCAATAAGGACTCTGTGGGTGAAACCGGACAACTCCCAGACTGGGTCTGAGGAAATCCAGGCTACTCTAG
Organism: Mauremys reevesii; assembly: GCF_016161935.1. Classification (NCBI taxonomy): domain Eukaryota; kingdom Metazoa; phylum Chordata; order Testudines; family Geoemydidae; genus Mauremys; species Mauremys reevesii. The sequence continues at coordinate 123,096,428 of NC_052626.1, read as the reverse complement.
CAACAGTAGAATGGATCATAGGCGCCAACTCCGTACCCGTAGGGAAAAATTAGTGGGTGCTCTGCACCCACTGGCAGCCAAGCTCCCCACCCCACCTCACCTCCTCCTCCTCTGCCTCCATCTCCTCCCCTGATCGTGCCACGTCCCTGCTCCTCCCCCTACCTCCAGCGCTTGCCGCTGCCAAACAGCTGTAGCAAGCTCCGGGAGGGAGGGGGTAGGAGCGGGAATGTGGCGCACTTGGGAGGAGGCAGGGCCGGGGCAAAGATTTGGGGAAGGGGTTGGAATGGGGGCAGAGTTGGGGCGGGGACTTTGGGGAAGGGGTTGGAATGGGGGCGGGAGTGGGCGGGGCAGAGGTGGAGTCAGGGCGAGGCTGGGAGGAGAGGGGGCTCAAGCACCCACCGGCGCCCATAGAAGTCGATGGCTATGGCATGGATGCCCTGAGTGTAATAGCACAAGATTGTTGTGAGGCTGCTTCAGAGGGGGAGCTGAATAGCAGATGAGATGGGGAAAGGAAAGACAGCCCCAGTGCCTTGAGGATGGGGGCCCACTGGCCCCTTTGGGGGATGAGCTCAGAGATAGTCAAGTGCACAGAGAGCAGTGAGGCGCCCAACCAATGTTCCCTCTAATTTTTTACATCCATGTGCGGAAAGAATTTTGTTCTGTGCAGCAATATGTAGGTGATGAGTGGTGGGGGTGGAACCGAGGGGTTTGGAGTGTGTGAGGGGGCTCAGGGCTGGGGCAGAAAGTTGAGAAGTGTGTGTGGGGGGGTGAGGGCTCCAGCTGGGGCTGAGGGCTCTGGGGTGGGGCCAGGGATGAGGGGCTCAGGGTGCAGAAGGGGGATCAGGGCTGGTGCACAGGGTTGGGATGCGAGGGGTGGGGGTGAGAGCACTGGCTGGGGATGCGGGCTCTGGGGTGGGGCCAGGGATGAGGGGTTTGGGGTGTGGGAAGGGCTCAGGGCCGGGGCAGAGGGTTGGTGTGTGTGTGAGGGGGTGAGGGCTCCGGCTGGGGATGGGAGCTCGGGTAGGGCCTGGGATGACGGGTTTGAGGTGCGGGCAGGCCTCAGGGTTGGGGCACAGGGTTTGGGTGTGGCGGGGTGAGGGGTCTGGCTGGGGGTGCAGGCTCTGGGGTGGGGCTGGGGATGAGGAGTTTGGGGTGCAGGCTGCCCCGTAGCTGTGGCAGGGAGAGAGGACTCCCCCCAGCCCTCTCTCGCCGCAGCAGCCCAGGGCCGGGGGAGAGGTGTCTCTTCCCACCGCAGCCCTGCTCCCTGGCCAGCCTGTGCCTCTTTCCTCTCCAGGCCCCTGTGGCTGTGCGCCTGCACAGCCCTTGATAGCCTGCTACGCAGCCACGTGGCTTAGAGGAAACTTAGCACCCAACTCCCATTGACTGCCATTGGGAACTGGGCACCCAAGTGCCTTTGCCAATCGCTCCCTCAGATGCCCCAGTGGTGGGTGGTCGCTCCAACCTGGGCCCAAGAGGTGAAATCTTCCCCATCGTGCATGCGCTGCCTTTGGCTAGCCCCGCGCTCGCTAGGCATTGATTAGCCCTGCCCTCCGGGAGCAGACAGAGGCCGTGCCAGTGCTGGTGATAGGGCGCTCCCTGTGTCAGTGGCTGTCCTGCTCGGACAAGCCAGCTACTGCACTGCTGCTTCCTGCAGGACTTGGCCACTTGTTTGTGGCAGATCCAGCCCAGCGCCTCCACTCTACCTGTCAGACAGGTGTTCCTGGACAGCTGCCAGCGGGCCCTGTTTCCCCAGTCATTTATGGTAAGGGAGGATGTGAGCAGAGGAGAATGGGCTGGGTCACACTGGCCACAAACAATGGCAGCAGGAATTCATGGTACAGGTTCACTGAGCTTTTTGGTCTCGCCTGGGCTTTAAAGAGAAACTCACAAGCCCTTGAGTCAACTGTTTTGCTTCTCAGTCAGCAATGCCCAGAACAGTTCCAGATTAGGGTGTGTGACACTGGACCTCGGGTACATATGTGGGGCGGGGGGGGGGGGGGGTGTTGATGTCCAGCTCCCACACAGCCCATGCCATGGGGCTCTGGCCATCAACCCCCATGTCACCCATGCAGGGCTGGCCCCTGGCTTCCACACAGCCTCTGGGGGCCTCAGCTGACACATAGCTCATCTAGACTTCCCTCCTAGGAGGCTCTGAGGCTGCCACTAGACCCACAGAGAAGCTGGGTGGAGCGCATGGGTTGTGTATTTGCAGTTTGGAGGGAAGTGGCAAATACCCAGGTCTCACTGCTCACCCGGCAGGGCTGGGCTGCCCACAGCCAGGGCAATTAGGCTGTGTCTGTGCTCAGCCTGGCTTTTGAAAGCCCCCAAGAAAAGCTCCTTCCCACAGGGCTTTAGGCAGGTCACGCTCATTGTGGTGCTAGCCCCATCCCCTCCCAGGGGCAGGGGCGGCTCTAGGCACCAGCAAAACAAGCTGGTGCCTAGGGCGGCAAAATCTAGGGGGCGGCAAAAGGCTGGGGCCCCAGCTCATCCCGCCGCTGCGAGCCGAGGAGCGGCCCGTCCCCTGCCGCCGGGGGGGGGGAGCGGCAGGCTGGGCCGGCGGACCTGCCGCAGTCATGTCTGCGGGAGGTCCACCGGAGCCCCGGGACAACTGGACCTCCCGCAGGCATGACTGCGGCAGCTCAAGCGGAGGCGCCGGACCCGCGAACCGTCCGCAGCCGCGGGAGGTCCAGCCGAGCCGTGTGGGACCAGCGGTCCCTCTGCAGTCATGCCCGCGGGAGGTCCGCTGCTCCCGCAGCTCCGGGGCGCCTCCCGCGCATGACTGCTTGGGGCGGCCAAAAAGGTAGAGCCGCCCCTGCCCAGGGGCTCCTTGGAGGCCTGGCCCTGCAGCTGCCGTCTCTGCAGAGAGGAGTGTGGGGTGGGAAGCTGGAGGCCACTTGGCAACACAGGAGAGATAGAATCATGGAATATCAGGGCTGGAAGGGACCTCAGGAGGTCATCTAGTCCAACCCCCTGCTCAAAGCAGGACCAATCCCCAGACAGATTTTTGCCCCAGATCCCTAAATGGCCCCCTCAAGGATTGACTCACAACCCTGGGTTTAGCAGGCCAATGCTCAAACCACTGAGCTATCCCTCCTCCCCAAGAGAGTTTGGGACCCAAAACTCTCTTGCCGTGACAGCCGCCCAGTGCATTGCAGACACCAGGGGCAGCTCCAGGCACCAGCGCACCAAGCCGTGGGGGATGGCATGCCGGTCGCCGTGAGGGCGGTAGTCAGGCTGCCTTTGGTGGCATGCCTGCGGGAGGTCCGCCGGTCCTGCAGTTTCGGCGGCAATTTGATGGTGGGTACACTGAAGGCGCGGGACCGTGGGACCTCTCGCAGGCATGCCACCGAATTTGCGTTACCAGTGGACCTCCTGCAAGACACGCCGCCAAAAGTCACCTGACTGCCATGCTTGGGGCAGCAAAATACATAGAGCCGCCCCGGCAGACACTAGCCCCCACCAAATGCCCTGGCCTCACAGCCAGGGCAATAGCTTCCCCTCGCCCTGGGCAGTTGCCCTGCGGCCTGGGTGTGGCAGGGCCTGGGGGCTGCACAGCTCGGGGGATGGACAATATCTTTTGTGTGATGTGCAATCATCAGGCAGCGGTGAGGAGCCTTCAGAGCCAGCAGCCGCCTCTGCTACCACTCAGTGTGCAGCCTGCGAGATGAGTGAGCTCCAGTGCACCAGACCCAGCCTCCCCCTAAGGGCCCACACTCCAATGCCCCATAGACCCAGTCTCCCCACCCCCCAAGGGACCCACAGACCCAGCCTCCCCACCCCTCAGGGCTCTACTTTCCAATGCCCCAGTCCCAGCCTCTCCTCCCCACAGGGACCCCCTGTTCTAATGTGCCACCATCCCAACCAACCGGCCCCCATCCATCTCCCCCGCAGCCTACCCTGCACTACTGCCTTGGAGGGGTGTCTCTGGTACCGGGGGAAAGGCATTGCCAGGCACCGCTGGGCTGCTGGATTAAGCTGAGTTACTGTCAGCTATGAAAATGGCACATGAACGCTCTGCTAAGCCTTTGGCTGTGGTTACAGCGATCAGCTCTGCTCCCCACCCCGCACAGATCCCCCAGTGCACCTCAGTCCTCACCGTCCAGCCCTGCTAGCATTGTCCTGGGGAGGAAGGGAGTGCTAGGAGAGGAGGCTGACTGCCTGGCCCTGCGCCCTTCGCCAAGGGCAGGTCGTCCTCCAGGAAGAAAGAGAAGCAGAATTGGCCTCCCCCAATATGCTGCCCCTCCCCAAATCTATCCCTGTCCGACAGTTACCTCCCGGCAGGAGCAGAGAGAGCTCAGCCTGAGCAGCCACACCTGGTCTGTCAGAGGACCCTCCACCTATGGAGGTGGGGTCTCTTGGGAGTGGTTAATCACTGCACGTCTCTCCGGAGCCACCTGTCCCCAGCCGGCGATGGATTAGGCAGGAGGAATCACTGCTAAGCCCTAATAAGCAGGGGCGGCTCCAGGCCCCAGCACGCCAAGCGTGTCCTTGGGGCGGCATGCCACGTGGGGCGCTCTTCCGGTCGCCGGGAGGGCGGCAGGCGGCTCCGGTGGACCTCCCGCAGACGTGCCTGTGGACGGTCCGCTGGTCCCGCGGCTCCAGTGCCTGCGGGAGGTCCACCGGAGCTGCGGGACCAGCAGACGCTCTGCAGGCATGTCTGCGGGAGGTCCACCAGAGCCGCGGGACCGGCGACTGGCAGAGCGCCCCCCGCGGCGTGCCGCCGTGCTTGGAGTGGCGAAATGGCTAGAGCTGCCCCTGCTAATAAGGGGTGTTCTGTGCAACCACATAATCCTCACCTAATATGTGCCTTGCTCCCCCCGGCAGGGCTGGCTGTCAGAGACCTAAGAGAGAGGAAGGGGAGGTGCTGCAGCCTTTGGGAAAAGTCCCTCATTCCCAGGAGCTGGGGTCTGAAAGCAGCAAGCAGCAGGGGGTTGACGCAGGCCTTTGCCTCTTCCAGTTTCTTCTGTGTAACATGCCCCTTACCCCTAACCTGCAGTGATTGCCATCGCCGCTGTTCCATTTCTTCACCCCTCACAGAGCCCCCAGTGCACCTCAGTCCTGTCCTGGTCCCATAGACCCCCTGCTATCCCAGTCCTGCCCTTTCCACCTAGCATGCTTCAAACTGAACCTGGAGCACCCTCACCTAGTCCCGTCCCACTGTTCTCCCACAGATCTGCTAAAGCCCTGCACTCCCCTGAACAAGAAACTTTTTCCGGCCTGCCTCCAGTGGCAGGGCACGATGCAGTAAGGGTGGGATGCTGGGAGATGGCATGCCAGAGCCTCGTCTGGGGGAGGCGAAGGGAGCAGTGCCACAGATGCCAGCTCCACTGATACTCTGAGTGGTACCTGGCACCTTCGAAATGCCATAGCTTGAGCATGGCCTGGCACGTTCTGCTGCCCGAATGACACGAGGGAGGCCCGGATGCCTGGGAGCTCTGCTGTGGCATCCGTTTCAGTTTGAGTACCGGTGACCCCCACCTCAGCAGGAACTGATTGAACCAGATAAGAGAGATGGGAAAAGGGGGTGCTGCAAAGAGGCCACATCTGCTCCAGTGCTTAGGGCATTAGCACAGGACGGTGTCGATCCACGTTCAGTCCCGGCTCTACCATGGATGCCCTGGATAAGTCACTTACTCTCGCTATGTGCCTCAGTTTCCCCTCTGCACAGTGGGGATCCTAGCACTGCCCTGCCTCCCAGAATATGTGAGGGCAAACGTGGTAGTTGCGAGATGCTCAGACACTATGGAAATGGGGGCAGATGAGCTGAGATTCTGCACCCCGATGAGTTTGATTAAGTGGCGGGTGCAGAGCCCAGAGCCTGTGAGAACCAGCTCTCCCCTCTAATTCTGCCGGCGCTCAGATCCATGCTTCAAGCAGTAGCATAACACAGTGTAACTGTTTTGCAACCCCAGTGGCACCTGACAGTGGTTCAGGGCTAGGGTGATATTTACATTTTGAATGTGGGGTTACCGGGCAACGCCGATTCAACTTGTTTTCCCCTTTAGAAGCGAGATGTTTATTATGTAACTGCAGCAGTTCTGGTGGTTCCTGCTATGTGGGTGACACACCTGATTCATCCACTTTAGAAAGGCCTGGAGTGCTGAGAGCCTTCTCTGGGACACACCCCTCACCCTTCTGCAGGGTCAGGACAGGGTAAGCCGGAGCTCAGAGGTGTCTGCCTGCAGGCTCTACAGTAAAAACTAGACAGAGGCCTTTGGGCACGAGAGCAAGCTCTGGACATTCCCATAAACCAGCAAACAGGAGGAATGTCATGAGTAATGATGTGGAAGGGTTAGAACAAGGTGTAGCATAACCCTAACCTGAAAGGAACTTTTACTGATCTTTGGGAAAACTTCTTCCACGTCTCTGAGCTCCCTGGTTCGGCAGAACAAAGCACCTGAATCCCAGCTGCATTATTCCAGCCTTATGGCAGTGGAGCAGCATTGAGACTGGGGACCAGGACCTCAATCGGAGTCACAGAATCATAGAATATCAGGGTTGGAAGGGACCTCAGGAGGTCATCTAGTCCCACCCCTTGCTCAAAGCAGGACCAACACCAACTAAATCATCCCAGCCAGGGCTTTGTCAAGCCTGACCTTAAAAACCTCTAAGGATGGAGATTCTACCACCTCCCTAGGTAACCCATTCCAGTTCTTCACAACCCTCCTAGTGAAATAGTTTTTCCTAATATCCAACCTAGACCTCCCCCACTGCAACTTGAGACCATTACTCCTTATTCTGTCACCTGGTACCACTGAGAACAGTCTAGATTCATCCTCTTTGGAACCCCCTCTTTAGGTAGTTGAAAGCAGCTATCAAATCCCCCCTCATTCTTCTCTTCTGCAGACTAAATAACCCCAGTTCCCTCAGCCTCTCCTCGTAAGTCATGTGCCCCAGCCCCCTAATCATGTTCGTTGCCCTGCGCTGGACTCTCTCCAATTTGTCCACATCCCTTCTGTAGTGGGGGGACCAAAACTGGATACAGTACTCCAGGTGTGCCCTCACCAGTGCCGAATAGAGGGGAATAATCACGTCCCTCAATCTGCTGGCAGTGCTCCTACTAATGCAGCCCAATATACCATTGGCCTTCTTAGCAACGAGGGCACACTGCTGACTCATATCCAGATTCTCGTCCACTGTAATCCCCAGGTCCTTTTCTGCAGAACTGCTTTCTAGCCATTCGGTCCCTAGTCTGTAGCAGTGCATAGGATTCTTCCTTCCTAAGTGCAGGACTCTGCACTTGTCCTTGTTGAACCTCATCAGATTTCTTTTGGCCCAATCCTCTAATTTGTCTAGGTCCCTCTGTATCCTATCCTTAGTTTAGTGTCATCTACAAACTTGCTGAGGGTGCACTCCACGCCATCCTCCAGATCCAGGTCAGCCATCCAATCGCTGATTCTGCCCCTAGCTTTCATGATTTTGCCCGTGAGGTCAGCCGTAATCTTTACAAACTCCAAATGCTTGGTTCACCCACTTCTGGATTTCCCAGAACACCTGGCCTACCCACCCTGATTCCCACACACCAGGCTCATAGTAGTGCTTAAAAGTGATAAAGAGTCACCAGCTGTGAGCCATCTGATTGGGGAGCTCTGCACTGCCCATCTACCTGCCGGAGAACCTCCGTAGCCCAGCATACACCCCCAGGAACTGCAGTGTTAGTCTCACCTGCTGCCATAGACAGAGGAAGGCGGCACTGGATCAAAAGGTGAAATCTCCCCATCTCCGCCCCGGTAAAACTCAAGGCCCCTGAAAGCCTTTAAAATAGGGCACAAAGTGTGCATGAGCTCCACTGGGCAGAGGGGCTTTGGGTTTGCACCCTGCTTACTTATGGAAGGAACTCTTCAGTGCAGTTAAAAGATGAAAAGAGGCTTACTCTACCTTAGGGATAAATACAGTACAGAGTTTCCCATGAAGTCAACCTGTGAACGGGTGCGTCTCTGCTGGAGAATACAGCTGAGGAGAGCACATGGTGCATCTGCATTGGTCCCCCCTTGGCAGGGGGAAGCTTAAAGCACTAGGCCCCTAGTACAGGAAAACACTAAGCAAGTGCTTAACTTTAAACATATGCTTAAAGCCCCCTTATTTCATTGGGACTTCTAAAAACGAAGCAGGTGTTTAAGTGCTTTGGCGAATAGGAAAGCTTCCTGGATTCAGCGCCTTGCAAACCATGAGCAGAATGGTCCTGGGACCAGCATGCCAGAGCTGAGTGAGGGTCTGTCTACACTGGAGCTGGAGGTACCACACATGCCAGCTCTGATCGAGCTGGTGCACTAAAACCAGCCATGGAGCTACGGGGGCAGAATCCCATCCAAGCCGCTAGGCACAGGCACTGACTTTTTCCTTTCCTGGGGGGTGCTCGGCTCCTGCTTTGCCCCAAGCCCCACCCACACTCCACCCCTTACCCCAAACCCCCACCCCATTCTGCCTCTTCCCACCCCGTTTTGTCCCCTTCCCAGGACGCACCCTGGCTCTGCTCCTCCCCCACAGCACCTCCTGCACGCTACTAAACAGCTGATTCATGGCGGGCAGGAAGCACAGGGAGGGAGGGGGAGGTGCTGATTGGCGAGGGCTGCCGGCGGGTGGGAGGCACTGGGTGGGTGGGTGAGGAGCTGATCCATGGGGGCTGCCGGTGGGTGCTCAGCACCCACCATTTTTTGTCCCTCGGCCAGTGGTTCTCAACCTATTTACCATTGTGGGCCACATATGCAGCTCTCTATGTGTTATGTGGGCCTCATCCACACAATATATATATGACCTGTCTGGCCCTGAGCATGTCATGTGGGCCGCAGCTGTGTGCTGACTAGGCTGCAAGTGGCCCTTGGGCAGAGAACCGCTGCCCTAGGCACATACTGGGGGCGTCTAGCCCATCCACCTGCTCATGCCGTCATGGCTACGCCATCATTTCTAGCATGCTAGCTCCATCAGCGTCAAGCTGGAAATCCCACCTCCAGCTCCAGGGGAGACATCCCCCGAGACGGGCAGGATCTTTCCGCTGCAATGGTATGTCGCAGGGTGTGCACAAAGCCGAGGACCCAAACGCTCAGCCCAGACAAAGGGCTGCCATTGACAAGAGAGGAGGATAAATAGGGAAGGACAGAGTGGGGGGGGGGAGCGGAGAATGGCACCACAGCTAGCAGGTAGAGACCTGCCGCTGAGCGAGAATAGCCAACGAGTGCCAAATGGCCACAGGGCAAGAAGCCCCAAGTGCACTCGCCTGTCTAAACCCACGGGCTCTGTCTCCAGGACGCTCGTAAAGCACGCCATGCCCCGTCGCCATGGTTTCCCCTCTTGAATGGAGTAAATAGCTGCCGACTTGTTTAACAACTAAACAGCTCGTGGTTATAATAGACAAAGTACCGGCAGTGGGCAGGGCTCTTAGAGAAAAGACCCCCCTCCGGGTTTGTTATGTTGCCCGCGTAATTAGCAAAGAGGAGGCCGGTTTGTTAGGCACAGCTTGGCATGGCTCAGTTACCGAGGCAGCCATGGTGACTCCCGCCAGCGGGGGAAATGGCCCCATTGGCGGCTCAGTCCTGAGCTAGCATTTCCCAGCAGAGGTGGAAGCAGGGGCGGCGCTATGGATTTTGCCGCCCCAAGCATGACAGTCAGGTGGCTTTCGGCGACATGCCTGCAGGAGGTCCGCCGGTCCCACGCCTTCGGTGTACCCGCTGCCAAATTGCCACCGAAGCCGCGGGACTGGCAGACCTCCCGCAGGCAAGCCGCCGAAGGCAGCCTGACTGCCGCCCTCACGGCGACCGGCATGCCACCCCCCGCGGCTTCCGCCCCAGGCACCCGCTGCGTGCGCTGGTCCCTGGAGCCGCCCCTGGGTGGAGGGCACATGGAGGGGGTGAGCAAAGCTGGTGACTGGCCTCCGTATAAAACAACCCAGCCCATGAGCTTTGCATGACCACAATCCAGCTGCATAACACATGATCCATTGTTTACAGCCAAGCTCTAAAATACAACCATGTTTGCTCCAATCCCTCAGACAGAGACACGTATACAAGATCTCTATCAAGCGTTCTTAAAACTTTAATACCCACCTGGTGAAGTGAAAAAACAGATTGACAAAGCCAGAAGGGTACCCAGAAGTCACCTACTACAGGATAGGCCCAACAAAGAAAGTAACAGAACGCCACTAGCCGTCACCTACAGCCCCCAACTAAAACCTCTCCAGAGCATCATCAAGGATCTACAACCTATCCTGAAAGATGATCCCTCACTTTCACAGATCTTGGGAGACAGGCCTGTCCTCGCTTACAGACAGCCCCCAACCTGAAGCAAATATTCACCAGCAACCACACACCACACCACAGAAACACTAACCCAGGAACCAAACCCTGCAACAAACCCTGGTGCCAACTCTGTCCACATATCTATTCAAGTGACACCATCATAGGACCTAATCACATCAGCCACACCATCCGGGGCTCATCCACCTGCACATCTACAAATGTGATAGATGCCATCATATGCCAGCAATGCCCCTCTGCCATGTACATTTGCCAAATCGGACAGTCTCTATCCAAAAGAATAAATGGACACAAATCTGACATTAAGAATTATAACATTCAAAAACCAGTAGGAGAGCACTTCAACCTCCCTGGTCACTCAATAACAGACCTAAAAGTGGCAATTCTTCAACAAAAAATCTTCAGAAACAGACTCCAATGAGAAACTGCAGAACTGGAATTAATTTGCAAACTGAACACCATCAAATTTGGCTTGAATAAAGACTGGGAGTGAATGGGTCACTATAAAAACTAATTTTCCCCTGCTGATACTCACACCTTCTTGTTAACTGTTTGAAATTGATTACACTGGCCTCATTAGCACTACAAAAGTGATTTCCACCTCTTCTTGTCAACTGTTGAGAATAGCCCACTTCCACCTTAATTGAATTGGCTCGTTAGCACTGACCCCCTACTCGGTAAGACAACTCCCATCTTTTCATATGCTGTGTATTTATACCTCTCTACTGTATTTTCTACTCCATGCATCTGATGAAATGGGCTATAGCCCACAAAAGCTTATGTCCAAATAAATTTGTTAGTCTCTAAGGTGCCACAAGGACTCCTTGTTTTTGCTGCTACAGACTAATACGGCCACCCCTCTGAAAACAATACCCAGCAGTGCTACTGCTAACCCCTCCCCCTGCATAACGCAGCCCCTATCAGGGCTATCCCCTAGGGTGACTATCTTTGTTGGATGGAAATAAGGAAAAAGCACATGAAAAATAAGGGACAACGCTTTATTTTAAGAGGCATTTTAGGGGAACCCCATACCCCTGAGCAGATCATGTGTTTTTCTCTCAAGTGCGCATTTCTTCTGCCCTCAAGTATACGATGCAATTATAAGCTTCATAAGTACAATTTTAAATGTTAAACTGATCAGTTTTTATGTTTCAATACATTTTTGCTTCCTGACATCACTTCATAACACTCTTTACATGTGCAATTGAAATTAACTTGAATTTGAAGCGCAGCCTTAGCAAATCAATATTGAGCTGGTTTCTGCAATCGGTCCGATTCTATTTGCACAAGGAAATATGCCTTTCACTGCTGCATTTCAGGTAGCAAACTGACATCATAAATTCCACAGGTTTTACCAAATTGGCTACCATATTTCAAAATCCCCCTCCTTCCCCTGCCCACAGTACTGTACTCACTGAACCTTCTTGGCAATAAAGCAGACTAGTGCTCATATGTGGCAAGAATTTGCTGTTCACTCAACCGTTAATGAACCTTGCCCTTTCCAGAAATATTTGAAATATCTTCTATCATTTCCTTACCTGTGTTACAAGAGCAAGAAAAGAGGCCTGCAGTGGAGACATTTCTGGATATTTAACTGGCACCATCTCAAGCAAAAGCAGCAAAGAGTCCTGTGGCACCTTATAGACTAACAGACGTATTGGAACATGAGCTTTCGTGGGTGAATACCCACTTCACCCATGAAAGCTCATGCTCCAATACGTCTGTTAGTCTATAAGGTTCCACAGGACTCTTTGCTGCTTTTACAGATCCAGACTAACACGGCTACCCCTCTGATACATCTCAAGCAAGGAGCCACAGCCATGATTTTTATTGCAGGAGTGCAGTCCTAGGACAATGCAAACGGAGAAGTTTCTTCAGGCTGAATTCTACACTGAAAACACAGTTTAATCAACAGTTACATTGCTTAGTGCTGCTCTGCAAGGTTTGGTTCAGCCTTCCCTTCCCAGGAGACAAATCAATGAAATAAGAGAAATCAAGGGATGTCCCTTAAAATAAGGGATGGGTGGTCACCTTGCTAACTCTCCCCTATAAAACACAACTCCCAGTGGTGCTAATTCCTGCCCTGTATAACACAATTCCCATCCCTGAATTGGGGGGCACCAGGATGTGGTGGATCTCCGTGCTCTATCTTGGGATTTGGCTGACTCCTTCCCCATCACAAGGAGATATTTCTAAGACAGGTGACTCAAGATCTTGAAATCCATAGGGTCCTGGCTTTCCAAAGCGCTGAGGACCCTCCACTCCACAAGAAGTCAGTGGAAGCTCTGGGTGCTCACCTCCTCTGGGCATCAGGCCTGAGAAGTGAACAGGTGCCTAATTCAGCACATAGGCACCGAAATCAGGTAGCTCAAGGTCAATATGTTGGCCCCTACAGACGAAAATGTGTTCCTAAGAGATACTTTTCAAAGAGATATTTTTGGGCTTCCAGCTTGTTCCCAGCTAGCCTGGCACTGTCCCCTGCACATGTACCCCCGTCCCATGCCAAATCCCCAGGCAGCCCCCTGTGAATGCTCAGGTGGCATCTCAGCCCAGCTCAGAACTGTCCTGCAAGTCCTGGCGCCTCTGATCAGGTAATTGGGGAAGGTGGGGGCTGATCCACTCCTTAATACCTGGGCACATGGGGTGACATGTGCCACTCTGGGGTCCTCTTCATCATCACCCAGCACCTTTCCATCAGGATGGCGGCTTACTCCCCCTCCTCCCCTTTGCTCAACATCTGCTCTGCCCCAGGCTCCACCCCCACTCCACCCCTTACTCCAAGGCCCCACTGTGCCTCTTCCCACCCCATTCCGCCCCTCCCCTCAGCACCTTCTGCACACCGCTGAACAGCTGATCTGCGGCGCGCAGGAGGTGCTGGGGAGGCCGGGGGAGGAGCTGAGCTGTGGGGCCCGCCGGTGGGTGCTGAGCCCCCCATGTCTTTATTCCATGGGCACACCCACGGTGTCGGCACCTGTGGGTGAATCTAAATCCAGCTTGAGGAGTCCTCGCATCTTGGACGTGTGCCTAAGTATTTTTGGGCTCATTGTAACTGAAACAGCCTAGCCTTGACATGGCTCTTGTTTTGTTTTTTTCTTGGCGAAGCTCAGGTACCTTAAACAAGTTTGGGCTGGTTTGCAGGCAGAATTATGCAGCCGCTTTTTCTATACATTACCAGCCCCACGGTGCTCTTGACTCTGCATGCCAGCTCAGAAAATCTGGGTCAGCCAAATGCAAGGTCTTGGAATCCAGCAAAACTGCCACGGCCCAGATTGAGGGCTGTGCCAGAGCTCTGTTCAGAGCAGCAGGACAGGGAAACTTTCAGGGAGTCCATTTGCCTCCCTTTTTCTCGCCAGTTTGCCTGCCGGCTGGGGATTTCTGGGACAGGCCAAGGAAGGGAGCTAATTGACAAACCCAGTCTTTGCTCTACAAAAAATTTCAAACAAAATTTGTTCCAACATTTTTTGTTAAAAAAATTTCTATTTTTTTCTGGCTGCAAAATTTCAAAACAGAACTAAAAGCAAAATGTTTATTTTGATTCTTAGCAGATGGAAATTTTTGTTTCAATTTGATTGACGGGACATTTTTCTTTTCAACGTGGTTCTCCAAAACTGAAGAATATTTGAAATTTTGAATGCCCCACCCCTCACTTTCTCCATTTTATTTTCTTTGTGCCATCGAATGCACTAACATGAATCATGGCTGGGGTTTTCTGGTAGGGTGGGAAGGGGTTAATGCTTTTTTCCCCTTTTTCTTTTATTCCTCTTTCCTTTTTTTCCATTCTGTAACTTTCCAAAGCATCTCCAACTTTGGAAAGATTCCAGAGCAGCAAAAGGAAAATGAAAGTCAGTACCTGCCTAAAATGTCTTCAGTTATTTGACAGGTTTCAGAGTAGCAGCCGTGTTAGTCTGTATCTGCAAAAAGAACAGGAGTACTTGTGGCACCTTAAAGACTAACAAATTTATTTTAGCATGAGCTTTCGTGAGCTGCAGCTCACTTCTTCGGATGCATAGAATGGAACACACAGACAGGATATATTTATACATACAGAGAACATGAAAAGGTGGAAGTATGCATACCAACAGGAAGAGTCTAATCAATTGAGATGAGTATGCATACTTCCACCTTTTCATGTTCTCTGTATGTATAAATATCTCCTGTGTGTATGTTCCATTCTATGCATCCGAAGAAGTGAGCTGTAGCTCACGAAAGCTCATGCTAAAATAAATTTGTTAGTCTTTAAGGTGCCACAAGTACTCCTGTTCTTTTTTCAGTTATTTGGAAGGCTACAAAGTGGACAGTGAAAAACAGTGTTAAGCGTGGGGGGAAAAAACCCAGCCTAGACATTGTCCTGTTTTGTGTGCAATAGAATGAACAAAGGTGGGGTTCATGGGTGGGGGAAATCTAAAATTCTGGACAACTTTCCGTTTTTAAAACCCAAAATGAACATTTCAGTCGGAAACAAATCAAAAACGTGTCTTTCCCTTAGAAATGTCCCAGCCCAAAATTTCAAAGAAAATGACATTTGCCCACCAAAAGTTTGTCTTCAACAAACCCCTTTTTGGCAGGAAGACTTTTTGCTCAAAGAATTTTCAGCCAGCTCCAGCTGGAGCCAGATCTGTCAGCAGTGTGCCCGCTGGGGAACCCTCTGCCGGGATGGAGGTGGAGAGGGAATAGTCCCTTCCTTCCCTTCCACTGCTGGAAGGATGCAAAGGGATCTGAGCTGGGCAGAGACTCTGGCTCCGCCCGTAAAATTCCTCCAGTCTAGAGCCCAGTCCCGCTCCTGGTGATCTCACTGGGGGGCTCACCATTGCAAATATGGGCACATAGGTAAGGGATGGGGAGGATCTGAGTCCAGGGGAGAGGGAGGTGAGTGAAGCAGGGAGAGAGAGGAAGGAATGGCTGGGGCAATTAATCCACATCTGCATCTGCCTGGCCATTCCCATGATGCTTCTCCCTCTGCCCAGTCCAGCTCCTTCCCTACCATTTGCACGTGACCCTGATTTCCAGCAATCCTTCTTCCCTCCCTCCTGGGATGTGGATGGGCCCAATCCTCCTAAAAGGACACTTCACCTTTTCAGAGTGTTTGCGTCCCTCCTACTTGTGAGATCGGCCCCTGACCTTGGTTTTGGGGCCTGCTGTCCCATTTGCCGCCCAGTGGTTCCTGGGCTCTTCTGCTGGGAAATCTCATTTCTTAACCTCAGCCTCCTGCAGGTCTCCTTGCCCATTCTCCAGGCTGAAGTCAGGCTTGGTCTACATGGACACAGCCCCAAGGGTCCCCTGGCTCTGCAGGCCTGCATTGACCACAGCATATACGTCCCTTCCCAGGGAGGAGATAACATGTGCTATGGACTCTTTAATCTAGCAGAGGAAGATAGCACAAGAACCAGCAGCTGGAAACTGAAGCTGGGCAAAATCAAATGGGAAATAAGGGACAGATTTGTTAATGGTGAGGGTAACTATCAAGGGATGTGGAGGGCCTCAGATCAAGAATGGATGGAAGCCTTTCTGGACGAGATGCTCTAGCTAAAAAAGTTATTGGGATTAATACAGGGGTAACTGTGGGGAATGCAATGGCCTGTGTTATCCAGGGGACCTAGTAGTCCCTTCTGGCCTTAACTGCCATGAATTACTGGGGGGTGCTAACCTCTCCCTAGCAAGGGCTGACACAAGACAAGTGACCCCTCCCAATGCAGAGAGGGAGAGTGGGAGAAGACAATGCAAGAGGTTCACACGCAGTGCCCTGCCTTTCTCGTGGCTGAGTTTTAAAAGCCACGGGGACCCAGAGTGGGCCTGATTGCACCCCCTTGCAGTCTGGGAGCTGGCCCCCCATGTGCTTATCACACAGGCAGGAGCAGGTTTATGGAGCCCTTCACTCCTCATTTCCCCATCTTTAAGTGTGGGGGTTTCGTCAGCAATGCACAAGCTCAGCCACTGTGGAGCAACCAGAACTGATTCTGGAAACAAGCTTTGGGGATTTGAAAGAAGGGCGTGCCCCGGGCTCTGGCAGCATTGAGACTTCAGGTTGGGAAACACTCTGGTGGCTGGCTGGGGATTAAATGGTGGAGAAGAAATCCAGCTGGTGGGTGCGTGGCACAGCACGGCTCCAGCATCCGAGTCAGGGGCTGCCGCAGGGCACCAGTTCGGAAGCAGACCCAACGCCTGAGAGCTTTGTCTCTCTCACCCTGTCCCAGAAGTTCTAGCCCAGATCAGCCAGCGTAGCTGCTGCCTCCAGGGCTGTGTGTCTGTCGAGGGTTTTATGCAGAAAAAAGATTCAAAATCTGAGAATCCATCTTCATAAATAAAGTCAAAACATGGTCGAGCTGTTTCCATGGAATCCTTGTGCCAGAACATTCACGGCTGCCTGACAACTGAGGATCAATGAAGTTCATGTTGACTACGGAGCTAGGAGATGCAACCACAGTATGCGGATGGAGCTCGTCTAGTCTCTGTACTGACTAGAAAAGAAAATAGTGCCTCTTTTCCCTGTCTCCCCAGATTTTTATGACACGCATCGCCCTACTATCTGCCTGCCTCCCAGGGATTAAAAGTAACCGACAATACTAATATCTCTCTCCTTTCTGGTGCACCGAGAGTAAGTAATTTGATAAGACTGTTTGTGGTTGTGTTGTATGTTAGTTTCAGTATGAGACATATTTATGGCGAGAAAGCAACATGGAATAAATAAGTCTTGCTGCTTTTAGTTCATGGCGAGGCCCACAGCAGATCTCTGGTTGCAATGAGTTCCACAGTCCAGGCCTGACTCCGAAGATTTTGTTTCCTGTACCCACAAATCACCCCATCTCGGGCCATAGCTTTGTTGTCCCTGTGGATCATAGCTGTAGGGTGACCAGATAGCAAGTGTGAAAAATCGGGACAGGGAGTGGGGGGTAATAGGCATCTATATAAGACAAAGATCCAAATATCAGGACTGTCCCTATAAAATCGGGACATTTGGTCACCCTACATAGCTGTCATAGGAGGTTGTCTCACAATCAGCTGAATGTCATGACCTAGCTCTGGGCTCAGTAGTGGGTAGAAAGCTGGTGACCCAGGGGCTGTGTGTTGCAGAGCAGAGGGGCTACTGTGTTTGGTCCCAGCGTTAATGCTGTCTGGGGATGTGGTGGCTCCCTTCTGAGGCAGGATAAGCCACAGGAACTGAGCCTCCAGGCCATGACTGGGTCACCATCAGGGCTACGTCTGATAGGGCGAGGCCGAATCTCCTGGCAGGCAGGAGGGGGCGCTTCTGGGGCACCAGCAGGAGTCTGAAAGGCCCTGGGGCTGTGACCACCTGGGCAATCTGCAGGGAAGGTGCCTTCGACAGTGGGGGCTGCTAGGGGGAAGGAGAGTTCTCCTGAGGGCTTCCACCCTCCCACCACTGCTGCCGTCGCCTCAGCGTGGGTTCAGGAAGAGCTGGCAGACGGAGCTGCCTGTGCTGTGTGATGGGAGCCCTGCAGCCTCTCACCAGCTCTCCCACGGCTTTATATCACTGTGGGACACCCTGGGGAGAGGCTGAATCTCGTGGGACTCTGCAGGGGAGGCCTTTCTCACTGCTTGCTCTTCTGCCCTGACCAGCCCAGCCTCACCACCGCAGGGTGCTCTCCCGCGCCTTCTGTCTGCAGGGCAGAGACCACCCCAGCTGAGGGAACTGACTGCAAGGAGAACCCCCCTCAACAGCTCTCGCCCTGGCTCCCCGGTGGGTCAGGCTGCCTGGCTCTGCGGTGGGAACATTCAGGGTGAGGCAGGCGAGACAGACAGCTTGGCTGCGGTGGCTGCCCGAGCTGGTTAAACATTGGCTCGGGCCGGTTAGGTAACACAATCCGCAGCAGCAGCGGAGAAATGAAACTGCCTTAGTAAACAAGGTTCACTTGCCAGGGCGGCCGAATGCGTGACAAGCCGCTATTCCCTCCCTGCCAATCTGCTGGGGTTATCTATTGACTGAGGATAAACACCTCACCCACTCCATGCTGCCCCAGGGCTCCTACGCGCCATTTGACACCCATGGGCTCCTTTACCTCATGCTCCAGCTATGTAGAAAGAACAAGAGAGGGGCCTGGTGCCAGACCCACGCTGTGACTTAACCTCCCTTGGTGCAGGGCCTCTGCCACGGCTCCTAAACCAGCAGTCAGCAGTCAGGCCTGGCTGTATGGAGCCCATGTTGGCACATGTGAGCCAATACCCACCCCACCCACCACAGAAGGGGCCTAGCTGTGTCGCCAGGCTTCTCAGGGCTTCCCAGCACATTGACCTTCACAAGCCAACCCAGAGCGGGTTCCTGGTGATGGCATCTGGGCTCCATGCAGCCAGCCAGCAGTGGGGTGGAGGAGTGCAGCATCTCCGCCTCTGCTTCTTTCTAGAGCTCTCTTTCGCCAGCCAGAGGAGGTCACTGGAGCAGGACCCATTCCCCAAAGCCAACAAACTCTGGCTGGGGACACACAGTCCCGACCAAGTTTGCACTAGTGACAGGCCAGCGAATTGCTGGCCCTCCTGTACCAAACCCTGCCATGGCTCCTTGCACATGCCGCCAGTGGGCCCAAGACAGGTTGTAACAGAGCAGGGGCACACATGCTTCACCCGGCCCAGAGCTGCAGTGGCAGCTTCTCGGGCACCCAAGGCCCTTGTCGAGTTTGCACAAAATGGGGCAGACCTGGTGTTTGTGACTTTCCTGGTTTTGTCACCAGTCTGGTGCTAGGTGGTGTTTTTCTTCAAGCCCCAGCTTCAGGAGTCACGTGATAATGTGAAAAATCGCAGCTTGCATTTAAAAAAAAAGACATTTCTAGCCCTCATGGCTACAGAGAAAAGATGGACAATGTGGCCTGGGTGAGACCCTAAGGCAAAGACCAGAAGCCCACACTGATTATTTCTTTAAAGTCTCATGGGTTTGGGGAGCCTGGCTGTTGAGGCACAGCTGATGGAGGACACACGTGCAGTGCTCCAGCATGGTCGGAGCAGCGTGATCCCAATGCATTCTCCCCCTGATCTGTGCAAGGCAAGCCACTGTGAAAGCTTCTCCGTTCTTGCTGCGGCAAATCACCCACCTGCTGAGTCAGGGAGGCCTGAGTTGGGGATGTACTCCTGGGTCTCTCTCCCCTACTCAGACATAGCCAGTGCAGGCTGCACTGGCTGGAGCAGAGGGGAAAGTCTGCCCTGCTAAGACGGCCCCCAGCGGGAGGATTCTACTTCCTAGGATCTAGCTGCTGCTGAGAAATTCTAGGGGCTTCCTCGGGACCCTTTGGCCACGTGCAGATGAGGCCCTCCATGTACTGATCTCACCCCTCCTGAATGGAAGTGGGGTGCTCTGCCGGGGACAGAGGATCGACACTCAGGGATGAGCCAGGGAGATGCTTTGCCGAGGCAGTTGCACAGCAGGAGAGGGTCCAGGCTCTTTAACATGGCAAGAAATACCCTAGTGGTAAAGCTGGAGATCTAGGAAAACCCCTAAAAATGAAAGAGCAGATACACGAGGAGCCCCAGGCAGCTACCCCGGCACCTGAACCCCACATTCTAACTGCTCCCTCTGAGGTAATAAAAAAGAAACTACCCTCTTCCAAGCACGTTACATTTATTTGCAACAGGGGCTGGTGCTTTGGGGGCAGGAGTAGAGGGGCATGTGCCAGCTCTTAGAAGTGAGAGGGTACAGGGAAAACCTGACACAAGCACCTTCCTGCAGAGGCCCTCAGCAGCACAGGCAGACCTGCCTCAGTTTCCCCTTCGTCCATCCCTGCGAAGGAACATTGCCTCTTTCAACAGCAAATTCAAACCCTTGGTGCTCCTGGGAAACCTCTTTCCAGAGTCAACCCCTCATGCCTGGGCCCAGCTTGCACTCACCAAGTAGCTTCTTCCCCTCAGTCATAGGGGCCTCTGGACAAACCTTCCTGACACTTGAGCCAGTCCTCCCGAAAGCTCTCCCCAGAACCCCTCACCGGCAGCTCCCCGCTGCTGCTCTCCTGCAGCGCTTTCCCTCCAGCCACTCTGCTGCTCCGTCCATCCACCTCCCCTCTGGTCTCAAACAGCCTCACCTGCCCCTGCCTCACCTCCTATATCTGGCCCAGGTGCCTCCTCGTAAGCCCCATTGGGAAGTAGCTGGGCACTGGACCGCGTTCCCTCTTAAAGGGGCCAGTCCCCCTGCGATGGGAGGATGTTAGTGCCACACCAAACCCACCGATCTCCCACCTCCCCCAAAGCCATTCTGGGGTAGAGTAAAGCCATCGTGCACATCTGGCCCAGCTCTGCTGTCTGCGTGGTTACCACCCACTGACTCTGCCCAGGAGCGGATGCCTGGGGAGGTCAGCCCAGAACACAAGCAGCCTGGGTGCTACCCAGAAGCGTGAGCGGGCAAGGGCTGCACTGGGGCTTTTCTTTCACGGACCCTTCCTCACCTTCAGGCCTCTGCTTTGCAGAGAACTGGGAGTTGCGGGGGTGGGGCTGAAGCGGTCTGGGGTGAGTGAGCTGCTCCATGGGACTAGTGGTTGCATGTGTGTTGGGCTGGGGGGTGACCTGGGATCTTGGGATGGGAGTGGCCTTGGCACTCTCCTTAAGGTTGCAAGCCACGGCGACACCTTTGGGACACAGCTACCTAGAGGGCATTGGCTCAGCAGGGTGGGTGAGATTCCCCAGGATGTCCCTTATAGGGACCACAGGGGAACCATCCTTTGCTCAACCACACTACACTTTAACAGTAGCTAGAGTTTGTTCAGTCCCCACAGGGAGAGCTCCATTCTGGTGGCTGCAGCACTGCACTGGCTTCTCCAGACTGGGTCAGGTTCCCAGGAGGGCTCTGATCAAAGCGCATGGTCCCCCAACCCATCCATGCCCATAGCCTTGGAGCAGCAAGCTAGAGCCAGACTACAGCTCCTCCAGCCAGGGAACAAGGGGCAAAGACAGCCAGGGTGACAGACAGGGCCATGTTGCTTAATGCACCACTGGAAGGTGCTCAGATGGAAGAACCTGAAGAGAAGAGAACATGGCAGGTGCTTTCAACACCCAGCCCCAGCAACAGCAGGGACCCTGTGTGTGCATCCATGCGGGCTGCAGGGCCTGCCCACCCTGCCTACCTAGGCCCTTCCACAGCCCCCTCCCCCTCTGCATAAGCTCATCCTCACCACAGCCTGGGAGCATCCCCACTTCACACCTGAGGCACAGGGTCAATCAGTGATTCCCCGGCAGAGCTAAGAACCGGACAGCCAGGGCCGGTGCAACCCATTAGGCAACCTAGGTGGTCGCCTAGGGTGCTAGCATTTGTGGGGCGGCATTTCGGGTCCTTCGGCAGTGACCACGGCAGTAGGATCTTCAGCCACCCTGGTCGTTGTCGTCATTTAGGTGGAGGGACCTGGGGCAGGGGGGCGTGGGGAGGGCTGCCTGCAGCAAGTAAGGAGGGGCGCGGCATGCAGGGGAAGTGCTCCCCGCCCCAGCTCACCTCTGCTCCGCCTCCTCCCCTGAGCACGCCGCCCCGCTCTGCTTCTCTCCCTCCCAGGCTTGCGGCGCCAAACAGCTGATTGGCACTGCAAGCCTGGGAGGCGGGAGAAGTGGAATGGTGACGGCGTGCTCGGGGAGGAGGCGGAGCAGAGGTGAGCTGGGGCGGGGAGCTGCCGCATGGGCGGGAGGGGTGCCTCAGGGCGGAAGTGGGGAGCTGCTGCGGGGGGGTGGTGTGCCTCAGGGCGGAGGGGGTGGGGAGCTGCCACGGGGGGGCGCCTCAGGGCGGAGGGGGGAGCTGCCGCAGAGGGAACACCTCAGAGTGGATGGAGGGGTGGGGAGCTGCCCCGGGGGGGCGCCTCAGGGCGGAGGGCTGCCACAGGGTTCGGGGGGGGCACAAGGTGGAAGTTTTGCCTAGGGCGCGAAACATCCTTGCACCTGCCTTGCGGACAGCTCTCTCCCCTCAGGTCACTGCTTTGGGAGGAAAAGGCAGCTCAGCTGCGGAGACATTTCTTCCTCCAGGGTTCTCCACCAGGGAGCCTTCTCCAGTAGAACTGAGGAGCTCTGGACTTCAGGCAGGGACCGATGGCCCCAGAACAAATATGAGGGAACAGACATGGGTCCTTCAGGAACAGACTCAAGGCACTCAATCTATTTAGCTTAAGCAACAGAAGGTTCAGGGGTGACTTGATCAAAGCCCATAAATACCTACATGGGGAACAAATCTTTGGCAATGGGCTCTTCAGTCTAGCAGACAAAGGTCTGACACTACCCAATGGCTGGAAGCTGAAGCTAGACAAATTCAGGCTGGAAATACAGTACATTTTTTAATAGTGAAGGTACTTAACCTCTGGAACAACTTTACCAAGGGCAGCAGTGGGTTCTCCAACACTGGTCATCTTTAAATTGAGCCTGAATGTTTCCCTGAAGGATGTGCTCCAGTTCACACAGGCAACCTTATGGAGGAGGTCAGACTAGCAGGGGTAACTACAGTTTCTTGCGAACATGGACTCTGTGACACCCCGCCCCCCCAAACAGCCTGGCCCCACTTTACCCCCAGCCATTACAGAAGCCACAAGGAGGAGGCGTGCACACCGTTTGTAAAAAAAAGCAACAATTTATTTCTGATATACTCATTATCAAAACAGAAAAAGATCTCGTGAGTCCACCAGACCCCTCAGTGCCAGGACACACTAATGCCACGTTCTGTACAGAGACCTTCAAAGGCCAGAAGAACCTTATTTCAGTCCAGCTGAATATTGAGAACAGTCATTGGTTCGAAGAGGCCAAGTGCTTCCAGGACAGTCAAAATCACGCAAGAACAAGCTTATTTATGAAAAAATAGCTCTCTATATACATTATATACCCTCTGTTTATGATACATAAATTAGAAGCAGGAGGAGAGCGCCTCATGGGGAAAGGGGATGTTATCACACTGAGGGGATAGGATTTGGGGGGCACGGAGGCAAACGTCCCAGGAACAAGGAGGGAAGCTCTGCCTGATGCCCCAGCTACTGTCATGGTCTCTCCGGAGCCATCTGAAATTCACAGTTCTCTCCAACTCCCCTTGGGCCAGCGCTGCTTGAAATTCTCTGCTTGGGCCATTCGCAGAGCAGCAGGCTACTCATGCCAGCGCACAGCCCGCGTGGCTGGCAGCAGCCCCATGGCAGGCAGCATGGAGAGGGCATGCTTGGCAAAGACACAGTGCTCAGTGCCTGTTCTCTTCATTCCATCTATCACAGGGGGCGGCCAGTGCCCCTGTAGCTGGCACACCGGTGCATCCCACTTCCTGGACCATGGCTGACTGCAACAGTAGCCAGGGCCCCCTGCTCTGCTCACACGTTTGAAGTCCCCCGAATTCGATCGTGAAGAACAAAGCACGTCCCTTCCACTCTTCCAGGCTTTGGGGACAGCCAGAGTCACTGTAATTCCACTTGGAAAGAAGAGTCCAGCAATGCAACAACAGAAATAATGGTTTACAATAACCTACTTGAGCCAAAATATCAGCTGTAGTTAGCTAGGTGCCGGCGGGTAACCAGCACATACACGTGTGCCCCTAGGAAGGGGCTGGAGGCTAACACACTGCCCAGGCCAGCAGCTTTGGGTTCCAACGTGTGACAAAAACTCTTGTCTAGGGAGCATGGTTCAGTGCATTATGCCTTGGGTCTCACCCCTGGGCCAGATGGGCAGAGCCCGAGTTCTTGTAGGGCTCCCCCGGCTCCTTAATTTCGGTTCAATACTTCCTCCTCCTTCCAGCCGCTGGAGTTCTTCCCAAACTTGTAGACCAGCCGCCTCCCGTCGACCCGCTCCAGGATTTCCCGCTTGTAGTAGTACCTGGAAGGGAAGGAGGGGACATCAGCACTGGATGCAAGGCAGCCAAGTGAGCCAGTGTGGAGGCCATCTGGGAAGGGAAGAGCCTGAGGCCGGGGGCGCTGGGGGACAGAGGCTGGGAGAGGAGCTGTCGGGGCAGGGTAGGGAAGCAGAGGAGGCAAAGCATGGAGGTAGGCCCTTGAGCCTTGGAGACAGGCTGGGACTCCACTGCCCTGCATCGCTTGGGTGGGACGGGGGCAATCCCCTGACACCCACCTCATGGCCCGGCTCAGCTTCTCGTAGGTCATGCTGCTGTTCTTCTTCTTCTGTCCCCAGAGCTGAGCCACTGCCTCGGAGCGGAGGAACTTGAAGACGCCTTCGCGTCGGTCCTCCCACTTCATCAGCCCCTCGTTCAGCTCGGGGTGGAGCAGGATGTCCCGGATAAACTCCCACAGGTGAGTCCCTCTCGGGGCTGGAACAGAGAGAGGAGGGACGGTCCAGTTCAATGGGGGGGCTCTTCAGAGCCGGGACCCCAGCAGGCTGAAGGAGGCTCTGCGGATAGTGCTGCCCAGGGCTGGGAGCTCCATGATAACAGCGGCAGCTCCCTGCACCCTGGGAACAAATCAGCTCCCCACCCCCCACTCCGTGGGTGCAGACGGTCCAATAGGCAGCAAAGCCCATGTTGTTCCACATGGGAGCTCACTTGGGGGCTGCAGCCCAGACAGGCTACACAGCTGTGACCCACTGAGGCACCTGGGCCCCAGTCCCCAGGGGAGAATCTGTGGGTGGTGCAGATCCACTGGCCCCACGCCGGCCCCCGTACAGGTGAGGCAGGGGTCACAGCAGCTCAGGAGGCAACGGCAGTGCTGTAACGGCCACTGAGCAATAGTCCACGGTGCCGGCTGCGCCATGGGTCAGAGGTCCAGTCCATCTCCCCCATGGCCCCAGCCTCATGGTGGCACCCCCGGCTCCCAGACCACCTACTGGGGCGGTGCATTGGGACCAGGGATCGGCCCTTAGGAATTACTGGACCATCAGCAACCAATCGGAAAGCACTGGGGGCTCCTGGTTAGTCATTATGGCCCCGATTCCCTTGAAATCAATGGCAGTTAGCACCCAAACACCTTTGAGGATCAGTGCCTAAAGGCTGCACCGTGCAAGGTGCTGGCCCTCAACGTACTATGGGCTATGAACCTCCATCCTTCCTCCCACCTCCCCTCCCCAAAGACGGCCGAGACAACTGTCCTGGTCAATTCCAGGGCTGGCCATGAACTTCAGCACCCGGACGAGCCAGGGCATAGCAACCCTAGCCCACAGAAGCCCCACTGGCCTCTCACGTACAGTGCTTGCTCTTCTTGGTCTCCAGGCAGTCTCTGTTCTCCTTGCTGAATTTCCGGGGCCTGCCTCTTTTCCGCTTCCCATGCTTGACATCCTCTTTGTCATAGTCGGCAAAGCCATCTGCGCGGGAGGAGGTGGGACACGTTACTGGGCCTGTCTGGGTTTGATAGTGGGCCCACCCTGCCCTGTGGGGTCTGAGCAGCCTCAGCTCCCGGCTCCTCCTTCTTTAGACATACAAGGGGGGATGCCCACTGTAGTTCCCTAGGGACAGGTCACCTCTGCAGGCTCAGGGAACTGCCAGCCTGCCCGACCTAACCGGCGGTCCCTGTTTAGCCATCCAGCAACAGGGTCCCTTCCCCCATCTCCTACACCTCGGGTTCCCCGGCATGCCCTGGGGAGAAGGCCTGGACACTGGTTCGAATGGTCGCTATGGACTTCATCATGCCCTGTTATGCTGAGCGTGGCACAGACCATGGAGTCAAAGAAGCTCCCTGTGCCAGAGGGTTTCTGACCGTTGCCTGTGGGAGCGAGGTGCACCTTGGCCAAGTCCCTAACCCCCATCCCAATCTGCGGTGCTGCTGGCATCTGTCCCATCCCCTACCTCTTCCCAGGTCACCATGGCACCAAGATTCTGCCAGCAGCTGCTGAGGCAGAAAATCTCAAAGGCAGATCGCATCCCCTCCCTGTGCACAAAGCAGGGGCAGATGGAGGAGCCCATGTAAAACCCAGAGCCAAAGCCAAGGTGACTTCCTGTCCAGGTTCCATTTTGTCCAGCCCACCAGAGTGCAGGAGATCTGGATAAAAGCTTCTGGGTTTGACCCATTTTGCCTGGATACCAAGGCAATGAGTGCCTGGGAAGTTTCTGAGACAGAAAGCTAAGGCAGGCCATCTTTAGGAGGGGTCAGTTCTCACAGCCTTCTTCCCAGCCCAGGGGACCCAACCAAGCTCTCTCCAGTGGGAAGGGGCCTTTCTTTTCCCTCTCTGACCCCGGTTTTGTTCCAGCCTTGCCCAGCCACAAACTCATCTCTGTCCTGGCCAGCCGGGAAGGAGGCGACTCACCGTCAGAGGAGAACAACTTCACTTCTGTCGGGTCGGGATCTATGTCACTTCCACCGGAGTCTTGGGAGTTGGGGCTGTGGGACATCCCGGTCCCTGCGGGGGCAAAGCAGATAGGTTGGATTTCCCATTATTCCCCTCTAGAAAAACTTCCAATCAGCAGAAAGCAGTTCTTCCAGCCAGACACACCAAACGCTCCCCAGCAGGTGGTCTGCCCTGGTAAGGGTTTTTGGGGAACTCCCGCACGAAACTCCAACTGTGTCCCCATCCCAGAGGACCACACATGAGATGCGAGCAGACGCAGGGCCATCCGGGACTGATGGGAGAGCCAGAGTCCATGCCCGCCCCATGGCCAAGGATGCCCCGACACTGAGCGTGAGCAATGAGGGCTTTACCTGAGACAGAGATGTCAGAGCTGCCTGGAGACAGGGCACCGGAAACGTAGCTGAAGTCTGCCTGGTAGAAAGGGTTTGTGGATTTCATCTCCTCCAGGGATTCCTTCGTGCACGAGTTTCCCAGCTCTAGAAAGAGTGGAGGAGAGGGCAGGAAAGGGTGAGCCCCGTCCAGGTAACGGACATGCACATGGCAGGGGCCTCGAGGGACAAGGTGTGGCCGGGGCGCTTCTCTTACCGGAGTCCTGGAAGATCTCTTGGGAAGACATGTCCTCTTTCTCTAGCAGGTCAATGATCCAGGTCAGCTCATCCGAGACCGAGACTGCAGGAGGGGGGCGGATAGGAATTAATTGTATTTGACCACTACGAAGGGCAAAGGCACCTCCCCATGCTCTTCCTGTGGGCCCCTTCATGGGTTCCCAACCCCCCGAGACTGATCTTCTTGGGTTCCAGCTGTTCCCCTGGCTTTTCTGGTGCAAGCCCTGCTACACTCCCCAATATGCCATCCAAACCTTCCTTCTAACT
The DNA here is from genome assembly GCF_016161935.1 of Mauremys reevesii. Lineage (NCBI taxonomy): Eukaryota > Metazoa > Chordata > Testudines > Geoemydidae > Mauremys > Mauremys reevesii. The sequence goes on along the minus strand of NC_052626.1, from coordinate 123,069,148 downwards.
GGGATAGGAATGGGCCTTGCCCCAGGTTATAAGGCCACAGTGACAGGGGACATGCCAATCTGGGAGCTGCAGGGAGGTGCCCGTCCCCAGCTCTGGCTGGCTAGGCAGGGCCGGCTTGCTGTGGGCCCTGATGACGTGGGGCAGAGGAAGATCTGTGCTGGGTCACTGGCACTCACCGATCTCATGGAGGCGGGTGTAGAGCTCGTCCCCAAGCGGCCCGAAAATGAGCCGCAGCTGCTCCTGCGTGCAGTGGCAGAGCGTGTAGCCGTCCATGTTGCAGCAGGAGAAGTTGATGGCGCTGGCGTCGTACTTGTTCTTCTCCACGTGGTAGCCGATCCACTCCAGCACCTGCGCCTTGCTCCAGAAGTACGGGAGCTCACCGAACCACGCCGGCTTCTCTGCTGGGGAGAAAGGAGCAGGGCTCAGGGGAGCTGCTCACCCGGTGGGGCACCCGGCACCGGCTGGCTGGGCAGGGCTCTCGATGAGCCCATGTCATAAGGGGTGGGGTTGGCTCTTGTGGGCACAGAGTCAGACGGGCGGGGGGGTATCTTGCTTAGTCACTCTTGTGGCATTGTCACGTACACCTGTCTCCTGCTCCTTTATCTCGGATCCTGCCTGATGGCAGGGCCTGAGGAAATGGCCGATGGCAGCTTCTCAGCTCACAGACCAGTCGTTCCCCAAAGGGCACTGCAGCCCCGCCAGAGGGCATGAGGGACACCCCCACACCCTAATCCCAACTGCCCGAGAGTGATCTTCCCCTTCCGCTAGCCCCAGCTGGCCGATGGTCCATCCAGCCCAGTCCCCTGTCTCTGGCAGCAGACTAAACCCTGATGCTGCCGAGGAAGGACACTGAACTTCCAACCTGCCCCCACAGCCCCCCGGCAATGGGGCACACAAACTATAACGATAACACTTTGCGCCTCAAAACATCTTCTGTCCAGCCTCCCATGGGACCCGCACGTTAATAGGATAAGCCTGGCAGGCACCCCTCTACGGGAGCCATTGAAAATAACATTTAGAGAAGGAAACTGAGGCACAGAGAGGGACAGGGACTTCCCCAGGTCACCCAGTAGCAGAGGTGGGAAGAGAACCCAGGAATCCTAAAGCCCAGTCCTGTGTGCTAACTACTAGGCAACTCTGTCTGCCTTCCAGTCCAGGGGCGGGAATCCATCTGGTGATTAGCTTATGCCCTGACTCATTGTCACTGCAGGTCTCATGCCCGGCTCTGCCCCGTGGCACGCAGGCTCCGGCCCCACCTGTGGTCTCCGCAGGCAGCGCAAGGTTGTCCTCCTTCCCCAGGTGGGCCAGCAGTTCCATGGGGGGCTGAGCCTCCTCCGGCTGGTACATGGCACTGATGTAGTTAGAGAAGATGTTGCTGATTTCACAGGATCCCGCCATAAAGCTCTCTGCCAAGAGATTGCACCTGTCAGCATGACTCCAGCCAGCGCAGCCTGCGGGATACAGACCTTCCCGAGCCGGGACCTGAACCCTGGGCTGGGTACAGCCTGGGAGCACGGAGCCCGCCCCAGCCCCACGGCAGGGACGGGGTTACAGCGAGCAGTCTGTGCATCTCCACGGTTCCCTAGAGCAGCACCCCGATTGCCCCTTCTGGTGCCTCAGGCCCAGGGTCCTCTGCGATCCAGGACAGCTGGGATCAGAGCCCAGCCTGCAGATTTCTAGCTGGCGTGAATCGTCATCATGTCAAAAAAGGTCAAGCCCTCACTGGACCATTATCAAGCACCCTATGTTCCTTGGGCCCATTGCTGACCTTCCGCTGTAAAAGGGAACAGAGACAGACTTCCCCTGGGCTGGAGGCTGCATCCCAACCAGCTTGGCGCTTTCAGCAAGCTGCTGATTGAGCACCAGGATGAGAACAAGCAGCTGTCGCTGATTCCAAGGCCTCCTTCCATCCAGGCTGTAAGTCTGATAGCACCTGGCCAGGAGGAAGGGGATGTGCAGTGGGGCCGGGGTGGATGGGACTTGGAGTCTCCTGCTTAGCAGGTTCATCGCATTGTCATTTGCAGAGAGCTGCGGTTTGGCTGCTCCACCGGGAAAGAGGCCATATGAAAATTCGGTCATCACTACTCACCCCATGGCCCCATCTCCCAAAGCACCCCAGTCCCCGTGCAGCGCAGGGGCGCCCGGCCAGCCACACTTGCTCCCACCCACCGGCTCCCCAGATGCCGGTGTCCTCAGCCCAGTCCTCGAACCCAGCCTTAAATGACCCAGAGAAGCGACTGTCCCGGCATCACCAGGCCTGCCCGGGCGTGAAAGCTGGCGAGCAGGAATGCTGGTACTCACCTGCCTCAGCCCAGGGCAGCGGAGGTCTGTGCGGGTGCTTTCTACCCCTAGTGCCCAAAGGGCTTGTGGCACATTTGGCCAACAGTGGCTGGCAAATAAGGAGCAGCATCCCCCAGCGAGCGCAGGGTGCACGAACACCTCCACCCTCAGCGAAGTGTAACAGCACCTTTAAAGCACGGAGCACAAAGGCTTTGGTACCTACCACAGTGCCCCCCAGCAGCAGCAGCAGTTAATCCACAGGCAGCGAAGGGAGGTGGAAATACTCCAGGTGCACCCACTGGCTTCTACCCACTACTCATCTGTGCCTGAGCCCTTAGCGCCTACCCCTATAGGCGGCCCCTCCCGGGTACCTCGCCTTATATAGCGTGTCTGCGGTAACATGATCTCACGGCTCTAGGGGAATTCCTAGCCCAAGTATTCAAGCTCCCAGCTCCATCGGATTTGCATAATAGGTGCCACTGGCCCCATGCCAGTGCTTTCTTGCCGGGAAATCAGGGCTGGCCAGTTTAATGATTGTCAAAGCCCTTGCCCAGCCTGTGCCAGCGTCTCACCCCTCACCATGTTTTTCTCTCTTTCTAATCTCACGTGTTTGTTTGCTCACAAAAGCAGGTTAATTGGCCACCTCCTCCCTGCCAGGAATAGCAGCCATGTAAGGGGCTGGTGTGCCAGCCGGGCCTCTCCCTGCCAGGAGCTCAGCACAGGGTGAAGGGGGCAGCTGGCCAGACAAACCTGTACTCTGGCCCCCACCAACAATATGCAGCTCCCCTTGGCTGAGCTAAGAACCTCAGCAACAGCTCCGGATCCCCCCAAAATCTAGAGTTCAGGTTCAGCCCAGACCTCGTAAGTGACCCCTCTAAAATGGGCACTGCACCGTCTGGAGTGGAATCACACCAGGCCATGAGAGAAGGGGCCTGTTCGCCGCTTGGCCAGCTTGATGCAGCGACAGCGCCTCCAGAGCCAGGGCAGCGCCACTGGGCAAGACAGGCCCTAAGCCTCCCCAAGCCAGGCCCAGAGCTGGGCTGGGTCCTGGGGGGCAGCTGATTTGACCAGAGAATGGTGTAAATCGGGCGATGGGAAGAGAGGATTCTCCTTATTCTGCTGCTTCCGATGTGTGCATGGATTTATTTCTGACCAGCTGTGGCTGGGGTGGGGGTCCCTCCTGCCCATTCCCACCCCTCCACTTCCCAGGCGCTGGAGAGGGCTGTTTGTCCCAGCCCTGCCAAAGTCAGTGGCATCTTGCTCACACTCACACACGACCAGGCTGCAGTGGACAGGCAGGGGATTCTTTACTGAGGCTGCAGGTCACGGATGGATCCCGTGGTTCTCTCCAGCTCCCAGCCTGCACTACCTGGTGTCGCCACACATAGGCTGAATCCTGGCCTGGAAGGGACGGCTGAGTGTGCGACAACACATATGTGTACACCCAGATGTGGCACAATGTGCACACACACATACACACACGCACTACAGCGCTCTCACACTGAGCGCTGCACCATTTGTAACCCTGAAAAGTCAACGTTTCCAGGTGGCCTGAGTTTAGCCCCCGCTGTGGCTGTGAACAGCCCACCTAACCGGCTGCTCCAGTCACAGGCATTTCACACCTCCGCCCAGTGACGTCACACCCGGTTACCCCACTTCTGGGAAAGTTGCCATGGCCTCGGTGTTACCTGGGCCTGTGACGCCATCCAAGAGGCAGCAGGTCAAGCTGGCTAATGACCCAGCCTAATTTCATTGTTCTTCAGGACAGTCATTAGTGCATTGTGTATGACGGGGATGCCGCCCGGCCTTTTGCTTTCTGGGGACTACATCTTAACGCATGGAGGCTCCCGCTGTGCACCCCCCAGCTCCACGCCTCTCCTGGAGGCTTAGCTGCAGGCTTCGCGCCGTTTGCCTGCACCTGACAGTGAGACAGTTTTGGCTGAAGAGGCTGACGGCACAACTAGGGTGAGATGTTATTCCTCGTCAATGGCATTTCAATCGCCCCAGCCCCTGTGTCATAGACTCGTAGAATATCAGGGTTGGAAGGGACCTCAGGAGGTATCTAGTCCAACCCCCTGCTCAAAGCAGGGCCCTCAGTATCCCTCTCTTACAACTGAGGTTCAGCTAACCCAGTACCTAGCTCCTAGACCATCCTTCCTACCCTTTCACCCAAGAGTCCCAAACCAGCTTATAAACTGCCCCTGCCCCACCAAGATCACTCCCCTCCACTGCTGAAATGCAGCCCCCTCGGGGCAGAATGTGGCAGCTGTTTCATGGGGCACAGCAGCCCCAGGCAGCACGGGGCGGGGAGTTGAAATTGCAGGGCTTTCTCGCAGCCCTGCTCTCAGGATGCGACCCGGAGGGAAACATACCCCATTATATAATCCCCGCACTCCCCTGCCTCAAATCCAACTTGCCCCACAGGTCCGAGCTGGAGAAGCCGCTTTTGTCCCAGCATAGCCTGGAGCCTGCCCAGGAACTGAGCTCCAAAGTTCCCCTGGGATTGACTCAGAGAGCAGCAGTGACCAGACGTGGTGTTATCTCTGCCCCACTCACACCTGTACACCTGCAGGACAACAGGTGCATCTGACACACAAGCCCAGGACCTCATTGCCCTCTGGTGGCCAAGTCTGGCATAGCATCCTTTTGGGGGCACCCTTAGCAGCCACCTGGACTTAAAGGGGGTGATTTGTACAGTGTGGAAAATGTGCCTCCAGATGAGGCAGCCGAGCACCCCAAGAGGCATTGCCACTGCAAAGGGCTGTTTGTGCAGGCAGAGGCCGGTTTGCAGAGGCTGCTGACTGTGTGTTCGAGCCGGAGGATACCGATGCCTGTCAGCAGGTTTCGAAATGTGTTTCCAGTCTGCCGTGGAACAACAACAAAAGCTTTCCGAGGAATTGCCTCAGGGGAGAGGGGTACGTGGCCAGAGCCGGGTGGTGAGGGCGCCGTTGGGGTAGCCCTGCTCTGGACCTTGCTCAGGAGTTCTAGCTCCAGTTGGCCTGTGTGTAATTGAACTTTTAGCCACAGGACTACGCTCCTCCCTGCACAAAGCCAGGTTCCCAGTCCCTAGGATCCCTGGTAGGAGCAGGGCCCCCGTTCCCATACCTTTCCCCCGCCCGTGGCTGTTTGCTACAGAAGACCGTTAGGAGGCGCTGGGCCCACTTTTTCAAGCCTTTCCTTGTAACCGTGAGGGCTAGAAATGGGACTTTTATTTAAAAAATGCAAGCTGAGTGTCTTATGAAATCACAGGACTCCAGGAGCTGGGCCTTGAAGGACCCCCGCCCCCCAAATAGCACAAGGCTCATGATACAAAGCAAGGCTGGACTGCTCTCGCTCTCCCCAAACTAGGGGGGGTGATAGCTGAGCCCTCCCGGGCAATGTTCCCCAACTCTGCAGCGCACTGCTGCCTGCAGTCTGTCAGAGCGGTGCAAGACATGCATGCTGACTCAAGGCTTTTAGCATAGCTGGGGTTTATTGGTGGAGGGTGGGGGAAGGGGAGGAGCGGGTGAGATGGAGGGTGGGGAGGCAGGGGGGTGCCCAGGACAAGCTGATCGATTGGCAGGTTCATTTGGAAGATTTCGTGTTCTCACCTAGCCGGGCTGAGCTTGGTGCTGACAGGATGGATCCAGCCGGGAGGCTGCTAAGAGCAGCACTGTGCGTGAGACCTGACAGTGTGTGTGTGTGAGAGAGAGACCTGGGCGGGGAGGGGTATGTGTGTGTGTAATCTGGAGGGGTGTATGTGTGACCCAGCAACACAGTTGTGTGTGTGTGTGTGTGATGCAGGAAGGCAGTTGTATATGTGTTTGACCTGATAGGGCAGGTGTGTGAGACCCAGTGGGGCAGGTGTGTGTGTGCGAGAGACAGAGAGAGAGAGAGAGAGAGAGAGAGAGCGATGTCATGGCCTCCAGCACTTTGTCCTCGAGAACGTCCCACAGTGGGCTGTGCGAGGCTGGTGCTAATTGTTCCCTGGGGCGGCCAATGAGGGCAGCACCGTGCACGCTGCCGGGAAGCCTCGTCCCTGAGCAGTGGGCTGTCGCTGAGCCATGCTGCAAGCCGCCCGTCACTTCCAGTGCCTGACTGTGGTGAGGGAGTGTCCCGGCCCCTCTCTTCTGGGAGCTTTCTGGGCAAGCTGCTCTCCCGGGTGTCCCACCTCCTGCCAGCCAATGGTGCTGTCGGCTCTCGCTCCGGCTGGACCATCTATCCCATGTGCCTCTCTTGCAGGACAATCATGGAGCCTGTGCGCGGACCTGGCAGTTGCTCAAAGCAGGACCTGCCAGACTTTCTAAGGCATGGGTTGGCTCTGCCATCGAGGCTGGCACTCAGGAGGCCTGTGTGACCCTGGCATGTCCCTCAGTTCACTCAATCCCTTCGCTAAAGCCTTTCCCAAATCCCGCTGAGCTCACCTCCCCTATAACAGCTTGTGGCAGTGAGTTCCACAGGCTGGTAATCAACTAAGATTGGTGAGAGGAGCCAGACGATCCATGAGCTGGAAGTCACAGCACAGCGCAGACATTGCCGTGGTGGGCGTGGGCTCCTGGGCGTGGGGACAGACTCAGCGGAAAGCATCATCTCTGCCCCCAGCCTTTGGTGTGGCTGAGAGATCAGACATGCTGAGCAGAGCCACTCCAGGCTGGGCACCCTGGAGGCTGTGCCAGTATCAATGTGGGCACAGCCACAGGCAGGGGAGATGGGAGCATAGGCTGCAGAATGTCGCATGACCAGTCAGCTCAGGATACCATGGGTGTGTGGGCATCACACCCTGCTCACTGTCTGTCTAATGGCTGGTCCCAGGGACTAGGACAGCCAGCTGCTCATTCAGGCACACCCCGGCAAGCTCCTCTCTAGCTTGTGAGAGGAGGCCTGTGTTTCTGGCCCTGAAGGGCCAGGGTTCGAATCCTGCTAGGGCCTATCTTTGTGCAGAGGTGGTCTGTTACAGATGCTGATTCTAGCTAGTTGGCTGCTGCTAACCTGCTCCAGGCAGGATGGGCCTGAGTGCTTGGGCCTAGAGATCACCCCCTGCTGTGCCACTGACTTCAGCACAGACCTGCCAGCTAGGGGACACCTGCCGTGCTCGTGGGCCCAGCTGCACCCAGGGCTGAGTGGGAATTTCCGTGCTGGGGAGATCAGCCACACCCCCTTGGCAGAGCCGCTGGCTCCCTGGAATGCAGGAGAACCAGCCCCATGCCCCAGGGTGCTGAATGCTCCTGTTCACTGCTCCTCCCTAACCAGCCAAGTCACACACCCACGTGGGGAACTGCCCTTGCCTTTCCAAACAACGTCCTGCTGGGAAGAGGGCAGGCTACTCCCAGGAGGAAATGCACCCAAAATCCAACACCCCAACACATGTGGCCTCTGGTCAGCGGTTCTCAACCTGCAGCCTGTGAGCTGCATGCAGCCCAATTAGCACACAGCTGCGGCCCCATGTTTGTGCTAAAGGCTGCTGGGCCGCGTGGCAGGGGTCTGGGGTCGGGGCTGCCACTCAGCCCCACGCAGCTGGGTTCAGGGTCCCTGCCACCCCCCACCCAGGGCTCTGCTCATGGCCTCACTCTGTGGAGGGGTCTCTGGGCAGGAGGTGCTGGGCATAGAGGTCTGTGGGAAGGTTCGGGGGGGGGGAGGGGAGCGCTGTGGTTCTCAACCTGCAGCCCACATAACACATTGTAGGCAGCAGCCCACAATGATAAATAGATAGAGAACCACTGTGTGACTTACCATCCGCTGGGATGAGCTCAGATGGCGCTACCCAAGGAAATGCCCTGTCTCTGGGTTAATCTGGTGCAGCTCAGAGGGTGCACCATGCACCTCCCATCACTAAGGCCCCATCTTTCAGTGGCCCCCTTGGGATGGCATGTCTAGTGCTTAGAGCAGGTGATGGGGTGTCAAAAGGCCTATTTTAGGCAACCTTGGGCAAGTCCTAGCCCTTCTACATGACTCAGTTTCCCCATCTGTATCACCTATCTTGCTGTGGCTTGGGAAGCTCCTTAACTCACTGCATGGCACACGCTTTGAGATCCTTGATCAGCCTGCAGTTCCCATCCACCATTCCCATGGCAGTGAACACCTGAAGGCCTTTCCCGGGAGAGATTTCTGCCTCTGGAGCTGCTCGGCTGGGATTCAAACTGTCAGCACTGGAAAGGGGCCAGCACAGCCCCCCAGGAGCTCTTCAGCCAACCTGAGCCCATCCCCAGCCCTGGGGCCAGGGATCCCGAGTCCCAGAGATCACAGAGCAAAGGCTAGGCGCTGAAATAACCTTGACACTGAAACTGACAAGGGTGGATGCAGAGCCAGACTGCACACCCATCGCACAAGTGGCTCCCCTCAGAAGTTCCCAGTGTGGAGGTCCAGCATTGGGTGAATCGGGGGCAGCTGCCTGGGGACAGGACCTGGACACAGCCCTGCAAGGAAGCAGATCCTGCTGCTGCCCACAGTGCAGAAAGCTGATGGGCCAGGCCGGACGGTGCCCAGGGATGTGGGGTTGGGTGTGCTTGTGACGAAGTGGGAGGGTTCTTATTGTTTCCTCTGAATACTGTGTGTGTGTGCCTCAGTTTCCCCTATGCATTTCTTAAGTCTCCAGTGTGCATAAATAGCCGACACTCTGTATCCTAGCAACAAATGGCTGGGGCCCTTCCCCCCTGCAAAGGAATAGCTAAAGGTGAACAAAGAGATCAGGTGTCCTCCTGCCCTGGGAAAGAGACAAAGGCCAGAAAGGAGGAGCTGGAGGGGGTTTCAGTTTAGAGCTGGCTGGGGATGGAAAGTGAGGGGAGACAGGCCCCCGAATGGACCCAGCTGAGGGGTTCTGTTCTCAGTACCTACAAGCTCTGTTTTAGACCGTGTTCCTGTCATCTAATAAACCTCTGTTTTACTGGCTGGCTGAGAGTCACATCTGACTGCGAAGTGGGGGTGTGGGACCCTGCCTGGGTGGACTCGCTGTGGGAAGCGCACAGAGGGGCAAAGGATGCTGAATGCTCCAAGGTCAGATCCAGGAAGATGGAATCATAGATCATTAGGGTTGGAAGGTTCCTCAGGAGATCATCTAGTCCAACCCCCTGCTCAAAGCAGGACCAATCCCCAAATGGCCTCCTCAAGGATTGAACTCACAACCCTGGGTTTAGCAGGCCAATGCTCAAACCACCAAGCTATCCCTCCCCCCTAAGCCGTGTGAGCTCCTTGCCCTGAAGACAGTCTGCTCCAAGGGAGAGGAGACTTCACCAGAGTCCTGACTGGCTTTGTAGGGAGCAGTTCCAGAGTATCGCCCGGGGACTCCGTGACAGCGCTGTGTACAGATGCTTCTCTGTCATTGTACGGCGCAGGGTGGGGGCATTCAGTGGGACGGGGCTCGGTGATTAGACGAATGAATCTTCTCATGCCTGGATCCAAACAAACCTGTGCTCACAGCGGGTGCTGTGTCAGTCACCACCTGCCACGTGGCCCTGCTCCTCACCCCGCGCCTCTGCCAGGGCGCAAGGGACAGGCCTGGGGGCACAGGCCAGTGGAGACTCAAAGCAGGGGTCACTTGGCTGCCCCGTGCTAGCCCCTGATAGGCAGGCTGGTGCTGCTCGCAGCCCTTTCAGCACAGTGCCCAGCGAAGCAGGGGCAGCATTTGATAGGGATACCAATGCTGCCTGCCCTGCACTTTTAAACATGTCCAGGGGCCACCTCTGCTGGCCCTTGCCTTTGCCGCACCCCTGCTATGGCAGAGGTGACTGGAGTAGCTCCTGGCTTTACTTTAGCAAAGCTTTTGATACGGTCTCCCACAGTATTCTTGCCAGCAAGTTAAAGAAGTCTGGGCTGGATGAATAGACTATAAGGTGGATAGAAAGCTGGCTAGATGGTCGGGCTCAATGGGTAGTGATCAATGGCTCCATGTCTAGTTGGCAGCTGGTATCAAGCAGGGTGCCCAAGGGTCGGTCCTGGGGCCAGTTTTGTTCAATATCTTCATTAATGATCTGGAGGATGGTTTGTAGATGACACTAAACTGGGAGGAGTGGTTGATATGCTGGAGGGTAGGGATAGGTTATAGAGGGACCTAGACAAATTAGAGGATTGGGCCAAAAGAAATCTGATGAGGTTCAACAAGGACAAGTGCAGAGTCCTGCACTTAGGACAGAAGAATCCCATGCACTGTTACAGACTAGGGACCGAGTGACTAGGCAGCAGTTCTGCAGAAAAGGACCTGGGGTTACAATGGATGAGAAGCTGGATATGAGTCACTGCCCTTGTTGCCAAGACGGCTAATGGCATTTGGGGCTGTATAAGTAGGAGCATTGCCAGCAGATAGAGGGATGTGATCGTTCCCCTCTGTTCGGCACTGGTGAGGCCTCATCTGCAGTACTGTGTCCAGTTTTGGGCCCCACACTACAAGAAGGATGTGGAAAAATTGGAAAGAGTCCAGCGAAGGGCAACAAAAATGATTAGAACAGAAGTACTTGTGGCACCTTAGAGACTAACAAATTTATTTGAGCATAAGCTGTTGTGGGCTACAGCTCACTTCATCGGATGCATAGACTGGAACATACAGCAAGAAGATATTTATACATACAGAGAACACGAAAAGGTGGAAGTAGCCATACCAATTGTAAAAGGCCAATCAATTGAGATGAGCTATCATCAGCAGGAGAAAAAAAACCGTTTGAAGTGATAGTCGAGATGACCCATAGAAGGTGTGAGCATACTTAACATGGGGAAATAGATTCAATTAGTGTAATGACCCAACCATTCCCAGTCTCTGTTCAAACCTAAATTAATTCAAGTTCAGCAGTCTCTGTTTGGAGTCTGTGTTTGAAGTTTTTTTGTTGTAAAATTGCCGCCTTCAAGAACTTCAAACACATAATCCAAAGAGACACTGCTGAACTTGAATTAATATGCAAATTAGATACAATTAACTTAGGTTTGAACAGAGACTGGGAATGGTTGGGCCATTTGTCACAGAGTCCCTGGGTGATGCTCTGGAACTGCTCCCTACGAAGCCAGTCAGGACTTTGGGGAGCCTCCTCTCCCTTGGAACAAACTGTCTTCAGGGCAAGAAGCTCACATGGCTTCCACCTTCCTTGGTCTGATCTTGGAGCATTCAGCATATGCCCCTCTGTGCGCTTCCCACAGCGAGTCCGCCCAGGCAGGGTCCTGGGGAAGCCAGAGGCCCTGCACGCACCACCACATCGCAGTCAGACGTGACTCTTAGCCAGCCAGTAAAACAGAGGTTTATTAGATGACAGAAACACGCCCTAAAACAGAGCTTGTAGGTACAGAGAATGGGACCCCTCTCAGCCGGGTCCATTCTGGGGCCCAGCGAGGCAGACAACCCCATCTGCCCTCACTTCCCATCCCCAGCCAGCTCCAAACTGAAACCCCCTCCAGCCCCTCCTTCTCTGGCCTTTGTCTCTTTCCAGGGCCAGGAGGTCACCTGACCTCTTTGTTCACCTTCAGCCATCCCCTTGCAGGGGGGAAAGGCCCCAGCCATTTGTTGCCAGGAGACAGAGCGTCGGCCATTTATGCACACTGGAGACTTAAGAAATGCATAGGGGAAACTGAGGCACCTACACAGTATTCAGAGGAAACATTAGGAAGAAAACCAAGAAAGAAGAAGTGGGACCACTTAAAACTGTAAACGGAGTGGAGATTAAGGATAAGCTAGGCATGGCACAATATCTAAACGAATATTTTGCCTCGGTCTTTAATGAGGCTAATGAAGGGCTTAGGAATAGTGGCAGAGTGACTGATGGGAATGAAGGTGCGGGGTTGGAAATTACAGTATCCGAGGTAGAAGCCAAACTTGAACAGCTTAACGGTAGTAAATCCGGCAGCCCGGATAATCTTCATCCTAGAATATTAAAGGAATTGGCGAGTGAAATTGCAAGCCCGTTAGCGATAATTTTAAACAAATCTCTAAACTCGAGGGTTGTACCATTTGACTGAAGATTAGCTAATATAGTTCCTATTTTCAAGAAGGGGAAAAAAAGTGACCCGGGTAACTACAGGCCTGTTAGTTTAACATCTGTAGTATGTAAAGTCATGGAAAAAATATTAAAGGAGAGAGTAGTTACGGACCTTGAGGTCAATGGCAATTGGGACAAATTACAACATGGTTTTACGAACCATGGGTGCCAAACCAACCTGATCTTCTTTGAGAAAGTAACAGATTTTTTAGACAAGGGAAATGCAGTGGATCTAATATATCTTGATTTCAGTAAGGCGTTTGATACGGTACCGCATGAAGAATTACTGGTTAAATTGGAAAAGATGGGGATTGAAATGAAAATCCAGAGGTGGATAAGGAACTGGTTAAAGGGGAGACTGCAGCGGGTCGTATTGAAAGGTGATCTGTCGGGTTGGAGCGAGGTTACCAGTGGAGTTCCTCAAGGTTCGGTTTTGGGTCCGATCTTATTCAATCTATTTATCACTGACCTCGGAACCAAAAGTAGGAGTGGGCTGATAAAGTTTGCGGATGACACGAAGTTGGGCGGTATTGCCCATTCGGAGAAGGATCGGGATATCCTCCAGGGAGATTTGGATGACCTTGTAAACTGGAGTATTAGTAATAGGATGAAATTCAATAGTGAGAAGTGTAAGGTTATGCATTTAGGGATGACTAACAGGAATTTTAATTATAAGCTGGGGACGCACCAGTTGGAAGTAACGGAAGAGGAGAAGGACCTCGGAGTCCTGGTTGATCGCAGGATGACTATGAGTCGGCAATGTGATGTGGCCGTTAAAAAAGCTAATGTGGTCTTGGGATGCATTAGGCGAGGTATTTCTAGTCGAGATAAGGAGGTGCTAGTCCCGTTATACAAGGCGTTGGTGAGACCTCATTTGAGTACTGTGTACAGTTTTGGTCTCCCATGTTCAAGAAGGATGAATTCAAACTGGAATGGGTACAAAGAAGGGCCACTAGAATGATCCGAGGAATGGAAAGCCTGTCGTATGAAAGGAGACTTGAGGAGCTCGGTTTGTTTTCCTTAACCAAAAGAAGGTTGAGAGGAGATATGATTGCTCTCTTTAAATATATCAGAGGGATAAATACCAGGGAGGGAGAGGAATTAATTCAGCTCAGTACTAATGTGGACACGAGAACAAATGGATATAAATTGGCAGTCGGGAAGTTTAGGCTTGAAATTAGATGAAGGTTTCTAGCCATCAGGGGAGTGAAATTCTGGAACAGCCTACCGAGGGAAACAGTGGGGGCGAAGGACCTCTCTGGCTTTAAGATTAAGCTTGATAAGTTTATGGAGGGAATGGTTTGATAGGATAACGTGATTTAGTCAATAGGTCAATAACGTATGCCACTGGTAATTAGTACCGAGGGTCAATGTTGGGATATTGAAAGTCTTTTTCCTGAGTGTCTGGCTGGAGAGTCTTGCCCGCATGCTCGGGGTTCAGCTGATCGCCATATTTGGGGTCGGGAAGGAATTTTCCTCCAGGGTAGATTGGCAGTGGCCCTGGAGGTTTTTCACCTTCCTCCGCAGCATGGGGCAGGGGTCGCTTGCTGGAGGATTATCTGCTACTTGAAGTCTTTAAATCAGGATTTGGGGACTTCAACAGCTGAGTCAAGGGAGAGAATTATTTCAGGAGTGGGTGGGTCAGCTTTTGTGGCCTGCATCTTGCGGGAGGTCAGACTAGATGATCATAATGGTCCCTTCTGATCTTAAGTTCTATGATTCTATGATTAAGAACAGTCCCACTTCGTCACACCATTACACTAATTGAATCTATTTCCCCATGTTAAGTATCCTCACACCTTCTATGGGTCATCTCGATTATCACTTCAAACGTTTTTTTTCTCCTGCTGATGATAGCTCATCTCAATTGATTGGTCTCTTACAGTTAGTATAGCTACTTCCACCTTTTCATGTTCTCTGTACATATAAATATCTTCTTGCTGTATGTTCCAGTCTATGCATCCAATGAAGTGGGCTGTAGCCCACGAAAGCTTATGCTCAAATAAATTTCTTAGTCTCTAAGGTGCCACAAGTACTCCTGTTCTTTTTGCGGATACAGACTAACACGGCTGCTACTCTGAAACCTAAAAATGATTAGGGGGCTGAAGCACATGACTTATGAGGAGAGGCTGAGGGAACTGGGATTGTTTAGTTGGCAGAATAGAAGAATGAGGGGGGATTTGATAGCTGCTTTCAACTACCTGAAAGGGGGTTCCAAAGAGGATGGATCTGGACTGTTCTCAGTGGTGGCAGATGACAGAACAAGGAGTAATAGTCTCAAGTTGCAGTGGGGGAGTGTATCTATTGGGTTTCCGGGAAACTGGGCGGGCAGAAGCCCGCCCAATGCTAAAGGATCCTTCCCCCCCACCAGCCTAAGGGGAAGATCTAAAGGACCTCAGAAACCCACTAATTTCGGGGGACAACTAATAAAAGAACAGGAACAGGAGTGCGGTCAAAGGGTCATAAGAAGGGAGCCTGACGGGGACACCAAGCAGAGAACCCCGGACAGTGCCCACTGTTCCTCGAAGGCGTCAAGGGAGCCAGCGGACACCGCCCAGAGGAACTCCGCTTGGAGACGTGAACGGACTAAGGATCAGAACCAAGCCCCACAGTCGCAGGAGTCTCTGTTGGCCAACCTCCCCTCCCTGGTCGCGTAGATGGCCATTTTTGCCAGGGCGAGGAGGAGGTTGACCAGGAGTGCAGTGGGGGAGTGTAGTGGGGCGGTCACCCGCTCCTGCCTGGAAGGGCTTGAAAGCAGCCCGGGAGAGGGCTGTGGCAGAGAAAAGCTGGGCTGATGGGGAAAGCAGCCACAGCTGTAGCCAGTGCAATCAGGGCCCAGCTGGCCCTTATAAGAGGGCAGTGGGCCAGAAGCACAGACAGTCTCTTTCTGCCTTCAGAGAGAGAGAAGGGCCTGGCTGCTGGGAAGCTCAGGGTGCCTAGACTGAGGCAGGGCTGGGGAGCTCCAGGCTGGCAACTCCCCGGGCTGCAGGGCCTTGTCCAAGGCCCCATAGAGGCACTGGGTTGCAGAGAGAGGCAGCAGGTCCAGACCCAACCTTGCCTATGATCAGCGGCTGACACTGCAGTCTGCCCCAGGGTGTGGGGGCTAGTTGGTGACTGGCAGTAGCCTACAACTGAGGTGAGGTGGGGATAGGGGGTGGGGGTTCCCTGGGGAGTGGAGACCCTGAGACTGAGGGATATATGGCCAGGGGGCAGCACCCCAGATAATGGGGCACCGGGTCCGGGAGGGACATGGGGGCCGAGCGGTAAGGCAGATCACCGGCCTACAGAGGGCACTCTGTAAGCTGGATGAGCTGATTCCTGACAGAGACCAGCAGGAGGCGCCGCTGCAGTGAGTCCCACATGCTTACAGGGAGGTCTAGGTTGGCTATTAGGAAAAATTTTCACTAGCAGGGTGGTGAAGCACTGGAATGGGTTACCTAGGGAGGTGATAGAATCTCCTTCCTTAGAGGTTTTTAAGGCCTGGCTTGACAAAGCCCTGGCTGGGATGATTTAGTTGGGGGTTGGTCTAGATGACCTCCTGAGATCCCTGCCAACCCTGATATTCTATGACCCCCCCCCCCCAGCAGCTGGCTGGGCCTTGGCTGGGCAGGCAGCCCCCGGGTGCTGATGCTGTCCTGCTAGCTCTCACCTGCCCCTGCTGCAGGAGTCCTGTCCAAGCACCATGAGCAATGTGCTCCATGCAATTTGGGGTGGAAAGAGGGCACCTCCTCTGCACAGTGCCCTGTAGCTGAGGGAAAGAGGCCCTGAGCTACCGACATCCAAGGGAGCATCAGCTCTTGTCCCAGCTTTTCTGTGAGCTGCTCTGAGCCCTTCACATTAACCAAGGCCATAGACTGCTACCCGTGGGGAGGCAACTATGGCTCACCTCAGAGCTTGCACAGGGTCACAGCATCAGAGCTTGGGACAGAACCCAGAGACCTGACCTAAGGCAGCCAAACCTCAGCCACACCCTTTCAGGAGGAGCATGCCAAACTATGTGCTTGTGCAACCCACACTAACACAGCATGGCTCTCTCGCACCCCCTAGCGGCTACAGCAAGTAGAGAGGTTTATGAATCTGTGACTACCTCTATACAGGGCTGTTTAGCTCAATCACATCCTTCCCGCTTGCTGGCCGGTGAGCTACAGCACAGCCTTGGGCAGAACTTGGCTGGGCTCCCTGGCCCAAAGGGGACAGGTTAGATGTTGCTTGTGGCAGTTCCGTCAGGATTAATAGCACTGGACTATGCTGGGAACTAGGAAATCAGTGCCAGGGTCCCCCAGACACCTCCATTTCCCCTAATAAACCAGCCATCATAACTAACCACCCAGCCCAACCACTCCAGCTCCCCCCAGCCCATGCCACTGAAGACATCAGAGTCAGGATGGGGCAGAGGGGGATTTATGGCAGCTTCTTAGGGTTGTCCCCTGCTAGTTTTTCTCCTGCCTTGCTGGCCATGGGATGTAATGTGCTGGGCTTTTCACTTTGTGCACTTGGCTGCACATGCAGCAACCGTAACTACTGGCTGTGCCCATCGTGGCTGGGGGCCTGTCACAGCCTGGCTGGCACCCAGGTCCCACTCTGCATACAGGCAGCGTGCCAGCTGCTGAAGCCATGTGGCTCCTCTTGGCACCAGGGACCGTCCGGGAAGCAGGACAGACCCATCAGCTGAAGGCAAGGCTCCCCAGCAGGGAGGCTAGGGTAAGGAGCAAGGTGAGGAAGGCAGGGGCTCCTGGGAGAGGATGGTAGGGGGCTCCCTCAAGGGCCGAGGCTCCTGGGACGGGGTGGGCACTCACAGGCAAGGGGTCAGGCTAATGGGGAGAGAGGAGGGTCAGGCCATGGCACAGGGTCACAGCCAGTGGCTGGTTTCTCTGTGCCTCAGAGGTGGCAACCCTACTGCCCCAGGAACAGTTAGCAAAGCATGGAGCCCTGAGGGCCGAGGCATCGTGCCAGGCCATGGCTCTCTGCCACTGTCCCCTCCCTCCACCCAGGCCACAGGCCTGTGAGAGAAGAAGCTAATAAAATATCCAGTTGGGGGCTTAGCCCCACCCCTGGGAGAGCCACTGACGGCCTATGAACCCACAGGGCTGGGCCCATGGACGAGCAGCACTGGACACATCATGCCAGGCCATGGGCACCACCTGCTGGCCACAACAGAGCACAGCAATAACCTACGCTGCTGTGTGCACCTGGGCACAGGCACGTCGAGCTGGCTGTGCCAGGCCCTGCCTGCACCAGGCTGGCTGGGGAGTGCTAGCAGGGCCCAGAGCCTAGGGCACTGGGCAAGGGGAACAGAACTCCCAGCTCTGGTATGGCCAGGCCCAACTGCCCTGGGAGAGCAAAGATGCTGCGCACCACAGCTGACCTTGCTCAGAGCCAGGCCCTGCTGATGTCACAGTCCCACAGCAGGTGCCCCAGCTGTGGGGCACTCTCCTCCCATCCCAAGCATCACCGCTGTGTAGGCTGGGCCCCTTCTGCCCCAGGCGCCTGGTCAGCCTTCCCGGAGCCAGGTGGGGAGGGAGGTTGGAGCCACTCCTGCACACGCAGCCTGAGAGCCTTGGGGAAGAGGCGGGCGAACTCCTCCGGTGGCCTTGGAAAAGCTCCGTGGAGAGAAAACAGCTTGGTAGCCAGGTCAGTTTAATGAGCCAGGGCTGCTGAGGTCCTGTCCCTGCCTGATTTCCCCTCAGCTTTGCACCAGGCTCATTAACTGGCCATGGTGCAGGGGGAGCATCCCACTCTACGGGGGCTCACTCGTATGCTTGGCTGAACACTGGCAGCTACACCCAAGGCACGGCCCATCGCTGCTGCACAGCCCCTCACTCAATCAGCCACAAAACCACAAGGCCAAGACGGAGCCTGGCTTCTCTCAGCACGGCAACTAGATCACTGGGCCAGGGATCACAGTAAGAACCAGTCCCACACCCACTCGCTGAGTGTCTGGGGGGAGTGGGAGGGGAAGGTTTCCCTACTGGAGTGTGGCATTGCCAGAAATCGGTGATCCTTCCTTCCAGCTGTACTAATAGTAAATGGGCAGATGGTCTGAATCCATATCCCCCCACCACTGAGCCCCGCGTCATGGTGGATGCTCAGCGCATCCCCAGCATTTCCCTTGCACTGCTGGGCGCAGGCCTGAAATTGCCCTGACCCTTCTCCTCGGCTGCATCCAAACCAGAGTGCACCAGCTCCCCTTGGGCCCATCAGCCTGGGGCTCCTTCCCCTGACGCAAGCGCCTCAAACCTCAGGGCCTGATCAACTACAATAAAAGGAGCAATTGAGTGACACTGAGGGGCTTTGCCAGCCTCTGGCAAATGCAGAGCCGCCCAGGGCAGGGAGGAAACTAGATTGACCGGGGGAAGGAGACCAAAGCCCCGAGGTAAGTGGGGAAGTGGGATATCAGGAGAAAGCACAAGTAGGTGAGTGCAAGAGGGGATGGCTCCAGCCCCATACTGGGACACCAGGACTATCAGTGAGTTATCTTACATGCCTATACACAAATGCAAGAAGCCTGGGGAACAAGCAGGGAGAACTAGAAGTCCTGGCACAGTCAAGGAATTATGATGTAATTGGAATAACAGAGACTTGGTGGGATAACTCACGTGATTGGAGTACTGTCATGGATGGATATAAACTGTTCAGGAAGGACAGGCAGGGCAGAAAAGGTGGGGGAGTTGCGTTGTATGTAAGAGAGCAGTATGACTGCTCAGAGCTCCAGTATGAAACTGCAGAAAAACCTGAGAGTCTCTGGATTAAATTTAGAAGTATGAACAACAAGGGTGATGTCGTGGTGGGAGTCTGCTACAGACCACCAGACCAGGGGGATGAGGTGGACGAGGCTTTCTTCCAGCAACTAACAGAAGTTGCTAGATCACAGGCCCTGGTTCTCATGGGTGACTTTAATCACCCCGATATCTGCTGGGAGAGCAATACAGCAGTGCACAGACAATCCAGGAAGTTTCTGGAAAGTGTAGGGGACAATTTCCTGGTGCAAGTGCTGGAGGAACCAACTAGGGGAAAAGCTCTTCTTGACCTGCTGCTCACAAACAGGGAAGAAATAGTAGAGGAAGCAATAGTGGATGGGAACCTGGGAGGCAGTGACCATGAGATGGTCGAGTTCAGGATCCTGACACAAGGAAGAAAGGAGAGCAGTAGAACAGAGACCCTGGACTTCAGAAAAGCAGACTTCGACTCCCTCAGGG
The DNA here is from genome assembly GCF_016161935.1 of Mauremys reevesii. Classification (NCBI taxonomy): domain Eukaryota; kingdom Metazoa; phylum Chordata; order Testudines; family Geoemydidae; genus Mauremys; species Mauremys reevesii. The sequence goes on along the minus strand of NC_052626.1, from coordinate 123,049,743 downwards.
AACTGATGGGCAAGGTCCCCTGGGAAAATAACATGACGGGGAAAGGAGTCGAGGAAAGCTGGCTGTATTTTAAAGAATCCTTATTGAGGTTGCAGGAACAAACCATCCCAATGTGTAGGAAGAAAAGTAAATATGGCAGGCGACCAGCTTGGCTTAACAGTGAAATCCTTACTCGTCTTAAACACAAAAAAACAGCTTACAAGAAGTGGAAGACTGGACAAATAACCAGGGAGGAGTATAAAAGTATTCCTCAGGCATGCAGGAGTGAAATTAGGAAGGCCAAATCACACTTGGAATTGCAGCTAGCCAGAGATGTTAGGAGTAACAAGAAGGGTTTTTTCAGGTATGTTAGCAACAAGAAGAAAGTCAAGGAAGGTGTGGGCCCCTTGCTGAATGAGGGAGGGAACCTAGTGACAGAGGATGTGGAGAAAGCTAGTGTACTCAATGCTTTTTTTGCCTCTGTCTTCACAGACAAGGTCAGCTCCCAGACAACTGCACTCTGCAGCACGGTATGGGGAGGAGGTGACCAGCTCTCTGTGGAGAAAGTAGTAGTTCGGGACTATTTAGAAAAGCTGGACGAGCACAAGACCATGGGGCCGGATGCACTGCATCCGAGGGTGCTAAAAGGAGTTGGCCGATGAGATTGCAGAGCCATTGGCCATTATCTTTGAAAAATCATGGCGATTGGGGAGGTCCCGGATGACTGGAAAAAAGCTAATGTAGTGCCCATCTTTAAAAAAGGGAAGAAGGAAGATCCAGGGAACTACAGGCCAGTCAGTCTCACTTCAGTCCCTGGAAAAATCATGGAACAGATCCTCAAGGAATCAATTCTGAACCACTTAAAGGAGGGGAAAGTGATCAGGAACAGTCAGCATGGATTCACCAAGGGCAAGTCATGCCTGACTAACCTAATTGCCTTCTATGATGAGATAACCAGCTCTGTGGATGAGGGGAAAGCAGTGGATGTGCTATTTCTGGACTTTAGCAAGGCTTTTGATACAGTCTCCCACAGTATTCTTGCCAGCAAGCTAAAGAAGTCTGGGCTGGACGAATGGACGGTAAGGTGGATAGAAAACTGGCTAGATGGTCGGACTCAACGGGTAGTGATCAATGGTTCCATGTCTAGTTGGCAGCCGGTATCAAGTGGAGTGCCCCAAGGGTTGGTGCTGGGGCCGGTTTTATTCAATATCTTCATTAACGATCTGGAGGATGGTGTGGACTGCACCCTTAGCAAGTTTGCAGATGACACTAAACTGGGAGGAGTGGTTGATATGCTGGAGGGTAGGGATAGGATACAGAGGGACCTAGACAAATTAGAGGATTGGGCCAAAAGAAATATGATGAGGTTCAACAAGGACAAGTGCAGAGTCCTGCACTTAGGATGGAAGAATCCCATGCACTGCTATAGACCAGGGACCGAATGGCTGGGCAGCAGTTCTGCAGAAAAGGACTAGGGGTTACGGTGGACGAAAAGCTGAATATGAGTCAACATTGTGCCCTTGTTGCCAAGAAGGTTAATGGCATTTTGGGTTGTATAAGTAGGGGCATTTCCAGCAGATCGAGGGATGTGATCATTCCCCTCTACTCAGCACTGGTGAGGCCTCATTTGGAGTACTGTGTCCAGTTTTGGGCCCCACACTACAAGAAGGATGTGGATAAATTGGAGAGAGTCCAGCGGAGGGCAACAAAAATGATTAGGTGGCTGGAGCACATGACTTATGAGGAGAGGCTGAGGGAACTGGGATTGTTTAGTCTGCAGAAGAGAAGAATGAGGGGGGATTTGATAGCTGCTTTCAACTACCTGAAAGGGGGTTCCAAAGAGGATGGATCTAGACTGTTCTCAGTGGTAGAAGATGACAGAACAAGGAGTAATGGTCTCAAGTTGCAGAGGGGGAGGTTTAGGTTGGACATTAGGAAAAACTTTTTCACTAGTAGGGTGGTGAAGCACTGGAATGGGTTACCTGAGGTGGTGGTGGAATCTCCTTTCTTAGAGGTTTTTAAGGTCAGGTTTGACAAAGCCCTGGCTGGGATGATTTAGTTGGGGATTGGTCCTGCTTTGAGCAGGGGGTTGGACTAGATGACCTCCTGAGGTCCCTTCCAACCCTGAGATTCTATGATTCTATGAAACAGAGGGAACAGCCGCTGTCTGCAAGGACACAGCAGAGCCCTGCAGAGAAATAACCCCGCTCCCCCCTGTGTCCCCACATGAAAGGAGGCAAACTGCCCAGCTTTGGCAGAGCTGCTACCACTTCCCAGGCCTGGGGCCTAGAGCTGTTCAAACCCCCACGCAGGAGCGTGATCCCCCAACCAGAACGCAGGCCAGGCCGTGGCAGGGCATGGAGTGGATGAGCCCTACCAGTGAGTTGGAGAGGAGGGGATGCTGTGCTGGAAGATGGACAGGTGCAGCAGGGCTGGGGGGAAATGAGGGAGATGGGACCCAATCTGGTGGGTGAGGAGTCAGAGGGGCCCCCCTTGTGCAGGATGCATCACCCTTCCCCTCCCCCCCCGGAACTGAAAGAAAATACCCAGGTGTCAATGGGTGAATCCCCTCCCCTGCCCACTCTCCCAAGCTGTCAGACAGCACCTGGGCTCTTAGCAGGAGGCGAGGAGCAGGGGCCCCTGGGCTGACAGCCCACAGTATGCTCCCCAGCACCTGGGGGCAGGCATGCACAGGACCCAGGTCTCTACAGCCCCGAGAGACAGAAGGCCATCAGTGGCTACCAGAGCACAGCAAGGACCACCAAGGTCCCTGCCTGGTTAGGACCCCTGTGCTCTGCAGCCCGTGGGCCCTGGGATCTCACCCCCCGGCAGGGAAACACCTGCTAGTGCTTAGCATGAGGGAGAAAGCCACCTGTAGCATGGTGATTGGGTCTAGCTCACGTTGCTTTTAACATGGACCCCCTGACCCTTGAGAAGCCCCCGCCACACACCACCACGCAGCATACAAATGACAAAGCTTTTAATAAAACCAAATCTGTGCCAGTGAGCGAGGGGGCCACGAGGGTTCGCACCAGCTGGGGGACGGAGCCTCAGGCAGGCCCAGAAGCGCAGCTCCAATGGGGAGCGGCCCCCTGGATCACTGGGACGGATGCAGCAGAGCTGAGGCAGCGGCAGGAGGCCCTGCTGCCTGCGTCTCTCTGGGACAAGCCGCTAGGTCCCCCCTGGCTCCGAAGCCAGGATCTTCTTGACGTAGTTCTGGACGTTGACGTGCAGCTGAGAGGCCGTGGCCGAGAAAGTCTCCACGGCCAGCGCTCGGGCGGACTCAGAGCCACTCCACATGGCACGGTAGATGGGGAGGGTGTATTTCTGCTTCCCCTGCAAGGTACAAATCACAAAGGCCATGAGGAGGTTAGGATCTAGAAGACACGACTGGAGCCATGAATTACAGTGCTCTGCACAGGGACCACTCTGTCACTAAGGCTGGAGAAGAGTTTCCCATAGAAACTCTGCGTTAACACGCCCACAGCTCCCTGAGACAGTCCCCCTTCCAGCCGACATCCCTCAGGCTTGGCCTCAGCCAAAAACGCTGCACACAGAAAACGTTAGCCAAATCCAAGTGTGTAACGTCCGGAAAGCGTACACGTGGGTGTGCAAACATGCATCTGGATGTGCTTGTGCAGAACCAGCTTTCCCCATGTAACAGAAACTCTAACCCACCCTCTTTTAGAAGAGGGCAACAGAAAATGGCAGGATTAGAAGAGCAAGTGACCTGGACAGTCCTTGTTCAGGACTAGCACCTTTGCAAGGCTTGCAAACAGGTTAGAAGAGTGAGAGCAGACAGAGAGGGCAGCACCTGTTTGTACAAGAACCTACAGCCCCCTCTCTCAGGCAGTTCCTAAACCCCATGAAATTCTCTGTCCCGCTCAGCCCTTCCCACACTTAAAAAAACCTGGTTGCACATAAGCACTGGAGTCAGGAAAATACAGTTATGGGTCCAATGGCACTTGTCCATGCTGCATGTACACCCCACTGTTTATTGCTGCGCTCTCTTCTTCAATGTGCTCTCCGTTTCTGGCCTCAATTCAGCAAAACCATTAAGCATGTGCTGACTTTAAGCAGCATGTGCTTAAATCCCACTGACTGCAAAGGGGTTTAGGGAAGTGCTTGTGGCCTTAAATGTACCCCTAAAACCAAAGAGAATGTGCAACAGGGCTCCGGGCAGAACACGGCGTTCCCCGTAACGCTGCACGCGGTGCTAAAGCAGGGCTTGGTCTTTGGTTGACGCACTCCCAGCCCCACAGAGCTGGCAACGGCATTACCCACAAACCTGGCTGTGGAGGAAGTCCTTGACTTTGCCAAACTCGGGCTCGTGGTTGTTCTTGAGGACAATCTGGCACCAGCGGAGGCGCAGCTCGGCGTTCTGCGCTTTGGAGATCTTCGGGTACATCTCACTCAGCTTCACCATGTTTGCTGGGAAGTGAACAGCAGGCGTGTCAGACCAGCCAGACTCAGACACACGGAAACTAGCATCATTCGCACTTACTTGGGTATGGTCAGCAAGAACCAGCTGAAAATGCCACTGGTTGCAACTTAGCAAAGCTGCACATACGTGGTCCAGGCACCATGTGCCTTCAAAGAGATGGCGGCAGTTTAACAGAGCACATGCCCAAGGCACGCGGAGTCAGGACATGTCACTTACGAGTCATCGAACAAAGAGATTTCCTCCACACCCCATACCAGAGACGCGAGCACGTTGCAGCCAACGGGCCTGGTGTAATCATCGCTAAGCCAAAGCAAGAGGCACTCAGCAGGTTACATCAGGCATTCAGACTCAGCAGGGGGGGAAAAGGTTCACAAGCAAAGGAGGCAATGACTGCACACACTTTACGCCCGGCTCTGGCAGCCAGAGGGACCAGAGCTCTGGAGAGATGGAGACCAGTACACAGCAGTGAACGCAGGGTGCTTGCTTGGGGGCGAAGTTCTGCTATCCTGACTTGCAATCGGTCATTTCTCTCTTTGATCCTAGGCAGGTGGCAAGGCCCCAACAAAGCCCTGCTCTTCCCTCCCCACTCAGTTATTGGAGAGATGGTGGCATCTCCCCAAAAGCAAAACTAAAGCCCAGCCACTGGACTCTCATCGTGGGACAGGTCGGGTGAACCCCCGGCTGCAGCGAGGTTGGAGGCATGTTGCCTGGCGCACGTCTCCCCACCTAGCTGACTGTACCGGAAGTCGCTGGTGCTAGTACCCAGCGTGCTTCTACACCGCAGTAGCGTTTGCATTAAGGCTTCACTGCTTTACAGAGCCCACCGGTTGTACCCAACTCACGCCCTGCCCAGAAGAGGTCCTTACTGTCTGGCAAAGGGGATTTCTGCAAGATCTTATCCAGGAAGAAGATGAGCTGGTAGGTTTTCCAGGCAGAGATGTCCACAGCTTTGATCGCCTCCATGTTCAAACTGCTGGCTGCCCAGAGCTCTGCCAGCTCCTCTGCTGGCTTCATGAGCGTCTCTCCCGGGGAAAGGTCAGGCAGGTAAGGGGGCCAGCCGGGCGTGTTCAGCCACCGATCAAACTCAAAGCCTGCAGCAGAGAAGAGGAGAGAAGAAGCTGGACTCACCACTCAAGCCACCTCCCAGAACAAGCATGCTCAGAGCAGGCAGGAGCTGCAGTGGAGCTGGATTCTGCCGCATGCCAGTGTGCCCAAACGGTCACACAGAGCAATAGCAAATGCAGAAGTTGAGAATGGAGAGATTAGTTTCTAAGTTCCATCTCCTTGGTAAAACTGCATCATGCGAGCGCCACAGTTATCGCTCATTGCCTCAACTGTGCTGAGCTTACAAGTGACTGTGTTAACAGCCTGGGATCTGAGAGTCAAGCTGGGTTCTTTCCATCTAATGCATCATCCCACGTAACAGGTTCTATCCTCTGTCACCCGCACATTCCCATTGCTTTCAGGGGGATCTGCCACAGGCGTTACTGAAACCCTAGTTAGTTATTAGTTCTGTGGATGACATCTTATTACCCCAGTTCTAATCAGAAGGGCGAGGGGGAGGAGGGCGGGGAGCAAGTGGACTTAGCCCTGGAATCAGCCCTCTTTGGGGAAAGCTGAGGCAGTGCATTAGCGTCTGGCAAATAAATGCAAGAGTACACAGCAGTTAGCATGTAAATAAACATAGTAACAAACTGACTGGTAGGGCCAGAGTAGCAGGGCTCAACTTTAAGGAGAGGGAAAAGTAATACCGGTCCTATCCTTAGCTCCGTCCATAACCCATCAATGGGCATCTGAGTTAACATCCCACTGAGATGAAGGGGCAGCTCCCATGTTGGATTGATTGTTTCAGGCTCTCTGCAAACTCAGGCCAGCATTTCTGCTTTGGCTACATGCCATTTCCATTTTGAAGGTTTCTTTGGCACCATGGGTTTGTAGCCAGCTATGCTGCTGAAGATATATGGGGATACGCTAAATAAGGTATAGGTGTGGATTAAGGCACTAAGGCAAAAGCCTACATGTTTCAAGCCCATAAAGACAACAGGCCATGGACCTTAGTTTGTTTGGCTACGCTAAAGATGGGACCTAAGTAACCCAAAATGACCCTATATCACAAGACGTCACAAGATAGAGTCGTGTTATAAATACGTAGGTAACCACAAGATGCCAGCTTATACCAGCCTTAGATATTTTAAGTTAGGAACATCCACAGATGTCCAATCACACGAATGCCATGGTAACAAATTGTTGTCCATGCTAATAAGCTTGAGGGAAAAGCCCCAGTAACCTATGGGCAAAGGGCACCCCAACATTAGTAGGGTGAGGGAATAGAGATAAGGAAAAGGGGCTGAAACCCATAGCTAGAGATACAGCTACAGGTGCTAGATAAGAAACTAACTTAAAAAAAAAAAAGTGAAGCTGAGACTCTGGAGAAGGCGGGGGCAGCCTCAGGCAGTGCTGGGTCACTGACCTGGCCCAATTCGAGCCTTGGAGAAGGGGGAATCGGAACAAGCTGCAGTTGCTGGTTACTACTGAGTCCCATATGAAGGTTTCTCTCCGGTTTTGGCGAGTCCCCGGCACTTGGGACAAGGAGGCTGCGGCTCTTCAGTGCCTGGAAGGAGATCTGAGACTCGACAGCAATACTGACCTGGAATGGTGGCCACGCCTTTCTTCTTCAGCTCCGGGAAGTACTCCAGAAAGAACTCCAGGGCGTCGTCAGCCATGATGCTCTGGAACTTGAACTGGTTCACGTAGGCCTGCGGGGACAGGGTGCTCGTACTTACGCTCCACAAAGGCAGGACCAGCGCAGACCCACAGGGCTTGAGTCAAACTACTTTAAACAATTCTGTTTCCACTTCCAGTTGTTAATTGGATCCCCAGCCTCTCTCCCCCTCACGTTTAGCCAATTCCTGCCCATTCTGACGGCCCTGGCACACGCAGGGAAGCTCCGTGACAGGGTTCTCTGATCCCCACATCCCAACCGTGGCCAATTCCTTTTGTTTCATGGGGTGAAGGTCACTAGCAGCCCCCCATGCTGGGAGCAATGGGGCCAGCTGTTTGGCACTGAAGCCTGCTCCCCCCTGCGACCAAGTGCACACGTGTTGGCAACTACGGCTGAAAGATGCCTGGCTGGTCATCTTGTTCCCCCTCCTCTTCCTTCCAGCCCAGTCTCATGGTTTTTTCCCCACATCCAGTCTTTTCTCAAGTACCTGCTCCCTCCCCCCAACCCCCCACATGCTTGGCCACTGGCTCCCAATCTTCTGTTCTGTCCCCTTCATTCCCTCCTGTATCCCATTCTCTTGCCCCTCCTCTCTAAATCCTACTCACCATCCCTAGAGTGCTTCCCAGACATCAGCTCACCAGGCCCCTAAGCCCCATGTGTGGGGATGGCCTTTTATCCACATTGTACAGGGGGAAACAAGACATGACACAGGAGCTGGAATTAGAATACAGACGCCCTATACTCTCTTCCCTGCATTGCCCCGTACTTAGCCCACAAGAACATGCTTCCCCATGCCCTCAGTGGCCTTTGAGACCAATAGTAAAGGGCTCTATAGCATTCATCACCATATAATTTTGACAGGTTCCCACACCCCCTTTCTGCTTTATGGCCCACCTTCCAGTCTCATTTTTGGGCATGTTCACATTTCCCATGGTGCCATTTTGAATTTTTTTGTTATTGTTTTTATGGGGAGCATTAGGACTGCTTGGGTGTGTGTTTCAGAATGGCATTTTCTTAAACCAATTTGCACACAACTTTCATGAAGTTCTTTCTACCATTTTTCTAGACAAATGTTAAAGGCTTTATGTAAAAAGAGGTAACTTAATCCTGGTACAAAACTAAAACAGAAATAAGGACATCTGCAAAATTTAGATACATTTTGTAAATAAAGAAATCTACATGCATGCTCCTTTTGACTGGTGTTTTAAAGTTTATGTGTTAAAATTTTAATTGGTTTTATAGCATTTAGATTTTTAAATAAGTTAGGAAAGAAAAAGGATGTGGCAGAGAAATAATACTTTTTATCAGAGCTAAAAATGCTATCACCTGTTTTCCATAAGCTAGTTTTTCATTCGTCAGCCTGTGTTTTATATAAAGCATGTAAATCTAAAGCTCTCTTTACAGTTTAAGTAATAAGTTTGTAGAGCAGTTTTCCATTAAGCAAAACTTTAAAAACCAAGATCACTTAAAAAAAAAAAAAAAAAAAAAAAAGAAGGTTGGTGTATTGGTACAAAAACTTGAGGTATGTACAACATTTGTCTTTTATTTTATTTGCTTAAGAGATACATTTTTGAAACAGGCCAATGGTCAATAACCATGCCTCTTGGCGCATTATGATTGGTTCAGGAAAATGCAATTCTATGACATGTCTAAAGAATAGCTTCTGATTGGCACAGCCAAGAGGTGTGGCTTGTTCAAGGCTGACAGTCCTGGAATTACTGGCATTCGACTAGTGACAGTCACAGGCTTCTCTCTGCCACTTGGTCAGTGACACAGGCTTTCTTCGCCTCCTGTTTTAAAACTTTCTCTGCAGCTTCTCACTCTTTCTGTAACCAGCTGAAAGGTTCTTGCTTTTCTTGGCTGTTCTACAGCCTCTATCTCACTTTGTGTCTTGTTTACCCCCCATTTTCTCTAAAAGTTCTATTACTAATATTTAATGCCTTTATTTAACATGTCTTACAATTATTTTTCTCTAAAAACATCTGGCATTCAGACTATTTCAAAATAACCTAAACACATACAAATATTTTTCTCCTAAAAGAAAAATTTGTCTTATTTGTCTTAACACTTTACTCCTGTTTACTAAACTTTATGCAAAAGGGCCTTAATGTGTGTAAAGCCTATTTTATTCTGAAGAGACTTCTCTTTTTTTCCCCTCTAACCTTAAAACTTTTTAAATGTTTCTAAATGTGAAACACAAGCAATCCTAATACTCCCCCTAAATGTTTTTTTTAAATTGAAATGGCTGCCACAGCAAAAGTGTACGTGTCCAAAAATGACTCTGCAGGGCTGGACACAAAGCAAAGAGAGCCTGGAAACCTGTCAAAATCATTAGGTGACAGATGCTGTAGAGCCCTTTACTACTGAGGCCAGAGGCTGCACTGACTGCTCAGGAGAGGTGCTGACTCAGCTGCCCAGTGGCACTAGTCCCATTGCCGGCCAGCCCATGCTGCGCAAGGCCTGGGTTTTTGTTCTCTGAATATTAAGAGCCATCAGCTGAAGCTCTCATGCAGTTTTCCAGATAGATTCCAGGCTAGAGGCTAGTGTGTGGGTCTGGAGGGATGAGAGCATCTAACATAGGGAAAAGTCCCAGACCTGAGACCCTCCTGCTCCAGACTGCTCAGCTTTAAGCACCCACAACTTCAAACTGTACTAAAGGAATTTTTTTCAAGCTTGGCTTGCTTTGTACATCTTCTCAAGATCTAATCAACCCACATTTAATGAGTGCTGCTTACTGTATAGGATAGTACAATGTGGAAGGTATGAAGAGACTCCATAAGTCAAGGCATTAAAGCCTAAACTGGCCTTCAGTCTTAACTATGTTTCCTCACTTCAAGAGCTTGGGTTCTCATACTGAACATTAATGCTAGGTTTGCAGCCCACAATTCTGATCTATACAGGGCTTCGGGTAACCCAGGAGAGTCCCAGCCCAAGGCAGAAGGGACAGCTTTGGTCTTGGGGATGGTGGTATTATTTGCAAGCTCAGAAAGTACCAAGAACCTGCGATGCTGTCACTTATGTACCAACAGGCAGGAAAGAAGCCTTGCTAACAAACACGCTAGAGGGAGTGCCTGCCTCCAGGACCTGTGCATCCCTGCACATAGAGCTCCTTAGGCGGAAGCCAGCGAGCCTACACCCCATACCTGCAAGAAAGCATCAAACTTGCTCTGATCTCCCACGAGGTGCGCCAGGTAGGACACAAAGCAGTAGCCCTTCTCATAGGGGGTCTCGTTGTAAGTGTCATCAGGGTCAACGCCTAGTGAGTCAAAGACATGACAGGGGCCTGAGCTTTACGAAAGAAACCATCATTTAAAACAAACACTTCCAATTTACTTAGATTCCCATTCTTCAACCCCAGAAGCTGCCCTCCACCTCCAACATGAAGCACAAAAGGGCAGTGGCCTCTGGCCCCTCCATCCAGCACCACCCTGGTTCAGATCTGAACCACCCTGTGTAATTCATGGAGACATACAGGGAATGCTATGCACAGTAGACTTTCCCCCTGCTCATCCACTGCCTCTCACCCAGCCACATTCCTCCTAGAGACCAGCCACCTTCTTTGCTAGGGATGCAACCCAAGAGGACACAGAAATTTATGTAGTCACATGTGATTATGGAGAAAGCTGAGGATGCAGCCAGGCTGCTATTATAAATGCGCTTTTCAGTCCCTGGCCAGAAACCTCTTCTTCGCCTGGAGACTGGCAGATCACTCTCAAGCCAGCTGAGATTTTTTGGAGGAGGCAAAGTTTGAAGGAAATTGACCACACTGATTCTCAGTACAGAATAAAAATTCACCCTTATTTCAAATTTTAACAAGTACACCTTGTTTGTTTATCTGGAACTCTGAAGTGGCCGAGCTCCAAAACCTCAGGCTTTATGGACACTCAAAGTTTTCATGATGCTTTAACTTCATGAAAACTGGCACATCGCCTTGCAAAGGAAAGGTAAAAATATTGAGGTTGTTTTGCTAACTGCATGTTCTTCTATCAACAGCTGCCTGTCATGAAACACTCCATCATTTAGTGCTACGAATGTCAGGGCTACTCAAAGCTTTTATCTAAAACAAGAGTAAAGGCACAGCATAAAAAAACAGGTGTTTAACCCATGTTTAAGGCACCCATGTAAGAGTGGCCTGATTTTCAGAATTGCTGAGCGCCCACAGCTGTGACAGATGTCAATGGGAGCTGAGGGTTTTTAGGGCCTTCAGAAAACCCAGGGCACTTCTTGCGGTGCCTAACCTGAGACATCCACTGTGTAAGTTGTGGCCCACCTATAGCCTGTTCCTTTAAATTTGCCTTCAGTATATGAACTAACTACTAAGGCTTGGGACTTTGATCACACCTATGGTACTCTGTAAATAACAGGACCAGACTTCAAAGGGAAACTGCTGAGCTTCAGTTCATCTGCAAATTTGACACCATCAGCTCAGGATTAAACAAAGACTGTGAATGGCTTGCCAACTACAAAAGCAGTTTCTCCTCCCTTGGTGTTCACACCTCAACTGCTAGAAGAGGGCCTCATCCTCCCTGATTGGACTAACCTCGTTATCTCCAGCCTGATTCTTGCTTGCATATATATACCTGTCCCTGGAAATTTCCACTACATGCATCCCACAAAGTGGGTATTCACCCACGAAAGCTCATGCTCCAATACGTCTGTTAGTCTATAAGGTGCCACAGGACTTTTTGCTGCTTTTATAAATAACACTGTTACTAATAATTAGCCTTCATTTTAAACAGTAGCAAGATGATTGGACTATACCGATGCATGTCTGATAGCCACACTGTACACAATCCATATGCCGCTTTATGGTCTATTCTCAACACACCCTAGTTATTCAATCCTTAAGCATTATTACTGTCGATGCAGTTTTATTCCAAACCATTACTGAGTTAAACGCCGACAGCCCCAGAGACCCGTCCCCCACACCAGGTTCTCTGCAGTGGGGTATTGGAGATAGCACAGACCTGGCTCGATTTTCACCCTGAGCTTGTTTAGAGGGTGATCTTCTCCCGTGTTGTCCATGTGCTGGCGCAGCAGGGCCCTTCCTGTGGCTGCTTCAAGGCAGGTGTAAGCAGCACCTGGTGAGAAGAAGACAGAGACTGGGCATTGAGAAACTGCACTTTCCCATCAGGGCCGGGGAGGATGGCAAACTGCCCTCTAAAGTTCCTTCGGGGCTGTCCCTACTTCAAAGGCCAGCAAGAGGGCAAAGCAATCACTGCTCCTGGAGCAGAAGCGTAGCTAATTCAGAGAGAGAGACTAGAGGAAGAAGAAGAAATCAATGCAGGGAGGGGGTGGTACCATGGTTTTTCGGGGCACAGTTCATGTGCTGCCCGCTACGACTGCCTGCCAGGGTCAAGCAACCTTACAAACTAGAGTTCTGCCCTGCCAGCTTTGTGCTTTGGAGTGAAGACCCAGGAGCGAGTCCTTCACAGAGAATCTCTTGAGAGCCCCAGCCTTCCCAAGACTCAGCCACAAGGCCAGCCTCCACCACTTGTTTGAAAGGTACTTTTAAAAGTCACTAGACAACTACACCAAAATGCTGACCTGTAGAATCTACCTACGTGTGCTTTACTGAGGGCACGGAAAGAGTGAACTGAGAAGAAAGAATTTTGTTACGCTGCAAATGAAGCATTCTGAAACAAACATTTGGAAAAGCAAGCATGCCCCCATCACCAGTTAAATTTACAGCTGCCACCTGATGGAATTATGCAAACATCTCAAGTTAGAAGGTCTAATCTCTTACAATGTGACCAGGAAAAAGTGTGTTTGTGCCAAACCGGTTTAGGTCTTTTGATACATAAATAAAAATACCACCTAGCTCATAAATAGCTAATTTCCATGGCATGTGTGTTAAACAGGTGTTAACTAAAGACTCAAAGAATCTGAATAAAAATCACACCCCCATCTCAGCCAGGTTTTACTTCCTTCATGTCTGGCTATCCCCCACCGTGCTCCAGCAGCCCACAGCAGACAAGACTGGAATTTCTAATCTATACAAAAGGTAGAAAAAGCCTCTTTAAAAAAAAAAAGCAGGACAGTCCAACCCCTTTAGTCACTCTACACGACCCTATCGCGTCTCAGATAGTTTAGGAGCTGGTGCAGATCCCCAGACACTGCCATGAAATGTGTCAAGCTACAGAACGTAGGCCTGGCCCAGCCCTCTGATCTGTGCAGCACTGAGCACTAGTGACATCAATGGGCCCCCAGCCAGGGCATGGCTCTGTCTGCAGAGGTTGGATGGCAGGACTGGGTCCTTGCAGCAGAGGCCAGGGGCTGGGCCCTCACCGTAGACGATGGTGGAGATCCTCCTCTGGGCATACATGGTGAAGCCCTCGTTCAGCCAGAACTCGCCCCAGTTGGCGTTGGTGACCAGATTGCCAAACCAGCTGTGGGAGATCTCATGGATGATGACGTCCACCAGGGAGCGGTCTCCAGCCAACAGGCAGGGGGTCACGAAGGTGAGGCAGGGGTTCTCCATCCCGCCGAAGGGAAAGGAGGGCGGCATGAAGAGAACGTCATATCTGGGGAAGGCAGGCAGAGCGGCCAGTAAGGAACCGCCTCCCCCCCCTCCCCCCCCCCGCCCAGGAGAGTGCCCGGGTGACTCTCCCTCCCCAGCCCTAATGTGTGAAGACCAAGTGAGGCACCTGAAGGAACCAAAGCCGTCCAGAGCACCCCAGTGCCCTCCAACCTGGTGAGCTGTACCTGCCCCAAACATATGGTCCAAAGAGCTTCTCCCCCACCGCCAGGAACTCTTCGATCACACCATCGTACTCCTTCTTGGCTGCCTCAATCAGACAGGGCTCAGCCCACACATGACTCCTAGGGAGAGCAAAGAAACAATCCTGATTGCAACAAACACAGGGCAGACTGAGCCTCGTCCTTACCAAGTGTGCTGCATGGTAACTCAGTTAGGAGAGCCGGTATGATTCTAACCTGTGTGGAAGGCTGGCATCCCAAACCCAGCCTTGGAACCGGCTCGCCCCCAGCATCAGCACACTTCTGCCTGCTCAGTTCCACCCCTGCTGCTGCTGGCGACCCTTTTCTGCAGGGAGAACTACAGCTCAGCAAACGGACTCTATACAACACGCTGCCAAATACACAAGGGAAAGGAAAAACCTAACACGAGGAAACATGTTCGTTCCAAGCTGTCTGCAATCAGGGTCTTGTAAGCACATGGCTTCTAGATGGAAACGTGACATTCAAGTTGACCAGGCTCCTGGGTCTGAAGCTCGCAGGCTTCATGCGGTTATGAGAAATGGTTATTGGGGGAGGTCTAGGTTGGATATTAAGAAACACTATTTCACTAGGAGGGTGGTGAAGCACTGGAATGGGTTCCCTAGGGAGGTGGTGGAATCTCCATCCTTAAAGGTTTTTAAGGCCTGGCTTGACAAAGCCCCTGGCTGGGATGATTTAGTTGGGTTGGTCCTGCTTTGAGCAGGGGGTTGGACTAGATGATCTCCGGAGGTCTCTTCCAACCCTGATCTTCTATGATTCTATTAGAATTCATAAGGCTTCCTGCAGCCTCCACATTGTCCACAGGTCTTTAGCCCCCTAGGATGGACGTGATGCATGGTAGGGAGAGGATGGGAAAAAAAAAATCAAAGCTACGTTTTAAAGACATTTCACTTGCTGTTAAGCTCCTCAAAGCCCCAGGGGATTCAATCCCCCCAATAACCAGAACAGCTCTGTCCTCGTCTCCCTGCCCACTACCTCCTCCAGGTCATTAATAGATGTAACAATCTCCACCCCCAAGCTCCAGAGCCGCACGCTGGAAAACTCGCCCCATTCCAAGGCCTCGTTCTTGCCCACAAGTTGTCCAGCTTTCTCTATATTGATCTAGCTCCATCGGTACAATCTCCCCTCGTGTGGGCACAATCATACCAATGTTAAATGTTTATCCTGGGATAGCTTATTCCCGTAGGGGAAGGGAAATCAGATATATCTGTATTAATGTCAGTAAAATCATGCCCTAACCAACAGTTATACCACCACAAAAGCTGAGCAGAGACCAACCCTAGAGGAAAGCCTTTCCTGTAACCACTTATCTCAGCCACCGCACCCTCTGGTCATTTGTTTTCCCAGCCTAGCAAAGGACCTTTTGGTAAATGCACACAAATTATCACTTTGATCTATGCTGTCACTGACTCATAGGGCTCCGATGGGGACAGTGGCATAGCTGCTGGTTTGCCTATCAGGTTACCCTTATCCCAGTGTATTGTTCAAATCTTTGTTTACGCTCCTTTGCCTGGGAACCCAGGTTAGAGTCACCAGCCTAGCCACCAGCATCGCCATGGGCTTTGGGGTTTCTTTTTTAAAAGGAGACACCTCCCCCATTAGCTCTCTTTTCTCAGTAAGTAACCACAGTCTGGGGATTCATAGCAAAGCTTAAGCTAGCTCAGTACTTTCTTTCCTTCAGAAGCCTTAGGCGATGTGCTCAGACTCTGGTGATTTACAGATCTATGGTCAGGTTTGACAAAGCCCTGGCTGGGATGATTTAGTTGGGAATTTGTTCCAGCTTTGAGCAAGGGGTGGGACTAGATGATCTCCTGAGGTCCCTTCCAACCCTGATATTCTATGATAGAGCAGCTTGCTTTCTAACTTCCTTGCGTGTTAAGGATACCGTCCCAAATTTCATTTGAAAAATGCCTGACTAGGCACGGCCCGCCATCACTCCCTACAGAACGATGCACAAAGAGTCATCAGCTCCAGTCTGCTGTCCTTAACGTCCCTCTTCTCTGCACGCCTGTGTGGTCTAGTGGCTACTATCTCCGCATGGAGGAGGGGAATTTGGAGGCTGGAGAGTGGCCATTTGCTACAAAAAAAGTTAAGGCATTTTGCTGAATGTGTAGAACTGGGAAGTTTTAACAGTTAATGGACTTTAAACCAAAGAAGAATAAAGGTCTGGCCATAAACGAGGCTAATGAGACATTTACTGCAGGTGTTGTTAATTTAATCTTTAGTCCTTAATAACAAGGCTCAAGCAAGGTTTGAGGTCACACTCAATGATCTTTTCTGGCCCATGAATCTATGAATTAAAGGAGCAGAAAAAAAAATGGGGGACTTATTCCACTTAAGCAGGAGTGGCCAGACTCCCGTGTGCCCAGGATCCAACAGTAAATATGTTTTAAGAGCCCTCTGCGTAGGTGACTTTGGGGAACACATTCAAAGCAAGGTACAGAGCTGGACAACAGGGCTCAGGAGAGCAATTCCATAGCACCACTTTGAAGCTGCATTCCCCTCTGCCCAGAAAGGAGAAAAAAAACTTGCCCAGGACAAGGAATGAGAGGTGATCCGTAACGAAATAATCTGGGGCGTACTAAAAGCCACAGATGCACTACTCAGACAGGAGGGGTATAATCTGCTATTGTCCTATGATTTTAGGGGTTATGAAGTCTCCTGCTGAGCATGAGAACTGATAACCTGCTAACGACTGGCAGAGCTGCAACCAAGTTTTAGATGACTGGGTTGGTTTTGACCCAGATTTATAGTAACAAAGAACCCACGTTTAATTCTATTCTCATGCAAGACCCCCTGGGCTCACGAGTGGCTGGCAGGACAGGGTGCAGACATGCTGCAAGACAGATAGTGTGGAAAAGGCAGCTATCGGGGAACACCACAGTGCATGGAAGCCTAGAGTGGCGAGTTTTACCCAGTGTTCACACAAAGAGTTGAGGTGGGGGAAGAGCTCCCCTCAAACAAGGGGATGGATGATAGATATGCTTGTTAGGGAGGCAAACCCTTCAGACCTAAGCTACAACCAAGGCAACAAGCTTTGTTATAACTGAATGCACGATCCTCCTCCTGTGAATAAGAGGGCAGCCTCTTACCGAGGTCCGACTTCAGCAGAAACTATGTCGCCGACAGCCAAGGCGATCAGGTAGGACGGGATTGGCTGGGACATCTTGAAGGTGAATGTGTTGTCCTTCTCCTGCTTCTCCCAGGTGGTGGCACTCATCATAGCTGTGAAGCCTTCAGGGACCTAGCAACGGAGACACCTGTAAACAGCCTCCTTCAGGGGAGGCAGGGTCACATTGCACACATTAGGGGTGGATTTGAGCTATCCTGACTGCTCTGTGACCATGATGAGTATTCCCAGAATCAAGCTCCCGCCAACAATGCTCCTACCACCTGGATCTCAAACCCCACCACCCCTTTCAAGGCAGGGGAAAGCATTCAGGCTTCTCCTGACAGATAGGGGGAGGCAAAGGCGGTGGCTCCCTTAGGACCACCACCACAAAGGGGGATAATTTACAGAACTCCGAACACGTGGGTTCGGAGAACCTGTCCAGCTCCACACACAGCACAAGCTTTGAGCCACTGTGTTATCACATGGACATAACCTGACCCATTTTAACGTTCCCATTTATAACAGTCAGCCCTTCCCCACCCAAAATCCTGAGCGTAACATACCATGGGGGAAAAGGGCACAGCCCAGAGCTTTTGTTCTTTTATTTACTTTTCAGGACACTTAAAACACACCTCTCTCTTGAATCCTCTGTGGGTTCGTTTCATCCCCAGTAATCTTATCACTGTCTCCCCTACCTGTGCTGCTGTCCTGTCTCCTGTGTTATATCGTAAACCTGTCAGAGACTCTCTTGCACTGTTTTGTGAAGTGCCTCATGCACCTACATAAATAAGATTTGTTGCTCCAATTTCCACTTAGGTGGGTGCCTTGCAGGCAGGCAATAACTGAGCAGCAGGTAAAGAAGCACCTGCCTTGCAGTGAGCTGCATTTAAATGTGTGATCAAAGTTCTTCCCCATCCCTTCTGTAGGTAATTAAGTGTGGCAGTGATCAAAAGAGAACTCAGAGTGATGGACCCAGCAGCAGCCATAGCCACTGGCCTCCTGGTGTGTGCTGAATGCAGTATTTCAGGCTGAGGAGTTAACCTCTATCCTGATATATTAGCAATGCCGGCTGAGTTATTGGAAACGATAAACTCTCAGCTACCACCTTTCAGTAACAAAGACACGAGAATCACAGACGTTGGTTAAACATGTAAAACATGTAAAAGTATTAGATTCACACTCGGAGGATAAAAGGTACTGATAATACTGCACTACCATTGCCAAGTACAACAAAAGGAAGCCAGCTCCAGGTTGGGCAAAGATGAGGAGGAAATATCACAGTTTTTCAACCACAAAGGGATGCGTCTGTAACAAAAACAACTCCCGAACTGAAACAAAAAATAGCCTTGAAGATCGCACAAGTTTTTATGGCTGTCGTAGTCCCTTTTCTGTTATTGAGCGTCCAACTTTTCCAGCAAGCTAGCTAAGGCCAGGCTACAACACACCTAGTCAAAAGCAAGCAGCAGGTGAACTGTTAGACACAGTTCCTGATGCTGGCTTGAAGGTGGAAGCACACGCCGAATTGCATGGAGAAGCAGTTACATTAATACAAACTGGATGGAGTAATGTGCGCAGTGATAACGAACTGGGTGCAGATAGGGAAAACGGTGGTTATGCATCAGCAGTTCACACTGGAAGCAATGAGAAAACTGGAAAGTACTGTGCTACACTGGCAAGAGAAGCCAAGGCATTTACAAATGAACGGTACGGTTGTGTTAAGAGCTGCCTGACAACGAGAAAAAGATGCAAAATACGAGAAGTGATTTGGAACAAGATGACGACACCTTGGTTACGTATGGATGTGTAGGACATTGGCTAAATCCACTCGGACAAGACCTTAAACCACATGCTTTGATGACACATGTTGCAGATTTACAAAAGTACTTTTGTAATCACCATCAGCTTGGTTAAAAAAATGCCAAGGATCTGTAAAACCCCAAGTCCCCAGGGACGTACAATGGAACAGTTAACCAATATGGATGGAAATATATGTTAAAAATCGGTCACATCTCAGGATTGCGAGTGATCTTGATGCAGAACTTGAAGACCGAGTCGTCAGTATAAACAATAATTAAGAGATTTACTGAAAAGCAAAGAACTTGATCGGTCAGTTGAACCCAGCTGCTATTGCACTTGACACACTCCAAAGGGACACTTTAAGAACTGATGCTGCATGTGAAATATGGTGGCTCTACTGATGAATGAAGATTTGTACTTCTGCTTTATGTGGTGCACAAAGAGATTTCAGGAGGCACTTACCCATGTACACACTGGCCAACCTCCTTCATCCAAAACATGCAGAGAAGAAATTGTCAACTGACCAAAAAAACAAAAAAAAAGGCAAGGCAGCAGTTGCTCAGCAAAAATCCCAAGTTTCTGCCATATTTACTTATATTTAAAGTAAAAACTCCTTATCCAAAAAAATAAATCAACATTTTCAGACGCTATCAAGGAAAACGTTTCCTCTAACAGAGTGGAAAAAATCTAAAGAATGCTGATATCCCATCTGATTTCATAGAACTGGTGTGGCAATTGCATCAGTGTCCTGCAAGTTCAACAAGCACAGGACAATTTTTTTCCAGCTTTGGATACATCCATTCAGAACTGAGGAATACGCTCAGTCGATCCACTGCATCAAAGTTGGTCTTCTGCGACAGACTGCTGCATGGCGAAATGGACCAGGACTGGTAATCAGCAATTCTGCATGCTTCTGATTGTTTAATGCTTCGAGCCTACTCTGCATTATTGTTGTCCTCATATCATTGAATGTTTTTTACTTTTGTTTGTATGACAGTGAAAATTGAAATATGAGTCATGACATGTATAACTTCATTGAGAAAATACCAAACCAAAATATGCAGAGCCATTCCAACGTCCAGTATTATAATTACATATATTAGTATTCGAACAACCCTAAATTAATCTCCAAACCTACTGCCCAATGGAACCACAATTTGAATATGTAATACGTGGTGTGCATTAATGAAACAGTTTTTAAAATAATGAGTTCTTCCCAGTGTAGTAAAAAAAATAAAAAATTTACTGGGTAAAAACCACCTCTGGTAAATATCATACCATCCCTGCCCCTCTACCACTCCATTCTGGCTCCTCCCTGGATACAGGACACTGCCCTGATATTCCAAGACTTCTGCAAGATTGGCCCTGGGTACCAGAGAGAACCATCTCTCTCACTACAATCACGACCACCCATAACAGCAATGCCCCACTGGAACCATGCATAGGCTTCAGCACACAAACAATCAGCACTTTGAATTCACTTTCCCTCAATAACACACATGAACAAAGCTCAAAATCTCCCATAAACCAATCAAGCTATTTCTCTATGTGCTGGGAGGAAGCCATCTTGTTGTTTCTATTTTTTAAATGTTTGGAAGGCGCTCGTCCAATCACGAAGGGCTAGCAAGAGATTTGTTAACACTACCTTAACTGCATTTGCCCATACATATTTTGGATCGAGTACTTCTGTGTAAAAGATTCAGCACCCTCCCTTCTATAAGATGGAAGAGCTTGCAATACGCTGACTCCAAACCCACTCCCACCCAGCGGTGCTCTAGCAAAACCAAGGAAGACCAGACTTCACATGCTGGTTATTTCTACACTTAAGAGAAAAAGCAATGCCTCTGCCACCAGAAAAGACACCTCCCCCCCCCCCGGCCCTGCCCCCCAAAAAAAGCCTTTTCAGGCCCTTCTTTATTCATTTAAAAAGTGAGAGAGACTCAAAGTACAATTGTTTTATTCAAGTGTCCTTTGCAGGTCACTTTTAAGGAGGGATCAGAAGTAACTGTGTTATGCTTGGCAAACAAGGAGCAGGAGCAGCACATGCTGGGAGCAGCATGACATGACAGAGTCCACATGGAGGACTCTGACCAATGGGCTCTGCATGAGGATCAGGGCCTTTCGGCTGTCCTGAATCTCAGACATAGGTGACAAATGTTCACAGCACTTCCCAACATTCTGTTTTAATAAGGTTAGCTAGCTGAAGAGACAGCTTACTAAGATTTCTCCTTGCAAAAATGCCTAGATGCCCTCTTGATAAATGAATTTTCTATCCTAAATACAGTTTGCACAATGATCCAATTTGCACACTTATGCCTTTCCTGCTTACCTTTACAGTGGCTGAATATGTACTTTTAACTGCAGGGGTGTCAAAGCACGGGAAAAAACTTCTATTGAGAACAGCCTGGCCTTGTGTGTACATATAAGGCTTTTGCTTCCCTGCCGTCTGCTCTGGAGTGAGCCAAGAAACCTGATGAGAGACGAGAGACAGCTTCATGTGAGGGATGGGAGACTTTACCTGGATTTTTGCAGAACAGGTGCTTTTTATTGCTGGAGTGTGAAAGCCGGGGAAAAAGGAACTGTCAAGCACAGGAAAGCCAGAGGTATAAAGGAAGGGCTTCTCCTTCAGGGCTGTTTGGAAAGAGTCCAGCCAGGACATCTGGAGCAGCAGGAAGAACAAGGAGAGGGAAAGTCAGTAAAAAGCAAACAAGAGTAAGTTAGACTCACTTGTTCTACAAGCATTGCTACAGCCATATAATGATTCTCCATTTCCCTGTGTAGCCAAACCCCACTAAGTAGTTTAAGGCAGCTGTAAATTGATCAAGCTCTCCCCGGGATGTACAGCCCACACCCAGGCCTTGTCTCCACTAGAAAGGGTTTGGCAGCACAAATATACACGTATAGCCACACTGGCAAACTGCCCTAGTGGGGAGACAGCTCATACCAGCAAGAGTTCTTTTGTTGGTTTAACTTCTCCCAGGTTCCCGAAATGAAGTGAGCTATAGCAGCAAAAGGACTTAGGCACATCAGTGATTTTCCCAGGGAGGCGCTAGCCCTGATCTACACTAGAAAGTTTTACTGGCAGGAGTGTGCAAAAAAACCATCCCCTCCCAAATGACACAGCTCTACTGGCAAAAGCCCTAAGGTAGGCACAAGTTACACAAGCAAAAGAATCCTTTTTCCAGTACACTTATTTTGTTTGGGGAACTGGCATAAGGTACGTGTCCCCTAGGGCGGACAGCCAGCTTGCTATACCAGCAAACCCTGTCCAGTGCAGACAAGCCCTAAGTACCACTCAGGTGTACAAAATGCTTTAAGAAAAACAAAACAAGAAGTAAGCTTAGTAAGGGGTATTATTCTGGGCTGACTTCTGATTTCATTTACTCTTGTGTAAACCTAGATTAACTCTACTGAAGTCAGAGAGATTCCTCCAAATTTAGGCTGGTGTGATCAAGAGCCTGCTTCAATGAGACTGAAATCCCCCTTTGAATCCAGACGGGCAGAAATTAGACAACTGAAGTGAAAAATCTAAAAAAATAAAATAAAATTGGCTAAGACGCCTAAGAAATCAGCTGCTTCTCTCAACTCTGACCACTAAGGCAGGAGCTCAACATTTGCAAAGCCTCTTGCTTTTGACCAAGCTGGAAACAGGCAGTTACTCTCAGGCTCACACATGCTGCCACAGCATTTCCACTTCCTGCCCCAAACTAGGAAGCAAAAAAGCAAATAAATCAGCAGTTATTGGTGGCCCTCCAAGCATAAGCACAGGTTTGGATCCGCTCCTCTCTCATTCCAGCTGGGCTGCTCATTCCTAGCCATGAAGTTTTTATTCTCAGCATTTATAATTCAGAATTACTACAGCTCATCCATTTGTATTAGCTCGTCTCTCATGAACAACTTGAAGGCCTTCATTTAACTGCTGAAAGGAGCCAGGGTGCTGGGTGGGTCTGCGATAAATAAGCGAACAAAATAACCCTGAGTCCTGTTCTTTGCAGGGACAGAGACACTTTCACTTTAACTCTTGACAAATGCAAGACTCTGGCACTTCTATTCTCTAACAGGCAGATCATTGCAGCACATTTCCTTGAGCAGACCCGGCCTTCTGGAGGCACGTAACACCCCACTCCCTTCCTGCCCAAGGATGGGGTGGGGTTTGGAAAAAACGTTACGAGATTGCTACCAGGAAATTAAACTCGCTAGACAAGGCTGGAACCAGAAAGCTTGTCAGTGATCCCAGACTGCAAATGCACAGAAAGAAACAGGACCCTTCAGCTGGGAGCAGTTTGGGCCTGGTCCCAGGAGGAATCAGAAGCTCAAGAGAAACCAAAACTGAAGTTCTTGTTGAGGGTTACTATCAATTAGTGCTTCCTAGCAGGGGATCGAGTTCATGGGCTGGAACTCATCCACACCCCATTCTTTGAGAACCTGCCGCTGCCTAGATTTACCAAAAGGGGGTGATTCGTTGCAATCAGGGTTAGCATCACTGGAGCCTGAGCTGGGGACCTGAGGAGAGCACAAGGAGATGGGAAAGGGTAGTTTCCTCCTCCCCTGCTTTGCTTTCTCTGATCTCTAACTTCAACCTTGGATAATACAGAGCTTCCACCCTCCTGCCTGGCCACACTCCTGCCCGTCCTGACCAAGCAAACTCACCACCCTGCCGCTACATATGTCCAAAGAGGCTACACTGGAGAAAGGGCGCACCTCCCCCCTTACGCACAATTTCTTTTCCCCCCACCTACCCGCCACTTCACATAATCTTGCTGTCACCCTGACCTTTCAGGCATATGTTTGCAAGTCACACCTTTAAATATGGCTACCCTGGTTCCCCCCAACCGTCCCTTTTCTCACTGCAGCTCCTTGCTTTCCAGATCTCTATCCTCCAACAACCCCATACTCCCCCAGTCGATTTAGGAGCCAGGCTAAATCACACTGTGGACTTGCTCCAGATCCCTCCTCTACTTCTCTTTCAACCCAGACAGGTCACTGCCTCACACCCAGTGTCGTCATTTACTCCAGTGCAAACTGTGGGCCAAACACTGCCACCCTGCCTGGCCCGTGTTTTGCACCCACTTTGCACTGCTGTAAACAGTGCCGCTCGGTACAGGGAGCTATGAATTCAGCCCTTGGTATCTACATCCCCTCTGCTCTGCCATGAGCCAGCTGCCGGCAGTGCAGGAGCTTTCCCCTCTGAAGTGCCTGCCACCTGCAAGCCGGGAGCTTTCAGCGAGAAAGTTTGAGACAAAACAGGTGGGCAGCACGTTAGGGACTGGGGAGACTGACAGATTGGAGATCTTGCCCCAGGGAGGAAAGGCAGGGCAAAGAAATTAGGATGGAGGA
Organism: Mauremys reevesii; assembly: GCF_016161935.1. Taxonomy (NCBI): domain Eukaryota; kingdom Metazoa; phylum Chordata; order Testudines; family Geoemydidae; genus Mauremys; species Mauremys reevesii. The sequence goes on along the minus strand of NC_052626.1, from coordinate 123,025,614 downwards.
GGCCCAGGGTCAGGGTGCAGGGCAGCAAGTGGATTAGAGGATAGGGAGCAGGGGAGTGGGTGTAACAAAGGAACTAGGAAGACCCAGAGAGGCAGCAAGGGGACTGTGGGATCAGGAGCCTAGGGGAGCAGCAAAAGGTCACAGTGGAGGTCAGCAAGGAAATCAGGAAGTCAGAAGCTCAGGGAGGCAGTGAGGGGTCAGGATGGGGGGGCAGCAAGGGGACTAGAGGGCAGGGATCCCAGGGCCCAGCGAGGGGTCAGGGGGGCAGCAAGGAGACTAGGGGGCAGGCTTGGGGGGCAGTCAGGGAACTCAGGGGCAGGGACCCCAGGGCCCAGTGAGGGGACTAGGGGGCAGGGACCCCAGGGCCCAGCGAGGGACCGCAGGGCAGCAAAGGGACTGGGGGGCAGGATTGGGGTGCAGCCAGGGAACTCAGGGGCAGGGACCCCAGGACCCAGTGAGGGGTCAGGGGGCAGCAAGGGGATTGGAGACAGGGAGCCTGGAGGACAGCAAGCAGACTAGGGGGCAGGCTTGGGGGGCAGCCAGGGAACTCAGGGGCAGGGACTCTAGGGCCCAGCGAGGGGACTAGGGGTCAGGGACCCCAGGGCCCAGCGAGGACTCAGCAGCCCGGCTCCCGGCCGCCCGCTCACCCCCGGCCCGCCGCCCGTGTTGTAGGCGATGTCCAGCGCCAGGCACTCCCCGGCGCGCAGCGGCTCGGGCAGGAAGACGTGCAGCGCCGAGCCGTAGCTGGCGAAGGGGCGGCTCTCGAAGCGCAGCGGCCGCGGGTCCCCGTCCGGCGCCGCCAGCCCCACGCGGCGCACGGCCAGGCTGGGGTGCGAGTCCAGGCTCAGCTCGGCCGCGCCGTCCCGCAGGCAGCGCAGCTCCAGCCGGGCCTCGCCCTCCAGCTGCCCGGGGCCCGGCGGCCCGAAGGCCACGCGCAGCGCCAGGTGCAGGTGCCGCAGCTCGAAGCTCTCCGCGCTGCTGGCGGAGGCCACGTCCGGCACCCGCCGCCCCACCGCCGCCGCCATCGCTACTGTGGCCGGCCTGGGAAGCGGCGGGGGGAGGGGCTGGAGGTGGGGAAGGGGCGGCCCGGAGGCGAGTGATGGGCGGGACCGCGCGGCGGGATCCCCGGCCCCTCGCACGTGGGGCAGAGCCGGGGGCGGAGCGTAAAACTCGCTACAAAGAGGGGGAAGGGAGTACGGGGGAGGGTTAGGACCATGGATTTGGGGTGAGGATAGAGCACTGGGTGGGGAGCAGTGGGCAGGGTTAGGGCACTGGAGAGCAGTGGGTTGGGATTGGGGATATGGGGCAGGAATAGGGCACTGGGGACAAGGGCGGCTCTAGCCATTTCGCTGCCCCAAGAACGACAGCACGCCGCAGGGGGCGCTCTGCCGGTCGCCAGTCCGGTGAACGTGCCTGTGGAGGGTCCGCTGGTCCCGTGGCTCCGGTGGACCTCCCGCAGGCGTGTCTGCAGATGCTCAACCAGAGCCGCGGGACCAGCCGACCCTCCGCAGCAGGGGCGGCTCTACAAATTTGGGCGCCCCAAGCAATCATGCCCGGGAGGCGCCCCCGAGCCGCGGGAGCAGCGGACCTGCTGCGGGCATGACTGCGGAGGATCCGCTGGTCGCGCGGCTCAGCTGGACCTCCCGCAGCTGCGGGCGGTTCGCTGGTCCGGCGGCTCCGCTTGAGCTGCCGCAGTCATGCCTGCGGGAGGTCCAGCCGAGCCGCGGGACCAGCGAACCGTCCGCAGTCATGCCTGCGGCAGGTCCGGTCGTCCCGAGGCTCCGGTGGACCTCCCGCAGGCATGGCTGCGGCAGGTCCACCGGCCCAGCCTGCCGCCCCCCTGGGAAAGGGCCGCCCCAGGCGGGTGCTTGCCCCGCTGGGCTCTAGAGCCGCCCCTGCTCCGCAGGCAAGTCTGCGGGAGGTCCACCGCCACCTGCCGCCCTCCCGGCGACCGGCAGAGCGCCCCCCATGGCATGCCGCCCCAAGCATGCGCTTGGCGTGCTGGGGCCTGGAGCCGCCCCTGACTGGGGAGCAGTGGGCGGGGACATGGGTGACAAGTTTGTAGGAATTTTGGTGGTGCCCAGAATCTGCCCCCCCAAACTCTGCCCCCACCTGCCTAAGGCTCTGGGAAGGGTTTTGGGTGGGGGAGGTCTGGGGTGCAGGTCCTGGGCTGGGGATTAGGGTACAGGAGGGGTGCAGGGTGCAGGCTCTGGGCTGGGGGTGCGGGTGCAGGAAGGGGTGAGAGGTGCAGGCTCTGGGAGCGAGTTTGGGGGTGGGAAGAGGTGTGTGGGAAAGGGGACGTGGTGCATGCTCTGGGAGGGGGTGCACGTTCTGGGAGGGAGTTTGGGGATAGGAGGGAGTGCAGGGGTGAGGGCTGTGGGGCTGAGGATGAGGGGTTCATGCTGCGGGGGGGTTCAGGGCTGGGGCAGAGGATCAGGGTGCAGGGGAATGAGGATTGGGGCTGAGGGATTCATGATGTGGGGGGGCTCAGGGCTGAGGCAGAGGATTAGGGTGTGGGGGGATGAGGGGTTTGGGGTGTTGGCGAGGCTCAGGGCTAGGGCCGAAGGGCAGGGTAAGGGCAGCCTGCCCTGCCAGTCTGGGATGGCAGGCACTAGGACCCTGGGGCAGCAGACAGCAGTTCTGCCGGGAACCATTCTACTCCGGCAGCAGAAGCAGGCAGGGGAGAGGCGCTGCGCTGCTTTCTGTCAGGCAGGGACGCGGCAGGGTGGGCGGGGAGACCCGCGGAGGCCGGGGCCCGATCCAGGCAGGGCTGGGGGAGAGACCCAAATATTGCTGGAGCAGGGCCCCCAGCCCTGAATATTCCTGGTGCTCGAGGGGATATGGGGCGGGAATAGGGCACTGGGTAGCAGTGGGTTGAGATTGGGGATATGGGGCAGGGATAGGGCACTGGGGAGCAGTGGTTTGGGATTGGGGCTATGGGGCAGGGATAGGGCATTGGGGAGCAGTGGGTGGGGACTGGGAATATGGGGTGGGTTAGGGCACTAGAGAGCAGTATGGGGAGCAGTGGGTGGGAATATGGAATGCGGTTAGGGCGGTGGGGGAGGGTAAGGGATGATGGTATGGGTGGAGCAGCATAGGGGAGCAGTGGATGAGGCTGGGGGTTGGGGTATGGGGCGGGGATACGGCATTGCGGAGCAGTGGGTGGGGATGGAGGATGCCTGCAAAGCCCAGCAATAGGTGGCTGAGGAGAGCAGATCCACGTGGCAGATGCCCCCTCCTCACGTATGTTCTGCTGCCGATGACTGTGTGATCCCAGTTGTCTCTTGGTGTCTCAGGGTCACCCTCTGTAAAGTGGGGTCACTGGCACTCTCCTGCCTTCGTAAAGCACTTTGAGTTTGGGGGTGGAACACATGGGTAGAAGAGCGAATGAGCAGAGCCCCGCAAACCCACAGATGTCCGCTTTATATCCACGGAACATGTTTGGGGATCGCGATGCGGATACAAATTTTGTATCCGTGCAGGGCTCTACTAATGAGCCCTAGGCCCCGGACAGGGGTGAACAGCTCCCAGTAGCCAGCTATGAACTGGTGTGTTACTAAGGGGTCTCAGGCAGGGGCGGCTCTAGGAATTTGGCCGCCCCAAGCAGGGCAGCACGCCGCGGGGGGTGCGCTGGCGGTCGCCGGTCCCGCGGCTCCGGGGGACCTCCTGCAGTCATGCCTGCGGGAGGTCCACCGGAGCCGCCTGCCGCCCTCCCAGCAAAATGCCGCCCCAAGTGCGCGCTTGGCACGCTGGGGTCTGGAGCCGGCCCTGGTCTCAGGCCCAAGGAGAGAGAAGAAGTTAGTGAACCCCTTGGTCACTGTTACCCAGGACAGTTCAGTGTGCACCAGGGTTTCATGTCAAGCTATCGCTAGCAACACCCATTGCAACAGCCGCCATGAAAGATCTTTACAACCGCAAAGAGGCAGAAAAAGAAGGAAAAACAGTTCTAGTATTTGACACGTAAAGTACTAAGACTCTCATTTAAACAATATCCCTTCTGCACTGTCCCTTGGCCTGCATAGGGGAAACTGCACTGTGCAGGGCCACCCAGAGGATTCAGGGGGCCTGGGGCAAAGCAATTTTGGGGGCCCCTTCCATAAAAGTTGCAATTATATAGAATACTATACTCTCGTGGGGGCCCCTGTGGGGCCTGGGGCAAATTGCCCCACTTGCCCCTCCCTCTGGGCAGCCCTGGCACTGTGACAATCTGATTGTATTAAAGAGGGTTCTAGCCCTCTTTGTGGGAAAAGAAGCAGTTTGCTGAGGTGGGCTGGAGCTGCACATGTTGAAGTCTGATCCTGCCGTCCTTCAGCCAGACCTGCACAAGAGAAGAGAGCAGCAGAGAAGATGCAGTTTCTGTCTCTGGTGCTGAGTCTCCATTGCAGCCTCTCTGCTGGAGACGGGCGGCTCTAGATATTTTGCCGCCCCAAGCACGGAGGGTCCGCTGGTCCCGCGGCTTCGGCAGACCTCCCGCAGGTGTGCCTGTGAGAGGTCCGCTGAAGCCACGGGACCAGCGGACCCTCCGCAGGCACGCCTGCAGGAGGTCCACCAAAGCCGCAGAACCAGTGGACCCTCCGCAGGCAAGCTGCCGAAGGCACCCTGCCTGCTGCCCTAGCGGCGACCAGCAGAGTGCCCCCCGTGGCTTGCCGCCCCAGGCACGTGCTTGGAGCGCTGGTGCCTGGAGCCACCCCTGGCTGGAGAAAGACAGGCCCCGCCTGTGGTCTGCTCAGCTGCTGTGAGCTTGTACCCGCCTGGGGCTGGGTAAGGCCTTGCTTTTAGCTGCCTCTCTGGTTACAAGTGCACAGCGCTGTTGCAAATGGGATGCTGTCTTGGCAGCTCAGCCAGATGTTTATTGGACAGAGGTGAGAGGAGGAGAAGGCAGGGGAGGAAAAGGACACTTGCAGGAGGAGCTGACAGCACAGACCCCAGTCTCTCCTGCCAGGCATTGTTCAGATTTTAGCCAAAGCCAGTAGCAGTCACGGTGTGATCAATTCCAGGCCTCAGGAGGCCTTGTGGGATCAGGACAATGCAGGCCCAGCAGTGTTATGACGAATCCTGGGGTCTCAGGAGCCTGTGGGGGTGGCAGCCATGATGGTGAAGTTCATTCCTCTCAGTCCCCATGTCCCCCCTTCTCCCATGTGACCCCCAGATCAATAAGATCCAAGAAGGGTGGGGGGGAAGCCTCATCCCACTCACACTCTCCAAGCCAACATGCCAAGTCCCTCCCACTTCTAGAACCTTTTGGCTCATTGCCCTGCCAGCCAGGGATTATGCCAGGAGCTGTGCAGACCCCTTAGTGCAGGGCTTGAGCCTGGGAGCCCCAGTCTACTGGTTTCCAGCTTTTTCTGACTCTCGTTTAGTACTGCAGGCTGAGCTGGGCTTTGTTATCTTGGACGACTCAGAGCTGCCGCCCCTGCAGCACACAACTGCCTGCTGCCTGCATCTTCCCCATACTGGATCCACGCCCAGCAACTGGCAGGGCCTCCTAACACCACCTGCTCCAGCAACCTGCTGGGATTAACCCCTTCCTAGCACTCCTCTCCCCTGCCCTTCCCCGTATGAGAATCACTGTTTGCACCCTAGCAGTATTTGTATTTAACAAGTTCCCCCACTCCAGGTTAACTTCCCAGGGGTGATCCTAGCTGGGGGGATGAAGTTATGGGATGGCCAGTGGGGAACCATCTGTGTTAAAGGGTCCCCTCTGCTCTTGGCTGCTCTGAAATCAGCCCTGACCTCTCACCTGCCGAGCCGACAGAGCAAAGTCTCAGACACTTGTGCTAGGGAGGCTAATAACAGGTAGACAGGAGCTCTTCTGTAAGCAGGAGTAGTGTCACCATTACCACAGCCTGGTGCTGCTCCCAGCAGGGGTGTCATTTGTTATGGGGCAGGCAGGGCAGTTGCCCTCCCCAGACCTTGGCTCCCTCACACACACACAATTTTGAGGCTGCTGCCTAGGGCAGCAGATTTCTGGCCAGCTGCCTAGGGTGGCAGATTTGGCCTGGCTGTCCCTCTGTCATGCTGGAAGTGCAGCTGGGCCAAATATGAGTGGTGATGTGAGCCTCTCGCTCAGATTTGGCCCAGCTCCCCCTCCATCATGCCCTGTGCCTATGAGGAAGGGGGCAGTAGATTGTCTCGAGCAGCCTCTGATTCTGCCCCCCTCTGCCTGCCAGACAGACAGGGAACAGCAGCCTGGCCCAGAGCTGAGTACAGAGCGAGCTGGGCCCTAATTGCTGTGCAGAGCCAGCCACAGCCTCCCTGGCCCCCCAGCCTACCACTCTTCCCACTCCCGGGACAGGACCTACCTGCCACCTCCCTGCACCCTTCCAGGATGGGACTGGCCTCACAAGCAGCCCCAGACTCAGCAGGGAGGCAGAAGTGGGGATGATGCAGACAGAATCGTGTGCCTCCTGCCGCCCCCAACTTTTCTGCAATGATGTCCCTGAGCCTGGTGACCCAGAGAGATGTTTCTCCTGTGTTTGGATTATCCAACCAGGTCTCACCATGGCCTGCAGCACCCAACCAGCCCTGGCAATGCCCCTTAATCCTGACCTATCGCTGCCCCCCTGGCATTCCAAGCTGGGCACTCCGTCCTGACAAGGGCCCCGTACCGTCCAGGTCCTGAGCAGTCCAGTCATGCCAGCTTGTGCTGAACTCTGTAGATAGGATGACCAGATAGCAAGTGTGAAAAATTGGGACGGGGTGGGGGGTAATAGGCGCCCATATAAGACAAAACGCCAAATATCGGGACTGTCCCTATAAAATCAGGACATCTGGTCACCCTATCTGTAGAGGTGTTTGTGGTGAAGGCAGGTGAGGGCTAGGAGAAGAACTGCTCATTGCCTGTAGAACTGTCACGTTGTACGGACACGTTATTAATCATCTCACAAGATCTCGGAGCAGACCCCTGCCCTTCTCGGGAGGGTGGGAGCCATCCCTGTAGATCCCTGGCCACGGCACAGGAAGGGGAAGCCGGGGAGAGCTGATGGTGGCATGTACAAAGAGGACACCTCCCCACAACTCCTTCTGCACAGCTGCCTCTACTCCCTCCCTGAAAGTGCTGCCTGCGCAAGGACTGGTTGGGGATCCCCAGGGTTGGGCTCAAGGATTCCCACAGATCCCTCACTGTCTGGTAAATATCAGCCCATGCTCACGCTAAAGAGGGGATGCTGAACAGGAAGTGCCCACTGCCCACCCATTCCTGAGTGTGGTTGGGGTCTCCCCCCATTATCTTACCCAATCTGCCTTGTTGAGGGGGAGACAAGTTTCAGCGGCAGTGAACGCAGACATTGGAGCCTATTGGGCAGCCGGACTCTGGCTCTCTGGGATTCCACATGGGTCAGGAACATCTGGAGAGTGCTTTAGGACTGTCTGGCCAGCCCGTGCACCACCTTCGAGGGAGCTCAGCACCCAGGGGCTCCCATTGTTCTCAGTGGGGGAAGAGGGTGGAGTTCTCCACAGATGGGTGCTGAGATCCTGCGACTCCAGGCCCAGTCGCTGGTGTGGGGCAAGCGCATTCCTGGGCAATTCCATGGGGGGGCCAGGCAGGTCGGCTACAAGGATGACCTCGTCCTTACCCCCTGGGCCTGCTGATCCTAGCCCCCTGGGCCTCTCAGTTTCACAAAGCAGCCTCCTGTCCCTGCAGAGATGCTCCTACACTGAGCATAGACCCAGCTCATGTTTCCCCAGCCCAGCTCTTTCCTGTCCCTCTTTCCACACTACGCCAGTGATGCAGCTGTTGCTGCGGCAGAGGCGTCCAGCAGGTGGCACTGCAACCCTATCGCTCGCTCTTGGCAGTGGCCCGCTTTCTCTGGAAGTGGAGCTGGGGGAGCGGCTGCTTCTTGGGAGGAGCCAGGGCTCCCCCCTGGCTAATGCGGGGAGGGAGCAGGCGGCCAATGCTATAAACTTTTAAAGCCATGGCTTCCCCCATCTCACACTGACTAGCCACCCTGACGCTGCTCAGACTGTAAAACCCCAGCTCTGGGAGGGGAGTGAGTCTAGTGGCCAGAGCAGGGGTATGAGAATAAGGACTCCTGGGTTCCCTTCTCAGCTCCGACACTGACTTGCTATGGGACCTGGGGCAAGTCACATTGTCTCGTGCCTCAGTTTCCCCATGTGTAGCGTCAGAGTGATGGTCCCTTCTTATTTCACAGAGCTTGTGCCTGGGATGTGTTTGGATCTCCGTGGAGGGAATGGATCTTACGCAGAGGGCGTTGTTGATGCTGAAGAACCATGTCCTGGTACACTTTTAAGTTTCTTGAACTGTTCTTTGTCTTGGGTCCCCTATCTGTGCCTGAGCATCATGAAAAGTACCTTCCCCTCCCCCCAACCCACACACTCTGTGCCCATCAGTTCTGGCTGAATTAAGGACACTGCCCCCTTTCCCCTCCCCTGTACCAAAAAGAGAATTGTGCTGAGGGTGAAACATCAAATCCCCCCCCTGTGAGCCTGATCCCATCTGAACAGACCCGACCTGGCAGCTGAGATCTTCAGGCTCTCTCCAGCTGTGTGCCAGTGTCCATGTCTGCCGGGAGGGCCCAGGGGCCATGAGGCTGGGCCGAGGGTCTCAGCAGAGAGTCCATGGGGCAGCCACCCATATACTGAACACCCCATTTGCAGCTGCTGAGAGGTGTTCACACAAAAAGGGGTTTTCCTGGAAAAAGAGGCTGTTCTTTCAAAAAGTTGGCCCCAAAAGTCTCTGACATTTATCGGAATTGCCCACAGTGTATGGTACTGCACTGCCCTCTTGACCGAAACTGTCACCATAATGTTTCATTTTCCTACCGAAAAACGGGGGCTGGGGAACTTGAAAATTAAAAGGTTTGGGTGAACAATTCAATTACAAAATGGTGGAAAACAACAAATGGGCCCGGTTCCAACCATGCAAAGTGGGAAATGCCAACGGTTTGTTAAATGGTACTCCCGGCTTTTCAGCTGCTCGCCCCATGGCCTGGCACAGTCCTGGGAGGGATGGCCCCAGACTGCCACTCCCTCATGGGCCTGATGCTCCCCTCCATGCCAGCTCCTCTGGTACAGAGCACACCCCACCCGCCTCACATGGGCACCACATCACCCAGACGGTCTGAATCTCATTTCGACAGCAGTCACAGATGGGGTGATTCCATCTCCAGGGGTCTGTGGCAGGTAAGTCCTGGACTGGAATGTTTAGGATGGATTCTGGCTGTACCCCTGGGGTTCCCAGGAAACCGGGTGCCTTTAGATCGATCTGCAGGGTTCTGCTCTGGGAGGATTTAACTCTCTGAGCCCTGGCCCCACAGCAGCCATGCTTGATGGTGGGCAAGCTGGATGAGCCAAGGTCTCCACGTGGGTAGCCGTCCGAGCATTTGAGTTGCACAAAGGGGCCCATATGGGCGCCTGGTGCTTTCACACAAAGGGGCCATTGTACTTCCAGCGCGGGGGGTGAAAGGTCGGCTCTGGGCCCCTCCCAGGACGTGAATAGCCTTCCAGAGCGCTGCCACGGGTCTCAGCTTCCCAAGAGGAAACAGGGTCCTTCAAGGGCTTCTGGGCTTTTGATTTGCCTTTTAAGGGCTTCCTTTTTGCAAGGGCTCGGGGGATCTGAGGTGAAAGAGAGGCTGCACGTAGCCCTGCCAAAATGTCGCCAGCCCCATGGCTGACGCTGTGCAGCCTTGCTCCCTAAGACGTGGCTTCCATATCCGGCATCCACTTCCTCTTAGCTGAGCCTCTGTGGGCTGGCATGACGGGAAACCATGAGAGAGCTCTTCCTTTTCACGCTGTCAGGTGATCCATGACATGTGAGCTCAGCGATGGAGCATAGTAGAGCAGAGGAAGGGCTGGGGAGGTGTCACTCAGGCCCTTCCCTGGAGCTGGAAGGCAAGAGAATGGCTGAGCTCAGAGAGTTCACACTGGCAATGGCTGGGTGGGGTCAGGTTGCAGCCCTGGACCCCTGGAAATCTTGGGGGATAGAGAATCTGGGTGGCGTCGCACACCGGATATGAGCTTGCAGGCGCTGGCCCATGTCACACACACAGCTCCCATTGGCACACTGGTACCGGCGAAGGAGACAAGGATGAAGATAGCAGTGGTGGGAGCTGCAGTCAGGACTGAGGGTTGTCAGCAGAGCTGGGGCGGGTGGGGAGCTCAGGGCAGGAATAGCAGGGAGGCTATAGGTCAGGATTGAGGGGCATCAATCCTGGTGGAGGGAGGGCAGGGCTGGATTAGCAGGATGCTGTGAGTGGGGACGGAGGCACAGGAGCAGAGCTGTGTGGGAGGGAAGCACAGGACTAGAATAGCAGGGGTGTAGGATGGAGGGGCAATGGTGGGGCCAGAAGCGGGGTCTTTGGAAGTTTGCATGAGGCCCGTCTTAGGCCTGGTACCATCCGTTTTACTTTCACAGTCACAAGCCCTCCCAGAGGAGGGAAATAGATATCAAAGTCCAGCGCTGCCCAGAACGCCAGCTGTGTCTCACTCACCCGGTCTCTCGGCAGGGGTAGTTTTGTGCACCTGTTTGTCAGGGTTGCTGCTGCCTGGCTGGAGTGAACCCAGAACGAGAGCTCCGATGACAGCCCTGAGATCCCCCAGGTTCAGGCCAGCCCTATAAATCCCTCCCCAGAGCGGGAGGTTTTAGGGGGAGGTGGGAAACTTCACTCAGATCCTCCCAAATCCTGCAGCCAACTGGTCAGGAGCATGGGGCTTTGCTGCCTTGGCTCCATGGGGTGGCTTGGAAGTGGAGGGGTGAGGGTTAATAGCCAGATGGGGAGGAGCGGTCACTGGCAGGCGCTCCCCGGTCTCCTGCCAAGGGCTGTCTGGCCCAGCACTGGCCCTCACTCTTTCCATGAGTCACCATCACTCCATGACTCAGCAGGCCCAGGCCCAGCACCCGCAGCTGATCACAATGGGGATGCTCAGAGCCATGGGACACACACAGAGAAGTATGCATGCATATGCACACACATAGATCTATGGATTAACGCACACATACATAAACATGCAGACTCACATGCTCAGGCGAGCACACGGACACACATGCAAACACATTTAAACACACCCATACATAGATGCACATGCACACACATGTATGCACGCATACACACACGTGTGTGCACACACAAAGACACCCATGCCGATATGCAAACACATCCCCATATACACACCCCACTCCCAACCCAGAAGCTTGCTGGCAAAGCCAGACCAGGATGCCTGCACTTTATGGGGGACTCTCTCCAGGGCTTCCTGGATTCCCCCCCATTTTCCTCCTGCTTTTCCATCATTGCTGCTCCTCTGGCCAAAGATGGCCGGAGCCCACTCTGTCCTGCCCCGGCACTGCCCCGCTGCCCCCTGAAACTCCTGCTCACCTACCCCGTTAGCAGCAGGGCTTGGAGCGGGGGCAGGTGGGAGGAATCTGGGTATGTCTTGCACAGAAAGCCAGGACGCATCTGGGCAGATAGGCGAGATTTGCCCAGCTAGTGTCATGGCAATGACTGTGGGCTGGGCAGAGACCGAGCAGCCTCTTGGCCCATCCTGCTCTTGGAGGTGGCCAGTCTCCCACCATGGGGAGCCATACAAGCTGGGCTAACGACCGCTAGGTGCGAGGCCTGGTCGGCGTGCTGGGGGAGTGTTCCTCCCCCAACCCCTGACTACCCCAGCTCCCTGCCCCCAGTGCTCCGCGGCAGCTGCTGAGCCATCTGGGATGTGTCTTGGGAGTAAGGATGAGCAGGGAGGCCTGTCTATGCTGCAGGTCCCGGGCGGCTAACAGTATGCCTGGGATCCTGGTCCAGGCAAACCCTCTTGCCAGCTACTCCGATGGCAGGAGCCCTGGGAAATAGAGCGTATGGCAACGAACACAGGCAGAGATCTGCCTGCTGCCCCGGAGCAGATGGGCGTTCAGAGCTGGGCTCGGTCCCGGGCTGCTAGGGCCTGGGCGTGTTGCGGGACTAACCCTTCCCAGAGTGGTGCTGTTGTCCCCAGAGGGGGCCCCCTTCACAGGGAGGGGAGGAGATGGTCTCTGAGGGTGCGGGGAAGGGATCAAGTTGGAGAGAAGGGGTCCCTACAGACAACTGGTTCCTTTGCCCCCTTGATTCTTCCCCCAAGCACCGCGTCCATCCTCTGCCCTGAATGAGGTCAGGTCTGGGGAAAAATGAGTCAGTGATGATGTCATTGAAGACTGTATTGCAATGCACAGGCACGGATTTCATTCTGGCATGTCCTAGCTTCCCAGGGCTTGACTTTGCAACCTGCGCGTTTTCTGCCTGCAGTTGTCTGTGTGCGATATGCAGCACTGCCAACCCCAGGGGTTCAAAACGCAGGCATCAGACCCCCCCACCCCCAGATCAGGAGAGTGGCCCAAAAATCAGGAGAGGTTTTTTTTAAAGATTATGTGGGGGCATTGGGTCTGTCTTGTGGTTTTTGAAACCCCACCTCCCTGAGTGTGTGGGGTTGACAATTGGTATTGCCATCATTCAGTAAAGTGACCTTTGGCTCCTGCTGTGGGAGCTCTCACCCCCACCCCTCGCTCCCCTGCCCAGCAGTTAATTCAGCCCCCCACCAGTCCCCCATCAGTTGTGCCTCTCTATCTGTTCTTCTCCCACCTCTGCCAGCCTCACCTCTGCTCCCCCTGGGGCTCTTCACCCCAGGCCTGGGAGGGCTGCAGTGGGGGTCTCCCCCTCCCCAGGCTGGGTGTTGCAGGGAGGGAGGGGGCAGAGCAGAGGAGCCAGCCTATTGCGCAGGGGAGGAGAGCCACCTTTGGCTGTTGAGCTATTGTGAGAACTGTGTTGGCTCCTGGAGGAGTGAAGGGGGGAATGCTCTGATTGGCTGCTCTTCTTTGGTGGGTGGGGCAGTGGGGAAAGCAGACAGTCAGGGGGCCTTTCCCCCCAGGCAGGGCTGACATTTGCTAGAGCTTCTGGCCTCATTGCTGGACAGGCTTAGCTGTGGCCAAAACCCCGTCGCTGGTGGAAAAATTCCCAGGGCTGGCAATGATGCACACGGGGTTGCATATGCAAGCGGAACCATAGGCGCAATGAGAGAAAGGGCAGCTTGTTAAACAGCCAGTGAGATGCCTGGGCGGCAGCAGGGGGCACCAGAGCAATTGCTCCGCCTGCCTGGGCCGGTTTGGCGAGAATCGGGCGTTTCGCGTTTTCCAATGGTCGCCAGAATCAACAGGGTTCTGCCCATCGGAGCCCAGAACATTCCCTGGAAATCTGGACCCTATCAAATGCAGCATTCCAAAGCGATGGTGTGACAGACAAACCGAGACATGCTATTGAGGTGAGCCTGAGACCCAGTTGGCATACGGGCCTGGGGACCATTGTTGCAATCGTTCCATGTTGCCAATTATTTTCTAGTGAATTGGGCTCTGGTGCCACTGTTTCCATTACAGCTGCATTTTTACTTTGTGTGCTCAGTTACTGGGAGCTGGCCCTTTAAGAAGAGAGTGTTTGAGCCGGAGCAGAGAGGGTTACCCTACCTCTGCCAGCTACAAGAAGGGCAGTACTGGCTTTAATAAAACAAGCATTGGTGTCGTCTTGGCACTGATGGGGACTGGTTGCCCCAGGGCGTCACTAGCGAGCTGCAGAGCCCTTGTGTGAATCTAGTCCAGTGTAGCAGGGACTAAAACTATTTCTGTCTCATGGATCTTTGGAGGCTCCTAGATGGGATGAGTTTGGGGGGGTCTCTGTTCCAGTTTCCTCATCCCAAGCCCACTGCCAGGTTTTCACTAGGCTGTTGGCTTTTTGGGACAGGCCCTTTCTCCTGCTCTGTGTTTGTACAGCACCAAGCACAGCAGGGTCCTGATCTCAGTTGGGCTCACTAGGGAGTGCTCCTACAGTGGGGGAGAGGGACACAAAATCCCCTCCCCGATGGATTTGTGAGAGCTAGTGATGCTGTGACTGTCACCCCTGCAGTGGAGAGGGGAGTCTGGTACATGTGACTGTTGCCTGCACATCGGTGAGGCATGGGGTGGTGCAAAATCAGCAGATGGCTGTTAAAAATGATCATAGAATATCAGGGTTGGAAGGGACCTCAGGAGGTCATCTAGTCCAACCCCCTGCTCAAAGCAGGACCAATCCCCAGACAGATTTTTGCTCCAGATCCCTAAATGGCCCCCTCAAGGATTGAATTCACAACTGTAGGTGTAGCAGGCCAATGCTCAAACCACTGAGCTATCCCTCTCCTGCTTTTTTTTGTAGGCAGAAAGCTCTAATGCACATTTCCATCTCATTATCTGGGGTTTTTCATTATTTTTTTTTTTGACTGTTTGCAGCTGGCAATACCAGGAGAAGGGATTTGACGAATACCACTGAGTGAGTCAATGGCAGAGCCAGGAACAGACCCCAGGAGTCCTGCTTCCCACCCCCCTCTTCTAAACACTCCCCTCCCAGAGCCCTGCGCTAAGCACTAGGTCACACTTCCCTCTCAGAGAGTGCCCCAGAACCCAGGACATCCTGGCTGCTCTGGCCCCAGGCCGTGTTAAATAGGCCACACACCCTGCGCTGAAAGACAATTGGCGGGGTCGCCCTTAACTGAAGGAAGCGAACAACTGGAGAGGTTTCCTGCCTGCTCTGGACAGAGCCGGGAGCAAGGCTTGGCAGGGTCAACGACGGCTCTCTCCAGAGGCAGGCCTGGGAAGGAAAGGGTTAGCGAGCGCTGGCGGAGACCTCTGCAATGAACCGGACGCGTCCGCCCACACCCACGTGTGGGGTAAGCTGGCACTGAGCAAGCAGCATCAGAAATCCTGAGTGCGTGTGTGTATGTATAGACTCTGTGTGTGTGTGTGTGTGTGTGTGTGTATAGACAGTGCATGTGTGTGTGGCGTCACAACAGCCACCTGGCACCCTCCCCTCAGCCAGCAGCATAAAGAGCTGGCGTGTGCCTGAGGGGCACGGGCCCACGTGACTCCCCCTCCCCGCCGACGGTCCCGGGGGGACAGACACTTTGTTCAGGATGCTGCTGTTGTTCCCATTGTGAAGTGAAAGCCAAACCCGGCAGTTTCTTTAGTCACCAGCTGGAGCTGAGAGGCTGTGAGCGGCGCGTGGGGCTCCCTCCCCACGGCCTCCATGCCGCGGGTCTGGCAGCGAGACAGGGAGCCCCAGGAGGCCCTTTCGGGGGGAACCAACGATGAACGTCCGTCTCCGCTCAGCATGAGGATGCGGCAGTGACTGGGGCATCGCACGGTGAGTGCTGTGGCGCTCGCTGCCCTTCGAAGCCAGGAGGTTGCCTGGGTTTGATTTTTCCGCCATTGGTCTGGCGGCACTGGCATCCAGGGGGGTAAGCGGGGGCAGGGATGTCCCAATGGGATGTCGGGAGGGTCGGGGGAAGCCCCTGCAGCCTGGGTTTACATCTGCCCAGAGGTGACAGGGGAGGAGCTCTGTGCTGTACGATGCGTTCCTGCTGGCACTGCCCTCTGGGTCACCCCCTGCCCACACCTTGCCCCTCTGGCAGGCGGGGTGGCCCAGAGGGGAGCACAGGATCCTGTGGCGTAAGGCCAGGGGCCAGCCTGCTCACAGGGGCTGCAGTGTGAATCTGGCAGAGCTCCATTGGAGTCACTCGGGTGTGCCCAGATGTCAGTGGGGGTAGAGTCTTTCTGAGTGACAGTCCAGCCCTACCGAGAGCCCCCTGTGCCCTGATGCAGAGCCAGCCGCGTGGTTCTGTCACCAGGTGGGAAGCCCCCTGCCCCAGGGCGGAGCAGGCCTTGTGCCCACCCAGCTCTCCTCTCCCCAATTCGACCTGGCCCTTCCCTTCCCGGCAGGACCTGCGGGCGACCTTGCCCAAGACACATGCTGTGTCTGGGACGTGGGGATCCCCAGAGTGAACGTGCGACAGGATGTGAGCAGTGAGAAACTTCCCAAGCCCTGCAGCTCCCAGTGTCTCTCCAGGCAGGGCGTTTCCCTGGCTCTGGCCAGCAGGGTGTGGCATGGGGAGGCAGCCCCACAGCCTGGCTCACTGTGGAGGTTCCCAGTGTCACTATGGGACTCTGCAGTGTGTGTTCCTGACTGGGCCGGCCGTGTCCCTGGTAGTACGCCACGGGCAATCACTCGCTACGGGCAGTGATGTGCTGGGGAGTAAGCCTGGCAGGCAGGCAGGGAAGGGGATTTTCACTGGAGGAAGTGAGAACTGGACTCAGTAAGTGGCTTTCTTAGTCCCAAGGAAGCTGAGGCAGATTGGAGAGCAGGGCTAGTTGTGCTCACTGGAGAGGCAGCGTGCTTCAGCAGGAGACTGGGAGAGGCAGGACTCCTGGATTCTGCCACTCACCTGCTCTGTGACCTTGGTCAAGTCTTTTAGGCAATTATTAATTATTTGTCTTTAGACTCGCACCCTAAGGCAGGTATCAGGGGCTCATCATGCTGGGCACTGCCTTGAGCGAGAGACGGTCCCTGCCCCAGTGAGCTCACAATACAAATAAATAAGACAGGCCAGGGGAAACTGAGGCACAGAGAAGGCAGTGACTCACGGCCACAGCAGTAAAGATCCCAGCTCTTCCAAATCCCAGTCCAGTACCCTAGCCACGCCGAAAGTGTTGCAGGTTGGCTATGCAGAAATAGAGGCACCCAAAATCACTGGTCACTTCTGAAAATGTTGGCCCAAGCCTTTCCGTGCCCAGTTCCCCCACCTGTAAAATGCAGGCACTGCTATGGGGCGTGCCCTCCTGCCAGAAGGGGTCGGGGGGTTTCAGCGCCTGTGTGTTTGCAAAGCGCGTGGAGGTCTCGGGTGAAAAGCACTGCCAGGGCACAAGCTGTTCCTGCTCACTGAGCGCCAGCCCGTGGGTGGGCACCCGCTCTGCTTGGCCTGCTGGGAGCTCCCTTTGCTGCCCATCCGGCATGTGATCCGTATTGCTGCTGCCGTGGTTTGCTCATCACGTGTCTGCAGATGTAAACGTTGGGGGACATTCCCATTGGCTTGATACCGTTTGTTCCCCCCTCCCCACCCCGTGCTTACCAAGGCGAGGCGCTTCGTTCGGATGTTTGCTCTGAAGACATATTTCCGGTACCCCTGGGGCATTTGGATCTGGAGGTCTAGTCCGCACCGTGTGTCACCCCTGAGACTCCAGGCAGGGCCTGCGGGCCAAATGCCCTGCCCTGTAAATAATGTGGGATTATTAACGCCCTGGCATGCCTGACGGGAGAGACGTGGGGCGCCGGGGTGCTCACACCCTCTCATAGTGCGGCCCTCGTTTGAATATAGAGATTGCCAGGATGCTGGATGCCTTCCCCCTTCCATTCACCCCCAGGCAGCCACGGCGATTGCATGTGGCTAAGCAGGAAAGGGGCACGTGGACTTTAGCTTCCTTTAATGCCATCTGGTGTTAAACCAAGGGAGCTCCCGGCATGCCACGGCCCCAGACGAGTCGGGGCAAAGATGTCAGTGGGAACTGCACTGTCTGAGACAGAGCTAGACAATACCCGGAGACCATCCCCCTGCAAACGCCCGAACCACATCACCCATCCAACCCCAGGAATGTCATTTCCTGCCCTGTGACGCCTCTGCACTGATACTGTCCACCCAGGTCCTTGCACGGCTCCATCCCCATAACATGGGCTCAGCCAGACCTGCCTAGTGCCTCGCCCACAAGCCCATCCTCCCTCCTGCTGCTGGCTGATGCCTAGGTTAACAGGACGCCCTCCACGCCAGAAGGGCACTCTTTATGCCACCTCACTGCCACCCACATTCGCCCATACACTCCCCTCACCCCGTGCTGGGGTGCGGCCCAAATTATCACCCTGTCTTACATCTGGGGAAACTGAGGCCAGAAATCATTCTCCCCCCGCACCATGGAAGCCTGGCTGCTCTCGGTATGTCACTCTGGGTGATCTCAGGGACGCTGACTGGTGGGGAGCTGCTGTTTCGGGGAGACGCTGGGAATGGCTCTCTCAGGTTTCAGCGCTCTGCTGGGCTGAGTCACTTACCAGAATGCTGAGTAACTAGATACACTATAGGGGATGACACCAGAGCCAGCCGACCACAGAGCCTCTCAAGGAGAGGAGAGCTTGTTGGCCCCCTCCTCCTGCACTGACATCCCCCAGCCCCCCAGAGTCAGGCCCAAGCCCTGGATCCGCAGCAGCACCGTGGGGTGGTTGTGAGTTTTGCAAGATCTGCAGAGATCAGCTTCCACCTGTGCAGTGCCCCAGGCCAGTGGCTTAAGCAGGGGCTCCCCTTCCAGCTGTACTGCTGATGTGTTGGCTGCCCACCCAGCAGACACACTGGGCAGCAGGAGCAGAGTGGACAGGGCGCAGGGGCAGGAGGCCGGGCATCAAGTCACGACAAAGGAAGGGAACACCCAAGCTACAAGGTGCCTCAATTCCCCCCTATCCCCAGAGGCCCAGCTGAGTAGGGCCAGGGGGACAGACCCTTACCCTGATTGCTGGGTAAAGGAGCAGGCCTCTCAGCTGCTGGGATCGGCACTGCCACGCAGGTGCTAAGGCGCCCGGAGGGCGAGGGTCTGATCTTCCTGCAGAGCCCTCGGAGGCCTCCAGTCCACTCAGGACTCGGACAGAAGAGCTCTGGGCTGAGCCAGCTGCTCGGCTCCTCCCGCCTCGTCTGGCTGGGGCCTGCGGTGCATTCCAGCAGTGTCTCACCACAGCAGGACTACCCATGAGTGGGACTAGAACAGTGTGTTGGGGGGCGGGAAGGCTGGGCGTGTGGCTAATGCCCGGCCTGGCGGCAGGGCAAGGGTGGGTTCTGTTCCTGGCTGGTGGCCCGGAATGCAGTGGGCCATGTTCTGGTGCCACACGTCCTGTCTGAGCTGGAGACTTTCCTTGGTTGGTCTAGGCCTTTATTTTCAGGCCTGGTTCTCTGCAAACTTTACTAGCAGAGCAGACCGGACCCAGAACACAGGTCTGGCCAGCCCAGATCAGACCAGAGACCATCTAGCCAGTATCCTGGCTCTGAGAGTGCCCGGCACCAGCTGCTTCAGAGGAAGGTGGAAGGACTCACCCCGCCATGAATAGTTATGGAACAACCTGCTCAGAGAGGAGTTTCTTCCTGACCCCATCAGTTAGAGGTTGGCTCAGGCCCTGAAGCAGGAGGGTTATAGCCCTATTTTTTAACCCATAATATAGCTGGGTCTGTTCTCATTATCAATCCCTCTTTGACTCCTCCAGAGCTCTTGGCCTCAGTGGTATCCAGTGGCAGTGAGTTCCTCAGGCCAGTTATGCACCATGTAAAATAAATATTACCTTGCATAAATTGGGCAGCAGATGCCCCCATAGGAGACAGCGCTGCTATTGCTCCCTACGTAGTGCTGCAGAGGTGCATAGCCCCATGGAGTCCCTGCCCCAGAGAGCTGACAGGCCACGAGAACGACAGTAGGTGGGGGAGGCGATGGGGCAGGACAAGGACAGAGGCACACTGATCACGTGGTCCTTTGGGAGCTGGATCTGTTCCTGAAGAGCCCCAGGTGTTCAGTGCTGTGTAGAAATGGGCAGAATTGCTCAGCACCTGGAAGACAGTGGGTGAAGGTAGGGGAGGGTATCGGGTAGGGATGGGGGTGCAGAGGGGGATTGGGAAAGGATGAGCCGGAGGCAACATGGGCAAAAACAAAAAGCAGGATATGGTGGGATCTTGCATGGACTGCTGGGGGTTGGTCTGGCAATGCAGGAGCTTGCAAAGGTGGGCGGGGGACTGTATGGGTGTGAGGGGAGAGATGCTGGAGGAGATCTGCCTTTGGGATTCAAGGCTGCAGGTGGTACAGGATCTGCTCTGTTGTGGTGGCTGCCAGGCCAGGCCCATCCCAGGGCTGTAGCAAAGCTACGAGGGTGCCTGGCTGAGTCACCTCAGGGATTGAACCTGGGACCATTGGAGCTCAAAGCATGAGCCTTGAGAGCTTGAGCCTAGAGATAGGCCCAGGGGCTCAGCAGCAGCCTCAGAAGACACAGTCCAGCCAAAGCTGGGGCGTGGGAGCAGCAGTGTTAGTGGCAGTTCCACTGGCCTGGGAACAGGAAGGGGGATGTGGCATTGAGCCTGTCCTGGAGGGGAATCAGGGTTCCCATGAGCCAGGCAGGCCCCTGTGGGGCAAACAGCATCTCTGTGTGGGCCTAGCCCGCAAGGTATTGCTGCTGGCTGCACCGGCCAGGCCAGGGCAGAGGGCACCAGAGCAGGAGGGGAGGCAGGATCGGGACAGGGTGGAAGGGGATCAGGATGCAGGGGCACTGGGGATCAGAGCAGAGAGGGGCCAGGAGATTGGAGCAGAGAAAGGGTGGGGAAATCAAAGATGGGGGCAGAGGGAGCGCAGGGGGACCAGAGCAGAAGGAATACCTGGAAATAGAAGAGGAGGAGGAGTCCAAGCACAGCGGTCGATGTGTCCCTGGTGTGACCCTGCTGAAATCTCCAGCTTTCCTGGGGTGAATGGGGCCCACAGGTATATGACTGCGCATTAGACGGCTTCTGTTACCCTGATGCTGCACAAGCAGGTGATTCCTGGCCCCCGCCAGTCTTAGTGCTCTGTGTCAGGGAGTGGCTGCACCTGGCTGACGGGGCCTGGACTGGGACAAAAGCAGCATTTAGCTGGGTCAGTCTGTCTAATTCTGGCCTGGCAGTGTCAGAGGAGCAGGCCCCGATCGCTGGGAGATGGATTATAAATAACCTGCTGAGATGCAAAATCTTTCCTGCTCCAGCCCTGCGCCACAGCCCAGCGGACAGGAAAAAGGTGTTTCCGGCCACAGTTTGAGGCTGCGAGCGCCAGGCCAGATGGCACCGTGGAGAGAGAAAGTGGGGAGTGGGTGACATACGATCCTCACCCGCTCTGGGGAGGGCTCTTTAAAAGCAGGAGTAACAGCTTGTTGGACCATCCCCCAGGGAAGGTGGGGTCGTGAAGGGCTGGAACCAGACAGATCTTGCCCAGCCCCTTGCTCAGCCTGGACCCTTCTCCCAGTCCCACCCTAGGGCCTCAGGACAGGGGGTGCTGGGTCTGCGCTGTGATTTGTTCCCGAGCTGCGTGTCAGTCACACGGAACCTCTCTCTGCAGGTGCTGTGTCACTGGCCTTGGGATGGGACGGGAGTTGCCAGCGCTTTGGTTCACAGATCAAAGGAGCTGTGTGGTTTCGCTGCAGCTCCCGCCAGCCTGTCACGGGGCTGCATGCACTCCCCACCGCCACAGAGCTATGGCCACTGGGGGGTGCCGACTCCCCACTTTCTCTGCAGCTGGATGCACACTGTCCTAAACTTGAGCTGCTTCATGGGATCTTTGTGGTACAGGCAGTGCTTGCTTTGTGCCAGGGCCGAGCCCCGGCACTTCTGGGCCTGGCAGGTCAGAGCCCTGGCACCTCTGAGCTTGGCAGTTCATAGCCCTGGCACCTCTAGGCTTGGCAGGTCAGAGTCCCGCCACCTCTGGGCCTGGCAGGTCAGAGCCCTGGCACCTCTAGGATTGCTGCATCAGTTATGAATGTAAAAAAATGGCTTGAGCCCCAGCACCTCTCATTACAAATTAAGCACTGGTTACACTACAGGAGACCCAGACAGGGACATGGGAGCTGCAGAGATGGACGTTACAGCCATAGGCCTGCTCCTTCCCTACCAGGGGCTAAGCCCCCTGCCTCTGCAGCACCCAGGGAGCACACCTCGATGGGAGGTGGTTTGCCGTGCTAACAGCCCCTGGACCAAAAGGCTTCAGTTTCACAGCAGGCGTGGAGGGTGGTCCAGTAACAAATCCAGCCACCTCCCGAGCCCTGTCTGCACTACTGCTGAGACCATCGGTAGGGTCAAACCAGTGCTGGTAGCAGTGGGAGATTTCCCAGAGAGCACTGCAGCCGGCACATAAATAGCTAATGGGTCCTGCATTAGCAGAAGGAAACGCAACCTCCCCGCTGATTTGCTCACTGTAACATAAGAACATAACATAAAAGCCAGCTGGTATCCCAGAATGCCGTGGGCAGGAGAGGGGCCTCAGTGCACCCGAAGGGAATCCCCTTCCACGGGACTGCAACAAGAATTGACTTGATTAAAAATCCTAGAGCGTTGCACAGTAAGAGTGCCAATGGCTCTGTGCTCTGAACCAGGACTGGTCAATGCTCTGGTATTTTCCAGAGGGGTTAGTGGTGGAAAGTGCCTGCAAGTTCCCAGCCTGGCCACTCCCCAGGGCAGGGGAGTTTCCTAGTGCTTGGTGGTGTCTGGTTTAACATAGCCCCAGTTATGGGCTCCCACCCCTTCCCTGGGGAAGGCCGTTCAGAGACCACATGGATCTCATTGTCTCGGGGGCTTGGCTGGAGTGTGTTGGAGCCACAACCTCTGAGCTCTGTTTCGAGGAGATGCAAAGTGTGGGATTTATGGTGCATGGACCCAGGAGTCGAGGTATAAACTGGTATAAAAAATTAGGAGCAGGCCCTGGAGTTCCCACACCCAGACCCAAGCTGCTGGGAAGTCCAGCCAGGCACTGATCAGGAACTGATGAATGAAACCTCCTAGGGTTGGACTCCATCTCCCGCAGCGGTGTGTGCTGCTCAGTGTATTGTGTCTATCCAGCCACGCATCTCCCACAGGAGCAGCAGGGACACAGGTGGGGAATCAGTGCCAGGGGGCAGCAAGCTGGAATGGTGCCAGCAGAGTGGCCTGTGAAATGGCCACTCCTGCTGTTTATTTGCATTCATTAGGTGGGGATATTAAGGAGGGAATCAGAACCAGCCAGGCCTTTGTTTGTATTTTTGGTGCAGTTTCAGGCTTGCTTGGTAGAAGGAGCTGGTATCTCACTGAAACTCCAGGCTGGCCCTTCCCCTTCGGTTACAGCCCCACGCCCACAGAGCCCAGTGTGTCAGCAAAGCTTGGGCTGGGGAGCAATGGAGCCAGCTGCAGGTCAATTTCCTCTGCCTTGGAGGAATTAAACCATGCAAAGAAGGGTTTGGAAGCCAGGCACCCTGCTGCCAGCTCCTCCTGCTGGGCTGTGACTCGGTCCGGAGAGCAGAGGCAGCGCAGGGTGTTTATTGATTTGCTCAGAAATGCTGGGTAGCTATCCTGGGTCAGCCCAGCCAGAAGGGGAAGCAGCAGCAGCTGAGTAGCTAAGTAATTTAACCTGGAGCCCACTTTCTCAACCTGTGTCTATCCAGCCAGGCTCCTGAATTGGAGCCCAGGAGATTGTGGCCTGGCTGGGAGCTGATCCCACTCTCTGAGGTGCTGGGATGATGTGTCCCTCACAGTTCCCTAGGACATAGAGCAGATGTGTGAGTGAGGAATAGTGGCCTGTGGTTGCCACTCACCCCCAAACTCCATGGTCTGCCCTGTGTCCTGGCCGGGCTGGGACGACGTGGTGTGGCAGCACCTGAGGATGCAGCGTGCATGGTCCAGATGGCCGTCTCTGTGAGGACTCAGTGTCGCCATGTGGCTCGCTGTCCCATGGAACAAACACAGGGATGGTGACCACACAGGGCACACTGCCAGCTGGACACTGGTGCAGCCACTGCCCCTGCAGCTGGCTTCAGAACTCCTCTCTCTGGCACCAGAGGCCATCTGGCAGCTGGGATGAAAAGGCCAAGTGCCTCGACATCCCCTTCCTGGCCACTGTCCTCCCTCCTGTGGCCTGTTAATGAGCATTCCCCTCCCCCCTCCCCCATCAAACACCAGTTTGGAATTGGCTGGGTGCTTTATAGACTGGTCCTTGACTTCCCCGGAGCACCAGTGGCTGCGATGGGATCCCGTACGGGTTTGATGGGTCATTCCAGGGGACTATTTGAATTTGATTTCCCTGGTACGTGCATTCAGAGCCAAATGATTTTACTCTGATCAATACTAGAAAACTGTCAAAAGAGCCAGGGGCTTGCAGAGACCAGTCGAGATCAAGTCTGGGTGACCCAAGGGAGCATTTAGTGGACCCAGCCTAATGGAACAAGGAGCAGAGAGGCTTATACTCTTGCAGGTGACAATCATGCTGTGGCACCATGTAAAGTTTTGGCACCCGGCAGCATTGCCTGGTTTGCGTGGGGATAACCTGTGAGCAGCAGCTGTGGCTAAGGATGATTCTTGGTCAGTGATGAGGCAGAACAGACTTGACTGGGGATCTGCACACAGCACTGGGATCTGCTCGGCCTCTTCTAAAAAGAACTGCACCGCATCTAGGAGTAAGCATTTCTCCAAGATCTAACTTGCATTTAGAAAAATAGATGGTGCGAGACCATCCGTAATGGCACCCCTTGGGGACTCCCACCCATGTAACAGTTACATGTCCAGAAGTCAGGATACTGATCTAAAATTTTAGGTCCCAAAGATTCTGCTGGAAATTTCCGATGGTGATTAGGCATTCCGGCAAGATTTCCAGCACTTCGTGCTTTGGTAGGCTGAAAACCGCACAGGCAGAGGCTCTGTACCGGAGGACATTGGACTCCTCTGATTGTGGACAAAGGTCTGATGTCGCTTCCCCCGGAGCCAATGTGCATTGTGCCAGTGATTTTAAAGGGACAAGATTGGGCCCCAAAGTGGGGAGTGAGGAGCCAGTAAGTATTTAGAATACAATAAGACAGTGAAGGGGGCTAGGAGGGGCCGGGGCTGAGTTTGTGACTGGGGCCTGTGTCGGTTCATGTTTTATTCAGTTCTGTTTGAAGATGGACTCTGCCTGTGGTTGGTTAGGGGGGAATAGATGCTCTAAGCAGATGCTGGCTGGCGTGGGGAAATGCCGTTGGGTGGAGATGGGTGAATAACTGTCACAATCACTGCTACTGCGACTCATCCCTTGCTCAGCGCTTGGGTGGCTGTTGGATCGAGCAGGAGCAGTTCTCTCGGACGAGGCGGTGCTTTTACTGAAACCCTGCTATTCGACCGCCCCTGAGGAATCAGGCTGCTGCCGGGAATGGCTCTCAGGCTTGCTGGCCTCCATAGCTCCCTGGCAGAGGGGAAGTGCTCCTAGCTTTGCATCACAGCAGGGCTTCCTGCCAGCGGGGTCCCTACTCCCTGCAATACACTGTCCAACAGGAACCAGCATCTACCTGGGGTGATGCTAACCCATTGCGCCCGCCTACGTGGACACTTAGGCGGGCCCACTGAGAGTTAGGCACCTAAATACCTTTGAGGATCTGGGCCTTAGACCCACTCTCACTGCCTGACACTGGCTGACATGAGAGACCATGAGGCCCAGCGACAACATCCGGCAATTTGTGCTGTGCGAGATAACACCCCTCCACGGGGGAGTCCAGGAGAAGCCTGATTAGGATCTGTTATCAGGTGGCAGCTGGGAAAGTGCTGCCTGTCCCACCCTTCCAGCAGCCCTTCCCCTTCCTGCCCTGGGCAGGTGGAAAAGCAATCAGGAGTGGAAAGCACCCTCCTGGGAGGGTGGGAGTGTTCAGGGTCCCTTAATTCTCGGGCCGGATCAGCTAATTAAGAGAACAGCTTATTTTCAGTGCAATGAGAAACCCCAGGGTGAAATTCACAAATGGCCCAGCCCTGTTCTAGAGGCTTCCTAGGGAACAGCTGGGCCCCAGGCTTATCTCCACCAGCGAGGACATGCTACTGTCTACACATCCCTGTCTACACTGGAGTTTTGAACAGGGTTAGCTAACATGGGTCTAACCACCAGCCCAGGCAAGCCTAGGAGAGAGCACAGGGTCACCTGCAGACCCTGTCCTGGACCAAACCTCTCTGGAGCATCCAATTAGCATTTGCAAAGTTGTTGGCCAACCTGAGTTAATTGGCAATCAGTAAATTCAAGTGAAAACAGGAGTGTGATGGGGAAGGGGCCATATAAACCCTTTGCTGGGCAGGTGGGGATTAAGGACTGCTCAGGGTTAGAGCAGCCCTGTTGTGTCCTATGCAGCGCAGCTGGCTGTGCTTTGGGGAGAGCAGATCTCAGTCACTGGCTGACAGCAGAGCTGCTGGGGTGATGGCCCTCTGTTGGGGAGGGGAAAAGGAGATTCTGATACTGAATTGTTACTTTGGGGCTGTTAGCTGAGGATGGCCTTTAGGTGCTGGACTGGGCTATGCCCTGCCAGAGGCTCTGCCATAGTCTTATGTTCACTTGGGTCCAGTTTCCCCTTTGGTCTTCAGCACCCCTGGAAGAGGTGGCCTCTCAGAGGCTCACCTGGAGGGGTGTCTCCCCCAGTCAAACCTGTGCTGTCACCTGCCAGGAGACGGAAGACCAAAGTCTGGGTGAGTTCAGAGCTTGGTTGTACCCTTTGTGGGGTGCCCTGGGAACTCTACCCTTGGCCATGGAGCAAAGCCTGTAGTATATTGGTGCCCACTGCAGGCCCTCAAAAATCATGAGTTGGGCCCTGAAAATCATGAGAGAGGCTTAAAACTCAAGGGATTTTACACACCGGAAATGTTGGGTGCTGTTTATTTTGCTTTTTAAGCCACTAGGAATCACATTTATAAGCTACTTCTGCAGCCAGGAGGGGTGGAAACCTTTTAATAAAAATAAAGCAGAGATTCTCCTGGAATCACCTGACTCCAGGAGCTGGGACTTTAAGAAAAGCACCTGCTATCCTGAGACTTGCACTAGCACAGTGAGAGTTGGTGGCATAGTAGGCTAGATGTAGCCCAGGTGAGTGCCCTTAGGACCCAGTAAAGAAAGTGGGAACAGGCAGTTCAGCTGAAATGCAGCCCCTGGGGCTAATGACTGGATGCTGTGACCAGCTGATGGCTGGTCAGGGACTGTGTGAGATGAGTTGGTGGGTCTCAGACCAAGACTAAGTGGGGTGAATGATCCTGTTGCTGGCAGCTCAGCTGAGGTGCCCCATGGAGACTGAGTTTCCCCTGTTCCCTGCCTAGGGGTGACTGCTCCAGCCCAGGCCTAGGG
This sequence comes from Mauremys reevesii, assembly GCF_016161935.1. Classification (NCBI taxonomy): domain Eukaryota; kingdom Metazoa; phylum Chordata; order Testudines; family Geoemydidae; genus Mauremys; species Mauremys reevesii. The sequence continues at coordinate 122,998,940 of NC_052626.1, read as the reverse complement.
CACAGGGAGGGCAGTAGCTTAAAGTCCAAGACCCACGGTTGGTTTCCTATGCACTACTTATGACAGCTGGAATTCCTGTCTGTGGCTCATGGCCCAGCAGTGTCACCTTCTAGCCAAGGCTCTTGAAGCCCATTGCACATGTTAATGAATGAAACCTCACATGCCTCATGAGGTGCCCTGATCCCCCTTAAACAGGGAAACTGAGGCACAGTGCAGCATCACTGAAAGGGCTGGGAATAGGACCCAATCCTGATCTCAGATCTTTGGACCACGACTAGACCATGCTTCAACTGAGCATTACTCTACATGTCCCTAGGTGGCAGTAGAGCAACATGCATGTCATTGCACACGTCTGCTGCATGCACCCTGTCATGTGCTACTCTTTAGGGATGGAGGCAGAGTCCAGTGGTGGGGGAGAGCTGGCCCATGCATGTGCCCTGCCCCTAAGGGGGTGCCTATTTCTAAGGCTGAGCTGACGCTGAGCAGTCTGTAATGCTGGTGCTGGGTTGAGCTGCTTGCTTGCCCTGACCCAGAACACTGAGGTGCCCCAGGAAGGGCTGTTCTTAGGGTGTTTCCAGCCAGGTGGAAGGCTCAAGAGGTTGGGGGAAGCTTTGATTAAGCCTTTCCAAGCCACACCCAAACTCAGGGCCCTTCAAACGCCCCCTGCACTCTCCAGAGCTGTGGTTGGGATGGCAGCAGAATTGTCCGCTGGAGCCCTACCACCTTAGGTGCCTCAGCTGGCATAAATCAGCACAGCATCATTGGCTTCGATGGAGCCCTGCTACCTCGCAGCAGCTGTGGAGCTGGTCCCTGGAGAGAGAGCTGCCTACGAGTGGCTCATTCCATCATTGGCATGGCCTGGAGCGTATTGGGTGGGTGCAGGCTGGAGGAATTCATACCCTGCAGGGCTCCACCCCAACCCTGTCCTAGCTGGCCCACCTCACTCTGCAGGTGATCCTGGGACCTCGGCTGGGAGCCAAGGCCCTTGTACCCAAACGGGTTAAAAGGGCAGGTTTTGGTGGCAGGCTGTAAGGAAGTGCCCAGCTCAGCCCCTGGGTTTGCGGAGCTGGGGTCTGGGGATGTTCAGGATCTGTTTCAAGGCCTGTCTCCTCCTAAGGTTTCTCTGTGGGGGTTGAAGAAGGCAGTGCGGCGAGGAAGGGAGAAACACAGTTTGGAGGGTTTGGGAGTCTTGTTTGTTTTGGACCATTGGGTTTATTAACTGTCCCTGTCAGTATTGGTCGGTGCCTAGAGCTGTGGACAGGTCCATTTATCTATCAGAATAAACACACACACTGGCCATTTAGTTAATGAGCAAGATAAAACCTCTGCATCAGCAAATCCTCCTCCACCCCCTCCCCTGGAATCCTTCCCTGGGGACCCAGCACTCTTCAGCTAATGGTACTTCCTAGAGCTATATGGGTTCTCTTCCCAGCTTGCACATTAAGTCAAGGGACCTGAGGTAAGTAATGGCACGTCTGTGCCTCAGTTTCCTCCTCTGTAACAAGGGGAAAACAATCCTTGCCCATCACGCTGGGCTGAGCAGCATGTGCCATTATTGCCTTCGAATGAGAGATGCTTAGCAAAATAGACTTTATTATTGGGCTAATGCCTGAAGTTCTTAGGTTTTACTCTTGCAAAATTCCTGTTGACTTCAGGGGGAGCTTTTTGCATGAGTCCGAGCGGCATGAGGAAGCCAGGAGTTAGTCCACCTACTGATGACCCACATGCTGCTTGGACTCCTCCGTCATCAATCCTCTGCAGTCCAAGGTGCATTCATATGAATGCATTCTAAATATGTCGCTGTAGATTCATTATCGCCGTAAATCATTGTGACTCTGGATTAGAGAGGGACTGCACATGATGGTCAATCGTAGATAGCCCGGTGCAGTGGGGTCCCCCTCGGTCCCTGTGCAGGGAGGCTCTCTGTCAGAAATGTCACTACTTACTCTGCCCATTCGGGGTGAGCCGCTGAGACCCTGCCCCAGGCCTCCAGTGGCCCAGGCTGCGTCATCTGGTGCTGTATGTTCCACCAGCACCTTCTGCAGGAATGTTGCTCATGAGGCATTTTGCCTGTGGCTGAGAGTAGCGATGCAGGCTGAGCTCCCTGCCTGGCATGGATAAGGCTTTGGTCAGCTCCAGCACCCTAGGCCTGGCTTGCGTTCTCTAATCCTGGGCTACGGATGCAACCTCACTCCTGTGGCCATCGCACGTGAGTGGAGGGCACTGGCCCTGCTGTGGGAGAGGGGAGGAAATGGGGTTTCTCAGGCTGTTTTACTGGGGGGGGAGGGGGAGGTTGGCTGCCTGTTGGTTAGAATCCATTAGCGCTCCCATGCTAAGCAGGATCAGGCTGGGTCAATGACTGGGTAGGAGGCACTTTCAGCAATTTCTTAAGGCCAGAAGGCACCATTAGACCATCTGACATGACCTCCTGCATAGCACAGGCCAGAGAACTTCAGCCAGTTCCCCCTGTACTGAGCCCGGTGACCTGCATTTGGCTAAAGCATCTCTGCCAGAAAGGTTCCAGCCCAAATCTGAAGACTCCAAGCGACGGAGAATCCACCGCTTCCCTTGTTTCTCAGCAGAATTTATCTGGCTTCAGCTTTTAACCACTGATTCTTGTTCTGTCTCTCTCAAATCAGAAAGTCCTTTAGTACCTGGTGTTTTCTCCCCATGCAGGTACTTGCACACTGTGATCAAGTCACGTCTTGATAAGCTAAGCAGATGGAGCTCCTTCAGTCTCTCACAGTCAGGCCATTTTTTCCCCCCAGGCCTTAAATCACTTTGTGTGGTTCTTTTCTGCTCCTGCTCTGATATGTGGGCTCCAGAACTGAATGCTGTATTCAGAGTCTGTCTCGCCAGTCTTGGCAGCACCTCCCAAGCTGTGGTGCCCTTCTTTGTGATGCTGGATGCAGCCAGCAGGGGAGCACCCTGGTACAATTGCGCACACCCCTCCTATCCCCCACTGCCCCGGCCTCCCTGAGTGGGAGGTGCTGTGCTTTGTGGGAGTTCCCACAAACACATGTGACCATTAGCGGGTTCTGGATGGCACACTGATTCTTGGGAAAGTATTAAATTCAGAGGCCTGGACATACAGTGCCTGTAGTTAGCACACTTCTCAAGGGACTGAAGGTATGTTAGAAATGCCAGATGATTCTCTGTGCCTGCCCAAATCCCCTCTGCAGTTAGAACTGGACAGGGTAGCAATTATTCTTCCTTTTCTGTCCTGACGTGTGTAGCATTGCTGTGCATTAGTGCGCTGCTGTTGCTTCACCCCAGAGATGGCTGCATTTGAGTGCTGGGTGATGCCATGCCGTACTCTGAGGACAGTTCCCAGCATGTATTGGGAGGATGGAAGGGGCTAGAGAAAGGTAAGCCCGTCTATTAACACCTGTCCATTCCACGTTAGGTGGATTGCTCCCAGTCTGTGATTCATGATCCCAGCCCCTTGCCACAGCGGGACAGGACTCCTGCAGGCCCACCCGAACTCAAATTGCGGGAAGAAGGATGTAAGTGCAAGAACATTGTAACAGAGCTGGGTGCTGCAGGGCTCAGTGACTATCATGGTCTAGAACACACGCCTGCTCGGGGGACTGGGAATGGAGTCCTGTTCCTTCCGCTCTGAAAACCTCAGCTCGCTACTGGGGAAGGTCTCTACCGGTTCATCTAGCTGCTACTGGCAGAGCCTGTATCCTTCCCTGTGGCTGGGCTAGGGGAGAACCTCACTCCGCGTGCGCATACTACATGTTGCAATATCCCTGCTTGGCTGCTGAACGCAGGGAGCATCTCTGGAAAGCGGTGGTTCTGTGTTGATATGTTACATTTGTCAGTGAAGGAGGCATCAAAATCAGCTTCAAAGAGAATCTCTCTCTCTCTGACATCTCCTCCACCCCCAGGAAGCTCAGCTGCTAATTTCAGGCAGCTTGGAAACAATCAGTAGCATTTTGGCACATCCAGACAGTCTAGTTCTCCTGCCAGATGGGCAAAGGATGCCCAGGTCCCAAGCAGGTTAGTTCGACTCCTGAGGCCTGTTTGTAGTGGCTAGCAAGTATGAATGGTTGCTAGAAATCAGGGACCAGCTGGAATAGTGGAGACATGCCCTGTATGTGGTTCTGGGCCTGATCTTTCTTACCAGCCCCAGGAAATAAACCTCAGCCTCCCATGACAGCCTGAGCTCAGCCTGACAACCAGGGGAGGTGAATGTGACCCTGGCCAGTGCTAGGAGACCCAAAGAGGCTCATGCATTGAGAGCAGGGAGGGGAGGTACATGTCAGCAAAAAGGATGAAATTGGGCTCACCCACATGGCTGGATTCATCACAGCACAGGGTGCAGCTTTGTGTGGGTGATGGAGGGGGCTTTACTGCTCAGAAATAGGCCTTGACAGCTTATCAAGGCGCTGCCACGTTGAGGCAGGATTTGGGCACTGACTGCTAATGCTGCCCATGGTTCCTTTTCTGGGTGCTGTCCCTGAGACACAGGCAGCAGAGGCTGTGCTGGGATGGCACCAAAATCCTGTTGGGGGTTTTAATTTCCTCCCCGATTCATTCCAGGGCGGGCACAGAGCACCAGTGAGGTTGGTTTCTCTCCACCCATGGGTGAGCCAATGGCTTGGAATCGAATCAGGAGCAGCCCGACTCTTCACCCAAACAGAGCCAAGGTCTGGGAAAGGCGGCTCTGTGCTCTGCTCACCGCCCTCAGGGGTCCCTTCATTGTAGCCACCTGGCCTTGGCTGCAGGAGGCTTTTCCCAAACAGGGAAGCGCTTGCCACTCGGGTGGCACCTGGCTTCACACAGGGGTCTAGGGAAAGAGGCCAGGCACGACAGAGGTGGGAGGAGGACCCCCGGACTGAGTGAACTGTTCCTTGCTAGCAGCACTGGGGGTCAAGTGGGGAGGAGACAGGGCAGTGGATTTTCCCCCGCTCGGCTGGCCAGCGCTTGCTGCTAAGGAGTGAGGCTGCGGGCACGCTCTCCTTGTGCCCTGCCCTGCCCTAGGAGCCCTCACAGGAGGCCCTGTGAGAGGCATAGAAATAGCAGGGTCGGGGCTAGCCTCAGAGCAGTATGTCTATAGCAGTAGAGAGGCTGCAGCGGGGCAGAGAAAATAACCACTGGGCTTTCTGTAAGAGCTCACCTGGCCAGGAGCGTGAGTGACAATGCCCTGCCCCAATGGAACGTAGGATAGAAGCATGACCTCATGAGAACCAACTCCAATTGGCTGATCCTGCCCTGAGGGTGTGGTGGTGTTAACTAACCCTTTGTAGGGGAGATGCCCACACCCCACGTCTGGGGCACTCCTTCAGGGCCGGTGCAACCATTTAGGTGACCTAGGTGGTTGCCTAGGGTGCTAGGATTTCAGGGGCACCATTTTCTTCGGCAGCGACTGCGGCGGCCGGATCTTCAGCCACCCCAGTCACCGCCAGCATTTAGGCGGAGGGAGCTGGGGCAGGGGAGCGCGGGGAGGGCCGCCTGCAGCAAGTAAGGGGGGTGGGGAGCATGCAGGGGAACTCCCCGCCCCAGCTTACCCCTGCCTCCACCCCGAGCACGCCATGGCCGCTTCACTTCTCCCACCTCCCAGGCTTGCGGCACCAATCAGCTTAGGTGCCACAAGCCTGGTAGGCGGGAGAACTGAAGCAGCCACAGCGTGCTAGGGGAGGAGGCGGAGCAGGGGTGAGCTGGGGCGGGGGGGTGCCTCGGGTGGGGGGTGGAGAGCTGCCACAAGTGGGGAGCCTCAGGGCAGAAGGGGGGAGCTGCCACGGGAGGGCTCAGGGTGGGGGCGCGGAGGGGGCGCTAGGTGGAAGTTTTGCCTAGGGCGCGAAACATCCTTGCACTGGCCTTGCACTCCTTTCAGTGAATAGGAGGCAGTAGCTCTGTGCAAACCCATCGTTCCAACTGAGGGGCTGTCTCTGAGCCACTGCAGCAAGCTCCCACCCCTGGCAAAGCTTTAGCAGCAGCTCAGCTTCATTAAGGTGCCTCCCCTCGGTGTTTATGGTAAGGACGTTAACGGAGCTAGGCCCCTGGCCAGCAGGGTACAACCCAGCAGGCATTGGCAGAAGGATCCCAGGGTCAGCAGCAGCTTCTCTCCTCTGCTGAGCACAGCGCGGTGCCAGTTTTCCATGCCCTAAGCCTGGGCATCAGTCACAGGAGCAAACACAAGCACCATGACTGTGCTGAGCACCTGAGTGGGAAGAGCAGTGTCTGTGTAAGGCCCTGGTGCAATAGACAGGGGTAATATCGCACCCCAGTGGGAACTCCGGCTGGTGGGGGACTGGGCTCTCTTACACGGGGGAAAGCCAGAGTCATCCTGCTGCCCTCAGTGGAGTCATGCAGCAGGTGGGAGCTCAGGGCAGCTCTAGGGTGTCTGGGCTATGAGGGGAGGGGGGGCTGCAGCTGGAGTCCGCAGGGGATAACTCACTTTAAAACAGCTATTTCTTTGTGTGGGTTTTGTATCTGGGGCTGACCAGGGCAGTGTCTGGAGGGGCTTACTCTGCAGGGGGCTCTGCCAATTGGCATCACTCTGCACCCCCTGCTACTCCAGTTTGGGACTCCCTGACCACACTCCTAGCTCTGCCTATGCCCTAGATTTCCCTCCCTCCCTTCCCCCCATGTCCTGGGCTCCCTTCCCCTTCAAACCCAACCTGCAGCCTCCTTGCTGTTTTGCATACGGGCTCCTCATTTCCTGCCTGACAGCAAGCCCAGCTTTTCCAGCCCAGCCTCTGCTCTCCCATGTCAGTGTAACCTGAAATAGGTTGGCTATTTCTACTGCAGCCTGTTTCCTCTCAGCCCCGAGCTGTCTTCTGTCAGGATGGGCTCTGCCGGCCGGCAGCTTTCAAAGATGGGGAAGAGTGAGTGTTCCTCCTCTGGGGATGTGGAAGAGGAGGGGATGTCAATGTGGGAGAAGGGAGGTGCCATCTCAGGGGGTGACTATCTTTCTAGGGAGGGGGAAGTGCCAGATGGTCAATGTATGAGGCTGGGGCCATTCTCCAACCACCCTTGCTCTCTGTTGGGCCAGTCCTCATCTGCCCCCAATCTCCCAAGAAAACGTTCACTGATTCAATGCATGCAGCTATCCCAAGGCTTCTGCTAGCATCGCTTCATTGCAACGTGCTGTCCCTGCTTCTTTGCCCTGACTCCTGGCAGGATGGCCGGGTTTAATGCTCAATCTATTTTATGGCTTGTTTAAAGGCTTTGGGGAAAGGCCTCTTTCTCCCCCACCCCCCATTTAAAAAGCTGACTTGTCAAGGAAATTGCTCAGATTGCATTGCAGGCAGTTGGATGCACTACCTGGTAATGGGGCCCTTTGTTAACTGCTTATATTGAGTGTGGTCCTGGTCTTTCATGTGGGATGGCACATGCTGGCAGGAAGGGGAATGGCCCCTCTTTGAAGTGCCCAGGTGGAGGGGCTGTCATCACTAACGGTGCATGAGGAGGAATGATTTCATCCGTCCCTCTGTGCCAGGAGCGAATTCAGCTGGGTCTATAGCGAGAGCCTATAGCGAGAGCCAGATGTAGAAAGTGCTTTATTGGAAAATGCCACAACAAAGCCAGTGGAGCAGGGGCAGATTGACAAGCAGGAATTTGGCACTGCAGGAGGGAGACATACAACTTTGTTTGTCTGCCACCAATATGCCAGAGCTGGAAACACAGTGAACGGGCTCATCTCGCCGCAGCAAACCCAGGCGTTGGTAGCATACAGAGGGAAACTGGCTGTTCTATCAGTAACTTACAGGCAGAGATTCCAGGCTTTACAATCGGGCAAGCTATGGACCAAGCTGGCCTGGATGCTGGCTCATTTGGCACAGACAGGCGTGGAGAGATGCCTGTAGTTTCACCCCTTACTGAACACAGAGTTGTTCTTCTATGCGCCACCACATCCTCGCAGGTGGCAGCAGCTCTTAGAGTAAGGAAACAATGTAACACAGAAGAGGATAACAGGCTACTGTACCTGACAGCTGATGGAGGTACACCCTTTTCTGAAGAGGCAGAGGTTCATGATGGGATGAATTGCACCCTCAGCAAGTTCGCGGATGCCACTAAGCTGTGGGGAAGAGGTAGATATGCTGGGGGATAGGGTCCAGAGTGACCTAGACAAATTGGAGGATTGGGCCCAAAGAAATCTGATGAGGGTCATCAAGGACAAGCACAGAATCTGCACAAGGACAAGTGAAGAATCCCATGCACCGCTACAGACTAGGGACTGAGTGGCTAGGCAGCAGTTCTGCAGAAAAGGACCTAGGGGTTACAGTGGACAAGAAGCTGGATATGAGTCAGCAGTGTGCCATTGTTGCCAAGAAGGCTAACGGCATATTGGGCTGCATTAGTAGGATCATTGCCAGCAGATTGGGGGAAGTGATTATTCCCCTCTATTTGGCACTGGTGAGACCACATTTGGAGTACTGTGTCCCGTTTGGGGCCCCACACTACAGAAGAGATGTGGACAAATGGGAGAGAGTCCAGCGGAGGGCAATAAAAATGATTGGGAGGCTGGAGCACATGACTTATGAGGAGAGGCTGAGGGAACTGGGGTTATTTAGCCTGCAGAAGAGGAGAGTGAGGTGGGATTTGATAGCAGCCTACAACTACCTGAAGGGGGATTCCAAAGAGGATGGAGCTCAGCTGTTCTCAGTGGTGGCAGATGACAGAACAAGGAGCAATGGTCTCAAGTTGCAGTGGGGGAGGTCTAGGTTGGCTATTAGGAAACACTATTTCACTAGTAGGGTGGTGAAGAACTGGAATGGGTTACCTAGGGAGGTGGTGGAATCTCCTTCCTTAGAGGTTTTTAAGGTCAGGCTTGACAAAGCCCTGGCTGGGATGATTTAGTTGGGTTTGGTCCTGCTTTGAGCAGGGGGTTGGACTAGATGACCTCCTGAGGTCTCTTCCAACCCTAATTTTCTATGATTCTATCTTTAGTGCTGAAGGGCCAGGGGTTTAATCCCCCACCCCCCTTGAGTCATCAGGATTATCACACAAGAAAACCCTTATGAGCCTCAGGTCCTAAGGCCAGCAGCACTTTGGTGTACAATGACATTTTCATCATCCTTAGGTGCCTAATTGTGCATCTAAACATTGTGCAAAGTATTTGCAATTGACGATCATGATCTCCTGCAGTGCCCTCACTGGTCGGCGCAGGTGAAATTGCTCTGGAGTAGATGAGTTTTGCACAAAGTAGTTTCTTTGGGTTGCTCTTTGGCACGTGTTTAACAGGGAATGTTTAAGGTAAAAGAGACTGACCCATGGTGACCAAATCCATGTAGTAATAACAAAAGAAGTAAGTTCTACCAAACAAACATAAAAACGCTCACTGTGCTTTCCCCGCCGCTCCTTTAATTATTAAACATGTGTTCAGACATCACAGCGCTATTCTTAGAGACCTACATTCAACAGTCTCACAAGCAAACTAAATTGGGAACGGATGCCAAGGTAGTCTGTCTCCATCGCGCTCGTCTTCATCTGTGGGCGCTGATAACTAATGCACGAGAAGGTGCGCTGGCTTTGAGCGAGGGGAAGGCAAAGGGCTGATGAAAACAGTTTTTGCAGAACTGTTTTTGCAGAAGTGGAGATTTAACAAGCAATCTGACATTGAAGTCAGCAAGGGGCTATTACGTAATGCCATTAATGGGCCAAATTCTTTACTGGGGTAATGGCAGAGCTCAGCTGGCAAAGGAGCTTTGCCAGCTTGCACCAGACTGGGAGGTAGGATGCTAGAGATCCTTGGGTCTCCTGCTGAATTACTATGGGATCCTAGGCCAGTCCCTTCCTCTCTGAGCCTCTATTTCCTCTTCTGCAAAGAGGGGCTAATAACATTCCTTTGTGCAGAGCTGTGAGCTCAGTGACCCAGAGCCCTCCCCCACAAATGGGCAGGGAGGGGGGCCATGGATATAGTTACAAGCACTGTGGCTACAAAATCCAGTAGCATGTTTGCACGTGTAGACGAATTGCTTGGTGGGCTGTCCCCTGGCTCCCCTGCCTCCACCGTTCAGCGATTGCAAGGGGTGTTCTCTTGGGGCATGTGATTAGTCACTCTTCCTCCATGTTCCTGCAGACAATTGCTGGACAGATCGGTCTCGTCCCTTTGCCCCCAGAAACACAGGTCCTTCCCTCTTGAGCTAAAGGCAAGGGGCCTTTTCTGGGGCTTGCAGCAGGTCCCTTGTCCTGGCTGTGGGCCCACTCACTAGAGTGGTCATGCTGCCGTGGTTGTGCTGCGTTTCCACTCGGGAGGGGGGGGTGTCTTGCCAGCCAGCAGAGAGGCTTCCTCAGAGGGGTCACTAGGCAGAGATTAATTTTTCTCCTCTCCCTGGGTGGCTAACAGGGACCAGGGCCCTGGACTGTGTGCGCGCATGTGGCTGTGGTCACTTCCCAACTGGCTGGAAACATGTGACTGTAGCTCTGGCTGGCTCTGCCCATAAGTGCTACCATCTCCCCCACCCTCTTGGGTTTCCTCTTTCCCACCAGCTGTGCTTTGGCCTTCCTGTCACATCCAGTGAAATCAGCATTGTTTCTCCCTCCTCCTGGCTGCTGCTGCATGCCTATCCCTCCCTGGGAGGGGATGTCTAGCACCGTAGAACAGCGCTTCCCGGAGCCTGGCAAGCCGAGGAGCGGTGGTGCAGTAGGACAGAGAGGTTAATCCTGTGCACAGTTCAGCAACACTAAGTAATTTACTGCCGACCCTCCCAGACACCATCTGAGCTGTCCGTGCTTCTGGCTGCTTTGAAGTCCAGGCAGAGCTATTGCAGATGTCCCCTTGCTCCAAGTGCCAAAAATCTGGCCACCATACCTGGGCCTGAGTCTTCACATTGGAGAGGGGTTCAGGCCTGACTCCGGCATCTCGGGCTTCTCTGCGGCGGTCAGAGGAGCCGGGGCTCCCCGTGCCACGGCCATGAAGCGACACTGGCCACTCCGCAGAGGGCTCTGGTTGGCTGCCGTGAGCCATCCTGGCTCACCTAACTTCTCTGGATTCTTTCTAAAGCACTGAATGTACCTGTTGTCCGTTCTGGATGGAGGGAAGTGGTGTGAGGGGCAGGGACCTGGCTGGCCACAAGCCATCTCAGCCATTGCTCAGCATTGCACATACCCCAGTGTGTGTGTGTTCAGCAGTGGGCATTGAACCTGTGACCTTGGGATCTGCAAACACCTCTACAGCTTAAGCTAAAAGAGCCACCTCTGCTAGCCCAGATCACGGCAGGCTCATCTGCAGCTGTGTGGGAGCCTTCACTAGAGGGGGCAGTGCCCCAGTTAGTGTGGGCTCCTGGTAGCAGTGAGATCTCTGGACTCAGCACTGTGAGGCAGCAGTGTTTCTTCTGCCCGCCCTCTGCTGCTGCCCCCATTCCCTCCTGTATGCCGGCTGTCCTCTCCCAGCATGGGGTTGAGTCCACGCGGGGACTGGCGGACGCGTCACATCGCAGTGCAGGGTGCTGGATACGAAGGGTGAAGCCTGTGAAGGGCAAGCAGGGTACAAAGCTAAATCCATCTAGGCCTTTTGTATAATCCAGTCCCCTCCCTAGCAGCAATTTGCTGGCTGCATTATCCCTGCTAAGGTTGGGCGTAGGGCAGCGAGCTGGGTTAGAGTCCCCTGCGGGGCTTGACTGCCTGTTTGGGGCGCACAGCAGCCTCAGCCTGGAGGGGATGGAGCCAGAAGACAGGGCAAAATACGAAGCAATGCCCAGAAGTGGGCTTGTACTGGGGTGTTCATCATGCCTCCCGGCTCCTGGGCTACTCAATGGACCAGGGGGGCCCTCTCTCGGCTGCAGAGAATCGCCCCAGAGTGGGGCTGTCTGCATTAGCCAGGGACCGAGTTGGGACACTCCAGCCCTATTGTCCCCAAGGAGTGGGGCTGCCATGATCCAGGATTGGGTTTGGTTCTGCCTCTAGGTCGGAGGGGAGGTGGAGCAGGCCTGGTTGTTTGGATGAGCTTCCTAGCGCCTCTGCCGCTGGAGACAGGAACCTGGGCTAGCCAGGCCAGTGGCCTGGGTCCTGTGCCAAAGATGCAAGATAATATTGATCTACTTAGCAACACAGGCTTAATGAGCAGCATTGTGCCCACCAGTAACCCAGGCGTCACACCCAGAGGCAGCCGGCTGAGCGTGCCAGCCCACAAGCACGTGGCCGAGAGCCTTGTTCGTTTAACACTGGGGTTGTTCTCTCTGTTTATTTTCCTGCCTTTGGGTACTTGAGGCTTCTCTGCTGTGCTCAAGGGCTTCATTCTCGCTGAGCGTGGGCCATTCACAAGGGAAGAGACAGCAGGTTTTGTGTTACACCCGAGCCAGAAAAGCAGTGTGTGGACCCAGCTGTGTTAATTGTGTGAGCCCTCAAACAAGCGAGGATTGTTTGGAAATGGAGAGTGCGTGATCTCTTGTGCTGACATTTAACTCTCAAGTGGCTGGAGGGATGTTTTACGTCTCTCTCCCATAGTAGACAGGTTTTGGATTAACACTTCTCCGCTGGTGAGGTATGTCTGAGCGTTGGGGTCTCTGGACACATATGGTCCCATTGTGCCAGATTGTAATTAAGTGGTTCAGGTACTGTGTAGATAGTACCACTCGATGGAATCAGAATGGTTCATCTATGTGTCATAGGCCCTGTACTGCTAGCAACTAATGGGGAGTCTCCTGTATATCTTATCCAGGGGTTGGGAGGATCTGTGTTTTTAGAGCAGGTGGACCTGAGTTGAATCCCTGCTACTTCCAGCTGGTGTTAACGGGTTTGAGTGCTGGTGGTTGGGGCCAGATGCAAGTGGCTGGTAGAGCTGGGGTTGCTGTTGAGAGAAATCCTGTGACCATTTGAAAGCTGGAATTATAAGAGTTCTGCTGTCCAGCCCTGGCTTCCAACTCTAATGGTTCTGGAGATAGTGGCTCCTAAAATCAGGTCTGAATTGAAGTGATGGTGTAAAAGGCAAGAAGGTAATCAGAATTGTGATGGTAGGTCTTGGGCCGAGATCCTCATAGTATTTAGGCGCCTAACTCCCATTGAAATCAATGAAAACTAGATGCCTAAAGACCTCCAAGGATCTGGCTTCAGATCCCAAGAACTTGCATCTTTGGAAAGCGGAGATCCCATTATTTTCTGACTCTGAGGGTTCATGAGATAGCAGGCCTGGTTCTGATCACCAGTGTAAGTCAGTGGAGTCAACGGAGTCCACCTGCTGTAAAAGAGATTGGAATCCGGCCTATGGTGCCTTCAAATTATTATTGTTCCTTATAACAAGGAAAATTCTCCATTTAGGAGATAGACCAAGATGCATCGCTTGATCCATTGATCCTTTTGAAACAGGGGTCCGATTTCCCTCTTGTCCTGCCCCTTTGGCTAGTCCAGTGGCTCTCAGCTTTTCCAGACTACTGTCCCCCTTCCAGGAGTCTGATTTGTCTTGCGTATCCCGAGTTTCACCTCACTTAAAAACAACTTGTTTGCTAACTCAGACATAAAAATACAAAAGTATCACAGCATGCGACTACTGAAGAATTGCTGACTTTCCCATTTTTACCATACAATTATAAAATAAATCAATTAGAATATAAACGTGGTACTTGCACCGAAATGTATCGTATATGGAGCAGTCTAAACAAGTCTATTGTCTGTATGAAATTTCAGTTTGCACTGACTTTGCTAGTGCGTTTTATATAGCTTGTTGTAAAACTAGACAGATATCTAGATAAGTTGATGGAACCCCCTGGAAGACCTCTGCGTACCCCCAGGGGGTCCCGTATCTCTTGTTGAGAACCACTGGTCTAGAAATGTACACCTGTGCAAAGTGGCTGGGTGTGCTGCCACTTGGATTCCTGTTCCTCACACTGTGTGGGTGTACATGACCGGACAAGGTGCAGGGCATTTGGGCCTGCTGTCTGTTTCAGGGCAGCGGGACAGACGCTGGAGGCGCTGAGCAGATGGAATAAGAGGGGAGGGCTTGGATGTTTGGATGTCACTAGGGAGAAGTGTCCCAGACTCAAAAGAAGGAGATCAGGCCTAAGACTGGTTCGTATCTTGCATGGAAGAACATCTGGTGAGAAACAAATCCACATTTCAGCCTTCAGATCATTCATCCACAGAAGCAATTACCATTAAAATCATCTGGGCTTCAGATCCTAAGGAAAAGCAAATGATGTTTCCAATGTACATTTAATTTAGATTTGAGAAGGCAGCTCCCCAGGATGGGTGTGGATGGGAAATGGGATCCCATGATCTGCCTTCTGCTGTTAACTAAATGTCAGGCCCAGGGAGGCCGGTGGCTGTCAAACAGATTAATCCACAAGAATGCAGCAGGACCAGACCACTTGGGCCCCAGGGGAGGCTGAGCTGAATTCTGACCAGAGGCCCACTGCAGAGCAGGGGTTGTGGGCATTTCTGCATGACACAAGGGCTTCCAGGAAAGGGTGGAGTGGAAACGAATGGGAGGGAAGTGAGGAATCTCAGGTTTGGAGATAGACAGATGGGAACAAAAATAAATGTCTTATGCAATGTAATAGAAAGCAGTGTAAGGTAAAAGCAGAGACAAGAAGCTAGCTTACATGGCACTACCCTCCGAGCTGGAGCAGGGAAAGGAGTTGGCAATAGGGGCTTGCTGTCAGAGGAGTGGCCTAGTGGTTTGAGCCCAGGACACCAGCGACTGCTCAGTGCTAATCCCGGCTTTGTCACTCGCTGCCCTGGAGCTAAAATGCCAAATTTGGCCACCACAGTCAAAGCAGCTTAACTTCCAGAGGGGCTGAGCATCCACAGCTCCCTTCGACTTCCTGCACCCACGTCCCCTGGACTGCTCTGAACACCCGGACTCTTGGTTAGCATGTGCATCTAGGGCCCAGATCCTCAAAGGCTCTTAGGGGGCTAAGTCAAGGCCCCTACCATGCATCAGGTTAGCCTTTGTCTGTCTGCTGCGGGTCCCTGTGATAGCCTCTGTCCTTCATGCCCTTGGAGATATTTTTCAAATATTTTGGCATTTCGTCTTTTGGAACGGAGTTCAGCTCTTTTGCGATTTTGGGACTCTGTGGTCACCTCTGCTGATGAGCTCTGCATGGTCACCTGTGCTGATCAGGTTGCCAAGCTGCCAAATGGGAAATGAAATTCAAAAGTTTGCAGAGCTTTTCCTGTCTACCTGGCCAGTGCATCTGAGTTGAGAGTGCTGTCCAGAGCGGTCACAGTGGAGCACTCTAGGATAGCCAATGTCCATCAAATTGCATCCACACTACCCCAAATTCGACCCGGCGATGTTGATTTCAGCGCTAATCCCCTCGTCAGGGAGGAGTACAGAAATCGATTTTAAGAGCCCTTTAAGTCGACATGGCTTCGTCATGTAGATGGATTTGTGGGGTTAAATCGATCTAATGCTGCTAAATTTGACCTAAACTCGTAGTGTAGACCAGGGCTTAGTCTCCACCTTTCTAAAAGCAGTACTGAGGCAGTTGTCTTCTGCCGGAAGTAGCTAAAGGGTGACATGAAAGACCTGAATCTGGCCCGTGTGGCCCTAGTGAGTACCCAGGGGCTACCTGGGGACTGAGAACAGAATGTAGCCACTGTTTCACAAGGGCTTTGAGGACTAAGTTTGCTGAGGGCATGCCATATAAACAGCTAGGATTTTGAATGCAGGAAGAGCAGCATGGGACCTCCATTGGAAGGCTGAGTATTTCAACTGGCTGGAGGGGGCTGATCATGAGGGACATGTTCAGTGCCGGCTGCAGCCCTTGTTGACTACGTAGTCGAAGAGGCTAGTAAGGCAAGTGAGAGAGGAAAGGCTGGGCAGAATGGCCCGAGCCCTGAGACATACATTCCTTGGCAAACAGCTGATGGAGAGGGGACCTTGCTGTGGGGCACCCAGGCCAGCTGGGAGCTCAGAGGGGACATGGCACACAGCTGTCTGAACCAGCCATACAATACACCAGGTGTGATGGAGCTTACAAGGGACAGAACCCTGGTCAGTGACCTCCTTCTGCCAGAGGAGGCAGATCTAGGCCTGAGGAAGCTCAGAGCAGGAGACAGGCCTGGGACAGGGTTTAACGGGCAGGATACAGTGGAGGAAGGACATGACAGGAACCCTGCAGGGGAAGCTCTGAGGAAGCCACAGAGCGGTCTGGGAGGGGCAGAGGGGCTGCTGGTCTGAAGATCTGTTTGGACTTGTTCATGCCACTCCAGGCAGGGGTTAGCCTCTTGTGTGACTCGGCCAGAGGGCCAAGCCACAGAGCCCCCAGAGTGGGGGTCATGAGAAGATGCAGGCTGAGAGAGGCCATTGCCCGTCCCAGGTGAGCCCAGTCGGGGTGCACCCTGGCAATGCTGCGACCAGAGAGGTGGGGGGCGCTCTTGAGGCGAGGAGGTGCTGTTACACGTAGGCACAGTCTGAAGCTCAGACGGGGCTGGATCTCCCCCATGTGGCAGAAATACCCTCGGGAAGGCATTGTGTGGGAAGAACCGCTCCCCTAAGGGCCCTTGGTGGAGTGGCTCACTCTGTTGAGGGGGAGGTAGTGCCTGCCACCCCATGGGATGAGCAGTCGTTATGCCTGTGGATCCTGAGCACCCCACAGGAGGCCCAGCCTGTCCCTAACTCTGTGCGGGTGCTGAGTTCCCTTCCCCCTCCTTTGGCTGCCTGACAGCCTGGCTCAATAGGCACTGTGCTGCCCCAGAACTAGGAGATCCCAGCGTGGAGGGGGTCTCAGGAGGGTTCATGCAGCATCTGGTACATTTCCTTTTAGCTCACTCTTCCATGGGAGGGCTAGTGATGAGTGTTCTTTGCCCCCAGCCTGCCCATACCCACCCACAGAACTTCAGCCACGCACAGGCCAGGGCGTGCCAGGGCGAGGCAGAGCTGAAGCCAGCTGCCAGCGGGCGACAGTGGCGTTCTACACAGGAGAGACCCTCTGTGCTTTTCCAACTGAAGGCCAGATTTAGGGCTTGATCAGAGGTCAAATTACCCAGGATCCAAGTGGGGGAGTTTCTTCCCAGGGAGCGTGAATGACCTAAAGAATAAACTTCCAAGGGCTACTGAAGGAACTGGTATAAATGAGCTCAAAGAAGACTGAGGCAAGAATTGGGAGCAAATGCATATTGTGAGGGTACCTCTCACCGCAGCAGCTGGGGACACTGGTCATGGACATCCATATCCATTGTTTCAGTTGTGAATGTTAAGGCCATTCCAATAATCTACCCTACCGGGTCTGGACCTGGGCTGCAAATGGGTGTTAGACCTTCCCATGTTGCTACCTCCAAGTGAGATCCTGGCTCGAAGGGAAGGGGTCTTGGCAGAGGTGAAAGTAAGCTGGTACTACCGCTATGGAGGACCCGTAAGAAAAGGGGACTGACTGAGGGAGGAAGAGAGAAGCCTGCTCCCTGCATAAGAATAGTTTAAACTTAGCTGTTCCCTGATGGTTCAGCCCCCAGGGCTAGGTTTCTGGCATCCTTGTTAATTTCACTCACAGTAGCTGGGGGGAGGGGGTTGAGGGGAGGGTGTGTTTGACAATGGCAGGGGCAGTCCTTTTCTGCCCCCAGGATGAGGGGATCTCTCCAATACTAATATACACAACAAATACCAGCATTTGGCTGCACAGCTTAAATCCAGAGCTAATAAAAGCAGGTGGAAGGGGAAAACTCACTGTCACATTGGTTTCTCAGCTCCTCCCTCCCGCTCCTCCAGCCAAGCTGCAGACAAGGCTCTGCATTTCTCCCTGCCCCCCACCCCCCACCCCCAGCAGTGGTTCTCCTCTAGGCTCTAGCTTGCAGTAGGGACACTGGCTGAGATGCCTGCTGCTGCTGCTGCCTGCAAAGGAACTGTTTAAACTCAGCTGTTCCCTGTGCAGTTCAGTGCCCGGAGTTAGGAGCCATTTCTGGCATCCTTGTTAATTTCACTCCCAGTTGTTGTTGGGTTTGTGTGACCATGGCAGGGGCAGTTCTTTTCTGCCCCTGGGATAAGGGGCTCTCCTAAACACAATCAAAATCAGGAACCATTTCCAAGTTCAAATCTATCCCATTCCCTCCCCAGCAGAGGATCATGGTTCTGATGTTCAAACTGCTTGCAGATCCTCTTTGAAATGTTACTGTTTAAAAAAAAAAACACAAAAAAACATAAGAGAACATGGTGGAAAGGTGTCATGATGATTAGGGTTTATTTTGGGCAAAGCAATTTTGCTAAAGCAACTAAAGATTCACAGGGAAAGCAAATAGCCCCCATAGACAAAACCACAAAGGGATTGGAGGGGAAAACTGAATATTCAGGGAAATTATTGTGCCTCTTTTGAAAGAAATAGTCATTTTCATTCCAATCCACCCTCTTTATATATTGATTTAAACACCTGAAATGTCCTTAGGACATCGGGTGCAATTTCAGATCTCTTTTTGTTTTGTCCTGCCTGCAGAGTGCAGAGGCTGAAATTGACAAAACTTTCTCTAAATATCTTGTATATTTCATGAAGGCTATTCCAGTTGTCCTTCATTCACCCCTGACTTCCCCTCCCCCTCCCTGGCTGACTGGCAGTGGTTTTTGCCTTGGTTGCTTACTCCTTGGCAGACCCAGCCCACCGGCACCTGCTGGCTCTCTGCAGGCAGCAGCCCACAGGGGCTGGTTGCTGGGGTCGCTGCTGGTCGGTGGCAGGCTGTAGCTGCATTGTTTGTGACACATTGATACATATACATACAGTCAGAGGTGAAAGTAAGCCAGTCCGGTCCGGTATGAAGTACTGGCAAGAGCAGGTACGCCGTGCTGGACTGCATCGACTTCCACAGCGGGGATTGAAAGGGCTCTGGGCTGCCCGCGGCCCGCAAATCTCGGGGTTCCCCCTGGCGGCCAGAGCCCCAGGCCCTTTAATTTGCCCCTGAGCCCCAGGGGGCTCCCAGCCACCTCTGCAGCTGGGAGCCCCTGGTTGATTTAAAGGCCCTGGGTCTCCCAGTCACAGCTGGTTCCCCAGGGCCTTTAAATCTTGAGAGCCCCCGCCTCTTCCGGATGAGGCCACGCCCCCTTAGGACTCCGGCAGTACCGGCAAGTCCTGTAAGTTACTTTCACCCCTGGGCCTTGGTATGGAAAAGGTTGAGGGCCACTAATCTAGCTTGATCATCTGCATAGCACAGACCCCAGAATCTCCCCCAGCGATTCTTGCATCCAGCTGTGGCTAAGCTAGAGAACATCTTGTAGAAAGCAACTGGTCCAAATTTTAAGGACTTGAAGTAGTGACTAAGGTGAGCTCTTCAAGGGTTAATTACCCTCCCTGCTAAAAATGTGCTGCTTATTTCCAGTTTGAACTTTGCTGACTTCAACTTCCCACCCCTCGATCTTGTTCTGCTTTTGTCTCTCAGATTAAAGAGCCATGGAGGATCGGATATCATCTCCCTGGGTAGTTACTTATATGTTCCTACTTAAGTGAACCTTCTCGCTGATAAATGACATAGCTTGAGCTCTTTTAGGCTCTCATTAGGAGGCGGCTTTCCCGCCCACCAATCCGTCTTGTGGCTCTTCTCTGAACTCTTTCCAAGTTTTCTGTCTCCAGTAATGGGCTCAGTAGTGCTGTGCACAGAGCACCCCCTGCCTCCGCCTGCCATTTCTCTGTCCAAGCATCGTGTAAATGCAGCCAAGTGTTTCGGGTTATCTCTCCCCTGGTTGTTTTTGGTTTATTCTTTAAGCCTCTACTATTTTCCAGAATTCCTGTGATGCAAGGGGCTGGACTGACAGCATTGCTTCTCAGCATGGGCAGCTGCACTCCAAACTTCCCCCTATGCTGACTGGCCGATGTGTCTCAGCCTTGTCCAGTGAACCAAGGAGCACTAGATGGGAAGTCAAGGCATGTGAATTCTATTCCCAATTCTCCTGAGACCTTGACCAAGTCCCTTCCCTTCATTCAGTTTCCCCCACTGGCGATGATAAATGCTAGTGATCATTGCTGTTGTGGCCTGCTGAGTCCTCGGTCTCTCTGTTCAGAGCATCCCTGGGGGTGCCTGGTCATGCCCACTGTGGGGTGGATGCTCGTCTATCAGGAACCGGACTGAGACCAATTGAGTCTCTTCGCACTCCTCTGAGATGTCGGGTTGCAACGGCCTCCATTCCCTGCGCACTTGGGCTGGGTGCCTACTGGCAGGACCGAGGGATGCTTGTTCTGTGCTTCAATGTCTTTGCGAAAGTGGCACCTTGGTGTGCTGGCAATGAGGCTGCAGAAGCTGCGTGTCTGGTCTGGAAAAGCAACGTGAA
The DNA here is from genome assembly GCF_016161935.1 of Mauremys reevesii. Taxonomy (NCBI): domain Eukaryota; kingdom Metazoa; phylum Chordata; order Testudines; family Geoemydidae; genus Mauremys; species Mauremys reevesii. The sequence continues at coordinate 122,978,806 of NC_052626.1, read as the reverse complement.
AAATGACTTCTCCCTGCTCCCTCCTGCAGCCTGTGCGTTTCTGGTGAGGGCTAGGTCCCGGGGGGGTTTGTCTAGTGTCTGAGCTAAGAGGGAATGGGGGGTCATGGATGAGGCTGCGGGGAGCAGGGGAGTTAGTGGAGTCTTATCTGCTCCCGTGATTCAGGCCTGAGTTTTTCTGGCTGCCGTGCTAACCTGCTCCTGACTTCCCTCTCCAACCCGTGCCCGGCCCTTCCGCGATCAGATCTCCCCAGAGCTTTGCAAGACCTAGAGGGAGGCTGCTGAGATGTGTCGTTTTAAACTAAAAGGGATGTTCGCCGACAGCTGAAACCACTCTCTACTCAGGGATAAGCAATAATTCATCCCCTCCCCTTCTGTCTCCAGCCCCTCCCACTCCGTGGCCCTTGGAGTTCAGGCTGGGCAGGTCCGTTCTTTGCTCGCTTTCATGGGGGTTCAGAATCGTGGCAGTTTTGCGAGTGGGGGAGCCAGCCGCCCAGCAGAATTGATGGCTCCGAGGTGAGGGGTCGGCTCCCTTCGTTTTCCAAGACGGCTGCATAACAGATGCAAGACTTCCTCCGCGAGGTCATTGCACCATGCAGTCTGTCTGCCGCGGCCCACAATGTGCTGTCCCGCTCCCTCCCAGGCACCGGGCCAAGTCCTGGGCTCACGGGGGGCTGTGCTATGTGGCTGGAGGCCAGGTGGCTAATCCCAGGGAGGAAAGGGCATTTGGGCTGAGGAGAGCAGCTCAGCTGTTGTAGGCATGTCTCCGGACGTAGGGGTTGGAACGAATGACTTGTACGTTAGTGACTCCTTGTGAACCAAGGAAAGGAGCTGGACATGGAGCAGGAGGGAGACAGAGTCGAGTGGAGGAGGAAAGACAGCGCAGGACAGAGTGATGCTCAGTCAGCACCGATGCTTCTGAACCATTGATGGGGAGGCTGGTGCCAGCAGCTGACAAGCCTGGCAGTGGACCCTGCTGTCTCTGAAGGGTGCAGGAGCCCAACTGTGGCTACACAGGAAAAAAAGAAGGGTGTGGGGAGGGAGGGGGGAGAGATGAGGATGCAACCGTGCAGCCTGGGTACTCCAGAATTGCAGGAGCAAAGTGAGGGTTAGAGCTATGCTGCATAGGCCCGGGGAATCCTTTGCATCAGACAGAACCAAGCTAGCCCTCCCCTCCATTGGGACAGGCAGTGAGCTAATTCCCTCCGAACTGTGTGTAACGGGGTAGCAGGCGCAGGCTTCTCTTGTCCCAAGACCCTGCAGTGGGGTTCATCGGGGAAAGCCAAGACTGCTGTGTAGACAGGGGAGTTGCATCTTACGCGGGGGTTAGGTTCTGAAGTCCGCACGCAAGGCAAAAATCGCGTATAGTCAAACGCTCATTGAGTGGAATGGCGGGCGGAATTGCCCACACTACAGGTACAATATTTCAATTGGTATTTTTCTCTTCGTTTTGTTTTGCTGAGCGGGTACAGTTAAAATCACGTAAGTTACATGTGCCTATGATGTGACTCCACTATATGTGTCACTGCCCTCTGCTGGCCAGCTCCATCAGGCCAGCTAGTGTCTATGCAGCAGCGTTGCATGCAAGCCGTGAAAATCGCCAGGACAGTTTGCACCAGTTTGTCTCATTGCCAAATTCCCCTTCCCTTGCATTGGGTGCCATTGTGGCTACTGCAGTACAGAAACTCAGGGTGAAACCCACTGACTTCAGTAGAGCCAAGATTTTGTTCTTGCTGTCCTAGACGCAGGGGTTCTCAAACTTTTGTACTGGTGACCCCTTTCACATCGCAAGCTCCTGAATGTGAACCCCCCCCTTATACATTAAAAACACTTTTTTTATACCTTTTAACACCATTATAAATGCTGGAGGCAAAGCGGGGTTTAGGGTGGAGGCTGACAGCTCGCGACCCGCCATGTAATAACCTCGTGACCCCCTGAGAGGTCCTGACCTCCAGTTTGAGAACCCCTGTCCTAGAGACAAGAGAAGATGTTAGGTGCAAAAACAAAAAAAAATTACACATCTTGCAGTGTTAGGGTCCTTGCGGTTACTGCTACATTCTCCAGCACCCCGCAGAATTCTGTGTGTTCATTTCAGAAAAGCAAGGGCCTTTTCCTTTCCATTGCGAAGATATAAAGGGATGATTTAAAGGGATGCACTGCTACAGTGTGGTCCCAGTCCTGCAGCTGTTTATAAGGAATGAGGCCCCCAGGAAATGCATTTAGCATGATGATTGTGCATGGTAGTAACTGCCGCTTAACAGGGAGCGTATTACCCTAATTTTGGCAAGTGGCTCAGTAGTAACCAGGCATGACTAAGATCTTTGGCTGAAAGTGATAGAAAAGTGTCATTCGTAGTAATATTTATTATACAGGTGCTTAAGTGGTATTATGGGTAAAAAATCTATAGTAAATTGTACTTGTCCTAATACAGTGAAATTGAGGAGGTTCATATCAGTTGTGAACAAATGACACACATTCCCATGCACTAAATTGTACTGAAGTTAAAGAATCTATCCATTACTCAGCGAAAGCAATATAATAATTTTTACTGAGATGTGTGAGGCTAAATCATGTGAGCAATACAAAATAGTTACACTGCTACATAATCGATGCTGGCAAACAAAAAGCCATAAAATATGTTAATACAGCTCCTGTCTGGATATTTCTCTGAGGAACTGCTTCTAAGATAGCTACTGGCCAGACGGGTGTCTGCAAAAGAAAATCTCCTCTGTGCACATATGGGAGCTAAGGTTTAGTAAAACACAGACCCTGGAGAGAAGAGAACTTGCTAGATAAGGCCTTATCTTGCAATTGGGTCAGCATAGCCAGACCTCTGGTGGTGGGTCCTGCTGTCTCTGAAGGGAGCGAGAGTCAGACTGGCTATTCAGGAAAATAAGAAGGGTGTTTTGGAGAGAGAGGGAAACAGGTTTAGTGCAACAGCTCAGCCTGCAACGCTCCAGAGCTGCAGGAGGAAGACCCACATAGACCCAACGGCAGGGTCAGAGCCTAAAACAGTAAGAACCAAATCCCAAGAGGCGTTGAGAATCTACAGTTGCCCTTTAAGTCTGGAGTATCTGGCAGTTTCAAGATCTGGCCGTGAATCAAGGTCTGGGACTGTTAAGAAAAACTGAATTAGTGCAAATATCCATGTAGAATTTTGCAATCTTTTACATCCCGGGGTTATCTCTGAGACTCTAGAAAAAACTGTGCTACAATGTATTATTTGAGCAGTAGTAAGTGATTCTCATTAGATACACGTACTCCATGAGTGCCCACAGGCTCCATTTGACATCAGGGCCCCAGTGTGCTTGGAGCTGTACCTATAGCTGGAGACAGTCCCTGCCCCAAAGAACTTATGATCTAAATAGACAAGACAGATTCTGGGACAATGACAATTCCGATGTCAGAGAGAGTCTTTCTGGGCCTCAGCTCCCACTGTTACCCTGAGTCTGTATTCCCCAAGTCTCAGCACAGCAACTTTGTCACATGACCATCTTTCCCCATCAAGCAACCCCCAAATGTTGCAATGCATCTGCTTGTGGGGGCGGAGCTTGGGTTCCACGAGCTGCCTTTAGGCTGATGTTTCCTGATCTCCGGGCTTACTCTGCAACTTCTGAGTTTCTTTGTGTTGTGCTCGCTAGAGAGAGAGGAATACATGGCCACGTGGCATGGCAAAAAGCCTTTATTAGTATCAATGATGATGTGGGGATGCCCACATCATGGACTGGGGCCTTCATTACCTGGGAGTTATAGATCAGGCCAGAGGAGCGGCAAGAAACCCTTTAAACCATCCTATATTCCAGCTAGGCAGGGTCTCCCAGAAAAGCTATTTTCAGTAACGTTTTAAAATGCTTTATTGGTGCTAATGCCCACCTCCCTCTCCCTGTATAGCCTCCATCCTCAACGTTCTTTACATGCTATAAGGGGGCCTCCTTGTGGCTGGGGGTGGCAATGCAGTCCTGTTCCCACTCCTGGTCCCCAGTAGGTCTTCAGTGCCCTCCGGTCGGAACACACAGTCAAAATGAACCCCTTCCACTGTCCAACAAATAAAACAGTCTGTCTGCCTTCACCGAGGTCTTCAGACCTCACTCTGGCCTTTTTAAATTCAGTCCTTTGCTCGGGGCTCCAAATGAGCCCAGTCCCCTTCTTGAGGCTTAGGTTAGGCTTGTTCCCACTTCTCGGGGTTAATGCCACTTTGCCATTGGCTGGCAAGGGCCACTACTCTGGATTCCAACCCAGGGACCCTATACGCAGCAGCCATGTACTATGCAATTCAGTTCATTGTTGCTACCTCCCTGGGCCTCTTCCTACCTGGCCCCTTATCTTAGAATCATAGAATCTCAGGGTTGGAAGGGACCTCAGGAGGTCATCTAGTCCAACCCCCTGATCAAAGCAGGACCAAACCCAACTAAATCATCCCAGCCAGGGCTTTGTCAAGCCTGACCTTAAAAACCTCTAAGGAAGGAGATTCCACTACCTCCCTAGGTAACCCATTCCAGTTCTTCACCACCCTACTAGTGAAAAAGTTTTTCCTAATGTCCAACCTAAACCTCCCCCTCTGCAACTTGAGACCATTACTCCTTGTTCTGTCATCTTCTACCACTGAGAACAGTCTAGATCCATCCTCTTTGGAACCCCCTTTCAGGTAGTTGAAAGCAGCTATCAAATCCCCCCTTATTCTTCTCTTCTGCAGACTAAACAATCCCAGTTCCCTCAGCCTCTCCTCATAAGTCATGTGCTCCAGCCCCCTAATCATTTTTGTTGCCCTCCGCTGGACTCTCTCCAATTTATCCACATCCTTCTTGTAGTGTGGGGCCCAAAACTGGACCCAGTACTCCAAATGAGGCCTCACCAGTGCTGAGTAGAGGGGAATGATCACATCCCTCGATCTGCTGGAAATGCCCCTACTTATACAACCCAAAATGCCATTAGCCTTCTTGGCAACAAGGGCACACTGTTGACTCATATTCAGCTTTTCATCCACCGTAACCCCTAGGTCCTTTTCTGCAGAACTGCTGCCCAGCCATTCGGTCCCTAGTCTGTAACAGTGCATGGGATTCTTCCGTCCTAAGTGCAGGACTCTGCACTTGTCCTTGTTGAACCTCATCATATTTCTTTTGGCCCAATCCTCTAATTTGTCTAGGTCCCTCTGTATCCTATCCCTACCCTCCAGCGTATCAACCACTCCTCCCAGTTTAGTGTCATCTGCAAACTTGCTAAGGGTGCAGTCCACACCATCCTCCAGATCGTTAATGAAGATATTGAATAAAACCGGCCCCAGCACCGACCCTTGGGGCGCTCCACTTGATACCAGCTGCCAACTAGACATGGAACCATTGATCACTACCCGTTGAGCCCGACCATCTAGCCAGTTTTCTATCCACCTTACCGTCCATTCATCCAGCCCAGACTTCTTTAACTTGCTGGCAAGAATATTGTGGGAGACTGTATCAAAAGCTTTGCTAAAGTCCAGAAATAGCACATCCACTGCTTTCCCCTCATCCACAGAGCCGGTTATCTCATCATAGAAGGCAATTAGGTTAGTCAGGCATGACTTGCCCTTGGTGAATCCATGCTGACTGTTCCTGATCACTTTCCCCTCCTTTAAGTGGTTCAGGATTGATTCCTTGAGGACCTGTTCCATGATTTTTCCAGGGACTGAGGTGAGACTGACTGGCCTGTAGTTCCCTGGATCTTCCTTCTTCCCTTTTTTAAAGATGGGCACTACATTAGCTTTTTTCCAGTCGTCCGGGACCTCCCCCGATCGCCATGATTTTTCAAAGATAATGGCCAATGGCTCTGCAATCTCATCGGCAAACTCCTTTAGCACCCTCGGATGCAGTGCATCCGGCCCCATGGACTTGTGCTCGTCCAGCTTTCCTAAATAGTCCCGAACTACTTCTTTCTTCACAGAGAGCTGGTCACCTCCTCCCCATACCGTGCTGCAGAGTGCAGCTGTCTGGGAGCTGACCTTGTCTGTGAAGACAGAGGCAAAAAAAGCATTGAGTACACTAGCTTTCTCCACATCCTCCGTCACTAGGTTCCCTCCCTCATTCAGCAAGGGGCCCACACTTTCCTTGACTTTCTTCCTGTTGCTAACATACCTAAAGAAACCCTTCTTGTTACTCCTAACATCTCCAGCTAGCTGCAACTCCAAGTGTGATTTGGCCTTCCTAATTTCACACCTGCATGCCTGAGCAATACTTTTATACTCCTCCCTGGTGATTTGTCCAATCTTCCACTTCTTGTAAGCTGTTTTTTTGTGTTTAAGACGAGCAAGGATTTCACTGTTAAGCCAAGCTTGTCTCCTGCCATATTTACTTTTCTTCCTACACATCAGGATGGTTTGTTCCTGCAACCTCAATAAGGTTTCTTTAAAATACAGCCAGCTTTCTTCGACTCCTTTCCCCGTCATGTTATTCTCCCAGGGGACCTTGCCCATCAGTTCCCTGAGGGAGTCGAAGTCTGCTTTTCTGAAGTCCAGGGTCTCTGTTCTACTACTTTCCTTTCTTCCTTGTGTCAGGATCCTGAACTCGACCATCTCATGGTCACTGCCTCCCAGGTTCCCATCCACTATTGCTTCCTCTACTATTTCTTCCCTGTTTGTGAGCAGCAGGTCAAGAAGAGCTTTTCCCCTAGTTGGTTCCTCCAGCACTTGCACCAGGAAATTGTCCCCTACACTTTCCAGAAACTTCCTGGATTGTCTGTGCACCGCTGTATTGCTCTCCCAGCAGATATCGGGGTGATTAAAGTCACCCATGAGAACCAGGGCCTGTGATCTAGCAACTTCTGTTAGTTGCTGGAAGAAAGCCTCGTCCACCTCATCCCCCTGGTCCGGTGGTCTGTAGCAGACTCCCACCACGACATTACCCTTGTTGTTCATACTTCTAAATTTAATCCAGAGATTCTCAGGTTTTTCTGCAGTTTCATACCGGAGCTCTGAGCAGTCATACTGCTCTCTTACATACAACGCAACTCCCCCACCTTTTCTGCCCTGCCTATCCTTCCTGAACAGTTTATATCCATCCATGACAGTACTCCAATCATGTGAGTTATCCCACCAAGTCTCTGTTATTCCAATTACATCATAATTCCCTGACTGTGCCAGGACTTCTAGTTCTCCCTGCTTGTTCCCCAGGCTTCTTGCATTTGTGTATAGGCACTTAAGATAACTTGCTGATTGTCCCGCTTTCTCGGTCTGAGACAGGAGTCCTCCCCTCTTGCAGTCTCCTGCTTGTGCTTCCTCCCGGTATCCCACTTCCCCACTTACCTCGGGGCTTTGGTCTCCTTCCCCCGGTGAACCTAGTTTAAAGCCCTCCTCACTAGGTTAGCCAGCCTACTTGCAAAGATGCTCTTCCCTCTCTTCGTGAGGTGGAGCCTGTCTCTGCCTAGCAATCCTTCTTCTTGGAAGACCATTCCATTGTCAAAGAATCCAAACCCTTCTCTCTGACACCATCTGCGTAGCCATTAGTTGATTTCCATGATTCGACGGTCTCTATCCTGGCCTTTTCCTGCCACAGGGAGGATAGATGAGAACACCACTTGCGCCTCAAACTCCTTTATCCTTCTTCCCAGAGCCACGTAGTCTGCAGTGATACGCTCAAGGTCATTCTTCACCCTCAGCTCAGGACCAAAGCTCTCGGGCCCCTCTCTCCCTGCAAAGCCAGGTAGGTAAGTGCAGCCCACCTAATCCTCAGGTTTCCTTGCTCTTGTGGTCCCAGCCAGGGACTGCCCCACTAGGGACATGCAGTGCCTTTTGTCTGAGCCTGGTGGCCTCCAATTGGCTGTCGCTAGCCCTTGGAGGACCACATCTCAGTAGTTTTCAAGATGGCTTCTCCAGAGAGGCCTCTCTAGACAGGCTTGGAGGACCCACCTTCACTGCTCTATTCCTCCCACCTCACTGCTTTCCGGGGCAGGGTGTAGTAGGATCACTGGGCCTCCTGTAGGGACCAGCAAAGGGCAGGCATACACCCATCGCAGGTGCCTATGAGTCCATCCATACAGACCTCAGAGGTGAAAATTGTAACCCAACACATTTTAGAAACCTCTAAAGAAAAATGCCTCTTGCAATTTTCTGTGCATCGTAATGCTGTGACTTTAAAGTCTGATGTTTCAGGAGCTGGAAGCAAGTGTTGTGCATCCCATTGAAAGGCTCAGAATCTCTGCTTTTTAATGCCCACCCCCCAAAATGGTACTTGGCTGGGGTGGGGTTGGTGGGCAGGGCTGGGTCTGCATTTGGATGAGAAAGAAGGCAATATTGCTCCATAGGCTTGGAACGTTAGACTAAATCCTGTCTGCAATGGACCGAGAGCAGGTGAGGTAAGCCAACATGCATTAAAAGCAAATAGAGTGGAAGCTCTTTGGAACAGGGACTGCTTCTTTCTTCTGTTTGTACAGCACCTCATGTGACTGGGTGCTTGTCCAGGACTGAGGCTCCTAGGTGCTACCCCAATGCAAGGAATAAATACATGCTGCAATCCGCCACATGACCATCTCCACTGCACGCATATACACAAGCATACATCTGTCGAAGGGCTGCATTTAAGAGCCCTCCAGACTGCATCCGTCTGTACATGCTTTACATTTGCCAAAGCCAAAAGCACACATCAGCCAGTTGGCCATTCCACATCCCGAGGTCTGAAGTTGTAGGATGGGGAGGTCTATTTCCACACTGGGGAGACTAATCCAAGCCCATACATTGAGACATCTGTTATTCCTCAAATGCTCTGAAGCAAAGAACTTCATGGTGTTTACTTTTCTTTTGCGGGGCTGAGCCAGCTTTCCCTGGCCGGACACGGGGGTTGAGCAATAAAGCAGGAGGAAAGGAATAAACAAATGACTCAGTGGGCTTCTGAGATCTTGTCCTGAACAAAAGTTTATCCAAATGTCACCTGACAAGCTAAATTTTCCAGATTAGGTTTGTTTCCAGCCTCTGGGATCTTTTCAAAGCAGCAGCTCTTGGGCCTGGGATAATGGCATGACTGATACTTGAAAACAAAGTCCCAGAGCCTGATCCAAAGTCCATTGAAGTCAATGGGAGTCTTTCCATTGATTACGTGGTCCTTGGATCAGGCCTCTAGAGAGCAACCAAGTGACTTCTCCAAGCCCCCACCTCCTCCCCCCCAACATGTATTGTGTGTCCTTCTGTTCTGTTGAAAGGACTGGTGCAAGGTGGCTTTGGGGTGTGTATGGCATGTTGACACCACAACTGGTTGGAAAACTACTATGGAAGCAAAATTTCAATGGAAAATACATTTACAAAGATGTCTCTCATTTTTTCTGACCAGCAAGAGTAACCGGGACTGGATCTTGCTTGGCACGGTGGGATAATTCACTCTGGCCTAGTGTGATCACTGGGCAGACTCGCCCACGCTGGTTTGGCATGGAGACTGGTTGGAAAGGTTCACTGCATGGTCACTAGGAAACATAATTGGCTCCCTCTTTTGCAGGGCCGCCCAGAGGGGGGGGCAAGAGAGGCAATTTGCCCCAGGCCCTGAGCCCCACGGGGGCCCCCACCAGAGTTTTTCGGGGCCCCCAGAGCGGGGTCCTTCACTCCCTCCGGGGGGCCTGGCAAACTCTTGTGCGGCCGGGCGCAGGAGCTTCTGCCGCTCCCGGTCTTCGCTGGCGGGGGGTCCTTCTGCCCCGCTGGCGAATTACCGCCGAAGACGGAGCGGGACCCGCCGCTGAAGTTCAGCCCGGTCTTCGGCGGTAATTCGGCGGCGGGGGGGGGGCCTTCCGTTCCGGGACCCACCGCCAAAGTGCCCCGAAGACCCACGGCAGGGCACCCCTCCGCCGAATTACCGCCGAAGACCGGGCTGCGCTTCGGCGGCGGGTCCCGCTTCGGTTGTAATTCGGCGGCGGGGGTTCCCTGCCGCGGGTCTTCGGGGCACTTCGGCGGCGGGTCCAGGAATGGAAGGGCCCCCCACCGCCAAAGACCCCGGGCCCCCGGAATCCTCTGGGTGGCCCTGCTCTTTTGTGTGGACACCAGATGGAATGTTCTCCTCTGCCTTGGTGAGACCCTGAGGTGTCATAGGTGGAGATGCAATGCCAAGCAGACCAAAAGTCAGTAGGTTCTAAGGTCTGCATTGGGTGGAAATCCAGGACAAAGATGTGTACATCTAGCTCTGGAAGTGGTTCAGGATTGAATTCCCGAGGGAATGGCCTACAAGTGAGATCACTCCTGGCCACTGCAAGTTGCATGTTTGGGGGAGCTAGCTGGGGTATAATCAGTTTCTGAGATAACTGAACACTAGACCATTCAGGACTCTATAGACAGTGTAATGTTTTTGGGGAACCCCTCCACGTGCCTGATCACAACTCTAGACCTTTTGTTCCATAGAGAATCCATCAGAGGTTTTGCACTGAGCTCAGTGCATGCTGGGGCAGGACTTGGGGAGTTGAGCTGGTGCAGTGCAGATACCTGTTCAGTGCAGAGAGGATCAATATAAGATCATATAATTTCCCATTAGGTATCCCCATTGTGTGTCTGGGCTTAGCACACAACAGACTAACCAGCGTATTGAATGCTCCCCTCCCCAGAAACAACATGGCAGACAATGCTAGGCTGTCATTACTCTGCCCTGAGGAGGGAAGCCACCTTCTGCAATAGCTGGCTCTTCCAAGAGGCCTTGAAGGGTAGCTCCAGCTGAAGAATATTGCAGTGATCTCACCTGGAGGTGACGAAGGGAAGGATGGTACTAGTGGGGGCTGACTGCCAGAGGAACAGGGGCAATTACTTGGTGAGACAAAGCTGATGGAAGGGGTTTCTGGATACTGCCTATGTCTGGGAATCCAGCAGCAGTCAGGGGTCTGGGCGTCCATGGATCTTGCTCTTGCTTCGTCCTGCTGACCCAGCATCTTCTGGATCCTAGTCCGCTCACCTTCACTGGACACCAGCACTGCAGAGAAACGGTCCCATCCACCCAGAGCTGGGCATCTTCAGCACATGGTATCCTGCAGAGCCTCAAGCTGTCCCCCAGTGCCCTCGGGGGCACTGTGTGTGTGTGTAACAAGATAGGAGAGGAGGGTGTCTTGTGGGATTCAGCAGCTGAGATCTCTGAGAAGAAGAGCAGTTGCCTAGCGCTAAACTTGGATCCTCCAGAAAGAAACGAGGACAGTCGCTCTCTTGTGGTGCAGTCAGCAATCCCTTCCATTGCTGCTGAGTTCAGGTCCAGCTTAGGCAGTGACTCTAAGCTGCACGGGCCAGGTTTCTAAAGGGATTTAGGTGCCTAAAGATGCAGATAGGCACCTAGTGGGATTTTCATTTGCACCTTTAGTTGCCTACATTCCTTTTTAAAAAAAAAATCTGACCCCACAGGCTGTGTTGGCCAGTTTGGCAGCTAGAGAGACTCCCCGGGTCTGTCAGTGTCCCCCTTGTGTATTGACTCCGCCTGCTCTCTCCCATGTGAGGCCACTACCCCACGTTACAGCCATTCCCGCTACCCTGCTGGTCCTGCAGTGAAGCTAGTAGTACTTCCAGATGGCTGATGCTGAAGGCCCCTTTACATCCAGTAGTATCAGCCTGGACAGCTGACCTCCAGCTGTTGCCTTGGGGAGATCAGCAAAGGTTGAAACTAATGCAATTTCTGGGCCATATCCTATTCTGAAACCTGACCGACTGGGGGACAGGGAAGATATGGAGTGTGTCAGATGCTGCTGGAGTTGGCTCATCAGCACCTTCTCCATGAACTTTCCCGGAAAGAAAGACTTAGAGGTGGCTAGTAATCACCAAGATCAGTAGTGTTCAGTGGCCTTTTGAGGAAAGACCTGATGCCAGCATGAAAGCCATTGCTGCCGGCTTGAGGGACCCTGTCAATACAGAGAACAGGCATTTCCCCACCAGCCAGGAGACGCAAGCTCCCAGGTGCTGTAGCTGCAGGTGTTGACCAGGGAGAATACCACCACTGTGGGGTGCAGCCATTGGATGTGGAAGAATTTACTCCTACAGGGCCAGGCTGCCTATTCAGGCTGCTGCATTTCAGCCCTCGGCTTCCATACTTCCCAGCATTCCCAGTGTCGGGATGGAGCTGGAAGAACTGTATTGCTAAATCTGTTCTTTGCTTCTAAAGCAGAGCTGTTGGCTGAGGATTAGCAATGGCTCTGTGCTCACTTCAGAGGCAGGGACCCTCGCGAGCAGGCTTCCCTGAGAGCCAGGAGCACTTAGTGCTGGTGCAATGCAGAGCAGAACAGACCAGGTTTACGCTGAGCACTCCAGAAGTATTGCTTTGTCTGTTCACAAGCTAGGAAAGGGGTCTGGGCGGGGCTCCGAGTTCTGTGCTGGTCTCATCTCCAGCAGAAGAGGGAGGATTTAAACAGAATCTGTCTTCACTGCTGCTGCTATCTGAGCAGCTCTGCAGGCTCAGAGAAGCTAGGGGTGGGGGAGGCGCCTGCTGAGTGGTATTCTTCAGAAACAGGAGGCATAAGTGGCACTCTGCTCTTCCCTTGCCCCTCTGCACAGAGGATCCCAAAGCACTTTGCAGATAATGCTCTTCCACCAGGAGCTAGCTAGATCCCTCACTGAAGTCAATGGGAGGACAGTGCCTCTGAAAATCAGGCCCAGCCTGCCTTAACTGAGCACCCAAAAATCAAAGCACGCAAAATCGGATGAGATTCTTGGAAACGGAGGGCTGTGTGACTGGCCCAACATCACCCAGAGAGTCAGTGGCAGAGCTGGGAACAGAATCCAGGGCCTCCGCTCCAGTCAGAGTGTTCTGGGGGGAGGATCATATCTCTGTTGCCTGGAAGGATGGTGTGAACATTGGCCCTGTCCACTGTGCCTGTACCAGCCCAGAGGAGATGGGTTTCACGGTGCAGCTGAGAAGTGCTTGGGTTTGCTTCTGTGACCAATGTGAGAAGTTTAGAGCTGATCTCCTGTGAGTTCCTGCTCTGAATCCAGCCCAGGCCAGTGGTGAGCATCATTCCCTTCTGAGGCCTGCTTGCTAGCCTGGATGGAATGAGTTTGGGGGTCTTGGGACAGGCCCAAGGGATGCAGATGCCTATCCATAGCTACTCCTCTGGGGCAATCCGAACAGAGAGGCCAAGGATTGAGCTCCCTGTCCTTGCCCCTCTGTTCAATAATGGTAAATCTGAGCTGCTGCCTTTGTGTTTGGAAAATATGCACAGTCCAGCAGGGATGCAGACTACCCAAGGCAAACTCCTCCTTGCCAGTTGCCACATGCTCGCTCTCCTGCAGTGAGTTCATTGCTGAAATCTCCCTAGAGCACAAGAGTTAGAGCAGGGGTGGAGGCTCAGTGGTTTGAGCACTGGCCTGTTAAACCGAGGGTTGTGAGTTCAATCCTTGAGGGGGCCATTTGGGGATTTAGTTGGGGATTGGTCCTGCTTTGAGCAGGGGGTTGGACTACATGACCTCTTGAGGTCCCTTCCAACCCTGATATTCTATGAACCCAGATCTCTATGAATAGATACCTGCCCTTTTGCTCAGTGACTGGACCAGTCACTTCCTCTCCATGTGCCTCAGTTTCCTCCTGTGTAGAATGAGGATAACAGTGCTGCTCCATTTCAGATCAATACAGCCGTATAACAATGCAGGATTAGAGGGAGGCTGGAGCTCCTCTGTCAGGATTTTTTTACAGACCCATAGGATTTAGGCACCCAACTCCTATTGATTCCATTGGGATTTGGGCACCCTAAACTCATTTAGGCTCCCTTGGGAATCCCAAGCATCATGGCAGCAGAGTGTCGGCTCCTATCTATCTCTCTAAAGTTTTTAATTTTCTTTATTTCCATTTTTTTATACTAGAGGAATCAGGATCGTTCCCAGGCCCATGCCAGACTAGAATAAAATTAAACAAAATAGCATTTTCAGTGGGAAATCCCTCTCCAATCATAGAAACCGACTAAATCCTCTTTAACTTTTTGCACATCATCTAGATGTCCAGCTTGTGCTCTCCATGTGCCGGCTGCCCACCCGCTGATCAGTATCTCTGTATAACAACCATTTTGTTTCCGTGTGTGCACACAGAGCCCGATCCAAAGCCTCCTGCAATCAATGTGAATCTTTGCATTCACTTCAGTGAGCTTGGGATCAAACCTATAAGCCTTATCCATTTAACAATATGTCCCCTAGTCCTGGTCTACCAAACAACTTTTGAAGAAATCATCAAGATTTGTTGGAGAGGAATGGGGCTCTCATGGGTATTGGAGACCTGGGACTATGGAGATTTGGGTTTCCTTTCCTGGGGTCTTGTAGCAAGTCACTCCCCTGCTCCATGCCTCAGTTTAGCCTTCTGCATGATGGGAGGGGGGATAATCGCAGCAGAGGGGTGAGAGAGATTTAATGAGTCTTGCTCATCCTGGAAGTACCTCTCCAGCTCAGAGAGTTAGAGATGAGTTTGAGTCTTCTGTTGCTGCTGTCACTGGGGAACTGTCCAGCAAAGGAGCCTCCTGAAAAGCAGCCATAGGATCTGTGCTTAATGCCACCTGGGGAGACGGTGAGTCCATGGGCTGTGCCTTCTCTTTGGACACTGGATGGACCCAGTGAAACCAGAAGGCAGGTCCTGGAGATCGACTCGAGAGGTGTGTGTTATATGTCACTGCCAAATCCCTATGTCTGGGACCTGGGTCCTGTGACAAAGCCTTGGCAGATCTCAAGAAAGGTCTCTTGAGTAATTGTAGTAGCAATCTCATTAACTGCCAGAGGCCCTTAGGACTAGCAGCTTCCCAGGATAACTCTCCTTGCCCCATCTCTGTGCCATTCCCAGATTGGTCCGTGTGCTACAAGCATAGGCATGTTCCCAGGAGCCAGCTGCCCTCAATCCAGCACAGCTCTCCAGGTTAGCACGAGAGGCACAACCCATGCCTTTGGGGGCAGTAAAATATCTCACTGGACCCCCAGTCCAGGCAGGGATGTGTAGAGTCCCTGCTCTCTCTAGTTGGGGATCCCTTGCTCCATGAAGTATGGTAAGGTGTTTATTGTCTCCTTAATTATCTCTATTCTTATCCTGTGCTCATCCCCATGGTATCTGACCACCTTTCAGTCATGCATTAAGCAACATGATTAACATCGGTCACATGTTTGTGTTCTCATCTACTTCAGGGCGGGAAGCATGTGCAGGGGAGTGTCTTGTTGTGGTAGAGTGTATTTAAATACACCTGTTGCTCTGTATTTATGTTATATAAGGCAAGGTCAAAGAAATGCACCTTGCACTCGGAGGGGAAAGTGGTGAGGTTTGCAATGGCCCTTAGTTCCCAGGGGCATTCCTTCTACAGTCTGGGCCCAGCCTCAGAGAGTTCTGTCTTCTGCACAGACAAGTGTTACCCTTATGGCAGATCATTTCACTGGGTCAGAGGAGAAAAACTGTTGACCAGTGTTTGTCCTGGACCTTTAGGCTCCTATAGATACTCTGAGCCCAGGTTATCGCATGTCCTGAAGGTAAGAACTGAGATCTTGAACTTGACTAGAAGATCTGTGGGAATCCAGTGGAGGACTGGCGTGATGTGCCCATGGTTATCCTGGGCTGCTGAGAGGATGCGCTGCAGCATTCTGTATGAGTTGGAGCTTCCCAAGTGCCGAAGGCCTCGTGCCCAGGTGTATCACATTGTAGTCGAGCCAAGAAGTGACAAAACTGAGAGTAAACTGAGGCCTGCTCATCTTCAGTCAGGATGAGATGAAGTCTCCTAGCCAACTGTAGATGACAGAATTTCTTGTGGAGGCTGGTATCTGAGAGCTTAGCATCAGCAAAGAATCCAAGAGTATGCCTAACTATGGAATGAACTGACCAATTGTTGCTGTAAACCTTCATCCAAAGGAGATGGCACCATGGCTGCAAATTCCTCAAAATGCTCTCCTCTGCCCACCATCCCCTCCGTCTTGCTCGGGTTCAGCTTCCGCCAGCTGTTCTTCATCCTTGAGCTGATCTCGTCCAAGCACTGGGCCATCTTGGTGGTAGTGGTGTGATCGTAGGTGGTGACATAAGTGGAGCTGTGCGTTGTCTGCTTATTGCTGGCACTTGAGTCCATGTCATCTGAATAGCTCGCCTCGAGCTGCATGGAGATGGTGACAAGCACTGGATCCTGGTGGGACTGCACAAGGGAGAAGTCTAGGGGTGACGTGCCGTTTCCCATCACTACTCACTGGGTGCGTTTGAGCCGTCTTAGCCCAATTCCCCTTGGCCCCTGCCACTTCTCTCAGGTCAGACAGCAGTATCCCACAGTCCACAGCACTGAATGCTGCAGAGAGGTCCAGGAGGATGAGAATGGATGTCTGTCCACCCTCCATCCAGGGACAAATCATCCATCAATGCCATGAAAGTGGTTTGAATCGAGGTATTGCTGGGTCTAGATGTTAACTACAAACCTATCTAATTGAAGCTGGCCTTTGGCTAGTGTCTCTGAGCTTGCTCAGGAATGAGAGGTTTGATACTGGGCGGTCATGGGCTAGAAATGAGGAACCTGGTTATGGCACTCGCTCCCTCTCACCTGCCTTCCCTCCACCCAACCGCATGCCCATATGCTCTCTCGTATGCTCATATCCCCCTGCCACACCTTAGTATCCCATCCTGCTCATCCCTGGCATGCACCCCTCAGCCACTTACCTGTGCTTCTCTGCTCACCCTCCCACCCCAAATATCCCCCTATACTAGTCATGCATCCCTTTGCACACTCCCCCACCCCTCACACACTCCTTCCTCACCCTCAATCCAGCTGATACCTCCTCCCATTTGTTCACACACTCATCCACTATGTGCCAGCTGGCACACATATTCCCAAACTCCTGGGTAAATCTGGCTAAACCAGACTGACCTCCTGGGAGCACCTTTGTCCTGCTGTTAGCTGCCTCTGAGCCAGCCACAACAACCCCGAGTGCTGGAGAAGGGGCCAGGGCCAGGGATTGATTTGGAGGTAGAGGAAGTAGTAACTCTGCCTCAGGGTTTGAGCCTGTTGTACAGGGGGACTAGCATCAGGGGATCATTCTCTTGCACTAGGCAGACAACTCACAATCTGGCTGCTGCAGATGCATGATCAAAGCCCTGTGTGCTGCTGGTGCCTGGCTGAGGGGAGGGGATGGCTGGCAATCACTACCCCAACATGCCACGTGCCAGTTGCTTCCCTTACGGGGCTTGTGTGTGTATATAAACACTACCCAATAAGAATCATGGTCTGTCCTTTCTCCACGCCAGAGGGGACCATTTTTACTACTTGAGCAGAACCTGGGGAGGCTATTCCTCCACTGAGTTTGTAAGATCAGAAGGGAGGTTGGTGCTGGCAGCTGGCTTGAATGCTGCGAAGTGGGATTTTCTTCTCTTACCCTAGCCCAAGGTGCTAGGGGCAGCGCTGCATAGGTTGTCATGAGGGCTTTTCCCCTGGACCATTCATGCAACAACCAGCTTTTGGGAGAGACCAGGTCCCGACCACATGGTCATCAGACCCCAGGGCACTTTGCATTAGAGCAAGAGTGTGCATTCGAATCCCCAACCTGCTAACTCATGCAAGCTTTCCATGGCTTAGGCTGGATTGGTGCTTGGAGGGGAGGCCAGCCTTGCTAGAAGTTAGAGATGACCAAGTGCAATTAGAGCATCTTGCTGATAATCCAGGACTGTCCCCTCTAGCCCCTTTCTTAGGGCTATGTCCACTCTAGTTTTAAAAGGGAGAGCTGGGGGCTGCAGCAAGCGGTGACTGCATTGGAGGGGCTCTTCCCACTGAGTCCGCTCCTAGGGGAGAGTGTCTGGTTTTCAGAGGACACAAAAAGATAAGGCAGGAGCACCCAGTCACCAAATGTCCCAGGGCCCCTCCCTGGAGCCAGAGTTGTCTGGGCCAAACCCTAGCTCTGGTCCTAGCGTTCTCCCTCCCCAAACTCCCCCTGCAGTGTCAGCTGAACGCAGTATTTGCCTTCACTTTTTACTTCCAAGTGTTGTTCAGTGGTGCTGTGCCCTGTTAAACAGCTGTCACACCTTGCCCCAGAGGTGGCTGCATTTCGATGACATGATTTTGATGTGTGGTTGTAATGCTGTTAAAGTGCCCTCAAGGCTAGCCGAAAGCACCTGTAATCACTACCACCCATACTCATGTGTCCTCAGACCTCTGTCACCAGCTGGGAATTGTTCCAGCCTCACACAGCGAACCCATCACAGGCACCGCTACAGGAGCATTCCCTGACTCACTCACCCCTCAGGCCCACCCTGGTCAGAGACAGAGAGGGCATAATTCCTTGCTCATCAACACTGCTGCATGTACAGGCCAGGAGGGGCCCCTTATCAGAGCTGCTCTGATGCTCTCTGAACTGAGTGGAATCTTGGTCAGGGTGAGCACTCAGCCTGAGCAGTGCTGGGCATCGGTAGCTCCCACAGACCCCCATGGGAGTCGGCATCTCTTAGCATTAGGCCATAATGAATTAATTCCCATGAAAAAGCTGGGAACGCTGTCAGCAAGATCCCCATTTTACAGATGGGGAAACTGAGGCACAAAGGCCCTGACTCACCTAAGACCACACAGCAAGGTGAAAGTCTGGCAAAGTCCTGAGCCTCTTGCAAGGAAGACTGCCTAAAGGGCACAAATCTGTACATGTACCCCTAGTGATCGCTGCCACTCCTGCTCTCACACAGTAGCCAGCAGGAGGTGCCCAGAGGAAGGCCAGCCCCTCGCAGGAGAAGAGGCCGTGGTGTATGGCTGGAAAGGCCAGTCCGCCTAGCTTGGCCATCAGGTCTCGTGGCTCACCTGGGACTGGAGTGTCCTGAGTGGCTAACAGCCTCCGTACAGCACCCTGCAGGTCTTGTTGGGCTCCATCCAGGCAAACAAAGGTACCATGGTGTATGCGGAGGGGGTTGCTGGAAGTGTGTTCCAGGCTACACCTGCTCAGGAGGCTAGTGCTGCTGGGTGCTTCCCTAGCCGTGTGTGTGTTCTGCGAGC
Organism: Mauremys reevesii; assembly: GCF_016161935.1. Lineage (NCBI taxonomy): Eukaryota > Metazoa > Chordata > Testudines > Geoemydidae > Mauremys > Mauremys reevesii. Next base: position 122,959,945 of record NC_052626.1, on the reverse strand, counting down.
CGCATGGCCATTCGCGCACAGGGCAGGCGTGCATTCCTGCCCTCAGTTGCCCAAACCTGGGGGAGGGACAAGGAGCAGAGCGTAGATAACATGTCACTGTCCAGAGGAAATTACCCCGGCAGGTGGCCGTAAATCCCCCTGTGCTCCGCATGCGCAAAGCCACCCCCTGCTGTGTGCCCGCACGCAGTGCCCGGCCCTTCCTGTGGGCTGCCTTACCCCGCTGGCTGGCAGGGGGTGTAAGGCAGGGTGCATCCGGCTGCTGCAGATGTTTGACTTTGCTGCTAAGAGAAACAGACACCCCTCCCCTCCCATACACCTCTGTACACCCCACATACCCCTTTCCCTCCCCCGCATACACCTCTACACACACACACCCTCCCCACCTCTGTACACACCCAACACCCCCTCCCCCACATACACCTCTACACACACACACCCTCCCCACCTCTGTACACACCCAACACCCCCTCCCCCCACACCTCTGTACACCCCACATACCCCCTTCCCTCCCCCCGCATACACCTCTACACACACACCCTCCCCACCTCTGTATACCCCCAACACCCCCTCCCCCTCCCACCACATACACCTCTGTACACCCCACATACCCCCTCCCCCTGCATACACCTCTACACACACACCCTCCCCACCACTGTACACACCCAACACCCCTCCCCACACCTCTGTACACCCCACATACCCCTTCTCCTCCCCACTTAGACCTCTACACACACCCTTCCCCTCCCCATACCTCTGTACACCCCACATACCCCTTCCCCTCCCCACTTAGACCTCTACACACACACCCTTCCCCATCTCTGTATACCTCCAACATCCCCTTCCCCTCCCCCATACATTCCCTTCCCCTCCCCCACACCTCTGTACACCCCACACATCTGCTTCTCCTCCCCTCACTTAGACCTCTGCACACACACACCCTCCCCCACCTCTGTATACCCCCAACACCTCCTTCCCCCATACACCTCTACACACACCCTTCCCCTCCCCACACCTCTGTACACCCCTTCCTCCTACTACATACACCTCTACACACACCGCTCCCTTCCCCACAGCCCCCACCCCGCGCACTCACACGCCGCGGGCGCTCGGCGGCGGGGCTGGGCGCCGGCAGCCGAAGGCTTTTGGTTTCCTCGCCCGGCAGCCGGCCGGGCCCAGGCCGAGGTGAGAGCGACCCCGCGGGCCGCGCCCCGGTTCCTGGCTACGCTTCCCTGCGCCCCCTCCCGCCGCTGCAAAGCCGCGACCCCCCAGCGCTGCCCCCGCCCGGGGCAGCGGCACCTGGCCGGTCCCCGCCGCGCTCCGCGGTCCCTCCTGGTCCTGCCGGGCCGTGGCCAGCAGAGCGGAGCGGGGCGGGGAGCTTCCCCGGGGGAGCAGCCTACATCTGCCTCCCACTGAGCGGGGTGGGGCAGGCTCGCCCCATCGCCCCCCCACTGCCCGGGATCGGCCTGTTCCCCCCAGCTCAGTGACACCGGGCCCCGCCCTGCTCCCACCTCCCCAAATCCTGGCAACAGAACTTTTCCCTCCTCTGATCCCGGCTTTAAAGTGAAAGGGGGGAGACCCCTGATGGACTCCATCTCCCTCCCTGCCGCTGGCACTGGCCAGGCTGGTGGCTGAGCGGGGGAGTCGTCGTCCCAGAGCGCTGGCTCTGTGGCTTGCAGCTGAATCTCTCCTAGAGGCCTAGGGTGCCAGGCACGTGTGGAGAGGCCTCTTGTGAGGCTGAGCAGGAGGTCCGTGGCATGGGTGGCTGCGAACCCCCTGAGCCAAGACAGCCTGAAGCTGGCCTGGTGGTGAGCACACATTCAGATGAGCACTTGCCCCGTCTGTGCGCCCGAATGAGGCAAGGACCTTGCCAGCCTGCCAAATGGGACAGCAGAGTGCTGGGCACACGCCGAGGCCTGTCACCTCAGCCCCCACCCGCTGACCCAGTGCCCTGCAGCGCTGTCAGCCTGTCGCCCAGTGTGTAGAAGTGGAGTGCCCAAATTCCTGTTGACTTGGGGGAAAGCTGGCAGGGCTCAGCAGGTCACACGCTGGGGTGCAAGTCACGCAGTGCTCTCCCTAGGCAGCCCCCGGCTTTCCCATCCCTGCCTAGCTGGGTCTGAAATAGCCTGGATCTATTGACCTTCAGGGCAAAGCCCACTGCTCTGCCCAGGGGCATGCAAGAGGCTAGGCTGTACAGGGCATTGTCAGGCGCGGTTTGGTTTGGTGGTTATTTCTGGCCAGTCAGTCTCCACCTTTGGGGAGGCAGCTGCTCTTTTATGTCACTGTGGCATGTCACCCAGCACCTGAATCCGGCCACTTCTAGGTTGGGATGTGAGGGGATCCTTTATTAAAAATCTAGAGGTTCTTTTCAAGATGTTAGGACACTGCTTTTAAATATACAGAGGTTTGATTTCTATTGTTTTTATCATTTTGTTGGATAATATCAATGTATTTTGAAGCTTTTTAATTTTTTTTATCAATTTAAACTTTCACAGTTGTGGAGAAAATTATGGGGGTCAGATAATTATTTAATGACAGTAGACAGTGAGGTTCAAAAAGTAAAAGCTTTATAATGATGAAAACAGAAATAGCCACACCACAGGTCAAAATATACAAAGTAAAGTTCCTTAAATCAAACTCTAAAAAGTTCTCAAGCAGCATTTTTCTTACTTTGCCTGTCTGTAAATTGTGATGATTGTGGATGGAAATGGCTTTTTTTCCCATTGGCTTGTGTGTGTTTCGTGAAATTGATGGTTACCAACATTTACTGGTACAAATATAACCCTCCCAACCCTATCTATACAATACAGGGGGAGTGTTTCTGCAGGAGTTTGCCATAGATGGTGGAATCACAGGCAGTGGGGGTAGAAAAAGACCATCTGGGTCCTCCAGCCTCGGTCTGGCCTCTTTCCTTAATTGTATTTTGTAGGAGCTGCTTTCTGCATCTTTCCACTGTATCTGGAAGGAAAGCTGTGATCATGACTAATCAAGCCAAACAGAGCTGGGCTAGTTCAGTATTTGAAGGGGAGACCTTTGGGAGTTGATGCTTCTGCTGACTCAGTATTGAGCTGGTAGTGGGGTGTTGTCTTCAGATGAGATATAAAATTGGGCGGGTGTGTGTGTGTGTCCTGAGATCAATCATGGCATCTTTAGAAGAGGTGATATCTCCAACTCAGGAAATGGCAGCCTGCCTCATGAATTTCCCCTGCAGTTTCCACTAGGTCTGGTATTCTCCACCTCCTGTCCTAAACAGCTGCTGTGTTTCCCTCTAGAGGTGAGTGCAGGGAGTACTTATATCCCTTATTGACCTCACAGTGGTATTTCTGGATGTAGCTATTTTGAAATCCTCAGACTGTTCATGTTCTAGGGCAGCCGCTGTCTCTCACTATGTGTCTCTTCTAGGCTTTTAAGCTCTTCTATCAGATAAATAATCATAATGGAAGGAACTCTCTATAGAAGTACTGAGTTATAAATATTAAAAAGCCTATGGCAGTCCATGTAGGGGTAGGATAAGGCCATTGGCAGGTGTTTGCCCTGTGTTTGTTAAAATTTTCCCTTCCCCCACCTCCCACCGATGGGCCATGTGTTAGCTGGCTGTTGCTCCACCCCAGACATAGCTGCATTGCATTGGATAAATAGACTATACAAAAGCTTTGGGATTCTGTGCAATGAAAGGCACTTTGGAAATGTACCATGTGAGTCCACCATCATCTCTAGCCTGTCCCTGTATCTCTCCTATGATAGTGCCTCCCCGTTTTGGACCACCTTCTGGCAGGGATGGAGGTGACTTTAAATAGTGCTGGGCCTTGTATTCCTCATATCTCACCTCCAGCAACCCATGTCAGAAACTAGCTGCCCTACTTTACTTCATATCCCACACCACCCCCATATCTGCCTTTGCAACCCACGGGGCTGGAGATGGTCATTAGTTGGATGTTTCTGCTAAAATATCAGTAGTGAAATAGTTAATGATGGTGACATTTGCATTAACATCATTAGGCTTCAGAATCAACACCCACTGATTTGAACAAGCCAGTTCATTCCTCTGGGTTACTGGTGAGATCTTCTTATTGATATTCCTGGGTGCAGCTGGACAGCTCATTCATTGTCCCATGCTGGCTGCAGACTCAGCAGGTGTTACACAACTGATTGCCCTCCATTTTGAAGCATTAGGGTGGGTTGGTTGGTTGGTGTTTGTGTTTAGAATGAAAGCTGAGATTGTACAGCATAATCATGTGTGGCAGTCTCCCAGGAATGAGACACTGTGTGGCTACTTACACACCACACAATCACATTATACATGGATCCCAAGCATGGGTGAGAATGGCATGAAGGGTACAGATCACTAGCTAGAAGCAGGCATTGTGAGCTTCTTCTCGCTCCTGTGCTAATGCCCCTCTACTGTTCCATGCCTGGATTCCACCCAGCTCTGCAGATGTCCCTCTAATCCCAACGTGAAGACCCCAGGTTATTCCAGTCCTGGGCTCCTCCCCGACACTCTCAGATCTCCTGGTGCCCCTCAGTCCTGACCCACAGCCTCCCTGTTTTTCCTGACGTGGGCCTCCCAATATGTCTTTGCTAATGCCCTTCAGTGCAGGCCTGCGGTGCCTCCTCATTTTCCAACCTTGGGCCCCCACACATCTCTTCCAATGCCCCTCAGTCCTGACCTACAACACCCACTCACCCAGCCTCCTGCTGTTTCAGCTTGGGGCCCTACACAGCACTGTTAGTGCGCTTGCATCCCTGCCCGGCTATTCCAGTCCCGGGTTCCCTGGAGCCTGCCTATCCTGGTGTGTTGTTGGTGCCTTTATTACAGGCTGACACTGCTGAAGACACTTTCTCTGTGAGCTGAATCAAAACATGAAGCAAGATTTTATGAAAGTACATAATGGGGTCCCTGTGTAGTGGCTAATGGCCAGGAAAGAGAATATTAATGCTGTGATTACTGAGAGCTCCTGTTGGTTATTGGTTGCCATTTAACTTAGCTGAGCCTTGTACCCACTGTAGCTTTCTCCCGCTACTAGCCAAGGCCCATTGTAGGACTACAATAGGCAGCTAATGCCAGGACCCCTTTAAGCTCATGTAGTGTGGCTGATGCTTTTGGTTCCATTGGTTCGAGCCTGGACAGGACAGATTCCTCACACACAAACAGGTCTCCAACATCTTAGGCAACAAGGACATTCCATCAGACCGTTAACCTGTGCTATTCCCTGCTGCAGGATGTTGCTGAGCTGAAAGATTAGACACCCCAAAGGGTAAGGACAGCACCCGAAGTTACATCAGAGAAGTGCAAAATCACACTAGGACCCAAGAGATCTTTCAAGAGATTTAGGCACTTAACTCCCATTGAAACCAATGAGAGTTTGGCACCTAAATATGTTTGAGGAGCTGGGCCTTAGTACTTACAGGGCTAGCGCCGGCCATCACTTACACAAGAGTAAAGCAGGAGTAAAGCAGCAGACTCAGTGGGGTTGAACCCTGGCTTCTATTCCTGGCTCTGCTGCTGGCCTGCTGGTGACCTTGGGCAAGTCCTGGCACCTCTCTATGCCTCAGTTTCCCCTTCTGTAAAATGGGGATAATAGCTCCTTTGTAAAGCAATTTGAAATCTACATATGGAAAGTGCTATTATGTAGGAGGTAGGGATGATGATGATGATGGAGTTACACTAGTGTAACTGCGTGCAGAATCTGGTTTATAGTGTCTGCGTTTTCCAAGCACTGTACAAATTTTAAGTGAGTAATAATTAATTAAGGTAAAGATAACTAAGGCTGCCAATTAGCCCTCATGCTTCAGGGCAACAGTTGGTTACTGGCTGGGGACAGGAAGAAATGTTCTGTCAACTTCACAGTGCCTCGTAAGTGGCCTCGTTGCTTAGCAGAGAAACCACCCATCAAATAGATCATAGAAACTTAATCCCCCTCGCTCCTAGGAGGAGCCCTTCCAGGTCAAACCCAGTAGCTGGTCAGTGTATGGGGAAGGCAGTCCGTGCTGTACGTGCTCTGAGCTTGGAGAGATGCAGTTTCCAGGGGTGTCAGTCAGGCTCCTTGCCATGGTGGCAGTAAAGAGACTTCAGTAGCAGAGCAACGAGGTGGGGACTGGATTACTTCAGCTCCTTAGGGCAGGGACTCTCATGTTCTGGGTCTGTACAGCGCCTAGTACAATGGGGACCTGCCTCCTCGGTGCTACGGTAGTAAACCTAATAAATAATGTACAGCACCTAGCAGATTGTGGACCTGGTCCGTGACTGGAGCGCCTGGGTGCTACCATAATATATCTAATAGATGATAATCCAACCTGCTCGCTGCACCCAAACATTGGTTCCAGAGTCCCCTCCCCAAAGGGCTGTACCAGTGCTTCCCTAGCTGGAAGTCCAACCCTCTCCCACCCTGACTCTGAATCCCTTCTGCCTGGAAGGTGCTGCTGGGCTGGGGAATCGAGCCCACTGCTGCAACAATCATTGATTTGCTCCTAGCAGACCCCATGGCTCTGGCGATTCCACTATGCCTCCAGCAGTTTGGCTAAATCTCCTCCAAGACTTCCCCTCTGTTCCCACGCCAGCTATCACCTCTCCGCTTCCTTCCTCTCATCGCCTTCTATGGCGTGGCCTATCCAAAGCCTATGGTGGCATTGTGTTCCGGAGAGCAGAGAGGATGAGGTGTACTTGGCTCTAGCATTGGATTTAGTAAATCCAGGCAGAGTGGGGTACTGACTCCCTACTCCAATACAAATGCTCCAACCTGTGCATGCTGTGGCCTAGGAGGGGCCTCAGGGTGATGACCCCGGTTGCTGTCCACTGTATCTGGCTATGTCAGGCTGGCTGGATGTCTGTGTTATAGCGGGAGGCAGCATTTCGGTGAGCCCACCCAGGATTTCTGAGGCTGTGTGGCATGGAAGCATAGTCTAAGGGCTAGAACAGCAGAGGGGGCATCTCAACTCCTGGCTTCCAATCCCTGCTCAGGGAAAGGAGTGGTGTCTGGTCATTAGGGCATGTCAGTAGGAGTCAGGACTCCTGGGTTCGGTCCCCTGTTCTCCCATTTTGTCTTTGTGCAAGTCTTCAGTTTCTCCTTCCATCCTTTGTCTTGTCTTTTTCGAGTGTAAGCGCTTGAAGGGAGGCAGGGCCTGTCTCTTGTGATTTGGCCGCACAGCATCCAGCAGAATGGGGCCCAGTCTTTGTAGGAGCATGTAGGCCCTACTGTAATAAAAATAACAACCTACATGTAGCCTGGGTGTAAGCAGGTCCATTGATATCACTGGGCTTGTACCTATGTCCTGCAGCTCATGAGTTGCCTGATGCCTCAGTTTCCCCCTCATAATGGGGATAATGCAATTTATCAACCTCGTGGCGGATGGTGAGTGAGAGTAGTGAGCTGGATTGTGGGCTCAGAGGTGCTAGGAAGGCATATAGTGCTGTTATCATGTGACTTCCTCCTTCATTTTGGCAACCACTCACATGAACCCACTGAGAAGTGCCAATAGCTCCATGCGCCCGCCACGCTCTCCCTCCTAAGGGCTGACCTGCTGGCAGCATCAAGGCATGGCTTGTTTACTGACTGCACGGAACCAGGCCAGGCTCAGCGGTTCTCACCCTCAAATCTAGACCATAGTGAGCGCCACTCGAGGGCTCACAAGCTACGGAATCATAGAACCACAGGGTTAGGAGGGACTGCAAGGGCCATCTAGTCCAGCCCCCTGCCATGATGCAGGACTTGTTGTGTCTGACCCATCCCAGACAGACGGCTCCAGCCTCCTTTTGAAAACCTCCAGTGAAGGAGCTTCCACAACCTCCCTTGGCAGTCAGTTCCATTGTCCTACTGTTCTGACAGGCAGTTTTTCCTGAGATTTAATCTAAACCTGCTCTACTGTAGTTTGAACCCATCGCCTCTTGTCCTGCCCTTTGCGGCAAGAGAACAACTTTTCTCCAGCTTGGCAGCCTTTCAAGTATTTGAAGACCGTTCTCGTGTCCCTGCTCAATCTCCTCTTTTCCAAACAAAACATACCCGGTTCCTGCAGCCTTTGCTCATAGGGTTTGCACTCCATCCCTTTGATAATCTTTGTTGCTCACCTCTGGATCCTTTGCAATCCCTTTGGGAAGGGATACCACCCTACTCCTCTGTGCTGCGCCAGGACTGAGGGCGTGGATGACAGTGTGAGGACTCCCTAGCTAGGGAAACCTCCTCTCTGAGCCAGGCATTGCCCAGAGGGCTGGGTGGGTAAGAGACCCCCCTTGGCACTTGGCCTCAGACGGGCAAGCCACATCTCAGGGGCTTGTGAGTCAGGCTGGGAGGAGGGAGTGAAGCTGACCTGGCCTGCTGTTAACAGGGGTGGAGCAGGACAGGGAGATTAAGCTTTTAGCAGTATGTGCCTGGGGGAGAGGAGACAGGGAAATTGACCTCCCCAGCCACACACAGATCACTTTTTATCACTATGATGTTTCGCTTAAAGGGGCCAGTGTCCTTTTCTCCCCCCCCCACCCCCGCAGAGGGGCATGGCACTGTGGCACTGTTCATTGCCATGAAACATACGTTAGTGATGATCTTGTTATGCCCACAGGCTGAGGTTCCCCAGGATGGTTCGTGCATGTGATCAGCAGCTGATTAGTAAACTACATGAGGATTCAGTGCGGAGTCACGAGTGATCTGATCGCTACAGTGGAGTCAGTGTCCTACAGAGCTATTAACCCTCAGACAGCCTGGGGCAGGCCCCATACATGTGACCCCACTTACTTTCCTAGATCTGTTTATTAAAAGCCTTGCCGTTCGCTTTATTCCGTTCAATCAAAAATTACAAGAGTCAGTGGTGCTGGCCCTAGTTCTCCCGTGACCAGCCCTACAATAATAGGCCACATGAGCAGTGTTTGGATTGAAAGTGGGGGGGGATATAACAGTAGCTTACCCTCTTTCCATTTCTTTTTCCAACTGGCAGTCGTGGGAATTGTGGGCCCTGTGTTGCTGTGTGCTCCCCAAGGGCCTGGCACGCCCATCCATATTCCAAGGCCCTGCACATGCCTCCTGGGTGCAGCACCTCACCCATATTCCAGGGTCCCATGCATGCCCCCGGGTCCAACACCCATGTGCATGCCCCACATATAACCCTTGCCCACTGTGATCACCGGGGCGTGTGAGCCGCGTTGGGAAAGAACACAGTGCTAAGGAAACGGGTCAGGCTGCAGCAGGCGAGTAACCAGGGACGGGTCCCTGCCCCATAGTTCTGATTCATATCTGAATGGTCCCTGAGCAGGCAGGATCCAGGGGCAGGGTGGCATCCATCTCTCATTATAAAGATACATAATGGAATACGGAAATCAAAGCCTTCTGTAAGCATCCGTCCTTGCCCTCCTGGCAGGTGCGTTTTGACATGTTCGTTACTGACCCGACAATAAGCAGGATGGGCCTTTTGGCGCCTTCATTTATAGTGTCACCACTGAGCTGCGAGACTTGGGCAAACCTTGGCCCTGCATTCCTTGGTGCTGCAGATCTGCTGCTTGCAGGCAATGAGCAGACTGGTAGGAGGTGTCCAAGTCTGGAGGGGGGAAGTTCCATTCGTCTCCAGGCTTTGGCTAGCTCGGTCCTTTCCCCACCCCAGACCCGGCTATTGGGAAGGCTGTTTACCAAGCACCTGCATCATGGACCATCCCTTTGTGTATATGGCCTGGGAGCCAGCATTTCAATCAAGTCACTCCAGTGCACGAATGAAGGAGGGGGCTGGAAAAGCATTGTTTGCTGGGGCTATAGCAGCTTCTCCCTTTGCACCCAGCATCCTGCAGTCCAGCTCTGCTCACATCCGGATCTAGGCTCGAGGGTGGGCGTAGAGGGGGCATGGGGTGAGGGCTGGAGGGCTGTTAATATTATTAACAGAGGAGCTGCCTGGGCTCGGGCTGAATTGGAAGATTGTTCCCCTCTCAAGGCTCCTTTCTCTCCCTGCTTGGATCTGTTTCTTTTAGAAAAGTTTTATGTCTCTTTGCGTAACAACAGCTCTTTCTTTGTTGCCCTTCCTGAGGGGCTGAGGGAGCGGGAGGACAGAGTGGGTGCATTACATGCACAGCCTTGCCCAACTCCAGCTCAGGGCTGGATCCTGATCTCGGTTCCACTGGTGTAGCGGTATTGGCTTCCAGGGGGTTACTCCAGATTGACACCGATGTAGCGACGATGAGGATCTGTCCCCAGGCGGTTGGGAGCTGAGGTTTGATCTCCTGCCAGGGTTCGGTCTCTCAGCCTTGATGTGAGTCTCATATTAATGTGCTGGAACTGAGAAGGGAAGCAAACTCCTTAGACATCATTTCTTTTTGTGTGTGCGGGTTTTTATAAACGCCGTTTGTTCCTTTCGCTTGGGCAGCCTGGCACTACCAAGTGGAGTTCCTGGCCAAGCCAGCAGGGTTACCCCAGGTCAGATCCATCCCCTCTGAGATCAACCCTCTGCTTCCGAGCTTGGCTTTGGCTGTCCTCACCTTAAAGGTGACCCATGAAAGAGCCGTGAGCATGGGGGCCCACCCTGATTTGTTCCTTGATGGTGCATCACCCAGGTCTGAAAGAGCTGAAAGTTCCAGAGAGGTTTGGTTTACTTTTAATCAGCTTGTGTTTTATGTTACAAATCTGGACTTTGTCTGCCCTGGATTTCCTGGCAGGCTCTTTGGCTGACTGGAGAACTGGTGAGATGTTCACAGCACAAGCACCAAGCAAGAGCAGTGGAAGGGAATCATAGAATCGCAGGACTGGAAGGGACCTCGAGAGGTCAGCTAGTTCAGTCCCCTGCACTCATGGCAGGAGTAAGTCTTGACTAGAAGGGAAATGTTGTCATGACTTGTCTAGAATATGCAATTTGCACCAGTGTCACCCTAGGTAAATAGCACCAATGTCAGTGCTGCATTGCACCCACGCACTGTGTCTGAACTAGAGTTGGCCCTGGTGCAAATGTCCCTCATCTAGAAACACCCGTATTCAAAGAATTCGCTCATGTGGGCGCAGTCCCACTGATTCCAACAGGACTAGCACCGTGTACCTGAGGACAGAACTGGACATATGAACAGCATAAGAACATAAGCCCCATTGTTTTCTATTAACATCTATTACTGTAACTGAGAAACCTGACCCAGAGAGTCACAGTTAAGGTCTTAAATCCCCAGTCTGCTTCTCTAGTCCTCCAAAGAGACCTCCAGCAAAAACAGGGAGGGCAAACGTCCCCAGTCCTGAGCTTTTTAATGACAAATAGAAAAAAGGAGGTTGTCTTTTATGTAAACCCATTCAGGCCTGGGTCTTTGAAAATCTCCCTCACTGTCAAGGGGTGGCTGGCCCTTTGAAGGGATGGGACTGGTCCAGGCCCTTGTGACTGATTGTTCACCCCTCAGAGGAGGCCTGGGGAGGAAGGGCTGGACTTAGGAAGGGGTTAAAGGGAGTAGCTGGGCCCTGGTGGGGGTGTGTCAGGTAAGCTGAAGTTATTAGAAGGGAACCTGGAGTAGCTGGAGAGGGACACTGCATACCCAGGGGGTTCCTCTCTGTTGCAGAGGCCAGTGGGGACTCAAGATGCAAGAGGGGAGGCCGCAGGGGGAAGACAGCTCCTGTAGCAGGTCCTAGGGAGGAACAAGGAACTGAGAACGACATCAGGAGAGGAGGTTCTTGCTGTGAGGATGAAATCAGAAGCCAGAGGGCACTAAGGTTTTGAGCCTGCTGGGGCAGAAGATGCTGGAGTTGGGGCAGCTGATTTAGTCATGTTTTGAAGGACCCAAGCCTAGGAAAGAGGGGCCAAAGACCCAGTTGTGGGGTGTGTTGTTGGGACTCTGCTACCCCTGAAGGGACCAGCTAGATAGGATGTTCCAGAATGACATTCCCCAGACTGTTTTAGCAGGAAGTCAAGGAGAGAGGCAGTGTTTGACTGCCGATGTGCCGGGCTGCTGAGCGCATGCCACTCTGGGGAGGTTAGTTCTGCATCTGCACCCCATCTCCCCATTCTCCTTTCCTCAGTGCCTTTTTTCCCAGGAGCTGGGCTTGGTGAACCTTTCACCAGTAACCCCATGATACCCAGGAGGGTGGAGAAGAGAGGTTCATGGCTAGCATGTAGCCAGAATTCAGCATCTCCTGCTCTCACTTTTACCACCACTCTTACAGTGCTCGGGGCTTTTCTGAAAACCCCTGCTCCATGAGTCAGGGGACTATGGGAAAATCTTTTCTTCTATTAAAAAAAACAAGCCAGTCTCTCTCTTCCCTCTCCCCCACTCCCCATTCTGGTTGTGGAAAAAAGCTGTGAAATGTGACCGGTTCATGTCTCTGTCTCCAGAAGGGGAATAAATAGAATCTGAGATGGGTTATTGTTCGAATCTCATGATTTGGAAGGCGGTTTTGTGATTTGGGGGGGGGGCCCACCCTTGATGTTTGAATGCAAGGGGTTGGCAATGCTGCCATGCTCCCAGGTGCTGTTTGTGTACAGATAACTCAGGAGAGGGGCTGATCTGGAGCTCAGGGCCTGGGTGCAGGGATTTCAAGGGCTTGGTCACTCTTTGCCAGTAGAAGACGTTTGCAGCAGGGCTTCAGCTCAGCAAACTCCCTTCAGACTGCAATCCCACATCCTCCCCTGGTATGCGCCTTTCAGATCCTGAGCCTGGATTCTTCCTCTGGCACAATTCCTGCAGAGTGTGTGTCCCCCAAATGGCCCCCACCTCCCGCATGCTCCCTGCTGAGTGCTGTCCCCAGATCTCTACCCACTTCCCCAGCATGGTCTCTTTGGACCTGTCCCCAGGTTTCTCTGGCAGGTTTCCACTGGACCATGTCCCAGCATGTTCCCCCGGCTGCTGCAAGCTATAGAAAGCCCCTGGTTAATGGCACATACTGGCTGCTCTGTTCATGGGAGGTGGATCCTGCCCTTGCAAACTCCTTGGGAAAGTGATTTGAAGCCGCACAAGCCTCTTGGCATCCATCCACCCACCCGACAGTGCTTGGAGTTGGCCCAGCTCCTCACAGCGGAGCAGCCAACTGAGCCAAAGCTGTGTAGGGCTGGGGCTGGGAAGAGAGACAGGCCTGCGGTTATTGCTGAGCTCAGCAGCCCAGGCCTGTCCAGAGCCATCGCAAGGGGATTCTTCTCCTCATGCACGGGGAGATTTGTGGGTTTATGTAAACAGTGTAGAAGGTGCAAAAATGTCTTTGCAGCAGCAGCCAGTGTCCAGGCTGGGAGAATCACTCAGTTCCTCTGTCCCTGTGCTTGGAGCAGGGTTGGGGCACAGGGGCTTTAAGCCACTTTTGCAATCCATATATATGGGGGCCCCAGAAAACAAATTAGAGCAGCCTCAGGGCTGCTCTAACTTAAGCCCTGCTTTGCATGGGTCAAGGGAAGCAGAGATCCCTCCCCTACACATGCTGTTGCTCATGGGTGGCCCTGTTTGCTGTGGTGATGAGTTTGTTATTGTAGGGTCTAACTGAGGATTGGGTGCACTTATTTGTTTTCATAGACCTGTTCCTGGAGGCTGGTTTGTTACTGGGGAGAGTCTGTTGTTGTAGGCCTGCTCTTTAGGGCCAGACCGCACACTGGCTTGTTGTTGTGGTGGGAGTAGTTATTGTAGGGCTGCTCAGAAGTAAAGCCAATCAAAACCTGCAGTAAATGTTTCCATTCTGGTGACTGACAGATAGGGAAACCGAGGCATGGAGTGTTGCTGAGACTTGCACCAACCACCTGATCCCCTGTGGCTTTTGCCCCGTGACCCCACACAGATTTCACTGGTTGCTTTGGGTGTGCAAGTCTGTGACCGACCCAGGGCTGCAGCAGGCATTTCCTCAGCCACAGGGACTGTGGCTTGCTCTACCTTGGGGACTAAACACTTCCCTGTGGGCCTAGCAAGGAGGTATGGGCAGCATGGAAGGTGGCAGCTTTGATCCCCCAGCCTTGACCGTGTTTCGTTAAGAAATCAAGCTTTCAGAGAGGAAATCTGCCTAGATTTGGGCTGCTTGGAGGTGGGGCAGAGTTAGCCTTTGAATCCGCCCATGTGAATTCTGCTCTCCAGCCAGGGCCGGCTCCAGGCTCCAAGCGGTGGGGGGGAGGGGGGGGGAAAGCCACGATTGCCGGCAGCTCCACCACGCCGCTTTCTTCTTCAGTGGCAGTTCGGCGGCAGATCCTTCCCTCCGAGAGGGACCGAGGGACCTGCCGCCGAAGAGCCCGACATGCTGCCCCTTCCCCTTGGCCACCCCAGGCTTGCTGAGCTGGTGCCTGGAGCCGGCCCTGTCTCCAGCCCTCTAAGTGTGGCGGGGCCCTCGGTTTCTCCATGCAATAGAGCAATTATGCTGCTATGCCTGTCCCTGGCAGGGTGTCCTCGGGTGCCAGCCCTGCACAGCGTTCGGGGTATTTGTGAAACAGCTGCATCGACTGAGCTGTTTTGCTAGAATGGAAATAATATTTGGTGCGGAAGCGCTGGGGTTTGTTTGGTTTTGTAGTAGTTCTCTTCCGGCAGACAGGGGAGGGAATACAGTGGAAAGAGCCTGTAGGTTGGTGTGACCTTTGCTGATATGAGTATGGGGATGAGACCAGTATCAGACACCCACGTAGTCCTGCTCAACCGCTGCAGGGTGCGAGCTACAGTAGCTGAGAATAGGGCAGTAGCTAGAAGCTGGCAGGGCATGTCATTAGCATTGGGCCAAACTAATGGTGATTTTCCTTTAGCTCAAAGGCTCCGGCTGCAGCTCTGCTCCCCCATTCAAGTCCCGGTTAGGGCAGATTCCTCCTAAATCAAAGCTGCCATTGTGGTTTGTCTCCATGCCACAGGCCTGGTTCCCCGTTGCACCGCACCTTGTGTTGTCGTCATTGACACCAGCACAGCGGGGGTGTGAAATGCTCCTATTCTGATGTGGTGGCGTCTTAGTCAATTTGCGCTGCTGCAGTGTGGCACAGTAGGTGCGAGGCAATGGGGAATCAGGTTCCAAGTATTTATAGCAGCTGATCTCCCAGGGCAGGCGGGGCTGGCAGGGTTAGCCTGCACTGCTTTGAGTCAGACCCACTGATGCGTCCGTTTCACCTCCCTGCTGTCCCATGTCTCCAGCTGGCGCTGACGCAGCCTGGGCCCCCTTGCGATTTGGGGGGCAGTTGTTAATTTATTTTCATTAGTGCTAAATCACTTCCCTTTTTAGCTAATTGAAAAAGAACCCACTGAGATGGGAGGCCAGGGCTGATTATCTAGGTCAAATCTGAATCCTGCTTAGCTTGGTGACCCAGCTTTCACTCCCCTAGCAAAGCATGACATAGCGTGTGGGGCACACACGCCCCTTTAAACGGCAAGCAGCACAGCTCTTCTCTGCCTGGCTGGTCAGGTGGCAATCGGATTTCACTAGCTCCAGTCGCTTTGCTATGGAGCGCATCCCTTAGAAAACACAGAGTCACTGGGGTCTAAAAATGTCTATTAATGGAATTGTTTGATTTAGCAGAAAACTTGGAATTGAGTTAATTATTTGCTCAACGTGGGAATTTTGCCGAATGGCCTAGGAGTGGTCTTAATTTGTGCTGACTAATAAAATAATGGGGATTAACTGTTTATAGGATGGATAGACTCATTTTTGACTTAGAGTGAGAGAAAACTGACTCATAATGAATTAATTCTATGAATACACTGAAAGCCCCTTGCTTTGCAACTTTTCTGGCAGTATTGTGATGGGCTGGAGCCCAGGAGAGATAGGAGGCCCCCTAGCAACACTGCAGTGAGCTCCATCTGTCCCAGCCCTTTTGTAGCTTGCTGCTGCCCAGCTCTGCCACTGCCATCCCAGGGGACCTGTGGCAAGTCCCTTAACCTCTCTGCTTCAGTTTCCCATATGAAAAAAATAGGCTGGTGTTTCCTTACATCCCAGGAGAATGGTGAGACAAAGGCACTGGGATCTCCTGCAGCATGGGGCTAGAGAAGAGCAGCATAGTATCTGCCTGGTTCTTCATCAATCCCAGCGCTGCAACTACAGATTCTTTTGTGACCTTGCTGTACTGGCGCAGAGCCAGACGTGGCACCAGATCCTGCAGCTGGGCAGCTTCTGATAAACAGTCCCCTGCAGGACTGTGCCTCGACTCGATGTCACCAGCACAACTATAGAATCAGGATCCAGTCAAAAAATTGCTGCTTTAGGGCAGGGGAGGCACAAAAATCACCACGTCTGTTGTTCCTTTCCACGTGCGGAGCTAGCACAAGCTGTCTGCCGTTTGCAGCTTCTTTGGGTCCTGGCTTGGGCTAGCCTAGATGAAAACTGTTCCCTGTACCCATCTCCCGACACTTAGCAGAGAGTAAAAGATCCCAGTATTAACTCTGGCCTCCAGGAACTGCTACTGTTCTATCTTCTGTTTAATTTCATTATGAAGGGCCCCCAATTGCTGTACAGACTACAATGTGTAATATACAAACTATATACGCTGCCCCCACCACTGTAGTGCAGCCACCTCTGGGATGAGAGGTGGCAGCTGTTTAACATCATGCAGCTGGGACCCCTGTCGCCCATTCCCCCCACCTCCCAAGCTGGATTCTCGTGTATCTGGCAGTGCTACAGGGATGCAGCTGCCATTTGCAAGGATATACAACAGTCTAGGATAGGAGGTCCTAGACATCATGTCC
Source organism: Mauremys reevesii (assembly GCF_016161935.1). NCBI lineage: Eukaryota > Metazoa > Chordata > Testudines > Geoemydidae > Mauremys > Mauremys reevesii. Next base: position 122,943,393 of record NC_052626.1, on the reverse strand, counting down.
TGCTGGTTCTGCATGGACATGAGAGTCATAGAATATCAGAGTTGGAAGGGACCTCAGGAGGTCATCTAGTCCAACCCCCTGCTCAAAGCAGGACCAATCCCCAGACAGATTTTTGCCCCAGATTCCTAAGTGGCCCTCTCAAGGATTGAACTCTCAACCCTGGGTTTAGCAGGCCAATGCTCAAACCACTGAGCTATCCCTCTCCCCAAGGAACACTTCTTGTGAGAGGAGACATTTGCCCCAGGGTGTTTCCTAGGCTAATGTTTGCCTCCTACCCCAGAAGTGCAGTGAACTGGCCACCGACCTGGCTGCTGCTATCTCCCCTAGAAGTGGCTGCACATCACCTCTCCTGCATCCGTTTCCCCGGAGTGAGCAGTCTGGGATCAGCACCTGGCCTGGGCAGGGATTTGGAATGGGAGGCTCTACAGAAATGCAGAATGCTAGCTCGCTAGGAGTACAGAGCTGAGATAGCTGGCAGGGTTAGAAAGGCAGGATAACAGAAGCTGGCTGGCGCACCAGAGCAAGTACTCCTTGTCTTGCAACAATGAGCTGTGTGATTTGTATCCCCTGGGGCATGAGAGGGGTTTGCACCTTTATAGGGATTGCGTGGGTTGCTTCCCCAGTGCTCACAGGAGTGCACCGGAATTCGGCTCCCCCACACAGGGGCGCCCACTGGTGCAGATGGCAACATCTACATTCCAGTCACCATATTATTTGGTCTTGGCACCACCCATGCTGCATTAGACACATCCCAGACTGTCAAGAAGGGCTGGGCCCAGCCTTTCCTGATTCAGTCTCAAGTCAATTTAGCAACATAACTCCCTTCACTTCAGTGGGGTTGCTCCTGATTTACATGGGGCGTGTGAGGGGGAAATTGGGCCCATTGGGGTTGCTCCTGATTTACACGGGGGTGAGGGAGGGAGGAATCAGGCCCATATTTTCCTCTGGTTTTGTGTCTATTTCCCTTGGTGAGGATGTACCTGGGATGAGCACTGGTGGGTTATAGTGTAATTGATCATAACAGTGATCAGTGAGAGGACACAGGACAGTGCAGTGGAAAAAAGGATTGTGTCGCCTGTGAGACAGAGCTGGGTCCTGTCCACTCTGCAGAGAACAATGAACCTGGATCTGTTTGCTGTGTTGCTGTGTTGCTACCTGGGAGGTGAAGGATCCAGAATGGATGCAGCAGGGTTTATTGGGTAGGGATGGGCAATGTCATGTAGACTGGTACATGCATCTCAGGCACCCTCCCGTGCTGTGGGAGCACTTCCCAGATGTTTGCAGCCTTGGAGTGATCCGAGGGGCTAGTAAGCCTGTCTCTCTTGCACTCCCAGGTCACTGCTGGAAGCCCCCCTGCACCCCGTTTCAGAAGGGATGTTGGAAAGCCTGGCAGAGTCTACATGGGCACATGGGGCCAAGGCTGGGCAGATCCCGTTAGATCTGGTGATCTCCGCCATGCCCATCCCTGTGGCATCGCAGCAGCTGGATGTCAAGGTTCCATCCTGGGGGCCTGGGAGCTCCCCGAGAGCACTGATATGTATCCACCTTCCAGAGCTACTGTCAGGGTGTGTGTGTGCTAATGAAGCATCTCCAGCTGGCTGGCCTCCTAGGATGCAGCCATGGGCAGAAAGGGAGAGATTTCCCTGGTTCCCTAATCAAAGTGATACTTTGCTTTCCAAAGAGCCATGGCTGAGTATTGTCCCTAGGTACACAGGCATAGAGAGATCTCATGGCAGTTGTTGGGGTTAGTGGGTGGTGCTGGTAGCCTGGGATACACCTGAAGTCACAAAAGATGATCTGGTGGCTCCTTCTGGCTTTAAACTCTGTGGCTAGAGCTGAGTGAACCATGATTTGCCGAAAAATGCAGTTTCAGGTCAATCAAATTTATTCACAAATTCAGGTCATATTCAGTACATAGTTTTGGCCCAATTTTTTTCAAACTCCAAGGATTTCATCTAGAAACGTATCTAGATTTATTTCAAACAAACCAAAAGGATGAACAAAATCCCCCAAAACAAAAAAAGAAATCACTTCAGGTTGAATCGTTTCAGGTTGACCCAAGATGAATTTTTTTTTGAACACTGAAATCAGTTGTCCACTCAGCTCTTCTCCCGAGTCCTAGTCCCCTGCTCTAACCACTGGGGAATGCAGCCTGCCAGACCACAGGCTTGCTGCATCTAGCATCCATGTGACACAGTCTTGGTGGCTGGAACATATTCATTTCCACGCCCCATTCTTGTGCTCTCTGGCTGCTGCGCAGTGCAGAGGAGCACAGCCCTTGGTGGGCCATTCTCCTTAGCACAGCTCAGATCAGTCCTGGCACTCTGCTCTGGTCCCATTCCTCATGGGACGGTGGGAGGGAGAGGAACATGAATTAAGCATGAATTAAGACCAGCAAAACCGATCCACCATGGATCCCCTGAAAGACAGCAGACTCTGCATGTCGGTTCCCTGGCACAGCAGGGAGATGCGCCTCATGCAGAACAGGCCCAATTCTGCTGCCGCGGAAGTCAATGTGAGTTTTGCCGTAGTTGTCAAAGGGCCCCAATACACTCAGTGGAGATTATGACATCTCCTGCTCAGGCATTCGTTCCTAGTTTTCATGCTTGGGATTCAGAGTGACTGAGACAGAGGCAGCTGCACTCACTGCCATCCCTGTTGTTCTCCATTAATTTCACACACTTTTTCTTAGTCTTAAAATGCCACCTGCAGCTCGAGTTTCACTCCATCCCAATCAGAGACGGCTAGTTTCTCAGTGTGTTGCCCAGTAAGCATGTGAATAACACAGCCAGCCTGGGAGCCCTCACACCTGGGAGTGTCTCCACTGAAATCAGTGGCTATACTCGCCTGAGCAAAGGCAGCAGGATCAAGCAAATAATAATTCATGTTAACAATCACCATCACCGAGTTTTCTAATGAACTCTTGTCAGAAGAGCACACAGTGTGACGTCCTTAATTCTAGTTGTTAAAGAAAAGCTGGCTGGGGTTCGGAGGGGAGGGAAAGGGATGATTTACAAACCCTAGTATTCCTGACAATGTTGCTTTAATTTTCTTTAATAGACATTTTCTTCCCCAGCAGCATTAGCAGTCCTTGAGCTAGGCTCAGGGAAGTGAAACTGACTTGAAACAGACTAGGCTAAATCCCTGTCCCAGCAAGTGGAGACCAAAGTGGCAAAGTCCTGGCATTAGTGGGGAGAATGAAATGGATTTTAAAAAAATGCATTTGCCTTTCATTGTCCTGGATGCTGCTAGTGGCACAGGGCTGGGCCTGGCTTAAAATACAGGCGGAGCTCTAAAATGACTGGCAATCGGGCCCCCGAATCCTCTGAAAACCTCAGACCTCATTTAGATTTTGACAATGCCCAGAGGAGCTGTCCTTTCAGCACCACTAGTGACAGACCCTGGGAGCACCACCAGGGCTGGGATCCATGGGCATTCACATCTTTCTGAGAACGTCATCTCTGATGTAGTACGTTCTACATGCGCACACACACCAACACACAGGTTTGCATGCACACGCACATGCTTGAGCACACATGGACACATGCACTATATCAAGCCATGACTGACTGGGGAGGAAAGAGACAGGTGAGATTGTTGTTGTCACTTCTGTTTTTAAAAAACTTGGAGGAGCTTAGATACTGTCTGTTAATAGTGGGAGCTACCTCGGCTTTCTCTTCTTCCCCAGCCCACTTTCTGTGACATCAGGTAGCAGCTGCACAATCCATTGAAATGTTCAAAACCTCCCCAGCTGGGGTCTCTCTAGGTTACTCCAGGTTTGATCACTCACTATTTGTTTTTTCCAGCTGCAAGCAGCTGTTACCTCTTCATTTCCCGACAGTCCCTCCTAATTGTATCTATCCCTCGTATTTAGTTGGAGGGATTCACAGGCCCAAGGGACAGGTAGGCACCTGAAAGTCAGTGGGCATTGTGTGCTAACTCCCATACATGCCTGTGACCCTCTCCCCCTTGGCCCTCCATATGGATGATGGGTATTTGCTTTTGGATGTCAATTTGCCTTTTCAATATTTGCAAAGCAGAACGCGGACCGGCCTCATGCAGAGAAAATGCAGAACATACAGCAAAGCGGAAACACCACTAGCTGGGGGCAACCCCTTGAAATAGAGCCAGAAAGCTAAAGAAAGAATCACTGTGCTCAAGGCGGCTGGGCTATAAGAAGAAATCGCTATGGACAGCGCTTGCTAAGGTCGCCTGGGAACTCTCACCAGAGCAATGCCCCTGTACCTGGGGAGAAGGGCTGACAAGCTGGAGATATGCCAGTCTCCTGGCTCTGTTTGGGGTTAGTTCCCTCCAGTGGCTGTCAGAAATAGGACACTCTCTTAGTAGGATGCTAGCGTGGCCAGACTGTTCCCAACGAGGAGGATTCCCAGTGACCTCAAGGGGGGTGGAGTTAAGCCAATGCCTAGCACTGGAATGAGTTACCTAGGGAGGTGGTGGAATCTCCTTCCTTAGAGGTTTCTGAGGTCAGGCTTGACAAAGCCCCTGGCTGGGGTGATTTAGTTGGGTTGGTCCTGCTTTGAGCAAGGGGTGGGAGTAGATGACCTTCTGAGGTCCCTTCCTACCCAATATTCCATGATTTTATGAGTCTAATGGTTTGGAAAATCTTTCCCTTTAAAAGGGGCATCCCAGTAAAATGAAACATGGCCTGTGATAGCCCAGGCTAAGCCCCTGGCACCTTCAAGTTAGGGGTGCCAGGCTCATGCGCTACCCCCATCAGCTGATGTTTTCCAGATGGTTTGGCGGTGTTGGGGGCCCAACCTGGGACACCTCACACAGGCTGTTTTTCAGGGGCTGGTGCCCAGCACTTCCTGGAAGCCAGGCCCTATTAAGGGCTCGCAGGTTGGGGCCCCATCACTAGTCACTTTTGGAAACACTTGCCATCCATAGCGGGGTCATCATCAGCCAAATATGCCACTGGCAACAAGCAGCAGAATTACATTTCCTGAGGCTGACTCGGGCCAGTCATTGGCTGCCTCAGCTTCCTCTGCCTCAATTGGCTTAGACGCCAGGTTGCCATGCGGGCACCAACAGATTGGCATAGAAGTGGGGCTCAGCGTAGAGAGGAACAAACATGGTGGGAAGCAAGCGTGTATATGAGAGATGAGGAGAGGGGGCTGGGCTCCGAGGTGCTGAGCACCGGCTGATCGGTGCTGCACCTCCTCAGCTGTTCTGTATCAGTGCCGTGGTGGTGCCTATGAGTCCCTGTCATGCAGCAGGCTCCATTGTGCTAGGCACTGTAAAGACACTGAACAAAACGGGTGTTTCATGGGGTCCTGGGAGACCCTCCTGCCTGCGCCTCTCAGTTTCATCCCTTTATCCTCACTCCCCATCACCGGCGTGTTTTAATCAGAAGCCTGCCAGGAGCATGGAGGCTGGACTCCAGTTTGTCAGAGGCCCCTGTAAAGAGACAGCTAAGAACACACCCGACACTCCCCGTGTCTCCGTCTTGTTGAGTCTCCAACTCTCTTCCCATCTCAGCAGGAAAGATCTCTCTCTCTCTCTCTCTCTCTCTCTCACCTGCCCTTGTCTCTGTCTCCCCCGCTCCATCTGCTGTTGTTTATTATTTAGTCCCGTCAACACACAATTTCATTCTGTATGAAATGGTACAAAATAAAAGTCATTGTGTTGTAATTACAAGTGCAAAATGCAGTAATAATCTTAGTGTGAGCACACCGCTGCCCTCTAGTGTGTGCAGCCAGAACTGCTCATTCATGGCCCTGCTTTATCCACTAGGTGACACTGCCTCCTGTCATACAGCAACTTTCCCCACATTCCCACCAACCTCGGTCCCTGTCCCATGAGGTTAGCAGAGCATCCGTCACTAGCGAATCTCATCCATTTCTCAATGCTTTTACGATGTGGCCATCACCATGGTATCTAGGCGCCAAAGAGACCATTTTAAAAGCTACTTTCATCCATCAGGCTCAGCTTTCCTGACCCTCTTCTGCTGCTTCCAGCAAGGAATTTTGTTTTCAGTTGCTTGTTGCCTGGGGAAGGACTCTTGGCCATTCCCTAGTTACTGTCAGTGTGAGAAGGCTGGCGCAGGCTGAGCATGCCGCAGTTTGGACATATCCTGATCTCCACTGGAAGGGAGCTTCACAGCCAAAAGCTCAGTGGCAAATTCTGGGCTGTCCGCTTGGGTATCCCTGCTAACTGCAGTGGGCATGATGGCTTGCTTGTCCATGACAGCTGGGTCCCACTTGAGGAAGGGATCTTCAAAAGTGACTAGCGATTTGGGGTGCTCAGTTTCCGCAAATGCCCAGCACTTAGCCTCTGGGAATCTGGCTTCTTCAAGGTACCTCAAATTGGGCAACCAAAATCACTCTAAAATCCTAGCCTCTAAAGGATGAGGATCTTGCAGTGGATCTGATATTGGAGATGGCGCCAGTGGGAAGCATGACGTGATGGGCACTTCTCTGTCTGTGTGGGCCGCCTGGTGATTCCACAGGGCTCACACAGAGCACCTTGCAGTGGTCTAACCTGGAAGTGATGGAGGCATGAATCCCGGTGCAGTCTCCTAACCAGATTGAGACAGGCACAGCCCTGAAACGGCATTCTTGCAATCAGAAGGCATGTGCCCTCAGTGGCAGGAGAGATCAAAGTTCTGGCTGAGTCCTTTAAATTCTTCCCTCTTCCTAGCAGTCTTGCTTCATTTCTTTCTGGAGTATGCTTGAGCCAGCTGCTCGCCATCCGAGTCCGGGTCTTGCACAGCCCCTGGGGAAGGAGCAGTCCCACTGCTGAAGGGAGAGGACTTACTGTCCATGGTGGGGGCTGCCTGCCCCCACAGCTCCCAAAGCTGGGCCTGCTACTGAGATTTCTCCCATCTGGCCAGCTCAGAGTGGTGCCTGGCTGGCAGGACCTGCCCTGGAGCACAGGGCCAGACATCCACCTCCTTTGCTTGTGTTTCATTCTGGCCCCACATCCCTTGCAGGTCAAGACCCCCATTCCCATGAAAAAGGAGCACCTTGCAGTCTTTCCCGTGTCCCCTGACACTGCTCTGGGACAGGCGGCAGCGCTGTTGTTCGTGTTGTAAAGAGGCGGTGCCCAGAGACCCTAAAGCCCAGATCAAAGGGATTTAGATGCCTAATTTCCATTGAGGAGCTGGGCCTGTGGGACTGGCCCAAGGTCACACAGGGAGTCAGTGGTGGGATTGAACGCAGGTCTCCTGAGTCCTGGGCTAGCACCCTAACCACTGAGCCATGCTGCTGGCCTACTTGGGCTATGGCTGCCAGATGATGTTCCTGGCTTCCTGTTCTGCTCCAGACTCTGTTGTAGGGCTTGATCATGAAGTAACATGATCCAAAACACCTGTTCCTCAACTGGCTTCCTCCTCATCCAGCCCTTGGTCCAGCTCACTAGTTCTAACTCCATCTCTTCACGCATGACCACTCCTTCCACACATCCTCATTTCCTGACTGTGCTTCTCTGCAGCTGCCACTAACACCATGTTCCCCTTCAGTGAGATCTTGACCAAGCGCCTATCCAGCTCTCAGCTGCCTCCTTAGTCAGACTCGCAGCCAGTCTGCTGCCAGCCATGAACATCTCTTGCTTTTTGCTAATAGAAATTCAGAAGGCTGATGCCAAAGCAAGGGGAGGATGGCCTAGTGGCTGGGGCCCTGGCCTTAGACTGGGGAAATCCAGGGACAGTTCCTGGTGTGTAACCTCCGGCAAGCCCCTTAAGCAGCCATTTCAGAAGGCTCGGCATCTGCGACGCAGACTGGCTTTTGCAAAGAGATGCATGTCTTGGGTGCTGGGCAAATCTGAGCTTGAGTGTCCCAGTGGGAGCTGCTGGGTGCCACCGGCCTTTGGAAATCTGGGCCTCAGCTCCCCACCTGTCCAAGGGTTAGTGCAAGTTAAATCCATTCACGTGCAAGGGTGACAGGGGCAGGATCAGGACCCAGATTGAAAGAAAACTGGGTTTTGAAGATTGCCATTTTTTTGGCCCCATCGCCATGGGTCCCCATCCCTCACTGTCATATGTGTCCCGCCGTCTCGGACTCAGCAGATTGCTCTCACATCTCTCATACTCCTCCCTGATGTTCCCAACTTCTCACTGACCCTTGGCGCAAGAGTCCAGAAGTAGCTGCCAGTCTCTGAGCTCCTCTGGTTCATTGTGCAGTAATGCGGAGCTCCCATGCACGGGTCTCTGCAGAGCCCAGCACAGGTCTGTGCTAATGCTGGAAACAGGGGGGTTGGACCTGGTTTGGGATTTGGCTTTAAAGCTGACTCAGGGGTAGGATTTGGGTCTGACAGAGCTGGAGTCTTGTGTGCTGGCCTGGCCAGCTCCACCATATTTCAAAGCCCCGTTGGGTCTGACCCAGACCCAAAGCCCTCGCAGTGGGTTTGGATCCAGAGATTTGAATCTGAGTTGCCCCCTGATTCAGCAGGGTTCAGAGTTGAGGTTTCGCATGTCTAGCAACCCCAAATGGTTCAGAATTGGGTCTCTGTTTAGCTAGGCCCCCAGAAGTCTAAATGCCCATGCAGCCCTCGGCTGACCTGCCCCAGCCTCGTACATCGGCACAGCGGCTCTGGATCTCCCCGCAACAGCCTCTTCCATGAGATCCCTGCTAACTCCTGCTTCTGTTTGAACTACAGATACCGAGGGGATCGTAGCATCCTGGGGCTGCTGGGCCAGATCCCAACCTGAGCCCAAAAGACAGAGGCAGCTCTGCAAATGAAAGTTAATGGGAGGAAAGAGGGGTTACCCGAACATCCCAGAGCCCTCGGGTCAGAGCAAGACAAGGTTTATTTGAACTGGTTCCCCCTTGCCTCTAATTAAAACAACTCTGAAGGGTTTGTAGCTCACAGCTCCCAGTGAAATCATTGCTGCTAATGCATGAGAACACTTAGATCTTGTCTGATAAATAAGACCTTTCTTTCCGTGACTCAGTGTGTTTACCCGGAGTCCCTCCGAAAGCCCTGCCGGTCATGTGATTTAGCCCCCAAGGGCCTTTGAAAACTAGATTTCATGTTAATTTAGCTGAATGTAGCCTGATGAAATGAAAAACCCGTGGACGTCGCAGGACATGCAGGCTGGGATTTGCATTCCCTTAGCCTGCTGTGCTTTTTAAAGATTAAATACACTGCCAGTCTGATTCCTCTGCTGGATTACAGATGTCCTTTCAGACGGTTTTTTTGCAATCTCTGAGCTGTAGGCCCTGATGCACCCTGAAAGCATGGCCTATATTTCAGTTCTCACACAGGCTGGGGAGATTCCAAATGAGCCCCCCTTTTTGCAGCAGGTGACTCTAGGCTGGCTTTAGCTGGCAAACTGGGATCGTAGAAGTAGAGGAGGTTGGAGAACATCATGGCAGAAATTCCTCCAATCTCCCCTCCACCTTCCTGCTTTCCTCCTCTCTGTCTTCACAGTCTTCCAGCCTCCCTTGGGAAGGGGCCATGGTTGTAAACGGCCCCAGTCACTGCGTCCTGGTGACGTCACTCATTGCGGTTTCCAAGCTGTTCACTTTAGCTGGTTCAGGAACGGACCCAGCTCAGGCAACCCTGTGCATGGCACAGACAGCTGCGGATACAGGAAGCGTACCCAGTTCCCAACCTCATGTGACCCACGTGCACAAGAGCAGGGATGCTTTGGCAGCAGGGGAGAAATCCAAACTTTCCTGGTGCTGAAGGCCTCCAACAGGTCAAGTCCACCAAGAACTTTACAATAAAATCTGCAGCTAGCTTCACCCGCCTGCAGCGCTCAATGGCTCTCTGGCTGCTTCCTCCAGCTGACTCCGAGTTTGCTAAGACAGCAGTTCTCAAACTGTGGGTCACGAGCCTGTTTTAATGGGGTCACCAGGGCTGGTGTTAGACTTGCTAGGGCCCGGGGCCGAAACCCAAAGGCTTCAGCCCAGGGTGGCGGGGCTCAGGCTTCAGCTGCGCCCCCACCCCCTGCGGGGCTCAGGTGGGCTCAGGCTTCGGTCCTGCCTCCTGGAGTCCTGGAGTAATTTCTGTTGTCAGAAGGGGGTCAGTAGTGGGCAGCGGGGAGCCGCTCCGTTCCAGAATGTGCCGACTCAGCGGGACCAGGCAGCCCATGCGAGGAGCGCAAGTGTCAAGAAAAAGAAAGTGCAACTAATGCGGTGCAGCATGGGGCTAGTGCTGGCCCAGGGCACAGAGCGGAGCCGGTAGCATGGTGCGAAGGGTGGACACGTGGCACCCGTGCACACACAAGGGGCGTGGTGCAAAGAAAAAGAGGCGTGGCTAGAGCTGTATGTCCCTCCCCTCCCCCGTAGGCTTGCTTGAAATCCACACAAGGGTTTCTCTAGGCAGCTTCGGTTTACACCTATCGGCCGGTGTGCCAGCGTGGGGGCACCGAGCACCGCTCTCCCTGGGGCGGGAGCAAGGGAGTGAGGGTTGCCAAGCCGTGACAGAGCCCTGCAGGGGCAAGGCGTGGTCACTGGCTGGAGGCAAAGAGAAGGATGCTGAACCGAGGCTCTGCAGCAGGGAGCTCTGCATGGGGCCGGTGGCTCACAGAGCACCTTGCTGCGCGCACAGACTGTGCTCTGATCACATTGCACCATACAGCCTGGCGTGGGGAGCAGCCTGCGGGATGCCCTGTGGGGAGCTTTTAGGACTGCAGGTGTGTGGGAATAACAGCCTGACCCACGTGTTGATTGGGCTGGCTCACCACCTGTCTCAGCGCCTCCCCCTCCACACACATGCGCAAGCTTTGCAGCTGGAAAGTCCCTGATTCTCAGTCATCCAGTATTGGCCATGGCCCTGCTAAGGCGGCTGTCCTACCCGGGCTGTTCTCTGCTGGGTGCACCTCCACCTAGGCTCCCCAGTTCCGGAGGGCTGAAGCCATCCCAGAGGCCTTGGTTGGGGGCATGTTTGAGGTCATGTGGGGCTTAGACACCAACCCGAGCACAAGGCATGAGATTTGCCCAAGGCACGGGCACTACTTCAGTCAGCAAAGGCAGCTTTGAATGGGGCCGAAGTGGGTGTCTAAGCCTGGTGCTACCCTCTCCGCCAGGGGAATTACCCCCAGAGAGAGGACTGGGCCCTAAGTGTTAGGGGGAAACACCCTTCAAACCTAGGCACTGGAATACTGGTTCCAGGAAAATCAGAACCAACCCAGACCTGTGCCCAGGACTTGGGGCCAAGTGGAACCTTGAGGGAGGTTTGGAAAAGTTGCTGTCACTTTTTTAAACTCAATTTTTGCAGCTCCTCCAGCCAGTCTGTTCCGTTTGGGACCAGCAGCCAGAGAGCCCAGAGACTGCAGGGGCCTGCACTCCCAGCCTCCAGCTCTGGAATCTACAGGGAAACCGCAGCCTGAATTTTGGAGCCAAGAGTTCTGACCAGACAGACCCATGTGGCTGGATGCTCAGCCTGGCAGAGGCTCTGACCCTCTGGGGAAGCTCCCAAACTACAAGTCTTTTGTTCTCTTTCAACGCTCCTTATTACTCATGAAGCTCTCCCCCATCATTGACCAGCTAGTCTCCTTGTGCGGTGCTCCAGCTTTGTCTTTCAGTGATGGTTTCCTCACTGGCTGGGCCCACGAGAGGATAAGAGACCTGCTACTCCTAGCACCTAAGGGAAATCTCCAGTATCTCAAGTGGTGAAGGCCCGTGTTTTCTGTGCAGGAGCAGGGATCTAACCCCAGCTTTGCTCATGCCTGTGATTTACCCACTGAAAGTATCTGTAGCACATGGATTCGTTATAGGAAGTATCGTTGCATGGAGGGAAACTGAGGCATGAGGCAGTTAGGTGACTTGGCTGTGGCTGTGCAGGAAGTCAGTGCCGGGATCAGAACTCGGGAGCCCCTGCTTGCACCTCTAGACCCATTCTCCCTCCACGGAAACTTTCTGGGTCTGCCCTCGTGAAGCAAGCGCAGCTGGGGAAGTGAACTAGCAAGAGCAGCATTTTTCGACTGCCAGGGACTTGGCGCGTTCCCGCTGGCTTCCTCTGGAGTAACTAGCTCTCCCCACCCCCCCAGATGGAGCCAGCACTGAGAGCCAAGACGGCAGCTGGGAGAACGGGTGGAGGGAAGGGAATTAAACCAGGGGAAATAGTCATAAGGGGGGGAATTAAAAAACAAACCCCAAAGAAGCCCGATTTGTAGTGAGCTGTTGAAGAAACTGACGATCATCTGAGGGGCTGGCAAAGCTGCTTCAGACGGGTTAGCAAGTGAATTAGCTTAGCAGCGCCGAGAGCCTCCGACTCCCTGCCCGGCTTGCAGAGCAGGAGCCAGTGTGCTGGGGAGGGATGTTTCGGTCAGCGAACATCTGGTGAGAAATGGGATTTGCATTCCCAGATTTTGCATTCCTCTGCGTACGGCCTACGAGGAGCGTGTGAGTGGAGGCTGCTTAGCCCAGGGCTCTGGTGAGTCAAATCCCCCCTTTCTCATTCTCCTATGTAATGTACCTCCTGAATGCAGGCGGGTGGCACTTAGCCCTGGGCTGCAGCTCAGGATGTTTGGCTGGAAGGAGCTGGGGTGCAGGGAGCTGCCATGCTCAGGCAGGGAGCTCCCTCCCGGGAGGCTGCAGTGCAGTGGAAAGTGGCTGCAATGCAGGCGGTCCTGTGCGAGTGGAAGCAATGGGCTGTAGTCCTGTGACATGAAAGCTTGAGAAGCGGGCAGTGGGATTAAGAAGAAAGTGACCTCCTGTAGTGGTTTATTCTTCCTTTCTCTTGTTTCATCTCCTTTACCTCATTCGTGCATGTAGTATCCGAGGGGCCCATGAACAGTCACAGGTGGCGCAGGGAGGCTGGGGAGTGTTTTCCCCATTTCACAGATGGGGAAACTGAGGCACGGACTTGCCCACAGAACCAGGAACAGATCCTGGGTTCTAGTCCAATGCCTTCTCCACAGGCCCATTCTTCTGCCCCCTTGCGTGGCAGAACGCTGCTCGTTCCATCGGCTGGGGGTCGATGCGCAGGCCAGGCCTGGGCTCCCCTGCATGGTCGTGTTTCCTTTTGCATGCCTAGCCCAGCCCCTGGCCAAGCTGTACAAACTCGCCGCGAGCTAGGATAGCAAAGGGAGGGGCTGGGCCAGTCCTGCTCAGCCTCTCATAGCTACCACCTCTGTGTAGGCCCAGGGGAAAGCTGAAGCAAAGGGAGGGGCTGGGTGCGGCTCATTTGCATGCCAGTACCCAGCAGGCTTTTCGCGCACTCCTTGTGTCCATAATGGTTCGTGAGCTGTGAGCCATACTTGCATAGATGGGTTCGCAGCCCTCCAGTGTGCTGTGGAGGGAGCAGTGTTGGGCAGGTTTCCTGCTCGGAGTCAGACAGTGACACTCCAGTTAGCGTGGGACGCAGAGACGTCTAACCCAACAATGATGGTGTGGGTGTGAGACTGGACAATGGGCTGGTTTGTGGGGGTGGGGTGGAAGCTCCCTGCGAATGGGGGTGAGTGAGGTATTGGGACTAGGCATGGTTGGGGGTTCATACCTGCTGCCCAGGCCTGTTGAGAGAAATTTGGAGTCCTGTTTGCTGGGGCATCTCCCCTTGCTCCTGCACTTCATTTACACAGATGTTACAGCGGTTTCTGGGGCACCTCTCAGCTCGGGGCCCTGATACAATTGTTCCCCTTCCCTGCCCCCTTGTCAGCCCTGCCTGGGCCCATTCCAGTCGCTCTGGGTTCCACTCCCTGCTCCCTGGCGTGATCCTGGGCACCACACCAGCCCCTCCAGGTCCCTCTGTCGCCTCTGCCCTCACCCCAGGCATGTGCAAGTTTACATGGGGGAAGATCCTGCCCCCACCTGTGCTGTCACCCTTGGGTACAATAATGTCTCCCTTAGCATGCGCTCAAGGGGTTAACTAGATCATTCATCCACAGCATTATCAGAATGTCTGGACATGCTCAGCAAAGCTTCCAGTAACTCTGCCCCCTGTTTCCCCTCCCCAGCCTTACCCTTAACTCTGCTCCTTGTTTCCCCTCCCCCGCACATTCCTAACTGCAGTCGCATGGCCTCTCACATGGCATCCACCCCTTGCACCTGGGTTAGGAGCAGGAGGGTTATGCAAGAAGGACAGGTAGGAGTAGGGGGAACCTGTATGTCCCATGTAGCTATTCTAGTGTCGCCTAGCGGTGGAGGGGTCTGTGTGCAGGTGGATGCTAAGGTAGCACTGCGGGCTACTGGATAGGACATCGAGAGGTGGCACCTTCTCCAGGCCCTCATTGGGTCTGATGCTTTCTGTGGCAGAGACACTGTGCTCCAGTGGGTAGAGCGTCTGGGTGCAGGAAAGGCACAAGGCTGGTGCAGTGTGCTGTGGGATCAGGATGCTGGCCTGGCCTGGCTCCTGTTGTACAGGGCTATGGTCATGGAGCACTGGATTTAGGGCCACAAGCTTGTGGCTCTGGTCTCCTGTGGGGTCACTAGGTGCTACTGGAGTATAAATAATGCTAAGGTGCAAGGCAGTGGAGACCCAAGCTGCCCTAACATTGCTAATTCGGCCTGGCATTTTGCAAGCGGCATCCTCAGCTGCAACTTCAAGAGCATCCAAGCAGGAGAGACCACGTGCTTTGCATTGGAGCAGGTCGGAGGCTGGCTGGGAATGCGAGAACGTGGTGCCCGTGCCCATGAGCCGCTTGTATCCACCTCACTACCTGCCCATTGTCCCCCGGCAGAGATGGGGGGAATGAGCAGCCGAGGTTTCAGGGACGGGAAGCGTTACTGCAGGCCAGCTGTGGCTGGCAGGCTTCCCAGCTGTGCTCCGCAAGGCCTGTAATCCGAGCGCATTCCTGGGACCAGCAGAGGGCTTCCCTGCACATCTGTCCTGGGCGGTGCTTGGACAGGACAAGAAAGAGGCTCCTAAGCAGGGGAAAGTTTCCCCGCCAGCCTGTGCGGGGGAGCGCGTTATCCCAGCCCCTGGAGGCCCTGCCTAATGATGCTCAGGCTAGGAAACCACAGGGATGCGATGAGACAGACACTCGGGCCAGGCTCAGGGAGAGCGAACAGCTCCAGCTGCCTGCCCCTTCTCCAGCACAGCAAAGAGCTAGAAGGCTGGAACAGGCAGTGTCAGCACATAGCAGGTCCCCCCAGGGATCTCACGACGAGAAACTGGGATTGCGCGCAGCAGGAATCGTAATATATACTGCAGCTAACAGCATCTCCTGGGGGTCACTAGGACAGGGGAGGCTCCCAGGGCTAGAGCACAGGAGGAAGCCCAGATGTAGGACAGAGTCGTCAAATGCTTGTTAACACAGCAAAAATGCAAGGTCATCCATCGAGAAGGAAGAAATGCAGGCCAGACCCACAGGCTGGGGACTGTGTCCTGGAAAGCAGGGACTCAGACCATCTTTAGGGGGGCCAGACCGGACATGAGTGCCCAGCGAGATGCTGCGGCCAAAAGCACAAATGCAATATCTGAGCGTTTCCACGGGAGCGGCGAGCAGGAGCAGGAAGGCGACTTTACCTCCGTGTGCGGCGCTGGGGAGACTGACACTGAAACGCTACGTCCAGTTGTGGGGCCCATGGTGTTTGAAAGAACATTGACAAATGGGAGCAGGCGCAGAAGAGAGCCACCAAAATGATTCCAGGGCTGGAGAAAATGCCGGACGGCGCCAGACTTGCTGTGCTCGGTCGGTTTAGCTGATCAAAAAGAAGAGTGAGCAGTGCTGTGTGTACGTACCTTCCTGGGGAGAACACAACAGGTATTGCAGGGCTCTGTAATCTAGCAGAGAAAGGCAGAAGAAGAGTCAGTGGCTGGAAGCTGAAGCCAGACAAAGTACCAATGTTTAACCGTGAGTCATTGGAACAAACTCCCCCGGGAAGCAGTGGAGTCTCCATCTCTCAATGTCTTTAGATCCGGCCAGGACTCCTTTCTCTTGAGCTCAGCACAAGGGCAACTGGGGGAAACTTGCTGGCAGGAGGTCAGACAAGGCGAGCTAATGGTCCCTTCTGGCCTTCACCGCTGTGAATCTCTGGCTGCAGGGGTTGGTGACAGGCCTGTCGCCTCCAGGGAAGCGGCTCCAAAGCAGCCCACGTCAGGGACGGAAAGTTGTTCCTCTCTTTAGATGTGGTTAACACACCGGACACAGCCCCTGTGAAATAAGCTGTCAAGTTTCAGACCACATCACAGTCACTGCTAATTGGCTCCCTTAGCGTGCATCTCTGCTGAGAGACCAAGGGGGGACTGAGCCAGGCAGACCCCCACCCCCTCTGGGCCCTAGCCATTGGCCCTCCAGCATAGCGTGCAGGAAGCTCACACTGGTCTTCCTTGTGCTGCACTTGTTCCAGAGACGTACAGAGACTATCAGGCTTGTCTCCTGGCCCCGTTACGTTCACACACGCACAAACTCTCCCAGGCCAAGAGATGTCAACCCCCTTCCTTGTACACGCCACAGGCTGGTATAATCTCACGAGGAGCGCCGAGCCCATCCTGGTTCCGCACTGAAGGGGGAAATTCACCCGGATGCCACCTCCGGGCTTGACGAGAACGGGTGTGAAATCAAAGTGCAGCCAGGCTGAATAGCAGGAGCAATAAGAGCAGCAGGGCTCCAAAAGACAATGAGAGAAGAGGCTGCCATAGGCACCCTCCCCACGGCACGCCACGGGCTAGCAAAGCCGCCTGCCCCTCTGCTCGGAAATGTTCCTTTGTGAACCGGATCCTGCTCATTGATGTGACTTGATGCCGTGTGAATGTGGGGATCTCCAAGCAGGATCTGGGGTCTCCCAAAACCCCCTGCTGCCCTGAGAACACCCTTTTGCCACCCTGCACGTCCTGAATTACTTTCGTCTCGAGCATGTAAGCTGATCTCAGGAGCAAGGGCTAACGGAAACCGCCAGCGTGTGGCGGAGCCAGTTCCAAGGTGATGTGTGGGGTGAGTTGGACTCTTCCATCCTCATTCTGCCCTCAGGTCTGAGCCCCCGACACTGAGGGCCCAATGCAGCCTTTCATACTAACTAGGACTCCCTAGGACTCTGCTGGGCCAATGCACCCCCACTCACCAATGGGGCAGGCTGGCAGCTGGCATGCCACGAAGGCAGAGCATGCTGCTGTTACCCCTCTTCACCCACGCAGTTGGCCAAAGTTTGTGAGTCCAGCAGGTTGTTTTTGCTAGGAGGAGAAAGTGATGGTGGAGTTGGGTATTGTGGTTTCCAACCCTCCAGGATTGGCCTGGCGTCTCCTGGAACTGGCATTGATCATTCGCTGACTATTGAAAGCAACAAGCAACCCAGGAGATTTTAATGGGATATTTTAAGACAATAACAATATGTCATGTTGCGGTGGGGGAGGAGGGGGAATCTCCTGCAATAACTTCAGTCAGAGTTGGCAACCCTATCGGGTATCCTTGGCACCGTGATGTTTATTTACAAGAATGTAAATAAAGTCCTGTTTCCCTGAACACAGCAGGACTCCAGCTATAGGAGTTAGTTTCTGTGCTCACATCTCCAACCCCGCTTTCAGCCAATACTCAGCCTAAAAGCTCTCCCCCTAGGCTTTTCTCAGGGTCATGCCTGTTTAGGTTGCATCTGAAACTTCCTTGCTGCCTTCTCCTTCCTTCTCTGGTGTTTCTCCCCTTCTCTCTCCCACATACCCCCACCTCCAGCCAAAACCCTCCACCCTCATCGTGCCAGTTGCTGAGCCGACTCAGATGTGCCTTACCTTTGTTTTGGGTGCTGACCTGCCTGTGTTTTGGGTTGAAGCCCCCTTTTGTATCTGAATTTTATCCCGCAGCCTACACTATACACTCACCTGTTTCACCCAGCCCCACAGTGCTATCACACACTTTACAGGAGGGGTGGGGACCTGCATTCACAGACCCCCTTCTGTTAGCTGCTTCCTCTGCTACGCTCCCCTCCTCCATTTATCACATACACTCTTGTAGGCTCTGGCTCTGTCTGCTGTAATGGAAGAGGCACATGGCTGGCTCAGGACACAGTGGGTATCCCCACACCACCTGGTTCATACTCCTTTAGCATCCATAGCGCTAACCTTGCATTGCCCCGGGCACTGCTGGCCTCATTCTCTGTGCGTGGCCGCAGGGCCCTCTGTCTTTTGCTGTGGGACGTCATGGGGCAGCAGCCCAAATTGTCCCAGAACGCACTGGATGCAAACACAATTGGGCAGCGTGGCCGGCACAGATACAGGAGAGGAAGTTATGGAAAAGTGGCTGTGTGGCCACGACTTTGTCCTGTGGGGTCAGATGAGAGAGAGAGTCTTAACCTGAGCAGAGGGAGCTGCTGGCAGGAGATGTGAAGCCTAGAGCAGATTTGCTAAAGGAGCCAGCCAGAGATACCTGGCATGGGGCAGGCCCCCACCCCTCATGCAGCTGGTTCCTTAGAAGGGAGCTGAAGCAGTTTGGGGGGCAGGGCCTGAGGGCTGCAGAGGAAGCAGGTAGGGTGGGGCAGATAAGAGAGGCTCTGTGAGGGAAGCTTTGTGTGCTTCCTTGACTGTGAGGTAAGAGCCGTGCTCTAGGACAGCTTGGGGACTCTGTGAGTGACTGGGGGAAGTTCCCTTTTCTGCTTGTGTTTGGGGAACTTTGTGAATACAGAAACCAGCCCCCAAGCAGGGCTGTGAGCGAAGGAGAAAGACTGCATGGGGCTGAAGGAGCCCTGCCCCCGAAGATGGGGAAATGGGGCAGGCACTGCAGAGATACCCCTGGCCATAAGGGGGTGTTTAGGTGGCGGCCATGCTGTCACACCGGGTTACAAAGCAGCACTGATAGGGCCAGATCCTCTGCTGGTGTAAATGAGTATTGCTTTGTTAAAGGGAATGCAGCTGCCTGTATTTACACCAGGTGAGGATCGGGCCAAGAGCATGGACTGGCCCTTAGATTCCCTTAGAGCAGGGGGCTCAAATGGGAAGATGATGTGTGTGAGTTGAGGGGCTAGTCTACCCAGGGAAATTTACTGTGTGGACACACTTATTCTGGAGTAAGCATGTTCACACTAGATGTTATACTGATCCGTTTCCACAAGCCCTCAGGGAGTCTGATTGGTTTAACATACACACAAACAGGGCCTGGGGAAAGTGACGCCTCCCTACGCTAATTTCCTGGAGTCCAAGGCCGCTGGGATGGTCTGGTCTGACCTCCTCCACAGCACAGGCCACCGAAGTCTCCTGTGATCTCTGGTACAAAGGGCGTTGTAGAGCCAAATCAGCCTTTGGACTGCACCCGGCACAGTGCCTAGATACGGTGACGACTGGCCCCCTAGAAATGCCTACAGCAGATGGCTGGAGGGCGGTGTTGTGGGTCACTGCTGAAATAGACCATATGGGACAGGTTTTCCAATGAGCTCGGCATGTTGGGGGCTGAGCTCTTCTGCAAACCTGCTTCCACATGTGCCAGGCCCCCAAGTAAGCAGGTAGCCATTCCCACCAGCGGGAGCATGTCTGACAGAACTTGGGCATGGCGGGGATATAGGTTAATCTGTTTGCAATAAATCAGCTCTTGTTTTGCTTAATTCTGCACCCAGCTTGGCGTTCAGCGCACAATGCAGTCAGCTCCTCTTCAGGGCAGCACATAAGGACTCCAGGGGCTAAACAGCGATGGAGTTTAGGGCCAGCGGTGCTCTTTTTAGGTGGATTACGGCACAGAGTGATTGGCAGCTGTCTTGCAAACCTGCCTGAGTGAAGGAAACCAGGAGGAGCAATCTGTTCCCTGGCCTGGGCTTGGTGGAGGCTGCCTGCTCTGGGATCATGGCCCCAGGGGCAAACCACAATTCAGATCACTAGGAGTTTTATTGGATCCCTGAAGCAGAGCAGGCGCTGGGAGTCGGAAAGGCTATCCCCTCTTTCTGTTCTGCATCTGTTCCCCCAGCCTGGCTAAGACCAAGTTTCCTATTTGTGCGCGTCTTTTTAGACCCGAGTAAGAGGCCTGATTTCTGTCTATGTAAATATTTGCTCTGTCATTGCAGGATCGAGCAGCTCACCATCAATAGCTTAACCCTCGTATGTGCCAGGAGGTAGGGGAGTTATGCTCTAGGGATTATTGTGGGGCAGGTCTCTGGCCTGCACTATACAGGGGTCAGACTAGATGATCACACTGGTCCTTTCGGGCTTTGGAATCTATGAAGCTGGTTTCACAGCCATGGAACTGCTGCACAGGGTAGGTGAAGTGATTTGCTTTGATTGGAACCCAGGTCTCTGGGGGCCCTTCAGGCCTGTGTCAGAGCTGAGCTGTGCTACACCCAACCTCTGCTGGACCTTGTGCCAGGTACAGCAGGAGTCTCCTGCTGCTGGGGCCAGGTGGCCCTGAATCCGAGATCACAGTCAGCCTTGGGCAGCTGCCTCTCTCTGCTACATCTGAGCTTGGGGGGAATCAGAGGCCAGTGTGCTGCTGCTGGAGTTGTATCCGCCTGCACTGTTCGGTATGTGCAGGCAACTTGGGACATGCAGCACACGAGATCCCCAGAACGGTCGCAAATCCTGTCTCCCAGCAGCCCTTGCAGGGTGATACCAGCCTCTCTCTTCGTTCTGATAGGCCCGGTTGAGCGGTTCTCTGTTGCCTGCAGGTACCCAGCTGGCAGTGCCCACCCAGGTGTGCTTGAATACAATATTTTCTGCTGGGTAGAGTTTGTTACACAGCCTGTGTCCTGAGACACTTCGTAGAGTTCAATGATAAATACTGGAAAGAGGAGAGACCCTCGGGGGCAGAGATAAGGGAGAAGAGCTGTGTGTTCAGATGAGATTTAGACAGAGATGGCCAGTGCAGGAACTCTAGGGGGGTGCAATGCTGCAGTGGAGAATGCTAATAATTGGAGATATACCAATCTCCTAGAACTGGAAAGACCTCGAAAGGTCATTGAGTCCAGCCCCCTGCCTTCACTAGCAGGACCAATTTTTGCCCCAGATCTCCAAGTGGCCTCCTCAAGGATTGAACTCACAACCCTGGGTTTAACAGGCCAATGCTCAAACCACTGAGCTATCCCTCCCCCCTCTTGCACCCCGTCAAAAGGGGACAGGGAGGAGGCCAACACTAGCTGATCAGAGAGAGCCTGGGTCCTGGCAGGAGATGCAGGGAGCTTGGAAGCTTAGCAGAGCACTAGATCCTGCTCGCGTTCACCTGTCCTGGCTGACTGTTTACAGCTGATTTCACAGAGAGCGAGAGAGTGCTTTGCACTTAGCGCTCTTCAGATCCGTTGTTGCTTTGAACCCCAAACCGGGTCGTGACCTCAATTTCCTGTAATCTGACTAAAGTGCTGGGGGTGAGCGATATGGACTCCGGGCAGCTTCTTAATGGAAATTGAATTCTTGCAATCGTTTCATCTGCCCGTTTTTCTCTGGCATATGAAAGGAATTCCTCTCGGCCACTCGAGGGCTCAGATGGTGACATGTTCTGTGTGGCTTGGCATCATCCCCTGCTTTCAGCTGCAAGGGACCATGGGGGACAGGTGGGAATCTCCTGAAACGTGGCTTGAGTGAGGGGATGGAGAGGAATCATGTAGAAATGGATAATCAGGGAAATGGCCATTGTGTTCTGGCCACTGTACTGGGGTCCTTGCCTCCCCCTTCCCCCCCCCCCCCGGCACTGTGAAAAGGGGAACCTCAAAAACAGCAGTGGGACCCAGCTCCAGGCAACAGACCCGGATCCCAACTTTCCTGGAGGTCTGTGGGGTGTAGATGAAAAAGGGGGCTTTGTTCAGACCCATCCTCAAGACGGGGGCCAGCTGCCAGTTGTGAATCTGGAGCTGGATGTCGTCAAAGTTTTGGGTGGGTTTGGATCTGAGAGAGGGTTGGTGCATGTGATGCCATGTTTGCTTGCAATATATTACCCAACCTCTAGGTGTCTCTGTGCTATGTAGTGGTCCATAGTGAATGAGCACAACAAAGCTGGAGCTCAAGCTGTGTGGAAGATTGTTTGTGTCTGTAGTTGTAGCTAGGACACCAGTTTATGAAAGACTTTGATGCCATAGCATAAATCATGTCTCTGGCCTATTTCTGCTCCAAACATTTGTTGGGCAGCACCTAGAAGAATGGATCTTGAATGTTACTGAATGAAGTAACCCTCTTTTTTAGTGCTTCCTGCTGATTTTTCCTGCTTCTATCTAAGCCAGAAGCATTCCAGGTGAAGCCCCTCTTGCCATTGATTGGGATGAGCCTTTAGACCAGGGCCAGTGGTCTATCCTTGTGGGGAAGGGGTAGGCAGGGCTGATGAGAGATGCTGTTACTGCCATGAGATCGGATCCAGAGGGCAACACTGGGGCACCTGGCAAGTTGGCTGCAGGGTCCTGGGTGTCGGAGGACACCCCTGTGCTAATGAGAGGAGCAGGGCCCCTGAGCCAGCTCCCTTCGGCTGGGCCAGCTCAGGGTGCCCAAGGAGTGGTGCCCTTTCTGTTATCATGATCTCTCTGGGCTGTAGCCGGCAGACACCACAGCCTCTCCATTGCCTGGATTCTGCAGTCAGTTCCCCGAGGTCCAAGCAGAGCTCCAAAATAGAGTCCTGGGGTAAAGGATCCAGGGTAAATGGCTGGGTGTGAAAGGGACCCCATCCCCTCCAGCAGGGTGGGCTGAAGAGGGGTAGCCTATTACACAGATCTTTAAGGGATCCTGAGGCCAAGGAAAGGATCCTGTTGCCAAAAAGCAGGGTCACGGGCCTCCTCCTTAGTCCAAACCCCAGCAGTTCCTCTGCTCCCCCTAGTCTGGACACCACACTGCCAGAGGGGCCCCTCTAGCACCCCATCTAGGAGCATCCCCAGGGCATCTCTAACCCCCGCTTGCCCCCAAGCCCAGCCTTAATTTGCTCTGCCTTTCTCTTCCCTCCCCAGCCCGTGGACCCTCTGACGATGAATGGGACGGCCAACGTGAACGTGACCGGCCGGAGCCATTATGCGTCTGCTATCCCGGTGCCACGCGCTATGTCCCAGAGCAAGCTGCCCCCGAGGCAGAGCAGCCTGGGGGCCCCCCCTTCCCAGCGGGCAGCGTCACCACGGCCGGGGAAAGCGCCAGGCTGCGTTAGCGGCCCAGCAGCCAAAGGCTCCAAGCCGAAGAGCCTTTCCAAAGCCCCCGTGGAGGCCGGGCCTGGGCCAGAGACAGCAGAGCCATCGGAGTGCAAAAGGGCTGACGGGGTGGAGTCTGGCCTCAGCCAGAGCACTAGGACTCCAGGCTGCAGCCCCCGGGGCGGCCCAAAGGCGACGCCTCGAGCGACGGGGGCTCCTAAGAAGGCTCTGGTTCAAGGGACAGAGAGAGAGAAGGCGAGTCTGAAGCCCGGAGAGGCCTATAGCAACCACGGCACCAAGAAGGGATCAGGGAAGCCGAGTGGCACTGCCGAGCTGGCCAAGACCCCTCAGCTGCAGGGGAAGAGCCCGTCCCGCTTCAGCCTGTGCAGTGAGTCTGGGCTGTCCGGCACCCCTGAAGGATCCAGTGCCAAGAGGCCCCAGAGCTGCCCGGTGAAAGGCCAGTGGGTGTCGGAAGCCCTCTGCAAAGGCAGCGGGGTGCCCAAGGCAGCCAGGGGCGAGGACAAGTCCCCAGGGATCTCGCTGGGCACCAGCAGCCCCATGCAGAATAAGGAGCCGGCCATCAGCTTCTCCTCAGTCCCACAGCAAAGTCACCCGGTCACTGCCACCGTGGCACCCTTCCACTACCGGTGAGTTCCCTGCCCGGCAGCGTGCAGGGCACGGGGCTCCTCTGCGGGGAGGGGCAGCTCATCTTCCCCTCCCCCAACTCTTCCCACCCCACACAAACCACAGGACCATCTGCCCATGCCCCTTGTTAGCACTGGGAGCATTTGCAGGGGTGGGGTGGGCTCACGCCGTGGGGCTCGGGGGGTGGCTTTCAGAGATCTTACTCACTCTGGTGTAAATCAGGAGTAACCCCCTGTGGAGCCAGTGGCAGTTACACTGGTCTCAGTAAGAGAAGCACCAGACCCAAGCCCTGATCTCATTAGACCCATAAGCATCACATCACTGACCTCATGGAAGGAACGAGGATCCGACACGCGTTTAAACACCCCCCCAATCCATAGTGAGTCCCATGCCCATTTCCAAATCCAAAGGCCACAAGCGGGGCCAGATGGGCTCCCTGTTGGAATCAGATGCTGGGCCCTACCTCCCAGCCAGGAGAGGCAGCCTGGCCACCAGCCGTGCCCTCCGCTGGCTCCTTGCCCTCACCCTTTCTGTCATGGTCCCCTCCAGCTGTGGGGCCCAGATCTTCTGGCTTCCCCTTTCGCTGCTACTGGCGTGGGGCCGGTTGAGTCTGCTGCCTGGCAGCCCAATGAGCTTTCAGTCCCCAAATAGCTGGGGAACGAACCCCTACCCTAGGGGACTACCCTGCATCTCCAGGGGGCTGCTTTTCATGCATGCATGACAGTAGCCCTCTTGGCCAACACCTGACATGACGGATTGAACCGGGGATCTCCAGAGCTCAAAGCAGCAGCTGCTACAGCTTGAGCTAAACAGCCCAGACGTCCAGCTTGAGGGCTGTAACAGACTCACATCCACTGTGGATCGGCACAGAGGGGGACCCGTAACACATTCACCGGGGGTCACACATGCACTGACCCTAACTCCTTTCTCTGTCTCCAGGCTGCAGGGAGACAGGGAGAAAAGTGAATTCTCCCAGGAGGAGCACACGTGTGAGGAACCGACCAGCCCTGCAGACGGGCCTGAACTGGGCTTCCCAGGCTTGGGTGAGTCAAACTAGGATTCACAACTCTAGGGATTGGGGGGGGGGCAGCATGTGGGACCTGAGCAAACAGCTCTGTCACCGGGTGAGGGGGCTGGGAAGGAAGGAGCCAGTGGCCGTATTTTAGGGTAACTGACTGACTAACTCAGCCGAATCTGGCCCTCGGCAAGGCCTGGTGGAACACTGATGTTGCTGCACTCGATGGCCAGGGGCAGTGGGTTGCAGCTGGTTGGCTCTTGCAGCGTAATGAGAGAGACAAATTGCAACACCAGGTAATTAGCTCAAAACGAGGCTGGCCGTCGGTGCATCATTACCTGCTAAACCCTGCGGCTATGTGCCGGACCTGTTGGGGCGTTTAATGAGCGCTGGCAGCAGGCCGTGCTCGGTAGCGCTCATCGTTGGCTGGGGATGCTACGACAGAGTGGATGTGCTCACACCGGTTGTGCTGAGTGTTTTTTCTGAACCGGGTCCAGATGTCAGTGGTTTTTACAGGTGCCTGGGTTCTAGGTCTGCCATGGGGGGAGAGGGTGCAGGGAGCCCAGGTGGGCCTTTGTGACCTGGATGGGTTGCAGCCAGGCTCCAGGGCCTGGTCCTCCACCAGTGCTGAATGGATGTAAAACGCTGCCATGCCGGCAGGGTAGCTGCTATGAACAATGTCCAAGGTGCTGGGGAAGGGAAAGTCAGGCCCTGAATGCAAGGAGCAGGGAGTGTTAGCACCAGTAGGCAATCTACAGGGGCATCTCCGTGTCCCTTGCCTCTTCAGCACCTGCTAGTGACTGCGGGAAGACATGCAAGCTAGGTCTGACCCTGCTGCCATAGCTGTCAGTGACAAAACTTGCGCTGGACTCATGGGAGTTGGACTGTCACCTAGGAGCCATGCTGCCTGCTTCTAATACTGGGGAAAGGCTCCTGCTGCCTGCTTCTAATACTGGGGAAAGGCTCCTGCTGCCTGCTTCTAATACCGGGGAAAGGCTCCTGCTGCCTGCTTCTAATACTGGGGAAAGGCTCCTGTGATTGCTGCTGGTCCTGTGGCCCTCTGCACTTCCCATAGCGGCGCTGGGGCTCTGAAAGGCACACAATGACAAAGTGTTTGTATTTCTCTTGCCTGCTAGTTTGACATAGTTTTGGCACGTAGACGGGTCTTGTGGTGGGAGAAGGAGCAGACGCTGCTCTCACGTACGCCAGGGGACTCTTTTGTTATTTTAACAGAGTGACGCTGGATTTACTGTGGTGTAAAGCAGGACAGGAATCTGGCCCTGCAATTCCAGTGAGTCACATCAGTTCCACTCGTGGTCAGGGAACTGATCAGCCCCTCCGGAGCTAGCTACCGCCTCTGCCTTTTGCTCACGTCCATTTCACTCCCACCCTGAGTTATCACCACATGGCCTGAGGTGGCTGCCAGACCATCTGTCTCTGGGGAGGAGGTCTTTCCAGCCACCCCATGCCACGTGGTGTATTTACCAAGCCCTTTGATCGGGTGGGGGGAAGGGGCAGGAAAGCTGATTTGCACTGATTGAAATCTGCCCCAGACTCGCACCCAACTCAGCCTGAACAGGAGAGTTTGGTTCATTTTTTCAGTAATGGGGCGGGGCTCTAGCCTTCTGGGTTTCAGCCAGTGACAGCCATGAAACGACTGCTCGCTCGCCAGCCCCTTTGAGCCGGCAGTGCTGGATTTCTCTTGGGTAAACCTGAACTCATAGATTCTAGGACTGGAAGGGACCTCGAGAGGTCATCGAGTCCAGTCCCCTGCCCTCATGGATGTGTGGCCCGATCTCAAGACCAAAGGGGTTCGGGCACGTTCAGAAAAGAATTAGAACCATGGGGTGCTGCCCTGACCTGAACCATTTGGGGCGGAAAGCCCGAATCCTGCAGGCGTGGAGTGTTTGAACATTGGGCTGGAGTGGCCTTATCTCCCAGATGGAGAGAATAGGAATTGAGGAGATGCTGCCCCTGGTGCAGGTTTGGGCCCTGCATATAAGCACACTTTTATCTCTGGGTGCCCATCCCTTGGGAGAATCTAATCAGAAATCAGAGCCATGCTTCTGAGTTGGGCTTCCCCACTGGTCTGATCTCAGAAGCCATGTGATGTAGGGGACTGAACTCAGGGCTGGAAACTGCAGGACTTCTAATCCCAGCTCTGTCACTGACCGTTGTGTGACCTTGGACAAGTCATGGCTCCTCTCTGTGCCTCTGTTTACCCTTTTGCAGAATATGGGGCTATGGCAGGCATTAGCAGGTGGCGCTATTACACATAACCTCCAAGTATTTTTTCTTAATGTGTGAGTAAGTTTTTAGTGTTGGAAGAAATACTAGTGTTATTACTTTCAGGTTGGTCAAAGTTCTGCGTACAGCGAGCTATGTGAGCGGCAGGAAACTTTGCTCTCTGTCATGGGCTCTGATTGGAGTCAATTCATGAGGCTCTTTGGGAACTGGTCATTAATGTTGGGCTGAGATTCCTGGAAGAAGGGAT
Source organism: Mauremys reevesii (assembly GCF_016161935.1). Classification (NCBI taxonomy): domain Eukaryota; kingdom Metazoa; phylum Chordata; order Testudines; family Geoemydidae; genus Mauremys; species Mauremys reevesii. The sequence goes on along the minus strand of NC_052626.1, from coordinate 122,916,395 downwards.
TGCTCTCCATGCTATTTGACCCACTCTGTTCCAGGACTGGTGTTTGTGTGAATAAAGCAAGACACACTTTGGAGACACTCAGACTTTGCATCACTGATCTCTCCTCCGCTGGGAAGCTTATCTGTGGGGCCCCAGCACACTGCCATTGCTCAGCTGAGGAGTGACACTGGGGTGAGAATGGGATAGTGATGTCAGAAAGAGGCCTCACTATTATTTTTTATTTCTAATATATTATTTATTTATTATTTCTGAGGACCCCAATTGAGGCACCATGGGCTGAGCACTGTACAGATAAATAGTACACAGGCAACTGCTGCCCCAGGGAGCTCACAATCCAGGATTTAGTCAGTACCAAGAGAAGGAACAAACAAGACCACCCTTGCAGGGGTATGTGAAGGGTAATGTGAAGCCCGCAGTGATCTGAGATCCTGTCTCCTCCCAGCACTGCAACTGCAGTGCAAGCAGAAGAGGCCCTCAAAGTAGAATCCCTCTTGATTTAAACAGAAAGGGGAAGTTGGCAGGCTGTTTGTGAGAGCCCCTTAACTCTGCCCCTCATGTCCTCTTTTGCCAGACATGCTGGAAGGTGCTTCATTTTCCTGAGGCATGTGAGGAAGTGGTGGCTAGGCATGGAGCTTTGGAGGAGTGCATTGGTGGGCAGCCATAAGCAGCCAGTGCAGGGAGAAGCAGGTTATTATGGAGCAGATATTCAATAGACTCTACTCCCAGTTAGGCACTGAAAGAAGTGGCCAGATTTTCAGAGGGGCTGCGAGCCCTGGGTGCTGAGCTCTGGTGAAAATCTAGCCAATCAGGTGTAAATCAGGAGTAACTCCACAGGGTTTGAGTCTGGCCTTTAGATAGGTGCCTAAACGGGTGCTGAGGGAGTCTAAAAATCGGGGCCCGGCTGTAGGAGGTGAGCTCTTTGCACTCTGACCCTGCCCGCACAATGGACAAGGGTGCTGACGTTTATAATGCCTGTTTGAATCTTGTAAATGTGCCCAGAGCTGTAGCACTAGAAAATAAACCTCAACCAATCCATCCAGCAATGTGAGGTGTTATATACCGTCCGTGTTAAATAGTCGTGATATTTCTACCAAAGCCAGCCAGCCCTCAGCATACTTTGTCTATCCTCCTCTGTGGTGTGCAGTGATGCTGTAGCTATGTTGGGCCCAGGGTATTAGAGGGATGAGGTGGGTGAGGTCAGATGTTTTACGGAACTAACTTCTGTCGGTGGAAGAGACGCTTTTGAGTTACACAAAGCTCTGTGGAAACTTGAAAGCTTGTCTCTTTCACCAAGGGAAGTTGGTCCAGTAAAACGTATTACCTCACTCCCTTAGCTCTCTATTTTCTGAGCTCCTAGTCTACACATCTGTCGGTCTGCCCTGCTACCTGTTAGTATCGTCTCCGCCTGTCTATCCTCCTAGATCTTAGTATACTGGTCTGCCTGGCTCTCTGGCTGGGTTACCTGACTGAAGTGGCCTCTGCATAGAAATGTACAGGGTGGAGGCATTGATCTGTGACCTTGTCTGCATTCATGGTAGGAACCGGGCTCCATTACACCGTCTGTTCTGGGAAACTCCTTGTATCTCTCTAGGAGCCTGGTAAGGAGAGTGGCTCTTTGGCTAAAGGGACTGTGACTGGGGCCTTCGGACAGAATCTGCCTACTCTGGGTTTGTGCCCAAACTCACCCTGGCTCTGTTAACAAGGTACCCCCCCACTACCCTGGCTCCAGCCTCTCTCCCCAGGTGTGGCTGATTTCCTGGGAATGCTGCCTGGGGATGTCCCAGCCCCAGGAATGCAGGGGAGCCGGGGGTTAACGTGTCAGCAGCCTTGGCTGTGCTTGGTTCCAAGAGGCTCCTGCAAGGTGCTGAATGCCCTCCACACCCACAGAAGTCAATGGAGAGGAGGGTGCTGTGCAGCTGCCAGGATCAGGCCCTTATGCGGAGTTGAGCCGCTGGTTACCAGCTGGATGGGCTGGACAGTGTCCAGTCAGTCTCATAACCCTGCTTCAAGCTCCAATGCAACGAGAGACAGTGGGATTGGCTGAACCTTACCCCTCTTGGAAAGACTGTCTGGGTTGTTTCAGAGGAGAACTCTGCAGCTCCAGGCAAAGCCAGGACGGTGCTTCTCCTTGGCAGGCAGAGAGCAGGGCTCTGCTCCTGACTCCCCAGCTGATTCAATGTGTGCCCTTGAACAAACCACTTCCTCTCTTCCTGCCTCAGTTTCCCCAGCTGTCACATGGGAGCCTGTGATACTGATCCCTCTGTAAATCTCTGTGAGGTCCTTGGTCTCAGCATGTGCTGGGAGCAGGGAGAAGAGTGGGTGAGGGACAGGCTGGCCATTTCAGTTCTGGAAACTCAAAAGGGAGGATTTGGAGAGGAGCCGGGTCGCAGATAGCACTAGGCAGTGGGGGGTTCTGCCAAGTGGGCAGAGTTCTGAGTGTTTAATACCAGGAGGAAAAGCTGCTGTAGGGTGTGTCGGGTCTGCTCAAGCTAGCTGTGTTGGTCTGGGCATCTCATTCATATGGACGACTGGAGAATATGCAAGGCCACATTTTATGGCCAGCTAAAGCAAAGGCAACCATTCTCACGGTGGGCTGCATATTACAATATAAAGACATGCTGAAGTCAAACTTGAAAGCCTCTCAGGTTCACCCAAGTGACTGGGAAGCAGCAGCCCACCACAGAGCAAGGTGGCGGCAGAGTTGTCATGTGGCCGTTTCCCACTTTGAAGCAAGGCGCCTTAACGCTTTGTGTGAAGAACGTGAACCGTGCAAAGCAAGGAAAGCGCAGCCTGCGCTGGTGGTGGATGAACAGGCCTGGCCCACGTGAAACCGCATTGGTGGTTCTCGCATTGGTCTGATGTGTAAGAGACGTGAGACTCCATCATCATCATTGCCACTTGGCCAACTAGCCTGTGCCACCTCCCGCGCTGCAACGTCCACACAGCTATTTTGAGTGCGCTCGCTGGAGTGGAGCCTGCGTGTCTGCCTGCCTGCGCTGGAACCAGCTGCACTGTAGACAGCCCCTTGGTAGTCAGAGGAGAGCTTGTGCTCTTCCCTATTGCAGTGGATGGCCGTTGCTATACCTGCCATGAGTGTGTCAAGATTCAGGCCAAGGCCCCACAACATTTCTTCAGTCCCTGGCTAACAGCTGAGCCCCCTGTGGAGGCCTGGCCCAGCCAGGTCATTGCGGGCACGTGCGTTCCCCCGCCGTGGTACACTGCACCTGCCCAGTAGCTGGTCACTCAGAGACAGGTTTCTTCCATCCCTGGACACTGAAGGCTGGATTCTCAGCTGAGGAGAGTGATGTGGGGGAAAGTAGCTCTAAGCTGGCCAGCAGCCAGAACAGCCCCTGGTATTAACCAGAGCAACCTAAGGGCTGCTGTAAATTCTGCTGGCTACCCCAGAGAGCACTGGGCTGACTCAGAGCAGCAGAGTGCTGTGTGCTCTGTCCCTCCTCGCCCCACCATGCATGTACACTAGCCTATAACCAAGCCAGCATGAGTGGGGAGAACGGCCAGGCTGGTGGGGTTAAGGAATGTCCAGTCCCGCCAGCATGCAGAATGGGCCGAGGAGCAGCAGTCAGGGGAACTCCTGGAAAGCAGGTGCTATTCAGTGCCGGAATTAGCCACGGCTGGGCCCAGCGTGCAAATCCACACAGAGAAAGAGGGGCCGGCTCACACAGTGTAAGGGGATTACAGCCCTTTTAGGGGATTCTGCCCTAATTTGCCTGCATGGCCATAAAGCAAACGGGGCTAGTGATCAGCTCAGTGGGTGCAGCCCAGACACCACTGCAATGGAGATTAAATACGGAGAATTACTCCTGTTTACATACAGGTACGTTTCCCCTAAGCTGGCCCTAAGAAGCTCATGCCCAGTGTCTGGCTCTAGGGGAAATCCTGAGGTTGTCATCCAGGTCAAACTCTCACTGACTTCCATGAGGCTTAGCCCAGTAAGACCTGGGAGGGAATGCAAGAATCAGGAGGTGTGGGGGTGTGAGAGAGAATGAGAAGGCAGAGGATTGCCGTGGATTTGTGGGATCTTATTACTCACCAATAGAGCTGGTCAAATCCTGTAAAGCCCGTGTGCACAACTGCATTCAAGTTCTAAGCCACTGTTCAGTGCAGCTGTGATGAAGTGGGGGGTTTTCTTGGTTTTTCTGTGTTTTCCAGTGGGTTGCATGCAGAGGGAGTGGGACTCAGTGTCCCCGGGTGTTACTGGTTTAACAGGGTGAGGGAGTTTGTTGGTACAGAGGACCGAAGAGGGAACTTGGGACCCCAGCCGATGGCCTGGAGGATGGAGACCCCAGCGACTGGTGACCCACAGACCCAGCTCAGGAGTTACAGCTGGTTCTGGCCAGTGGGAGGACAATGGGCTGCGAAGAGAGGACCCTGGTGACCTGACCAGCCGGTTTCAGCCAGAGGGGCCAGAGGAGGGCTGAGAGGAGGGGAGACCCAGGCCATCCTGTTTATGACCCTGTTTACCTGGAGAGAAGACAATGGACAGAGGAATGGACAGAGGTGGGGTTTGGGGCCGGGGATATCAAGGCCCAGCAGGGAAGCAGAGGGGGCTCTGGGCTGGAGAGGGGAAGCAGGCAGAGCCCCCCTGGCTGCAGGGAGACTGGGATGTGCTGGGCTGAGGGAGGCCAGGCCTGAGACCCTGAGAGTTTCCTGCACTGTGTTCAACTCTCAATAAACCCTCCTGTTTTATGCTGGCTGAGAGTCGCTCTGGTCTAGAGAACAGGGTGGCATCAACCCATTCGGGGGTGAGGAGGCCCGGGGGGTCCAGAGTGAGTGGACTCCCTGAGGGGGCCCACGGCGAGAAACAGGTGTGCTAAGGCTCAGAGAGGTGCAGCTCCAGGAGGTGGAGGGGCCTGACCCCAAGAGAGAGTGGATCCTCGAGAAGGGCTGTCGCACTGGAAGGGGAACCCCCCACGGACCGCCCGGGACCAAGAGTGGGCACAATCTGTGAGTTCGTGACAGCAGCCACGGTCGTGCCTCTTCCCTGTTTGCTGTCCACAAACAGCTGTGCAAGGTGGGTTTTGTCGAAGCTACAACTGCTGTTTGGGTGCCCCTCCCCATGGCCCCAGGGGCCCCCCACTCTATGCTGGTCAGCATTTGTTATTCTCCTCTTTAAAACAGTGTTGCTCAGCCAATCAGGGAGCAGAAGTTGTAACCTTGTGACCTAAATGACCAAGCACCTTGGGCATGGTGCTGGGCAGCAGGGGTTGCACTTTAAGGGAAACCCCCAGTACTGCTAGAGTTGCAGCTCCCTCATCAAGGAGCAGCTGGGCTGTTTGTGACTCTGGTTCCCCCCCGGGTTCTGTGGCTTCTCTCTGCTGTGAGTATCTGCCATCGCCAAGCTTCAGGAAGCTTGTTCCACGTGAAGCACCTGGCCCACCCCATCCCTGCCTCACTCCTTACTGTTGCGCGGTCACCGACCAGCTGTGAGCTCAGCTCCGTCACTTCCCAGGGTTGGAGTGCCTTGAATACGTGTGACAGCCGCCACCCCAGGGACTGAACCAGAGACCCCTAGAGCTCAAGTCTTGAGCAGCTCTGCGCTGTAACAATTCATATCCGCTGCAGCTCAGTCACGGGGGCACCCAGAATGCACACCCCCATGGGTTACATGGGTGCCTTTGAGGTGCCTGGCATGCCGTTCTGCCTCTAGGAAACCCACATCTACCTGGCCATTCACTTCTGGTGCATTATGTGCCACTGTCCTGCCCTCGCCCTCTGACCCTCTGTTCCGGAAATGGCTGTTCGGCTTGTGGGATCCTCCCACAATGATTAGGTCATCAACATCCAGCTGATGAGGCAACGGGGCTAAAGTAACTAAGGGAGTAGTGTGGCAAGGCATAAACTTCTAACAGGTCATCGGCTTAGCCTGTGTCCCCAGCCGGATTTTCCCAAGGACTGGGAGTGCCCTGAGTTCTGATCGTGTCTCTGCCACTGACTGGCTCTGTGACCTTGAGCAAGTTAAGTTCCCTCTGTGTGCCTCAGTTTTCTCATTTGTAACATGACTCCCCACTTTGTGATCTACAGCTGGGAAGCCCTATGTAAGAGTTAAGGATTGGTCCCCATTACCCTCCAGCCTCCAATTCTGTAGCTCCTGCAGCAAAATCCCAGATACTTCCTCTCAGTCAAAGTGCTTTGCAATCTGGGCACCTGCTCCTGCCCCACTGACATCGCTGAGATGTCTGCCATTGGCAGCAGGACCACAGCTAACTCGCCACTGTACTTGTGGGGAGGTGAGAAGCCACCACTCTTCTGGAAAGGGACATGGAGCTTTTAAGGGCCATGCCTGACAAAATCATGGCTTTTAAGGCCAGAAGGGACCATTCGGGCCAGAAGGGACCATTCGTGCATAGCACGGGCCAGAGAATTTCATCCAGTTACGCCTGCACAGAGGGAGTGTGGGTTTTTAAGGCATTGGCTTAAAGAGCCTCTCTGTGCCTCAGTTTCCCCTTCCCCATTTAGACTGTAAGCTCTTTGGGGCAGGTGGGCTCTGGTCCTGTCCCTGCCTTCCCACTGTCTCTCTGTCCTTATGGCCACATGAGGCTGGGAGCCCATTGTGGGCAAATCCTGGTGCCAGCAGGGCCCAGCTGTTCCCAGCCCTCAGCCTGCCTGGGAAAATAGAAACCCCTCTCTTCCAGCTGCAGCCCATCTCCAGGTGCTAGGGAGGGTGTTTAATTCGCCGAGTCCACGTGAAAATGACAGCCTCTTTCTGGAAACGGCTCCTCCTGGCCCCTCAGCCTCATGGGTGTAACACTATCCGGCCTGGCAGAGCTCTGAGTCTGGGCTGAGAGCGCAGATTAGTCACGGGGCCTGCTCAGGAGGCAGCAGCAGCATGGGAACCGAACGAAGGGACTCAGGCTCGCACGCCTGGAGCAGCTCCGGCATTGACAGCGGTGCTCTCTGCCACCAGTGGATCAGCAGACCCATGGCTCGCCACAGTTGTCACTCCAGTCCCATCCTCAAGCACCTATCGCCCCTAGATCTCTGCATGCAGAATGGCTTCATTGGCAGCCCTTCTGAGCTGGGATTTGGAAATGTACATTAGAACTGCACTCAGCCGTGGTGCTTGGAGTGAAAAATAAACCCTCAGACCCTGGAGCTCCTGCCGGTGAATGGCGGGGGATTCATTTTGCTGGGGTGACGTGGGGCCATTTCTTTCCCATCACAAGCTCTCCCCACACGTGAGCTTCTCCTTGCTCTGATTTAGCACAGCTGCTGGGCTGTTGCACATGGGAAACTGGCCTGACCCCAGGGTTGGAGTTGGGGAGGAGGTTACAGGCCCATTGCAGCATAGCCAAGTGGTTAGGGTACTCAACCAGGGTATGGGAGACCTAGGGTCAACCCCTGCTTTGCCTGACTCAGAGTAGGGCTTGCACTTGGGTCAGCCAGGTTCCCTTGCCATGGCTATAGAGTCAACCTCTCCTTTTGAAGCTGTTCCACTTGGGATAAAGAATTAAATCTATTCAGTGACTCATAGAGACACTGATGCTCTAGCCTAGGAGTTAGGGAACTCACATGGGAGACCCAGGTTCAAGTTCCTACTCTGAACCTGGCATCGGCGGGATTTGAACCTGGGTTTTGGTGAGGGCCCTCACCACTGGGCTTTTGGCTATACTGGGGTGGGTCAGTCTCTCTCTGGCTTTGACCAGAAATTCCATCCTGGATCTGAGGAAACTTTCACTGAAGCGGAGACATTTCTGCAAAAAGGTTCCGTTTGGACAACTCGGCTCCCCCCTGCCCCGAGCGGCTCCATTTAACAACCTCCAAAAGGCAGTCAGCGCAGGCGAGGCCAGTGCTGATGTCCTGTAGGCCACCCCCACCATCCCCATGCCCCGTCAGCCTCCCCACCTCACACCCTCCAGCTCCTGCACTCTGACCCTCCACAAAACAAGGAGATTTAGGGTCAAATTTTCAGAATTGCCTAAATGACTCATTTCCAAAGGGATCCAGGTGCCTGGAGAGGCAAAGATTTTCAAAAGCCCCTAAGCAGGTTCAGTGCCTAAATCCCATTGGCTACGCTGATCCCGGTGCTTTGCTGGGAGATGGTAAAGCCCCTTAGCAAGTCACATCCTGCTACAGCCAAGATTAAACTCCCCTTGCCAGCCCCTTCTTTGCTGTTAGATGGAAAGATGAATACAGCAACATTGTCTCTTTCCTCCTCTAATGACTTGATTGGATTCCAACAATCTATTATACATGCTCAAGTGCTGGCCATTGCTCGCTCTCTCCTCTGTCTTCCCCCACCCACCCTTTCAGTTTTCCTTTGAGCTCCAGGAATGACCCATTGCTCGGAGGATGCAGAGAGAGAGAGAGAAGAGAATTTAATGTTGCAAGTGAGACACAGCCAATGGGCTCCCCTTACAGATGCCCTCCGCATCGAGGAACGTTATATCTGGGTTGAGGGTCACGAGGAGAAAATCACTGGCGAATTAATCGCCTCCATGCAGAAGCCACTATGTGCACTATGTGCCTGGCATCTTCGCCCCCTTCCAATCTGATGGTTGATTCCACGTTTACAAAGTCATTCTTCAATGAACCATTCACAGACATTTATTCCAGCTCATTGTATTTTGCAGGCTTCTGTGCTGCCAGTGATACAGTGAGAGGTTTGAGGGGGGAGAGGGAGGGAAATCTAGTTACGTCATTTCTTAGAGGAATAATCAGACCCCCACCCCCTCTCCCCCCCAAAAAAAATCCCTTTGCAAATTGGTCTTACAAATGCTCCAGACCTCTCTGGGTTGTTATTTTATTGACCGATACAGGGATGGCTGTTGCCACGGCAGCCAGGAGCTGGCTCTGCAGTGGAGGATGGTGGGATACTCCAGGGATGTGCAGAGAATATAAAAAGAAAGGGAGAGAAGAGAAAAGGGAGAGGTTGGTTTAGGGAGCATCTGAAACTTCTCTAGCTGAAATGATTCTTTAAAGGGACAGAACTCAGTCCAAGTCCCAGTGAAAGTCCTATTACAGACCTCTCCTTTTTGCAGCGCGATAGGTCCCTTCAGCGAGTTGGTCTTGACAGTTTTCATATTATGGTTCATCGGGGGCACAAAGGGCAGGATCAGGTGCCTGTCTGACATGGACTCAGCCCATGCAGCCACATTTTCAAAGAGGGCCTCTGATTTTTGGGAGCCTCCGTTTTGGGGGGACTCCAGTTGGGCCCCTGAAAAAGGGAGATGTCCAAAATCAGCTAAAGTGAGGATGGCCCATTTGCAAATGATTGACTTGAGACCTCTTGGTAGCAAATTAGCAGGTGAGCGTGCACACATGGTGAAAGCAAGGAGCCGGCCTCACATGCTGACCTGGGGTTGTTTGCCTTAGCCTGGTGTGAGTTCCTGATACTTCTCTTGGATGCTCCGCCAGTAATTATGCTGCAGTACGGTTTCCAGCTAAGGAAACCACCCTACTGGACTGTCACTGCTGTTAAACCCTGTGCTGAGCAAGGAGGAGGGGCCGCTGGGTTTGGGGGGGGGGGTGAGTTACAGGGTGAGTGGACTAGCGAGGTGAAATTAGCCTACTTTGGGGTTCAAGTCTGCACAGCCAGATTTGGGGCTGTCAGCAGAGGACTAGAAAGCTCAGGTGCTGGATTTCTGGCATCAACTTTTCGCTTTCTATTCTGATTCTTTGACAATTATGGCGGCATAGGGCAGGCTCGGCTCGGGGGCAAAAGGTCCATAGAGTTTAAATAGTTTGCTCACAAGCGTCTTGGGCAGGGGGTCCCTAAAACAGTCTCAGCAAGCCCCTCAGGTGCTACCTTTTGGCCTAAATGCTGTGACTCTGGGAATCACAAGCAGCCCAGCCTGGGTCAAGCATCCTTTCACATGCATCTGATGAAGTGGGTATTCACCCACGAAAGCTCATGCTCCAATACGTCTGTTAGTCTATAAGGTGCCACAGGACTCTTTGTTGCTTTTTACAGATCCAGACTAACACGGCGACCCTTCTGATACTTGATGTCCTTTTATAGTTATCCAAAGAAAAAATTGTCCCAAAACAAATGCAGTAGTCCTGGGCTAGGCATACCTCCCCCAGCAGGGCTCTGACAGTCTGCAGAAGTCCTGGGCCATCCCTATTCAGGGAGCAAAGAATAAGAGGTCTGTTCTCCTCGGGGTCAGCCAATAACTGAGCTGTCACTTCATTACCTGACAGAGCGGACAGGTGTAGCGGGGAGGGGCTGAGTCAGCCACAGCAGCTTGTTAACCCTCGCTGGCTTGGTGCAAGGCTGGTTACCCCATCCCAACAATTGATTATTAGTTTATTTGTGTCTAGCCCATTTATACGGCGGCTGCCACAGACAATCAATACAGATAAAGTCCCTGGGCTGTGTGAAGCTGCTGATTAAGGGATATGGGTGCTCCAGATTAATGGGAATTGGGCATCCAAATCTCCTAGGCATCTGACAATCTCATCCTAAAGAATCAACCAGAAAGTGTTGTAGCTCATGTGGGGAAATTCTGTATTAGACCTTGTCCTGACACATAAAGAGGGACTGATCACAGAACTAAAAGTTAATGGTAACTTAGGTACAAGTGATCATGACTTGATCACATTTATCATGTGCAAGCAGAATAAAGTCCAGACCAATAATCTTGTCTATCTATCTATCTACACACCTGGTGCTTTAATAGGGACAATTTCACAGAGCTGAAAACAATTATGAGTCAAATCAGCTAGAAGGAAGAATATAACCAGAAGAATGTGAATAATCATTGGGAATAATTTCAGAACTAGATGCCCAAAAAGGCCCACAATTATGCACACAGGATCAGTTCCATAATTTAGGAAGTAGGCTGTGCTAGTAAAAAAAACAAAACAACAACTTGGTTGGTTTAGAGGGGAATTGAAGGCAACTGCAAAAAATTATATAACAAATGGAAGAAGAGTGAAGTTGACAGTAATTAATATAAATCAGAAGTCAGGAATTGTAGAAAATTGATAAGGGAAGCCAAGGAGCACAAGGCAAAATCTATGGACAGCAGTGTTAAGGACAATAAGGAGTTTTTAAAATATACTGAGAACAAAAAGAATCCTGACAATGTTATTGGTCCATTACTAGATGGAAATGGTAGAATGATCAATAATAGTGCAGAAAAGGTGTTCAATAACTATTTTTGTTCTGTTTGGGGGAAAACAGGTAATGTGATCTCATCATGTGATGATAACACTCTTTCCATTCCACTAGTATCTCGGGAAGATGTTGAACAGAAGCTACTGAAGATAGACATTTTAAAATTAGCAGGTCCAGATAATTTGCATCCAAGAGTTTTATAAGAGTTGGCTGAGGAACTCGCTGGACAGTTAATATTGATTTTCAGTAAGTCTTGCAGCCCTGGAGAAGTTCCCAGAAGATTGAAAGAAAGTTAATATTGTGCTAATTTTAAAAAGGGATAACCCGGGTAATAGTAGTCCTGTCAGCCTGATATTGATCCAGGGCAGGATAATGGAGTGGTTGATATGGGACTCAATTAATAATGAACTAGAGGAGGATAATATAATGAATGTAAATCAACATGGGTTTATGAAAAACAGATCCTGTCAAACTAACTTGGTATCTTTTTTGAGATTACAAGTTTGGTTGATAAAGGTAATAGAGTTGATGTAATATGCTTAGCTTTCTGTAAGGTATTTGACTTGGTAGTGCACAACATTTTGATTAAAAAGGTAGAACAATATAACATTAAATGGATTAAAAACTGGGTAACTGGTAGGTTTCAACTTGTAACTGGAAATGGGGAATCATCATCAAGCAGATGTGTTTCCATTGGGTTCCTGTAAGGGTCAGTTCTTGGCCCTTCGCTATTTAACATCTTTATCAATGACCTGGAAGAAAACATAAAATCATTATTTATAAAGTTTGCAGATGATACAAAAATTGAGAGAGTGGTAAATAGTGAAGAGGACAGCTCACTGATTCAGAGTGATCTGGATCGCTTGGTAAATTGGGTGCAAGCAAGCAATATATGTTTTATTATGGCCAAATGTCAATATATACCTCTAGGAACAAAGAACGCATGCTATACTTGCAGGATGGGGGACTCTATCTTGGGAAGTAGTGACTCTGAAACAGATTTGGGGGTGATGGTGGATAATTAGTTAAACAGGAGCTCCCAGTGTGATGCTGTGATCAAAAGAGCTAATGCGACCCTGAGATGCACAGGAATCTCATGTAGGAGCAGAGAAATTATTTTACCTATTTGGCACTGGTGTGACCACTGCTGGAAGGCCGGGTCCATTTCTGGTGGCCACAATTCAAGGAGGAGGTTGATAAAGTGGAGAAGGTTCACATAAGAGCCACAAGAATGATTAAAGGATTAGAAAACCTGCCTTCTAGTGATAGACTCCAGGAGCTTAATCTATTTAGCATAACTAAGAGAATGCGAAGGGGTGACTTGATCACAGTCTATAAGTATCTACATGGGGAACAAATATTTAATAATGGGCCCTTCAGTCTAACAGAGGAAGGTCTAACATGATTCAATGGCTGGAAGTTGAAGCCAGACAAATTCAGACTGGAAATAAGGTGTTAACAGGGAGGGTAATTAACCATTGGCCATGGGGGATTCTCCATCACTGACAATTTTTAAATCAAAACAGGGTGTGTTTTCTAAAAGCTCTGCTCTAGGAATGATTCTGGGGCAGTTCTCTGGCCTGTGGCATACAGAAGGTCAGGCTGGATGATCATAGTGGTCCCTTCTACCCTTAGAATCTATGAGCCAGACCAGACGCCTGGGACAGAGCCAACCCAGAACCTAGCAATAAGGCAGAAGCATGGCCCAGATCCTCTTGGCCTTACTCATGCAAGTAGCTTCCTTGAATCCTTGGATGGGCGGCTAAGGGAGATGGAAGAGACTTGCCCAAGGCCAGCCAGTGCCAGGATGAGAACTCATGTCCTGACTCCCAGGCCCATGCTCCAATCCCTAGGAGACGTTGCTTCCCCAAGGAGATCTGCTCCCCGGCTTGTCTCGGTCCCTGTCTCCTGTGATTCTCAGTGGCTAAGGACCCCATCTTCCCGTCACAGGGAATTTTGCTTAAGAAAGGACTGCAGAATTGGATCCCAAGGAGCTCTGGGCTGTCTGTACGAGTTTTCTCTGCTTTTCCAAGTCTCCTCCCTCTCCCTTATCTCTATAGCATAGTAATGTGCCCTAATGCAACATATTTTGTTGGTTGCCATGGAATCCTGCGTGAGGTCACCAGATAGAATTAATTCCCCCCTCCTAAGGGAAGGGTAATTAACAAAAAATGATGATAACCAGAACCCACTCCCCACTTTGCCCTTAATTCCCTTGGACTATCAGAGATGGGCAGACAGATTCACGCAGACCCGCCTTCCACAGGGGGGTCAGAGGCTGCTGGAGTCTTGTGAGTCTGGCTCCTTGCTTGGGCCTGCCTGCTGCCAGGATTTCGCCTTCTCTCCCAGAGGGGCCATAGCTGCACCCACCACTCTCAGGGCCCAGCGTGTCACTGCAGTGATAGGGATCTGATCCAGTTGGAGTCTTTCCATTGACTTCAATATGCTTTGGCTGAGATTGGAGGTGCTCATCTTCAGCTGGCTGGCTGCTTTCACGTCCGCTGAGCAGGTGCCCCCAGGTAGCCATGTGGGGGCGGGGGGGAGTTGGACATGCTGTCTGGAGCATTGAGGCAGCTGAGTCACTCTAAAACGTGGTATTGCAGCTAGCGCAGGAGACTGGGCAGGCAGGACTCCTGGGTTCTATTTCTGCCTCTTCCACCTACTCTAACTGTATAAACTGGAGCAAGTCATGCCACAAAATGGGTTTAACAATCCCCACCCTCTGGACAGTGGGGTCAGGACTATGAGACCTGGAGAGAGCTGCTGGGGGACTCCTGAGGACAGGGCAGCAGGTAGGACTGCAGAGTACAGTGCAGAGATGGTCACAGGCAGGCACTAAACCTGGCACCTGAGGAGATGAGCCGCCACCTCACGGGGCGCACCTACAGGGTCAGGCAGGTTGGGCAGCACTGTGGATGAAGAGCCGTGGTGATAAAGTGGAGCAGATACCACAGGGATAGGCGGTGTATAAAAACAGATGGAAATCATGAGCACACTGCACCAACCCGGCCTGTCTCCTGAGCTCCATCCCGCAGTGTGGTGCTTGGCATGTAGAAACTGCCCCAGAGCCCCTGCTCCCTGCATTATGGGATAAGAGAGACAGACTGTGCTGGCAGGACAGTTGTAAGGTTGCTGTGGGTTCAGTTCAATCCGGTGCTGAGGGCTGGGGCCAGGGCCGGTGCAACCATTTAGGTGACCTAGGCGGTCGCCTAGGGTGCTAGGATTTGGGAGGCGGCATTTTCTGGGGCAGGGGAGCGCGGGGAGGGCCGCCTGCCGCAAATAGGGGGGGCACGCCAGGGAACTCCCTGCCCCAGCTCACCCCTGCCCCGCCTCCTCCCCGAGCACGCCGTGGCCGCTTCACTTCTCCCGCCTCCCAGGCTTGCGGCGCCTAAGCTGATTGACGTCAATCAGCTTAGGCGCCGCAAGCCTGGGAGACGGGAGAAGTGAAGCAGTGACAGCGTGCTTGGAGAGGAGGCGGAGCAGGGGTGAGCTGGGGGGGGTGCCTCAGGGCGGAGGATGGGGGGTGGGAAGCTGCCGCCAGGGGGGGCGCATCAGGGTGGAGGGGGGGCACCTCAGGGCAGGGGCTCGGGGACGGGGGAGGGCACAAGGTGGAAGTTTCGCCTAGGGCGCAAAACATCCTTGCACCGGCCCTGGCTGGGGCCCCCTCCTTCCTTCCCACTGACCCCCGGGGAACAGAGGATGATTAGCTCCTTGCACCATCCAGCTCTGCACATGTGGACATGCCAGAGCAGCCTTGCTTTCCAGACATCCTAGACAAACTGCTCCATGATCCTGCAGCAACAGGACCTGGGCATAGGGAAGATCTCTGGGCCCCTCAGGCTTGTGGTTGGACATTCCCTCCAAACTTTCCCAAACCCACCAGAGCTGGGACCTCAGTACAGAGCCTCTGCAGGGTCATCGCTGTGACTAAGCGGGCCAGACATTGGAGCGGGGGCGGACCATGGAGAGGCTCCAAGTCATTGTCTGTCCATGTGAAGTGAACAGGCCTGCTCCAAGTTATCTTGTCTGGGTTTGGAGCAGGCTTGGCTCACCACAACCCAGCCTCGCAATGAGTCAGGGCAGAGCCAAGAGGCAATTTCCTCCAATAGGCATTTGCTCTTGAGATATTTGCAGACTTCCAGTGGGCCGGCTGAGCCCCAGCCCTCACAGCCTTCGCTCTCTGTTTCTGGGCTGGGCCTCTGCCTTCCCCTCAGCTCCCATGGGCAGCTCTGCTTCTCCTCAGTACCCACAGATTGCTTCACTTCTCCTCACTGCCCACAGATATCTCTGCTTCTCCTTAGCACCCATGGGTGGCTCTGCTTCTCAGCACCCATGGGTGGCTCTGCCTTCCCCTCAGCACCCACAGACAGCTTTGCTTCTCCTCAGCACCCACAGCTTCACTTCTCCACACTGCCCACGGGTGGCTCTGCTTCTCCTTGGCATCATGGGGTGGCTTTGCTTCTCCTCAGCACCCACGGGTGGCTCCGCTTCTCCTCAGCATTGCTTGGTGGCTTGGCTTCTCCTCAGCCCATGCAGGAGGCTCCTCTTCCCCTCAGTGTCCGCAGGCACTCTACCTCTCCGGAGCACCCATGGGCAGCTCTGCTTTCCCTCAGCACCCACGCGGCTTCCCCTTCCTGTCCACCGAGTCTGGCTTTTCTTTATACAGTCCTGAGCAAGCCCTAGTGACAAGGCCTAGGTATTTCTCTGTGTGCAGCCTGAGCTGGCGCTTCCCACCCCAGCACATATTTGCCACCCTAACTCTGATGCTCCCCTTTCCTCAGCCCCCTCAGCAGCATCTCTACTCCCAGCCAAGGGCACAGAAATTCCAACCCCTGCTCTTTAGAGGGGTGCCCGCTTCAAGCCCTGTGTGCCAGGATATCCTGGTAAAGCAGTTGTGAGATCAGGGGGTGCAGCCCCGGAGCAGGGCACTGAGGTCAGGACTCCATCCCGGACTCCAACACACTGTGCTGCCACACTAGAAAAGTCACTTACTAGCTTCGTGACTCAGTTCCCCCCTCTGTACGCTGGGGATAATGATACGCCCTGCCTCACAGGGCTATTGAGCGCTTTGAGACGGCACAGTCAGGGTGCTGCTTTTGAACCCTGGGAATGGAGCAAGCAGCTATTGAGCTGTGGCCCAAGACGGGGTCTGGAAGAAAGCTTTTTCTTGGCTGCCTTCTGTGGATCTGGGAGAGGCCGGCCCACGCGATCCCCGATCCCCGGCTGCGTCCCCCCACTCACACGTGGAGCGAGAGCCTTGGAACCGCTGGGGGAGCCGGGACACGCCTGGGGCCCGACGGAGCGGGGCTCAGGGTTGGCCCCTCGCTTCCTCCCGAGCACATCCTACTGGGGAGCACAGTGCCCTGGACAGGGGGTGGCAGGGGCGCCCGTGGGGCCAGGCTCCCGAGGCGATGGGGCAGGGGGCCGCCCCTGGGTGCAGCAGCCCCTTTGCAAACTGGCCGTGCGCCTTGCGCTCCGGCTGCCCGTGGGAACGCAGGCGATCCAGGGCAGGGACCGCGGAGAGGTGTCGGGAGGGGCCGGGTATGGGGCGAAGCCACCTCTCGCCTATGTGGGGGGCGAGGCGGGGCGCTGGCTCCTCCCGGGCTCTTTAGGGAACCAGCCCGCATCCCCCCCACCCCCGCCAGCCCTGCGCACACCCGGGCGCGCAGCCTCCCCTCCCCTAGCGCTCGAAATAGAAGCCGGCCCTGCCCCCGTCCCCTCCCCTCGCTGGCTGAGCATCGCAGGCAGGCGGCGGAGGGGGAGGGCCCTTTCTGCGGGCCCGGACCTTCCGCCGGGTCTCAGTCTGCCGGCGGCGCGGCGCAGCGCGGAGGGGCTGCAGCGGAGCGCGCTGGGCTGGGCTGGGCACCCCCCCCCCCCGTGGTCTCACCGCCTCTCTCTCTCTCTTCTCTCCCCGCTCCGTGCCCCCCTCTCCTCCCCACCCAGCAGCCGGCGTGTTAAATGGTTTCAGCGCAGGCGGGATGCTTGGCACCAACCTCAAAAGCCTGGAGCTCAGCGGCGAGGGGCCGGAGGAGCTGAAGGGCTATCGGAAGGGGGCCGAGGGCAAGGGCGGCGGCATGATGCCCAAGCGGCCCAAAGCGCCCGGGGCGCACGAGCTGCGGGTCTTCAAGTCGGGCAGCGTGGAGAGCCGGCTGCCGCCCGGCC
Source organism: Mauremys reevesii (assembly GCF_016161935.1). Classification (NCBI taxonomy): domain Eukaryota; kingdom Metazoa; phylum Chordata; order Testudines; family Geoemydidae; genus Mauremys; species Mauremys reevesii. Next base: position 122,899,153 of record NC_052626.1, on the reverse strand, counting down.
CCAGCCTGCGCAAGCAGAAGTCCCTCACCAACCTGGCCTTCCTCACCGACGCCGAGAAGAAGATGCAGCTCTACGAGCCCCGCTGGAGCGACGACATGGCCAAGGCGGCCAAGGGCGGCGGGCTGAAAGCCAAGGAAGCCCCGCTCATCTCCAAGAGCCTCTCCAAGTCGGAGCACTCCCTCTTCCAAGCCAGGCTCGCCCCTGGCCTGGCCAAGCCGCCGCTGGCCCCGCTCCCGTCCAGCCTCGGCAAGCCCAGCCGCATCCCCCGCGGGCCCTACGCCGAGGTGAAGCCCCTGAGCAAGGCGCCCGAGGCCGGCGGGGCGGAGGACAGCAAATCCGACGACGAGCTCCTCTCCAGCAAAGCCAAGGGCCGGGAGAAGCCGCAGCAGCAGCAGCCGGCGCCGGCGGCCGGCCCGGCGGGGAAGGGGCAGGAGGAGCGAGCCTACCTGAAGGTGGACCCGGAGCTCGTGGTGACGGTGCTGGGGGACCTGGAGCAGCTGCTCTTCAGCCAGATGCTGGGTGAGTCCCGCCCCCGCGCCCCGCACCCGGTACCGTCGGCGAGTTCAACTCCGGAGCGGGATCCGCTGAGCCAGGAGGGAATGAATGAGTAGGGCGCTGGGAGGGGGCAGAAACCCAGCCCCTGTCCCCCTGGCATCCAGGGGCCCGCGGCTGAAAGCGAGGCCGAGTTTGGGGGGAACCTCCTCTCCCCTTTGGGGGACTTGGTATCGGCATTTGGGTCCCGTTGAGGCTGCGATCAAAGGGACTGGCGGAGGGGGAGGAGTAAAAAGTGCCTAGAGCAAAGGCTGAGTCCCGGAGGAGCCACTCGTCTCCTCCTGGGTTTCTCCTTCCCCGCTTCCTTTATTCTGCAAGGCGCCGGCACACTGGGGCTCTTTACGTGGCTTTCCCCCCTGGGTATTTGTCAGTGTTTCGTTGAGGTTCTGCCTTAAAAAAGCCCCCCACACACATACTCTCGGCGCACACACACACTTTGTCTCTGGAGAACAATGCTTGCTTTGGCCAAGCGAGCCTTTCCTAGCCCGAGAGAAACCCCCTGGCTTGGCGGGCCCTGCGAGCTAGAACAGGGAGCCGGGGAAGGCGCCAGGGAGGAGAGAGCAAACGCCCCCCCCCCCCCGGAGCAGAAATGTGGGGGGTAGAAAAGCGGCGCTTTTCTGGGCGTCCTTGTGATTGTCTTGGCTGGTGGAACTGACAAGGGGAAGGGAGAGCTGTGAGATACAGCCAGCAGCCCGAGCCCACAAGCTGGGCGTGCGTGTGTGTGTAAGGGTGTGCATGGCATGATTATCTCACCCGTGTCATTGACACGGGGAAGGGATAGGTGTGAGGTGTCAGACATCAGCCAGGGACCACAAGACGGGCTGGCGTGTCTCTGTGTGAGGGGGGAGTGATGTGCATGCCATGATATGACTGATATGAGGAAGAGAGAGCTGTGAGATGTCAGGCATCAGCCAGGGACCACAAGATGGGCTTGTGTGTGTGTGTGTGAGAGAGAGAGAGAGGGCGGGGGCGGGTGATGTGCATGCCATGATAGGACTGACATGGGGAAGAGAGAGCTGTGAGATGTCAGGCATCAACCAGAGACCACAAGACGGGCTGGTGTGTGTGTGTATAATAGTGTGCATCTGTGTCAGGGCGCGTATGTGCGGGGGGGCTGGAATGTGACACTCAAGAGGAAAATGGATGACAGATTGTGCCTAGCATCCTAGAGAGAGGCAGCTGCAAATGAATCAACTTTCGTATTTGCAGCTGTGCTGATCGCAGCTGTGAAAGGGCAGATCTCTCGGATGGCAGGAGGATGTGGGTCCACAGGCAGAAGGGAGGCACTGGCAGTGCCGAACATGGGCTGTCCGAGGTGACATTCATGCATTAAATACAGTGGTGCCCTGAAATGTTGCGTGCTGTTGACCGCTGGCTCTGCGGAATGGTTGGATGTTTCATGGGAGTGTGTGGGGGGAGGGATGCGTGTGCTCTTAGCAGTGCTGCTGAGTGCTTGTGGCAGGCAGACATGGAGTGATCTGTGGGAGAAGGGGGCGTGGCCGCTTACCAGGGTCTGTTTCAGTCCCTGTCGAGTCCCTTGTTTGTGGTATAGCTGCAATACAAGCGTGAGAAGCAGGCTACTGGACCGAAAGATGCTTTGATGCCTCCTGTTAAGAGACAGAGTCATTTGATGAAGGGATACCCGGTATCAGCTCTGCTCTGACCATCCCCTCTGTTACTATGGCCATTCTCCCCCCGTGGTATTACTAGGGGCATCTGTCTGACAACAGCAGTGTTCATGCTCCGGCATGGCTCTGCTGCAGTTCTAGTCCCCATCTGGAGCCCTGGACTCTCTGTAACCCTTCCACGAATGGGCGCTTCGGGGGGGGCACCGACTGATGGGTGTGAGCTGAGCTGGGGAATAAGCAGCAGCAGCTGATCTGCTCTAAGCACAGAAAAGCCTGTTTCTATGCAACTACCCCCCATGATCAAACACACACACACACCCCGGAAAACAGCTGATAGTTGGCCAGAGCTGTGTGTGGGGACGGTGCTGCCGGCAAAGAGAAAAGGGTGGGAGGGGCAGACTGGATGAGTTTTTGCTTCTGGAGGTTTGGGCTAGCAGAGGGCTGTGGGTGATACAGACATGAGCTCCACAGCCTTCGTCTGTTACACTGCAGACATGTATTTGTATTTGTCCACATCACACAAATTACCACACCCTGGAGTTTGACTGGCAGCCACTGCTCAGGGCTGAGATAGCAAGGGGGCAGTGGGTCAGAACTGAGGGGCATTGGCAGAGCACGGGGTGGGTCCAGCACTGGAATAGCAGGAGGGTCTGCAGAGCAGGCCTGGAGTGCGTTGGCACAGCTGCAGAGGGGGAGCCCAGCACTGGAATAGCAGGGGAGGAGACTAGAGATTTGGTTGATGTGAGATGCCTGGCAAAGCTGGCGAGGCAGAGGATGGAAATAGCAGGAGGTTCTGCACTTCAGGAGCAAGATGAATCTGCAGAGCTGCACAGCAGAAAGTTGCACAGCACCTGGCTGCTCTTTTCCCAGCTCAAAGAAGCAGCCAAGCCCCAGCTTTCAAGTGCTTACGATATTCACGCACATTTCACAAAGGATGAAATATTAAAGGACTGGGGCCTTGGCGAGGCTCAGCATGGGCTGGGGAAGGGGTGGGAGGCTCCATCACTGGCTTGGGTTTCAAGGCTAAACACACAGAATATCCCATTTCCTTGCAGCCCTGGAAAGCTTTCCACGTCCCGTCTTGGCTGAGAATCTGCCTGCTCCCAGCACAAGGGGGGAGTGTAAATCCTAACGCTCGAAGTTTTGTCAGGCACACAGGCCAAGACTGCCGCGAAACCCGATCCCTTTCCCCCCCTCATGGGGAGCCCCCTGCCCTGCTCAGCTGGGCCGCAGATGCTCTGCCAACACCACGCCCCAGATCCCAGTCACCTTGCAAAAGGCAGGATTAGAGGCTGGCTCTGGAAAAAATACTATCAGCCTCAGTGTGTGTAGTTTCCTGGCACAGTTGCAGGAGTTACTGGAACATGTGGGCCTGGGCATGGTAATGCCACTATCCAGCCTTGGGGCAGGGAGAGAAGGTCATGGGATATCTACCAGAGACACCCTGGAGGAAAGACTGGGCCAAATCTGCAGCTGTTGTAGCTCATTGCAGCTCCATTGGCTTCAATCAACTTCCACCAGTGGGGGTTCTGGCCCGTGATTTATGTACTGTACCATGTCTGCGCATGGATTTCCTTCCAGCCCAGTGCAGCCTTCTCCGGATGTAACAGTGCCTTAGCACTTTGTCTCCAAGGAGCCCAAAGAACATCAAAGCTATTAAAGAATTAAACTTCCCAACCCCTGTGAGACAAGCAAGTGTCCCCATTGTGCAGAGGGGGAAACTGAGGCACGGAGTAGTGACATTTCTTGTCCAAGGCCACATAGTGAGGCAGCAGTGGGAATAGAACCCAGGAGTCCTGATGAGCCATCATTTGCTCCAACCAGATCTCTTCCCAAAGACAGTAATAGAACCCAGGACTCCTGATTTCCAGACTCTTGAGTCTAACCACTAGATCCACCTCCCGCCTCAGGCCCAGAGCATCCTCTGCTGATGGCAAGCTGTGGTCCCACAAATCCAGCTTTAAGGTGAGGTTTTGGAGTCTGGCTCCCATCTGGCAAGTGGCAGTCCAGGTGCTGGATTTGCCCCTGATCAGCAGACCTGCTTAGACTGCAGAACTGGAGTGGGGAATCCAGTTCTCCTGCAATATTTTGCCCCTTCCACGCGGTAAGGAAAGGGTCATCCCGAAAAGATTTGGTGTGAGCTTGGTCCTACAGATCAGGGAAGGGTCTGGGGTCCCTGTTATTTTTTCCACACTGGTTCCTCCATGGCTCAACCCAGCGCATGGCCCGGTCGTGTAGGGAAGGAAGCGGGGCTGGGCGGGAGCCAAGGTCTTCCTTTAAACGCAGATGTCTTTGGTCATTAGCAAACAGTCCCAGGACTCTTCCCCTTTCCTGGTGTGGTAGCGAGTGCAGCGTGGACTCTGAGAGAGGGGTCAGGCCAGGCTCAAAGACCCTCTGCCACTGTGGATGCTTGACTCTGACTTCGGCTTGTGAGGAAGAGCCCAGATTCACCCCCGTGTCTAACCCAGCAGCACAGACTTGGTGGAGGAACATCTGCCAAGAGGTGGCAGGGGAAAGCAGCTGTGACTTCCCTTTCCTCTTGAGAGGCAGGTGGTCCAGTGGATGAGGCATCCGGCTGGGACTCAGCACAGGCTTCTATTCATAGCTGCAAACAGCTCCCTGCATGACCTTGGGAACGTCCTCGCTCTCCTCTCTGAGCCGCATCTGTGAACCGGGGATAACGACACACCCCTTCGAGATCTATAGGTGATAAGAGTCACTGCATCCAACTATCTTAGGCACTGTCTGGCCTCCAGCACCACAGTGCCTGAGCACCTGGCTGTATTTACCCTGAGGTAGGGCTGTGTTACTCTCTCCCAGGGCCGGCTCCAGGGTTTTTGCCACCCCCAGCGGCGGAAAAAAAAAAAGCCGTGATCGTGATCGGCAGCAGCTCCACCGCACCGCTTTCTTCTTCGTCGACAATTCGGCAGCAGGTCCTTCCCTCCGAGGGACCTGCCGCCGAATTGCTGCCGAAGAGCCCGATGGGCTGCCCCTTCCTCTTGGCCACCCCAAGCACCTGCTTGCTGGGCTGGTGCCTGGAGTGGGCCCTGCTCTCTCCATTTTACAGGTGGAGAACTGAGATGCAGAGAGTACCTCTACATTGCAAAAAGAACCCTGCACCAATAGAATCTCAGAGCCTTGGCCAGCTGACTCGGGCTGGCAGAACTCTCACAACGGGGCTAAAAACAGCCGCGTAGATGTTTCTGCTCAGGCTCTGAAACCTGAGGAGGGGGTGGGTCTCAGAGTCCAAGTGGGTAACATCTACACGGCTCAAAATCAGTTGACCTGGGTTCTGGGACTTGCTGCTGTGGGGGTGGCTTGCAGAGAAGACATAGCCCTAGAGAGGTTACAGGTCGGGTTTTCAAGGGCAATCAGATACCTAAAGATGCAGATAGACACCTAGTGAGATTTTTTAAACCAATGGGAGTTAGGCACATATGAAAAATCCCAGTAGGCACCTAAACCTCTTTGAAAACCAGGCTCTATGTCTGCATTGCACACTAACCCTGGGCTCTGTCTCAGGTTTGAGCCCAAGCCCCTGTTCTGTCTGCACATCAACCAGTCTGACTCGGGTCAGCAAGTGCTCAGCACCCGTCTTCTAGGACCCTGCTGGGGGTGTGGGGTGGAGCCCATGCCCTGCTGACTCAGCTCCACACCCTGTCACTTCGGTTCAGCTCAAGCTGCAGACCTGAGTCAGAAGGTCAGCACCATGTGGTGTGGATGCATTAGCACAGCTGTGAGACCTGGGCCCAGCTGCTGCAAGTCCAATTTACAATGCAGTGTAGACGCTCTAGCATGGGCTTGGAAACACTGAGTCCACAAGTCTAAATCCCTCGGAGCCGGGCTTAGTGTGCAGGGCAGACGTACCCAAAGTGACTAGCTCCAAGTCACGCAGGGATTCTGCAGTAGGGTGACCAGAGAGCAAGTGTGAAAAATCGGAATGGGGGTGGGGGGTAATAGGAGCACATATTAAAAAAAGCCCCAAATATTGGGACTGTCCCTATGAAGTCGGGACATCTGGTCACCCTATTCTGCATCCCTGCAGGGAACTGAATAAGGTCTTTGGAGCGCAGGCTAGGGCCCTAATCACTAGGCCATCCTTCCTCTCTGCCTGTCTGTCTAACAGCCCCGGCTTTGTGCTTCTTGGGTGACATGCACCTATACAGCATTGGGTGGGTGGAGGCAGGAGGAAGGGAAATGATTGTGGGTTAGTTTTCAGCATTTCTGTACCATTAATGAGAATGTCCCCAGCTTCCTCCCAGAAAGGGGAAGGGAAGGGCCAAGCCAGGGAGCTCACAGCACTAGGTCAGCAGGATGGAGATTCACATTGTTTCCGGACTTGCTGCTCAGGGGAATTTCAGGTTCTGCTTTGATTCTTTCCTCCCAAGCTTGTGTTTTTGGACACTGTCTTGCTTCTAAATCAGACTGAGGAATGCCGAGGTTTCTCCTCCCAGCCAGCTTGGCCTTGCTCCATCCCTGTGATCACAGCTCCCCCTTCCTGACTGAGCCACTGGACTGACCCGGGGGTGACCAATGGCATGTGGTGGTGGTTTATGTAAGAGTGCCCTTATGTTGCCTGTGCAAGCACAGGATCGCTGCATGCAGTCTGGCACTGGGCTGCAGCAGGGCCTGCTTGCTTCTCTGTTCTTCCAGGACAACCACTTCCAGATTTACACTGGCAGTTTTAGCCCAGGGGGGTGTCCTTAAAGCAGAGCAGGTCCTGCCAGTCTGATGTGTCCGATCTCTCAGTGCAGAGCAGTAAATAAATGCAACCGCGCAGTTCTGGTTCTTCTTTGCACCAGGGTTCAGCTAAGGTAGGAAACGTGTTGGGGTCCCAGACTCCTCTCAAGTCTGATCTCTGGGCCTGTTTCCACTTTGGGTAAATGAATCTGGGTCCCCCCTGGCTGACACGTGCGCTTAAGGGGGACCCGAGTCAGAACTCAGGGGTGTCTGGCTCTTGGGTTTCCGTTAGGGTCAGTTACAGAGGTAGAAGCCCATCTCCAGTAGGAACCAAGCAACATCTAGCTAGACTTTTGTTAGGCCTGCTTTGTGGGCCTGATCCTGGGAGGTGCTGAGCTCCCTCAATTCCCATAAAGTCATTAGGAGCCTGGGGATAGCAGGGTGTGGAGTCATACTCGGCTCTTCCCAAATGTGTGCCTGGGATGGGGTGGCAGCAGGAAACACTGAGGGGCAGGGATCCCTGGAAATGGCTTCCAACTTGGGTTCTCCAGAGCCCAGATCAGATGGTGGGTGGGACGCGCTGCAGGACGCCTCTCTTTTCCATGAGATGGGGAGAGGGCAGAGTGGGGCAGAGAAAGGATTGAGGGGGGCTGTGACAGACTCCATTGGAGTTGATGACTGAAAAAAGGCTAATGTAGTGCCGATCTTTAAAAAAGGGAAGAAGGAGGATCCGGGGAACTACAGGCCAGTCAGCCTCACCTCAGTTCCTGGAAAAATCATGGAGCAGGTCCTCAAGGAATCAATTCTGAAGCACTTAGAGGAGAGGAAAGTGATCAGGAACAATCAGCATGGATTCACCAAGGGCAAGTCATGCCTGACTAACCTAATGGCCTTCTATGAGGAGATAACTGGGTCTGTGGATGAGGGGAAAGCCGTGGACGTATTATTCCTTGACTTTAGCAAAGCTTTTGATACGGTCTCCCACAGTATTCTTGCCGGCAAGTTAAAGACGTATGGGTTGGATGAATGGACTATAAGGTGAATAGAAAGCTGGCTAGATCGTCGGGCTCAGCGGGTAGTGATCAATGGCTCCATGTCTAGTTGGCAGCCAGTATCAAGCGGAGTGCCCCAAGGGTCGGTCCTGGGGCTGGTTCTGTTCAATATCTTCATTAATGATCTGGAGGATCAGCAAGTTTGCAGATGACACTAAACTGGGAGGAGTGGTAGATACACTGGAGGGTAGGGATAGGATACAGAGGGACCTAGACAAATTAGAGGATTGGGCCAAAAGAAACCTGATGAGGTTCAACAAGGACAAGTGCAGAGTCCTGCACCTAGGATGGAAGAATCCCATGCATCTCTACAGACTAGGGAGCGACTGGCTAGGCAGCAGTTCTGCAGAAAAGGACCTAGGGGTTACAGTGGACAAGAAGCTGGATATGAGTCAACAGTGTGCCCTTGTTGCCAAGAAGGCTAACGGCATTTTGGGCTGTATGAGTAGGGACATTGCCAGCAGACTGAGGGATGTGATCATTCCCCTCTATTCGGCATTGGTGAGGCCTCATTTGGAGTACTGTGTCCAGTTTTGGGCCCCATACTACAAGAAGGATGTGGAAAAATTGGAAAGAGTCCAGCAAAGGGCAACAAAAATGATTAGGGGGCTGGAGCACATGACTTGTGAGGAGAGGCTGAGGGAATTGGGATTGTTTAGTCTGCAGAAGAGAAGAATGAGGGGGGATTTGATAGCTGCTTTCAACTGCCTGAAAGGGGGTTCCAAGAGGATGGATCTAGACTGTTCTCAGTGGTAGCAGATGATAGAACAAGGAGTAATGGTCTCAAGTTGCAGTGGGGGAGTTTTAGGTTGGATATTAGGAAAAATGTTTTCACTAGGAGGGTGGTGAAGCACTAGAATGGGTTCCCTAGGGAGGTGGTGAAATCTCCTTCCTTAGAGGTTTTTAAGGTCAGGCTTGACAAAGCCCTGGCTGGGATGATTTAGTTGGGGATTGGTCCTGCTTTGAGCAGAGTGTTGGACTAGATGACCTCCTGAGGTCCCTTCCAACCCTGATATTCTATGATTCTATGATGCTGGGCTGGGAGGGAAGGTGTCACAGTGCAGGAGCACTACCTACTCCCTGGTGAATAAGGGGTTAACCTCCACTCCCTCTTCCCTGGTACAGATTATAGGGGGGAGGGCTATATACTGGGAGTCAGAGGGGGGATAGTGCCTTTGGGGAGGATGAGCTCTTCACTAAGGGGTCATTGGGTGGGGTGTGGCAGAGTGGGCCTGGGTGGGGTGGGACAAGATGGATGGGATCGGGCAGGGTGAGGGTGTAGGGTGGGGTGGGACAGGGCAGGGTAAGTCTGAGGGGCAGGGCTGGAGCTGGTGGTGTGGGGCAGGGCATTCGCTGTCACTGGTTCCCTTAGGCTCACAATAATGGGGCCTGATCTCTGGTTGCTCGCATCACCCCGGGGAAAGCCCTTGCTGATAGTGACCGTGTTCCCATACTGCTGAGCCAGCCCCGCAGCTGGAGAGACGCGTCTCCGGTCCTTTGGCAATTTGGTTTTAAGCTGGTGACATGCTGAGAGGTTGGGCCACTTCCCCATGGGGGATGCTCCATGGGCATCCCTCTGAGTCCAAGTGAATCAATAGATACCCATCAGGACGGAGAGCGACCACAGGGTTGGCTTTAGGACAGGACATTGCGTCCCTGGGGGGAGGCCCACTCCAGTGACGTTCCTCCAGCACAGGGAGCCTCCAGGCCCAGTAGGCTGCCGGGGCTGGGGGGCTGTTTCCTCCCTTGTGCAAGCACAAGGGTAGGACTGCTCTGCCAGGCTCTGAGGACAGAGGATGGTTTACAGTGCACGACCCCAAGGGGCAGTGGTTGGCCAGCAAAGGGCCATGTCTGCAATCCACCCACCCCACGGCTGTCCATGATGAATGCACCACAGTCTACCTCCAGGAGCACACTGCCCCTTTCCTAAACTTTGGTCCCCGCCAGCTGGTGTCCTGGAGCAAAAGATGCAGCTGCCACCATCACGCCGCCCCTTGTGGTGCTGGCCAGGGCAGGATCTGGCCATATGTGTAGGAACCACTTCACCCACCGGCAATATGCAGCCAGCTCTGGGGTGGAATACAGCAGCTGGGTGGCAGTGCCCAGCAACGATCCATTGAGGAAGAATGCCATATCTAGTAGGGACTGCAGGAGAAGCTTGCATAGGCAGAGCAAGTGCAGAATACGCTCCCAAGTGAGGACCTCGTGAAGGGAGAGATTGGTTCACTGGGGCCTCTTCCAGGGCTGACGAGTTTCTTCACTGGCATATAATCAACCCGTTGGAGCCCCTGCTTCAGGACACACACAAGGCAGTACACCAGCGCAAGAGAGCAGACAGACAGTCCACAGCGGTGTATCCCTAACCCCCCGGGCTCAGGAATGTCTGGTCTCTATGGGGATTGTGTTGAGTCTATGGGGAGTGAGGATTTGCTTTGATGGGCTGTGCAGCCTGGCTACCTTTCCTCTCCTTGCCATACACACTCGCCTCGGGAATCTGCTCCATCCACCAAAGGTTTCCCCCGAACGCAGGGAGCTGCCTTTCATGCACTGCACAAGGGACACTCGCTGGGGGTTTCCCATCTGAACCCTGGGAGAGAGACAGGGCTGTTTGAGAACAGAGGTGCTGAGGCAGCCAGCTAGAATGGAGAGATGAACAACAGTGTGAAGCCCAGCATAGAGACAGCCTATGCCTGGGTGTGCCCACGTCACCCTGCACTAGCCCCAGCCTATGGAGCCTGCAGGACTCTGCACACAGGGCTGGGGGGGGTGCCATAATTCCCAGGGGGGAGGGATAGCTCAGTGGTTTGAGCATTGGCCTGCTAAACCCAGGGTTGTGAGTTCAATTCTTGAGGGGGCCATTTATGGATCTGGGGCAAAAATCTGTCTGGGGATGGGTCCTGCTTTGAGCAGGGGGTTGGTCTAGATGACCCCCTGAGGTCTCTTCTGACCTGATATTCTATGATTCTTGATGTCAGCCCCGAGGGTGTATTTGGGATGTGACGTCCAGCACGGTGACAGGGCTGGGTTATGCTGATACCGACCCATCACAAGATGTCATTGAAGCAAAGAGCTTAGCAGGATTCTGAAAGGATTAGGCATCTATAGGAATAATGAAACTATCACCCACAGTGACGCTGGCCAGGATTAACATGGCGGAGATGCTGCAGGGTGTGCTAGCCTGAATGCCCTCTGTGGTGGTGGGGGGGCTAGTCCTTCATTGACCACTAGGGGCATTCTTGCACCTTCAACTGGTCATTGGGCGACATGGTGGACAGGACCATTGGATGTGATGGATCCCAGTCTGACCATTGCTAGAATCCCACACTCCAGGCAGTGGACTCTACCTCTCACACAAGCTTGGCAGAGACGCCCATCCATCCTCTGCTTTGGCTGCTGGACTGCTCAGTGAAACCTCGAACTCCTATTGTGGCTGTGGAGCAGGTGCGTCCACCCTGGGGCTATGGAGAAGAAGCCCTTGCATGGAGCTGGCCTCTGGAAGACAGAAGTAGATTTTCAGCTGAGCATGATGGAGTCTGCTAGAGCAGCGAGACTCAGACTTCAGCTCACGAGCCACAAACGGCTCTTTAATGTGTCTCCTGCGGCTCTTTGCAGAACATGATATTAAAACATTGGTTAATAATTCAATCACTCAATCTCAGTTATTAACCAATCAGGATGCTTTTACTGTGTTATTAACCAATTGTCGAATACTTGGTCAGTGATTTTGCTGTGAGAATAATATATATGTAAATGAAACAATGAATTCACACTGGCTCCTTTGGGTAATGTTGATCATTAATTTGGCCCCTGAAACACTGAGGTCTGAGTGTCACTAGGCTCGAGGCTTGGAGCATCTCTGAGCTCTTCAGTCTCCTTGCTATGGAAACACATTCTGCTCGCGTGGCCTGTGGAGGACGCGTCCACCAGGAACTGTCTCGTGCTCTAGCTGGCCACTCTGTTATCTACCATGCTTTTTCTCGGAGCCATCCTTAAATCCTGGAAAGCCACTGATTCTACTCTCTGGAGGGTGTCCCTGGTGGCCAGGACACTGGATTGGTGCAATGAACCACGTGAGACAGAAGCTCTGAAGGGAGAAGACTGGACAGACTCAAGAGTGTAAACTTTTAGCTTTAGTTTCAGATTGTTACGGGTTAAGTCCTGGCTCTGTTCAATCCGTAGGAGCTGGGCCCTAGACTTCAGTGAGCTCAGGTTTCAGTCCCGAGAGGCAGGAATTGCTCCTGTGTAAGAGGATAACTTAAGTGCAACCTCGCCCCGTGGCTGGGATACACCCCTGGGAGTCAAGGGAGCTGGGTTCTCTTCACTGAGTCACTGGGTGACCTTGGGCAAATACCTTCCCTGTGTCTCAGTTTCCCTATCTGTAAAATGAGGATACTGGTAGCTCTTGGAGGGTTACAGACATAAGGCACAATAGACAAACTGAGTCTATTGTTGTATTATTTCCCTATATTTACCAATGGCAGAATAGCCACTGGAAGTACATGACCCATGAATGGACACAGGCATTCAGGCATCTAAGTCTCATCTCCCTAGCAACATCCTTAATATGTGTGCAGCATGTAGTGCCTTCTCCAGAGGTCAGGCATCAGCCGGGTAACTTCCCTGTGACCATAGAGCGTGGAACAAATCCAGACTGGTACAGGATCCCGATTGATCAGACTACACAAGGAGATGGTGTTCGAAGTGCAGGTAGAGCTAGGGAAAAGGGACTGGGTAGAGAGCCATGGGAAGCAAAGCTCTTCATCTCCAGAGCAGCATGGACAGCAGAAGTGCTGGTTCCCCCCACACACTCCAGCGATGTGCTTCACAATGGGGCATCTGCCAGAGCTAGAGGAGAACTCAGTCTTTGCATTCAGTCCTTGGCCTGGCCGTGGTGATGGCCAGTTGGTACCAAGTATGAGGTGTTTTTTGTGAGACCCACCAACTCACCTGAAATTTAACAGGCAGATATTGGATTGTACCAGCTTTCAGTCACTGTAGAAGTAGTTGGCTGCAAACCGGTGGCCTCTGCATGAAAGCCAGAGCCATCCACTCCCCCTTGCCTGGAGATTTACGCGCTCTGGGTGGGCTTTGCTCACTACTGCCTGAATTCTCATCTCTGCTTCATGGTCCACATGCCAGAAGGACACACAGGCCTTTACCTTAGTGCAACACTGGCCAAAATGTAGGATATTTGCTGCCTCTTAACATTTTGTTGTTGTGGGGTGTCACCCATGTAACAACACCCAAGTCTTTGCAAGGACTGCACAAACAAAGCCACCTCCATAAATCAGGAGCAGCCTGCACCCGCTGGAAGAGGCCACTGGCCCCATCAACCACATGTGTTTTACAGAAACTATTTCTAACATCAAATTATACCTTCCATGTCATCTGGAGACAGAGGTTTCTCATCAAAGCTCAACGGGAGCTGGGATTGCTAACTCCACTGGCAGCAGGCCCCGGCGTGACAGGGCATAGAGACCATGTGGGCAGTGTGGTGGGAGAACCCAGTTTAGAATGTCTTGAAGCTGCTTTTCTGTGTGTGTGTGTGTGTGTGTGTGTGTGTGTGTGTGTGTGTGTGTGTGTGTGTGTGTGTGTGTGTGTGTGTGTGTGTGTACATACACAAGAGGGCATATGATGTGTGTGTCTCAGTACATGCTGTAGTTGCAGGGGGTGTGTGCTCTGTGTGTGCGTGTTTGTGTCGGTGCAAGAGTGCATGTGCTGTGTCAGTACACGATGTATTTACAGTAGTGGGTGCGCTTTGTGTGGTGGGGTGGTGAATGGGGTGGAAGCAGGCATGAGTATGTGCAGCGGTTTGCCATGAAAAGGTCAGCACTTCCCAGGAGATTCCTAGGAGTAGTGTCTGAAATCCCACAGGTACTTTCTGTTCTAGGTTTGGCAATAATGCAGCTGGCTCTGGACAGCGCCTATTGTAGAGGATGACTCTTAGCTGGCAGCCGCTGAATGGAGGGGTGCGCATGTGAGATGGGGCCAGCATAGATGTGCTTGGGGGCAGGGCACCAGGCGTCTCTGTCTCCTTGCAGCCCCATGCCAGGGCCAAGTATGAAAGAAACCCATGCTCGGGCTGGCTGGCCCCGGATGGTCAGGATGGCTGCCATGGGGCCCTTCCTGCACTGCGGTGGCCAGCTGTGGAGAGGGAGCGTGCCACTTCTCCTTGAATGCTGAAGCAGCAGGTGCAGGTCTCCTGGGGACGTGGGAGGCATGTGGCTCAGCAGTGCTCTGGCTGGAGCTATGCAGCTCCGGGCTGTCCTGAGTCACAGGTACGCCCGGTGTGTCCAGTATCATCACCTCTGGCTCACGGCTGGGGAACTCAGAGGGGAAGGGACTGGCTCAAGGTCACCCAGCAGGTCAGAATGGAACCCAGGAGTCCTGCCTGCCAGGCCTGTGCTCTGCCCACTAGGCAGGGCTTCCTGTTCAAGAATGTTCCCTTCCTAACAGGGTTGTCAGGGGGCTGGAGAGGCAGCAAGCTGCCTGTTTGAGAAGAGCCAGGCCCCCAGAGAGGGAGCTGAGAGGATGGGGAGAGAAGGAGCCAAGATGCCCACAGACTTCCAAAAGCTCCTGGATCCAATGGCAACTCAGGGGGCAGTACCTTGCCACCTAATTCCTTCACTGATTGACTAAAAACCCCTGTCATTCCCAGCGGCAGGGAAGTCGGTTGGCTGGCACATGACAAGTCCCGCTCAGAGGCAGCCCCACTTGCAGAGGAGGTGCTGCTGCCCAAAGCGGCTGTGCGTGCGCCGCTCCCCATCTCACCCGCCTGCTCGCCACGGGGCCTGGCGCCTCCCGCCTCTCCCCTCGGTTATTGCTGCTCTGTTGAGTAAAGCGGTAATAGGGCTGTGATGCTGCTTTAGGAGGCAATAATCTGTCCCCATATGCACAAGGAGGCCAAAGGTCAAGTAGCTCTCCCCACATCAGCAGCAGATCGTTGCCTCGTAAAGCCACACCATGGCGCTCAGAGTGCCATTGTGCTAATGTTGCTCTGCTTGGAAGTCCCCAGTGCCCCGGCACTCAGGTGAGACAATTGGTAGGGAGGCGGATTTCCTTCATGCCAGCTGTAAAATCTGGAGTAAAGCTCCTGAAATTGGGACATGGGTAGGAGGGAAGGATCCTGCCATCCTGTCACCCTCTGGTCCCAGGGCTTCATCTAGATCTTTCAAGTGACCACTGCTAGGCTCCTTTCTTGAAATACCATGTTTCCAAATGAGATGGCTGTAGTGGCCTCTAGGGGGATACAAGCTGGCAATTTCCCCTTTGCTTAGCACGTGACGGGCATGGCGGGGAGGGTGTGCTGACACTATCCAGGAATCACTGAGCCCGTTGGTTGGGACAGGTTCTGTGTTCTTGCAAGAAACTTTGAACTGGGGGGAGGGGGGTGAAAATCAAAACATTTTCTTCCAAAGTTTTCAGTAAAAAAGTGAAAACCCCCAAACCTGATCCGTGGCTTTGGTTGCCTAAAACTGGAAATATTTTGCATTTCAATTTCTGCAGTGAAAATCTGAAAAATTTCCTGAAACTGGCAAATGTCCATTTTGATTAAAATAATGTTTTTTGTCCCCAAAAACCATTTTGAAAACATTGGCCTAGGCCCTCTCACCAGCGTAAGTCTATCCGGAGAGCCACCGTGCCTATCTCCGAGCAGACATGGGCAGGGAAAGCAGCAAGAGGACAACTCCACAGCTGGGCTATTAGCTCAGGAAATGAAAGCACGGGGCTGGGAGCTCGAGACCTGAGCATCGCTTGGTGGTGGTGTTGCCCTGCCTGAGGGATTATCCCATCGAGGTCCTGACCTCCTAGCCAAGCCACTTCTGGGTGATGCAATTTAAGAATTTTTGCGCTGGGTGATGCAACTCCGAGAAGCTCCAGGCCTGCGTGATGCATGGTTAGCAGCCTGATGCAATTCCCGGGGCCTCTGGCTCAGGTGACATATGCCAGAACGCTCAGTAGACCCCTTGGCTCTGCCCAGCTCTCAGTTTATGATCACTGTGCATTGTGTCCTGGGCTTTGCTTTGCGTTTTCCCTTGCTGCCGCAGGCCCCACTCCTCTCAGTGGCTGGAGCATTATTTCCAGCATGAGTCCCCTTTCCCACCATGGCCTATATTGGTATCCAGCACCCCCAC
The DNA here is from genome assembly GCF_016161935.1 of Mauremys reevesii. Lineage (NCBI taxonomy): Eukaryota > Metazoa > Chordata > Testudines > Geoemydidae > Mauremys > Mauremys reevesii. The sequence goes on along the minus strand of NC_052626.1, from coordinate 122,883,106 downwards.
CCCTGTCACGTCCAGTTGAGTTACCACTTCCTTGATTTCCCAGTCAGCTTCATGCTTCATGGTGCAGGATAGTTATTCACCTCCGTGCCTCCTTCAGTCCTGATCTCATTAAAACCTCCAGGGGAAGCACTCAGCCGGCATTTGTGCCTGCTTTACCTTGGGGAATTCGTTCCAGGTCAGTGCAGAGCTGCAGATAACATCCTTTAAGGTGCGTAACCTTTTAATGATGCCAACCATTGGTGACGGGCCATCTCCTGTGACAAGTGCTTTCATCTCTAGATGTCAGGGGCTGGTAGAGCAGCTCCTTCAACGTAGCAAGGGGCAAGAGCTGTTGAACGAAGGACTCGAGTTCAAATCCTGGTGCCTGCATGTGATTAGCAAGTTAGGCCAGTTGAAGCACGAGTTGTTGTGCCACCTCCAGTGGCTGGAGCCCAGCTGGGATACAAGCCCAGATTCTATTTCGTGAGATGGAGACACTCCTTGATATGGAGTGGTTAGTCCTGTGTTTGTAGAGCGGGGGGTCCTGGGTTGTGTCCCCACAATGCTGTGTGTCCCCGTGGTACCACAATGCCATGTGTGTGAGTATATGGCAGTACTCCAGTGATGTGTGTGTGGTTATACAATAATGCTTTTGTGTGATACAGCAATGTTGTGTGTGTGATGGTACAGCAGTGCCATGTGTGTGATGGCACAGCGGTACTGAATGTGTGTGTGTGTCATAGCTGTGACAAGTGCAAAGCAGTTGGCTGGGTGGTGGTTTAGGATCTCTGATGCCGGGCAGCAGTCCTGCCTATGTCACAAGCCAGCCGCCTTTCCAAGCAGGGTGGCCACCACAGCACCGGTTCACCCCCAGCACACCACTTCCAGAGGGCAGCGTTTATTCATCGGGGCCGAGTTTGCCCCGGCTGTGCAGGAGGCTGCACTGAGCAAAGTGGGTGTGGCTCTCGTTTGTAGTACCTGGGGTAAGCCAGTCCCTTGGCTTTTCCAGCCCCTGTGTCTCAAGCACACTGTCCCCAGAGCTGTGCTAGCCCTGGACATGGAAAATCAAACCAGACTCCCACACCCCTTTGCTGTGCAGCGCCTTCTCTCAGGGGGCGAAGTGGTTCCCCTGGGGGGCGGTTTGCTGCACTGGGGTGGTGGTGATCTCTACTTGCTGCCCAGCATAAAGCTCCAGGAATGCCAAGCAGGTCTGACCTGGGGAGCAGGGGAGTTCTGATGATGCCCCAGGGCAGGGCTGAGCAGGGGACTGGAGTCCAGCGGGAGAGGGGTAGACAGGAACATCTCTGCCATACTGCATTGCAGCTTTGAGCTGGGGAGCAGAGCCCAGAGGGGAGCAGGGGATGCTGCATTGCAGAGCTGAGCTGAGAAGCTGTGCAAAAGTGGCTCTATCTGTGGCAAAGCAGGAGTGACACTGCAGAGCTGCGCTGATCAGACTCTCGCATTAACTCAGCTGCTTTCTAATCTGTTCCTTTCACGTTGTGTTTCCCTCCGTCGCAGCTTTCCTTCGCCTCCCTTCTTGCCTTGTCCAAGCAAGACAGTAAGGTGGTGTTTATTCTATTCTCGAGTAGGGCTAAGACTCATCTCCTGTTGGAAGGAAGTGCCAGAGCCTGGCTCTCGGGAGTTCAGGGCACTCGCTTCTTGCAAGACTTCTCCTCGTGTAGTCAGGGGATAGGATGTTTTGCCGCGGTGGCAGAGTACAGCCTAGCAACTGTCAGTGCCCAGAGGGGAAAGAGAGCTGGAGAGGCCTGAGGTTTTTAAGAGCTGGAGAGGCCCTTAGAGGTTTTTAAGGCCCGGCTTGACGAAGCCCTGGCTGGGATGATTTAGTTGGGGTTGGTCCTGCTTTGAGCAGAGGGTTGGAAGGGACCTCAGGAGGTCATCTAGTCCAACCCTAATCATCTATGATTCTATGGGGATAGTGCAGCGTGCTAGCTGTTTGGGGTGGCCCAGGCCTGGGCACGCACGCACACCCCTACCTACCTGGCACCAGCACTCGTACGCCAGCAAACATATTAAACAAATAATGCACCTTGTACCACAGAGACCCGCCGTGCACATCTATCGGTCCCCATGTATTCCAAGACTCACCCACTCCTTCACAGAGACGTACACATGTTCGTGCCCAGACACTGTACTGCGACGAAGCCACCCGTTCACACAGACGCCTCCCCGGATTAGACACTGGCTGCCATGAAGTATACGGCAGGTCTCCCTTCCAACCCTGTGATACTCGTGCAGTGATAATCGTATCTCCCACTTACAGCCCTTTTCATCTGTCTTCAGCACGTCTGTGGCCCTTCTCGGCGTCGCACCCAAGAGCTGAAACCAATGGGAGTTAGGGGCTTAGGAAAATCTCACTAGGCACCTACCTGCAGCTTTAGAAATTTGGCCCCAAGTGTCTTCCCCCAAGGTCATACTGGAAGTCTGGGGCAGAGCCAAGATTGGAACCTTGGTCTTAGACCAATGCCCTGACCTCTGTACCATCCTTCCTCGCTGTCATTTTCCACCTGCCGTACAGAGCGTATGTTAAGGGCTGTTATAAAGAAGAGGGTGATTGATTGTTCTCCATGCCCTACCAGGGAAGGATAAGAAGCAATGGGCTTAATCTGCAGCAAGGGAGACGTAGGGTAGATATTAGGGAAAACTTTCTAACCATAAGGAGAGTTACGCTCTGGAATAGACTTTGAAGGCAGGTTGCAGAATTCCCATCACTGGGGGTCTATAAGACCAGGTTGGACAAGCACCCATCAGGGATGGTTTAGGTTTACTTGGTCCTGCCTCAACGTGGGGGGCCGGAATAGATGACCTCTCAAGGTCCCTTCCAGCCAGACATTTCTATGATTATCTAATCAATCCTCACGGCAATGCAGGTAATAAGGATTATTCCATTTCACAGAAGGGGAAACTGAGGCACAGAACAGGGACATGACTTGCCCCACATCACAGAAAGAGTTAACTTCAGAGCCAGGAGCAGAGCTCAGGATTTCCTGGTCCATGTAGAGATCATTAAACCACACTTCTTCCTCAACAGGTGCAAGCTCTTCTTCCAGCTGCCGGTGAAGCAGCTTGTGGGCCAGGCTGATAGCCAAGTCCCCATAGATCACTGGCCAGTTGGCCACATTGGCCTGCAGGACGGAAGCCTGCTCTCCTGCTCAGCACAGTGGAAAGTGCTGCCTGCACCTGCAGAGGTCATCTGCCTCTTTGGTTCATTTTAAAATACTGTATCTCCGGCTCAGTGCAGCTGCCGAGGCTGGCAATCCTTCTTGGGCGCAGCAAGGAGATGCTGAGAGCAGCGGTTTGAGTACCGATACCCCAGGGTGTGACCTAGCAGTGGCACACGGTAATTGCACTGTGATCCAGAGACGGGGGTGGCTTTACTGCCACTTGCATAGTGGATATTGTATCCAGAGGAGTTTCCATTCAGTGATAAGTTAGGTTCCATTAGGAACAAGGGAACCAGTTTCTATAAAATAAGGACTAACCTGACCTCACACCCAAACCTAGAGGTTGGAAAACATTTAGAGAACTCCCCTCCCAATCCCTAATTTTCGTTTTGTGGCAGCATGTAACCTGGTTCCATCTTGGACCAAAAGGGACAGCGCCAGGATCTCATAAGAAAGTTGGAAATCAGGAGTGAGCTGATACACACAAAATTAACAGGAGTTTGTAGGCCCAAGAGGTTCAGTTATGCAACTATTGTCAGAGTGCTACTCAGAACTGAGCTTCCAAACTTTCTTAGGGCTTGTCTCCACACTGGGTAATGCGCCCTACGGGGATGTGATTTCTAAAGAGTGCTGATGTGTTGCACGTTAATTGGTCTATGCAGACCCTGCTGGTGCTCACTAAAGGCTTCCTAGGGTGCTTTAATGTAGCACTGTTTCAAACAGCTCTACATCAGAGCACACCAGCAAGGTCTACCCAGACCAATTAATGTGCAACACCTGAGTGCATTTTAGAAATCACCCTGCATAATTCACATAACACCACCGTGTAGACAAGCCCTGAGATGCGTTCATCACTAGTGATGAGGCCGTGAGCAGACCACTCTGGCCCTTGGAGATGAGCTCTCTCTGGAGAGAGTGGTACCCCAATTAGGGGTATATTCATAGAAGGATACAGTCAGATCGGGATTTGGCTGCAAATTTCATGGCTCTGGCCTATGTCTTTGTTGAGCCCAAACTGAAGCACCAAACCCAGATACTTCCAAGCTTCAGAGAAGTTCGGGTTTGGATCTGAATGAAGATCCAAATTCCAGCTCTTCCTATCCCTAGATCCTTTGCAGTAACGATGTGAGGTGGTCTCATCGCGACGTGCGACAAAGCCAAATGCAAGATGCTGCAATGAAACAACGAACGATTGCTGCGTCTGCCAGTGCCAGGCTTTGCTGTGATTGCCAGTCTGCTGAGCACAGGAATGGTCTGCTCCACCAGCCACTCTGCTCTAGGGCAGCCAGGAACAAAGCCCTCCACAAGGTCTATGTCTACACGGAAAATGCTACCATGGCACAGCTGCAGCGCTGCAGGGCTCTCCCATCGCCGAGAGGCGGTAGCTGGTTCAAGGGAAGAATGTGTCTGTTGACTTAGTGCTGTCTACACGGGGGTTAGGTCGGCTTAGTTGCATGTCTTGGGGGGGGAGGGTGGATTTTTCACTCCCCTGGCGATGTAGCTGTGCCGATGTAACTTTTCAGTGTAGACCAGCCCGAGGCTAATGCCGAGCACTTCTGAAAATCCAGCCTTTAGGCTTTTTGTATGGGACTGAAATGTCCCGACACGATCTTCTAAATCTCTTCTCTAAACGGCCTGAGCTTCCCGGCTCACACAGTGGTTCTGAATCACACTTACAGCCGAGATGCAGGTACGGCTCCGTTGCTGCCTATTTATATACGTGTAAGCATTCGCCTGTGTCTGCAGGCTGAGAATAGCTCTCTGATTAGGCAGTTCTCACAATCTGATGCCTCTTGCCTATGCGCCTCGTGATGTTCTCAGACCTCTGGCACAATGGCTGCATGGCCTGTTTTGCCTGCATGGAAGCCCAGCTCCCAACAAGCAGAAGTTGCACCACAGTGCTTTTGTTGACTCATTTACTGCTACCAGTACGTTGTGTAGTATGCCTGCTCTGCAATCAGAGGTGTAACTGCAGCCATACCCGAGCTAGCTCAGATCTAGCTAGCGAAAGAACAATAGAAGTGAAGCTACCGCAGTAGGCAGCTGCCGCTTGAGTATATATCCAAGGTCCTGGTTGGGCAGGGCTAGCCTGCCACCTCCCATGTCTTTTGACTGATGAGAAATTCTCGGCTCTAATTGGGCGGTTGGAACAATGATGGTGATGGTGATTTGGATGAAGCTCCTTTCAATCTCCAGCAGGAGCCAGGTGATGCCCCCCAATGTAAAGGGCTTGTTTGCTAGCCACTGTCTTGCCGTTGCATTGTGATGGTGTGTCCCGCCGCTTGGTGACGCTGCATTCGAATAGATCCAGTGTGAGAGAAGTGATGGAAGCCTCTAGTCATGTGAAATCCCTTGGGACACGGTAGAGAACAGCCAGGCACTGGCTGAGGAAAGGTTGCACTAGCTGCACTGATATCGTCTGCCTCTTCTTCCCAGGGTTTTGGTGGGACTGAACTGGAGTCTCAGCCCAGATTTCCTCCCCTCCCCCCTGCCCTTAATTTCGCAGCCCAGTGGGCAATGCAACGTGTCTGTGATTGACAGCAGGCCACTTGCCTGTTTATTCCGCTTTGTGAATCAAGGTGAAGGAGCCCCCAGTACAGACTCTGGGACACCCAGCACTGAATCCCATCCCTTTCACAAACCCCTCAGGCAGGTAGAGTTGGGAGCTGTCATGGCATTTCTAGTTCATTTCATCTCTAACTGGCATTACCTTCCCAGGGCTTGCTTGGGCATGTGGGAAGATGGAGAACAGCTAACTCGTGTGGACATGCATGGTTTGGGGGTTCCAGCAGCTTCTCCCCTGTCTGCTGTGGAAGCAGAGCAGGGGACATTCTCTACAGGCCATTTCATGGGGTCAGAGACCCCCACTGGGATCATTCGGGAGCCCAGATGGGAGCGCTCTCCCCATCTGACATCACGGCAGATTCCGTCACTCAGAACTCTTCTCCTGTTGGGCCTTGGTGCCAAGGAGAACAGGAAGGTTTTGCCCTTGAAATAGGATGCTTGTGTCTTGCCTTTAGCAAAGCAGACTGTGGCTCAAGCAAGGTACAGCAGGGGCCATCCCCGGAGGCCTTTCCTGTCCACTGTCCTACCTGCAATTCCAAAGGAGTGGCTCTGATTCTGCCCAGGCTCAGGGGCGTTAAAGATAGTCGCCGGGGAAGTCTGTAAAAGAGGGAAGAGAAGATGAGAAGTAGCAGGGGAAAATGTCTCTGATGCTGCATCCCACCCACCCATCTGTATCAGCTGTTACAATGCCACTGCTGGGCAAAGGCCGCTCATTGTTGTCCATCCCTCTCAGTACACTGCACAGCAGAAGATCTCTTCAGCAACCCTGAAGGGTTTGGCCATCACGCCTGGCCAGTTCCGGCAGGTGGAAACAGGGCACAGAGAGCAAGGGACACTCCCAGTCAAGGTTTTGCCAAGACCTTTTGCCTAGAGGGCTTCGTTTACGACTTCTTAATTGGCCTTGTTAGTCACTGACCTTGAGTGACTTGAGTCACCCATCTCTGTCCTCTGGATGTTATCAGATGCCTCATGTCTTGTGTTTGTGCTTTGGCTGGTTGAGGGGAATGGCTGAGCAGCTCAGTTCAAAGAAGCCCCAATAAATGGGATTATAGTGAGCAGGAGACAATAGCTAGCCCCAAAACTAGTAGGGAGAGAGCCCAGAATTAACAGCACCCCTTGCAAAGCGAAGGCAAAAAGCCAGGACTCAAGGGAAATAATCAGCTCCCAGCTCCATTCCCCTCTCCCATCAAAGAAAGAAAGAAAAATTGTGATGGGGAAACCTTATTGTTACCCCGCATTCGTTGGGAGAGGTCTGACCTTCCTGAAGAGATCCTAGCTGCAGAGCTGGAGTTCCAGCTGGAAACTGAAAATTCGGAGTTAATTGGATCCTGCCCTGTTAGCATTTAACATTTGGTTTCTTTGTCTCTGTGAAGCCGAGAGCTCCGCTACCGAAGGCAAACAGTATTGAGCAGGGCTCCTCTGAGTGCCTTCTGAGCAGTCAGCGTTTCAGAGCCCTGCTGAGTTTTCCAGTGCAGGTTGCTTCGCTCCCAGGTGGACTTCTGGGCACATCTGGGAGCTCCTGTACGGAGCCTTTTACAAATCAAGGCTTCTTTTTTAAAAAAAATACCAATAAAAACATGTTTCCTAAGAGCATGAATTGTCCTGGGGGGAGGTCAGTAGCCTCCCTGCACACATGAGGTTGTGTTGGTAGCACAGCAGGCAGGACACACATCGAGTAGCCAAGAATTGTTTTATTTCCCTTGCATTTTTTCATAAGCAACATGCACATAGGCTCGATCTGGGATTGAAATCCTACCCAGGACGAAAGGCAACATCCTCGCTGGTTCAGCCATGGACAAAATGGTAGCTGGGTGCATTGTGTTAGGTTGAGGAACAGAAGGACTAAGGTTTGCCTCACTATTACAGACGTAAAACTGAGGTCCTTGCTCCTTATGGCGATTAAAGAGACCACGGCACTTTCCATAGGAGGAAGAAGGCTCACTCTGCTGTCTTGGGGAACCACAAATTCCAGTTTGGTCCATTTAATTCTTTCTTAATTGGATATGGCTTTCTTCTCATGTCCTGTCTAAAACTGCTGCATTCAGTTGTTGAGTACTGTTAAATAGCTCCTGAGTTCCACCCCAGAAATTATTGCATTTTGACCCCCAAAGAGGGTTGCACCATCTAGGCCATATCCTGGCCCTCGCTCTGCCCTAATTGCGCTGCTCTGGAGGAACCAAGGATCTCCCAGTGTAAGATTCCTGCAGCTCTGCCCCACATGGCTCTCCTGGGTCAAGGTATGAGAGAGGTGGCCAGAGTACGCTGTGCTCCGACAGTCCCCAGGCAATATAATGACCCCTCAGAGGCTGTTACAAGCTGACAGAAGGCAGAGCAGCTTTGAGGCTGTTCAGTGTTACACTGGGGACCCCCCAGAGACTCAGGCCCTGTAGATCTATATTCTAGCAATAGTTTGCAAAGCGCTTTGGGATCCTGGATCATGGCAGGTGTTACACAAACATAAGCTGTTGCGACTATAAACTGTTGTGTGGCCAGCTCGGCTCATTGGCACCTGCATTTCTGTTTCCTGCCCTTGGTGATGCCCCATTGGCCAATCTCTTCAGGGGAAGGGGAACGCCTCTCCCCCATAATGCAGTATGTGGTGTGATACATGGGGAGCAGGGATTAGTTCTTGGCAGCCGTAGGCCTCTTGCTTCTGCCTGGTGTGTGGGATCTGGTTAAAATCGCTATTCCAGACAGCTAGGAACTGAAGTATATGCAATGCTCTGATTCGGGCTGCCTGCGCTGGGGAGAAATCTTCCCATTAAATAGCCTGTCAAGGTGGGGGAAGAGATACCGGACTCAGAGCCAGAATTAAATCTCACCTCTGCTGACTCATGTTTTTATATTTCTCTGTCCTTCACACCCCTTCTAAGTTCTTACTGACCCAGGCTTCACCCCCAACCCTAGAAACCAGTCACCCAGGAACACCCCCTACAAGTAAGCTAACAGGCTACAATATAGGAACCCAGTTCTCTAACATGGCAGACTGAAATCTCAGCCACACTGTCTGTCAGGCTGCACATCCCAAATGTATGTTCTTTTGTTATCCCACCACCGCACCAAACTCTCCTCCCAGAGCCGGGAGCTCTGATCGCTGGTATTCTAACATAGCTAGTTAATAGTCGTGCACTGCATTGGCAAAGTGTGTGTCTAACCTTCCTCGAGTAGTTGGTTCACACAAAGGGTCAGCATCGGTGATTTAGTCTAAGAAGCAGAGAGCTGTGCTGGGGATCTAAAGGGCAGAGGTCCCACCTTTGGGGTTACATGTTACTGAATTTGTTTGGTCAGTTTTCTTTTTTAAAACCTGGTTTATTTATTTCACCCGCTGAGCAATATAGAACATGAGAACGGCCACCCTGGGTCAGACCAATGGTGTATCTAGTCCAGTATCCTGTCTTCTGACAGTGGCCAATGCCAGGTGCTTCAAAGGGAATGAACAGAACAGGGAATCATCAAGTGATCCATCCCCTGTCGCCCATTCCCAGCTTCTGCAAACAGAGGCTAGGGACACCATCCCTGCCCATCCTGGCTAATAGCCATTGATGGACCTATCCCCTGTGAACCTATCTAATTCTTTTTTGAACACTGTTATGATCTTGGCCTTCACAACATCCTCTGGCAAGGAGTTCCACAGGTTGACTGTGCATTGTGTGAAGAAGAACTTCCTTTTGTTTGTTTTAAACCTGCTACCTATTAATTTCATTTGGTGATCCCTAGTTCTTGTGTTATGAGAAGAAGTAAACAACACTTCCTTATTTACTTTCTCCAGACCACTCATGATTTTATAGATCTCTGTCATAGCCCCCCTTAGTCATCTCTTTTCCCAGTCTTATTAATCTCTCCTCATATGGAAGCTGTTCCAGAGCTCTAATCATTTCTGTTGCCCTTTTCTGAACCTTTTCCAATTCTAATATATCTTTTTTGAGATGGGGCGAACATCGTTTAAAGCAGGTTTTCTAGTTAAAAGCTGTTAGAATTTGTACAGCAAAACCCAGGGGTTCCACATTTGTCAGACATTTCTGTCTCTGGTGTCTCTTGCACACAATGGCAGGTTTGACAGTCAAGCGATATGGTTCCAAATAACTCCTGTTATGAAGTACATTTTGGGTGGGGTTAGTAGCTCATTTTAAAATGGATCCTGATTTCCTGTTAATTGATTTGTTTTTTGCCAAATACAGTAAAAGCTTTGTTATCCAGGAAAATGGGGGTGCTGGTAAGTCAAAAATTCCGCTTAACTGAGAGGGACGGAGTTCGGGTGCGGGAGGGAGGTTGGGACAAGGGGTTGGGGCATGGGAGGAGGTGTGCAGCACAGTCTCTGGGAGGGAGTTTGGGTGCGGGAGGGGGCTCAGGACAGGGGGTTGGGGCATGGGAGGCAATGTGCAGCACAGGCTCTGGGAGGGAGTTCGGGTGCGAGAGGGGGCTCAGGACAGGGGGTTGGGGTGCGGGAAGGGGTGGGGGAGTGCCAGATCCAGGCAGTGCTAACCTCAGGCAGCTCCGCAGAAGTGGTGACATGTCCCTGCTGCTCCTAGGCAGAGGCATGGCTAGGCAGCTCTGCGTGCAGCCTCTGCCCGCAGGCACCGCCCCCGCAACTCCCATTGGCCATGGTTCCCGGCCAATGGAAGCTGTGGAGCCAGTGCTTGGGGTGGGGCAGGGGCAACGCACAGAGCCCCTGTGGCCATTCCTCCACCTAGGAGCAAAAGGGACATGTCGCTGCTTTCGGGGAGCCACGCAGAGCCAGGTGGGCCTGCTGGCCCCGCATCAACCGCACTATAAACCAGACTGTCAATGAAGATCAAAAATGCCGGTTTATGGAGCTTTCCAGTTGGTGAAGTGCTGGATAACACTGCTTTTCCTGTACTTTGTCAGTCACATGTTAACACCCCGGCAAGTAAGTGAACAGACAGGATATGCTAAATCCCTTTAGGCAGAGCAGAGAATATGACCCATTTTTCAGCTTATGGGGAGTTCACAGATGGCACACTTCAGCTATTCACTCTTCATTATTCATGCTGTATAATGGGTCACATAAATCACGTGGCTTTGTTTCTGCTCCCCAACTGGATGACTGACACTTTCCGAGGAGAACAGTGAAGAGTAAACAATCAACTTTCCATTATGAATTTCCAGTCAAATAATTGTTGGTACTAAAACTGGTGAAACTTGGGAGTCTTGAAAAATGTTCCTGCATGGCCACAAGCTGCCTGAACACTCCCAAAAGATGGAAGCTCAGGGATGGCAAATGATGAAAATCAGGGCTCAGATTCAAAACGAATGAAAATCAGGGCTCAGATTCAAAATGAAATTTGTAAATCAGCTTTTCCACTGTTCTACTCACCACCTTAGTGTGTTTATCCACAAACACTATTAGTGATCTTAAAATCATCTAGCTGATTTTCAAATGCAGCCACTTTGTGATCTCCTGCAGCAGTGAGTTCCACAGGTCAGTGACATACTGTCAGAGCAGCATTTCCTTTTATTTGTTCAAAATTTACCAGTCATTACATTCTGGGGAACTGCGAGGTTGATTTTTGGTTTGTTTCCAAGACCCCAGCTCCCTTTGTGTGGAATAAAGCCAGTTACATTTGGTTTAGCTGCTCTGCAGCCTCACAGACAGATCAGCAGCTTCCTTTTGTACCGCGAGAGATTCACATTTCGCATCCTAAATCCACCATGTTCTGCAGCTCAATAGTACAAGCCAGACAATGGCTTTAGAAATCAGATGCCTGCATTTTTGGAACCACATTGAGGAGGTGAAAGCCAGGAGCTGCATCCGGTGCCAGAATTTGTACATTTGGGAAGAAAAGAAAAAAAAGGGAGGGGGTGGGGATACTGGGTCTGATACTATGTTTCCAGGGAGATAATGGTATTGCATTTCCATCTAGGTCTTTCATCACATTCCAGCATTTTCAAACATAATCAATTGATGTATAAGCTGTACACAGGCATCATTGAGTCTGCCACTGAAATGGAGCCACTTTTAGGAAAGAATGCAGCAGTTCTTCCCAGTGTAGAACATTAACAGCTCTGGGCAGGAGTAAATACCTTTTCCCACTGAAAGTGGGGGGGGGAATTTTAAGCAGGCAGAATTGAATCACCCACATGGTATGTTGCCAGGACACCTACGGTAACATCTACAACTCTTGCTGACAGCACTCTGGAACTACTGGATGTTGAATGCCCACAAGCAGCAGGACCTCTAGTTTATATCTTGACCAAAGGACAGCATGTTCCACAGCACTGCACCCCCTAACGTCATGCTGAGGCACCGGGTACTGAATCAGAGGCGATTCATTGTTTCCAAGGCCAGAAGGGACCACTGTCACCGTCTGGTCTGACCTCCAGCATAGCACAGGCAGAGAACTTCCTCAAAATCGTTCCTGTTTGTACTAGTGCTGATCTGTTAGGACAGCATCCAGTCTTGATTTAAAAGTTGCCAATGATGGAGAGTCCACCATGACCCTGGGTCAGTTGTTCTAATGGTTAAATTACCCTCCCTGTTAGAAATGTGCACCTTACTGCCAGCCTGTGTATGTCTAGATTCAGCTCCCTGCCATTGAATCTTGTTAGACCTTTGTCTGCTGGACTGAAGAGCCCATTATCCAATAGTTGTAGGGCCTTACAAACAGCGATCAAGTCTCCTGCTGACCTTCCCTTAGTTAACCTATAGGAGAACATCTACCAAATCAACAAAATCATTCTCTTCAACACCTAGTCATGCCGCTGGACCTGCCTGGTCTGTCTTAGCTCGCGAGATGGGACATGATCACAGCATTAAGTCAAATGGCTGCATAACATATGGGACGAAACACACACACACGTGCGCACGCTTTCATAAGGCTCCCAACAAAGTCACAAGAGCTGGCAACACTGTGGCACCTTGTTATGTAACAGGGTCAATAAAGTTGTCGTTTTGTGCTGCAAACGGCATCCAGCTGTCAGTAGCAGCCATGACTGGTGGCCAGTGCTCATCACGTGCCTTTTGGAGAGGGTGTAGCATGCGGGTAAAGCCCCGTGTTCCAATACGCTGGGGATGTGACCAATGTGGATTGTCACTGTGTTACAGAAATCTGCTCCTTGGGAAAGGTTCCCAAGTGATCATAGCGAAAAAATGTCTGACAAAACCTCCTTTTCTGAAGGGAACAGTTTGGGGTAAAAAGTTTCCCCCGGCTCTAGTGGTTAAGCACAAGTTGTATGAGAACAGAGAGAAAATGTATAGATATTCTCTCTAGAGGGAGAAAGAAAGGAGAGACAATACATCCATCTGCAGCATCGATCCACCTTTCTGTTTGGGTGGGGGAGAGAAATCTATGTATCTTTCTGCCTGTCAAAGGAACTGAAATCTGCTGTCACTCCATTATAAATCCAGACTATCTCTGCTGACATAGTGGAGGCACTCTGGATTTGCACTGGGGTAACCCAGAGCAGAATGAGTCCCCTGGGCCTTCATATGGGTCCCTATGATGGTTTAGTCCTAGATTAGACCAATCCGCGTGATAACGTGGTGGAGACACAACTGTGTTATAACCCATTGCTTTGACATGGTGTGTAGACAGAACCTTGGCATGCATTTGTGTGTGAAATGAGTGTGAAGTTATCCCAGATCCATCTCCTCTGAGACGCCACTCTGAAATGGGAAGGAAAGAAATACCTAGAAAGAGAGAGGGAAATAGGAGGGAAGGAGGCGAGCGAATTGCTATGGCTAATTAGGCCCAGTGCATTTGTATGTTAGCAGTAAGCTTCGTTTTCAGATGCGGCTGCCAAGCTCCCATTGATCAAGAGCGGCTCGCCCTGTTTTGTTAGCAGAATTTATAGCTGACATTACACGCATGGACTTTGCTTTGTAATAGCATTTAGGTTATCCCTGACTCATAAAGTGCCTCGAGGCAGCCAAATACAGGCTATGAAACCTAGCCCAACAGCTGGGAGATAACATCAAAATATTTCATCTACATCTTCCCATCCACCCTACCTCCAGGCGCTCCTGTGGGCGTTCTCCTCTCCCAGAGAGACTGCAGGCCCAAAGCCTGCGTTAGACACATCGCCATGGTAGTTGGATGTTTTTAAGAGCTCGTGAGCTAGCAGCAGGATTCTCAAGGGACGTTGACAGAGAAGATGGGTCCTAAATGAAAGCCAGGATCCAAATAGTTCTCTTGACTTCGGGGGATTTCTGAACTGGCTCCAATTTTTGTGGCTAGCCCTCTTTGCATAAAGACCCAAAGCCCAGACCTCCCCAGAATTTGGACAATCCAGATTCAGTTTCAGGTCTGACCATTGTGCTTAAAGCCCATTTTTAACTCTAAAGCGGAGCCAGACCTTGGGGCAGATGCTCCTTCTGCATCAGCTTCTAGAGAGAGTGATGGAGTTAGTCACCAAAGCAGAGGCATTTCCACAGGAGATCACAGCAGCAGCCCATCCAATCCAGTCTCCTGTCTCTGACAGTGGCCAGCACTAGTTGCTTTGCAGCATCTGTTGGTATCTAAAAGGAAAGTAAAGTGGTCTAGTGGGTCATGGACAGGCCTGGGAATCAGGAGACATGGGTTCTGTTCCTTCTTCTGACCTGCTTGGGCAAGTCACTCCCCTTCTCTGTGCCTCAATTTCCCTTTCCAATCTTTAGTCTGTTGTAGAGTGTAAGTTCTTTGGGAGAGAAACTCTCCCCCTATGTCTTGGTATGGTGCTCATCACAATGAGACCTCTAGATGCAATTGTAATACAAAGACATGAGTAATCATGGACAAACCAGGCAATTTCATGCCTGAGAGGAAAGTTTCTTGCTAATCCCCAGCACACAGAGGTTGGTTTGTGCTCTGAAGCTGGAGGGTTTAGGTGGGGTCACAAATATAAGTGAGATGTTGATCTAATCATTCATATAAGCCTCTAATCCTCCAAAGTTTGTGGCCTGTGTGATATCCGGTAGCAATGAGTTCCACAGACCAGTTCTGTTCTGTGTAAAAAATCTCTTCCCTTATAGTCATTCTAAATGCATTGCCTTAGGATTTTGTCAGGCATAGAGATTTCCCAGCAGATCTATTTATATTTGATACCAGAGCCGATATAAAAATACTTTGTAGTGAGTAATTTTTACAATGACTTTAGAATTTTCTCTTGCTGAATTGTCTGCAAGCAGTTTGCAGCGTTCATGAATATATTCAGTACTCGGAGTATGCTTGTGTGTTCATTGTGACTATTTCAGATTCAAAATTGGGGCTGTGTTGGCTAGTTCTCATAGGTCATGTATTTTTTCTGTTCCCTGTTTGGATGAATCAGGCGATTTACTGGTTCAAAAATTGCTCGGCTTGAAATTTCCCTAGTAGCCACTTGAACTTTCCTGCCACCTTGCTCATTTTTCTAACGGAAAGTGAATCCAGACAAAGACAATCCACTTTCTTGTTTGAGTGGCTGCTTGCTATTTGCCCTCTGTGCTTCACCACTGCATGGACAATAAGCCCCTCCAGCAAGCTGGGTTAGTGGATCTCAGAAACATTACACTAGGGTGCTTCCCACTGAAAAGAAACCTTGCCTGAGGGGTTCCTGGTTGGGCTTCTACCATCACAAATAGGTCAAGACACATGCTCCTGTGTGTAAGCACCTAATATGGTTTCTAACAGGTAAAGTCCAGTCCAAAGTGCAAAGACGTCTCCGTGACTTGGGTGGATCGTGTCCTAAATGCGGAGAGACAGACAGGCAGGCTGTGATTCCAGAACAGCTACGACCGTGGCTTTCTCCACACAATAGGGAGTCAGCCTTGCCTGTAGCTCTGCAATCTCAAGATGTTGAAATGGAGGCATGTCACTCAGCCAGTTTTTGACACACTTAAACGGTTCTTGCAATCCCCCAGGGCCTGTGAGGCCTTCCCCGCTGAACTGAAGGGTGGGAGCCTGTCATTACGTGGTGTTTCCAGGAAGGGGGCAATTGCCCTGCTTAATGTATGAATGCTTGGGAAATCTGACATTCCCTTCCCCCAGCTGACGTGTCCTGGGGGCTGTACAGCCAGGGGCCTGTCACTGTGTGTCAATAGAACATTCCATTCCAAGGCTGCGAGTGCGTTTTCAGGGCTGGCTGCACCAGGGCTGTGTGATAGGCGATGATCACTCCTATAAACAGCTCCACAGCAAATTTCCAGGCCAGGCCATCTATAACTGCCAAGTGTGCAGTGATTGCTTGAAAGACTTCATGGCCACAGACATTCCTAGGCAACACAGATATCAGTGCAGCGCACACACAGCACAGGGACCAGAACTCAACAGCAAAAGCCACAGCCAGCAAAAGAAGCAGAGGGGGCTGAGATGCCTACCATCATAGCTGGTCTCTTCCATCCAATAGAGGGCATACACTTGGAGAGGGAGCGATGAATCCTGGTTACAGCTGGAACCTTGGGGATTTTTATTATTTTGTGGCCAACACTTTGAATTTCAACCAAAAAAATGGGTATTTTTCTCCCCAAAGGGTCATCAAAAATGGATCCTGTTTATAGAGCTACGTAACTCAGCACATTCTGAATTTCAAAATTCTGATGGAGAATTTTTGTTGAATTTCATCCACAAAAATGGGTCGAATTTTTAGGGAGCATTTTCACCAAAAAAAATCTGATTTTCTGAAGGGCTCAAGTTAAAAGCCCAGGGCTGAGTCAGGAGGTCTGGGCTCTAACTCCAGCGCTGTCATAAAACTACCTTGGGCAAATCGTCTTGCCACTCTGTGCCTGAGTTTCACCACCTGTGAAACAAGCGTCATAAGGCTTTGAGATCCTCCCATGAAAGGTGCTGGGGGAGTGCAGCATTCTTGTACACACATGACTCACATGAGGAGCGCAGCCTCCGGAGAGGTTAACTGTCAAGAGGACGGTTAGATCCCTGTGAAATTCCTTTTGGCTTTTATACATTTTCGTTTTGTTTTGGAGGAATTTCTTGTTATTTCATTTTGTCCATTTCCTCCTCCCCATGAAGGAGGCCCTGGGGTGTGTGTGTGTCATTTCCTGCTCCTGGGAATTAGAAGCTGGCGGGGGGGGAGGTGTTGCTGAGCAAGTCCACCCCACGCTCACCTCTCAGCAGTGGGTCCTGTTCCCCGGGGGCTGGGCCCAACTCCCTGCTCCAGCTGTTGTGACCTGGTGCCTGGGATCGCAGCACTGCTCAGGTTTGGCCTGGCTGGTGGCAGGAGGACAGACAGGCTGAATTTGAGTGAGTGACGTTGCAATCCCATGCGCCAGCTTGTAGCAGTGCACCTCCTTTGGCGGCAAGGAGGGCAGCATCAAGGCAGAGGGGTCGAACCAGGCTGAGCCACAGAGGTGAATAAAAACACCCCTGTTCTGCCATGCAAGAACTCCCATAAAATGTAGGGCCTTGCTGGAGCAGTGACATTCATGCAGCACTGTCTCCGTGGTGATCATATCCGACTGCTGTGTAAATTTCAAGCAAAACCAGTCTTCCCTGAACTGTCAACGGGAGAGTCCTGTGAGCTGCCAGGACGTGAGCCAGGTGGCACTGGCTCATGCTGCATCTAGCTCTGTGGGTAGGGCAGGATGCTGTGAGTTACAATGGGAATCCATTCCCTCTCCCAGGGGCTTCTTATTCTGTTAGGATTTGGGGAGGTGACACCACCACTGAATCAGGTGTTCATAGAAGGGAGGGAGCCTCATCAGCTTTACCAAGGAAGTCACTCATTAGCTCCATTTTACAGATGGAGAAATCAACACAGAGGAAGGTGAAACAACTGACCCAAGGTCACACTATAGGCCAGCACCAGGACTAGAACCCAGCTCTCCTGTGGCTGGCGCTTGAGCCACTGAGCCACACTGCTTCCCTTCTAGCCCACCTGGGGAAGTATGGCACAAGCTTCTGCTAAGGCATGACATCGCTAGCCTTGTGTTCCTGGTGCGCTTGGTGCATGCACTTCGCTCCCAGCTCACAGTCTCCCCTCCTGTTCTGGGGCCTAGCCTCCTTCCGTATAATACTAAAGCTAATACTAAAAGTAGAGCTGTTTGGGAAATGGGCTTTTACTCCCTAGCAGAAAATTTCAACTTTTCAGCAAAAAATCAGACCCCCAAATCATTCAATTATGAAATGCTGCACTAGGGCTTCATGGGCATTGTCATTTGGGTGCCTCATGCTCCCAGTCTCCTCTGTAGGTCTGTCTCTTTGGTCTGACTACATTTCCCATGATGCACCACAGCCTCCCTTCATGGCTGTTGCATCATGGGAGTCCTTGGCCATGGCACACCATGGGCTACATAGTCTGGATGGGGAACCTGACCCACAGAGGAGAATGAGCACATGCAGAAACTGAATTATAACTTTGATGAGGCACTGCAGTGGGACACCCAAACTGAGATCTTTCTGTTTCCGAGCAGTTGTTTTTTCAATGAAAATTTGATTTTTTTTCCCGCAGAAAACATATTTCCCACAAAAAATTTTGTTTAGTCAAAAACCCGATTTTCTTTTGAAAAACAGCTGTGATAGGAAAGTTTCTGCCAGCCCGAAAGGCAACCTTTTGCTAACACATGAGTAACAACAGGACAGCAAAGAGGAGTGAGGAAGAGGTTTCATGGAAAGGATGGGCAATGCACTGACACTGCTGAGAAATGCAGCCGCGTCTTTGCCTCTGTTCCCAATGGGAAAACAGCAACACTTATAACAGACAATTTATTCCTATGCATCCCTTCCCTTGTTAAGGGTGCTTGAGGCACTGCATAGCAATAGACTCAACAGATCAACACTTGACACACTTGAGATTAAGAGGGGAAAGTATTTTGGGTGGATCCTCAGAAGTGACGACAGATGGATGGAGATGGGTGTTAGCGAGGAGGGAGTTCCAGATGCCACTGGCCACTCCAGCAACGATACGATCCCCCTCCAAGCTAAGGTGAAACCCATGAAAGGTGTGGGGGGGTCAACTGGTGCAGCTCCCGTGAAGTGAACTGAGCCACTGTGGATTGATGCCAGCTGGGGATCCAGCCCATGGTGGGAATAGCTAGAAACAGACACTCCCCAGGGGAAGCAGAAGAGGGTATTGAAGGCAGTCTGAGCTCTGTCAGAACTCCCAAGCCAGCTGGGCTCCATCCCTGAAATTCCAGAGGCAATGGAGGCAGGCTGTGAAAGGGGATGGGGCTGGAGATGCCAGGGCCCTGGAGCATGGGTATCAGAGGCATTATCTGGGGAAGGCTGGTACAGTTCTGCAGGCACCACTCTGGCAGCACAGAAGACCCTGCAAATGGAAACGTTTATCAGAGGCAGGCTAAGGGCATGCTTGGAAGATTGCAATTCAGTTGAAGAGCGTGAGGACAGGTTCACAGAAGGGAAACCATGCCCAGCAGAGAGAATAGTGACATATATTAAGGTAGGGAGCAGGCTGGGGCCACAAGGGATGTCTAGGCAGGAGAAGGGCGTCTCACAGAAGGGGAAAATCTACAGGGTCAGTGAGCAGGCATCTCGTGTCAGGGATCATGAGCACCCTGGTGTCGGGGGGCAACAGGCAGCCTGGTATAAGGGTGTCTGTGGGACTCAGTATTGCTCAGATCCATCCTGTTACAGGAGTCTGCTCTGCAGCTGCCCTGCAGCTTCTAGACGTGGCATCAGGCTCCCTGGGGTGGCCACGCCATGGGTCTTGCTGACAGTGAGTTGTGCTATCTGGGTGCACGGGGAGGGAGAGCGATCGTGTCACTGGTCTAACCCAGGGACGCTCTGGAGGATGAGCCTAGGGGTTGGAGCTGGGATTGCAGACCCAGGGGTCGGGGGGAGGAGTTATTTCAGATGGGGGCCTGTTTCTTTTAAAAGGTGGCTCCTAAGGGCTGCCAGGACACAGGTAGAATTCCACACAGGCTGCAGCAGCCTCCAACCTGGGGGTTATCTGGGGCAGTCCGTGACCTGTAGGGAAACAGATTTGCATTAGCATCCTCCAGCTGAGCAGGATCCTAACCTTACCTCTAGTGCCAGCCTCTTCGTTGCTTCCGAATGAATTGCCCAGGCAGTGGGGGGACAACCCAGGCCAGAGTTGCATGCTCATCCACAATGCAAAAGCAGCACCTATGGCTAAAGGCCAGACTCTGCCCATAGGTTTGGGCACCAGGGGTTCCCACTGCTCCCTGGAAGTCCTGGCACACGCCCGACAGCCAAGCTTTGCTCTCGGTCACACCGGTGTCAATCCATTGGAGTTGCTGGCACACTGGTGACACTGAGGAGGATCTGGGGTCAGGCTCTTTTCAGCCTCGGACCTGGTGTGTGTGTGTTGACTCTTCCCTCGCTGCTGCTCCACCCCAGGCTGGGTGTTCCTGTGAAGAATTGGTTTCACTCCCCCCCCTTACATTCCCCCCGGTTCTGCACCGGCTCTCGTGCGAGGGGACTGGCTGCGTGGCTGTGCAGTTTGCCAGTTCCCCTGTGGCTTTTGCATTCCCTTTGAACGTGGAGTGACCCTATGTGGTGGCTGCGCATCCTGCCCACTGACCGCGCTCGGCTGGCTGCCCAGCTGGTCCGTCTCGGTGGTTAGCTCTCAGGGCTTGTCCTGCTGCTTGCTTGTTTGCTATGGTGTTTTCTTAGGAGATGGGTGGGCTGGAAGGGAGGGGAACATACGGGGAGGGCCCAGGCTGATGGAGTCCGATTCGGGGACCTTCTCCACCATCCCCAATTGCCCGGGTCTGGTGGACAGGGAGTGACTCTGACTATGACAGGTACTTACTGGGCCCCCATCCTACAAATGGTCCCAGGAATTGCTCTCATGGATCAGACGGTGGGTCCAAGCGCTGGCCATAACAGATCAGACCAAGGGTCCATCTAGTCCCATGTTTCTCAGCCCCTGAGGTGGGTCACTAGGGGGTACCTGTTGGACCATGCCCCATGGGCAAGCAGCACAATCCCGTGGGCACTCGGATCCAGGGGAAGGGGAGTTCCCCACCCCCAACCCCGCTGCAGCTCTTCTCACCCCTGGCCCGCGTGCCCCTTACTCAGTGCTGGGGGCAGCGCAGCCTCAACCCCAAGGGGCTGGGGAAGACACTAGAGAACTGTGGGATCTGGATGGATCCCAGCAAAAAGCCTCAGGTGGATTTTGTTTGCTAGGCAGGGAGAGGTTGAGGAGCTGCCTCTTACACTGCTGCAGAGCAGGTCCCTGTAGTGTGGTACCTGGCCCTTCCACGGCAGCCAGTATCTAGTGTCTGCTGCTTGAGAGGAAGGCAAAAATCCCTACAGTGTGGTGGAGGAGCACGGTTCCCCTTCCTGACCCCCATCTGCAGCTGATCACCTGACACCTTGAAGCATGAGACTTGCTTCCCCGTATTCATTTGTGCAAGAAACATTTTGTCAGTGGAGATAAAATTGGGGCAAAATGTAAAGGGGCTGGTTAGTAATATGTATAGACTAAAGGGCGTTGGGGCCGTGCCCAGACATCCCCTTCCCCCAACCCCATTTCTAGTGCCTTTGACGTTAATAACTCTTATCATCCCTGCATTGTTGGAACGTCAGTTCCATGCAGCTCTCACAACATGTGTCAAAACATGTTCCCTCAGTCCTGGGTGAGCCCGTCAGTGCAATAACGAGACTGACATCAATTAATCCCACGGCCCGAGAATTAGCATAGTTGTAATACACGTCACAGAAAAAAGATTTCCCAGATGGAAATAAAAATAGCCTCGTTTATTTCCCCACCCTGCCCCGCAGTAGGCGGTGACTGCAGCAGAATCCCCAGGTTGGTTTTACATTAATCTAACCAGGGATTATTGCCCAGCACCAAAGGGGTAATGGCAGGTGGGCTGACTAAGGCCCTGAGCTGGCCCATCCAGTCAGTATGGACAGACCCCAAGACCCATGTGGATCCAGGTGCAGGGTCAGGGCGTAAAAAGGCAACGTAGCATTCCTGGAGTGGAGTAGCTCCCACTGGCTGCTCTGTTAGGGTGTGTTTATACTGCAGGTACGGGGTGTGAGTGCAGCTGGTGGAGATGTACATGAGCTAACTTTGATCCCTCTAGCTAGCTCGGGTACTGGAGCCGCGGCAGTGCATGCTTCAGCGTGGGCTGTACAAGCGCACCTGAGACTGAGGGTAATTGCTCACGCGGCTCTCCTACGCCGAAGCCCCCGCTGCTCTCTCAGGACCCGAGCTAGCTCAGCTGCGGTTCCCCAAGGTGCAGTCGCACCCCGTGTTTGCACATCAGACGTGTCTTTAGAGAGGGTGAAATCCTGGCTTCACTAGGGTGAGTGCCAAAACTCCCATTGACATCAGTGGGGCCAGGATTTCCAGAGAGCCCCTGCCAGATTTCCAAGTGCTCTCGCACACCACGGCGAGATGCTCCGAGGAGCTCAGCACCTAACATGCCGAGCTGGTCTGGAAACCGGGGCGCTTACTGGGGAGTCTAAACGGGAGCCGAGCCATGCTGGAAGTCTGGCCCTGAATGTGGATGCTGGGCCCATCGGAAAACTCTGGCCTCCGTGACCTGGAACAAGTAAAATGCAGAGGGCAAGTGCTCGACTGACAAACACACCAGCCTACAGGAAATCAGACATCAAGAATTATAACATTCAAAAACCAGTCGGAGAACACTTCAACCTCGCTGGTCACTCGGTTACAGACCTCGAAGTCGCAATTCTTCAACAGCAAACTTCAAAAACAGACTCCAACGAGAAAGTGCAGAATTAATTTGCAAACTGGACACCATTAAATTGGGCTTGAATAAAGACTGGGAGTGGATGGGTCATTACACAGAGTAAAAACTATTTCCCCATGCTAATTTCCCCCTACTGTTACTCATACCTCCTTGTCAACTGTTTGAAATGGGCCATCCTGATTATCACTACAAAAGTTTTTTTTCTCCTGCTGGTAATAGCCCACCTTAATCGACTAGTCTCGTTAAAGTTGCCGTGGCAACACCCATTTTTTCATGTTCTCTGCGTATATATATCTTTCAACTGTATTTTCCACTGCATGCATCCAATGAATGAAGGTTTTAGCCCACGAAAGCTTATGCCCAAATACATTTGTTAGTCTCTAAGGTGCCACAAGGACTCCTCATTCTTTTTGCTGATACAGACTCACACAGCTACCACTCTGAAACCTACAGGAATGGGTTTGCTTGTTGGCTTGAGTGTCATGAGTTTGCTGGCGCTCACCCCAGCTCCTCATTGACAGGTGTCCGCATCTGGGAAAATGCTCTCACAATTGGCATGGGATAGCATCCTTTCTGGAGGGGATCGGCTGTAGCTTGGCCAGCTTGACAAGTGCTTCTGTCAGTTCTGGCCAGCTCAGCCAGGCTGGACATGGGGAGGGATTGTCCTGAGGAACACCAAGCGACGCCACAAGCGATCTGAGCGTGTAGTGCTTGCGTCTTTGAGTCACTCTTGGACCGAAGGGCCCTGTATGGTGCCGATGGGCACTGTGCTGTTTGAAATGCTGTCGTAGTGGCTGAGACATGAAACTAACTGAGGTCTTCAAAGCTGTGGTCATGAAGATTCAATTCACAAAGCAGGCTCTTAATCCTGGTTTCTGGCCAAAACCCAACCTGAGTAATTCAATTCCTCCCTGAATTCCCTCAGCGGTTTCACCTTCCTGTCCTAAAGTGTCGCTCTCAGCTGTTGAACGGCTGCCATTCCACCTCAGAGGTGGCTGCATTTCAGTGTTGTTTGTAAAGCGTGGGGGGATGAAAGGCGTTCTGTGAATGGAAACTCGGCCTGTTGGATGACTGGGGAGAGGAGCGGGAGGACATTTTGCAGTCTAGCTGGAAATGCAAAGGGCTCTCTGGCAGCTCTCCTGACGGACAGGCAGACCGAGTGTATTATCAGAGCCACAGAGTCCAGCTGAGGCCGCGGAAAATTGTGTTTGTAACGCATTTCTCTACACAAAGCTCTCGGTCACTAGGAGAGCCTGACAAAAAGCTCCTTGTTTGCTTCATCCCACTGGGTGCAAGTCCAACAGTTAAAAAGCAAATGCGAGTTGTTTGTCTCTTCGTATGAATATAAAGCTTCCCCGAGCATGTCTGTATTCTGCCCGGGAGCACGTGCTTGGCTCTGCTAACAATTCAGTTCTTGCTTTGGAGCTGCGCACCCTGCAAAACCAAGGGAATATATGCAAAGCGACGCCCGGGCTGCGCCTCCGATGTGCCTCTAGTATGTAAGCTGACACGGTGCATGGGGCTGGGAAAGGAGTGGCTGGAGATTACTAAGGGCATATGGACCCTCTAGGTCTGTCTACACTGCAGCTGGGAGTGGGCCTCCCAGCCCAAGTAAACAGACTCGCTCTAGCTCCACTCAAGCTAGCATGCTAAAAGGTGCAGGGAGGCTGCTGCAGCCTGGGTGGGGGCTCAGGCTAGCTGCTGGAGCTCAAGCCTGCCTGAGCCCCGGGGTCGGAGACCAGGTGGGGTAGCCTCCACCATAGCACAAGCCCCAGTGGAGCATCTGTCTCCCTGGGCTGGGAGGCCCACTCGCAGCTGCTGTGTAGAGGTACCTTCTAGGTCCCTAGGATAGATGGAGGATGACAGTGGATCCCAGGGGATGGTTGTAGGGAGGCTTGTGTGGAATGAGTTTGGCGGGTCTCAGTCCGTTTATCTATACCCCACCGTTCCCGGGGACAGTAACGGTTGATTCCCCAGCTGGGAGGAGGCCATGGAGTGACAGGGCCATGGAGACTGGCCTCCCCTCTGCCGCAGAGATGGCTCTGGCTCTGGCTGAGGGCAGCCGCATGTTAGTAGTGGGGAGGGGGGAAGGCGCCCCTGCTGCAGTCCCGCTGGGCCAGTTCTGTAGATACATGATCTGGGGCTGTGAGAAAAGCAGGAGGAGTTGAGCTTTCTGGGCTAACAAGGCTGGGACAGGGGGAGTAGCAGTATCCTCTCCCCGCTGCCCCACAGAACTGGCAGTGCACCCCCTCTCCCCCCCTTCCCCCCGCCCCCGACCCTCAGGCAGAGCAGAGGTAGCCAGGAGTCACAGGACTTTGGGAGAGAGTATCAGCCCCACTGAACTGGCTGCATGTGGGAGAGGGGAAAGGAGACAAACGTCTGAGTGAGGGGAGCACCCTCGAAAATTTGGACTAGTCAGTCCCATCCCCTGACTCACTCATCTGCTCTAGGGGCCCTGCATGTGGAAATGCCCTGGATCCAAACTGTGCAGCCCAAGAGCCTCCCAAAACTCTCTCCGCATCGGTGAACCACCTGGAAGGGAAGTAGCATTGTCCCCATTTTACAGTTGGGGAAACCGAGGCACCGAGCGGCTTGGCCAGGATCCCACAGCAAGTCAGTGGCAGAGCTGGGAATAGATTCCAGCTCTCCTGATGCCCAGTTCTCTGCTCTAGCTGCTAGCACTTGCTGCCTCTTCCAAAGCAAACACAGGGCAGTCCCCTGCCGAGCTGGCATGGGGACAACGCATGAAAGGCAGCGTTGATGCTGAAAGATTCCCGTAGGAGAAATTGCTTGGGTGCAGCCTCCCCTCCGGGCCCGTCTACAAAGCTGGCGTTGTTAGCCCAGCTCTGTTTCCTTCCCACACACCATGCCATCGGAACAGCAGTGCGAGGAGACTCTGCTAACGTCTGGCTCTAAAACTCTAGCTTTGTGGTGGGCAATAACCTGTTAAAAGTGATTCCTTAAGCTCGGGTTGCTAATGAAGTGTGGAGGCCAGAACACAGAGCAAACCGCAAAAGAAAACCAGTTCTGTTTGCAAATGGAGCTGGCTGAATCCTGGGAAAACCCCGGATATATGTCTATCCCTGCAAGTAAAGGCACTGAGTTCAAATCTCAGGGATTTCTTGGGTCACTTTATTCACGACTTGTGAGTATTCGGGGGGCTGCCTAGCATCACTGCAAATGGTTGTGAATCCCCACAGTGTTGAGTTTTAGCACAGATAAATATTCCTAGGTGAACTCAGACTGGAGCAGAGAGCTTCTTACGTGCTAAGAGCCAGCTTTGCAGAGTTGTGTAGGGCTTCCGGGTGCAGATAGACGTCTAGTGGGATTGACTGAAGAGCCTCTGGCGGTTAGGTGCCCAACTCCCATTGATACTAAGGATCTATCTACACTGGGAGCCAGGGGTATGATTCCCAGCTCCAGAAAACAAGCTCTCATTAAGCTAGGATACTAAAAATAGCCGTGCGGCCTGGGGAGCGGTGGGAGGGGCTAGCCACCTCAAGAACAAGCCTGCCTGGACTCCGGGTATGTACTCCGGCAGCTAGCCTGAGCGCTGCCCATGCTACCGTGGCTCCGCTCTTGTTTTATAGCATATTAGCTCAATGAAAGCTAGCGTGAGCACGTCTGCTCCAGCTGGGAATCACGCCCCCAGCTCCAAGAGCAGACATCCTAAGGGTGTGCCTCTCCTGCAGTCAGAGGTGTGACGGCGGCTTGGGGAGGTATCTCCACGCTAGCTTTGACCTAGCGAGCAGAGCTAAAAATAGCAATGGCCGGGCAAGCAATCGGAGTGCGTACCCCAGGTCCCAGGCAGACTTGTCCAGGGTTTGTTACTGCTGTTGTTACCCACGCGAGCTTGATTAAAGCTGACCCAAGCTGCAGTCACACCTCCAGTGGCAATGTGCCAATGGGAGTTAGGCACCTAACTCACATAGGCATTTTTGTAAAACCCTTTTGGTGGCACCTAAATACCTTTGTCAAGCAGGGCACGCCCCAGGTTCTGATCTTCTTTTTAAATGTTTCAACCATCCAATCAGTGAATGATCGTGTGAGGGGACAAACCATCGCGAAGCACGGGTCGTGGCCAGTGAGCAGCCAAGTGAACAGAACGTGGACACCCGTTAGGCTGAAATTTGTTCATATCAGCTATTTAGAGAATGCGTCGGAATAATGAGGGCATTGAGAGGGCGGCAGCACAGATGAGTGACTCACCCGAAAGGGGCTCAGTTCTTAACAAATAGTCTTTGTAGCAAAGTCCACTCAGCTCTAGACGGAACGGGGCCTATCATTTAAACCCCACTTACGATGTGTGCGAGCTCTGGCTCCACGAACAACCTTAAATCTGTGTCCCTGCCGGACTCCTGTCAAGGGGAGCATTCTCCATCTTACAAGGGAGCTTTTCGCATCACAGACCACAAAGGAGAGCACGGTCCTGTCATGCTGAGTTCCGGGGCCTTGTGTCCCTTGTGTCTAGAGAAGCCATCGGTTTGCTCACAAGCTGAGCACCTTTGGTACAGGATCAGACAGACACCGTGTCTATGGCCTGACACCGCGTCATTTTCACCGTCACATTGTAGAGTAGAATCACCTACTAAACCTGATGTGGGAATTATGGGACATTAGTTTCTGGGAAGGAGTAAAGGTGAGAACCATACGGAGAGGATGGATGGGGCAGGAACCCCAGTAGGGTTCCTTATCTATCGATCTATCTTCCTTGATCTTAGTATACTGATCTGTCTGTCTCTTTATCTGGCAGCGTTTCCTGCCTGAAGTGGCTTCTGATCAGAGAAATAAGGAGGCATCGATCTATGACCTTGTTTGAATTTATCAGGTAGTGTAAGGGAATCCATAATGCATCCGCACAGGCAACCTTCAATGCTGGCATTTGCTAACTTCTTAGTGCTTGGCTTTGCAAACCTTAATGCACACACACACCATCATTTGGGGGGATGAAATATATATAAAGCCTGGATGGCATGGAGTGGAGTGGGATCATGTCTGTTAGCTATTCTTTGTAGTGGGGCAGTCCCTAGCAGCCCACTTCGGGATCTGGGCAGCCTGGCGTTCGGTACTATACACACCTTGAGTCAGACAGACGCAATCCCTATTGCACAGAGCCTACAGTCTAATCTGAGACACAATGCAAGGAAAGTACTGAGTGTGCTAAATGCATGGAGGGAACAGGGCAGAGGAGATGAAGGAAGCAGAGATCAGTGGTTTCCTAGGGAGCTGTTGCACAGCACTACGGTCCCTGGGTGGCTCCAAATCAGCCTCAAATAAAATCAGTGCTCCGCAAGCGTGCAGGGCTGGGGTGACCCGGGGTCCACTACCCTAGGGGAGCATCCCAGCAGAAACGCTAGGCTGTGGTCCGGCAGCCATAGGCTGAACTCTCCAAACAGATCAGTCACACATTACAGCTGTGACAGCACCCAGTGTCAGAGCTGCCTGGGCCTCCGTTAGGCGGGAGAGAGCCAGCGGCTCCTCCCACTCGCCCCAGCATGCTTGCAAGGCACTTGCCAACGCCAGGTCGCTCGCTCGATAGTGAGAGGGCCACCCAAACACGTATTACATTCCCCCCGTAAGCCAGCAGTGGCACAGGTGAGCGCGGAGATGCTCCCTGCCTCCCACTGCCCAGCAGCTGGGGCGAGTCGCTGGGGAGAGGCTTGCCTTTCTGACAAATAGCATTAGCCGCCTGGCAGCAAGGACGGAGCGGAAGGCATGAAACTGGAACTTCGCTGGTCCTGGCTTGTGGCTGACTGGGGCCAGGTGGGATTTTTCTTAGGACATGTTTGGAAATGAGGCCCTGGGGAGCCTTCACTCCAAAGGCGAGGGGCAGGCACGGAGCAGGAGGGCGCTCCCCTCGGCTTGTCCCCTTCCCCTTTCTGAGCACACACACTCAGTGTCTCTTCCTTGACTTGATTGTCCTGGGTGGGGGCGGCAAAGCTGCCTCTGGGTCCAGCCCATCTGGGAACATGACAAGCCCCTACCCCAGCAAGGGAGTTGGAGGGTCTTTGTCACCCACTGTGACCCTGAGATAGGAGGAGCTCCCCGTCCATCTGGAGTGGCTGGCACAGACACATTTTGAACTCTGAATGGCCCTGCAAGGGCACCATCGGGGAGAGAGAGAGCACACCATCACAAGAAGGCGGGCTCAGCCCAGGTTACACTGGCGCAGCTGGGGAGAGCTTGGGTGTGTCCTGCTCTTGGGCTGCAGCTCAGGAGGGTCCTGCTGTGCTGTGGTGCAGGATGTGCCTGCAGCAGGTCCAGCCGCTGCACGAGTGTCCAGGGCAATGCCCCAGCCGGGCCACGGGACTGCACTGGCTCTGTAGCGAGATTAGCCAGGGCTCCCTTTGCTTTACAGAGCTCACTGCACACACAGTCACACCACACATACACCCATCCCCTGCAGCACACACCCCCTACCCTCCCGCACACCCACCCGCCTCACACCCGCAGTCCACACACCCAGCTGCACTCACATGCACTCAAAAGGGTGAAAGCGACAGACACACGGATAAAAGTTCAGCCTCTCGGCTCACTGTCTGCAAATGCACTGCAGACCCATGGCTCCCTCCCGCCACTGCTGATTGGCTCTCTGTCATCGCCCGGTAACAGCTGGCTGGGACTCGGCTCTGCATGCTGGCAGCACTAAGCTTTCCCTTTCCATCTTTGCCTCGCCCGCTCCTTACCACTCCGTCCTGGAGAGTCACCGGCTGTTCAGCATGAGGGGCTGTTTGATAAATGGGAGGGGGGGTGTAGCTCCCTTTTATGGACACCCAGACAGCCAGTAGCTATAAAATCCCTCTTAGTAGCTGTTCTGTTCTTGCTTTACCTGTTACGGGTTAAAAAGTTTCACTGCGATGCATAGGTAAAAGGAAGTGACTGGACACCTGGCAAAAGAGCCAATGGGAAGGCTAGAACTTCTTAAAATTGAAACAAAGATTCCCCTTTTGTCTGTCTGTTCTCCCGGGGAGAGGCAGACAGGGCAGCAGTTATGCTGTAAGAAGCTTGGGCCAGGTATGAAAAAATCACCAGATCATACCTAGAAACGACTCATTTAAAACCCCAGATATGTAAGTGGATCAGGAAATGTCTAGGAAGATGCGCTTAGGTTTATCCCTTTTATTTCTTTATGGCTTGTGGATTCCTCTGTGCTAACCCCGGGTGCTTTTGTTTTGCTTGTAACCCTTAGGCTGGACCGCAGGAGAGCTATTCTTGGTGCTTAATGCTTGTAGTTGCTCTTTTAAAATCTAGCAATAACCTGCGTTCTCAGATGCATTTTCTTCCTTTTTTTTATTAATAAAATGTACCTTTTTTAATAGAATTGGATTTTTGTGTCTTAAGAGGTTTGTGCACATATTTAATTAGTTGGTGGCAACCACTGATTTCTTTCTTTCTTTTTTTTTTTCTTTCTCAGCTCTTCCCCGGAGTAGGGGAGAAAGGGCTTGAGGGTACCCCACAGGAAGGAATTCCCAAGTGCGCCTTCCTGGGCTCTCAAAGGGGTTCTGCACTTGGGTGGGAGCAGCATCTACCCATCCAAGGTCAGAGAGAAGCTGTAACCTTGGGAGTTTAATACCAGCCTGGAGTGGCCAGTATTAATTTTTAGAGTAGCAGCCGTGTTAGTCTGTATCCGCAAAAAGAACAGGAGTACTTGTGGCACCTTAGAGACTAACAAATTTATTTCAGCATGAGCTTTCGTGAGCTACATGCTGAAATAAATTTGTTAGTCTCTAAGGTGCAACAAGTACTCTTGTTCTTTTTATTAATTTTTAGAATCCTTGCAGGCCCCCCACCTTCTGCACTCAACATGCCAGAGTGGGGAATCAGCCTTGACAGGCTGTTTCCCAGCATGCCCACAGCAGAGCCAGCACTGCCCCGAGAGCTTTGCTGGATCCGCCGGGGCACCAGAGACCTGTCCTGGGACCAGACCCCAAAGACAGGTCTGAACTCTCAAGAGCTACCCTGGGATTATGAGACAGCTTCATGGGGCCTGAGCGGCTGCCCAGCCATCTCCCTGTCAGACCCTTAGAGTATTTTCAGTGCGCCTGGGCAAGCAGCCCATCAGTGAGGAAGGATGGCCCAGTGATTAGAACACTAGACCTGGGTTCAAGTCCCTGCTCCACCGCAGACTTTCTGTGTGGCCCTGGGCAAGTCACTTAGCCTCTCTGTGCCTCAGTTTCCCATCTGTACAATGGGGATAGCAGCACTGCTCTGTCTCACAGAGGAGTTGTGAAGAGAAATATATTACAGGCTGAGAAGTGCCTAGATGCTGTGATGATGGAGGCACCGTAAATAGTGACCGGTACAGAGAGGCTGTGGGCATGGTCAGTGGTCCTCCACATTGCCTTGAAAGGTCACTTCTGGGGCTAAGAGGGCATTTACTCTCCCTTGGCAACTAATCCTTGGCCTGTCTGTTGAGACGGCCAGCTGCCTGGGCACTGGATCTCACCCTTTGGCTGGCTTGTGAGCACTTCAGAGCAGGGATTTTTCCCCCTACATCTGTACAGCGCCCAGCGCAACGGACCCCTCGTGCCTCCAAGCCTTACTGCCATGTAAATGATGATGATAGTACCAAAGCGGGGCAGGTAGTGCCAGTTGCAGTGATCTTTTCTGTGATGTTCCCACCCGCTCACGGGGAGCCAAGCTGAGGATCACCTCCTCTGCCATTGGGGCCAACTCACAGCTGACTTCACTCCCACTTCAGCCAGCAGCCAAGAGGGAAAGGACTTTGCCTCCACCCTGCCTCTGCTCACAGAGATTCAGCTTGGGCACTTGTCCCTTGAAATACAGACAGAAGCCAGATCAAGGGGTAAGTTCAGCACCCAGAGCACAAGATGCTGGATTGGACTCTCCTCCTCCCTGCCAGAAAGCTCCCGGAAGCAGGGGGCAGGCTGATCGGCCATGTGTACACGACACATCTGGAGGGAGCTGAAGCGATTAACTGAAGGGCCGGTTTGTGCTGCAGGAACCTTCAGCCCCCTGCTTTGATCCTTCGAATCAGCCCATTGCCTGTGTTATAGAAAGTCCCATGGAGCTCTGCTTTCTGCAGTAGCTCTGAATGCACGCAGCCGGCAACGCCACAGCAGCAGAAAGCTCAGGCTGGCTTTATCTTCCCCTGCTCTGCTGAACCAGAAGCAGGTGAAATTGCTATGGCAACTAGCGGATGGCAGCGAGTCTTGTTTCCTTGGAAACGAGACCAAAACCCAAAAATATAAAAGAAAGGCCATCTGGAATTTTGATTTTCCACGGCGTCCAACCTCTGTATGTCTTTGTGTGACCAGGGAACGGACAACCTGTGGTTCTAGAACACAGTCCCAGACATGCTAGAGGCTTTCTAGAACCCTGAGGGTGTAGTTACCCTTGAATTCTGGCTTTTCTTTTTTTCTTTCTTCTTCCTTTTGGTTTTCAGTCTCTGCCTGTAGATTTCCACTCTGAACCTGCAGGAGTGATGTGGGGCAGCTGGAGACGTAAGCGCATATGTACCTATTTGTGTCACTTTTTGTTGGTAGAACAAAGGGGTTCCTTTGAGCGATACTTCAACCAGGGACGGGTGCACCTGTATCTGTACTTTGGGGACGGTTGCTTCTCTATAAATATCTAAGGGTATGTCTACACTACCTGCTAGATCAGTGGGCAGCAATCAATCCAGCGGGGGTCGATTTGCCGTGTCTAGTCTAGACACGATAAATCGACCCCCGAGCACTCTCACGTCAACTCCGGTACTCCACCGCCGCGAGAGGTGCAGGCGGAGTCGACAGGGGAGCGGCAGCAGTCAACTCACCGCGGTGAAGACACCATGGTAAATCGATCTAAGTTATTCACGTAGCTGAAGTTGCGTACCTTAGATTGATCCCCCCAATGCAGACTAAGATAAGTAGATTAGCGTGACTACACTTTTCTCTTTTATATAAAGCAGTCTCCTTTAAGGGAGAGGATCAGTGGAAAGAGTCCTGAGGCATAGAGTGATGACATATCTAAGGTCACCCAGTAGAGCAGTGACAAAGCTGGGAACAGAACCCAGGTGTCCTGACTCCCAGGTCACTGCTTTAGCCACTAGACAACATTGCCTCCTTTATGGATGAGAATACATTGATTAGATCATTGTGTCCTATGATAATTAATAGGATTGTGCATTTATATACATTATCATGTTCCATTCTCTATGGGTTCTTGTATCACCTTCATCACCATAATGCCTGGCCACCTTCCATTATTGCATTAAGCGACATTACTGATGTCTGTCCCATGTGGTTCATTCTTTCATCATCTCCCCAGAGTGAGAACTGTGGGTGCAGTGGCGTGCTTTGCTAGGGGGGTTAATAAATATGTCCATGCTGCTCTGTGCTGATGCTAGAGGAGGTCAGTCAGAGATATGCACCTTGCACTGGGAGAGGAAGGCAAGATAGGGAGATTTGTGATGGTTCTTCGATCCTGGAGAAGTTTGTTTCACCATCTCAGACCAGCCCTTTCACAGACGAGCTTTACCCTTGTGCTATAGCAACATTCTTCCAAGTTGAGCTGGTTGGAAATGTTCTGACAAAACAAAGTTTCGAAAGTGTGATGGGGTCTGACAAACTTTCGCTGTATCACAGGCAGGGCTTCCGCAGAAAACTGGCTTCCTGGCCCATTCACCTGCTGGGGAGCCCAGCCTGCCAGGCTCCCAGGTACCCCTGCTGCACTATTAGCAGTGGTGAAAATGGCAAGAACCCGACCCTGTGGGTGTGAAGTTGGGTGGCTGACCCGAGTCAGCACCATGCCCACAGTTCATACCACTGTTCTTAGCGAGCTAGCATGAGTCTGTCGACCCGCCCTGGGTGGAACATGCCAGCAGCAATGCAGACATACCCTTTCAGTCAGTAGTTGGTGGGGTCCATATTTTGTTTCAGACACACCATGTGTCGATGGTTCCAAAATGAAAATGGTTTTGAGATTTCGGTTTGTGAGAAATTTTGAAAAACGTGAGTTTCGTTCCAGTTTGGGGATGAACCCAAGTTTTGAAATATTGAAATTTCTCGTAAACCAGAAATCCTGAGTTTTGGGCAGCTCCGCATCCAGAGCTCTCCAACATTAATGACTTCCCAACAGCTCAGGGACGTACAACCCAATGATACAAAAGGGTAAACTGAGGCACAGATTGGGACCAAGACTGGCCTAAAGCCACCATGGGAGGTTCAGGCCAGCGTGTTTAAAAGTGGCTGGTGATTTTTGGGTGCCCAACTGGAGTGTCCTTGAGCTGAGAACAGCACATGCAGGACAGCTTTGTTCCTGACCAAGGGTGGGAGAATCCCAAAGGACTGTCAAAAACAGGACAGAAGGTTACGGTTCCTTCAAGCATCTCTGTACGGCTCAGAGGGGGATCATGTGTGTGTGTGTGTGTGTGTGTGTGTGTGTGTGTGTGTGTGTGTGTGTGTGTGTGTGTGTGTGTAGCCCAGTTAACTAGATTTATAGACACTCTAGCCTGAGAAAGTTCAAATCCCTTTTAAAAGCTTGGCTCACTTGTTTTACGCCAGAGCGGGTTTAAGGTTCAGGTCTCTTGACTTTTCCCTATTATTAAAAGAGATTCACATGACTTAGTAGAAGTAGCTGCCCAGGAAGTGCTGATTTGGCTAAAGTGCTGTCACTGCCCGGTAGCTACTGCAGAATTGCTCCTTCCCCAGCCTTCCCTTCTCTTCCGATGAGTTAAAGCCTCTCTAGGTGCAACAGACCCTGGAGCTCTGAATAGATTCTTCAGGGTTGACCAATCACTCCCAGCTAGACTGCTCCCCGGCTGGCTGGCGCATGGTGCTGGCATTGGTATTCCCAAGGAAAAGGCTGCAGGAAGATGGGTCGGGGTTCTGTTCTCAGCAGCTGCCGGTTTTGTGGGTTCTCATGGAGACTTGTGTTTGCAGCTAAAGGATCCACCCCAGCAGCCAATGCCGGCCCAGAGCCAGGGTCTGGCACTGCCAAATCAAGGATGAACAAAGCAAAGACAAAATATGGGACCTACCACTTCATCACTGTCTTTCTGGTGGGAGAGGGGAATGGAACTGAAGTTGATTATTTCCCTTGAGTCCTGGCTTTTTGCCTTTGCTTCGCAAGGGGTGCAGTTAACTTGGAGCTCTCTCCTTGCTAGTTTTAGGGGCTGTCTCCTTCTCGCTATAATCTCATTTATCTGACTGCCTTTGAACTGAACTGCCTGGCCATTCTTCACCACCTGCCGCCCTGCCAAGGCACAAACGCTGGACACAATGGATCCATCCCATCCTCCTTATCCAAGCCAGGCTCCCCTCGAAGTCCAGGGGAGCTTGGGCATACGGGATTGGACCTAGTAGGGTGACAAAGACCCAAATGCAAAACAGCAGCAAAGTAAGAGATCTTTTAGAAAAACCTCCCATCTTCATTTAAAAATTGCCAGTGATGGAGAATCCACCATGACCCTTGGTGAATTGGTGCAGAGGATAATTGCCCTTATTTCCAGTCTGAACTTATCTGGCCTCAACTCCCAGCCATTGGATCATGCCTTTGTCTGCTAGACTGAAGAGGCCAGTGTGATTTTTTTGTTCCCCTGGCAGGCAGGTCAGAATGGTGTGGGATAGAGCACTGATGTCAGTAACGCTATGGCGATGTGCCCCAGCTGAGGATTTGTCTGTAACACAAGTGTCTTGGCTTCCTAACTGACAGTGATAACAGGGAGCGAGTGCCTAGTTTGCATGGGACGGAGGTAAATTAGGGGCTAAAAAGCGGGGTAGCTAAGAGATCTGCTCTCAGTTAACCACATACACCCGCAGATGTGAACTCCTGTTTACCTGACGGTGTCAGATGTCGTCAGTTCCTTTTGGTAAGTGGGGTTCTGACTCCAGACTCCCAGCCCTTGCGGCACCTTGAAACATCGTCTGTCTGTCTGTCTATCAATCGTCGGCCCGTGTCTGTTGGTTGATCTGCTCTATGGTGTTTCTAAGGTGTCTGTCTGTCGTTATGGTATGTGCCAGCATTAACCTAAGGCAGATCATGGAGCACTCGCCTACAGTCGGAAATTTACCGAAATAGCTAGTTTAGAATCATTTTCTCAGGCTGGGCCCTGTGTGGACGCTTTTATTCTGTAGTAGCTGTGTCGATCCATTTCCAGGTCCTCAGTGCCGTTGGTGAGACGTGAGCAGCCAGGCAGCAAAGAGTTAACGTGGTGAGCGTCAGTAATACCCTTTCATGTCCCCCTGGGGGCTAACAGCCCCACCCCTCCCCATCTGTGCCCGTCTGGTCTGGGGAAGCCAGACCCACTGGCAGGGGGCTGCTGGGGAAAGACAAAGGTCAGTAACATGCAGCGAGGAGCGAACAAACTGCAGCAGATTGGGGGGCGCACAAAAGCTGCAAACAGATTGGTGGAGCCTGAGGCAATTAAACCAAAGCGAGGGCGGGAGTGGGAATGAATCTGCCACCTCCTGAACAGGCAGAAGGCCAGGGAGATGGAGGGGAAGTGTCTGCAGTGCTCTGTAAAACGCCCTCCTGGGGCAATGGGTTCTGTGAGCAAGCGCGTGCCTGGGGTGGCAAGCCATGGGGAGCGGCCTGCCAGTCGCTGTGAGGGCGGCAGGGAAGCGGCTTTCGGCAGCATGCCTGCGGGAGGTCCGCTGGTCCTGCGGCTTCGGCGGCAATTCGGCAGCAGGGATGCCAATGACGCGGCACTGGCGGACCTCCCGCAGGCGCGCAGCCAAATCCGCCTGACCAGCGGACCGCCCACAGGCGCGCCACTGAATCCGCGTGACCAGCAGACCGCCCGCAGGCGCGCAGCCAAATCCGCCTGACCAGCGGACCGCCCACAGGCACGCAGCCAAATCCGCCTGACCAGCGGACCGCCCACAGGCACGCCACTGAATCCGCGTGACCAGCGGACCACCCGCAGGCGCGCCGCCGAATCCGCGTGACCAGCGGACCACCCGCAGGCACGCCACTGAATCCGCGTGACCAGCGGACCACCCACAGGCGCGCCACTGAATCCGCGTTACCAGCGGACCGCCCGCAGGCGCGCCACTGAATCCGCGTGACCAGCAGACCTCCCGCAGGCGCGCCGCCGAATCCACGTGACCAGCGGACCAGCCGCAGGCGCGCCACCAAATCCGCATGACCAGCAGACTGGCCGCAGGCGCGCCACCAAAAGCTGCCTGCCTGCCTTGCTTGGGGTGGCAAAAAACATAGAGCCGCCCCTGCTCCTGCCAGGGGCTCTGGTGAAGCCCTCCATGCTGGGACACTGCCAGGGTCCAGGGTGCCTCTCCCCGTGCACACCTGGTACCCAGCAATCAATACAGAGCATGCATGGGTACCTGGAGCCATGCCCTGCCATCCCTCATGTGCTCCTTATGCACAGACTCTGCCTGCGAGGTGCTCCCTGTTCCACAGATAGGAAGGCCAAGGCACAGCCGTGTGCTGCTGCAGCTCGCTCCTTCAGCGGAGGAGGGTGACTCCGTATTGACCAGCTCTGTGCTCGCGGCCTGGCCCCACTCCGCGGCCTCATCTATTCTAGAAAGTGTTGGGAAAAAACCACATGGCCCCAACCAACGTAACGGTGCTGGCATACGCCCTAGGGTAGACACAGTAGCACTTCTGCACGTATAGCTTATTCCCAGCCCGCAAGTGAACCCAGCTATCCCATCAAAGTGCAGTTTTGCCAGAATAGCTGCGCCTGCAGTCGGCAGGGGTCACAGCTCTCCAGCCCCCTACACCAGCAAAAGCTCGGCATGGAGACTTGGCCTGAGATCATAGAATCATAGAATCTCAGGGTTGGAAGGGACCTCAGGAGGTCATCTAGTCCAACCCCCTGCTCAAAGCAGGATCAAACCCAACTAAATCATCCCAGCCAGGGCTTTGTCAAGCCTGACCTTAAAAACCTCTAAGGAAGGAGATTCCACCACCTCCCCAGGTAACCCATTCCAGTGCTTCACCACCCTACTAGTGAAAAAGGTTTTCCTAATGTCCAACCTAAACCTCCCCCTCTGCAACATTAATCCTTGTTCTGTCATCTTCTACCACTGAGAACAGTCTAGATCCATCCTCTTTGGAACCCCCTTTCAGGTAGTTGAAAGCAGCTATCAAATCCCCCCTCATTCTTCTCTTCTGCAGACTAAACAATCCCAGTTCCCTCAGCCTCTCCTCATAAGTCATGTGCTCCAGCCCCCTAATCATTTTTGTTGCCCTCCGCTGGACTCTCTCCAATTTATCCACATCCTTCTTGTAGTGTGGGGCCCAAAACTGGACACAGTACTCCAGGTGAGGCCTCACCAGTGCTGAAAAGAGGGGAATGATCACATCCCTCGATCTGCTGGAAATGCCCCTACTTATACAACCCAAAATGCCATTAGCCTTCTTGGCAACAAGGGCACACTGTTGACTCATATTCAGCTTTTCGTCCACCATAATCCCTAGGTCCCTTTCTGCAGAACTGCTGCCCAGCCATTCGGTCCCTAGTCTGTAGCAGTGCATGGGATTCTTCCGTCCTAAGTGCAGGACTCTGCACTTGTCCTTGTTGAACCTCATCAGGTTTCTTTTGGCCCAATCCTCTAATTTGTCTAGGTCCCTCTGTATCCTATCCCTACCCTCCAGCGTATCAACCACTCCTCCCAGTTTAGTGTCATCTGCAAACTTGCTAAGGGTGCAGTCCACACCATCCTCCAGATCGTTAATGAAGATATTGAACAAAACTGGCCCCAGCACCGACCCTTGGGATCGGGAGATGTGGCTTTGGTGACCAAGGGCTAAGCGCATTTCAGCCCGAGGGGGCCAGCACGGCCTGAAAAGCGCCAGAGAAGGAGTGTGTCTGGGGCCCGCAGCAGAGGTGCTGAATCAGCAGGTTCCTGCAGCAGCCTGTTTGGGCTCCTGCAGTGCTGCCAAAAGAAACCCAGTCTGATGTCTCTGGAGCAAACCTCCTGCCCCCACCCCAGACCCCCTTTGCCAGTGGGGAAGGGAACTGGCTCAAGCAACGTGTTCTGCTATCCGTGCAGTGTGGTGAGGCACGGCTCAGGCATATCAGAGCTCAGGGGCGGCTCACTCGGGGGTGATCCAAACCATGTGAACAGGGACATCTCCCAGGATGGGCCCCTAGTGGTTCCAGGAGCCCAGCAGTGCAACAGGCCACGTCAACGTGCGGATGCAACCTCAGCGTGGGACACACCCCACACGTACGTCCCGGCATCTGTTACAAGCACATAGAGCTGCAGGCCATGGCTCTGGCCTGCGCTTGGCTGCAATGGGTGCGGCGCCTGAGAGAGACCTGAGGATTCAGCACAGTCGTTTTAAGCAAACACGCAGCAGCCATTGAAAGTGACTTTCGCTAGCCCGATCAGCCATCGCTGGTGCGTGCTCGGTAGCTGTCAGAGGGGAATTAATTAACCCACAGGGACGGCATTTGCAAGTCGCTACTGTAGATTGCCACGGACTCGCAGGGGCGAAAGAAAATGCAGGCCTGTTATTTACCAGGCTGCACGTGGCAACAGACTATATTGGTAAGGGATGCAAGGAGAGTGTGGGTCACGATGCAAACTGCAGACACACACACACACACACACACACTAAACTTAATCAATTTAAAAGTTTTATTGGGGATAATTACAAGGGGTAAGGGAGCAGTGTATGATTAGCTAATAGAGTTAATGAAACTTAAAACACACAATGACTAAAATATCTACTAACAATATTTATAAACAAAGATGCAGCATTTAGTAATAACTGATACTTACAAATACAAACCAACACATAACGACCGGCAAACGTAGAAGCTCTGTTTGAAACACGTGAGCTGAGAGAGAGGCTTCGAGGTGATCAGGCTCGGTTACGGGTATACACAGGATACACGGGTATACACAGGATTCGTTTTTCTTTCTCCTCTCCCTGCCTGCACATGGCAGGCAGGCCATAAAGTACCCACTATGACATCATAGAAGTGTCATAGGGGACGGAGCCCAAAACCTGTTTGTGTTCGTTTCTGATTGGCACAAGCGAAGTTAACACCATGTAGGGGAGCAGGTGCCTTAAAGTCTGGCTTCGCCCCCAAAAGGTGAGGAAATGCATATTGGTTTAGAATGCGTACAACACTGAATGACAAAAGAAGAGGCCAGGGCAATACCGGTATGGGCAAGTTTTACAGGATGCAGACAGGAACTCATCTCAACCAGCTACCATCCCCAAGCCAGGCGTGCAGGAGTGCGGTTCGGTGGTGGGTTTATTTCCCTCCCCTGCAGCGAGATGAAGCGGTTTCATTCTGTTTGGAGAGGCTCTGCGTGCGGCATGCTAAGAGAATGGAAATTAAATCGCATGCTCCAGGGTGAAGGCAGGGGTCAGGAAGGATTGGTTTTCTGCCACGCACAAGCAGTTTTCCCTTTCCTCTCAAGCATCCAGCATAGGCTGCTGCAGGAGAGGGCATCAGCTGGGACAGTCCGGTGGTCTGATGTGCTGTGGCAGATCCTGTGCTGGCTGCAGGTTTGCAGAAGGCCCTCAGGGGTGGGTGGTCTGGTCTTTAACACAGCCATGGCTGGCTTCACCTCTGTGTGTAATTGCCTCTGGGGATCACTGCTGTCTCTGCAAATCCTTTTCAGGAGACGGGAGTGCGAAGCGCTTTGCATAGTGAGCTGCATTCCCATGGAAGGAGCAGTGCCAAGATCACAGGCAGAGGAGATTTCCATTCTGGGATCCTTCTCCTGCCATGCCTAGAGCGCCAGGGCCGGGAGCAGTGGGGCTGGCGGGTTTATGAGCCGGTATAAAAACTTTCCCTTGGACGCTGTGGTTGGTTTATAGCCCTCTGGGAAGTGCAGCTTTCCCCAGCTGTTCACGAGCACAGTCCCTGTTAATGACCCGCCTCTTGCCAACACAAACAACCCTGTCGCGGCTACAGGAGGGAGCTTGCGGGACTGTGAGTCTCCTGCTGGCAAGTTCTGCTAAGAGACAGGCCTGTCGCCGCCCCATTGATTCCCCGTCTTTCTCTCCCAATTGCTGGAGTCCCCCGCCTGCAGGCAGCATCTCCTCTAACTCAGTTAACAGAGAGTGAGATCGACCACAAGCTCTGGGCTGGGTGCAGGAATCCCTGGGTGGGTTCCCAGCCTGGGCTGTGGAAGGGGTCAGACCGGATGGTGCCTTCTGGCCTTGAAATCTTCGCTGAGCCAGGTCCTCAGCTGGTTTACCTTGACTTCAGTGGAGTTTCGCTGGTTGACACCAGCTGAGGAGCTGGCTCCTCTCTCCATACAACTTGAACCAATCCTATAGAGGGTGGTGCAGCTCTGGGAGTCTCTTAGGCCTATCGGATGTTTTAGCCGAGGCTTGCAGTTAGGGGGGGCAGTGCCTTTCCTGTCCCCCCTCAAACTATGCCCATGCTACTGCCATTCTGCACCTGCCCGAGGCTACTCTGCCCATGATAAAAGTGGGTGGGCATGGCTCCCCTGCCCCTCCCCAGTTCTGGCACCCCTGGGCCCCCAGAGTGTGGGGGACCCAAATGTTCTTTGTGCCCACGGCTCCAATAAATCTTAATCCACCTCTGAGGGCAGCAGAAAAGCTCTCTGCATATGAACCCAGCTCAGTGGGGACAAGATAAGAGGGAGCCGATATCCAGAGGGTGTGATGGGGAAAGGAGAGGAGGGGTCCGGGTGGCACAGCTGGGAGCAACTGGACATAGACACTTAGCATGGGCTGAAAACTGAGCTCGGCCCTCTGGAAGTCAGGGAGGAAGGGGACATCCAGTCTCCACAGCAGGCTATGGGGCAGTCTCCCCAGGGGAGGGGCCAACCCCCTCTACCTAAGACATTTTGGACCAGGTAGCATGGGCTAGTTCCATCCCTGAATTCTATTGGCCAAATCCTGAAGTCTCTTCCCCATCAAACTCCATTGAGAGTCCGTTCCCACCAGTGCTGTCCCTTGAGATCAATGGGAGGTTTGCCTGAGTAAGGACTTTGCGATCTGACCACCTGATCCTCTGACATGGCTTTATTGACGCCCCCACCCCTGGGTGGGCTCCTGCCATATGGGCAGGCGAGGGGGGTAGATTTTCCTGTCCCCCAGCCGGCTGTTTCAGCAATGCCATTATGGCAGCTTTGGAGACAGCATGGCCGGAGGTGGAGGGAAGACATTTCAGATCCTGTTTTGGGCAAACAGTTTTGAAAATAATAAAACGTAGGGGAGGAAGGAACTGGGAGACCAAGGCTAACAGCAGCCAAACCTCACGGTGGTTACTTGGCAGAGTTACTCCTGGCAGGGATTCAGCCTGATGTTTCTGGAGCATTCGTGGGTGTCTGGTGGGGGATTCCCTCCTGCAGTGCTCTACCTCACTGCTCCCCCCTCTCCTGGCGCTTTGAAATATGGCCCTGATTCTTTCATAAATGCGGCTGTGATAGCCGGGCGAGCCAGCGGCTTACGGGGATGGACGGGTCTGATAGAGGATTTATAGAGCTGAGGATCCTCCACGGGGCCACGAGGAGTTTTGTTACCCTGGGATATTGCCTTTTATTGCAGAGTTTATTAATATTTCTTCCAAGTGCTGGAAGGGATCAAGCAACCATTTAAAAACATTTCACTGTCTGGGGAGATTCATTACTGCTTGTGTATAATAGGACCTCTCTGTAATGGCTCAGAAATACAGCGAGGCCTTTTATAGTCAATTCCTGTTCACCATTCGAAGGCTTTACTGGGAGCTGTTTCCAAACTTGATTTGTGTCTGAAACAGGAGGGTGCCTGGCGAGAGGAGGTTAAAAAAACCATGTGCTATAAATAAGGCCACAATCACACACGCCTACGTGGATGCAAGTGCCACACACAGACACACATATTTTAGTGTCACTGCTGCGCACGCCCTCACATCCATCTTCATACAAACATGTCTGGGCAAACAAACACAAACATCGTTGCGTCCACCCCAGATGCACTGTACACGCTACCGCCACCATCACACGCATGATGCATGCACTCATGCATGCAAACACACATGCTCGTGTGAGGGCCATTATCTCTCTCTGTCTCTCACTCACACACTTTTCCATGTGCTTGCACATTTTAGGGTTGCTGTTGCACATCCATGCACATGCGCTATCTTCACAAATAGGCCTGCATACATGAACACGTGTGCAAGCCCACATGCGTGCTCACACCTGCACTCCGTGGTGCAGGCCCTGGATCTGTCTTGCCATTGCAAGTGTTGGTAGGGGTGTGATCCTTTGAAATTAGCTGTGATCAGCAGTGCTGAGTTTGTTATTATTTTATTATTCCTCATATTAATATTATGAAGCATTTACCGATTTCAGCTGTGCCCAGCCCTGAGCTATCTGCCTCACCCATCCCTGCCAGGAAACCATCCCACTCTGTAGGCAGGAAGATCAGGGCCTGATCCATAGCTGGTTGAAGTCAATGGCAAGACTCCCATCGATCTCAGGGCGGGGAACTGGGCTGTGGCCCCCTGGGAGCTGGGCTGTGCTCTGACCCCGCTGCTGCTCAGGGAACAATCCGTGCCCCAGTCCCTCGGCATCTCACTTTCGCTCATGCTTCCCTGACTTCCTTGCCATGCGTTCCGCCAAGGTACTGCAGCGTTGCCATGGTGATGCTGGGAGTCAGGCAGCGGGGTACATGGATCCAGCCGGCTCAGGGAGCAGCGGATGTCGATGTTCTACCATGGAAGCCAAGGGCTCAGAGCGAAGCAATCAGGGCTCTGTACTGTCAAGGGGCTTGCTGGTTCATTTTGTTAGCCCTGTCCATTCCCGCTACCAGCTGCAAAGCAAAATCCCAGCAGCCAAGCAACCCACTGGATCTTCTAGTGGGGAAGGAATGTTGTCGGGGGGTCAGGCTGCAGGACAGGGGTGTCAGAACTCCTGGGTTCTATTCCTGGCTCTCCCCCTATACTTGAGCAAGTCACGTCTTCCGTTCTCTGTGTCTCAGTTGCACAGAGGCTTTGAGGCCATGGGCTGAAAAGAAGGAAAAAGAATTCTCTCAGGACCCTCAAAGCCTAGGGGGAACACTCACCTCTCCTACCTTAAGGGCTGCACTGGGGGAGGGGTGGAAAACACCTTTTCCTGGGAGGCTACAAATTAAATTGGGAGGAACAAGTAATGACATCCTGGATAATCACAGAACCAAGAGCCCTCTACAGCACTTCCTTGAGGTCCCACCCTGGAACCCAGCACTGGGCTCCTGCTTTGGTACCCACAGTTTGCATGTTGTTTATTCGTAGGACCTAATTTAAGTGCCACGTTTACTGAGGTTTGTTTATTGCGTTTTTTTAAAAGGGCATTCCCTGGTTGTAAGGAAAGAAACTGACACCTCCACAGCCCACTGCTGGGAGTAAAGAAGAACCCCCCTGAGCCCTTCTGCTCTGCTTTGAAACTGTGATGGATGCTTCCTGCCTCCAGGGCTTAGTTAATGCTAGGTATGGGGGTCGGGGGAGGACTCTTAACTGCAAAGTTAAAACTCAGGCCCAGCTCCTTGGCTGGTGTAAATCGGTGCAGCTCCGTCGAAAGCAACAGAACCATGCTGGGTGACACTGGCCTCTCCTGGATCCTGGATGGTGTGGTGGTATGGGGGGGGGGGGCACATGCTTACATGGATGGATGGAGGAGAGGATATATGAGTGATGGATGGGATACAGGGGATATATATATAGTGATGGATGGATAGAGGAGGAGGCAGGTGTAGGTGGATGGATGGATAGAGGGGTGTGTAATGGAACATAAGAACAACAGCCATGACTGGGTCATCCATCTAGTCCCCAGTCTTGTCTTCCTTCTTCCTTCAGTGGCCAGGTGGGGCTTTAATGAATGAATAGAAAAAGGTGCAGTCAATGATCCATCTGTCGCCCACCTGGCTTCTGCAGGCGGGGGAGGGGACAGACACCCATGCATCCCTGATCATCTTGGCTAATAGCCCTTGGTGGACCTGTCCTCCAGGAACTTATCTAGTTCTTTCTTGAACCCCATTTTGGTTTTGGGGTGGATGGATGGATGGATACCAGTGCTGAGATCCAGAGCAGGCTAGAGCCAGCCCTGGCATGAACAATGCTGAATACAGCAGGACTGATGACTGACCCAACCAGTCTCTTCTGGCCCCTCTGTGTAGAGCTCAGTGACTGGCTGCCATGTCTCATGATCAGTGAATCATGTGCAGGTCATGCTCTCTCTTGGAGATGAATCGCCTGCAGACAGAGGCTGGCCTGGGGGAGGCAGCAGGATAGATGCTGTGCTGTCAGCCTGAATGTGATGTAAATCAGAGCAGGCAAGAGAAAGCAATGGGCCATTAGCAGCTGGTGAGGGCGGCATTTCCCAGGGCCCAGGAGTTTGGGCACTAATGGAAACACAAACTGTGTGAGAGCGGAAGAGACGGGGGTGAAGAGCCCAGTCTGGGAGCTACTCTCAGGCCGGGTAACCGGATAACCAGGCCGGGTGTCGTTCTCCTTTGCCCCCCCCCCCCCCACAATCTTGGTGCATCTTCAGGGACGGGAGCCCATGAATGTAGCTGGCTTCCTGCTCCAGTCTCAGTGCAGCTCTTAGCTCAGCACCCCCACACGAAGGGGAACAGTGTGGAGTCAAAGACCTCAGCCTGGGGAGGGGAGCCTG
Organism: Mauremys reevesii; assembly: GCF_016161935.1. Lineage (NCBI taxonomy): Eukaryota > Metazoa > Chordata > Testudines > Geoemydidae > Mauremys > Mauremys reevesii. The sequence goes on along the minus strand of NC_052626.1, from coordinate 122,838,266 downwards.
CTCCATCCTGGCGGCAGAAGAGGTTTCCTAGGCTGAGCATCAGCTGTCCAGCACCCAGTCGTACCTAAGCCACAGGCCTGAGCCCTGCCTGGGGCAGCACAGCCATCCTCCTCTGTGAGGTTGGTCCCAAGCAGTTTGGGGTGTTAGAGGCCTTGGAAACCCAAGGCCCTGTCTGCTTGGTGTCGCCCTTTTCCAAAGGGGAGGGTATCCTTGGCTGGTATTTCTCCTTCCCTCATGGCTATCTGCACTCCTCCACCCCAGAGGTGGCTGCATGTCAGTGCTGATGTGTGAACCTACAGCTGAAAGTTGTTGTGTATGTAGAACATACTGGCTGGGTATCTGTCTACTGCTGCCTCCTGCTGGCAAGGTGGAGAACAGCTCAGCCGTGCTTCACAGACCCTGGTACCATGTGTGCTGTGAGGGGCTGCCCGCTGGCTCCAGCAGCAGGGGCCTGGGGTGGGCACAGGAGGATCTGAGTTCTGTGCCCGTTGCTGTCATGAAGCTCTGAGTGACGGGACAGCCGTGACATTTGGTGGGGCCAGCGATGTTTCCCCACAGCTGAACAAAGCTGGGGGTTGGGGGAAGTGGCCCCTCTCTGGGTGTGAGCGAATGCCAGGCCCCCAATCATGGGGGCCATGCCAGCAGCCTTGGTGCAGAGACACTGCCGTGGTGACGGGTCTGCAATCCAGCACTTTGTGAAGCAGAGCATGGGCTCTGCAGTCAGCCCCTCAGGGTGGGAGGAATTGGATGGACCCTCAGCTCTCTAGCCAGTGCTGCGGTTATCCTGGGGCACCCAGGCTGTGTGGGTGTGGGCACAATGAGGGTAGGGGGTAGAGAATCCCCCCCGCCATTGGGTGCACAGGTGGCAACTTGCCAATCACTGTTTCTATGGGAAATGCAGAGTCCAGCCATCGTGTGCCATAGGCAGCAGATGGGGTATGTCATAAACAGTTAGTTAAGGGTTAAGGTCTCTTTTACCTGTACTGGGTTAACAAGCAGTACCTGATGACCACCTGACCAGAGGACCAATCAGGGACAAGATAATTTAAAATCCCTGTGGAGGGAAGTTTTTTTTCCTGTGTCCTTTGTTTGAGTGACTCTCTAGTTGGAATTAAAGGAGTCCAGACGTCTTAATCAAGTCCTCTCAGAGTTCTGCAATAATTTCTTCTATTCAAGCTAGTGAGTATTAGAAAGGGAACTAGTATTTTTATATTGTTATTTCTGTATTTGCAATTGTGTGCTTTGCTATAGAATTTCTTTAATTCTGTACTGTTATTGCTTTTACTGAGAAAGAAAAGATGGGGGATTCTCTCCAGAGATTGATAAGTTTAGACCCTGTGTATTGTTCCATCTTGGTATTACAGAGACAGTTTACTTTCTTTTTATTCTTTAATAAATCTTTTCTGTTAAGGACTTGGTTGATCTTTCCTTGGGTGAATTCTCAGGCATCCTCAGGGGAGGAGTTGAATCCCAGTATCTCTCCAGGGAGAAGGGAGGGGGGAGGAAGCAGGGGAGAATGGTTTACTTCTCCTAGGTGTAAGAACTCCATGGATTTGGGGCTCTTGGGATCCCCAAGGATTTTGGGGAAGAACTGTGTCCCAATACACGTACATTATTGGGTGGTGGCAGCTTTTACCAGATCTAAACTAGGATTTTAGTTTAGGGGAGTCCATGCAGGTCCCTATCTTGGAACCCAACAGCTCTAAGTGGGGGTGAGACCTATGACAGGGTATGAGCCCACGTTGCAGGCAACATGCCCGAGGGGCCGCGGGGGTCAGGCGCAGCCCGAGGGGGTCAGGCCCAGTGCACATGCTATCACTGAGAGCTGGGGAATCTCAGCTCTCCGCAGCACCCGAACAGCTGTGGCAACAGCGGCTCGCTAATTGATCTGAGCTAGAATTCAGTGCTCTCCGGCTGTTCTCACACTCTGGTCTTTCCCAGCAGATCTGGTTTCTGCAGGGCTCACTGACATACACCAGCTCCCAAGGATCATCCACCCTGTGAAAACTGCCCCGCCCCCTACTGATGCCAGCCTGGGATTCTCAATCCCCATGGCAGACTACACAGCTGGAACGTATCTAAGCAGCATGCCAGCCTGTTTCCCCCTCCCGGCATCACCCCCTGTCCTATGATGACGTGAGACCCCTGCAGGGCCACCCAGTCCTGGCACAATGGTGCCATCCTCCAGCAGAGAAGGGTTTGATTATTATTAGCTGTATGTCAGTAACACCACCAGGATCCGGGCCCCAGTGTGCTAGGTGCTGTGCAAACAGATAGTGAGAGACACTCCCTGCCCCACATTGCCGGCACTCTCAATAGACAACGGCAGGATTTCCATCTTATTTTACAGAAGGGAAACTGAGTCACACGGTAGCTTCAGTGATGTGACCAAGGTCACACAGGGAGTTTGTATCAGAACTGGGAACTGAACCAAGCTCTTCTGGCTGCTAGTCTAGTGCCTTCTCCTCAAACCCATCCTTCCCGAATGAGAGCAGCCTCCTCTCGTGTGCGCTGAGAGCTCATGGCAGCCACTACTATTGCTGTCTTCAGTTCAGAGGCGCTTTAGAGAGGCGTCTCTCTGGTCACTGAGGGGACCCTGGGGCCTGTTCACCTTCCTCTGCAGTGTGGGGCATGGGTCACTCGGTAAGATTAGGTATGTCTCACTTAATCCCCAGGCATTGGCATCCCTCGGTCCTGCCTGTTCTCTGTCGCGCACAGTTGCTTAGTCTCCTGAGGGTTGTAATGCATTGGTCTCATTCTGGTTGTGGGGTTGGTGGCCTGTGATATACAGAAGGTCAGAATGGAGGATCTGTGCTCCCCTCGGGCCTTAAACTCTGTGACTCGGTGCTGAAATGCAGCCATCCCTGGGGTGGAACCTGGCCAGCCTTTGAGCTCTGAAGCTGCAGCTCCACTACACAGCAGTTTAGGACAGAAAATGAAGAAGAACCCTATACCCACTCCAAACTGCGGCGGGTTTTAGAGCAACAAGATGGGATTATAGGCGCTGGAATTGGCCAGGACACTGGAGTTAATGTCCCTGCACTTATGAAAGCCCAGGCCATGAGCCGTCAGCCCCTGGTCTTTGTGCTTTACCTGAAAAAAATGCACCCTTCTAATGTAGGAGGTGCCTCTCATCAGGGTGCACAGCACAGCACCCCTTATCCTCATACTGGGCCATTTCTCCAGCAGCTACACAGTAAGAGTGGCCCCTACTGAATCATTCATAAGAAGGTTCTTGCATGTCCTCTACCTACATACTGACCCAGGTGAGCATTGCTTAGCTACTGGGACAATCACATCCCCAAACACAGCCTGCCTTTCCTTTTGAGCGTGTGAGTTAGTGCCTCACATATCCCCTAACCCTGACCTATTGTCCTGAGCTGTTGTGTTGCTGAATGTGGTTAGAGAGCTGCTGCATTCCACTCCAGAGGTGGCTGCATGTCTGCAGTGGGTGCAGTGATTCCTGCTGGCAAAGATCCTTTGCACTGCAAGGTGCTGCGGCCATTTAAGCCATTCTACTCATGCAGTGCGCCTGACCCGCCACCCCTGCAGCTGTGGCTACACTGCTACTTTAGTCTAGCACAGGTATGAGCAGCCACACTGCACAGCCCTGTCTGAGTTACTGGGTCCTCACTGGTGCTGTTCACCCTGTGTGTTGCTAGGACTTCTGGGGGGAATCTCAGTTCAGTGAGCGGAGTTGCTCCATGGTCAGGGAATTGTGGGAGAACTTGTGTGCCCGGAAGAGAGGACTGTCAGTGCTTGAGTGATTTTGCTTGCGTCTTCCCTACAGAGTGGGTGGGTCTCCAGCCCCAGTGAAAGTGGTATCCTGGTTCTAGCCCACCCACCCCGCAGCCAGGCCAGCTGGCCTGCATTGAAAACACCACCATACTCAGGCCAGAGTTTTGTGTGTGGATGGGAGGGATAATATGGGCACTATCCAGGTAAGAGCTGGGTTAACTCTGCAGTGAAACCATGCCCACAGAGGATAAAATCCTACTACTGCTACCTGCTCACTGAGTGACTCCCTTAGCTTAGCAGTAAAGGTCTGAGCTGCAGGTCCTGACTTTGAACCCAGCTGATGATACATGCTCCACAAGATCTTCCTGCTGTGGAGAGGCTCTGTTCTCACTGCACTTTCAAAGGGACGGTCCCGTGTGTGCCATCTGCCTTGGAAGAGGGCTTATACCATGTCAAACAGGGCTAGTGGCTCTCCCTGCCTGGCCCCCAGTGTCCATGTCCTTGCGTTACCACACCTTGGAGGGGAGGCAGTTACAGGTCCAGCTGGGCTAAGAGCGATCAGGGCTGACAGGCCTGGGCAGAGCTGAGTGTGTGTGGGGCCCAGCGGTGAGATACCAGGAGGGATGATTGAGGGGGATGCGTGTTCAGGAGCCCATGCCAGGGATAGCAGCAGGACTGAGGGGCAGCACCAGAGACTAGAGTAGCAAGGAGCATTCCATGGGCAGAGACCTGTAAAGGCAGAACCAGGCGCAGCGTCACCGAGCTGGTGGGGACTCAAGGCTGAGCTAGTGGGGACCAAAGGGCTGCAGGTGAGGAAACCCTGCATCCAGGCAGGGGTCAGACTAGAAGGCCCTGGCGGTCCCTCTTGCCCTGTGGTTCTGGGCTGAGGGGCGCTGGCAGAGCTGCCTGGATGTCATGTGCCAGCTCGTTCCAGCAGAGCCGTGAGAGTCTTAAGCGCTAAACTGCCCAAATTCACATTTCTCTCGATCAGTTGTCATCATTTCTTACCTAAGTGCCAGGGAGCCCCTTATGAACCCCGGGGTCAGGTTTGTTCGGACAGAGCCAGCCCAGCCTATGCTAGTCACTGGGGTGTTTGGGCTCCTGCCGTGGGACCTGCCAGTGGGTGGCAAGCTGCACAACACAGCTCCCCCCCCCCCCATCTGTATGTGAGGTTGCTGTGGCAACGCCGCTGCGGGGAGCAGGAGGAGGTGTCAGCAGGAAGTGCCAGGGCATTGTCCCTAATGCAAACATCTTTAAATAAACCACGGGGAGCGCAGGGAGGGGGGGGAAATCTGGGTCATTAGCTGGAGCGATCTGTGTTTGGGAGCCAAATACGGTTGAGATGGCAGGTGCGCGGAGCCAGGCTGCTGCGATCTGGGTCCAAAGGCAGAGACGAGCCGCTGCCACTGTGCATCAGGGCTGCCAAAGGAGGCTCAGGAGCTGCTGTGGGGTCGGGTGCCAGGACAGGGACAGCTTGTGGGAGTGGCAGGCAGCTCTGATGCCACCAGGGGCTGAGTTGCCCTAAGCACCAGATGAGCAGCATGTACCTGGCCCCTTGCAGGAGCAGGTCATGTTTACTCTCGCTACTGCCACACGCTGCAGTAACATCCGTGGAGACGTGGGCAGTGGATACCTGGCCCGAGCAGTCAAGAGATCATGTGTCAGGTCCTCAGAAAATCTTGAGATTGGCTTAAAAATCCTGAGATTTAAAAACAATACTAGCTGTGGGCTCTTAGTCCTCACCTCCTGACGACTGAATCTTCAAGGGTCACAGTTTCACACTTTTCCTCGCAGCCAAGAGAGGCAGAAACTGGCCATTTTAAAGTGAGTCTGATATATTCACGTGACTCCTGGAGCTGGGAGCTTTACAGCAAACATAGAAGATGTGCGATCAAATCACAAGAGCTGGCAACCGTGGAATTGTAGGATCAGTGTCAGGGATCCGGGCCCTCGTGCCCAGCATATAGAACAGGAGTCGGTAGCCAGGAATCCGAGCCGAGAGTCAAAGCTGAAGTCAGAAATCAGAGCCGTGGGTCATGACCAGGGTATCTGGAGCCAGGCAAGGCAGAAGCAGGGCTGAGAACCAGCAGGCACAGGAGCTATCACAGCTGTGAGCAACTGCTTTGAGCAGCCACCAACCTGCTGCTGCTGGGCTTAAGAGCCAGCCTGCTACTGGTCTGCTGTGCTCATTACATTGCCCAGCGACCGGCTCCACTGCTGGCCCTGATTCCTAACAATCGGATCCTGGTGGGCACGTAAATCCCCACCACCGAGCGAATGCCTAGCAGGGGGCAGCATTGCTCACCCCAAAACAGCCTTCAGCTCCCCACAAGCCTCCTGGGGAGACCGAGCCGCTTGGTGCAAGCCACACCAGGGTGTGTCAAGTGGGGGCCCTGGGCTGGCTCTCATCCAAACGCGCCCCATCGATCTAGTGGCCAGGGCCCCATTGCCAGTTGTAAATATCTAGGCAGGAGCGTGTGGCTCTTTGCAGACCTGGCCTTGGCACAGTGATACCCACAGCATCACTCCTGCTCACATGGGGGAGAGCCTGGCAGGGTCGCCTGCGCCTGCACTTGGGTTATGACTCAATCAGCAAAAATCAGGGGGCGGGGTTGGCTCCCACGAGGCCCATGGAGCCATGGGCCAGTCTGGGACTGGCTTTGTTCAAGTGCACTGGAGGGGCTGCAGAGAATGTTCCGCTGGTCAGGGGCAGCTGTGTCACAGTCCCTGTTCTTGTCACTGCTCCAGAGGGGCAGGGGAAGGGAGAGGCCGGGTCTTGGCCTCACCTTCTTCCGCCCTGGCTGGCAGATGTGGCCGGTTGCAGAGCAGGGAGTGTGCCACCCCTCCCAACAGAGGAGCAGCTCCATGCAGCCCTGGCACAGTACTGAGGTTCTGTGGCTCCCGGTCGGGCTGTACCAGAGCAGGAGATGGGACCAGGGAAGGTAGAGGCTGCTCTTGGCTCTGTGTTTGCTCAGACTGAAATAAATCTCTAGCCCCATCTTTGGGACAGCCGAGCCCCTGGCAGCATCTTCCCACAGGGTGAGAGGTGAAGGGCTTCTTGTGTCATAACCTTGATGGAGGAACCCTTCCAGGCACAGATTCCCAGCTGCGTGGCCGGGCTGGAGAGCGGAGAGCAGACTCAATGTATCTTTCACGGACAGGATTATTCCCTTGGTCCTGGTCCTGGTCCAGATTTTTCCCTTGGTCCAGCTCGGGTGGGATGCATAGAGCGGTGTAACCCAGGGTGATCTGTGCTGAGGGACTCGGACCCCAAACCCCAGGCCTGTAGCTGGAGGGGCAGGTGCCTATGGGCTGCACGGAGCTCTGGGCAGTGTACCTGGATCTGGTGATCAGAGCAAAGGAGCCATGGGTGCCGGAAGGTGGGGAAGGACAAGGGGAAACAGGGAGGGTGCAGAGTAGAGTGAGATGCAGGGAACTCAGGTGCAGAACAGATTTGCAGGCCCAGGGGAGGGGTCAGCTGAGTTGGATGTGGGGGCTGCAGCAGGTGCTCCCCAGAGCCCCCAGTGAAACACACCCCAGGCCCCCACCTGATTCCTGAGCCTCTCCAGGTTGGGTCCAATGCCTGCGAGAAAATCCATGCTTGGACTGGCAGCTGCTCAGTGCTGCAGCTACGCCCGTGCCTGGGATTGGTGACTGCCGTTTTGCTGGCCGAGGTCTGTCAGCACCATCTTGTGGCTGGATCTAGCAACTGGTGGAGGTGGAAGAAAAGCAGGTGTGTCTGCGCTGGGGGTGGGAGAGGGCTGGGGCAAGGGAGGGGAGCTGGCTGGGGGAGGTGTAAAACAGAGGGATGAGGCTAGTTGCTTTACCAGCCAATCCACCAGCCCAAGGGACTGGTTTCGGCTTCAGGGGCCTCCCATCCCTTCAGTTTGGGAACTGCTTTTCTCCGTGAGTCAGACCAAGTGTAGTCAGTGTCGTGCAAGCTGCTTCCCCACAGCTCTGCTGGAGCCCCTCAGTCCCCACCCGCAGGCCCCTGTTATTCCACCCAGCAGACAGTTATGCTGACACCCAGCCTGCAGTCCCCTACTGTGAGCACCACCCCCGCCCCCACAGCTCTGCCAATGCCCCTAAGCCCTGTCCTCTCCCCTTCTGAAATGATCTCTGGGGCTACCATGGATTAGACCCCTCTCTGCTTGGCAACACTTTTGATTAAGGTCCTTAAATATGCTTGGGCTGTCATTAAGATTTAGTAAGACAGTTATTGCCTGGGGTTTAATGACCAGTTAATTATTAAACCGTATTTATGGAAGCCTGGCAGGTATGTAATAGATGCACAGACATTGATACCTACCCTGTGCCCATGAATCCTTTACCTTTGAATTGTTGTTCTTCCCTGGGCATGTTCCTCATTATCAAAGAGAGTTTGTTTAAAAGGCTGGGAGGCTCAGGGAACTAGGAACGGGATACTCCAGGCTTGTGAAGTGAGTCCGTTCCATTAGCTCCATTTTAAGCCTTGTCTAGACTAGGTTTTAATTTGACCAGTTGAACACACATTGAAGGCACGCTGCCTTGTCTACACTGGGCTGTTAACACACATCAGCTAAGACCTGTTAACATCACACCTTGAATACCAGTCTAGACAAAGCCCCTGTTTAACACCTTTCGCTCCATTCTAGCAGGTCAAGTTGTAGCTTAGAATCTGACCTGGGCTGTAACTCAACCTCTCAAATGAAGCTAAAGATGCTAAGCTGCGTCCACAGTGGTGTTCAGCAGGGTTTTCAGTCAAGTGAAACTAGCTTCATTGAGCTAACGTTTTCCCAGCATCTTTACTGGCGATCTGGAAGACATTATAAAATCAGAGTGCGGATGACACACAAACCGATGGAGTACATAGATATGTTGTGATTATATTTATATAGATTGTCAAGTCAAGTGTGTTCATCTAAGAGTCTTACCCATGCCAGAGTGGAGGAAAGGGCCTTGTGCAAGTCCATGAAGGAGCCAGACAGCCCTCGCCAATGGATGCAGCCTGCCAGTCAGTGCCCTGCATGTTCTACCTGGCCATAGCAGCCAAAACGAAGGACCCACGTGTGGCCATTAGCAACACATCTGGTGGTGTGAACCATCAAAACCGGGGGGCTGGACTGTTGGATCCATCACAAGATAGGCACTGGCTACATTTGAAGCTTGCCAGCTAGTACGCAACCTGGAGGTGCCATCAAGGTTCCTCAAGGGAACTAGGTGTCTTGAGCTCAGACAGAGACTCGGTGGATTAAACGCATCTTGGAAGCGGGGTAGAAGTGGCATGACTTGGTAAACAGTGGTAAGGACAGTTCAGTGCTGCACAGGGAGCTAGGCTTACCTGAGCGATGTGCATTTTCAAATAGCTAAATCCAGGGTCATGCATCTAGGAACCAAGACTCTAGGTCACCCATGTGAGGTGGGGGAAAGCAGTGAGGGAAAAGGGTTCTGGGGTCATGGCGGAAAGCGAATGAACATGAGCTCTCAGTGTGATGCTGTGGCTAAGAGATCCTTGGTTGGTTGGCTGGCTGGATGATTTTGTGTGGGAGTGTGTTACTGTGTGTATATTACCCTGCCTGTGTTTTGGATGGGGCGGTGTGTAATACATGTGTATTACAGTGTGTGTATGTAAAACACTATCGCTCACGTCGCCTCCTGACAAAGCACAATGCTCCCTGTATTATTTCTACGGAGTGGGCAAGCCACCCCCCTCCGCCTCCCAATGCAGATGCTCCATTGCATGCTGGGTACTTAGCTGTTGTTTACATGTCGCTTCTGTGCGTTACCATGGCAATTGCAAAAGTGTTGGTTGCCACATTACATTAAAAGAAGCCATAATTATCCCCCCTCCCCCACCACCGACCTGCCTGTCAACTAAATTGTCACTACATTTGAATGAGAAAAAACCGAGCCCCGACTGAAAGGGCTGGAAATTGTGGATCAAAGCGTTGGCGTCACGGTCGTTAACAGCTGGCATGGAGGGCGGGGGGGTGTCTGACTTGTGATTGCTTTGAGGGGGAGACTTAATGCAGGTCCCACCTCCCCCTGTGCCAAGCACCTGCCCCCAGCCTTTCCACACATCCCCGCAGGTTTCTGCCCAGAGCCAGCGCAGGAGCCCTGCTGAACTGTATCCAGCTTGGCACGGGCTCTGGCTGATCCAAGGGGAAGGGGGCAGGATTCCGCCTGCAGTGGATGAACCTCATTCAGAGATGGAGACACCAGACCGTCTGCTCCAGCCCCCCTGTGCTCGGTGCAAAGCCAGAGGGTCTTCAAGCCACTCGTATGGTCCTCTGATGCTGGGGCCAGCCTGGGGTGAGTTATACCCAAATGCCAAGCACCAGGTGAAGGGGTTCCACAGCCACACTCCGTTCCTTGATCTGTGGGGGGCTTTGGCTTGTACCTGCCTATGGGATGGCTAAGCTGGTGTCACTGACACCTTCCCCTCCTTAGTCCCTTCTGCTGGGAGGGGACAGAGGTGATTTACTGGGTTGTTTCTGCCTCTTTCCCCCCAGAAAAGGGCTTGCACTGACTGCATCCCCCATCTGCCCCGGTGTCCCGTTCCCTCACACACACTCGCCCTCTCTCTGATGGGGTCTGAATCAACCCAGCAGCCTCTTCTGGAGCTTGTCCTGGTAAATTTCCAACAGCCCCATCTTGGCCGATTCAGCGGGTTTTGAACTGGCAACCTATCGAGCCTAAATCTCTGCGCTTGGCCTGTAACAGCCACACACGTAGCACATCCTAGCCAGGGGCTACAGCCATGTGTCTGGTGCTGAGACAGGGGAGGAGGTATGGGAATCTTCCTGGGGCGGGGAGAAAGAAAGGCCTGGTAGCAAGTCAGCCCCATGCAGGGGATGGAAAATCCCAGTGGTCTGTAGATCCAGATTTTCCCTACTGAATCCCAGAGCAGCCCCATTGCTAGGGCCCAGGAGCAGTGACAGGGAAACAGCTACACATGAAAGCTGCCCGCCACCCGCGGGCTGGGATTGCAGGCTGCCTGATGGTATAGCGCATGAGTGATTAGCGGTAGCTGATCTCCAGATAGCAGCAGCTCAAGTCAGCTGACAAGACGGGAATCAGAGTAGTGTGATTCTAAGGTTCTGTCTCTTGGGATCTGGGAGGGCTGGGAGCACTTTGGCAAGACTCCAGCGCACTTACCCGGATCACCTTGGTGGGTGGAGGGGCTGGGGTATATAATGATTGATAGGGGTGTTACAGGGGGCCCCGTCCATGCTGCTTTCTGGTGGGGTTAGGCGCGGGGCTAGAGAGCTTCCCCATAAGACCATGGCTTTGCCGAACAGAAACAGCAGCAGCCCTGCAAGGTGAGGTCGTAGATCTTGAATATAACACCCTGCTCCAATGTAAGGACTCACGGATCCCCTCCCTGCTGCCCAGCCTCACCTCTCTGGCTTCACAGGCCACACCAACCCCCTGGCATGTTGGGGCTCTGCCATCTAGAAATCAATGGTGCCATCGATCGGGCAGTAAAGTCATTCGTCTGGGCAGAGAATGGCAATCAAATGGCCGTTTTTATACTCGATTAAGCCCTGCTTGACCCAGCCAGCGTGAAACATGCCCCTCTCCCACACTCAATCCGGCAGCGCATGGCTCCTCCAAACTGATGGGGGGCAATCCAGGGGAGCAAAGAATCTGGCTCAGCGGGCGGGGAGCTGATAAGATGCTGTGTGACTCTCACCAACACTGGAGCCTGGGGAAACTGATACCCAGGGTGACTGGAGACACCTTCCCCTCCTCTGGCTGGGCTGTGCAGAGAGGGGCTTGTCCTGGAAGTGCCCTGTGGCTGCTCCATATCTCTTGTGGAGAGCCAAGACGCCTGGAAGCGTGTGTGTGTGTGTGTGTGTGTGTGTTGTCCTGGCAATATGATCCTTGCTTCCCTATTAATTGCAGCTGATAAATACCAACAGCATGTGTGGGAGATGTCCCAGAACGGCTCCCACCTCTTGCACAGAATTGGACCTTACTCACGAGGGCCTGGAAATATTCACTGACTAGCTCCACAGCTCAACAGATGCCCAGGGCCCATTATCGCTGTCACCGTCGTGTCAGGGCAGGAGCAGGCACCGCGCAGGATCCATGATCGCAGTCGCTGTCGTGTCAGGGCGGGAGCAGGAGCCACGCAGGGCCCATGGTCTCAGTCACTATGTCAGGCCAGGAGCAGGAGTCGCTCAGGGCCCGTGATCGTGGTCACCATTGTGTCAAGGCAGGAGCTGGCGCCACACAGGGCCTGCGATCGCTGTCAGCGTCATGTCAGGGCAGGAGCAGGCGCCGCGCAGGATCTGTGATCGCAGTCGCTGTTGTGTTAGGCCGGGAGCAGGAGCCACGCAGGGCCTGTGGTCTCAGTCACCGTTGTGTTAGGCCGGGAGCAGGAGCAGCACAGGGCCCGCGATTGCTGTCACTGTCATGTCAGGGCAGAAGCAGGCGCCGTGCAGGATCCGTATTCGCAGTTGCCGTCATGTCAGGGCGGGAGCAGGAGCCACGCAGGGCCCGCGATCGCGGTCGTGTCAGGGCGGGAGCAGGTGCTATGCAGCGTCCGCGATTGCGGTCGCCATCATGTCAGGCCAGAAGCAGGAGCCACACTGGGCCCATGTTTGCGGTCGCCGTCGTGTCAGGGCGGGAGCAGGAGCCACGCAGGGCCCGCGGTCTCAGTCGCCGTCGTGTCGGGCCGGGAGCAGGAGCTGCGCTAGGCCCGCAATCACGGTCGCCGTCGTCTCTGGGTGGGAGCAGGTGCCACGCAGGGCCCGCGATCACGGTCGCCGTCATGTCAGGGCGGGAGCAGGAGCCGCACAGGGCCTGCGATCACGGTCGTGTCAGGGCGGGAGCAGGCACCGAGGTCGCTGTCGTGTCAGGCCAGGAGCAGGAGCCGTGCTGGGCCTGTGATCACGGTCGCTGTTCTGTCAGGCCGGGAGCAGGCATCGCGCAGGGCCTGCGGTCTCAGTCACCGTCACAGAATCATAGAATCATAGAATCTCAGGGTTGGAAGGGACCTCAGGAGGTCATCTAGTCCAACCCCCTGCTCAAAGCAGGACCAAACCCAACTAAATCATCCCAGCCAGGGCTTTGTCAAGCCTGACCTTAAAAACCTCTAAGGAAGGAGATTCCACCACCTCCCTAGGTAACCCATTCCAGTGCTTCACCACCCTCCTAGTGAAAAAGTTTTTCCTAATGTCCAACCTAAACCTCCCTCTCTGCAACTTGAGACCATTACTCCTTGTTCTGTCATCTTCTACCACTGAGAACAGTCTAGATCCATCCTCTTTGGAACCCCCCTTCAGGTAGTTGAAAGCAGCTATCAAATCCCCCCTCATTCTTCTCTTCTGCAGACTAAACAATCCCAGTTCCCTCAGCCTCTCCTCATAAGTCATGTGCTCCAGCCCCCTAATCATTTTTGTTGCCCTCCGCTGGACTCTCTCCAATTTATCCACATCCTTCTTGTAGTGTGGGGCCCAAAACTGGACACAGTACTCCAAATGAGGCCTCACCAGTGCTGAATAGAGGGGAATGATCACATCCCTCAATCTGCTGGAAATGCCCCTACTTATACAACCCAAAATGCCATTAGCCTTCTTGGCAACAAGGGCACACTGTTGACTCATATTCAGCTTTTCGTCCACCGTAACCCCTAGGTCCTTTTCTGCAGAACTGCTGCCCAGCCATTCGGTCCCTAGTCTGTAGCAGTGCATGGGATTCTTCCGTCCTAAGTGTAGGACTGTGCACTTGTCCTTGTTGAACCTCATATCAGGCTGGGAGCAGGCGCCACGCAGGGCCCACGATCGCGGTCGCTGTTGTGTCATGCCAGGAGCTGGCACTACGCAGGACCTGCGGTCGTGGTCGCTGTCATGTCAGGGCAGCAGCCGGCGCCACGCAGGGCCTGTGGTCATGGTCGCCATCGTGTCAGGGTGGGAGCTGGCACCGCTGGGGCAGAAGTTGCTCTGTTTAGGCAGCACCTGGAAGGCCTGGTTCTGCCAGTGCTCCTAGGCAAGGCACAGCCCAAGGGGGCGGGGGGCTTGTGCCACCTCGCCCTGTGCACTCGAACCCGCACACGGGAGGTGCTGAACATCTGGGTCTCCTGCTGGCTGCAGGCTGAGCTTGGGGTCTCCGCTGTTGCTCAGCCCCGCTGAGAACCTGGCCCGGTGTTTGGCAGCCCAGCTCAGCACACAGGCGTCCAGAGCACATCTGAACTGGGGTCGGATCTTCAGAAGGGCACCGGAGGGGCCGCTGCTGACCCCCGGGGGGGTAGCTTGTGGGCAGCTGCAGTTCATTCCATTTGCAGGCCTTTCAGAACCGGACGGACGCCTGACCCCTGCCCTCACCCCCCGAACTACGTGGGGCAAAGGGGGGTTGAAATATCAACCCAGCTCTATCCCCCACCCTCTGTGTTACAGGCTAAACCAAACGCCCACGTGCTGCGGGGTGTAAAATCCAAATTCCGTGGCCTGCGTGACGGGGTGGCTGGCCCTCAGAGAGGGAGGCAGGGCCCAGCCTGCCTGCGATGGGTTTCTTGGCCCACCTGTAAGCAATGGAGCTGGTTGCTTGGCCACTGATTGACTATTGAGCACCTGGGCCGGAGAAAAGGCTCCCAGAGCTCAACTGGAGGAAGGGGCTCCTTGAATGAGGGATGCTCCAAAGCAGCAGCCGGCTGGTTCCACTGCTGCGAATCCCCTACTGATCTCCTCAAGCCTGGGGGGAAAGACCTGAGCAGGGAAACAGGGCCAGCTGGGGAGAAGCTGGCTGAGGCCGGCAGCCATCCGGAGTCACTCCCCAGCCCAGGGGAGAGCTGGGGCCTGCTCCCGCCAGGCAGAGAGCAACTGTTACTCTGAATACAAGGAGGAGAGGCGCCTGTTTGAGTTATTACTGGCCCGTGGGTAGGCTGAGTAACTCCTGATCTGAGAGGAGGAGGCCTGCCTGGCCTAGCACCAAGTCTCCCCGAAGAAGAGTGGGCTCAAGGGGCTGGGGAATTAGTACAAGAGTTAATCTGAGCCCCACAAGGTGGAAGTCTTGGCCTAAGTACTCTGAAACCATAGCCTGGCCCTACAGTGCCCCAAAAGGGGCGGGGGTGCCTCTTACAGCCTGTCCCTACTTTGGCCTGCCCAAGGGGCTCGGGCATTGTGACGTTGCACTCCATCTGTTTATGGAAATATGCTTATGAGTGTGGATATAATGGAACTGGAATATGCTTCATGCAAAAGGTCTCTTGTAAGGTGTCATTACAAAGCTTATAATCTACTGAATGTGTTCATCCTGTCATTCTTGTAGCTGAAGCCAGAAATATGAAGTATTACTCTGAAGTCCTACTGGAACTATGCAAAATGTGGGCTATTAACGGTGGCTTGGAATCTTGATGGCTTCCATTGACTAGGACAATTGGTTGTAAATGGCTCTGTTTCCTTGTAAGCCTTCCTGTGTGCCAGCCAGTGGGTAATGAAGTCTCACAGGACATGTGAACATATCACATGATACTGGAATCCATCTTAAACCTGGTGCTTTTCCATTCAGAAGGAGGGTGGGGACCCAGAGAGAAACAAAGGATTCCCGCCTTGTGCCAAAGCTATAAAAGGGGGTGGAGCAGGACAAAGGGGGCCCCCAGTCATGAGAACACCCCTGCTTTCCACCCAAGATGTCTGCTGAAACTAACAAGGACTGTACCTGGGGAAAGGATTGGGCCCAGACTGGAAAGGAGTCTAGTCTGTGGAAGAAGCTTATTGGAACATCTCTGAGGGTGAGATTTACCTGTAATCAGTTTCTTAATGTATTAGGCTTAGACTTGTGTGTTTTGTTTTGTTTTGCTTGGGTAACTTACTTTGTTCCATCTGTTTTTTCTTAAAATCACTTAAATCCTACTTTTTATACTTAATAAAATCACTTCTGTTTATTAGTAACAGTGGTTAATACCTGGGGGAGCAAACAGCTGTGCATATCTCTCTATCAGTGTTATAGAGGGCAAACAATTTATGAGTTGATCCTGTATAAGCTTTATACACAGTAAAACGGATTTACTGGGGGTTTGGATCCCACTGGGAGCTGGGTGTCTGGGTGCTGGAGATGGGAAACCTGCAGAGCTATTTTCACTTGAAGTCTGCAGTTTTGAGAGTGTGGCCCAGACCCTGGATCTGTATTGCAGCTGGCTAGCGTGTCTGGCTCAACAAGGCAGGGTACTGGAAGTGCCAAGTTGGCAGGGCAAACGGGCTCAGAGGTAATCTCAGCATCTCAGGTGACAGGCACAAGGGGGTCCCTGTGATCACACCTGTCACAGGCATCTCCTGAGAAGGTGCCGTCCCGTGGCCAGCCCACATGTCCCACCAGACTCTCATAGTATCGTGGCCCCCTCGGGCCCAGGGCAAATGAACCTTTGGATTTGATTCCTATAAGGGGTGGCAGTTTGGGCTGCAGGAGAGGCTCTTGTGTTTTTTCCCAAACCTATCTGTCTGCAATGAGCAGGGTCCTGTCTACATTACCAGGTGGAACAGTGTTGTAGCTATGTTTGGAGGGAAGACAAATCTGATTGTAACTAGGCCATGTTCAAACCATTTGTTCCTAATCTACGTAATCTATCTATCTATCTATCTATCTATCTATCTATCTATCTATCTATCTATCTATCCTTCTTGATGTTAGTAAACTGGTGCATCTAGTCCGGCCATCCAACCCTAACATAATGACAGTCTTTCCTAGAGGGTAGCGTACAGATCTGTCCATCTGTCTCTCCATCCACTCTCCTAGATGTTAGTATACCAATCTGTCTGCCCATCTGTCCTCCAAGATGCACATGTACAGGTCGGTCTGTCTGTCTGCTGATCTATTGCACAAATAGATCTCTACATAGCAGTGGCCTGCTGACTGAATAGTGTAGATGGGCCCCGGATTGTCGCTTTAGCACTAGGAGCTCCCTTTCCTCCAGGCTCGGGGAAATGGTCTAGGGATGTCACACCCCGCTGCAGCAGGCTGCCAGGGTAGGTTTGCAGGTCTGCCGAGGCGTTTCCCTGGAGGCAATGTATCATCCAAAGAGACATTGCCAGCCTTGCAATCCCAGGGAGACCCAGCCAGGTAGCACCCCCTCCCCTGGGTATGCAGGCTGCAGGCGGAGCAGTTTGCTCAGGATTCCTGAATGCAATGGCAAGCTCCAGTTCCTGGGGCAGCAGCTCAGATCCCTTGGAATGAGCGTGCCAGCTGCTGCCACTCATTCTGCCTTCAGTTGGCTGGCAGCCAGCCCCATCATTTCCTTACTGGCTTCTGTTTGTTCCTGAAGCCCATGTGCCTGTTAACTCAGCTCCCCCGGCTCCCTGGGAGCGCTGTAGCACTGACATTAAGCACTAATGATGCAAAGGCTTCAGCCAAAGCAGAGTAGGAAGGTGAGCTGGGCCCTGCAGAGCTCCCCTCCTGTGCTGGCTGGCTGGGGAGGGGAGCTGCCACACCCATGGGGCTGGGGTCAGAAGCTGCCAGTGCCTGGCTGGGCGGGTGGCTCTGCTGGGACTGAGTTTAGAATGCAATTGAGATTTGTGCTGCTTGCTAATGCAATCCTTGGACAGGAGCAGAGGTGTTTTTAGCTCTGTATTTGACTCTGGTGCGACCGCTGCTGGAATCCTGTGTCCAGTTCTGGTGCTCACAATTCAAGGAGGAGGTTGATAAATTGGAGAGGGGTCAGAGAAGAGCCTGGGGAATGATGAAAGAATTAGAACACCAGCCTTCGAGTGAGAGCCTGAGCTCTTCGAGTCTAGTTAGCTTAGCGCAGAGAAGGTTGAGGGGTGACTTAATTACTGTCTGCGAGTATCCTAGATGGGGAACAAATTTGATAATGGACTTTTCTGTCTAGCAGAGACGGATCTAATGAGATCCAATGGCTGGGAGCTGAAGCCAGACAAATTCAACCTGGAACTAAGGCAGAACATTTTAACAGGGAGGGTAATTAAAAGCTGGAACAATTGACCACGGCTCGTGGCGGATTCTCCATCACTGTCCATTTTTCAATCCAGACGGGAGGTCTTTTCTCAGATCTGCTCTAGGGGTTATGTTGGGGGCAGTTCTCTGGCCTGTGCTGTGCAGTGTCCCAATGGTCCCTTCTGGCCTTGGAATGCAGGAAGTTCTGGTCCGGTGCTCTCTCTGCGTCCCGTCTTGGAGCGGAGTTGGGAGGAGCCGGGAGGCAGACGCTCCCTCTCCTGAGGGCTGGCCTTGGGCAAAGGCAGGGAAACTTTCCCTGCTAAAGTAGCTCTTGGGGACCTTGACAATACCTGGGCAGGGAGCGGGTCCAGCACCCCAGGCCTGGCTGGGAGATGGGTCCTGCTCACAGCTCTGCCGAGGGCTCCAGCTGTCGCAGAATGTGGCAATCGGGGCCAGTGGCTCTGGGATGCCAAAGCACCGGTGAGGGGAGGGCAGAGAAGGGACACGTGGGCAGACAGTGTAAGGATGGCAGCTGGGTAAGGAGGGGGCACATGGCGTGGGGAGCTTCATGGGGGCACCTGGAACAGGATGGGGGTGGGGGGGGCATGGAGGGGGCACATGTCTCCCTCCTCTCCCTACAGCCATGGCTATAAAACCTTCGCTCTCCATGTCGCTACAGACCCCGAGTCCCAGAGGAAGAGGACAGTGCAGAACGTGTTGGACCTTCGGCAGAATCTGGAGGAGACCATGTCCAGCCTGAGAGGCTCCCAGGTATCTCACAGGTGAGGTCATGACACCCACTGTCTCCCCTCCCCATCTCTCTCACCTGACCCCTCCCTTCCCCTTCCTCTGCCAGCATGGCTCCTTGCTGGGTCTGATCCCCGAAGCCGAGCCCTTTCTGGGGGGTGGGGACCCTGACAAGGCCGGGGACTAGTGACGTGGCTGTGCTCCGTCCTGCGGCAGCGTCTCCAGCCCCCCAGGGGAAAGAATCTGACAGCTCGCCTGTGTCACTGAGGCCCATGTCCCAGCGTGGAGAGCTGCCATCCTCTGACTCAGGGATGACTCTCACTGCCCCACTCGCTAATCCCTCCAGCTAGTCTCTCTGGAGCACCACTCACATTGAGTCGCGCCTCATTAGCAGGTGTATTTTGGTGGCACTCCGAGGCACCAGCTGAGATCAAGGTCCCATTGTGCTAGGGGCTGCCACAGCCACAGAGGGTACATCTGCAGGGCCAAAAAAACCCCACGGCAGCGAGTCTCAGAGCCCGGGTTAACTGACTCAGTCTTGCAGGGCTAGCGCTCCAGGGCTAGAAATAGCTGTGTTGGTGTTCCCACTCTGCCGAGAGGGCTGGGTCTCCGAGCCTGAGCTCCAGTCTGAGCAGGGATGTCTACGTGCTCTTTTGAGCAATTTAGTCAATTTAGGCCTGGCCAGTATAATTATCGCTCAGGGGTGTGAAAAATCCACACTTCTGAGCAGTTCAGTTAAACCAACCCAACCCCCAGTGTAGACAGCACTTGGTCCGCAGGAGAATTCTCCCATCGGCCTAGTGTGACGAAGTGGGGCTGTTCTTAATGTTTCCCCTAATACTGTGTGGGTGCCTTGGTTTCTAGCCAACCCTCTGTCGCCTGGCAACTAATGG
Organism: Mauremys reevesii; assembly: GCF_016161935.1. Lineage (NCBI taxonomy): Eukaryota > Metazoa > Chordata > Testudines > Geoemydidae > Mauremys > Mauremys reevesii. The sequence continues at coordinate 122,819,016 of NC_052626.1, read as the reverse complement.
CCAAGCCCTTCCCCGCTGCAAGGGGATGCTAAAGGTGTGGGAGAACAAAGAGGTCAGGTGACCTCCTGGCCCGAGAAAGGAACTCAGCAGAGAAGGAGGGGCTGGAGGGGGTTTCAGTTTGGAGCTGGCTGGGGACGGGGAGTGAGGGCAGACGTGGGTGTCTGGCTCGCTGGGCCCCGGAATGGACCCTGCTGAGGGGTCCCGTTCTCTGTACCTACAAGCTCTGTTTTAGGGCGTGTTCCTGTCATCTAATAAACCTCTGTTTTACTGGCTGGCTGAGAGTCACATCTGACTGCAAAGTGGGGGTGCAGGACCCTCTGGCTTCCCCAGAACCCTGCCTGGGCGGTCTCACTGTGGGAAGCGCACGGAGAGGCATATGCTGAATGCTCCAAGGTCAGACCCAGGAGGTGAAGCTGTGTGAGCTTCTTGCCCTGAAGACAGTCTGCTCTGAGGCAGAGGAGGCTCCCCAAAGTCCTGACTGGCTTTGTGGGGAGCTGTTCCAAAGCATTGCCCGGGGACTCCATGACACCTAGCTACTGCCCCCTCGTGGATGTGATCTACCTACGCCGATGGGAGAACTCCCCCCTCATGAGCATAGGCAGTGTCTTCACTGACACACTACAGGGGTGCAGCGTTTTAAATGTAGACAAGCCCTTAGTCCTGGTGGAAACTTCATGGGGATGCTTGTAGACCCTGGTACACACAAACATGCAGCGGTTTAATTAAATTAGTTTAGTTAAATCAATCAAACCAGTTTTTAAAAAACCCTGTGTGAACTCTCTTCTTTCAGGATAAGGGTCGCTTATTTCTGTGTGATTTAAACCTGTTCCCGGCTGATTTAAGCTATACCGGTTTGAGAGCAGCTTGTTTTAGAATCAGCGCATCCCCCGGGGGCTTGCACCAGTTTAACTCTTGCTGTAAATTGACACTGTCCTTATCCCTCTCATGTTGACAGGGCCTGAGATACAGGGGGTTAAATGGATTTGAAAAACTGTGTGTTAAATCTGTGGAAATTTCAATATGGAAGAGGCCTAAGAGATTGTCCTAGCCCTGAAGAGCGTATGGTTTACACAGACCTAGTGGGAGAGGAAAGTGAGGCACAGAGAAGGGCCATGACTTGCCTAAGGTCACATAATAGGGACAAGAACTTAAGTCTGCTGAGTCTTAGCCCCTGGCCCTAACCCCTAGGACACACTGCCTCTACAGTCATATCTTTACAGTAGCAGCCCAAACGGGAGTCCTGCCCCCTCTGGGTTGAGACGTGCTCCTGTGCAGTTGCACTATAGCTGAGGGCAGTGCTGAGACCAGGCTCTCCCAGCAACTGGAATGAATTGCTGGTGGAAGCAGCAGGTCATGGCCCGGCAAGCCCGTGTGTTACCCCAACTGTGAAAGCAGAGCTGCTTGCCCGAGCCGATCACGGCTTTCCCCAGGCTCGCCCGGGTAGGGTGCTGGAGACACAAGTTTGACTGGGCTCGTGATTCCGTAAGGACACCAGCAAATCCCCATCTGGTTTGGAGTAGAGAAGTGAGCAGGGCAAGGATCTGCTTCAAATTCCTCCAAAGCAGGGCACTGGAAACTACCCATGTCAGCCTGCAATGGGGGCTGCAGACACTAGAGGGTGGCGTCAGGCCAGGTGGAGAAGGAGAGCGACACAGGGAAGCTAGTTTGACTCCAGCTGCTCAGTAAAGAGCACCAGGGATGAGCACAGCTGCCCTAGGGGGGTTATGGCAACAGGGGGACCCCCATGTGTTTGTGTCCATTTGAACCCCCCCTCCCTCTGCTCTGGCTCCCAGCGTGAGTTACGCTCTGCCCCACTGGAATAGGGACTCAGCCAATGGGGGATTTCATCGGGGAGCCCAGCTAACAGCTCTCACTAGCCCTGCTGCCCCTGCAGGGGGCAGCACAAGCAGCAGGAAAAGGCTCAACTACTTAAAAGCACAAGGGCCGTGGGAGATTCAAGTGCTTTGGTGCAGAATCCGTGATCACCGCTCCCCCTAGGGGCTGCCCACAGCAACTTAGCACTGCTAGAGTCACTTCTCTAACCCAAGGGACTGTGTGTTTGGTGCAGAAGGTCCTGAGTGGAATCCACCTCTGACCATGGTCGCTCTCTGCATCACCTTTCCCACACCCCAGAGCAAAGACCAAACTGTGCCTCTCAGGGAAGGGTCTCAAAGCATTTTGCAATGTCTGGCTCCATATCATTATTTCCCCCTTTTACAGGTGGGGAAACTGAGGCATAGAGCGGGGCAGTGACTTGTCCCAGGTAATGCAGTGAGTCAGTCAGAAAGTCGGGAGGCCAGGGGAGGTCCCCTAGCTAGACATGGGAATGTGCCACCCCGCTGCTCAAAACCCCCCAGCGGGCAGGGCTGATTTCCGAAGGCCCCCAGCTCCTGCCTCCCATCCTGAGATGCACAGGGCTTTCCCTGTGCCAACACAGCACACTGTCCTGGTGCTAAAGGAAGGAGACTCCTCATGGATCAGAGTCCAGGGGCCGACCGCACCCATCCCCTGAGTGCTAGGCACCAGGGCCCCCTCCTGGAGATGCATGGCCTGGCCTGCCTGCATCGTGCCCCGTGGGGCTGCCTTCCCCAGGCCCTACACAGCAGCAGCTTGGGCTGAAACTGGGGCCCTGGCTTCGACCCATCTCCCCTTCCAACCCCTTCACAACTGGCAGGAGGGAGCCATGCCGGCTACATGTGGCAGAGCTGGGCTGTACGGGGGTGGGGGGTATCATTTCTGCTCCAATGGGATCTTTCTTGGACCAGCTGCTAACATGGGGGTGGGGGTGGAGTTTCTTGGGTCACCCAGAACCATGCCTCTCATAATAAACACGACATCCTGAGCTCTCCCCCTGAGTGGCCAGGCACATCTCCCGGCCACTGTGAGCTGGGATTGGGTCATGGGCCTTAGCTGTGAAATGCTGGGCCCAATCCCACAAAGGCCTGGGCCCCCCTTGCTCCAAACAATGGCTGCAGGATCAGCTCCTGCTGGGTTGGGGGGCTCCGTTAGCCTGTAGCCGGGAGGGCTGGGCTAGTTGGCCCCTAGGCCAGAGCTCTGGGCCTATTGCAGCACAGCTCCGGGGGAGCTGCCTTGTCACGCTCCTTTCCCTCGGAGCTGGCAGCCGTGCCCGGCTTGAGTAAGCTTTTTCCCCTCCCTGGCTCCGTGGTCCAGATGAGCTAATGCAGAGACAGCAGCTTCTCCAGGGATCTGGGCTGGGGGCAGGGGCGGCTCTAGACATTTCGCCGCCCCAAGCACGGCGGCATGCCGCGTGGGGCGCTCTGCCGGTTGCCAGGAGAGCGGCAGGCGGCTCTGGTGGACCTCCCTCAGGCGTGCCTGCGGAGGATCCACTGGTTCCGCAGTCCGCTGGTCCCGTGGCTTTGGTGGACCTCCCACATGCACGCCTGCGGGAGGTCCACCGGAGCCGCCTGCCGCCCTCCCGGCGACCGGCAGAGCGCCCCCCGCGGCATGCCGCCCCAAGCACACGCTTGGCGTGCTGGGGCCTGGAGCCGCCCCTGGCTGGGGGGGGAGCAGGGGATTCTCACTTGGAGGTGATGAGACTGAGCTAGCGGGGCAGGAAGAGGCCGTGCCCTGACGAGGGGTGGCCAGCAGGAGGAGGGAGGGAGCGCAGGCAGGGTTAACTCAGCACTGAGTTAGTAGAATCAGCGGCCAAGTGATAACGGCAGAGAGGCCAGTGATGGGAATGAGGGGTCAAGGCAGCCAGCGGGATTGCAGAGAGCAAGGAGCCAGGGACAGGGCTGAGAGACAGAGAGGTCCCTTCTGGGTGTGTCATGCAGGGGATAGCTCAGCGAGGGTCCCTTTTGTGGCTGCCCGGAGGCCTGGGATGTGAGCGGCTGCTCCCAGCCGTGTGCCCATTGTCAGGTCTCTGCACAGCATGGTGTCACTATCTGAGCTGAGACCCATCAGGGCTGTGGAATCTTCCCTGCCCCCGCGGGAGGGGCGGGGAGGTGTATTGTGGGGGTGGCCCCTATCTGCGCCTTGGGGAGCTGAAGGACATTTGGGCATGAACCAAAATAAATAAATCAACCATCGCTCCCGTTCCTGTGAACGCCAGCCCCCTGTCTGAGTGGGCACTCGGGGCAAGGAGTCGGAGGGGACGGCTCCACCCCTCCGATCTCCTGCAATCCGGCTCCCAGACAGCGCCTGTGGCTGCGCCTTCTCATCTTGTGTAACCAGAGTCTCACACTGGATCACTGTGAGGGCACTCGGGAGGAGGAGAGCTGCCAGCTGAGCTCCACCCGAGATGAGTCAGGGCAGGAGGGGAGGAGGGCAGAGCTCCAGCCCATCTGCTTTGCTTAATGTTTAGCTGGCAGCTCACTAGCAACAGCTTCCTGCAAGCAGCGGCATGGCCCAGCTCCGTGCACCTTTATTCCCTGTGGCACTGTGTGCACGGAGACGCTGATGCTCGGAGCGGGTGAGGTAGACCTGCCTACAAGGAGCCGTCCGTGCACAAGCTGCTGTGAACTCATGGGCTGAGCACCCAGGCAGCCCAAGGGGAGCAGGCGGAGAACGCTTGCTATACTTGTGCACCAGTACCAGGAGCACAGCCCTTGGGGCGAGCCCAGAAAACACAGCAGCCCTGAAAGCAGGAGCAGAAACCAGGACCTGACTGTGAGCAAGAGGCAGGGATTGCGCAGGATTGGTCAGGCCTCAGCTGGAGAACTGTGTCCAGCTGTGGGTACCACGCCCTGAGGAAGATGTGGAGAGAGGCCAAAGGGGAGAGACAAAAAGGATCAGAGGTTTAGAAAATCTGACCTGCGAGGAAAGATTGAAAGAATTGGGCACGTTTAATCTAAAGAGATGACTGAGGGGGAACCTGAGAAGTCTTCAGATGGGTAAATAATGTTATAAAGAGGACGGTGATCAGTTGTTCTCCCAGTCCACCGAGGGTAGACGAAAGGAATTGTCTGAGTTTGCAGCAAGAGAGATTCAGGTTAGATATTGGGGAAACCTGTCTAAGGGTGGCTAAGCTCAGGGACGGGTTACCTAGCGAGGTTGTGGAATTCCCCTCGTTGGAAGTTTTTGCTAACAGGTTAGACAAACACCTGTCAGGGATGGTCTAAGATACAGGGGAATGGACTCGATGAACTCTTGAGAACCCTTCCAGCCCTGCGTTTCTATGCAGCAAGCACAGGCCAAGCATGCGGCTGTCACAAGCCAGATGCGCGGGAGCTGAGAGCTCCGGAAACACCAGCCCAGGCTAGAACACACCAGGAGTGTGCACAGAGAGCAGGAGACAGATGTGCACCAGCCAAGCACTCGGAGCGTCTGAGCGCCAGTCTGAGCGCATAGAGTCCAATGTGCCTGCACTGGGGATCCACAGCCCAAGCCAGGGGGGCACGTGCTGACTGCACGGAAACTGTGAGCCATGTGCACCAGCAGAGTATACAGATGTCAGTGAGCAAGCGGGACACGCCAACACACACAGCACGGTGCAGGAGCTGAGCACTCGAAAACCACGAGGGTGCAAGAGTCCATCACAAGAGCCGAGTGCACTGAAATCACCATCAGGGACCGGAGCAGAACACACAGACAGCTGGATGTGCGGGAAATCTGAGCCAGTGGCCAAGGGCCCAAGCAGAGAACGCAGGCTACGAGTCAAGGGAACAAGGTACGTGTTAGTGCCGAGAGCCTCCTGCTGGAGCAAGGCATGTGCACTGGCCGGACTGGGCACAAGATCAATGCATAGTGAGCCAAACCTGCGCATTGAGCACAACAGACGCTGTGTGAGAGAACAGGCCAAGCATGCTGCCTGCATATGAGCATTAGCCGAGTGCACTGCGTGTGGGCTGATGATTTAGCTGAGGATTGGTCCTGCTTTGAGCAGGGGGTGGGACTAGATGACCTCCTAAGGTCCCTTCCAACCCTGATCTTCTATGATTCTGTGACTGAGATCACAAGTTAAGTGTGCTGTGCACATGAGCCAAGTGCAGGAGACAAGTGTGCAAATCGCCAGCTGTACCGTGGACTGTGGAAAACGTTGGTGCAAGGTTTGGCTCTGGGCTCCCTGGCTTTTCTTCCGTCGCCGATCGATGTCTAGCGCCACTCCCAGCCTCCGACACGGCGGCTCCCAACCCTGCTTCTCCATAGGTGCCACATGCCCTGGGATCTCTGAGGCCGCTCCCTGTTGCACGGCCATCGGTGGGGAATGTGGATGCGCACCCAGGAGTTGTGGTGAAAGCCCTTTGCTCGCTGCCTGGGTCTGCAGCTAAGGTTTACGGGTTCCCCCAAAATCCCACAGACGGGAGATGTTAGTGGAGTGCCAACTCCTGCAACTTACCCTGCGGTTCTCCCCTCCTTGCACCCTGGCCTCTTCTGCTCTGGTGTTGCGATGGGATTATGTCCCAATGTGACCATCACCCCCACATGCAGCTTGGAATTGACTCCCCGTCCCCTACATCCCAGCAGGGCAGGGCAACGGGCGAGCTGGGCCCGCTCTGTGCCTTAGCAAATGCCCTTGGATTTCAGGCTAGTCTCCCTTTGTTCATTGCCTTGTGCAGCCTGATGAGTCAGCAAAACAGACAGTGGGAACAATCCCTGATTTAGCCAGGGCCGAGTCAGCCAAGTCTCTCCATCCCCTGCCTATTGAGCCTGCAGGTGTCCAGAGAGTCTGGAGGCATCTCCGTGGAGACTCCCCTGTCTGAAGGAGGCAGGCGCTGGGCAGCCGTGTCACTCAGCAGCAGGAGGAAGTGCAGTTTGTGTACAGTACAGATTGGAAGGGCTGGGGAATTTGGCTGATATGAAAATAAGGAAGTAATAGGCTGGTTTGAGTGCATGGCAGGGGCTGTGCAAGCTTCCTCCACCCACCGCTCTGCTGATGCCCCTCAATCTGACCTGCACCCCCGGCCCCCACTGCATTTCCAACCTTGGGCTGCCCCCACCTCACCACTCTGCTAATGCCCCTCAATCTGACCTGCACCCCTGGCCCCCACTGCTTTTCCAGCCTAGGGCTCCCGCTGCTACCCCACGCCACAGCTCTGGCCATGCACTTCCGTCTAGCCGTACAACTCCCTCTGCTATCCAAGCCCTGGACTCCTCTTATTCAGCTCTGCTGGTGCCCCTCGGTCCCCATGGTACTCCCCCCCCTCCTCCCCCCGGCTCTTGTCTCTGCTAGATTCCAGAGATCAGTTGCTTCCTATGGATTCAGAACCTGCTCTCCATCTGGCTAGAACAGCCGATTCACAGCCAGGGGCAGGATCCCAGTGTCGGGGCGGAGGAAGCCATCCATTTATGGCAGCTGAGTTGTCTGGGTGAAGTTCCTCCCCATTACAGGCAGATGGAAGTGAGTTTGCAGGCGCTCTGCTCTGGGCCTGCCATACTCTAGGCGTGTCTGTCAGCAGGGGACGCAATACTATCCGGGCCTCATTGAAATCTTTCTGGGGAAATGCATTTCCCGGAGCTTGCACCCAGAGAGCCAAGGCATGTCCCCTCCCGCATGGTGCAGGAGCCTGCACAAAGCAAGATGTTGGCAGCTTTGTCCCTCAGTTTACAAGCTCCAAAACATCCACTTAATTTAGATTTAATAAGACAACCCTTGTGCGTCAACCAAATGATTGGAACCAGCTCTGCTGGGCGGCTCTCCAGAGCTGTTAATCCACCGTCGATTTGTTTTTAATCATCACTTTGTATTTGGCATCCAATACCCACTTTATTGGAGTCAAATTGAAAGGGGGCCCTCACCCGAGTGGGGAGCCAGCGCCTGCCTCTGCTGCCTCTCAAATCAAGGCACAGGGAGGGAATGGGATGCTGTCCCCTAAATTAATCTCTTTCTGCTTCCAAGGCTGCCATTGCTTTCCTGCCGTGCTGGCGGGCTAGTGGCAAGGCAGCCCCAGAGCTCGACTCCTCGGTACCATTAGGCTCAGAGAGGGAGGATGGCCCAGTGGGTAGGGCACTAGCCTGGGACGTGCGAGACTTGGGAAGGGCCCAAGAGCAGTGCAGAGACATTTGGAGGGGGAAAGGACATAAATGAGAGGAGCATAGGGGCCGGGGGTCATGGGAATAGGGATCAGGGGCAGTTGGGAAGAAGGAGAGGCTTACGGTTAAGACAGTGGCCTAGCACTGTGGACTCCTGGGTTCCCATCCTGGTTCCACCCCATCCTTGGACCCGAAGGGTCAAAGCTGGGTGGCTAAGGACGTGCCCTAATTTCCAGAGGTGCTGAGCACCTGCAGGTCCGATAGCAGGATGGAGCCCAGGACTCCAGCTCTCCCCTAGGGCCACCCCCATCCCTAAAGCTTTGCTCTCTGCTCCTTCCTTGCAGCTCTTTGGAGATGACCTGCTACGACAGCGACGATGCCAACCCCAGGAGCGTGTCCAGCCTGTCCAACCGCTCCTCCCCCCTGTCCTGGCGCTACGGGCAATCCAGCCCCCGGCTGCAGGCCGGGGACGCTCCCTCAGTGGGTGGGAGTTGCCGGTCGGAAGGTACCCCCAGCTGGTACATGCACGGCGAACGGGCGCACTATTCCCACACCATGCCCATGCGCAGCCCCAGCAAGCTGAGCCACATCTCCCGGCTGGAGCTCGTCGAGTCGCTGGACACCGACGACGTGGATCTGAAGTCCGGGTACATGAGTGACAGCGACCTGATGGGGAAGACCCTGACGGAGGACGACGACATCACCACGGGGTGAGTGCCACTGCTGGCGCTAGACAGATTGCGACTGGAAATAAAGCGTACGTTTTTAACCGGGAGATTCATTGACACTGGAACGACTTACAAGGACTGTGGGGGATCCAAAGGTTGGATTCTTTTCTAAATGATCTGCTCTAGGGATTATTGTGGGGAAGTTCTCTGACTTGCATTATACAAGAGATCAGACTAGATGATCACAATGGTCTCTTCAGCCTTGGAATCTGAGTCTACGAGATTGAGAGAGAGACAGAAAGAGCAGATGGATGGATGAATAGATAGATGGATGCATATAGGGATGGATGGATTGATGCATGTGGGGGGGTGGATGAATAAATAGATAGGTGCATAGAGGAATGGATGGATAGATGCATGTCAGGGGGTGGATGGATGGATTGGTGATTACATACATCGCAGTATCCTTCCCCCACCCACTATATTTCTAGTAGCTTCCATGCTTTGTGGCGGGTGATAATTAGTATCTGGGTGCCTGCAGAGATGGTGCTCCTTGCTGGGCCAGGCCAGCGAGCCAGCATCCTGTAAGGTGTTCTTGTGTCCTGGGCAGAGTGGCGTGTTTGAGAGGAATACAGGCTGCATGGGGAAGCTCTGGAAGTGTCTTTTCTCTGACATAGGCAGCATTTGAGGATCAGCAACGTTAATGGCAATGATACTAGGTTGAGAGCCAGGCCTGATGCCGAAACAGCCCTGCTAGACCGAGGCTTTGTCTGCGCTGCAGCTGAGAGGGAGCGCCCCAGCTCAGGTAGACACACAGGCTGTGCTCAAGGTAAAAGTGGCAGCGTGGCCACAGCAGGTCAGGCTAGTCTCCTGAGTACGTTCTGGCAGGGTTGGGTGGCCACTGCCCGTGCCATCACCGCAGCCATGCTGCTATTTGTAGCACACTAACTCGAGCCGAGCTAGTGTGTGTCAGTCTCTGCCCCTGCTGGGAAGCACCTCTCAGCTGCTCTGTGGATGGATCCTGGGGGACCATGGGACAATACTCAGGTGCATCGTTCCAGAGGGCTGGGAAGGAGTGCTGAATAACCACGGGGAAGCTGGTGGGCTTCGGAGCTATTCCGCAATGTGAGCCATTCACTCCTCACTCAGGTCCTCAGATCTGGGGCTGGCTGTATTTGCCACTTGGTCTTTGATCTGACTTTAGTACTTGCTCCTTCCACAGCGACTAGGGTGAGAAATTAACATGTTAGAGCATCTGCCGTGCGCTTCTGCAAAGGGCCAGATCCTCAGCTGGTGTCAAACAGTGTAACCCCACTGACTTCAGTAGTTCTGTGCTGATTTACACCAGTTGAGAATCTGGTCCTTTAGTGGTTTGGGAGAGATCAGCTGCCTAACCAGCGGGCAGTTGGTGAAGGAGAGGGGAAAGTATGACTGTAATCAGAAGGACGTGATTTTAAGGCCCAGCGTCTCAGGGCCTGATAGGGCTAGAACCAGCAAAGATGCTTCCAGGGCTCTGTAGATTTTTCTTGAGTACCAGTCTGGGATCGCTGGGAGATGGTACTAACTGATCCCTGGTGCATATGTGGTTAAACTCAGCTCACCTTCTCTTCCTCACCCCTACCCCCACATCAGGGAAAGGCTACAAAAGGACTGGATGGCAGAAGGTATCTCAGTCTCCATAGCCAGGGTGACAGGACTGGGTTAACCACAGGCTGGGATGTTTTCTGGGCTGCCTATCTTTGGTTTATGGAAGTATGTGTGTGATCCCTGGTTAGAGACGATAACCCCGGAAGAAAAGCCCCAGCTGACTGCACCTGTGCTGTTGGACTGTTTGCTGAGCCTTCCCAGGGAGAGGAAGGAGAGCAGGCAGCTCGCCCTGGGTCTGCTGGGACCCCAGCCGTGGTTAAAAGCAGCCGGGAAGGGGGTCAACCAACAATTCCTGACCAAGCCTCCAAGGCGGGCTGCCCAGAAACAACACCTCCCTGGTGTCCTTCCCGGAGCAGCCCAGCTGGTCCATACACACACTCCATGTGAGCAGAGACAGGGGCCCTGATCCTGGGTTGTGCTCAGCTCTGTCCATTCACCATTGACATCAGTGGGCGTGGAGGGGATCTCATTTGATACAGCCCAGCCTTGTCTGTTCCTCGCTGCGTGTCAGAAATGGAAACTCACAGGGAGAGAGACGATGTCATGAGTTTCCCATTTATCCCTGGAAGTATAAAAAGGGGGGAAAAATAACCCAAACATCCTTCGAGGGATGGGGTATCGCCTTGATCCTAAAAATACCCCTGTAGCATGGAGAGCTCTGTACAAGTCCTTGTTAATTTCACAGCTCTGGGCGGCAGATGTGTAACCGATGAGGCCTGAGTCCAGTGACTCTATCATACCTCCTGGCTGTTACCTTCAGTGGGCTTTCAAGTAAAGGGGCAGATGGATCCCAGTCCCTGCTGCACGGGAGCAGGGTGCTGCAGAGGGGAAATCCGTATTGGAGAGCTTGTTCCGTCCCCAGGGGGTGCTGGATCATTCAGCGCCCCGCAGCAGCACTCAGCCTCTTGTGGGTCCCACACTAGGAGGTGAGGCTGCTCAGCACCTGGCAGGATCAGACCCTGAGGCTAGCGGGAGTCGGCAGCCAGCGAATCCCTGCAAAGAGCTGCGTCGTCTCCCCAGCCCAGCTGAGTTCTTTTCCACTCTTTCCCAGGAGAGGTTTCTTGATACCAAATAATGCTGTGAAAGTGGCTGTTAGAAGGGGACAGATGGGTGGGACTTTTTGGATTTAAAGCATGTGTTGTTTTCTTTTGAAACGCAGCCCTCCCCACGCTGATCCCATCGAGCTCTTGAGATGCCGCCTGGGGGGTTTTGTGTTGAACAAAAATCCAGTCCCCGTCTCTTCCCCGCCCCCGCCTCTGACTCAAGGCCAGAATTTCAGCACATTGGAGGTTTCCTGTTTCAACGCATGAGAAAATAAATAATCCTGGTATTTGATTTGTCCCAAAGCATGGGGAGGTGTTTGGCCTACTACGCTGCTTACAGCTCCTAGCCATGCCAGCTGCTTGTGGTGTGCAGTGAGAGCCCGCAGCTCTGGTGGGTGTCTTGGGGACTCTCTGACACATGATGAGACCAGTAACCCTGTATGTTTCCCCTGATCCCAAACGGCCACTCTGTTCAAGGAGCCCTGTCCCTTAACAGCCTGTCCCCTTTCTTTTTGGCCTATGTGGGTGAGAAACAAAGGCAGCTGGGGGGGGGGGGGGCTGTGATAGCCACATACGCCAACGTAGCACAGGTCCCCTTGTCTCCCGGGAAGTGGCTGCTCCCAGAGACACATGTAAAGGGGATTGGGTCTCTGCGTTGCCCGTTTAGGGCATGTCTACATTGCCATTATAAAACCACAGCTAGCCTCTGCCAGCTGACTCGGGCTAAGGGGCTCGGGCTAAGGGGCTGTTTCATTGTGGTGTAGACACTCGGGCTGGAGCCCGGGTTCTAGGACCCTGCGAGATGGGAGGGTCCCAGAGCTCAGGGAATGTCTGCACCACAATTAAACAGCCCCTTAGCCTGAGTCAGCTGGCGTGGGCGAGCCGTGGGTGTCTGAACTGCAGTATAGCCAGACCTTGAGAGCCCACAGTGTCCGTACTGTATGAATGTGGACTTGGTTTGTTATGCTGATTGCTGCTGCCCCCTTTGGGAGGTTCGATAGGAGCCTAGAGCAGAAGCCAGGCAGGGCTCTGAGGCTGCCTGGGGGAGACAGAGCCAGTTTGGGATCTGACCTACAGCCCATCAACATCCAGGGGAGTCTTCCCGAGACAGAGCCTGCCAGTTCCCTCTGTGCTCAGCGACGGAGCTTCTGCTCTTGGGGCTTTAGGAGCCGGAAGAGTTGGGGCCCCAAGCTCCTTTTTTGGAAAGTCTGATGACTGTAGGGTTTAAGGCTGGTAGGAAAAGACTGGCTGGCTGCGGGGATGGGGGTTACTGGCTTCCAGCTCTAGGTCACGGGTTCAGATCCTACCTGGAGTGATAACTATGTTGCATTATTGCCTACTGGTGGCTACTCAGTGGCCTTTGGCGATGCGGCTGTGGTGGGTCTCTGTACAGGTTGTAGCCATGTGAACACACCATAGGGCACTAAGTGACTTTCTTTACTGTGGCTAAAGGCTGAAAATGGGCCAGAGTGACTGACCTCCTTGATCTGCCCTAGAGAGGGATGTTGCCCCTTTGGCCCAAGTGGTAGCCATATCCAGGGCCTTGCAGGGTTGTTTCCGTCAAGAGGAGAAATCGATGCTGTGACTCAAGTTGGTTCTTGGTGGGATCTGGTTTATTTACAAAGAACGTGCACGCAGGCCCGTCCTCCTGAACACCACAGAAACTAGGAGCAGCAGGCAGGTTCCTCGCTCAGAAATCCCCATGCCTGCCCCTCCAGTGAGCTCTGTGCCCAAGAAGTTCCATCTCTCTGCTTGATGCTTCTGTAATGATGCGGTTCTGGCGGGACCCAACTGAGAGTGCCAATTCAGGACAAATTACTTAAACAGGGTAATTATAGCCCAAGGCTAGGGTTATTCCACCTGTAAGGCAAACCAAACCAGCCAGACAAAGAGGACTTTGGTCTCACCCCACTGGCTAACCACAAGTCACACAAGCAATTCCCTTAGACACTCCAGTTTCCCAGTATCACCACCAGTGCCACTCGTCCTGGGGATGAATGGTTATGAAAACCAACACCCCAATAAAAGAAAAAGGTTCTCTCGATCCCAAATAATCAAGCTTCAGACCCAGGTCAATATACAAATCAGATCTTACCCACAAATCACGCTGTTGCCAATCCTTTAGAATAAAAAATCTAAAGGTTTATTCATAAAAGGAAAAAGATATAGATGAGAGCTAGAATTGGTTAAATGGAATCAATTACATCCAGTAATGGCAAAGTTCTTGGTTCAGGCTTGTAGCAGTGATGGAGTAAACTGCAGGTTCAAATCAAATCTCTGGAGTACATCCCCCGCTGGGATGGGTCATTCAGTCCTTTGTTCAGAGTTTCAGTTTGTAGCAAAGTCCCTCCAGAGGTAAGAAGCAGGATTGAAGACAAGATGGAGATGAGGCATCAGCCTTTTATAGTTTTTTCCAGGTGTAAGAACCTCTTTGTCCTTACTGTGGAAAATTACAGCAAAATGGAGTCTGGAGTCACATGGGCCAGTCCCTGCATACTTTGCTGAGTTACAAGGCGTATCTGCCTTCTCTCCATGGGTCAATTGTATAGCTGATGGCCATCAAGCAGGCTAGGCAGAGCTAACACCAACTTGTCTGGGGTGTCTCCCAGAAGCATAGCACAAGTTTGAAATACAGACAGTACAGAGCCAATACTCATAACTTCAACTACAAAATGACACATACATACAGACAGCATAATCATAACCAGCAACCATAACCTGGTCTTAGACACCTTATATGACCCCCTTTACATAAGATTTGGTGCCACTACAGGCCCTTGGTTGCAACCATGTTTTATATGGTCCTCCCAGATTATATCAATAACGTCACAGCTTCCTCTCGAGGTCAGGCTCACGGCTCCTTCTCCTGGCTCTCTGCCTCCAACACACACAGCCCACAACCTCCCAGCTCCTGCATTTGCAAGCAGGGAACCCCCTCAGCCCACATGGATTAGGTGTGACTGCCATGTGGCCTGTTGCTTTGGGCGGTCTCCCATGTTGTCTGCATCTGTCTTTAGGCTTCATTGCTCCCATTGAGCCTAAAAGAAGGGTGTTTAGCATCCATTGCCTTTAACAAGGTCAGTGCTGATTTTTGGATTAAAATCCCACACGCCACCCGCATTGTGGCAGCCCTTGGCACCTTTCAGCATAGCAGGGGAACATGGATCAGGCATGGGGCACTGTGAGGGGAGCTCTCCTGCGGTACCAGTTCTGTGGCTGCTCACTACCTGGAGCCCCAGTCACACCATGGGGGAATGATGGACAGTAATGCGGGTGGCTGCTTCCAGTGCCCCTCAGTGCTCTGTGCATGGGCACTAAGCCCCGGCAGCAGCTGCCATGGTATTATTAGCCCTGGGGCCGAGTGAAAGGCAAAGCACATGGGTTTGCAGAGAGCTCCATTAAAGTGGCATGTGTCCCTATTGGCAGGGTTCTAATTACTGCCCTAGCGCTTGGCTCTAGGATTCCCCCCACCCCCACCCGCAGAATGAAACATAATTGGTTCCCTGTGCAGGTGAATCAGGCTAAATATAGAACATGTCTAAGGGGCTTTATCAGTGCCCCAACCTCTCCATTATGTGGTGGGTGGGGTCTGGCATAAATCAGGAGTAACTCCTGTGCCCAATTCCCCCATCACTCACCCCCATGTAAATCAGGAGTAACTCCTGTGCCCAATTCCCCCCTCACTCGCCCCCCGTGTAAATCAGGAGTAACTCTTGTGCCCGATTCCCCCCTCACTCACTCCCCGTGTAAATCAGGAGTAACTCCTGTGCCCGATTCCTCCCTCCCTCACCTCCATGTAAATCAGGAGTAACTCCATTGGGCCTGTTAATTCTTGAATGCTTGAATAAGTACTGAAAACTGTAAGTAAAAATAACAATCTCTCTTTCTTCCATCCTGATCCACAGGGCCACCCTCTGGTCTGTACTAGGTTGTAAGCCCTTCGGTGATGGGGCCACATCATTTTATGTCTGCCCTAGGTATTAATCTGGCCCTGGTATTGTGGTGCTTCCTATGGGCTAGTTTCATGGCTCATGGAGCCATTTGTGGGGCCAAAATAGCAGGAGCCCTGGTCTCTTTGTGGCACCTTTGCTCCTGGATAGTGGATGCCATGAGATCATAGAATCATAGAATATCAGGGTTGGAAGGGACCTCAGGAAGTCATCTAGTCCAACTCCCTGCTCAAAGCAGGACCAATCCCCAACTAAATCATCCCAGCCAGGGCTTTGTCAAGCCTGGCCTGAAAAACCTCTAAGGAAGGAGATTCCACCACCTCCCTAGGTAACCCATTCCAGTGCTTCACCACCCTACTAGTGAAAAAGTTTTTCCTAATATCCAACCTAGACCTCCCCCACTGCAACTTGAGACCATTGCTCCTTGTTCTGTCATCTGCTACCACTGAGAACAGTCTAGATCCATCCTGTTTGGAACCCCATTTCAGGTAGTTGAAAGCAGCTATCAAATCCCCCCTTACTCTTCTCTTCTGCAGACTAAATAACCCCAGTTCCCTCAGCCTCTCCTCATAAGTCATGTGCTCCAGCCCCCTAATCATGTTTGTTGCCCTCCGCTGGACCCTTTCCAATTTTTCCACATCCTTCTTGTAGTGTGGGGCCCAAAACTGGACACAGTACTCCAGATGAGGCCTCACCAATGTCGAATAGAGGGGAATGATCATGTCCCTCGATCTGCTGGCAATGCCCCTACTTATACAGTTCAAAATGCCATTAGCCTTCTTGGCAACAAGGGCACACTGCTGACTCATATCCAGCTTCTCTTCCACTGTAACCCCTAGGTCCTTTTCTGCAGAACTGCTGCCTAGATGCTCGGTCCCTAGTCTGTAGCAGTGCATGGGATTCTTCCGTCCTAAGTGCAGGACCCTGCACCTGTCCTTGTTGAACCTCATCAGATTTTTTTTGGCCCAATCCTCTAATTTGTCTAGGTCCCTCTGTATCCTATCCCTACCCTCCAGCGTATCAACCACTCCTCTCAGTTTAGTGTCATCTGCAAACTTGCTGAGGGTGCAGTCCACACCATCCTCCAGATCATTAATGAACTGGCTTTGTTTTGTCTCAGATAGTCCTGTGCAAACACAAGCTCAAATGCCATGATGTGACAGATGCAGAAGCCTAGTTAGCGCAGGTTCATACACGGGACAGCACATGGAGTCAGGTAACACCGAAGGGGAGGGACTCACCCCTTGCAATCTTGGTGTGCAGAGATTCATGTGACTGGCTGGCTGGAAGCCAAGGTGCAGAGAGGACCCAAGACCAAGCCCTCTGTGTAGGTGACACCTCATAGCAGCTTGATGCTGAGCCGTCAGCAGGGGCATGGACCGTCCGATAAGCTGCTTAGATGGACCGAGTGGGAAGGTGCATCCAACAGACAGCGCCTTTGCAGCTGCCTTTGCACCGAGTGAGAAAAGCAGCCCCTGCTCATTGTGGTTCCCATGCCCAGGGTCACTTCCTGCTGCCTTGCTCTGCTTTGCTGTTTTGCTCGCCGGTGGGTTTCCCTCCTTTGTTTAAAGCCCCTCACACAGATGGGATTCATTTTCTCCTTCCAAGTGCCAAGCTGTCAGGAGAAAGCCGCCTTGCTGAGGCTCTGAGACCCCCTGTACTGCGGGAATCGCATGGTTTGGGGCCTAGGGCCCGGCAGACCTGGCTGACTGCACGCTGCCTTTGAGAGCACTCTGGCGAGATAGGGATGGGATGGCTTTGCTTAACGGTCCATGTCTTGCTGCAGGGCTTTGTTCTGCTCCGACTCGCTCCTTTCACTGAAGCCAGGAGGGAGTCTAACCATCCATCCAACCCCGTCCCTCCGGCATCCTGAGCTTTCTGGGGGTGGTCTGTCAATAGCGTTTGCAAACACCAGAGGCAAGGTCCAGCTCAGAACTACGTGGGGCGGGGAGGGGCAGAGAAGTCTAGTGGACCAGGCATGGGACAATGAATCGGGTGACCTGAGTTCCTCACCGGGCACGGCCCCGACCCACTGCATAGCCTTGGGTGAGTCACTTCACCGCTCTGCGCCTCAGTTTCCCCATCACCTTTGTAAAGCACTTGAAGATCTACCAATGAAACGCACTTGGGGGCTGTTCTCATATGGTGATTATTCGAGGCTGTGAAACACGTGTGCTGCCCCCATCCTCCAAAACGATCAACGCTAAGACAGACCCAGTTAATGACAAAGCCGGTTTGCAGCTTAAACCATGGCTCTCTAGCACTTCTTCCCGATACAGCCGTACCCCTTAACCACAGCCCCCTCACTTGGTCCGTAAATAGTCTGAGATAAACGTCCCCTCTCCTGTATTGGGACATGGCTCTCTCTGGGGACACAGTCTGAGTGATGCGAGCTGTGTTGGGAGGAGCACGCTCTGCCCCGTGTGTCGAGATTCTTCTCTTCGCCACTGACAATCCGGCCGTGCGGATCAGCTGCTTTGCTTTGGATGCAGAAACCTGGGGTTGCTATGGAGTCCGTGAGCTAGCCATGCTTCCCTTCCCTGCCCCTTTCCCCACCCAGCCCCAGAGCAGGTGGGTGAGCGCTCCCAGCTTCAAGCTTCCTGGCTTCAGCCTAGTGACCCTTGGTTCCTGGTGCTCTCTCCTCCCTGGCTCTGGATGGAACCGGGAGCAGAGGTGCTAACGGGTTTCCTTGCAGGAGTTGTGGCCAGATCTGGAGCCTTGTTCCATGAGAGGCCCGGAGGAGCATCCAAACAGGTGGGTGTGGAACTGACCTTTGAGCAGCGTCAGATCTGTGACCACAGGGCTGTGCCATTAGCAGCAGCAGATCCTCTGCTGGGGCCCCCCAGGACCCTTCCAGATGGGCCAGGTGCAGTATAGTTCGGGTCAGCAGTACTGCATGCCCAGGTGCACAGTCATGCCAGAGACCTGCAGGACGTGCTGATCTTCTAGGTATGACAGTGGCGTCTCTCTGGGGCATATGAGAGCCAGAGGGGGGATGGTCCTACGTTCATGTCCAAGGAGATCGCTCCCAAGGCAGCCCAGGCTGGTAGTGCCTGTCAGTCGTTTCCTGTGGTGCCCGGCCTTGGTGACATGAGTGCATGATCCCAGTCCAGATCCTGGGGGATCGATGTCCTCGTGGAAACCTGCCATCATGAGCAGAGCCTTTGCTGGCACCTCAGCTGAGAGGCCACGGATGGGTGCGTGCACAGTGCTGTACAGAACATGGACGAGATGCCATCCCTGCCCCGCAGACCTTGTAATCAAAGCCTGCAGGGATGGCACAGGGCCATGGAAGCCAGACTTCTCTCTCACCCCTCTAGCTGCTCCCTCCAGCTCTGGCATATTGGCGGCTGTGGGGGAGCTGCCCTGCCTGTGCTGTACCATCCTGGAGCACTCCAGGCCCCCAGTCCGATTCAGGATCCTGCCTTTAATGTCTCCCCAGCTGACTGTGACCTGGAATCAGTAAGATGCTGTGACTTCCCCAGCTGACCCTATGTCTCCCATTGGCATTAATGCACCAGGCAGAAGCGGAGCACTCGAAATGGGGCCATTAGCCACCTTGAGACTGGGCTGCTAATACATTGGGGGTGGGGGGGCATCTCTTTGGAAATTGATGTGATGCCGAAGTGAGATTTTGTAGGGCAGTAGGTCACAGCGCAGAGCAGATATTAGTGCAGAGTCAGGGGCTCTCCCATTAACCCCTTAATTCTCCTGCCTCCGCTGGCGTCCCTCGCTGAAGCCTTGGGAAGGTGCCCCCAATCCCATTGATCATTGTGAGGCTCAGCGCTCGCAGGGTTAATTAACCTCCGCCCCTCATCTGCAGAGCGGGGCTGACTGCAGGAGATGGGCTTGCTCGCTGAGTGCTGAAGTTTAAACCTCAGGAGATTGTGGATGGGAGGGTGACCTCGGGCGACTGTGTGTATGTGATTGCGTTGCTCTGTGTGCCTGTATTTTGTGTGTGTGTGTATGCGTGTGTGTGTGTAGGAGGCAGGGGTGGGGGATTCAGATCTCCAGCTCTCCGGGGAGCCTTGTACATTTCAGATGACGTTTACAAAACAGACAGTTCAGCCTCCTTTGTGGTCTTGATTTTTTTCCAGAGCCAGGAATCAATAATGGCCTGGCTGCATTTCGCCACAAAACTGCTCCACCGCAGAACTGATGAGCCACGAAAGCTTGTGTGTGTGTGTGTGTGTGTGTGTGTGTGTGTGTACGTACCTGTGTGTGAGTGCACACCTGTGTGTGAGAGGGTCTGCACACATGTGTGGGTGAATGTGAAGGGGGGGTGCATGCACACACGTGTGAGAATGATCTGCATACGTGTGTGGGTTGCATTCTGTGCCTAGTGCGGGTTCTGTGTGATGCGGGGCTGCCACATGGCTAACACACACTGGTTATTTTTGTGCAACGCTGCTTCTAACCCCCAGGAGCTGCCGGGATTCTTTCTGTGTGTGGCATGGCCATGAAGAGGGGCAGGGCAAAACCCAAGTGCCTTTCCTGCCCGTTCTCCTGGCTCAGCTGCCCCATCCCCGGGCAGGGCTGCCCCTGGGTCAGCTACTCACCAATCAGCCATCAAAGCGGTCCACTTCCCAATGACAGTTCACTCTCAGAAGCCGTTCTTCCTCAGGCCCTCCCCCTGCCCGCCCCCATCCCATGAACACCTGAGAGCCGAGTCTGCCAGGCAGCGGCCAGGCACTGGGGTGCCATTAAATCGGGGCTCCTGAGACATTTCTCAGCCTGCACTGATACCAGGGGAGCTCAAAGGGGTTCACCCCATTCCCCTCCTCCCCCATCCCCTTAGCTCTACTGGGTTCAGCTCCCTGCTCCGCAAACTCCCCACTTGATTTGCCCCAGCTGGATGGCTCTCATCCCAACCAGACCTGCCACTTCTTCCTCCTGCCCATACTCCTCCTCGCTCCGCAGCCTGCCCCTGCACGGACAGCCAGCTGCTTGTGCAGGGAACACCTGAGGCAGACACAGCCCTTTGCCAACGGGCCTGCCTAAGGCCTGTGCACCACTGAAGCTGGGCCGAAGCAAGACTTAAGTGGTGCATAGGCTGGAGCAATAGTGCCTAGACTTTGTGTGACCCCTCTGCCCAGGGAGGAGTGATCTGGATTCATAGGCACCGCTCTCCCGGCGGAAGGCGCAGCTCCCAGCTGCAGCCTCAGTCCCCACCATGCCCAGCTCCCCAGAGTGGACTGGACTGTCCCCACGTGGTCAGCGGCGCTGGGGTTTCTCTGTGCCAGGCAGCCAGGCTGCTTGATTGAGGCAGGTGCCAGGACCAAGCATCCTGGGTGGGGCCTGCGCTGCCATCAGTAGCCCCCAGGCCAGGGGTGACTTACAGGCAGCAATTTCCTGTGCATTTGCAACTGAATGAGCCCGGAGGCAGGGGCGCCCCTTGGGGACTTTTATAACACTTCACACGTGCTCCACAACAGTTAGTTCAGGGGCGGGCAAACTTTTTGGCCTGAGGGCCACATTGGGTTTCGGAAATTGTATGGAGGGCTGGTTAGCGGAGGCTGTGCCTCCCCAAACAGCCAGGCATGGCCTGGCCCCGCCCCCTGCTTCTCTTCCGGAGGCCCCCCTCCCCGGATTCCTGCCCCATCCAACCTTCTCCCCGTTCCCTGTCCCCGACAGCTCCCAGAACCCTCACCCCGACTGCCCCCCGCCACCCCATCCAACCGCTCCTCTCATTCCTTCCCCATCCAACCACCCCTTCTCCCTGTCCCCTGACTGCCCCCTGCCGCCCCATCCAACCCCTCCTCTCATTCCTGACTGCCCCCCCAGAACCCCTGCCCCCATTCAACCCTCGCCTTCTGACCGCCCCGACCCCTATCCACACCCCTGCCCCCTGACCACCACCCTGAACTCCTCTGCCCTCTATCCACTGCCCCCCCCGCTCCCTGCCCCCAATGCTGCTGCCGCCACTGCGCAGCACAGAGACTGGGTCAGGCCCGGTTCTGCAGCTGCGCTGCCCCAGGAGCTCACAGCCCCACCACCCAGAGCATGGCGCCGGCAGCGGGGCAAGCTGAGACTGCAGGGGAAGGGGAACAGCAGGGGAGGGGCCAGGGGCTAGCCTCCTGGGCCAGGAGCTCGGGGGCCTGGCAAGAGGGTCCCATGAGCTGGATGTGGCCCACGGGGCGTAGTTTGCCCACCTCTGAGCTAGTTAGTCCCTAAGGGGTCCCCTCCTGGTCACATAGCATCAGGGCGATACCTTCCCCCAGCTCTGTATTCACCTACCACTCAGTGCGGTAGGGCAGCAGCATACCCACAGGGGCAGGTCTGTAGGGGGAGGGGACCATGGGCAGGATTTGCCAGGCTGCCCACATGTTGGTTCTGGCCTGGGACTGGGTGATGATAAGGGACTGAAGCCCTGCAGAGATCAGCTGTCAGTTCTCCCTTTCTTTCCCTGGAGGTGTCTCCCTTTTCCTTTTCTGGACACTAATGTAGCATTTCTGCTTTTCTCGCTGTGCTGCCTGCGGAGAGGGCGACTGGGCAAAGCCTGCCTCACCAGGCTGCAGCACAGCAGAAGGTGCTGGGAATGGAAAAAATAGTATCTCCATGCTGTGCTGGGCTCTGGCCAGAGGCCTGAGCTGTGGGAGGCCGGGATGCGTCTGATGGCTCTGTAATGCACTACCAGCTGGACAGGGGCAGCCTTTGTCCCGGTCGGTTACAGCTGCAGCATTCCGGCCTCCAGAGACCACTCAAGCCCAGACCCATGGATTCAACACCCACAACCCCTGCGAGATTCTAGCACCTCTTGTTTCTGTAGGCTCTGAATCCAAACCGCCCCAGCCTGGGGCTTTGTGATGCTAGAAACCCACGCCCATGTCTCCTTCTCCTGCTAGCCCCGCAGGCATGTACCTGCCGTACTGGGGAAATGTGGGAGCGCAGCCCTGGCCACGCGGCTCCATCTGCCTGCGTGGCAAGGAGCAGCTGGGACTGTGTGACAGATGTTTGTGTGGGGCAGGACGGAGGCTGAGGGTACAGGCACGTGTCCATGGCAGCATGGCTGAGCAGAGCCTGTTCTCTGGCAAATGTGCTAAGGATGTTCTAGGAACTTGCCGGCCAGCAATGGGCTTTCGTTTCCGTTGCCAAATGTGCTGTGGATTTGCTGATGTGGTGACAGCCTGTGAATTTGGGTAGCCTTGAAGCTGTGTTGCCACTTAGGGGTTCAGTGTTCAAGTAGGAGGGGAGATTTCCCTGCCTTTGGTGGGGGTCACCCCCTCTCTGCTCCTTGGTGCCTTTCGTCCGTGGCTTCTGTTGCTCTGGGAATGCACCGCATCACACCCAAGCATGACTTGGGGTTTTCAAGAATTTCCATGGGTAAGAACTCAGCTGCTGTAGTTCCCCATTGGCCCAAATCTTCTGGAGCTTCCTCCTCAAACCCACTCACAGTGCCCAGCCCTGGACCTGACCTGTCTAACTGCAGCATCCACTTCTGTACCCCTTCTGCCCTCCCAGCCTGCCCCTTTCCAGACAAGAGCCCACATCTCCTCTCTCAGGCATTGAACTTGCCTACAATCCACCCCCAAGAGGCTGTTTCCATCTGAGTCAGGGGTGGAAGACGTTTCTCCACCGTAGCATTCCCCAGTGGCACAGAGGGAATTGTGCAGAGCCATAGTTCCCTGCTGTAGGGGGAGTGTGTTCGAATGGTTGAACTCAGGGACTAGCCGCCAGGACTCCTGGGTTCTATCCCCACCTCTGCCACTGGCTCGCTTGGGGAAGTTGGGCTAGTCACTTTCCAGGACAGTTCCACGGTGGCAGCTGATTGTGGGTCCCTCGGGTTCTGGGTGGCTAATGTGAGACCCTGCCATTTTTAAAACATTGCCCTTAATCTCGCTAGCTTCTCGTTTCCCCATCTAAATGCACGCAGGGAGCAGATACTAAGATGTACAACCCCCAAAGTCAATGTAACGACATTTCAGGTGCATAAATCATGTTTGCTGAAACCTGAAGGCCGTAGCTGGCTGCGTGCAGTCAGGACGGGTACATCGGAAAACTCGCTCCGCGATGACTGTGGTTTTCCGTTTGGTAACACTTTTTCCCTCTGACAATGACATTCCAAAGGAGAAGGCTGGGAAAAGAGCTGTCCTTAATCTCTGAACCAGTCAGGTAGCAGAGATTTGTATGCACCATCGGATTGGCTCATCAGAAGTGACTATGCCTTTTCAGAGAAATCAGCTGCAGCCAATCAGGAGGCAGCAGTTGCCTGTGCAGTTTGATTCATTGATGTTCTGCCAAACCTCCCTATTACTGATCTTTCAGGAAGTGAACAGCTTCCTGATTGGCACCTCACTGTTGTCAGACAAGCGTATGCCCCAGTTCGACTGTAGTGCACGCAGTGTAGTGCATACACAATCCAATAGCAGTGCACACACTGTCCGAACTGCTTCCCAGGGAAGCTGTGAGCTTGGAAAGTGCTTTGAGATTCCCGGATAAAAGGAACCATGAATGAGTTGTTTTTTATAGCAGCAGCACCTAGCAGGCTAAGGCAGTGATGATGCCTCTTTGATGCTAATGCTGTACACACGCAATGAAAAGATAGCTCCTGCTCTGGAGCCTGTCGCTATTCCTAGGGCAACCCAAGGGGCCTGTAGGAGCCACGTGGAGGCTGCCTGAACCCTGAACCTAGCAAATTAGAACAAATCCCTGGTTGGTTCCCCTCGGCTAGGAGCTGCGACGGCAGCACGTGGGGGATGCCGTGGGTTCCAGCAGGGGCGGGTGTCTCTCTGGTTCGGTGCGTGAGCTCCATAATCGCAGCAGTAACACAATCACCCTGTTCCATGTCAAGCTGATCTGAGACGAGCCTGGCTCCTTCCACATGAACTGGCTGCTCTGCTCTGATGCCGTGAAATATTCATGCTGGGTGTCTCGGTGCCTTCCCGAGCCGCCCTCGCCAATATCATCACCCCGTCCATTCAACTGCAAGCAGCTCCGCTACCAAGTGTTCCAGCTGGGCGGGGGAAGGACAGGGAGGGCCGCTGGCAGCTTAAGTAAGAGCCAAAGTGTGGGGACAAAGGCCATGCTGGGCCTCGGGGTGCACCCCAAGGCCATGGCTTCTGGGGAAGGGGGGGCGGCGGCGGGTTAGTGTCACAGCAGCAGCAGGACCTTGATCCCTGCACAGCGACTGGCTCCTAGCCAATCTGATTGCTCCCGTCACTGCAGGAGGAAGGGTTGGGTTTGCTCTGGGGGGATTCAAACCTATGCTTGCTACGAGTGTGAGTTTTGTGCTGTGGGTGCTCATCCCCCTCCCTCCAGAGTAGCAGAAGCCTGCACTCGAGACTCACGCAGCTGGTCGGGTCCACGGGGAGATTCCCCATTTTCTCATAGGAAGAATACGGTGGACAATTTGCTGTGACCTGGATGCAAAGCCACAGCTCTTGCTGGTGGCTTCCTGGGACTTGGTCCTGGCATCTTCCAGCACAGCAGCTGCCTAACTGATGTCAAGATTTTTGCAAAGCTACTTTGTCCCATGGGGCAGAGTTCTGCATGGTTTGCTTTTCTCACAGGGAGGGTTAAACAGGCATTAGCAGGAGCACACTGCAAAGGAAGAGTTGGAATGAAAATAGTTTCCCTTCCCCCTTCAGATTCACTCTTTTGGTCATTCTAATGCCACACCCCTCCCAGCTCTCTGGTCAGCCATAGAGACCTGCAGGCTAGACCTGGAAAAGACGGATGATCATTAGCCATACATGGCTTGGCTTCTCTATACATTAGACAAGGTGTGACGGGTTCAGTCAGAGAGACACTCCTCGAGACTGTCACTCGATGGGCTGGGATACCACTGAGAACAACCCTCCTGCCAGAACAGTGCCCCTCCACTCCTGTCTTGCTGAGTTAGACACTCCAGTCAGCTTCAGCACAGACCCAGAGGTTGGGCCATGCCCCTCTGCAGTTCACTGAAACTGAGATTCACTCAGCCCAGGGGCTTCTCAGTTAACAGGGACTTTTCCAGCGCTCGATGTTTAGCCTTTCAGGGAGCCTGAACCCCAAATAGATCTGTTTTACTCTGTATAAAACTTATACAGGATAAATTCGTAAATTGTTTGCCTTCTATATCTCTGATAGAGAGAGATGCGCAGCTGCTTGCTCCCCCAGTATTAATCACTTACTCTGGGTTTATTGAAGAACAAAAGTCATTTTATTAAGTATAACAAGTAGGATTTAAGTGGTTTCAAGTAATAACAGACAGAACAAAGTCACCAAGCAAAATAAAGCAAAACCATGGAAGTCTATGCCTTAGCTGGGTAAAATGGGAGGAGCGGTGCCCACAGTTGGCTTAGCGCCGGCAGGTTTGCAGAAGGCAGCGTGTTACTGCAGATGCCTGCCCAGCCTCACAGCTGATTCCGTCAGGCTGGGAGGTATCAAGGTAACCGCATCCTCCCTCACTGTGGTTTATGAGGCGATGCTTGCTGGCTGTGTGAGTCACCAGCAGACTGGGATATAGTGTGTGTGTGTGTGTGTGTCTGTGTGGAAGAGGGGAAGGGTACACACCAGCCGGGCGCGGGGGAGACAGGGGCTTTCCAGAGTTCTGGTTCAGAGGCCAGGATAAAAGGACGGGGTAGAGCAGCTTTAGTCACGAGACTCTTGGTGCTGAACTGGGCTCATCTGCGTCATGAGTTGAGCAGTCTCATGTGTGCAGACACAGGTGGGGTGGGGTGGGAGTCACGGTATTGCTCTGCAAAGCCCAGCGCTGATCTGGGGTGTCCTCCTGAGCTCCCATTTGTCTGATTCACCATTAAAAGGAAAGGAAGCCGGGACATAAAGATTATCCCCCTCCACACACACCCTCCACAACCATTGTAGCCCAATAGCTGGGGCAGGAGGCACTCACCAGCAGTGTATCACCAGGCCATGGGCCGCCCCACTGTCACTGGCATGAAACAGAGCCACTGGGACAGCCCTCTTGTTCAATAGGAAGGTGCAGCCTCTGGAGACTACAGTCCCCAGCATTCCGCGCGCTGAGCAGAGGTAGTGGGAGGTCAGACACAGCATTGCATGCTGGGTCTTGTAGTCTCCATGGGTCACACCTCTGTGTTGTGATGGAGCTATGAGCACCAAAAGCTACCCCTTGGCTGGTGCTTGAGCTGGGAACCAGGGATCATTCCTTTGTGGGGGGATGATTCCCCACTGGTGATATTGCTAATGCAGAGAGCCCCATGCAGCCTCAGCCCAGCAAGCGTTCACCGTGGGGCACATGGAAGGACTGATGCCAACCAGAGTGGAGACACGGTGCCCCTGGGCATTGTCTGCTCCTGATGGTGGCTGGAGACTCTAGGAGGCCTTGGGAGAGTGGGGACTGGGGAGGAGGCATGGAGATTCTAGGCACAATCCAGTGGCTTCAGATTGGCTGAGACTGGACGACTCCCCCAGAAATGTTACTGAGGGAGGGGAAGGGGATCAAGGGGTGACGATGCCCTGGAATGCAGCACGCTGGGATAGTATTTAGGAAGAGAACTCAGGATTGGGGTTATTTGGGGGGCTCCACACACAGGGCAGGGATTTGGGGAGCCACCTGTAATATGTAGAGAGGCTGGAGTGATACTATTGCCCCTTTGGCTGGAGCAGTTAGTCAGTATTGGGGACCTTGCCGGGTTGTTTTCATTAGGAGGAGAAATTAATTATATGAGTCAGGGATATTCTTTGGTGCCATTCCTGTTTATTTGTAAAGAATGCACACAGAGTCCCGTTCCCCTGTACACAGTAGGAATAATTCACAGCAGGCAGTTTCCTTGCTCACCATTTCCAGGCCTGTCTCTTCGGGCCATGTTCACCACTGCTTCTCTCGCTGTGGCTTTCTCCTTCTAACAGCCATGGTTTGCCAAACAACCCCCAGCCCCTGTGTTTACAATCAGTCCCTGGGGAACCACTCAGCCCACGTGACTTAACTGTTGACCAGGCCTTGTTAGATGACCATTACCTTGGGCAGTGGCTTTTATTGTGTCTGGCTATCACTACATAAAGGGATGTTTAATTGCTCCCACCATCTAGCCTGAAAGAAGGGTGCATAGCACACCATCAGTCCTAACAAGGTTTGTGATTGTGTATAGCTCAAAGACATGAATACCTTCCAGTCAGACTGGGCTGGGATTTGGAAGCTCCTGCAGGGATCGGGGTGACTTGTAGGCAGAGACACTTTTTTTCGTTGCTCCCACGTGAGGGAGAGTTTGTGGTGGTGATGGCCCCTTGGCAGTGTGATGATTATGGGCGTGAGGCTAGGAAGGAAGTAGTGCCCCTCTAACACGGGGCCCCCCATTGAGCTCTGGGTTGGGACAGGCACAGTGCCCAGCAGCCGGCCCACAGCTAGCCTGGCTTGCTATTCTCAGCAGCCTTGTAGCATAACACAGCCAGGAGGTCAGAGCAGCTGTTTGGCTGAGCTGCTCAGTAAGCTGCAGGAGGGGGAGTCCTCGCTGCCTTTCCCCAGCATCATCCTGTCTGAGGCAGGACTGGTGCTGGAGCTCCAGCCTGTCCGCTCTCCTGCTGATCCCGCCCGACGCTGGCTGGCTGGGCGCCATCTCCAGCCTCAGGCCCTGAAACCCCACGGAAAGGGCTGAGTCCACACACGGAGGCTCCCACCGGAAGAGCCCATGAAGTCATTGCCACCACGGCAGCGTCTGGCTCTCGCCTCTGAAGCTGAGAGGACCCTGCGGGAGAGAGAACTTGGCCAGCGAGCTGTGGCCCTGCACATGTGTCGTCTGTCTCTGTGTGCGCCTGGGCGTTTGTCTGGGTAGATCTCTGTGTGTTTGTGTGCATGCCGTGAGCTGGCCCTCTCTCACCGGCAGCTGTGCAGGCTGCCGCTCGTGGGGGGAAGGACGTCCAGGGATGTTTTGCTATTGTATAAATATTTACCACGCTGTAATAAGCAGCAGGGATTACTGGGAGCCCCAGCCCCTCTGCATCCCAGCTGGCCTAGCACTGTCACAGTCCGTGCTGTGACTCAGTGGGCTGGGTGAGGAGTGAGGCAATGTAGGATGCAGAGAGCAGGGCTGGTGCAGGTCAGGGCAGGAGGAACTGCCCCTCAAAGGGGGGCATTTAACTCTTTGTGCCCCCTGCTTCAGTGCATATCCCTCGCTCCTTTTGCTTGCACTGCACATCCATCCCGCAGAACAGAGAGCTACAGATAAAATGTGTGCTCCTGGGGTGTGCGGCCTAGAGGTTACAGCAGGAGAGTGGGAGTCTGGAGAGCTGGACTTTATTCTCTGCTCTGCCACTGATTCACCAAGTGATCTTGGTCGCTAGCCACCCTGGGCCTCAGTTTCCCCATCTATAAACCAGCAGCAGTAATACCCACTTTTGGAAAGTGCTTTGAGATCCTCCGGTGAAAGGTGCTGTTTAAGTGCACAGGCTCATCGATAATAATTGTGATTGTTAAAGGAACCTCCAAGCCCCTCATCACGTGGCATGTGCTGTCTGCCCCTCTCACTCACCCTGGTGTAAATCAGGAGTAATCCTGCTGCAGTCAATGGTGTGACCTCAGGGTAAGCGAGGGAGAGAGAGGACTTGGATAGGCAGGTTACCGTCCCTGCTGTGTGACCCCACGGTAAATAGCCCCCTCTCCTGAGTGTGCAGCTCTGAATGAAGGCATTGGTCCAGCCCCTCCCTGGTTTCCAAGGCAAAACATACTCTTCTTTCTGTGACTTGGGCCCTGAGAGAACAGCTGTGGCCAGCTGCATTGGCCCAGGGCCAGCTGGCCCCTTTCCCCCCACCTCCCACACGGAGCAATCTGTCTGGGTCCCAGCGAAGGAAGCCGGGAGCAGCTCAGCTCACCAGTCATGTCACAGGCACCCGTCGCCTTGCCCAGGATTTGACGCCTTCACCACGGAGTGAGGGATCAAGGAGCGGCTCTCAGGTTACCGGACCCTGGCCTCACCAGAGAGGTGGAAATCAAAGATCGCGTGGGAGAGATCGCGTGGGAGAGATCCCTCTGCCCCATGGACAGCAGCTAAATATTGGGCACAAGGAGCCGATGTGGGGCTCCGGGGCTGCGTGTCTGTGCGTGCAAGGAGGTGAGTGTGGCAGGATGTGTGCACACACGTGTGTGCCCAGCCCGGCTGTGAGCTTGTGGAGGCGTGTGGGAGGACTGGAGTTGCTCTGTGGGTGTCCCGTGGTCGGCTGGGTGTCTGGGCACCTGTAAGATGTGGGTGAACATGGGAGTGTTGTGTGTGGGAGTGCAGATGGGTGCGGGTTGCATAGTGGGGAGGTGTGGATGTCCATGGGAGAGTATGTGAGCTGGCTGGCTGGGTGCATAAGGCTCCCATATGAGTCCTTTGCTGCGGGCCCCCTGGCCCCTCCCTGCGGTCTGTAGTGACAGGAATGTGGCCAGTCTGTCCGTCCAGCCCTGGACATCTGTCCACAGGCACAAAGGCAGCACACGCTCTGGTGGTTAAGCAGCAGGGGGTGTTGCAGGCCAGCACACTGAGGCACGGGACATCTATGTAGCATCTACCTCCTGCATGGAGGTTGGTCCAGCCGCAGATTGTCCCAAGCCCGTAGCAAGGCCCAAAGCACGTCCTGCCTCCCCGACATCAGTGAGTGTCTAAAGGGGGAAGGGTGCTAGATCCATCCACTGCAGGGAGCAGCTGCCCATCTTCCCTCTGGGAACACAGAGCCTGATCCTGTGCCGCTTCCCTGGGAACAGGATCGGGCCCCTGGCTCCTAGCAGAGCCTGGTTTCCAGAGAGTCCTTGTGTGTGTGAGGTAGCTGCAGTGCCCTGGCAGCAGGCAGCGCCGGGATGGCGTGCGCCTGCACCTCGCTAAATGCCGGCATTGTCAGCGCGCTCTCAGCGGAGGAGCCAGAGGTTTGGACCCCGCTTATGTCCTAGAGTTCCTAGAAGTGGTTTTGCCGGGCAGCCTCTTCCAATATAAACAGTGGGCACGGCCGAGGGGAGGGAGCGGGCAGCGGGGAGGCCTGGGCTAGCATTTCATGGCAGTGTGAAGGCTGGAAGTGATTTGGGAAGTCCGCCCCACTGGGTTTGACGCCCAGCTGCTCGGCGAATCAGGAGAGCCCCCCTCCAGGGCTGGAGCACTTTGATGTGCAGATGGAAAATCGCAACCCTGAGATCCTCCTCTGGGAGTCTTCCACCTAATGGGGAACAGTCCATGGACAGCCCCCCTCTCCCATAACATGATCTGTCCCCCTGCCTTGAAAGCTCTGTCCTAGAGCACAACCGCTGGCTTGTCTGATTTGTAAAGGTCTGTGCTTTCAGTCCGGAGCCTGCTAGAGGAGAGGCAGCTTAATCAAGTGGGCAGACCACTGGGGTGGGAGTAAGGAGTCCTGGAGCCTGGTCCTCGGTTTGCCACTGTATGACACTGTGCAAGTCTCTGTGCCTCAGTTTCCCCCTCTAAAGTGCTTTGAGCTCTGTGGGTGGGAAGTGTCATTGTTACAGTGACAGTGCAGAGCCGGACCACTGTGTGCAGAGAGGAGTCTGAGACAAAAGCTTTGCTCCAGACAGCAGGGAAACTGGGAGATCTGGATTTCACAACCAGCCCCTTCTTATAACTGGACAAGCTAAAACCCTGGAGCTGCTCAGCCCTGAGCTTTGTGGGGAGTCAGCCTTGGCTGGGCTCTGCAAACGGTGCTCCCAGGGCAGGACCCTCACTGCACTGTCCCTCTGGCACTTTGTGCTAAGGCAGCAGCCTGGGGCAATGATGCTGTGGCGCTGGGATGAAAGCATACGTGCTGCCGGAGAGACTCCAGAGACCGGCAACGCACACCCAGTGCAGAGAGCCAGCAGGCCTAGGGTGGGAGTGGAGGAAGCAAGGGTTCCTAGGTGGAGCAGAGGAGAGGTGGTTGGTTGTCTTGGGGTCTAATCCTGGGTCTGCTGCTAATTTGTTCTGTGACCTTGGGCTGGACACATCTCTGCGTGTGCCTTAGTTTCCCTGTCTCCATATGGGAGTCGTAGCAGGGTGCTGCGAGGGTTGATTGGTTACAGTTTGCAAAGCACGTTGAGATCCTTGGCTGGGGAGGGCATTGCTACATGTGAGGCAGTGTGGCTCTGCAGGATACCCGGGCTCCTGCTCTCCGGGGTGCTGGCTCTCCGCTGACCTCAGCAGTTCTGCATGGCATTACAGCCAGGGCACATGGTTCAGATTTGCCGCTGACGTCATTGCCACAAGTGGGTAAGTGCCTCCCCTCTCCGCCAGAGCTTTCCCCATGGAAATCAGACCCCACTATTACTGCAGTCCTCAGCGGGGAGCTGGGGGAAGGGAGAAGATGCCGCGTGAGTTCTGGCTGCTCAGCACAGAGAGATAGGCTGGAGCGGCTTCCTGGGACAGGAGTGCTCATAGGAGAGTGGGGATTTTGCTCGGGAGCAGGGGATGGCAGATCCCCAGGGCTGTGTTGGCCAGGCCTGCGTGTCCTCTCTGGAAAGACAGTGATGATACACCCCAAGGTGGGAACTGTCATGAGCCAATAGGCTGGGGGTGGGATCCAGCAGCACCCTGTCAGCGCTAGCAGCTGGTTGGGATCTGGGATCCAGTTGGCATGCGGGATCCGGTGGATGGAGCAGAGGATTCCCTCAAGTAGGACTGGGGTCTGGGATGTTGAGGCGAGAGAGCTAGTGTGGTTGACACCAGCTGAGGCAGAGATAGGGGCCCAGGCAGGACTGGGGGATGAGAGCTGAGGTCTGGGATCGGAGATCCCGCTGGGGCATGGCCAGGCCTGACTCAGAGACCATGTGTTATTGTTATGGCAGCAGTGATAATGGCAACTGTGGCAGGCCCCGGAGGCTCCCTCAGACTCAGATGTCAGGGTGGCCTAATGGACAGAGCACTGGACAGCAATTCAGGAGGCCTGGATTCTATTCCCAGATCTGCCACTAGCCTGCTGGGGGACCAGGGGCAAGTCACGGCACCACTTTTTGCCTCAGTTTCCCCATCTGTAAAGTGGGGATAGTGGTACTGGCCTCCTTTGTGAAGCGCTTTGCGATCTCCTGAGGAAGAGTGCTGTCTAGGAGCTGGGTGGTATTACTGTGCTAGGCCCTCTGCAGACAGTCTCTGCCCCACAGACCTCACCCTGCAAGGTGACAGTCCGTGCACACCGTTCCCACTAACCCTTACTCATGTGCAGATGACCATAGACTTGCTGATAAGCAGGCATTTTGCCCGTAGGCGGCAGTGGGGCAGAAGGGGCCAGGGGCCTCGTAGGAGAAGCAGGCAGGGCCAGGGTCTCTGCGTGAGATACAAGAACAGCTAAGCACCATGCAAAGACAACGGGCATGCCGAGAACTTAGCTTGTGTCACTGGGGCTGACGCTCAGGACAGCTGGGACAGGCTGATCTGTGAGGCCTCGCCCCAGACCTGGGCCACAGTCAGGGAAACAAAGCATCTGTCCCTGGCACATGGCAGGGCCTGCCACAATTCTTTGGTGGACACAAGGCAAACCACAGCAGCCCGAGCAGGGAGTCTGGCTCTTGTCCACGCGAGAGGGACTGGCTGTCTCAGAGCTGGGAGGGCAGCATTGGCTGTTGAGCGCTTGAGGTTGCGTCGCGGATGTGGTGCAGTTAATTAAGACCTCTAAGGAGCGGCTGCTGGGGGGAAAGGCCGGTCCTGGCTGTGGGATCAGGCCCTCGCTGGGGCTTGGGCTGGAGAACACGGGTGTGTTTGTTTTTCCTCCTTCCCACAGAAGGAAACGTGGGGTTCTGGCAGAGCTCATCCCCAGAACGATTCTCTAATTGGCTTTGAGGGCTGGATGGAAACAAAGTGGCAGGTTCATGAGCTCTGATTTAGTTGGGGATTGGTCCTGCTTTGAGCAGGGGGTTGGACTAGGTGACCTCCTGAGGTCCCTTCCAACCCTGAGCTTCTATGATTCTGAGAACCAGACTCTCTCTCTCTTTCCCAGAGCTCCACCCCCCACAACACAAATATTGATTTATGAAACTGTTTTGCTACCCAGGTCAGTGAAAGTAAATGGGAAGAGAGGAATGAGCCCAGGCGGCTGAGAGATGCAGCACCCACAGCTGCCACGGTCCCGTCCCAAGCAGGAGCTGCTGCCCCCAGGAAGTTTTCCTTTCCATTCTTCGCTTCCCAAGCGGGGTCTTCAGAGCAGTGGTGAGCTGGAGCCGGTTCCCACAGGTTCCCAAGAACCGGTTGCTAAAGTTAGACCTCCGTGGAGAACCGGTTGTTAAAGGGCCAGGGAGTGGGCAAAGAACTCTGGTCCATGGGCCGGACCATCCTGTTGCTCCCAGGATTCCCAGCTGGGGAGGCTGATGCTCCCCCGGCCCTTCCCCTGCTTCCCCCAGCTGCAGCATGGCCAGCCACCGGCATCAGCTGGGCAGCTCAACTGAGCTCCGAGGTCGTCCTGCTGCCGCTTTTTGAGAGGCCCGTCAAGGTGGGTGGGGGGGCCTGCTGCAAGCTCCAGGGCTGGCCGGAGGGGAGGGAAGGAGAGGGGGAAAGTGGGTCAATTGGCCCGGGCCCTGCAAGGACCCCTGGCCCCACAAGGATGTCTCCCCCGGGCCCTCCCCTGCTTCCCCCCACTTAAATCAGAACTTTTTATAAAGAACCAGTTGTTAAGATTTTGGCAGCTCATCACTGCTTCAGAGTCCAGTGCAGCTGTGTCGGGGACAGGAGCGAATTCCCTGGCGAGTGGCACAATCTCCCCCGTCAACCCTAAAAACAGGGGTCCTGGAAGGCCTGCTGACCTGGGACAGGACCAGGACGCCTTGCCACGGGCCACCAGTGATCTCACTAAGCTGAGGGCTTCAGTCCCAGCCTTTCTCATGTGAGCTAAGGGAGTAATGCATTGACCCCAGAAGCAGGCGCTTGAACTTGCTAGGGGCAGCCACTAGAGGGAGACTCTTAGCCAGAGGGTGACTTGTCCGCTCCTCCCGTGGCAGGGCGAGGAGGTGCAGCCAAGCCCCCACAGCAGGTGCCTGCCCTGCCCTCCTGTTTGCAGGGATTGCCAAGGGACAAGACGAGCAGGGCTCGTGCACAAATGCACATCCTCCTCACTCCTGGGGACAGTTCCCCACCAGGGGGCAAGGTGGAGGAGAGGTCCTCTCCTGAGTGCCATGAGCGGGTAGTCGGACTGTTCTCCAGCCGCTCCAGGTTTCATCGCCAATTGCAGGGGATCCAATATCCTGATGTCCCCTGTGGGGCACAGGAACACCCGCAGCCTCGCAGACAGTGAGGCAGTGACAAGGGGGCCCTTTGCTCATGGCTGTCTGCGGTGCTATCCAGTACCATGGCCCAGTTCCAGCTCTCTGTCCCAGTGGGACCCACCCATCAAAACAGGGACGCTGGGTTGTATCTCCCCGGGGGAGGAGCTTTGGGGCAGGCAAGGACAACAGCTGCTATGTCCCAACACAGGGATGCCCAACTTACGGCCCATGGGCCATACATAACCCACCTGAGCATTTCATAAGGCCCATGGCCTGCTTCAATACATTATACTAACAGCCGATTCATTAGCATTTTGTTGTCACGTTTGCATCATTTTAGTTTACACAAGTGTGTAAACAGACAGTATTGTACATAGAAACCACCTATCTCAATACCTACGAAACAATCCAAACAGAAAATATAAATCAGCACAGGGGACTTTCAATCTTATTAAAATATGTAGAAGCTGTTTGGCCCACACAAGGCTGTGCTAAGGTTTATCTATCAGGCCAGACTAGGTCAGGGCCCACTCCAATCAGAGAGCAGAGGCAACTCTGCACTAAGAAATCTGCCTAGACACTTCGCATCAGGGCTGGGCAGCAGACGGTTTCCCCATCCTACGAGGATATTTGACATTTCAAAAAAATTTCCCAGCCCAAATTGGGATGAAAAATCGAAATCTCAAAAAATTTCATGGAACAAAAATTGGTTTGGGTCCATGGAAACATATAATTTGGATAATTTCAAAAGGTTTCATCTTTACCTCTTTGTAAAGAAAATTTACCAACATTTCCAAACAAAACCTAAAAGTTTCACTAAAAACCTGTGAAACTTTTCATTTTGAAAACATCAGAGTGGGGCATTTTCACACTATCAAAGCTTTTTCAACCAAATATTTTGCAAGTTGGGTGTTTCATCAAACCCAGCAATGTTTTGAAGACAGTTTTGGTTTTGACAAATCAACATATTTGTTCAGAAAATTCCTGACTAGTCCTGTTCAGGATTAGCCCATCGTGGCAGTACTGTAATGAAATAGAGGGGTGTGTGTGTGTGTGAGAGAGAGAGAGAGATGCAGCTAGGGGATGGAGTCCGAGCTGCTCAGCCATGTGTCAGAGACCCAATACACGCACCAGCTAACGGAGATTCTCCTCGGTTTGTCAGTGGTTTGGGAGCAGGCGGATCTGAGTTCCATTCTGGCGTTGCCGTTTGATCCGGGGTGGATCTGGATCTGCTACGTTTTCTAGGATAGCGCAGCACAGAGCCTGCCAGAATCGGAGCTTTAGCACCAGCCCTGCCATGTTTCCAAAAAAGCACCAACCCAGAACAGAGGAATTTCTGCACCTCCCCCCACGGCCTGGGGGCTGCTTGGGGATTTCACAGCAGTTTGCAATGGAGCTAGGACAGAAAGAGCCAAATCCCTCCCTGGGGAGCATCAGTGATCACCACCTCCCACCCCAGCTGCCTCTGCCCCTCCTTCCCCAGAGCACCAAGGGTTCCACTTGGCCAGCTGAGCTGGGGGTTTGAATCTGGTTGGCTCCCTCTCAGCCAATGGCCACAGACAGAGCTAATGACCCCCCTCCCCGCCTTTCCCTCAGGCCACAGCCCCCCTAAGCAGTAACAGGCAGACACAGAGCAAGCCTGCTCCCCCCCTCCCCTCCATACATCTCTCCAGCCCCTTCCCCGCCTGGCAGCATTTTTGAATGCAAACAAGACGTCATTAACCCTTTCACTTCCTGAGTCCCCCCAGCCCACCTCAAGCCATGTGTTTGCTGCGGGGCGCACCGAACACCTGGGTGCCGCTGCTGCGTGGGGACCCTGTGCACCACCTGGAGAAGAACTGGGCCACTCCAGGACTGTGTGGAGAGGCATGAACCCTCATGTGGTACCCAGCGGCTGGGTGACTGGAGTGAGAGTCAGGAGACCCTGGTTCTAATTCTAGCTCTGCCACTGACCTGATGTGGGACCTTGGGCAAGCCACTTCCCCACCCCATGCCTCAGTTTCCCCTTGTCTGTCTACAGGGATTGTCTCTCGCTATATGTCTGGCCAGCCCCAAGCACCATGGGGTCTCTAGGGGCTACTCTACTCAGGGGGCAGCTTTTCAAAAGTGCTGAAGGAATTTAGAAGCGCAAGGCCCGCTGACCCTTGGAAATCCCCTGCCTTTGTGAACACACATCTTTCTTTGCCTGTGGTATTGATGACTTGGGAAGCTTTGGAAGTTTCTGATTTTGGCAGCCCAGATGCTTGGGCACCTGGTTTGAGACACTCCAGAGAGTGTGCGGGCTCCTTTAATTGGAGCTGAGGTTTGATGCTTTCCAAGGGACAGGCAGAGACTCTAGAAAGGGACAGGGGCTCATCTTCATATACCAGTCGTAAGGGTCCAGTCTAAGGCCGTTGTGGTCCAGTCTGAAGCCGTTGCACCTGTGATGGCCACGGAGGAGTCTGCACTGCCTGCTGCACAACGATCCCCAGCATGTGGGGCATTCCCTGATTTGCCATTTGTGATAGTGCTCTGGGATGAGTGAGATGTTTGTGTAGCATTGGCTGCATTCCAGAAGGCTCAGCATTTCCAGGCGCACGCGCATGTGTGTGTGTGTATGTGTGTGTGTGTATATATCTCTATATAGAAGCAGCAAAGAGTCCTGTGGCACCTTATAGACTAACAGACATATTGGACCATGAGCTTTCGTGGGCGAATACCCACTTTGTTGGATGTGTCTATATAGACACAAACACACACACACAATATGAGTGTCAGGCAGAATTCTCCGCAAAGGCTCTTCATCTCCATGCTGAACAGGTGTCCCCGACGGCACATGCCATGTGCCCCAGCTGTCACATACTTGCCTGGCAGCAAGGAGGCTTTGGAATCCACCCTGGTTTCTAGCCCCCCAGCCAGTTCAGGCTCCTAGCTCTGTGCCAGCAGCCTGGGGAAAGGTGCATGGTCCTCCAAAATGCTCTCTGCCCAGAAAAGTCCCATGTCTTGGGGCAGATGGGGTGCACACAGTCTTGCCAGCCCATGTGCCCAGTCCAGAGATTTGTCCTGCCTCTGCCTTGATTGCAACTGAGGTTATAGGGAGAAGGGCCCGATGGGACGAGGGCTTCTGCCCCCAGTGCTCTGCAGTGCCCACTATGGCCTGTCTAGGCTTCTCAGGGAGCTGCATTCAGGTGGGCCTGGGCTGCGGGGGTTGTTCCAATGCAGGATCTGTTTGGGGGAGTGTATGTGTTGAAACCAAAGGGCCCAGATTCTGTTCCCAGTTGCGCTGGTGTGAATCTTGATGTCTAGACCCTGATCTCGCTCGCAGCTTCTCTTTTTGAAGAGCAAAGCTGCATCAGCCGGGTCCTGCAGCAGAATCAGCCAGCCTGGGAACAGCAAGCCTCTGAGCTGCGGTGCAGTGCAGGCTGGAGACAGCTGCCTTTCTTTCTCTGGGGTCCGATCCTCTTTTCCCAGCTGCTCCAAATATAGCTGAGGGGTGTCCCTGGGAGCTCCCCTGCCAGAGTCACCAACGCCCCCAGCTGAGATCCGGAGGAGTGGCAGCTCCTTGTGGGGGAGGGGATGCATGGCACACTATTAGCAGTACCCCTAGGAGTAACGGGGTACTTGGATGGGGGCTGCTGTCAGCGGATCACAGCTCATTTCCTGATTTCTCCACACACCAGAGGAGATTGCAGCAGACCCAGACTTTGGAAGGAGCACGATCGATGGAGCTGGCTGATTTACAAGGCAGACAATGGGCTCAGCTCCTCACACTGGAGCAGAGCGGCACGTGGGCAGAATGAATAAGTCCTTTGGCACAAGCTTGGATGCATCGGCTCGCCCCTCCCACCTAGGAAGTGCCATTGCTCTGAGCTTTGGCAAAGGAGCTGCCAGGCCAGGGCTCCCATTCTCCTTCCTTAGCCTAGAGCTGCTAACAATGAGGGGGTTTCTTAGCATGGGGAGAGGCAGTGCTGTGCGGTCCAAGGGACAGGCCTGGGACCCAGGAGTCCTGCGCACCAGGACCAGCTCTGTCACTCACCCCCTATGGGACCGTCGACACATCACTTCCTTTCTCTATGCCTTAGTCTCCTCTTGTCTGTTTAGCTTGTAAGCTGTTTGGGGCAGGGGCTGGCTGTCTCTGTGTTTGTGCAGTAACTGCACAGTGGGGCCCTGATCTCAGTTGGACTGTTACCGTCATATAAATTGTACAAATCAATGCACTGGGCTGTGTAGGACTAACACATGGGGAAACTGAGGCAAAGACAGGTCCAGGACCAAGGCAGGGTGGGCAAACTACGGCCCGCGGGCCACGTCCAGCACACCAGCTGTTTTAATCCAGCCCTCGAGCTCCCACTGGGAAGCAGGGCCTGGAGTTTGCCCTGCCCTGGCGCTCCAGCCAGGAAGCAGAGTTGGGGGCCGTGCCACGCAGCTCCCGGAAGCAGTGGCATGTCCCCACTCTGGCTTCTATGCATAGAGGCAGCCAGGGCGCTCCACTCTGCATGCTGCCCCCACCCCAAGCACTGCTTCCGCAGTGCCCATTGACTAGGAACCACGGCCAATGGGAGCTGCAGGGGCAGCGCCTGCAGATGGGGCAGCACGCAGTACAGCCACCTGGCCATGCCGCTGCGTAGGAGCAGGAGGGGGGACATACCATTGCTTCCGAGAGCTGCTTGAGATAAACACCGCCTGGCACCTGCACCCCTGAGCCCTCACCTCCCTCCCCACGCCCCAACCCCCTGCCCCAGTTCTGATCCCCCTCCCACCCTCCAAACCCCTTGGTCCCAGCCCAGAGCACCTTTCTCCACCCCAAACCCCTCATCCCCTGGCCCCATCCCAGAGTCCACACTGCCAGCCGGAGCCAACACCCCCCCAACGCCCCAACCCCCTGCCCCAGTCTTGATCCCCCTCCCATCTTCTGAGCCCTTCAGTCCCAGCCTAGAGCACATTCCTGTACCCCAAACCCCTAATCTCCTGGCCTGCACCGCCAGCCGGAGCCCTCACCCCTCCCGCATCCCAGCCCCAATTTCATGAGTATTCATGGCCCCCCATACAATTTCCATACCCAGATGTAGCCCTCCAGCCAAAAAGTTTGCCCACCCCTGAGCTAAACTGAAATCTATCAATCTCGATATCGATGCCTGTCACCATGGTATCTGCTCACCTGCCACCCCAAATCAATAACAATGGAACTAAGAGCGTCTACACAGGCGTGTGCCCTAGTTTAACTGAACTGGCTTTGAAAGTGGTGTGAAATTAAAATAGTGCCACTCTAAATGAGCACGAGGCCAATGCAGGAATTCAGCTCTGGGGAGTCACTGAGTATGTCTAAGCAGCAAAGAATCACCACTGAGTATGTCTACACAGCAACCCCACATCAGTGCCTCAGGCAACTGACTCAGGCTCCTGGGGTTTGCTCTGCTGGGCTAAAAATAGCAGTGTAGACATTAGGGCTAGAGCCCAGGCTCTGAAACCCGGCGAGGAAGGGTCTGAGACTTGGATCTTTCTTTTGCCATGTAGACGTACCCATCGAGACCCGCTGTTCGGTCTTCTGAGGCAGCAATCAGTTCTCATCACCGTGTCAGGCACGTGAGTGAGTGACAGTCCAGGGCGGGGGGGTGTCCAGGTCTCCTTGACACCCAGCCGCCCATCTCATTACAAACTGCTGGTGAACTCCGCTAGCCCTGTCGGCTGTGAATGGGGCACCCAGTCCCAGCAGATCGGGGCCTGCCAATGCCCCATGTCGACCTCCTGGCTCTGAGACTGTCTCTTTAAGGTTTTGACAGCCTACGTCTTCATTTTAACTCTGCCCCCTGTGTGCTAGCCCTTGTGGGGGGTGAGGGGAGGAATGGGGCAGCCTGCCAGCAGGAGGGGAGGTGGTGGTGGAGGAGCCATATGTTATGGCAGGGAGAGAGACACAGCTCCGAGAGAATGTGAAGGGATGCAGCCCTTGTACAGAGTAATCTCTGGGAAGTCTGTGCTTGACTGGCTCCAGGCCTTGCGTGTCTGGCATATGTAGTGGCTGGGTGGTGCATGCTGTGAGCAGCCATATAATTCACTGATCTGGTGGTTGTTGCAAACAGTGAGACGTCTGGAGATAGGCTGTA
The DNA here is from genome assembly GCF_016161935.1 of Mauremys reevesii. Taxonomy (NCBI): domain Eukaryota; kingdom Metazoa; phylum Chordata; order Testudines; family Geoemydidae; genus Mauremys; species Mauremys reevesii. Next base: position 122,778,600 of record NC_052626.1, on the reverse strand, counting down.
TATGTGGGTGGGGGGGGAAATGTCCTTGAACAGGGTCAAGCGGTGGAGAAGCCTCCCGTGGGAAATGGCAGAAGCCCCGTCATTTGAATCACTGTAACGCCACGTTGTTGTTGTGCGCGGTGAAATGGCTTCCACCTTCCTCCCCAGAGATGGCTGCATTTTACTGGGGGGAGAAAAGGAATTCTGGGCCACTGGAACTGCTGCCCTGTGTAACAACTACTATATGATTCTTTCTCCTCTAAGTACTAGCTCTTGGGGAAAATTAAATGCATGAGAGATTTGGGTGACCCTTTGGCATGAAAGATACTGTAGGATGCCATTAGAATTAAGAGACAGCCGGATAAAGTCCTGGGAATAGACAATCCTGCCTGCACTTCAAGGGAGTTGCCTGGATGGGACCTAGTGTTTTTTCCCCACCTCTGTGATCTCCTTCATTTAGAGAAGACAGCATGGCCTAGTGGCCACAGCCCTACACTGGTACCCAGGTGACTTAGGTTCTATTCCCAGTTCTGCTTGGTGACCCTGGGCAAGTCACTTCTTGACCTCGTGCCTCAGTTTCCCCAGCTGTAAAATGGGGGTGATGATCCTGCCCTCCTTGGTAAAGTGCTTTGAGATCTACTGGGACAAGCTAGGGATTATTATTAAGAGCTGCCTTAACCCTTTGCTTGCCAATTGTGGAGAATATTCAGGAGCTGCATCCTTTCCACGTGATCCCGGAAGGATAGCAGGGCCACATCACATTAAGGAAATTGCACTGCCCTTTGGGCAAATCTGGGACAAAAGGTGCCTGAATTCATGCTCTGGAGCGGGCTTGAGACTGCACAGATCTGCATGCTTAATGCACTAGCCCTAGCATGCTGCTGGCAAACAAGAACTCGCTGCCTCTCTGAGCTGACAGCAGGAGCCCTGGCCTGGCCCTTCTTACTTTACTGCTTCACCAGACCCAGGGATAAAGAAAGCAGAGACTCATTTACCAAGGCGCAGAGAGAGGCTGCTGAGGCAGAGGAAAGCCCGAGGAAGGAATTACTTATTTCCCAGCCCACAGGGACCAGTGCTGCAGGGCTCACAGCAACCGCTCTGCTAGTGCTGCAATTAACCCCCTCCACCCTGCTGCGGAGCTCAGCCTCCCCCATAAACGCCTCCTCCGGGCAACAAATGAGCGTGCCCACCCCTGCAGAGGACACAGCAGGGAGATCCAGGGTGCCTTTCTCCTCCATAAGGGCATGATCCTGCTCAGTGGGAGCCTCTTCATGGATGTTAATAGGCAGAGGCAGATTAGGGGGTTGTGGGGCCCACCCCTTCTGCCTGCAGTCCCCCCGCCCCCTGCACTCCTGACGGGGAGCTGGGTTGGGGTGCAGGAGCGGGGCAGCCGGGGAGTGCCGGGTAGGTGAGTGGAGCAGGGTAAGCCCTAGAACCCTGACTCCAGGTGGGTGGAGCAGGTCGGGGTGCACATTTTTCCGGGGGCCCCCAATTGGCCTGGGCCCCTGGGCCCAGACCCCATTGGCCAGTGGCTAATTCCCCACTGTTAATAAGAGCTGCATTGGGCCTCTGTAAGGCCAGGCAGAGCCATTGGAGCCAAGGACAGCAGCTACCCTCACTGTCCCATCCCAGGTCCACAATCTGTCCCCAGTTCTCTGCCTCTCTTCAGGCCAGAAAGCACCTGGGATCCCTTCCAGTGGGGAGGAGGAAAGTGCTTCCAATTCCCCACTACACACACTCACAAATCTCCACACAGCTGTTGTTCCCACTGGTGTGAACAGGGGCTGTGTACACCCCCCACAATTGCCTGGGTGCCCCACTTGGAGATACAGAGTTCGGGGCAGTTGGGCAGCAGGGGGTGTCAAAAGGGGGCTTATTTGAAACATGCTTCCTGGGGCATCTTCTGGAGGGGGGCTCCAGTCAGTGCAGTTAGGCACTGGGGGCTATGGAAGGGGCTGGCGGGCCCTTCCGATGCCTAACTCCCTGCACCCCCATGCTCACACGTGGCTCTCCCCAGGGAGAGGAGGGCTGGAAGGAGCCAGTTTCTGATATTCAGCGGCAACAATATTGTAGACATGGGTTTTTATCTTTACAGACCCAGGAGAGCAGACGTCCTCTGTCCATCTCTCCCTCCTCACACCAACAATTCCTCCTTGCTCATGGTTCCCTGACATGTCTTCCCGAGGCCCTGTCTAGGCTATAGGCATGGGCTGAGTCAGGCAGACTTGATTTACAGCACTGTCAGAAGTTGTAGTGTAACCGTGACCTTGTTCAAAACCCTGAGCATCCTGAGGTGGTAGCCTGGCTTTGAGGACACAGATCCAGTGCATGGCCCAGCTTGTACCCAAGTCCTTGTGTACATGGGACCTCCGACTGCACGGCTATAGGCATTGTATCAATGATTTTCACACCATCCTGGCTGGCCTGGGTCAGAGTGAGCAGTGGGCTGCTCTGGGCCCTATATGCGTGGGGTGCAAACACTTTGGGGGTGCTGCGAAGGCGCTGGGGATGGAAGGTGCCGTAGGAGCGTTAGCGTTATCAGAAGTGGGAGGCCCACCTTTCAGCACCCTCCAAACTGGCTCCCTGGAGGAGAGGGAAGGATTCCACCTGCCAGGCTGCATGCATCAGGCACATGGCCATGTTGTGCAGTGAGTCACAGTGCCCAGGGAAAGGTGGTGCTGCTAGCTGGGGCTGGCAGAGACCCAGTTGTTTGGGCACTAGCCTAAGCTGTGGGAGGCCTGGGTTCAAATTTCTGCTCTGCCAAGCCCCTTCTGTGTGGCCACTGGCCAGCTGCTTAGCCTGTCTGTGCCTTGGTTCCCCATTGATTAAGTGGGGGTCATAGCACTGCCCTGCCTCGCAGGGGTGCGTAAGGATCAGCGCGGTAAGGGTTGGGGGGGAGGGTGCTCTGTGGTAATAAGGGGCAGATAAGTACCTAGCTGGAGAGGGAATGATCCAAGCCTGGCCATTGAATAGTGAGGAAGGCAGACCTGGCTGGGGGATGGAGGGGAGAGCCACAGCAGCCTGCCAGTGGGCCAGATGCAGGTTATAATTAATAGCACTCAGTGGAGCCAGGGGATTTAAGCCTGTTCACTGGTGTTGAGCCCTCCCCTGGGGCATCTTCTCTGCTTCTGAATCAGACCAGCCCGGGCGTAGCCAATGGAGGAGTTTGGTGTGATTTAAAAGCGGGAGCGTCCTTGCAGAATCCCGTATGGGGGGTGGCAGCGTGACACAGGTACCCACAGGGCGTTCCCCTCTGCCACTGTAACCTGGCAGTGCCCTGCCACGCAGGGCTGGGCTTGCTGGAGCTGCCTGGCAGCCAGCTGATAGAAGGCCTAGTGAAGAACAAAGCCAGCCGGCTCCTCAGTCACCCAGAGAAATGCAGCCCCAGGACATTATGAATTTCCCAGCGTGGGCACCCGGGCACGTGCCCCCCGGCGTTAAGGCTGTTTTGTTGGGCTCGGAGGAGGTGCCCTCTGCCCCAAAGCAGGTGATTCTTCAGCCAGGGTGCAGCCCAGGCTCCCCCTGTCTCTAGCTGGGGTGCTGGCGGTGGGAGCTTCGTGCCCGGGCCAGGCCGGGTGTGTGCGACCTGTGCTGCTGCAGCCGAGAGCTGCAAGGGGGTGACTCGGCAGCAGCCCTTTGTCTGTGGTACCTGCGCCGGGTGTTAAAGGGGCAGCTCCGGGGCGGCAGGCGGCGCTGGGGGGAAAGGGGCGCTGCAGCTTTAAGGAGCCAGCCGCGGAGCGCGAGGGGGGGGGAGGTGGGGGAAGGAGGAGGGACCGCGGGCAGGGGCTTGTTCCCGGCCGTCCCCTCCCTCGCTCGCTCCCTTGCTCCGTGTGGCTGCTCCCTGGGAACCCGAACGCGGTGCGGGGCGCTGGGCAGAGGCGGAAATGCTGCATGTCCCGGTGCAGGGCGCGGGGCGGGCGCTCAGGACGGGCCGTTTGGCCAGCAGGTAAGAGGGGAGCCGGGCTGCGCATCCCGCCACTGCAGGGGGGCCCGGCCGCCAGTGCGGGGTGACAGGGACGGGGGGTGGCAGAGCCGGGCTGAGCTCCAGCAGGGCGGTGCAGGGGGGGTACCATGACAGCCCCCCCCCGGTGTGTGCGCTGGGGACCAGGCGAGGTGTTTGCAGCCCAGCCTGTGCTTGGCAGGCGGGGTTGGTGGACCCCCCCCCCAGCGCTCTGCAATTTTCCGGCTGAAACCTTGGCTCGTTGTTGAGCTGGAAGCCGGGCAGTGTCCCCGGGGGCGCGTCCCGTGTTGTGGGGGAAACGGCCGCATTTCCCCCAGTTTTCCTTCCTTTCTGATGCTTGGAATTGATCTTCAGCCGGGGGGAAATATTCCCCCGTTGGTTTTAGCCTCGTTTGAAACCAGGCGTGTCGGGAAACGAGGGGAAAAATCCCTCATCGGGGAGGAAGTTGCAAATATTTTCTTTGCAAAATCTGCAGAGATGGCCCCCCATCATTGCACACGCCCCCCTCTCCCTCTTTGCAGCCCTGGACTCCGGGGTCTAGACAGCGCTGGCTGCAGCACACGAGGCAGCGGCTTTGCCTCGTTTATGCAGCGGGCTCGATGCTTCCCTTCCCCGGGAGCGCTTTTGGATCCGGCACCCAAGCGGTGCTTGCTTCCCGGTGCTTCCTGCGAAATGCAAGAGCTCAGCAACTTGCCCGGCCAAGGTGCTGGCGGGGGGCGGATTTGAAGGGGCAGGCGCAGCCCCTGGCGTGCGGCGAGCGAGCGGCGCGAATGCAGGCAGCCCGGCGTTGCAAACGGGAGGGGATTTGCAATCAATCGCTGTGTTGCTGCATAGTCTGCAGGCAGAGCTTCCCCGAGCTAGCTGGGAGGCTGGGAAAGCCCCGGCACTTAGGGACAGCAGAGAGGGTGTGAGAGCTGCGGGTTTTAAACTGCCAATGGAGAGGCACCGGGGAAGAGCAGGAGCCGGGGGCACTGGATTGCTCCGAATCGCTCCCGGGAGAGCTTTCTGGCGACCCCGCAATCCCATCTTCTGGGGGGTCGCTCCCTGATCCGTCTCTGGGGCAGGGGGCCGGGCAGGGCTCGGCGGCGGGTGCCCGGGGTCCGCGTGGCTTTGCAAACAAAGCTCTAATGGACACCCCCATCAAACCCTGCACCCCGAAAAGCCCTGGCAGTCTGCTTCCGGCCCCTGCCTGCGAAGGGGGCTGGGCGGTTTGGGATGAATCACAGGGCCTGCCGGTCCCATCTAATCCGTCCCTCCGAGGCTGGGGCAGGATCGATCCCTGCAGGGCTTTGTCTAGACTAGTTTGAATTCAGGAGTTAGACTTTGCCTCCCCGCCACAGAGCGTCACCCAGGGCTTCCCAAACGGAAATTAATGGGCACCACACCCCTCTGCTGGGATCAGAACCCGGGGCTGGCAGCTCGGTGCTGGAGTCAGAACCTGGGGTTGGCAGCTTGGTGCCAGAGCCCAGGTCAGAAGCCAGGCACTGGCCTGTTTTGGCTTGGGATGCCAGTCAGAGACCAGTGGTTTGTGGTGGGGTGGAGCGGTGGCCATAGGACATCATACCCTGGCCCAATCCCCGCACCCTCCCTCTATGTGAGATGGCCCTGAGTGGAGCTGGAGCGGCTCCCTGGGCAGGTTTGTCCTGGGCCCGCAGGCTGTGAGCCTGCCACATGCCTCTTCTGCCTCCCACCTGCTTCCCAATTTGCGGGTGTGCCTGTACCTAAGATCCAAACTCCAGATCCTGCAGGAATCCGCAGCGGACACAGGTGCTAACCTGTGCTGTGCAGGGGGCTGTGGGGCAGCTAGACCGCCCTGGCTGCACACCAGTATCCTTAAACCAGCTGGGCACTAACTTCCCGCCAACCACCACCTCCTTCACTTCAGCGAAGGAAGTGAGAATGCTGATCTCAGCTAATTCTCCAGGAGCTGGGGAGAGGCTTTGAACCAAGTGCTAACGGCCTGTGAATGGTGCTTCTCACATCTGGAGGTCACTTGCCTTGAAGCTGGCCTCATGGCAGCAGGGATTCCCACTGCTCAATGCAGCACCCCCCACTGAGGAGCAGCGTAACATAAAACATGTCTCTGCAGCCTGCCCTGGCAGATGGTTAAATATTTGCCCTTTGAGGCAGCCTCTGAAGGGAGGAAGTGGGCACCTGGATGGGGAAGTGGCTGACAGCAGCCTTGTCACATGCCCAAAGGGGATTTCTCCTTCACAGCTGCCAGGTAGTCAGTTTGAGCAAAGGGTCCTGGTTAGCTCTGTTCCCCCAGGGCTGTAGCTCTGTTTCTGGAAGGCAGGGAGGTTAAGTTCCTCTCCCCGGAGGCGGTGCTTCCTAGGACACCAGGAGAAGCTGGGACAACTCTTTGGCCATGAAGGAATTGTCCTACATCATCAGGGCTGGGGTAAGTCTAACAGACAGGACCCCCCTCCCCCCAGCAGCCAGCGCTGTGGTTCTGAGCTCTCTCTCCAGTGCTCCTGACCCCTTTTATTGGAGCGGCTGTAAGCGCAGCCCCTGCACAGCGAGGCTAATGGCAGGACGGCTGCATTTGAATTTGCTGGTGCTGTGGCCAACAGAGCCATGGGCAGATCCAGGTGCGGTCGACTACAGCTCTAGCGGCTCATCATCCTATACTCAGGCCAAAGAGCTCTCAGCCTCCGGCCTAGCTGGATCCTTGGGGCTGGGGTTCTCTTCGCTGGCCAAGACCTAGAGACCAGCAATTGGCCCATGTCTCTCTTCCTAGCCACCACCCTGATGGCCAGTTCCTGGTCCCATTGGAGCCACGGTCCCATTGAATTCAGTAGGACTTCAGGGAACCTTGTGTGGCACCCCCAAGGGTCACCAAAGAGGTTTGAACCCAGGGTTTTCAGCACTAACAGCACAAGCTTCTAGCACTTGAGCTAAAGGAGTAACTCCTTTAGCTAGTAGTAGATGCATATATAGACTAAACACTAGTGCTAGTGTGTGGTGCTCCCAGAAACAGAACAGGGTTTTGTGTGTCTAATAATAACAAATAACAATGGGTCCTGTGTTGGACCCCCACCATCAGACTGTCACATGGGGGAGGTTTGTGTTGCTATCCCCATTTTACAGCAGAGGAAGACTGAGGCCCATAAAAACTGAGTGACTGGACCAGAGCTAGGAACAGAGCCCTGGTCTCCTGGCCATGGAGGGGCCCTGCTCTACCCACTAGACGGCACCCCCTCTTGCAGTGAAATGTTGACACCTGCAATGGCCAGCCTTGCTGAATGTCCCTGCTGCAGACTGGCACTCCCAGCCTGCAGTCTCTGCTCTGCTACAGATTCCCTGGGCTACGTCAGGTCCCTTCCCCCTGCCTCAGTTTCCCCCACTGTGACATGGGGATAAGGACACTCTTGAGGTGTGAGGTTAAGCGGTGCCAAACTGTCCCCGGATAGAGCTACACGTGGGTCAGCCTTGTGGCTCCTTGGGAACATGATGAGCTGTAGTGCCTCTGGGGGCTCGTTAGTAGAAGATAAAGGTCCCATGCTGGGTTCTGATTTAACTCCATACCCGCCCTATGCTCTGGGTTGGGCCGCTCCTGCCCCAAGCACATGCCAAAAGACCCCCAGCTGGGGTGACTCAGCTGCTTGGGGATTGTGACTCTGCCAATTCACACCGGCTGGGGGCCCTGTGAGCGCAGTGATTGAGGGTTGCCCTCTGGCAGCTCAGTCTTCCTGCTCTCCCATTTCCAGAGCTGCAATTACAGTCTCAACAAGTCGGAGGCAGCGGCTGCAGCGTAACCAAATGGCTCCTCATTAGATGGTGTCGGGGTAACCCTCTGGACAGGCAGGATGAGGTCTGCACTTGGCCGTCCCTGCCTTGAATCCCTGGGTTTTCCCTTTAATTGGGTGAAGTTTGATGTCTGATACGCCTGGGAGAGCCGGGCTAGCTGAGCAGGTTCTGTGCAGGTTCCTTCCCAGTGCCCTGACTGTGCACCTAGATCCTGGCCTGCAGTACCCATGGGAATCTCCTGAGAACAACTGCCACCATTCACCTGTGCTCGGTCAAGCCTCCCAGTACTTACCCGCAGTCCCTCTGCTGTCCTAGCCCTGGGCTCCCCCCACACACAGTCCTGATCTGTCTGCACACTCTCTCTTTCCCTGGCTTGCGCCTGCTTGTGCACCAGGTTCTCTTGTTTGCAGCCGAGCAACCTGCTAATCATGATCTGCTATGTCTAGTCTTCCCTAGCAGAGCCAGATGTGGGCACGCGGGGAAGGAGCCGAGAGGCAGAGATGGGGCGTGGCCGTTCTCTCCGCCTCAACCCCATCGGGAGGTTTGGTAACTTGGCCACCCGCCATCCTGCTAAGGGGAGGCTGACAGGGTGGGGTTGTTCTAGCCTGCACCTGAAAGCTCTCTCATTCTCACTGGGGGGAATGAGCTGTCTCATTCTCATTGAGTATTGGCCTGCTAAACCCAGGGTTGTGAGTTCAATCCTTGAGGGGGACATTTAGGGAACCGGTGGCAAAAATCTCTCTGGGGACTGGTCCTGCTTTGACTAGACCTCCTGAGGTCCCTTCCAACCCTGAGATTCTATGATTCTGTAGCACCTGATGACATAGAATCATAGATTCATAGAATCTCAGGGTTGGAAGGGACCTCAGGAGGTCATCTAGTCCAACCCCCTGCTCAAAGCAGGACCAAACCCAACTAAATCATCCCAGCCAGGGCTTTGTCAAGCCTGACCTTAAAAAACCTCTAAGGAAAGAGATTCCACCACCTCCCTAGGTAACCCATTCCAGTGCTTCACCACCCTTTCTGTCATCTTCTACCACTGAGTTCTTCTCTTCTGCAGACTAAACAATCCCAGTTCTGCAGACTAAACAATCCCTCCTCAGCTGCAGCTGCTGATCCTTGCCTGGGATGCGCTGGGTACCCAAAGCAACCTCTGAAGTCACTGGCACTCAGCACCTCAGACACTGCTCTGACAGAAGAAATGTGGGGTGGGTGGGTGTCATTGTTATTCTCATCCCCCTATTTAAGGTGGGGGGAAACTGAGGCACAGAGGGGGGACTGTGACTTGCCCAAAGTGATGAGTAGGTGGCAGAGTCAGGAACAGAATCCGGGAGTCCCTGGGAGTTTGGGTGGGAAATGGAGCAGGAGCCACGGGGGTGCTGCAGGACTGGGGCTTTGGGCTGGGTTGTTTGGGGGCTAAGCTGCTGTTCAGATGAGTGACAGGATGGTCCCACGGCTGGGTCACTGCACCCAGGCTGAGGAGACCCGGGTTCTGTGCTGGGTCTGCGCGGCGCCCAGCACAGTGAGGGCCTCATCCAGGACCTGGCCCGGGGGACCCACTCACTGTGACCTCAGGACAGTCCCTTAGCCGTGGATGATAATCCTGCTCTGCCCTGGAGTAGACCCCGGGCTCGAGAGGTACCATGTCCTGGGCGCTGTGGGTGGTGTTCTAATGCCCTGCGTCTCTTGAGCACCTTCTAGCTAAGGGCTTCCTGGTCTGGGAGGAGGGATGGCTACTGCCCGATGGCGAAGGCAACCGCAGGGCTCACAGTACCAGGGAAGGGGCTGAGCCTAGTGCCCTGCTCTGACCACTAGATGCCACCCCCGCCTCCAGATCCTGGTTCCCTCCACCCTGGTGCCCGCTGGGGGGTGCTGGGTGCCAAGCACTATGCCAGGTTGGGCCCCTAGTTAGTATGTAAGGGCCAGAGCAGCAGCACCCCCTGCCAGTCCCCACAGCATCCAGCCTCTCACCCCCCGATCCCAAAGCCATGGGGCTAGTCTCCCTCTGCTTATGGCCTGTGCAGCTCATTGACTTGGGGGCCGGGGCAGGACTCGTCCCATGGGCTCTTAGGCTGAGATTTTTCTTCTCCTATCAACGGTAATGGGAATGGGGGGTTCACATCCACTCAGCCCCATTGTTACAGACAAAGGTGTATGACTATAGTCCATTTCTAGAGCTAATGGAGAGAAGCTTTGTGCCTGAATCCGGTCTAATGGCAGGGAGTTCCACAGGCTGATTGTGTGTGCCAGAAAGTATCTCCAAGCGGCCCGTGCGGCTGTGCTGCTAATCGCTGGTAGCTACGGTGACATGGAGTCTGCACTCAGTGACATACATGTCCTGTGTCTGAATGACCTCTTGGGCTTGGTCCTGGCGATCGGATGGGAGCTAGAGGGGCTGAGCACAGGCCCTGCTATCTGAAGGCAAGGTCTGCTCTCTCCCTCATGCACAGGCCCAGGGAGGAATCTACCGAGGTGTTTTAACGCTGCGCTGCCTGCGTAGGGAAAGTTTGGATGCACCTGACCTGACTATGCAAATCTCCTGTTGGAATGAGTCAGAGACTGGTAGATTACTAGGAAGCCAACCCATGCCCTGTGCTGAACTGGCCATTGGACTCCTATCCTGCCGAGTGCATGGGAAGTGTCTTTAGTTGATTTGATGTGGCCCTGGACTGGAATGGCAAGGGGCTGTGGGTTAGGATAGAGGGGCATGGGCAGAGCTGTGGGGCAATGGGGGCAGGACTTCGGGTTTGAGGTGCATTGGCAGTCATGGGGTGGTGGGATCTGTTTGGCTCCAGCACCCTTCATCTGTCTGTGTATCACTCCCATGCACACCAGTCAGCAGAGAGCCCTCCAGGATAGACAAGCCCTGAATTTCTGAGGGGACCGTAAAGAAGCCAAAGGGGGACAGACTTGTTCCCCACCACCCGCTTTTGCAGGTTACCTTGTAGTCAGCGCAGAAGATTGCATCACAAATAGAAATTCTCCTTTACCTCGGGCAGTAGAACCGAGCTCAGCCTGCAGTGGTCGTATCACACCTGTTCGAATGCTGGCACATGCTCCTCAAGCCAGATCTCAATAACATATCGATTGCTTGTGGATTTTCAAAGGAGACCATTTATCCAGGTTTGTCCTGGACCAAGACCCCTTTGCGATGGGCGCGGGACACTATTCATTAGGTGTATTATGGTAGCACCAAGGAGCCCCAGCTATAGACTCGAGCCCCATTGTGTTAGGTGCTGTGCATACACGTCTAGGCACGTCAAATATTTGTTGTTTCCTTTAGAAATCGACAGGCGTTGTGCAGGAGGAGGAGCTGTTCCATAGTCACTATGGAGCTGGTCTCCCTTCTGGGCAGGGAAGCAGTTGTGAATTGATTGGATTTTCTGCCAGTTCTGTTTGTCAAAGATTAGGCTGAATAGATGTTGCAAATTTCCGCCCTATGGATTCTTCACCAAGGGTTTAGAATTGTCCTTGTTCCTGTTGTCAGATTGGCCCCCTCAGTCACACTGGGATCATTTCTGTTTCCTGTCTGGATGGCTGAAAGCTTGGGACTAGGTGGAGTATAATAACCCCTAGGTCTTCCTTAACGCTTGCATCAGTAGCTCTCAAAGTGCTTCGCAGAGGAGGTCAGAATCATTATCCCCGTTTTACAGATGGGGAAAATGAGGCACAGGGAGGGGGAATGACTTGACAAGATCCCGCAGCAGGCCGGTGGCAGAGCTGGGAATAGAAGCCAGGTCTGCTGGGACTAATAAATATCAAGGAACACTCTTGCCACAAATCATTTGGGCTCAGGTTTGTGATTGTTTCAGGGTTCAGGAGGATGGTCTGGTGGTTAGGGCCCTAATCTATGACTTGGGAGACCTGCATTGAATTCCATGCTCTGCAGCCTTCCCATGTGACCTTGGGAGAGTCACTTAATCACTCTGTGCCTCAGTTTCCCATCTGCCCAATGTGGCTAGTAGCCCTGCCCTGCCTCCCAGGGCCCGTGAGGATCAACACAGGACAGGTGGTGATGAAAAGGACTGGATGAGAGCTAGGGATGGTTGTTGTCTTTTCATTGGACTGCTTGAGGACAGGGAGGCACTCACGAATCGTGGCGAAGTGACTGTGCCAGTTCCGTAAATGCCAGCGAATGGGCTGTTGTGCCATCTGGCTGGCTTCTGCTAGCTGAGCGTGCAGGGTGAGACTGGATTTCCTGCTATGGCTCCTACCCCTGCTGAACTAGGAGTCTGTATGGGAAAAATTCAGCCACCCAGAAAGCTTCCCTCATTGCCTTTGAGAGTATATAACATCACCGCACCCTGCCCAGGCTACACTGACTAAGGGGTGCATGGGGTGACAGTTCCCCACTGTGCAAAAGGGACCCCTCTTATGCCCCACAGCTACCCCCAGGATTAATATGACACTGAGGACTTTCACCCACCAAATACCGTGGCAACACATCTTCTGCATGCCAGAGTGACCCCTGTGTCCTAGCACAGCCCTGCTCCCTGGGGTCAGATGCCATTCCCCGAGGGTTTGCTGAGAGCGCTCCAGGGGCCCCACGCATTTGCTGCCCTCTAACCGCTAGGTGTCGGGTGTCTGCTCCCCACCCCCCCACTGGCCTTAGTTGTGTCTGCACCGATCTCCCCGTGCCCCCACCAATTAATTTCCGGCAAACTCACGGCTCAGCAATGCAGCCTCTCTCCTCTTCCGCAAATCCTTCTTTCCATAGGGTTCAGCTTGTTCCCCCGCCGCCGGCTGGCTGAGCGCAGCGGCCCCGCTCGCACCGAGCAGTTCCAAACCGCAGACGCATGATGAGGCAGACAGCGGCCTTCCCTCACTGGAGTTGTTCTGAGGTCGAGGGGAAGGATGGGAGCAGGGGAGTTTGTGTGTTTGGGGGCGGGGGGAGGAATGTTAAATCCGAGAGGAATGTCTGTTCTGTACACATGGTCCAGATCTCACCCCTCCCATCCCTTCCGCTGGCTCCCCCGCAGAACATCATACGCATCCGCCAAGGGCTCAGCGCAGTACTTGCTGCTAGGGGCTTAAAACAACGCTGCCGTGTTCGGGGACATCAAAGCGAAGGATTAGCCCAGTTTGTTTACCTGCTGCGTCGGCAGGTTCGGCTGATCACTGTCCCAGGCCAATGGGGGTGGCGGGAAGCCACGGCCAGCACATCCCTCGGCTCGCCCCGCTTCCCGCCACCCCCTTTGTCCTGGGACAGCGAACCGCAGCCAGTGGGAGCCGTGATCGGCCGAACCTGCCGACGCGGCACGTAAACAAACTGGCCTGGCCCGCCAGGGTGCTTACCCTGGCGAGCCGCATGCCAGAGGTTGCCGATCCCTGATTTAGCCAGAGCTTAAACCCAGCCACAGCTATTGATGGCCAGGGAGGCTACTGCCGTGCCGGTGGCTGACATGTCCCGTGCTTCCAGCTGCCAGAGGAAGACACGAGGTTGTCACCTCTCCTAGGGCTGCAGCAGCTCAGATGAGATGGAGGGTTGCCTGGGTTAAAGAGGGCTGAATCAGGATGTTAACACTAGAGGCACAGGGCCTGAACCCCCCCGAGCTGCGTTGTGCCTCGGACACAGTCGTGTTATGATGCCAGCACAGAAGAGCTGCTAGTGAAGGGCATTTGGTGCCTCACTTTGGGTTTGAGGCCTGCCCCCAAGGGAGCGTTCGGAGACAGATCAAGGGAGCGTATTTTGTCCACAGGGTGGTGGGACAGACCTGGGGCCGCTAGGTGCTCGGCTCCTGCCGCCATTGGATGATCCTGATATCTAGTGCTGTTCATCCCAAAGCGAATTAGGATCATCATCCCTGCTTCACAGAGGGGGAAACTGAGGTACAGAGACTTGCCCAAGGTCTCCGGCAGAGCCAGGAGTAGAACCTAGGTCTCCTGAATTGCAGTCTGGGGGTCTGTCCACTAGGCCATGCTTCCCTAATAGCAGGCCTAAGCCATCTGCCCCTAGTGCAAGCTCATTTCCTCTCCTGTGTTTTCCAGTGTTTCACCCCCCTCTAGGCTGAAGTGTCCCAAGAGATGGGGCTCCCACCGGGAGAGTATCCCATAGCCCTGGAGAGCTCAGATTGCTAGGCAGCCTACAGCTTCCCTTTCTCTGTTGCATCCCAGCTGTACTAGTTAGACCCCTCAGAGCACCCTAAATCATCCCCTCCTTCCTTGGTATTAACAGGGTGTCTGTATTGGGCAGCCTGGCTTCTGGGCTGAGCCTAGGCCAACTGACCACACAGCAACTTCTGGGTCCCGATGCCAAGGGAGCGCCGTACAGCTGGCTGCCCTCGATGGAGGAGGGGCATGGGCGTGAATCCACTCATGGGCCTGGTACGCCAGGGAAGCTCTGAGGATGTCGACTGGGTGACTGCCCCCAGCCCTTGCCTCTGAGCAGGAGGAGGCAGGCGGCGACGGGGAAACTGTGAACCTCCAAATGCACTTGAGCCATATGTGCCAGTGGCCCTGGTCACCTGGCTAGCTGCGGGGCAGGGGTCCAGCTGCATGCCTCTCTGCAGTCAGGGCGGTATGCCAACAGGCGGAGGAGGGAGCCCAGGGCCACTGGATTCGGAGTCAGGAGTCCTGGGTTCTATTCCCAGCTTTGCCGTTGACCAACTTTGGGCAAGTCACGCCCATGTGCCTCAGTTTCCCCGTCTGTATCATGATGCTGGTAGTAGTTGGCTTCCCTTGGGAATGGCTCTGATGTCTGTGGCTGAAAGCCTGTATCAGTGCAATGTGCTCTGAGTCAATACCCTTCCAGCAGGGTACGCGGGGGCATCAGCAGTGTGTGACTCCAGCACATGCCATCTGCAGCTCCCTACTGTGGCTGCAAAGGCTGTCTCTGGAATCACTCATGTCGCTGTTATCAGTAACCTGATCAGAGTCGCTGTGTTGGAGTCATGTCTGCCACTTTCCTTAGCTAGGGTATTTTCCCCCTTCCGGCTCATTACTGCAGGGCTCGCCAGCCAGCCGGGGGCGCTGCTCCCTGGACTGTTAAGAGCAGAGGCCTTGGGCCAATCTGTTCTGTTCCATTAGCCCCACCAGCTACACTTGTGCAGGGTTGGCCTGCGAGGAAGGCAGCCCACAGCAGCTGGGGCCTGGCTGGAGAGCTGAGCCCAAGGCGGGCAGAGGGCTGGGGCAGACCCCCGGTTGGCAGGCCTGCACAGAAGAGAACAGGGCATGACCCAAAGCAGGGAAGAGCTGGGAGGCTGTGCCCAGCGTGGATGGTGGAGGGGAGACGGACTGGGGGCGCAGTGCCTGGTGTGTGAGTGGGGCCCTGTGCCCGGGGCGAGGCAGCCCCTGAGAACGGCTGTTGCTGGACTCTGCTCAGTGCTGTTGTGCAAGCTAAGCTGCACTCCGGCTGACCTGGGCGAGTGCCCTTTAAGGACGTCTGTGCTGGGGGTGGAGGGTGCGTTGTTCAAACACACCCTGCTCTCCTGCCCATTGGGGGAGTGGGTGTGCTCGGAGCTGTTTTTGGGAGGTCCCTTGGCTGGCTCAGCAGCACAGTTTGACCCTTGGCTCAAGGCACAGGAGTCACTCTGTTACCTGGTGAGTATAGTAGGCCGTTATCCTTTGGGGCACCAGCCACTAGAGAGGAATATTGCACACCGCTAGCATATACCGGGGTTAACGTTCCACCCCTGTGGATGGGCTTTAAAGGGCCTGATCCTGCAAATTGCTGCACAGCTCCAGTTCTGCAGCGGAAGCAGGGGGCTCTCCCTCTTATTTGAGGGATAGCTCAGTGGTTTGAGCATTGGCCTGCTAAACCCAGGGTTGTGAGTTCAATCCTTGAGGGGGCCACTTAGAGATCTGGGGCACAATCAGTACTTGGTCCTGCAATTGAAGGCAGGGGGCTGGACTCGATGACCTTTCAAGATCCCTTCCGGTTCTAGGAGATAGATAGGATATCTCTCCCCACCTCCCAGGGCAGCTTGCAAATTTCTCCCACCCCCTCTTCCTCTTTACGCCCGGCTGGTTTGGTTCTCACCCCGGTGACACTGCACTCCTTGTCTCTCGCCCCTTTCCCCTCTCACCCCGTCCATCTGTCTCGTTCCTCCCACCAAGCAGGGAGGGGAGTGGCTGGGCTGGGCACCGACTGTTGGTGTTGGTGCTCTTCCCGCTCCATGTGCTCCAGCAGTTGTCAGGGCAGATACAAACAACGCAGTGTTCGGGGAGCCCTGGCGGAGCTGGCTGCTTTGACAGTCCCTCTTTTCATTCTCCGGCGGAGACGGGGCGGGGGGGACTGTATATGATGGATTGGAGCAGGAGATGGTGACTCTCTGGCTCTGAGACTTTGAAGAGCCCTCCAGCCACTGACCCTGGCGCTCAGCAGGAGCTAGTCTATTATCGATCGCATGGGCCCGGCCGGCTGCGATCGCTCCATAGCGAGCTGCTCCCTTCGCTGGAAAGTGCTCCCCATGTTTGCCTGTAAGAGAGCAGTGTAGAGGTGAGCTTTGCTCCCCTCGCAATGGATTGCTCACCCCCTGCTGTAACAGCATGCTCTACAATGGGGGGCACACTGGACTTACCTGCACCCAGATTCTCAGAGGGGCTTAGGCTCCAAACTCAAGTTGATTTTAATGGGAGTTAGGAGCTTAACTCCTTAGTAATCTGGGCCCTAGTGATCATGCTTAGCATGCAAGTAGCATCCCTTTCTCCTCCAGGTGCTTTGTACATACCCCCTGCCCCAGCCCCTGTGCTAATGGGGTCACTACTGCACAGGGGCGGCTCCAGGCACCAGCACCCCAAGCACCTGCTTGGGGCGGCAAGCCACGGGGGGTGCGCTCTGCCAGTCGCCGCGAGGGCGGCAGGCCTGCGGAGGGTCCGCTGGTCCCGTGGCTTCGGCGGACCTCCCGCAGGCTGCTGCCGAATTCGCAGGACCGGAGACCTCCCGCAGGCAAGCTACCAAAGGCAGCCTGCCTGCCGTGCTTGGGGCGGCAAAATGCCTAGAGCCGCCCCTGCTACTGCAGGAGGCATTAGGGACCCTAAATGGGGCCTCAAGTGTCTAATCTGAGTAACAGTCCCTCCAGCAGCCCCACTGCGCCCCATCCTGACTCAGATGAGGAGAGTGCCTGCCTCTGAATGATCTAGTCTGTTCAGGTCCCCCATCCGAGCACTAACACAGCTGAGTGCTGCTTAGCTTGGCAGAGCCAACAACATAACAGCGCAGCCTGAGAGGAGTGCAGATGAGGCTTAATGAATGGGTTCATGTGAGTTGTGCTGGCCTCTACTGGATGGGATCAAAACTGCTGCATTGTGTGTCATAGGCCCCGTGTTGCTAACAGCTAAAGGAGATTCTCCTGGAGCTCAAGTGGCAGGGCCTGGGCTTTGGGAGTGGGAGGAGCTGTGTTCTTGCCACAGTGTTACCCATGGCTGTGACCTGCACTGTATTGACCGCTGGGAAGGACCTAGGGGGCACAGGCTTGTTGCAGAGTGACGGGCATGGTATAAGGTGGTCGAGGATGCATATTCCCTGCCTGACACCAGTTCTGGCCTGGGGCGTGCAGGTCTGAGAGCTGCTCCTCGGCTCCCCTTACAAAGGGTGTTGTGGGTCTGCGCCTCACTTGACTGCGGGAGGCATGAGGTGTTGCCTCGGGAAACAGGGGGGGCTTTGATTTGGGTTGAGCACCTTGTACAGTCAAGATCCTTCAGTGGCAGATCCTCTCAGTCCCAATAAGGGGCTGGGTAAACCTTTCCCTGAGCTCACAGGGAGGCGTCAGGGCTAGAACCTGTGCCACTTGAACCTGAACAGTATTTGGGGCTTAAGATTTTGGACTGAACTGAAGGATCCATAAACAACTGTCCCTGTCTCCCCCAGATCTTGCTCAGCACGGAGATCCCATTGTGTTAGGTGCTGTACAGACACGGTCTCCACCTGCTGCGTAGGGATAACGCAGCAGTGCCTTGGGGATGCTTCCATGTGCACCGCCTCCTGCCATAGTGTCCTTCCACCTTCAGTTTTAAAGGGAAAAAGTCCTTCCCCCTTGTTCGGGAAAAGGAAACAGAGCAAAGGGTGTAGAATGATGGTGTCAAATAATATCAAAGTTGAGCAGAGCTTGGAACAGCCACTGCTGGGTGCAAGAATGCTAATTTTTAGAGCTGTATGGAAGAGAAAATTTTCGTTCCATGAAAATTCTGATGTTTCAACGTTGGTTTTCAGTCCAATTTGGAGAAGTGGAAATTCCCGGCCGGCTAGAAATTCTGGAATATTTCAGCTTTGGAACGCCGAACAGTTTCATTCGGGTAACATTGAGGTGTATTGTTCCGGCAAGGCAAAATGGGGGGCGGGGCTGAATAAAGTCAAAACATGATAATAGACAATGAAATAAGAGGTAGTGTTTGATAAATTCTGTATGCAAACATAAGGGAATATTTTACTAGCCTAGCAAAGTCTACGTGAATTGAAATGCTGCGTTCTAGGTGATTCTCTTTGACATTTTTTCTGGTGACGGTTTCATAAAGTCCTGCAAAATGTTTTGATTTCGACAAAAGTGCGTTTCTGGTGGGAAAACGTTTCCATCCAAAATGTTCGGCCTAGTTCTAGGAGCTTTGCAGGAAGCACCAGGGCCATCCCTCTGCTCTGGACTCTGCAGCACGGCTCTGGGACAAACTCTTCCCCATGCAGCCAGTGAAGCTGTGTCTAGATGGCAGCAGTCTGTCCTAGTGCAGTTACGTGAGCGTGGTTGCACTGGAGCCATTGCTCACTGCACTGGTGCACCAGACCCTAGTCTTATATTAGCATAGGGGGCTGCCCTGGGGACATAACCACCCCAAAGCATGTTTTCCTACAGCAAACAAGCTCCTGTGTCCTCATCCCTGCATGGGGACATCCACCTAGAGGGCAGGTCACTCCTACACTCATCCCGTGGGGTGGTTTTGGGGAGGTGGACCATGGCCCCTGTAGGAAGTATGTGCACATTATCGATTCAGTCATCTGGCATGAGCCGCCAAACAGATGGCAAAATGGAGCCATTTTCAGGCCTGATTGCTGCCCTGGATTCAGGCCGGCAGCTTGTTATTCTGTATTAGGTGTACAGTATTACAGTAGTGCCTAGGAGCCCCTGTCGTGGCCCTGGACCACATTGTGCTAGGTGCTGTACAGACACAGAACCAAAAGGCAATCTGCCCTAAAGAGCTCACAGGCACCCACAGACCGTGACCAGCCCACAAGCCCCCTCTACACAGTAACCCTAATGGACTGAGAGGCCCTGAGAATGATGAGGTCATCACGGTGCGTTGGAGGCTGCCTCACTCATGGCACTGCTGGAGGTGGGGGTGCCATCCCAAAGAGAGTAAGTCCCTGCTGCTGGATCTGGATGGTGAAGTCTCCTGGTGCAAGGCTGTGAGGAGCCAGCCTCCTTTTACTCCTGGGGCCTCGTGTTAGCCCTGGGCCGCTTCTCATCTTCGCAGACAAGGAACAAGCTCAGTTTCGGGTTTAGTGTTTGGGTCCCTCGGCGGAAAGTGAAAGCAGCTCGGTGGGGGAAGTGGGAGCCAGGGGAAGGAGGGGGTTTGGAGGAGATGGCTGTGGGGTCCCCCCCCAACACACCCGGTATAACTTTCCCATGGAGAAGTGGTTGGTTCGGTGAGTCAGTAGTTTCTGCACAGAGAGATTAGTGAGCAGCCTTCCGGATTCAGGGCTGGCTTTGGGTGAAGATTAGCTTGAGGTCATCCAAGGTCCCCTGGTGCTTTTATGTTGTGATCCCTGTAACACAGGGGCCTTCCAAGGCGAGGGATGCCACAGAAATGAGGAAACAAATCCTTGGAACATGGGCGCTGCCAGGCTGGATGGGAGCTGGAATCTGGTACCCAGTCTCCTGTCTCTGACAGCGGCCAGTACCAGCTGCTTCAGAGGCAGGAGTAAGAACCGCCCAGCAGACAGAGGTGGAACAACCTGCCCCCAGGTAGGTCGTATCCCTAATAGCTAGGGGTTGGCTTAAGCCCTGCAGCAGGAGGTTTAATATCAGAGCTGTGGATCTGTCTTGACTACATGGTTACCCATCCTTCAAGAGGTGTGTGTTGTGTCTGTGGCTGGTGCTCAAACCTAATTACCTAGGTGTTTGCTCACAATCCAGGCTAATGCTCCCTTAATTGCCTTTTGCATGCAGACCTGCCTCCGTTGCAATCTAATTACTGTAAATTGGGGGTGCTGCTCTGTGCATGGCTGGCATGGATTCCGTGCTGCCTAGCTGCTCACTGCCAGAGGGAATAGCTGCCCAGGGCATCCCAGCAGGCCCACCGCGTGTGGGTGAAGATTGTATACCAGGCATGCAGTGGGGCGGGGTCACATAGGGACACGAGAGCTGAAATCTATTCCCAGTCCTGTGGCTGACTGTGGGACACTGAGCAAGACTTTTCCGTTTTTGGTGCCTCAGTTTCCCTGACTGAGATGGGAGCTTTGTAAAGTGCTTTGAGAACCTCAGGTGCTGTATGGGTCAGAAGGGGTGGGCTAGTGGTTAGAGGCACTGGACTGGGACTCGGGAGCCCTGGGGTCAACTCCTGGTTCCCTTGGGCAAGTGACTTAACCTCTGTGTGCCTCAGTTTCCCCTGAGTACAATAAGGATAACTGCACTGCCTGGCCTCACAGGGGTAAATACGGTAACGGTTGTGAGGTGCTCAGATACTGAGGTAAGGGGGGCCAGAGAAGTACCCAGATGGCAAACCCAGTGCTCAGTGTCTGGTGTGTATGAGGGGGGCTGGTTTATGGAGGGGCAGAGTCACCCCGGCTCCGATGGGCCATGGGGCAGCCGCTTGGGGTCACGTGCCTACGCATGGATTTTGGTGACTGGCTCTAAGTGACCTTAGCCAGCTGTTCCTGAGGGAGGTGCCAGCTGCCAGGATCACGGGAAGGCGTGCGCAGCCCCAGAGAACAGGCCAGGACTGCTCCTGCTGCTGGCGTCTCCAGGGCTGGCTGGGGCATGGTGGGGTATTCCCCTGCCCACCCCTGGCTGTGGGAAGGATCACAAGGACACCCCACCCCTCTCTAGCTGCTGGAGAAGTGAAACCACCTCCCCTCCTTCTGCGTGACCTGGGGAACCCTGGCTGCAGAGTCCAGCGTGCCAGAGACGCTATGAAAGCACCAGGCACCTGGGAATTACCTGGCCTCACAGTGGAGTGTCTTGAAGGGGTGCGGGGGTGATCTGTGCTAATAGCGAGTCGCTCTGTATTTGGAGAACAAAGGAATCTCGTTGCCAGCCAGCCAACCACCTGTCTGGCCCTGCAAGGGGCACAGGCTGTGGGGTAATTAGCCTCCACCATGGAGGCAGTGGTCCCTCAGCAGGAGGCTGAATGCTTGGTGTCCTTCCATTATAGAAACTAGAAATGGCCCCTTCTGGTCCATCCCCTTGGCCAATGCAGCACTGCGTCCCCAGCCCCTCTCGTGGGAGCTGGCTCGTCTCTCTGTGCCCTCCTTCGGGTGCCCCTGCCCCTGGGGTCCCACCCTGTTCTCCGGGTGCAGGGTTCCAGTCCCCGCCCCCAGTCAGTGCAGCCACATGGGCTACCGTGGTGCCTGGAGTCCTCTATTTATCTAGGTTTGTCAAGGGCAGAACCAGCTTCCCCGGCTGCAGCGCCTCCATGCAGACCCACGGGGGGTGGGGGGTGGGGTTCCTGGACCAAGGGAAAACCCAGGTCCTCAGCCAATGTTCCCTCTAATTTTTGACAGGCCGTGTGCGCAAAAAATTTCTTCTGTGCAAATTGTTGTGCTTCTGTACAAATGTGCATGCGGTGTTTCGCCGTGTGCGCGGGGGTTAGGATCTGTGCGCGCACACAGCTTAGAGGGAACAGTGTCCTCAGCCCCTTTGCCCAAGCTGCCAACACGGCATGGTGGGGGTTGCAATGGAGACAGGGGTCCCCTTGTAACTTGGCTGAGAACCCACCAACTCGCGGCACACAGACCATTGTGCTGACGCGTCACGGGAAAGGCTTTACTTGATCACTGACCTAGGCTGGAACTGAGCCGGCATCTGTAGCATTCTGATGGTTAGCACCCTCCTGCCTTCAGCCTCTGCATTGCTGCCCCACCTCTGGGAGGCACAGACTGACTCTCCTCCCCCCACCCCCCAAGCTCCCTGTTCCCCCTCCCGTCTCTGAGGTCTAGATCCTCAAAGGTGCTTCAGCTCCTAACTCCAGCAGAGCTCTGGGCGGGAATAGCAGGAGGCTGCAGGTCAGGATGGAGCTGGGGAGCCCCAGGCTGGGATAACGGGTCGGGGTCGGCAGCATGGGACTATGTAATGTGGGTGGACATCTGCAGGAGGCCTAGACTGAGAGTGTGATGCTCCCTATGGCCTGAGCTGGCTGTGAACGGGCATCTCCGATGCGTTGTCCTGTTTGTATCCAGATGCACCCCAGTGCCGGGGGGGGGGGGGGGGGCTGGAGCTGTGGCACAGGGGCCACCCCCACATCCCATCACCAATTCTTGCCCTTTCTATTGTCCCCGGCTAGACTCCTTCAACCAGCCTGCGGGGGCCTCGCTGACCTACTCAGCCACTGACCTGAAAGGAGGCCGTGCTCTTCCGGGCCCGTCTGTGGCAGGGAAGCCCTGTGGGCATACGGCTCCCCACCCCCGTCACAGGCTGGATGGGCCTTTGGGAGAAATGGCAGCTGCCACCCCAGTCCGGAGTGGCCCTTCCTCACTCCAGCTGAGGGCTGATTGACAGCCCGGGAGATGGGCTTTTCCACACGGTCTGCTGAGCCTGCTGCCTCCTTCCCAGCTACCCTGGCAAGCAGCCCATTGCTCCGGAGGGAGTTCTGCCGGGCAGGGACCCAGCAGCCGCGTTGGGACAGTCCCTTTCTGTCGGGGTATCTGTGAGCCACACACCTGCCACACCCCTGCTGCTGCCCCGGCCCAGCAGGACGGAGAGGTCTGGAGGCCCAAGCTTGCATAGCCGCCAGCTGGGAGGAGGAGGGTTGGACAGCCCGGAGGTAAGAGGATGAGGGGCCGGGGGGCATCTGTCTCCTATGACCCAGGTCCACTTGGGGCTACTCTCCCAAGAGCTCAGCTCCCCTTCGGACACCATACATCCATGTGCGTGAATCCTCTGGGCCACAGGAGCTGTGCAGAAGGCACCTGTGCCCTGGCCCTCAAGCTTCAGCCGGCGACTTCAGTGGGGGATTTTGGGATATAGTGGGGCTGGCATGCTGGGAAGGGGGATCTCCGGCTGGGGGCGGGGAAGATAGGGGATGCACCAGCACGTGTTGTGTGTGCGCGTTCCCTGCGTGGATGCATGGTGTGTTTGTACGGTCCGTGTGTGTGTGCATTCCCTGGATGTGTGTGCATTCCTTGGGCGAAGTCCTGGCCTCACTGAACTCCGTGACAAAGCCCTTTCCTCTCGCTGTGTTGGGAGGGGAGGGTTTCTTGCTGATGTTAAAATTAGTAAAACTCCAGTGGGTGGAAAAGGGGTGTGTGTGAGAGACCAAAAATGCCTGCGCTCAAATCGGATGTGCAGCATGTCTAAGGGTCCTGGGCTGGGGGCTGGGACTGAGCTGGGGGAGCAAAGGCCACTAGGCTGGGAGTGGGGATGGGGAGACCAGGCGGTCAGGGGGGCTGGAACTGGGGGGGGAAGGGGGGGGCTGAGAGCCATTGAACCAAACTGTAAACCCTGCATACAATGGGATCCACTTCAAGCCAGGGGCTGTGGCAGCGCCCCTACTTCCAGCACCTATGTATGGGATGGGAGGGGTGCTGGTCCGTCCCAGTCCCGCCCCATCTCTGCAAAGCCCTCCAGCTCCCTTACAAAACAAGCCTGGAAGCAAATTCTCCAGTGGCTCCCATATCAGCTCAGCCTGGGCAGGAGGAAAGAGCTTAGCCATGGGCGGCGGGTATCATAGGCCAGAGGAGGCTGCGGCTGCTGGATGCCTAGTTGCTGGGTTTGTTGGTGAAGTTTTTACTTTATTATGCCCCGTGCAGGTTCCGGGGTGGCTGAGGAGGCACATACAGTATAGTACCACCTCCTCAGCCACCCCGGAACCTGTGTGGGTGGAGCAGACCCAGCCCGGGGGGGACTGTCCCCGGGGATCCTGCCCTTGCAGACCCCATGTGGCTAGCCCTTCCTGGGGTGAGCAGGGCTGGAGAACTCCCTGGGACTGCTGGCAGCAGGGCAGGGCTGCAGGACCGGGCCGAGGCTCTGCTGCTGCTGGATGGCAGAGCCGAGGGCGGAGGGAGCTCCCCATGCACTATGCACACCGAGTTTCCCCCTTGGCGTGTTGGGAATGCAAGCAGCGGGGTGCAGCCACTAGGGGGCGATCACTGTCAGGCTGATCGGAGGGACATGCCAGTCCCAGCTGGGTGAAAGGTCTACTCCCAGGAGGGGGTGCAGGGTCGGTGACTGTGTGCATAGGGGGCTCCCAGAGGAGGGATGAGGCAACGGGGTCATTTCAGGGGGATGGTGGGCCTGGATCGCATCTATCCCCCACTTCACCCAGCTAAGGCATGTGCCACCCCCCGCCGAGTGAGCCCTGGATTCGAATAGCCCAGAGCTGGGAGTGTTCAGACCTGGGGGTTTGGTTCAGCTTGTTACGGAGACGGGAGCCGCTTGCCAACCTTGACTCTGGATCTGGTCCCAAAGGTCCCCAGGGCCAGGCAGGAGCGAGGGGGAGAGTAGGTGATTCCAGCCAGTCTCTGAAAACTATCCATCGCATCTGTATCTGTCACGGGTCAGAGCAGCCTTGCCCTCCCTTCCGTCCTCAGCTCCTGCTCCAGCAGGGTTCTGCTCAGCTGCAGAGGGAATGTGAGATTCCACGCTGGAGAGGGAGACTCGGCCACGAACGAGTGCCGGGCTCTCTGGGAATGATTCAATCTAGTGTTCTCCCTTTGGTCGTTGGAGGGAGACAGCATGGTCTGATGGGGCTGGGTACCAGGACTCCTGGGTCCTTTTCCTAACCACTGTGTGACCATGGGCACAGATAGATGGGGTCCCTCTTGTGGCACGCCCAGCTAGCAGGGGGCTGTCTCCGGGATAATGCTTTGGGATCCTGGCAGTGGGGCTGGGTTATTGTGGGGTCCCTGCCATT
This sequence comes from Mauremys reevesii, assembly GCF_016161935.1. Lineage (NCBI taxonomy): Eukaryota > Metazoa > Chordata > Testudines > Geoemydidae > Mauremys > Mauremys reevesii. Next base: position 122,753,915 of record NC_052626.1, on the reverse strand, counting down.
TGGGTGAGGGGTGGTGCTGTGATAGGTGAGCTCAGCGCTCTGCAGACTGGGCCAGGGAGCACCTCAGACGTGCTGGAGTTGAACCGGAATCACTGCTGGAACCAGGAATCTGTCCCCTCTGTAAAGTGAATCCCCTCCAACCATGCCTGGTCCTGGGGTCTTCAGACCTAGACCTGCTGAGCAGAGGGAGGTGGGGCTGAATTGGAGTTCACCACACCAAGGTGCTGGGGCAGGGGGCTGGAGTCTGTCTGAAATGTAAAAACTGCCCTAGAAATCCCAATGGCGTCCATGTTGTATCCTTCCCCTGGGGCGGTGGTTAAAGACAAACCTGCACTGGGCGACCTGCTTCAAGGTGCAGTGTCTCTTAGCTACCTGCTGTCAGTGGAGTGACTCCAGATCTACTAATCTATTTGGATCAGTGGCTGCTAGAAGTGAGCTCAGGCCCCACAATGGGGAGTGGTTTGCCACATTTGGGCCCTGCGGGGCTTGGGAATGCGGGGTTTGCTTCCAGCCCATCTTCAGTCCCTGACAAAGCTAAGAGTCATGTCTCCCTCGGCCAGGGGAGTGGTCAGTGCAGTATGGGGTTAGTTAGGTCAAAGAGTCAATAGGATCCGTATTAACCCTTGGACTGCTGGAGAAGTGGCTGCTATCCTCTGCTCTGGGCTGTGTTACTGTGTCTGGGGCCCCGGAGCACTGATCCAAGTGGGATCATCGGTGCTTGTACAATCTGGCAATCTGGGGACCCAGTCTGCCCTGACAGTCCTCCAGGACACTCAGGCTCTGGAAGATCATAGGAACACCAGGCACAAGCAAACTGATCACTAGGACTACCCCTAAACACACACATCCTGTGGCTTTTTTCACTGGCTGCCGCAACCTTCAGGTTGATAGCAAAAAAATGGGCTATACCTGGAACCAGCTAGAGCGAATGGCCCAGGATAGAAGACTATGGAGATCTGTGGTTGGCGGCCCATACCCCGGTTGGGGTGACGGGCATGAATGAATGAATGAATGCCGCCTGAATAGCTATGTGAGGTGTGCTTCTTAGTGGCTGAATGAACAGCTGTCTACCTCCTGCCCTGTCCATGCTGGGGGACCCTGCTGGCGCCCTCTAATGGGTCAGCAAGGGGACTGAGGAGCCCCACTGCCCGTTCTCGCACTGAAGACTGTGAACGTCTCGCCAGTGACTTGAACGGGGGCAGGATCAGGCCTCTAGTGAGCACACCAGAGCTCACGGCTAGTTCCCATGGTGGGGCTGGCCCTGTGGCTAGGAGGGATTGGCACGGTGCCCTCCCCCTGGGAAGGCTAGCCAGTGGTTTGGACCGCGATACGGGATCATGTTTGAATAGGATCAAACCGTGTTCGGCTGATAGGCAGCCTTGGGTAGTTCGGCTCCTTCTGCGTGGGACTGATCAGACGTGACTAGCATGGCCCCCTGCCGTGTCACCGCCGCTGGACCGAGCCCCAGGTCTTTGTGTCCCATGATCTCACAGATGATTTTAAAAACTGGGCTTAAGCATGCTTCAAACTGGGCTGGAGCCAGTCTAGTCGTGCTACCCACCCAGTCCCTGTGGACGCTCCAGCTGGGTTTTAAGCATGTCACAATAGCGGAGATGAAGCCTTTGGAGGAACATCCCACCCCGTCCTGTTCTTCCCAAAATCCCGGCCCACAGCCTGTACGGGAAAGAGCAGCTCTCCAGCCCCCCACAGCTGCATGCCATGCGGGAGGATGTGTTATTGGCTGCTCTTCCTAAGGCTGGCCGCGTAACACTTCCTCGCCCGCCCGGGGAATCAGCCGGCCAGGCTGCTTCCAGTGAATTCGTTTGCTCTTCTCAGAGCTTCTTCCCCGCTCCTTAGTACGAGAGATGGGTCCAAGCTGCAGAATCCGGATCCCAGTTGTGAGCACCCCCAGGTTTGGGGCTGTCTGGATTGGGGTTCCCATGGAGGCTGTGGCGGGTGGTGCTGGCACAGAAAACCCTTTGGATGGCAGGGGGGGGGATGGCTGTTTTTTCTCTGGGAGCCCTGGGGGTAGGAGCTGCAGCCTTGTTCTCCTCCTGTAACACACAGCACTTGCAGCTGCACTCAGTGGGGGTAACTCTCTCTCTCTCTCTCTCTCTCTCTCTGTCCTGCTCCAGCTGGGATGAGAGCAGCTCCATCAGCAGTGGCCTCAGCGATGCCTCTGACAACCTCAGCTCAGAAGAGTTCAACGCCAGCTCCTCCCTCAACTCCCTCCCGTCCAGCCCCACGGCTTCCCGGCGGAACTCGGCCATAGCGGTACGTGCTGGCCACCCCGCGGAGCTCAGGACGGGTCCGCCCCCTTTGTGCCCATTTAGCACTGGCGAAAGGGGCGGGGCAGGCAGACCTGGAGAGGGGTGGCCCATGTCCCAGTGAGAGCACCAGTGGGAGGGGGATGCGCCGGTGACATGGGCATCTGGTGGCTAAGCCCGCGACCCACCATCTCCCCACACATGGGGCAGCGGCGGGCAAGGACTTTGTCTCTGCCGATCAGGGCCAGCCCAGCTGACGCCAGTTAGCATAGCTCCATTGACTTCAGCCGGGCTGCCCCGACCTGCCCGCAGAGGGGCTGGCCCCAGAGCTTGCTCTGGGTTACAGAGGAGTCTAGGCCATCAGAGTGGGGGACTGTCCCATTTCCCCAGCAGTAACGCTGCATCTAAAGAGCTAGTCTCCAGCCCTGGTACAGGAGCAGAATGAGCCTTTGTGGCAATGGCACTGGGACGAGTCAGGATCCTGGGGTCTCTTCCTGGCTCCAGCACTGACCCTGCATGGCCTCGGGCACACTGCAGAGAGGGAAACTGAGGCACTGGATGGGGCAGCGACGCGCAGCGGGTTAGTAGTGGAGCTGGGAAGAGAACCAGGACCCCAGCCCCTTGCACTGTCCTCAAGGGTGATCTAGAGGGGAAGGCCCCTGCGTTCTCCTCCCCAAGTAGCGGCGTCTCCCGGGCGGGCAGCGAGTGGGGTTGGCGGAGTGCGGCCCCCCTCACCTCTCTGTCCCCACCCCGCGCAGCTGCGCACGGACTCGGAGAAGCGCTCGCTGGCCGAGAGTGGGCTGAGCTGGTACAGCGAGGCGGAGGAGAAGGGCCCAAAGAAGCTGGATTACGACAGCGGCAGCCTCAAGATGGAGCACGGCGCCTCCAAGTGGCGGCGGGACCGGGCCGAGAGCTGCGACGAGGCCCCTGCCAAGGGGGGGGAGCTGAAGAAGCCCGTCAGCCTGGGCCCGCCTGGGTCCCTGAAGAAGGGCAAGACGCCCCCGGTGGCAGTGACCTCGCCCATCACCCACACGGCCCAGAGCACCCTCAAAGTGGCAGGTGAGGCTGCAGCAGAGGGGAGGGCGTTGGGTGCTCCCACCCTCTCATGCCTTCACAGGGTTCGGCCAAAACGGGCGCAACCCCTCCAGCCTCAGGAGTATGATGTGCCGAGGACGGGCCTGGTCTGTGGAGTCAGGGCTCCCCCTAGTGGCTGGCACAGGGATCACGCCAGCCAGCTGCTCCCTTAGCTCCCGGGCAGGGGTTCAATCCCCATGGCTGGCTGAAGCGGCTGTGTGCTCAGGATTCAGCCTGGGGATCGGCTGGGAACCTTCCAAGGAAGGCTATGAGAGGGGAGTGCTGCGCCCTCCTGGAGAACACGCTAGTGGGGCTGGGGGAGAGCATGTGGCGGGTACAATCCAATGAGGGCTTGCCCAGGCAACTAGGCGATGTGGGCAGCTGGTGACCTCAGGCTCATGCTGCACCCCACTGGCGCCATCCCTGAGAGTCACTGCAGCACGAATGCAGAGCACCTACATCACTTTGATTCCCAGGGGCGTGAGAGGTGTCACATCACGTCCTGCTGTGACAGCAGCCATCAGAGAGCCCGTCAGTCCCATCATTCCAGGGGCCCGTACTGGACTGTTCCCTGCAGTGTATTCCCTGTCCCGTAGGCTCGGCCTGTCCCAGGGTTGCCAGCTGTGCCTCCAGTTGGCAAGAACCACAGAACGGAGCAGTGCACATGCCAGGTCTTGTGCAAAAGTTGAGTGTAAATCTTTGACGTGACGTGGTGGTCGTGACCCCTACCGGGCAGCACCCTTCCACTCTGGGGGATCTGGTGCCCTTCAAGTTTGGTTTGGTTCAGCCTTGAAATGAGGCTGTTTTTCGCCTGGAAACTGTGCCCAGATTTCCGTGTTGAACAGCATGGTCCCCTGCTCCAGTGCCACCTAGTGGAGAGGGCACTGGACTGAGACTCAGGAGAGCTGGGTTCTAGTCCCTACTGTGTCGCTAGGTGAGTCACTTCCCCCTCTGTGCCTCAGTTTCCCCATCTAACCAATAGGGATGATGATCCTGGCCTCCTTGGTAAAGTACTTTGGCAACTATGGCTGAGAAGTGCTACGTAAGAACCAGGGCTTGTTAAATTACTCTCATCACACCTGCTCCTTGGGAACTGGCTTTTTCAAGGTAGGTAAAAGTAAGGCTGTTTGCAGAACAGAAGCTCCCTGGATGGGGTGAAGTTCGTTGTGCCAGGGGAGTCCAATCCCAGAAGGGCCAGGGGGCTGGGGTATGCTCCTCTAATGCTTGTGACCTTCTCCATCTCGCTCCGCTCCCCCCAGGCAAACCTGAAGCTAAGGCCACTGACAAGAGCAAGCTGTCTGTGAAGAACGCGGGCCTGCAGCGGTCTTCCTCCGATGCGGGCCGGGATCGGATCGGGGATGCCAAGAAGCCTCCGTCGGGGCTTGCCCGGCCCTCTACCTCCGGCTCCTTCGGCTACAAGAAGCCACCTCCCGCCACCGGCACAGCTACGGTGATGCAAGCGGGCGGCTCGGCCACGCTCGGCAAGATCCAGAAGAGCTCCGGCATCCCTGTCAAGCCTGTCAACGGGAGGAAAACCAGCTTGGATGTCTCCAACGCCGGGGAGCCTGGCTTTCTGGCCCCCGGGGCTCGCTCCAACATCCAGTACCGGAGCCTGCCGCGGCCAGCCAAATCCAGCTCCATGAGCGTGACAGGTGGGCGTGGCGGGAACCGGCCTGTGAGCAGCAGCATCGACCCCAGCCTCCTAAGCACCAAGCAAGGGGGCATCTCAGTGTCACGGCTCAAGGAGCCCTCCAAGATTGGCACAAGCCGGAGCACGCCAGCCCCGGTGAACCAGACGGACCGCGAGAAGGAGAAAGCCAAAGCCAAGGCCGTGGCCCTGGACTCCGAGTGCATTTCGCTGAAGAGCATTGGCTCCCCCGAAAGCACCCCCAAGGCCCAAGCCAGCCACCCGCCTGCTGCCAAAGTGGCCGAGCTGCCCCCAACGCCGCTCAGGTAGGAGCCCAGCACCAGCCCCACTGCCACAGGCAGCAGCCCCCCAGCCTGAGCCAGGGCTCCTCCCCTGGGCTTGCCATGAGGGCTGGCCAGACATTTTCCATCCAAACTGGCTTTGGATGGAAAATTGGGTTTTCGACTAAGAAATCAAACACCCCAAATCCCAAATATTTCAATATTTGCCACAGTGTCTCTTGGAAGCTGTAGTTCAATTACCTCCTGTCCCCATTTTTCCATATGGGCTTGGCTCCTCAGCTGGACTCCATCTCCCATAATGCATCACAGCTAGTGTCTCTTAGGATGCATGTCTTCCCTCTCCCAAGAGCTGAGACTGGGATGCATCATGGGATATGTAGTCCAACTAGGCAGTCAGGCAGATCAAGGCGAATGGGACTATGAGGCAGTCGAACTACAGCTCCCATGAAGCATTGTGGTGGTTTTTCCAAGTGAAATATTCTTGGTTTTCAGCTGAGAGTTGTCAGTGTTCAAAACAGTTGCTGAAAAAAACAGTTGCTGGGGGGGGGGAGGGGCAGGGAGGACTTTCTTTCCAGTTCAACACAACCACCCTCCTCTTCCCCTATGGGTACATGAGAGAGGGGCCTGACAGGGTCAGATCCCTGGTCTTGGTCAGCTGGCACTGATTCTGTAGTGACTGGGGTAGTTTGCTTTTTTTGTTGATACCTGCTGCCTGTTCCTAACCAGCAACCCTACAGTAACACACCAGCACATGCAGCTTGTGCCAGTGAGTAGCACTGCACTATCACGCTGAAGGGGGAGCCCAGCCAACGGGAGCAAACCCTTGGGTGCGTATGGTATAAAGAAGGGAGTTCGCTGTGGCTAAGGAAGCCGCTCCCAAGGGGGTTCTTCCAAACTCTGATTGGGAACCCCAGAGCAACGGTCTCTATATAGAAAATCCCCAAGGCGCTGCCTTCTCCTGCCATGGAGGGAAGCGTATTATCCAGAAGGGCATGTGTGACTGTTGAGCCTCCCCAACCCGGTTCTGTGTTTCCACAGGGCGCCCGCCAAGAGCTACGTGAAGCCCCCTTCCCTGGCCAACTTGGACAAGGTCAACTCCAACAGTCTGGACCTGCCCTCCTCCAGCGACCTACCCCAGCCCCACGCCAGCAAGCGGCAGGACCTGCACCCGGCAGCCGGGCACCTCACGCCCTGCTTCGCCCCCAGCCCGGCCCCCATCCTCAACATCAACTCGGCCAGCTTCTCCCAGGGCCTGGAGCTCATGAGCGGCTTCAGCGTCCCCAAGGAGGGCAGGATGTACCCCAAGCTCTCGGGCCTGCACCGCAGCATGGAGTCCCTGCAGATGCCAATCAGCCTGCCCAGTGCCTTTTCCGGGGGCAGCGCCACCACTCCTGCACCTGCTGCCACCCCTCCTGTCAGCACAGAGGAGGAGACCAGCGAGCAGGGCTGGACTGGCAGCCCCAGAGCTGCACATCTGGACAGGTGCCACCAGAGGAGGGGGAGGGTGGGCAGAAGCAGGGCCACCTCCCAGATGTGCTGGAGCTCAGCTATTGGAGTCAGGGGGCTTCCAGAGCCTCCCTGCTATGCTATGGGGGACACAGAATCCCAGCCCCCACCACGCTCCCATGGGGAGGGCTGCCTGACCTCTTGGGGCACCCGGCAGCCCTAGGGGTGGACAGTTTTGTGAGGCACAAGCCTTGGGCTGGAATCCCCGCCGTGCCCTGGAAACACCAGCTCTGGTCCCAGCCACCCCTTCTATACCCGCTCCCAGTGAAGCCAGCAGACTGGACCCACCACCAAGCTGGCACAGCCCCCGGCTGGGCATTGCCCCTAGCCTGCCCCTGGAGAGTGCCCTCCCTCTCCCAGCCCACGGAGCCACCCATGACTCATGTTTCTCTTCCTCCCCAGCACCAACCGCGACCGGAACACGCTGCCCAAGAAGGGGCTGAGGTAAAACCTCAATGCCTGTGTGGCCCCTCACGGTCACTCAGGGACCTCTCAGCTGCAGGGAGTGGGGTACTAGCCCTCTGTTAGTGCTGGGACCTGAGGCTCCGAGCGGCTAAGGGACTTGCCCAAGGTCACTGTGGCAGAGCAAGGAACTCACCCTCCGTTTTCTAGGCTAGTGCTCTAACCACTAGGCCATCCTCCCTGCCCCTCGCCCTCTTGCCCCAAGAGCGCGGCTCTGCTGCCCAGGGCATCGCAGGTCACTCAGAGCAAGGGCAGAATATCGTCCCCGGAGCAGCGGGAGACCAGCCTGTATCGATGCCAGAGATCCCGCTGTCGTGTCGAGCCCATGCCCCCTAGCCTGGCTTCCCAGTGCTGCGGCTGGCGTCTTGGCCTCCCCTGTGCTGTCCTGGGCAGCGGGAAATGCCTCAGGGCTGAGGGGGACATCTTGGCAAGAGACGGGTTTGCTACACCAGAGCTGAGCCCAGCCCTCCACCTCCTTGGTGCGCCCGATGCTCCGGAGACAGGCCAAGCCTCCCCCTCGCCATTGGCTTCCTCAGATCCTTGCAGAGGAAGAGGCGACCGAGCCCCTAGAACGGCCCCCACAGCGTCCCAGTGGGCGCAAGGATCTGCCATGTGGCTTTACTCTGAGCTCCTTGGCGACAGTCGTGGCCATTCCAAAGCCCGTTGGCCACTCGACCCTGGCTGGGGAAAATGGACTAGCGGGGACCCCCGGCAGCGTCGCCTTGCTGATCTCTCCCTTGGCCCTGGCAGGTACCAGCTCCAGTCCCAAGAGGAGACCAAGGAGAGGCGCCACTCCCACACGATCGGCGGGCTCCCGGAATCGGACGACCCATCAGAGCTGCCCTCGCCTCCCGCCCTCTCCGTGTCCTTGGCCGGGAAAAGCCCACTCACGAATATCGGTCAGTTTCCCATGGCCGGGTCGCGGCCAAATCCCCGGCGGGTGTAAACCAGCGCAGCACCATTGAAAGCAGCATCCCGGGAGCTCTGCCGGTTTACGCCAGCTGAGGGGCTGGCCCCGGGTGTCTGTGCAGCACCCGAGGATCACAGCAAGGCCCGTGTGTTCCAGAGGTTGGAGCTGGCTTGTTGGCGGGGCCAGAGGGCCTTGCCCATAGAAACCAGAGGCAGAGAAGCCCCATGAAGTGCCTAACCCACTCCTGGGCCCTCTGCCCAGCCTCTGGCGCCTGCCCTCTGCTTCCTCTCTGGGCAGCCTCCTCACAAAGGGCCATGCTCTGACATAGCCCAGCTGCGGGTGGGGGGCTCCCAGTGAAAGCGCCCCCAATGAAAGTGAGTGGGAGGCAAACTGTCGGTAGGAGAGTCCCTCACGGGTGTGGGGCCCACTTCTCTCGCTTGTGCCAGAGGAACTGGCTTCAGTGGAGTTTTCCTGATTTACACCAGCGTAAAGGTTCAGGCCCAGTGAGGTTACTCCTGGTTGAAACCGGAGTGAGCGAGCGGGAGATCGGGCCCAGTGTTACTCCTGTTTTACACCGGAGTGACTGCGGGGAGGGATCGAGGCCAAGTGGGGTTACTCCTGATGGACACCGGCTTTGGGCATGAACTCGCTGTTCCCAGGATTCACCACGAGGGAGAGTGCGTGGGCCAGCCCCAAGCAGGTATCCCTCACCTAGCTGTACTGGCTTCGCTTGAGTCTCCCCGTCCTGCCCAAGCTGAGACTCTGGTCCCAAGCGTGACCATGTGTGGCGTCCTCCCCCACCCTTCCGCGTCCCTGGCTCCTCAGGGCTCTGGCCCCTCCCCACCCCACGCTCCCTGCTGCTCTGCTCCCCTGGGCCAGGCGCGTTTCTGACCCTGCCCTTTCTCTTCTCCCTCCCCTGCCTTTCCGTGCAGTGAGTCCCACCTCTGCAACCACTCCGCGGATCACCCGTTCCAACAGCATCCCCACCCACGACTCCGCCTTCGAGCTCTACAGCACCTCCCAGATGGGCAGCACCCTCTCCCTGGCAGACAGACCCAAGGGCATGATCCGCTCGGGCTCCTTCCGGGACCCCGCAGACGACGGTGAGACACTCGTGCTCCGGCTGGAGCGACGGGCTCTTCCTCCCCGTTACCCGGGGGTAGCATGGCTCCGTGGTCCCCTGCCCACCCCTCCGTGCCTCAGGCATCCCTTTTGGTACCCATAGGTGGCAGCGGCGGCGCTCGCGATCCCGAGCACCGAAGCATTTCCTGCTACTGTGGGGGAGACAAGAAAGGGTTAATCCTGCTGGCCAGCGAGTGGGGAATCCTGTCAGTCTCAAGGCAGCAGGATGGGTCAAACCAGCCTCCCCCACTGAGCGTGAGAACAGTGGCTGGGCCCATTGGCTCTGTCTGCTCCCTGCCCCAGAGTGCAGTCTCCATGGCTCCTCTGGGGGAAGGAACCTGCACAGGCCTATTGGGGAAGAGAGGGGTTGAGCTCAGAGATGCCCCTGGAGGTGTCAGGAGCTGCTCGTGCAAAGCTGGGCTGGGAACCTGGCTCTGGGCCCGCAAGTCCCTGAGCGTAGATGAGCAGATGGACACGGGGGCTCCAGGTACCCACCTGGAACGTTGTGATGGGTTTGGCAGCCGAATGGGTGCTGGGAATGGGTTGGCTCTAGGGCCAAAAAGGGAGGATTTGGGCAGTTGGAGATGTAGATCCTCATGGGCTCAGCCTGGAGGGAGATGGAGCCACCATGGGCAAAGCGCAGGGCTGGGAGTCAGACTGTTCCTGGCTGTGCCTCGCCATCTTACCTGGGGCAAGGCCCCGTATTCCCCCACCCTGGTGCCTCAGTTTCCTCAGCTGTATAACGAGGATGGTGATGCTGACCCGGCTCTTCCCCGGGATGAGGAGGGGCTGGGGGTGGTCAGGCTCTGCTCAGTGGTGTCCCTACAGCATTGTGAGCTCCTTGGCCGGGTGGTGCCCCATGGCAGGGGTGATTTGCCAGGGCAGGCTGCCCAGCTGAATGTGGCCCCTGCCTGTTACCTCTGCAGTACCCCTCCTGCCCCTGCCTCCCCATTCATCCCCTGCTGTGGCACCCCACAGACCCCTCTGGGAAAGCCAGTGCTCCCCCCTTCCCCCCTCCCGCACTCTGAGCCAGGGCACGGTGGAGGGCTCCGTGACTCAGGCATGTTTGTTCTATTGCAGTTCACGGATCAGTGCTGTCCCTGGCCTCCAGCGCCTCCTCCACCTACTCCTCAGTAAGAGCTGCTCCCGCGGTCTCCCCGCCTGTGCCGGGGCGCTCCTGTTACCTGCACGTCTGGGGGGTGGGGCATGGGCCAGGCCACGCCCATGGGGCCTTGCAGGAGTGGCTGCAGCCAGCTGCTGTCTGGATGGCTTTGCGGGAGGAGCCCCAAGGTGGCTTGGGGCAGGGTTCAGTTCCGTGCATGGCTCTGTCCCCGATCTCTGCCTGCGCCTCACTTCCCCCCTCTATCCTAACGCTGGCCTCTGTCTGTCTCTCCTTCCTGCTACACTGCGCTTTGCCAGGCGGAGGAGAGGATGCAATCCGAGGTACAGTGAGACCCCATTTCTCCACCCACCCTGACGGCTTGCTCCCGGCCCCCGAGGGGGGGAGCGGCCCACTTCTCCCTGACTCATTCCCCCTTTGCCTTCTCTCCCCTCCAGCAAATCCGCAAGCTGCGCCGGGAGCTGGAGTCATCCCAGGAGAAGGTGGCGACCCTGACGTCTCAGCTATCAGCCAACGTGAGTCCAGCCACAGCTCTGGGCCAGGCCTAGTGCTCGTCTGGAGTGAGGGGCATCATCAGAGGTCTCTGGACCCACTAAAATGCCAACTGTGCTAATATCCTAATGATGAGGGGAGGAGTGGTGGGGCATCGCCCCGGGGACAAGGCAGGGGTCAGGCGCACCCTGCCCCGGCGAGCAGATGACCCTGCCAGGAGCAAGGAGGGGAAGGCTCAACCCATGGCGGACGTGATGGGCAGAGCTGGTACCGAAGGGCGGGCAGGGCAGAGATGCAGAGGCCAGTGCCCAGCACAGGCACTCCAGCCTGTGCAGTTCTCCCTGGGACAGGAGCTGGTCGCGGAGGAGATGGGTCAGAGTAGCAGCTGCTGCAGCTGGCAGTGCAGTGTCCTTGGGGGTGGCTGAGTCCAGTGTGTCCCCTGTGCCCAGCACCCTCAACTGGCAGGTTGTAGGAAGATGCCCGTTTTGACAGCACCCCCTGCTCTACGTTGTGGGGTGGGGTCACACATCATCCCCCCGCATGGCTGCTCTCTGCAGGGCAGGAGCGCCACTCTGGAACCACACAGCGTCCCTATGGTGCGCAGGGCCCTTGGCACGCCGGGGAAGCCTGCTGCTGTGCGGGGGCGGTGTGGCCCTGGGAGATGGCCTGGTGCGTCCCAGCGGGAGAAACTGCACACACCATGTGGCATGGCATGGAGAACAGCTGCTCTGATCTGTGGTGTCGGCACCACCGGCTCCAGGACCAGAGGGGTCAGAGCGGCAGGACCCAGAGTGGGCACTGAGCTGGGAACCCTCCCAGCCACTGTCAGCCCTAGGAGAACCCTCCCGCAAGGACCACACGCTCCCCTCCCGCCTGCTCCTACCCCTGGCCCCATCCCTCCTCACCCTAGACTCCAGGTGTCCATCCCCACCTCTGGCACCTTCCCTTTGGCTCCCACCCCTCCCTTCTTGGGAGACAGCCTCTTCCCTGGGGGCGAGAGATTAGGGCTCTTCCCCGCCCTTGTTCCGAGAGACCGTGGCTATAGTACGGACCGGGCTGCGAGCCCAACGCGGGGCTGCTGGGCTTGCGAGCCTGGGTCCCTCCGGGACAGAGCGGGCAATAAAGCAGCGTGCTGGGAGGTGAGGGGGGAATGTTGCACGCTCACCTCCCCCACACCGGGCACTTGCCACGCAGCTGCTGCCGGGCCGGCTCCCCACTGTGCTCTCTGTTCCCCAGCTGAGTGTGACGCCCTCTCCCGCTGCCTTTCAGGCTAACCTGGTGGCGGCCTTCGAGCAGAGCCTGGTGAACATGACGTCCCGTCTGCGGCAGCTGGCAGAGACTGCGGAAGAGAAGGTGGGTGCTGCGCAGGGAGAGCTGGGCAGCTGGCGGGGCACCGGGGTCTCTGTGCCAGGGAGCAGGTCTAACCCCCCTCCCCCCACGGGAGACTCCTATTCGCTGGCACTCCCTGTGAGTCCCCTCAGAGGCAAAGGGGTGCCTGACCCGTGGGCAGGCCAGCTCCTCTGTCCAGCACCACCAGTGCCCCAGCCAGCCCACTGGGTGATGGGGAAACCTCTTCCCGGAGAAGGAGCAGAGCCTGCTGCATCCTCGCAGGAGGCTGGCTGTGCTGCGGGCTGATCCCTGGGGGAGCTGTCTGACTGGAGACGCACCTACCCCCACACGTAGCGCCCTCGCTCGTCCCTGCTGGGCCTGACCTTCTCCTGTGTCCCTGGGTCTGTGCTGGCTGGTGCTGTGGGCTGCCCTGGAGTGGCTGGGGTCATTCCTGGACAGCAAGGTCCGGCCCTGGGGCACAAGCCAGACCCTCCTTTTCTTTTGGGCATCCCTGGAGGACTCTGGCTATTAACCCTGGAGACTGGTGGCCTGCTGTGCCCAGCACCCAACATGTGTCCTGGCTGAGGGGAGAGGCGCTTGCTGTGGGCGCGGGTTAGCGATGTCCCTGGCACCTCCACCCAACCAGGGACTACAGGGTATCTTCCCTGTGCTTCTGCCAGGACACGGAGCTGCTGGACCTGCGGGAGACCATCGACTTCTTGAAGAAGAAGAACTCGGAGGCCCAAGCCGTGATCCAAGGAGCTCTGAACGGGACCGACATCACGCCCAAAGGTGAGCCAGGCTGTGGCAGTGCTGCCATCCCCGCTTCTTGCTGCTGTGGGCCAGCGCCAGGCCTGTGATCTAGACCCCTGGGTTGTGTGCTCGTCAAGGCAGAGGATCCAGATCCTCGCCAGGACGGGGAGGAAAGGGGGATGATGGGGTTCTGCTCATTTCACAGGAGCCGGGAGGATTAAAACACCCCCCAGTGCAATGTCTTGCGTTCTCCGCCAAGGGAGATGGGGTGTCTTTTACCGCCCTGTGCAAACCCATCCTGCATCAGCCTCTCCGGTCTCTCAGCAGCACATGTCTGATCCGTGTCACTCTCACCGGGTCCTTGTGTATTCGGTGCTCATACATATTGCACTGAATACACATCTCTTTCAAGTCCAGGCAGGAGAGTCTGGAATCTCACTGAAACAGAATAACGTTGGCCGGTGATGAGAGAGAACCCTGCGTGGTCTGTCAGCATGTCCCAGCGGGAGCAAGCTGCTGCTGTGCATGGCCTGTGCTGTTGCACTAAGAGCGGCTTGTTAATTACAACCAGCCGTTCACAGGGCACTGGAGCGCAGATCCTCAAAGGTCTCAAGCGCTGAGCTCCCGTTGATTGCAGTGGGAGTTTGGCACCGAAGCACCTTTGGAAATCTCACCGTGGTGCTGAGCATTTGAAAATCTGGGTCTAATTCTTACAGTCTGTGCAAACCCAGCCTGCACAGAGCCCTGTCACAGAATTGACCAGAGAACCCAGCCCCTTTGCTGCAGGACTGTGGGAATCCCAGCTTTCATTCCACACGTTTGTTTCTAGCTTTCCTGGTGCTTTGAAAGCCTGATCCAAATGTAACTGATGCAGAGATGTCTGCCTGAGTCTGCAGAGAGCCTGAACCAATAGCTGAGAGTTGTGTACTGCCCTTATTTGCCACTATGGGGTTTTGATCCTTCCCTCTTGCCCCCAAAATTAGCAGGGTGCTCTAGAAGGACAAAGAACCATTATTAGATGGTGGCAAAATGTCTTAAAGCTCCCATAAGCACAGATTTCTTGGAGACAGCACGCATCTTCCCTTACGGGAGGAAAGGATCCCCATGGCGCTGGACGAGCAAGAAGCAAAGTGCAGAGAAATCCAGGGAAGCCGCTGCAAGGCGCAGGAGCTGGGGAAGGTGCTGGCTGAGCCAGGGGAGCAGAGCAGGATAGATGGGGTGTGCGAATGGCCCCAGTGGGGAGGGCTCTTTGCCAACACGTAGATTCTCAGCCTCTCTCTCTGCCTTCCCTCCCTGGGACCCCAGAGCTGCGCATCAAGAGGCAGAACTCCTCTGACAGCATCTCCAGCCTCAACAGCATCACCAGCCACTCCAGCATCGGCAGTGGCAAGGATGCCGACGCCAAGAAGAAGAAGAAGAAGAGCTGGGTAGGTCGGGGGGCTGGCGGGGAGGAGGCACGGAGGGAAATCGTGGCAGGATCTGGCCCAGGATCGGGCTGTCCATGCTGTGTTCTTAGTGCACAAGGCACCCCAGCGGCGTGGGGCTGGCCCCTTGGTGCCCCGGATTAGCATGCTGCTGTCTGCCCCGTGGGGACGCCGCAGGCCGGGACTTCCTCTCGGAAGTGCTTTGCCAACTCTGGCTCTGGGGCTGAGGGCCAAGTCGCCGGCTGGGCGGGGGTCGCAGCCCACCCGGTGAAGCTCCCCAGCCCAGTTCCAATACGTGTGCACCATTCCGGACTGATCTCTCACCCTCCAACCCCACACTGGAACTGCTGGCTCCCACAATGCAGCCTGGGGGGGATGCAGTTGGACACAGCAGGGACTAGCCCGGTAGCCCTCCCATGCCAGGACTTCTCATGGGGGTCCGTTCCCCCTTCTTTCCAGCTCCCAGCTCAGGTAGAGGGGAAGGGCCGGCAGCAGCAGGTTAGAGGAGGCTGCCCTAGTCTCCAGGGCTCCCTAGCCGTGCACTGACCCCAGGCAGGGCTCTGAGGAGAGTGTGTGATTAAGTCTTGCTTTGTTTTGTTTTTTTCTCCCCCAATGCTGACCCCAACCCTTTTTTTCCAGGTATACGAGGTAAGTCTGACACCTTTCCCCTCCCCCCCGTTCCCCGTGTTTTGCCCCCCCGTCCAGGGCGATCGCTCATTTCCAGTGGGACAGCACTCATGAAACTAACCATTCCATCCATTCCACTGGCACTCACCACCCGTGGAGCATGGTCCATCCACCGGAGTTGCCGAGCCTTGCTACCCCGCTGGCTTGTTTTAGCTTTGAAGCCAGCTCCTCAGCCCCCATTGAGCTCTGGCCAAGGGGAGTTGGGCTCCTGGGTCTGAATTGTCAGAGGGGGCTAGGGCTGTTGGGTGCCCTTGAGTTTTGGTACCTGAAACACCTTAGTGGTCTTTGGAGAGATGCTCTGTCTCTGCCACAAGGCCTGGGGCTCAGGGCAGTAGTGGCTGGACCAGGTTCTCTGGCCTGGGCGGTGCAGAAGGTCAGACTGATTAATCAGAACCTGGAAACCTATGAAGCTGGGTACCCCAGCTGGCTAGTCGCTGCTGATCATACAGGCCGCGCTCTGGACCTCCTCCTCTGGGTGAGGAGTGAATCCCTAGAGTGCTGCAGAGCCTGAACTTTCTGAATCTTTTGGGACTGTGACAGCGGGCTGCTTGGCACTTGTGGGATCCTTCTGCTGCCTCTGGCCAGACTGGGAACACCCTAGGGCAGCTGTGATGATACCTCATGTCCCTGAAACCGCCTGCCTTCCAGGCGTCTGCGGCCCTCGCTCAGTCTGTGCAGGTAGCAACAGGTACAGGCCAGCCCCGAGCCCTCAGCCCGTTCCCTGCGTGTCCAGCCCCGGATGCACTGAGCATTCACCAAATTATCCGGCCAACTGTTCCTGATGAAACCACACGTATCAGAGGATCAGCCCTCTGAATAGCACCCCCGCTAAGATATATTTATAGCAAACACAAGAATACGTTCATCATCAAAGACAAGAGATTCAAGTCATGAGGATACTGGAAACAAGGTTACGCTGGAAACAAAATCATTATACGCTTTCTAGAGGCTAAACTGACCCTCCTGGCTAAAGTTTCTCTCACCCAAAGTTTTCGTCAGCATCTTCAGCCAATCCGGTTGACACCCCTTCCTCACCCTTACTCCTGGGTCGCCAGTGTCCCCACTCCCATCCCGAATCTGCTGAAACCAAATTGGACGAGAGGGCAAAGTTCTGCAAGCTCCTTCGTTTACTCAGCTCGAAAGGTGGCAGCATCTGGTGCTTGGAGGGGGGGGAATTTGAGAGTCAGGAGATGTGGGTCTAGCCTGACTCTGCCACTGACTGCATGGGGCTGTGGGCAGGTCACTGCCCCTCTCTGGTGATGGTGCCCGGCATTGCCACGTGCTCCGAGTAGATGGTGGCCGAATGTCCTTCAGCCCATAGGCACAGGTTTATGGAGGCTGCAGACTCAGGCCCTAAGGTAGCACAGGGTCCCACAGTGCACCCCAGTTCCTCTCAATGGGCGGTGTCCATCCTTGGAGGGAGCTGGGTCGCCCTCCTTCCCCTCTGAAATACTCAGCATGACCAGATATATTTTAATATGAAAATCTGTTGGCAAAGGCCAACTCCGCAATCCTGTGAAAGACCCCATTGTATTTCAGGGATACACACCCTTCCCAATAAAACTACATCTCCCATGATGCACTGCACCCACACAATTGTTATAACGCACAGCCTATCCTGTCCACAGAAGAGACCATGCATCATGGGAGTTGTAGTCTGACTGGGGATTCTAGCCCATGAAGGAGGACAGGAGCATGAGGCAACTGAACTACAACTCCCATGTAGCACCATGGCATCATTTCAGGATCAAAATATTTCAGTTCCTGAATTTTGATGATTTTTTTTCCTGCTGAAAATGCAACATTTTCAGCAGGGAGCCCTCCCTCCCGACCACACTGTCCAACCAGCTCTGCCACCAGGCCTAGCCCACGGGCCGACAGGCTGATGCCCATCCCCAAGGCCCAATCCTGCCCTCTTTGAACCCAGCTTTGCATTGGCTCCAGTGGGAGCAGAACAGGGCCTTAACTTCACAGGAAAGGCCTGGTCCATATGAGTCTGTCAGCCATGCTGCAAGACCAGGGTAAGGAAAGGGCAATGCACAGATTGCCAGTCCTGTGACATGGTGTCTGGTGATGCCCCCTGCGATCCACAAGGGCCAGTTGGCATCCTGCAGTCGATCTGCAAGCTGCTCACCCAGCAGGATGAGTGCTAAAGGGGAGCAGCCTCCTCGAGTGATCTGGGGTTGGTGTGGGACTGCGAATGAGGCAGGCGACACCCCCATTTCAGAGTCCCGTCCGCCCATTGCAGTGTCTGGCCCCCCCGAGCCGTCCTGTCAGTCGGTGTCTATGTTCTGTGGCCCTGGTGTGTGCGTGTGTGCATGCTGCATGCTCCATCTGGGGTGCGGATCGAGCAGGAGTCTGGGCCGCCAGGCCCGTCACGTGTTAGCAACCCCGCCATCCTCCTTGCTGGGGAGGCTCATGCAGGGCTGGGCACGAGCAGCATCCCCTGTCCGAGCCCTCTGAGTCCGGTGAGCCTTTTGGGGCTGGATTCCCCGAACTTGGGTTGGGTTCCTTGCACTGGCAGGAGCAGCTCTGTTGAGTTCAGCGGGGCGGGCGTGAGCCTTGCAGAATGGGGACATCAGACACCAAAGCGGACGGCTGCATGGGCATGGCCTTCTCCCTCATACCACGAGCCAGGCTCTTCTGTGATCAGAGCCACGGAGATGTTCTGTAGCACCACACGGGCCCCCAGCCAGCACATGTTAGCACCGTGATTTGGCATCTGTGGTGCTTTTCCCCCATACTGGAGCTTCCCATCAGCTATGCCTGGCCTGGCAGAACAGACTCAAGCCCCCAGAGACAGGGACTGTGCTCTCCTTGCCTCACGCAAGGAGGGGTCCCCGGAAGCAGGAAGTGGGCTTAGATCACACGCCTTCCTCATATTGCAGTCCCCTTTCAGGGTCGTTTCAAATGAGGGTTGGATGACAGCAGGCCAAGGTCTTCTCTGGTCGGACTCCCCTGAATCCCTCAGAGTCCTGGCAGGGCTGGAGGTGCCCCAGGGCGCCTCCTGCTGCAGTGGAGCTGGCATGGCATGAGTGGCCCTGCCACTGTCACGCTGACCTGGGGTGCCAAGGGGTTGTGTGTGGATGCCCGAGAGCCGCCTCAAGGGGGCCTCTGTGTGTGCTGCCAGGGGGCAGTGATGGGACCTGCCCATGGCCCCGTGGGATCTTGTCCCTGGAGTGTAACGCGGATGTGCCTCCAGCACTGGGCACTGCCTTGCTGGCTCAGCCAGGCTTGGCGAGCGCCTGCGCTTGCCTCTGCTGCTGCTTGCTCGGACGCACCTCTGGATTCCATAAAGGGGAAGCGTGCCTGAGCGCTGCGGGCACGATGGGGCCTGCCCATGGGGGTGGGGGTTCCTGGCTGCCCTCCGTCGGCATTGGAGGGTTTATTCAGGGAGGCTGTTTCTCCTTCCCGGGAGCACTGGGCTGACCCGGGGCCCAGCAGAGTGCTGATGGGCCTGGAACTTGTGTAGCTGAACTTGTGTAGCTGGGTCCCTCCGACTGTGCTGAAGCCCCCAAGGTTACAGCTTCGTCCTGCGCGGCCTTCGGTGGGTCTGGGATTTGAGGATCTGGGCCCTAAGCATTGGGCAGCAAGTGAGGGCAACAGGGATGGAGGTCAGGGTGGGGGCACTCTGCCATGCAAGGTCCCTATCCCCACTTATGTCTGGAGGGACCCTGATATTTACAGTTGGCCCCTTATGGGTAGCATCCCTCTTCCCTGTGGGGTGGCTGAGTAGCCAAAGGAGGTAGCGCAGGGAGGACGTCAGAGGCGTTGACCCCTGGCTGGGACTGGGTGACGTGCAAGACGGAGCGGCTATTTCCTTCTACCTAGGCAAGGGGATGCACCAGACATCCTGGTCGGTCTCCCCCAAGGGGCCAGTGCAGCAGCAGAAGGGCTGGGGGAGCTGGAATCCCCCAGGGGGAACCCAAGATAAAGCTCTCTCTGCCAAGCGACCCTGGAGTTCGTCGCCTGCTGGCCAGAGCCGGGGTCAGGATGGGAGATGGCTGGTGTCACAGCTCAGGTGATCTGTGGTTTAACCTTTCCGGGTGTCGTCCTTGTCTCCCGCAGCTCCGGAGCTCGTTCAACAAGGCCTTCAGCATCAAGAAGGGCCCAAAGTCAGCCTCCTCCTACTCAGACATCGAGGAAATCGCCACCCCCGACTCCTCAGCCCCGTCCTCTCCCAAGCTGCAGCATGGCTCCACTGAGACCGCCTCCCCCTCCATCAAGTCCTCCAACTCCTCCTCCGTGGGCATCGATGCCACTGAGTAAGGGCAGCCCTCGCCCTGCGGCTGGCACGGGGCCAAATCCCCAGCTGGTGTAACCCAGTGATGCTGCATGGACTCCAGCTGGGAGCCTGGCCCATAGACTCAGATTCCTGTGCCAGCTGCTCAGGCCCCAAGACACGGTAGGGGGCACCCAGCCCCTTCTCCCTGGGTATGGCATGTCTGGAACCCAGCACTGACCCTGGCCTGGTGGATTAATTGTTCTCATAACTGCTGCTCTGGTTAGATCTGGATGGGGGTGGACAAGGCAGCTTGGCTGGCATTGTTTGCTTCCCTAGTGCTCGCTGGTCCTGCTGCCGCATTGGCACAGGAAGCCATTGGGGCATCGGCATTGGCTGGGCCCTGTGACACCCCCTTCCCCCCCCCCCCCACCATTCCAGCTGCTGCTCAGCCTCCTCTGAAAGCATCTCTCAGACCCAGCAGTGGCCTCTGGGTGGAATTCGGGGTCACACCTTGCTTCAGCACCCCCTAGCAGAACACGTTGTGACTGGCCACCCTGCGGGTGTCTTTTCCCCGGCGCAGGCTCTTCCAGGCCAACGAGGAGGAGGAAGAGCCGGAGAAGAAGGAGGTGTCGGAACTGCGCTCGGAGCTGTGGGAGAAGGAGATGAAACTGACTGACATCCGGCTGGAGGCTCTGAACTCAGCCCACCAGCTGGACCAGCTCCGTGAGACCATGCACAACATGCAGGTGAGGGCCCTGTCCCTGCATGGGGAGCCACGGACCCACCGCAGAGTGGGCCTGGCTCATCAACCCTGGGCTGCTCCCCTGACCTGCCTCTTCTGGCCATTTCCAGCCCTCTCCCTGGTGGGGCACACGACTAGGTGCGGCCAGGCACCACCCCAGGTCTGCTCTGGGGGCGCGTGCTTTGAGCACACTGTCCGGCCCGTAGCCTCTGATGATCGTGGGGCTGCGCTCTGGTCTCGTGGCATCGGGGCTCAGTGACTGCGCGGCACAGGAGAGGGGGTGGGCTGAGAGCCCTGCCGGAGCAGGCCAGGGTCTGTTTTCCCTGTGCTGGCAGAGCTGGAGGGTTCCTGATCTGGGTCCATGGCCACGGGCTCTGCTCTGTAACCCCTGCCTTCTCCACAGCTGGAGGTGGATCTCCTGAAGGCCGAGAACGACCGGCTCAAGGTGGTCCCAGGGCCTTCGTCGGTCCCAGGCTCCATCCCCGGGCACCTCAGGAGCACGTCAGCCTCCTCGTCCCCACGGCGCTCACTGGGCCTCGCCCTCGCTCAATCCTTCAGCCCCGGCTTGGCAGATACAGGTACCAGGGAGAGCGGGATGCATTGGGGATGGGCCCTCTGTGCAGCGAGTGGGCACCGCTGACCACAGCACAGAGCTGCAACCCACTCCAGGGCAGGGGTCTGGCTGCCTCTCTACCATGGGCTCTGCTGTGGGCTGGGGTCAGCCCGTGCCCCACAGAGCCTGGGAGGAGCCACACAGTGGATGCAGGGGCAGGCGAAGGACTGATGTAGCAGCCCCAAAGGAGCTGGGACCTCCTGCCCTTGGGGCCAGATCCAAGGGTCCACCCCAGGGAGCTGGGGCGAGGGGCCTGACCCAGCCTCGTTGCAGACACTGGGAGCTGTAGCAGGCTATGGGTCAAGCCCTGGCTCGCAGGGCTGTTGGGGGACGGCTGTCGCCTGCTGCGGGGAGTGCGGCTTCCTGCAGCAAGCGGGGCTGACTGCTGCTCCCTCCCCAGACCTGTCGCCAATGGACGCCGCGGGGGCCCAGAAGGACGAGGTGACGCTGCGGATCGTGGTGCGCATGCCGCCCCAGCACATCATCAAAGGGGTAAGGATCCCGGGGCGCTGCCGGGCCAGGGCGAGCACACGACCCAGTTGGGGCGCATGGATGGCTCATGGTGGGTGGCCCATGGCTAGCAGGGCTGGGGCCAGGTGGGACGTCCCAGCTATGCTCATGCCTTTGCCTTTGGCTTTCAGGACTTAAAGCAGCAGGAATTCTTCCTGGGCTGCAGCAAGGTGAGCGGGAAGGTGGATTGGAAGACGCTGGATGAAGCCGTCTGCCAGGTGTTCAAGGTACAGACGCTAACAGACCCTCCAGACTCCCAGGGTTCGAGAGGTTTGCGGTGCTAGGGACCTGGGCCTTGGGCCCCGCCCTGGTTCGGAGCAGGGCACGGCTCTGCTGTCGCTGCTCCTAGCCAGCCAAGAGGGGAGACACTTGCCTAAGGGGCCTGTAAATGCCTGTGCTGGATGGGTGGAAGCAGGGAGAAGGGGAGCCCATCTCCGCAGGTGTTGGGCCTGCGCATGCGTCACCTCCCATGGGGGTGGGACCGTTCTGCCCATCCAATCAGCGTGGACCTCTCTCTCGAGTGGCATTCTCAGCTGATGTTGGAAGGCCCCTCCCTAGCACCGCTGGTGCCCCGGCCCCACCTCGTCTCCTAGCTAAACCCCGGCCAGTGACACCCAGCTTATTGCGAGAGCTGCATGAGGCCCAGCAGCCCTGCGCCTCCCACCCCTTGGTGGGACCTGTCCAGTGCCTGATGGGGAGTCTCACGCTGGCCCAGTGCGGTCTCCTAGTGCTGCAGGGTGGGGCCATATCTGGTTGGGCTGGGGGAGAGCCCAGGGCTGGGATGGCAGGGGGCAGTGGATCAGGATTGAGGGGCACCAGCCAGGAGCCAGGGAAATGAGCACTGGCACTGCCCCTCTCTGCCCAGGACTACGTCACCAAGATGGACCCCGCCTCCACGCTGGGGCTGAGCACGGAGTCTGTGCACGGCTACAGCATCAGCCACGTGAAGAGGGTCCTGGACACGGAGCCCCCGGAGCTGCCCCCCTGCCGGAGGGGCGTGACCAGCATCGCCGTGGTGCTCAAAGGCCAGTACTGGGCGGGGAGACAGGGTCTGGCGTTAGCCCTGTGGGGCACGGTGTGTCCAGTGCTTCCCACCCCCTCAGCGCCAAGGGGCCACGGCTAAGGATCTTGGGAGGGAGCCCAGGGGCCAGTTGGGGGCACTGGGCTGGGGCACTGGGCCCCATCTCCTCCCCGACTGTCTTCCCCCAGTAGCAGGCCCTGCCACTCCTGTGAGTCGGGCACCAGGAGCTGGGTGGGGAAGGGCTGGCCAGGCCCATAGCAGGGCTGCTTGCAGCATGGACGGGAGGCAGACAGGAAGGAGGTCCTGCAGGCTGTGCCCTGAAGGGGAGGGGGCCCTGGGGTCTCACTCAGGCAGCCCCCCCCCGGTCTTTGGGCTTGTGCTGCAGGGGCAGAGTCTAGCTCAGGTCAAGCTGGGGGGTGGGACCCATTGCAAAGCCCCCATCCGGTTGCTCTAACGCCCCCTTCCCTCCAACAGGCCTGAAGGAGAAGTGCGTGGACAGCCTGGTGTTCGAGACGCTCATCCCCAAGCCCATGATGCAGCACTACATCAGCCTCCTGCTCAAGCACCGGCGCCTCATCCTCTCGGGGCCCAGCGGCACGGGCAAGACCTACCTGACCAACCGGCTGGCCGAGTACCTGGTGGAGCGCTCAGGCCGGGAGGTCACCGAGGGCATCGTCAACACCTTCAACATGCACCAGCAGTCGTGCAAGGTGAAAGGCTCCATGATGGCTGGCTGGGACCCAGATCCCTCTCCACACTAACCCCAGGAGAGCCTGAGAACTCCAGACCCTGCTGTCCCATCCCTGGGATTCCCCCAAACTCTGCTGGTGCCCCTCAGTCCCGACCCACAGCCCCCATCCATCCAAGCCCCGGGATCCCCCCAGCTCTGCCCAGTGCCCCTCAGTCCCGACCCACAGCCCCCTGCTGTCCCAGCCCTGGGCTCCCCACATCATGGCTCTTCCGGTCCCCCTCAGTCCCGACCCCCAGCCCCGGGATCCCCCCCACTGCAGCTCTGCCAGTGCCCTTGGCTCCCGACCCACAGCCCCCTTCTATCCCAGCCCCGGGATCCCCCCCAGCTCTGCCCAGTGCCCCTCAGTCCTGACCCCCAGCCCCAGGATCCCCACACTGTAGCTCTGCCGGTGCTCCTCACTCCTGACCCACAGTCTCCTGCTATCCCAGCTCCAGGATCCCCCCAAGCTCTGCTGGTGCCCCTCACTCCCGACCCACATCCCCACCCCTGCTATCCCAGCCCTGAGCTCCCCTCTAGCTCTGCCCAGTGTCCCTCAAACCTGACCCGGAGCCCCCCACTGTCCCAGCCCTGAGCTCCCCCCACACTGCTCTGTTGACACTCCATGCTCCTGAAACCCCTCGCTCCCTGCTGTGATGAGTGATTCACTCCCACTGTTCTATTCCAGGACCTACAGCTGTACCTCTCCAACCTGGCCAATCAGATCGACCGGGAGACGGGCATCGGGGACGTACCATTGGTCATCCTCCTTGATGACCTCAGCGAGGCTGGCTCCATCAGCGAGCTTGTCAATGGAGCACTCACCTGCAAATACCACAAATGGTAAGAGAGCCCCGCCCCCTGCGTGCTGGCTCCACCCCCTGCTTGGTGTCGCACCAATGGCGTCCAAGCCTTGGACCCTGCTGCACCCCCAGGTAGCACCCTGTGCCCAGCACCTGGCACCGCTCCAGCAGGGGTGGGGCTGTTCGACCCAGCCGCAGCTCTCTGGGGATCGACAGCCCCTGGGCCCCCCAGCCCTGCTCCCCAAGCCCCACACCCTCCGCTTTGTGGTGAGAGCCCAGCCCCCTGCTCTCACTGGGGCCATTGAGGGGGGAATGGAGCATCGGGACCCCAGCCTGACCTCACCCAGGGCATGGGGCGGGGACGACACTTAGGCTCCGTGGTTGCCGACCCCCCTTGGCGCTTCCCCTGGTCTCCGGCCAGCCCCACCCCCTTGGACTCCACCGCGTGCATTATGCCGGCTGCCCCGTGACATGGGGCTGGGCCGGGGGGGCTCCCTGCGTCCTCCCAGGTGCACCAGCTGTGGGTCCCCTTGGCCAGGCCCCTCTCCCTCTCTCTGCAGAAACCTGGGGGGACAGCAGTGGGGCCCAAGCACAGGGCCATGGCACTCCCAGAGCCCAGCCCAGAAGGAAGTGAGCTCTTTCCCCTAGCCAGAGGACAAGCCCAGGGCCAGTATTCTGCCCGAGTCCCCTGGCAGATCTCCTGGGTGGCAGGGAGGAGGCTGGGGACTGTTTTCTGGGCCTCTCTCCCACAAGATGGGGGGCAGCAGGCCAATCTCTCCTCCTGCCTGAAGGGAAAGACAGTGGGATCACTGCCCCTTCCTCTCCCCTATGCCAGTCCCAGTGGGTGACAACGTTAACCCCAAAGCAGGGGGCAGCTGTGCAGAGTTTCATGAGGCCCTGTCTGTGTGTCTCTCCCCAGCCCCTACATCATCGGGACGACCAACCAGCCTGTGAAGATGACCCCAAACCATGGCCTGCACCTCAGCTTCAGGTACCGGGGACCTCAGGGCCTTGGTGGGGGGGAAAGATCCACTCTGTGGGTCCCTGCACGGCAGCTGGTCCCTCCTCTGCTTTCTGCCCTGGAGGCCCAGGCTGAGCAGGGCCCTGGACCTGACCCCTCCATCCCCGGAGGGTGCTGCTTCTGTGCCTGCCCAGCCTGGGATCCAGGGGCTCCCATGCTGTGGGGGAGCCATGACCTGCTGGGGATGTGGCACAGGCCCGATCCTGCTCCCGCTGGCCAGGGAAACAGATCCCCCCCCATCAACCCCAGTGGGAGGCTCTGGAGAGTGCTTGAGGAGTGCGTTGGGAGGCAGCGTTTTAGGAGGCTTTAGGGTGTGCACTGCTGGGGTTGCAGTGCATGACATGGCTCCAGGAAGCTCTGGGGATGCAGGGGGCACGGACTGATGCTTGGGGGTACAGAGCACTGGGGATGCTGGAGCTGATACCAGGGGTAGAGTGCAGAGGGTGCTGGGGCTGGTGCCTGGGATACAGTGCACAGGGGGCTGTGGCGGGGTGCAGGGGGCAATACCTGGGGGACAGGTGATGCGCAAGGCGGCATTGGGGGTGATTGTTTTGTCCGGATGTGCAGCGCTGAGCCCTCCCTGTCCCCCAGGATGCTGACGTTCTCCAACAACGTGGAGCCAGCCAATGGCTTCTTGGTCCGTTACCTGCGCCGGAAGCTGCTTGAGTCAGACAGCGACATCAACGCCAACAGGGTGGAGCTGCTGCGGGTGCTGGACTGGGTGCCCAAGCTCTGGTACCACCTGCACACCTTCCTGGAGAAGCACAGCACCTCAGACTTCCTCATTGGTGAGCGGGGTGGGAGCCGAGCTGGCAGGGCCTGGGCGGAGACAGGAAGTGGAGCAGACCCGCTATGGCCCAGGGATTGGCTCTGCAGCTCCCCCAGCTGGCAGTTTCTCTGCCACTGGCCTTCCCACAGGGGAGGAGCCTGCAGGAGGGGGCAGGGCTAAATGCTTTGCCCCTTCTAGGCAATAATCAACTTCCATTGTCTGCCTACTGAGTCATTGGCAAACCTACCACTGACCTGGAAATGAGCCAAAGCCATCCCCCTGCACTGGCCTGATCTGTTGGCCAGGGTCTTGCAGCACAGCAGGAAGTACCGCCTTCAGAAGGCGGGACTTCTGAGAGTCACATGGCAGAGTCAGAACACAGGAGCTCCACCCCCCTGGTGAGGTTGGGGGGGATTTGGAGTCCAGTTAGGATGAATGCTAAGATGGTGCTGATACTTTTTTTTGAACTTCCAGGCTGTTTTTTCTTGAGAAATTTCCTTTTTTCCCCAAAACCAAACATTTTTGACCACTTTTTTTTTGTGGATGACATTTCATATTGAATTTTTCGTCACGATTGTTACCAAAAAACATTATTAAAATTACTCATCACCTGAAATCAAGTGTTTGGGGTGACTCAAAGATTCCAAGACCCATTTTTCAATTAGGGTTTTGATAAAGATTTTAATTAAAAAAAAAAAAAAAAAGTCCTGGGAAATATTTCAGAGTTCTGGGAAAGCAGCTCCATTTCTATCCCTGCCCAATCCCAGCACTCTTGGCGTTTGTGGGTGGATTATTTTTGCCCTGTTTCCCCCAGCTCCACTCAGGAGCTTTCACTTTGTTATACAGCCAGCCTGCCAGGGTGTTTCCTGCGGAGGGGGATCTGGTCCCCTGCCCTGGGTCCCTAATGGCCTCTCCTCCACCAGTGTGCCGTCCCAGAGGCAGCTGTATTTCAGTGCTTGTCTCTCTGATTTGTAAAGCCCTTAGGGTGAAAGATCCAAATTCCGGGGGATGTTTTCAGGGAGCTGCTGCCCAGCAGTGCCGGATAACATTCCCAGTGCCACCGTCCTGCTCCGTCCCCAGTGGCCCCTGCCCCAGAGATAGCTGTGGCAAACAGTTTGGGGTGGGTGCATCCAGTGCAGCCTTTGCAGGGGCAGACTGGCCACTTGGTAGAGCGCTCAGCTCCAGGCGAGGGTTGGGAGCAACCTCTGCCCAGGCGCCAGCGCTGTGTTTTTCATCACAGCCCTGCTGGGGTTGGGGCTGGGATCACGGCTGAGGCTGGTCCAAGTCCTTGATGGGAGCACGGCCTCCTCTGGGGAGGGGACAGGTGTTCCGGGTGGAGAACCTCCTAGGGGCAGGGTTGAGGCACCTTCTGGGATCATGGTTCCCTTGTGGCTGTGCAGGCTGGGAGGAGCTGAGACCTGGTAGCCAAGGACTGGGGAGGTGCACGGCAGGTCCTAGAGGCCAAGTCGGATGAGGGGGCTTGTGTATGCTCGGCTCACCTCACTGGCCTCTCCTTGTCCCCTCCCCTCCTGCAGGCCCCTGCTTCTTCCTGTCCTGTCCCATCGGGATTGAGGATTTCCGGACCTGGTTCATCGACCTGTGGAATAACTCCATCATCCCCTATCTGCAGGAGGGGGCGAAGGACGGGATCAAGGTACCCGGCCGAAACCTCTGCCTGCCAAGCGTGGGCTGAACTGACCCAGGGCTCTAACACCCCAGCCCCAGAAGAATGGCCCTGAGCCCTCTGCCCCACAGCCAGGAGAATGACCCACAACAGAGCTGGCAGGAGATGAGGAGGGCTGGGCTGGGCAGGGTCGGGATTGAGGGGCACCAGCAGAGCTGGGTATTAGAAGGTTGTCCAGTCTCTGCCTGTGCTAACCCTGACCTTCCAGTCCTTCCCTGTCCTGAGCCCCACTGTCCGTCAGTGGGACTGAGCTGCAGCTGCCTCCGTGGGGCAGTTGGGCCCCCAGTGCCATGAGCATTGAGCCCTGCACCCCCTCACCCAGTCTCTGCCCCCACCCTTTCAGGTCCATGGCCAGAAAGCAGCCTGGGAAGACCCCGTGGAGTGGGTCCGGGACACCCTGCCCTGGCCATCAGCGCAGCAGGACCAATCGAAGCTGTACCACCTGCCCCCGCCCAGCGTGGGGCCCCACACCACAGTCTCCCCCCCGGAGGAACGGACTGTCAAAGATACCACGCCCAGCTCCTTGGACTCCGACCCCCTGGTATGGGCCGCTTCCAGTAGGGGGCGCGAACAAGCATGTGGGAGATCAGAGCCTGCGAGATACGGGGGAGGTCACAGAGGCAGCGGGGGGTAGGGCAGTGTAGTAATGGCTGGGTAGGGGGCCCTGGAGGAGAAGGGGGTTACTATGGGGAGGGTTGGTGGGGAGCACAGGGGCATCCCGGAGGCCAGCTGGCTGGTGGGGAGGTGAGTCCATCCTCCCCAGGTGTCTATCCATACAGCATCACAGAGCAACCCCCCTCCAGGGGTGTCTCAGGCTGGAGCCGCTCCCCAGAGACAGATTCCATTGAGCACGTGGCTGATAGCGGGGCCACTCCGTATAACGGGTGCTGGGGGGAGCAAGCCAAAACGCATGGCACATGGGGCCCAGTACAAGCAGGCTGGTATCTGGCTTGGTCTGCAAACAGGCATCCCTCGTCAGCCCTGCAATGCACAATACACACCCCATCAGACCGAGAGAGAAGCATCTGTTACCCCCTGCCTGGAAAGAACCCACCCGCCCAGCACCCGTCCTGGGCTGACCTGCCTTTCCTTCCAACCGTAATTTTCAGTGTAGACACGTAACTTCTTCAGTCTTCGCTTTACTCACATTTTGCAACGCTTATGAGGAGCAGCAGGCTACTGGCTCTTTCATGACCTCACATTGCCACCCTCTGGTGAACTTGTGTGTGTCTACGTGACCCAGGGGATCCCTATGAAAATCTGTGTACCCCGTGCCAGTTGGCACCGAGAGGTTCCTGGGTCACAGAGCTCCAGCTGAAGGATGGGAATGTGGGGTGGGGACTCTGCAGGTTGGGAGTGGTGGGCTCTGGTAGAGCTGAGGGCTGGGGCAGGATTGGAGGACTGGACTGGCTGACAGTCAAGGGCGAGGGGGGCTGTGGGTCAGGTGTGGGGGGTGCTGGCCGTGTCCCGCTGCAGACGTGCCTGGCTAACCCACTCTCGGTGCCCTTGCCTCCTGCGCAGATGGCCATGTTGCTGAAGCTCCAGGAAGCAGCCAACTACATCGAGTCTCCGGACCGAGAGACCCTGGTGGATCCCAACCTGCAGCCAACGCCGTGAGGCCTTACCACACTGGGGAGGGGAGCTCGCCGCCCTCGGCCGCCAGCTGGTTTTGCTTTTCATTTGGTCTCCTGGGAGTGCGCGGCCGGGGCTGGAAAGCGGCGGGGACATGAGGCTCTGGCACATCCCCTTTGGGCATGGGGGCAGCAGGGCTCGACCCCCAAGAGAGCGCAAGGCACCCGCCTCCCAGCCTGACTCTGGTGGTAGGAGAACCCTGGTTTCTCTTCTTGGTTTTTCTGTCTCTGTCGCAAACTCCTGGGGATTGGGGGCCGAATGCAGCCAACACAGACTCCCCGGCACCAACGGGCAGGCACCTGCATGGGGCGGGGACGCCGCGGGACCCCTCCCAGGGTGCGGCGGGGGGGCAGGGAGGAGCATGCAGCCCCAGAACAAGAGGATTTTTTTATTTTAATGAAATAATCTACGGGGCAAAGAGAAGAACAAACTCCTGATGAACATGTCTCAGTCGCGCTGTCAGAGACCCACTGGCTTCTGCTGTCTCCCGTGCCAACCACCCCACAAACTCCAGTGCAAGTGAAGGCCTGGGAGGAGGAGGAGGCGGACTCTCAGCTCTGTCTTTGTACGTCCCTTATTTAATCTGCATGACCATCATTTAAACCAGGACTTCCCAACAAACCCTGCTTTGGATAGATTATTTCCCCCCACCCCCACCCACCCATTTGATTTGGACAGAGTTCAGCTCTTCCTTTGTTCCTCTGGTTCTGGTTGGTTCCTCCCCGTTGCTGCGGCCCGAGGAGGGTCAGGCAGCCTCACATTGAGTCGATTCCTTTTTTCCATTTCCGTTGGACTCATTTATTTTTGTAGCTGTTGTTTTTCTCTCCCCTCTGCCCCCAGTCACCTCGATGATGAAACTGGTGCTGACTGGATGCTCTCCAGTAACTGATTCCCCCCTCGCAGCTCCTGTCAGACTCAATGTGGCTTCAGTCAGCAGCACGACGCTCACAAAGAAGCACAACTGGCTGGGGGGGTTCCCCTCCCCATCCCCCACTTTGTGACACCCATCTTCCATAAGCACAAGATGCCCGTAGCCGGGGGCCAGGCCCTGGTAGTGGGAGCTGAGAGAGAGTGCTGCTGCAGCCCCTGGCGGCTCAAGTCCGAGGGAGTAGCCAGAGATGGTGACAATCTCCCACCAAGCCAGCAGAGCTGGTAGCGTCCGTCCCCCATGAGCGTTCCCGGCTGGATAGGGTAGAGGGTGACAGGACACTGAGGTGAGGGGGCTGGTAGAGGAGGCCCTGCCTATGACACATCTCCATGCATGGTTAGTGCATGCAGAGCTCTTGCTCCGTGTCCAGCATAGAGATCTCAGTAGCCGTTAGGTAGCATCTAGACAAGGGGTGGGCAGCATATGGGCCTCCCTCCTCCATGCACAGCAGCAGGGGAACCAGGGAAAGAGCCCCCTCCACCTCCCCCAGTCAGTGCCCTTGCAGAGTCCTTCCTCGTTTCCCTCCGGCCCCAGGACAGGCTGGGAGCATTGGCTTAGGTCCATCCATGCGGTGGGTTCAGTACCGCTGGTGTGCATTACATTGCAGGGGTCTCTCGTCTCAGGAGTTCCAAGTTGGTTTGGATGGCACCATCCCACATCTGTCATTGATAGCTTTCTGGACATCAGAAGGCCATGAAATAGCCTGAGATAGCAGCCCTAGACATTCAGGCCAGAGGGAACCATTCTCGTCTCTGCTCAGCACCTGCATATCATGGGCTAAAGGACTCCCCCCGCCCCGCCCCCCATTCTTGCATCTAGCCCACAGCTTGAGTGTGATGGCTTAGAAAGAGACACCCAGTCTTGATTTAAAGGCTCTAAGTTGTGGAGAATGTACCCCGGCCCTCGGTGACCATGGGACTTGGTGATGTTCAGACACGTTCTCTAGGCAACTACTCCCCCAGAGCCATTCATATATTCAGCCCAGGAGGCCAGGAACTTGTGGCCCAAGGGATAATCTCAGCCCAGGGGGTGCTGTTTCCTAGCAATCGAGACAGACTAGCACCTCGGGTTGAGTCTCTGGCAAGGGGCCTGTGGTCTTGCTTGGAATTCAGCCTGAGTTGCTCAAGCTGAGCTGTGGGCGGAGGCCCGTCCCTTCCCCGGAGCAGGAAGCTGCCAAGGGATCTCCCTCGCCCAGGACCACACAGGGAGCAGAAGCCCCCGTCTGGGAAGCTGCCCTGCCTCGTGCTGCGGACTGAATCTGCGCTGCTGTCCCTGCAAGCTGTGAAGAGCCAAGCCAAGGCCTGCAAAAGAAATATGCAACTGTATAGCCAGAAGAGGTGGCTGTGGAATGGGGGGAACGAACCATGGTGCTGCAATGCTGCCTTATTACCTCTGCCAACGGAGCAGCCTGGAGCGTATGAGGCAAGGGCACGTGTTGGCCAAATCATTGGGTACGTGGCTGGACCCCAGCCCATGAGCACCAAACAGTCAATATGTGTAACCAGGGGAAGGGAGGGGGGGCATGTTTAACCCCATCTCTGCTGGTGCCTGCGGTGCCCCGTCCTGCATAAATGTTCCACTGATGTACGTTCAGGGACTGCCAAGGCCTGCACCGCTCTCCAGCGAGCAGGGAGGAAAGCCGAACTGGAAATGCAGTCCTGGCCCCACTGCACTCCCTGCTGTGGAGTGCTGGGCTCCGACTAGCACCGACTCCAGCTCCCCCATGGGCTGGGATAGGTCGATCCGTGTCCAGCTCCATGAGTTGGAGGGGTGCCTGCTGCTAACAGAGATGCATCGCTGGCCTCTGCCCACTGTGCTCAGGTTTGACATCACTGCCGTCCGTGAGCTGGCTCTCATGAGCGTCTGTAACCAGGCAGTTCTGGACCAGGTGTCTCAGCCTCCAAGGGCCTGTCGGAGCCCAGGACCCTGCTTACACTTCCGGGGGTCCAGAGAACCTCACCCAGGGATTCCTGCCGCCAGCCAAAGCTCATGGTTGGGTTCAAGTGGATCATGTAGAGAGACACCCAGTCACGATTTCAAGGCTCCACGTGATGGAGAATCCACCCCGTCCCTATGTGACAGTGGACATGACTTACAAATACGTCCTCTAGGTGAACTCGTGGCCCTATCGCGCTCCACCTGGTGCCACCCACAGCCAGAGCTGCTGCGCCAGCCTTGTCTCTTGACAGGTCTGATCCCATGGGCCAGTCCTGCCCAGGTGCCTACGCTGTCCCATGCAGCTTGCCGCTTGTGCTGGGGAGGTGGCTATAGGCACACGCTGGTGAACAACGCACGAGTGGAGGAGAGAGCAGTAGCTCCGATCTTGGCTCTCCCTATCCTGCAGCCTGTTGCATTGAGTTCACCCTGGTGGCGATGGAGGGCGGAGGTGTGGAGTAGGGGAACCAGTGCCCAATGCTGGTGGTTACTGGAGCCCCTGTGGATCTTGGTGGGGAGGGCAGGGCAGTGGGCTCCTGGCTCAATGAGCAGCCCCGCAGCGGGGAGCAAGGGTGAACTTCACTGCTAGTGCATGGGGCAAACCTCCACCAACATGTCACGGGCAGAGTGCAGTCAGCTGCCTCCCCTTCAGCCTGGACCCACTGCCCTGCCTTCCCAAAGGGCGTCTCTGGCAGGAGGCAGGTGCTGCTGTCTTTCCGCTTTGTTTTTGCTCAGAGACGACACAAAACAACACCCGTCCTGCCTTTCTCAGTTGTGTGCTATCTTGGGGTGCAGGGCTTGGGGGGTTTGGCACATGGCGCCTCTGGGTATGACCGAGGCCTGTGCACAGAATCTCTCTGTCCCTGACTCTCCAGGGGCTTAAAACCAACCCAAGAGGCCTTTTAGTGTAAGGAAAATCTGGCCTGGTGCATTTCCCCGCTTCCCCCTCTCCCCCCAGAAGCTGTGTGTGTGTAGGTGCAGGGGGGCGTTCCCACTGAAATGTATCTGTGACCCTCCCAAGGGCAGACCCTTGGACTGGCACTGCCAGGGATTTGCAGCAATGTCGTGTGCAGATCTAAAGTGCTCGCTTCGCTCTCTGTGTGTAATCGTGGACACGTGTACCCTGTCAATGTAACCCAATACGTGGGGGTGCCTGCACAACACTGGGAACTTGGGGGGGGGGAGGATAGGTTTGGCTGTTGCAGAAGGTTTCATTGGCTGGTTTAATGTGCACAATCCCCTTGGGCGCTGGTTTTTGCTACTCTTGGCTATGAGCTTTACCTCACGCAGATCTGCTGATGATATGGGCCAGCCCCTCGAGCGGTGGAAATTGGTCCAGCTGCACTGGAGCATTACGCCAGGGGTGAAGCAACAAATGGACACAGATGATGTCCGTGGCTCTTAACAATGGAGGTAGAATCCGTGCGGACAGAGATGGGACCCCCCCATGCTTTTCTCCATCTGGTCAGTCCTGCAGACTCTGGTCTCCAGGGCTTTGGTCTGTGATCTTAAACGACTCAAGCAATGGCCCAGCCACCTCTGCCCCAGGGCGACCGTTCCAGACTGATCCCTCTTACTGCTGAGAAATTTGCTTTTGCTCAAAACTCCCATTGTCCCAACCCACGTGATTCCTCCTCTTCCATCAGCGCCTTTCCAAGAGTTGCGGGCAATTAGCAGGCCCTCGCTGTCTCTTAGTCACTGCTTAGCAAAGCTATTAATACTGAGTTCTCTTCATTCTTCCCCCTACTGTTCATCTCTCCAGCTCCATCCTCACTGGAGCTGCTCATCTCTCAATTCCCTTTGCTTTGGTATTAACACCGACGTTATAGGAGCAGCCAGAAAACCCATTCAGGACTGGGGCCTGGGTGTGCTGCACAAACTCTCAGCAAGACCGAGGTCAAGAGCCTCAAAGATATTTCGGTGCTTGACTCCTATTGGTTTCTGGGTCATGGTCGAAGAAAAATCATTGGCATCTTTCAGGCAAAGATGAGCCCAACGCGAAACCCAAGATTTCCCCTCCCCCCCCCTCCCCCGGTTGGATTCAGAGCTGGATTCACACTGGGCAGCTGGGCCCTGTCTCAAAGGGAGGTGTCGTGTTCTGGTTTTCAGTGTTTGGCAGCACAAGATAGGGTGGCCAGACAGCAAGTGTAAAAAATCAGGACGGGGTGGGGGGTAATAGGTGCCTATCTAAGAAAAAGCCCCCAAAATCGGGACTGTCCCTATAAAATCGGGACATCTGGTCACCCTAATTCCAGGTGGCTGGGTAATGAATTCCCCACTAGAATCCAGTGATCCCACCCAGAGGTTTCTTTTATGCTCCTTGTGGCTTTCGTTTTGGAGACCTGGGTTTGAAGGCGCTCGACAGCTGTCGCTCCTGGGGGGACTCTCCCAGGTGTGTAGGCACCTCACCCCCATTTCATTTCAGTGGGTGTGAGGCACTTGAATCCCTTTTGAGGATTGGGGCCCTAGGCCTTAATTTCTTGCCCAACCGCACCCATTATTTCACCCTCCTCACCGTGGCCAGGCGTCCCTGGGAGTGCACCAGCACTGGGCTGGGTATGGCCCAGTTGGGTGCCTGGGACCCAGCTGCATTCTGTAGGCTTTGAATCAACCCTTGGCCTCTAGCTCTGGATTCCAGGTTTGCGCCCATTCCTGGTGAGGAAGGAAGAGCCAAGAGGTCACGTATTAAACCAGCCAAGCCCCCACGGGCAGGAACGCAGCAAGCTGCATGGCACGGGCAGTGTCTCCACCAGTGCGTCTCTACAGGGTGAGCCCTGGTCCTTGTCTGTCCGCTCTATCATGGCACGTCCCCGCTGCGCCATTCCCTAGCTCTGGATGAGCCGGGCACTTTGAACAGTGATTTACCCACCGCGTGCTGGGCTCGACACGGGGGTTTTCTCTCATTTGCCTTTTCTGTTCACGATGTAGGATAAGGACACTGTAAATAGTGCTGTACCCGGAGGCCCCGGGTGAGTTGGATGGGGCCTGGCCCCACCTGTCTGTCCCTTTTTGTACTATGTGTGAATAACTGTGCTGTGCTGACTCATGTTTCTGATTGTATGAGACACTGGCCCAGCAATCGCTATAGGGCAGTAGCAAGAACTGGGGGACACAAGCCCTGCCCCATCAGCCTGGGACTGCCCCCCACCTGCCCCCTTGCATGGGCTACAGGAACAGCAGTGCTAGAGAGGGCAGCACAGGACAGGAGGGCTTCCAGGGCCTGATGCTGAGAGCTCATGGGGGATGGGGGAAGAGGCCTGTTTCTAACAGGCTACGGCTGGGCGTTTAAAAGGAGCCTAAGGGCATGAGCCCCCCAGCTCCCCTTGAACCACATCTGGGTGCCTCACTCCCAGAGCCCTTGGCTGTTGCCTGTGGTCCGGCTCCGTCCCTAGGAGCAGCCCTTGTCCATCCAGCATAGGGAGACCCACCCAGAGTTGGAACCAACTCTTTCCTCTGCCCCTGCCTCCCCCCCAAGCTATGGTTTCCATTCCCAATTCAAGTGAGGCTCCCCTGCCTTCCCCCTCACCAGGCACCCCATAATTAAGGGAGCTTGGTGCTTGATGTTGGAAGAGCAATGGGGTGCTGCCCGCTCACAGCTGCTGGGCGAGGCCTGAAGGCCTGAGCTGACCCTCTCGAGGGAGGATTTTAAAGAAACAGGCTCAAGTCCCCACTTTTACTGGGGAGAGGGGGGGAGACATGTTTGACTTTAATGGCGTTACTCCTGATTTACACCAGAGGGAGTGAGGGGGAATCGGGCCCGTAGGGTGATAGTATATATGATTAGCCTCAGCAAGGAGGGATGCAAGGTTGGAGATGCCAAAGTGCTAATTACATTTTACTGGCCAGCTCATCAGCTGCTGCAGGTCAGCAGATGTGGACTTCAATGGAGCGCTGCCCATTTACACCAGCTGAGGAGTGAGCCCTACATCTGGATGGGGCAGGGGAGAGAGGACTCCTGTGAGAGCAAGCAAACAGCCTGGGCCCCAATGCTCCTGCCCTGCAGAGAGGGGCTCAGTGCTGGCTGCCTCCTTTAGCAAATGCAGGGCCTGTGGGGGGCAGAGGGGTGGGAATGTGGGGCCAGCCTTTGGAGCTGTCCTAACTTCAGCCCCTGCTTTGCAAAAAAAATAAAATAAATAAAAGGGGGGAGATTGTGGGAATTCCACCCATCAGTCCATGAGCAAGCCAAAGGGAGACAGTGGCTGGTTCCTCCGAGCTCCGCCTGCAGCGTTGGTGCTAAGATACCCAGGGCCTTGATGCCCACGGAAGGCGGAGTGAGGCTATTGGAAAAGCTGACAATTGCACTAATTCATCCAACCATTAGCCAACCTAGCGTCCCTTCCCCACCTCCCCTGTCAAAGACATTGATTAACCCTTTCTGTCCCCCCGAGCCTGGGCTGCACTCCATCAGGGGATGGAGTTAGGATTCCTCCAAAATCTTGTGTCTCCTTGACCCATTAGCGACTGCTGCCGGGTGGCCCAGACCATACGAGTTTAGCTTTTTTCTATTAAAAACAAACCAACCTTTTTTTTATTGAATTAAACAAAAACCTGAAATGGACGAATTCTTGTTTTAGATGAGCTGTGTAATTGATGAGGTTCTGTGTTTCTTAACTGCATGGTATTCTGCTGAGGGGGTTTTATAGCACTTTTTAAATTTCTCTTAAGATTTTGGTCCAAATTTCTACTGCTTTCTCTCTCCTGTCTGTCTTTGCTTTCTCCTTTCCTTCTTAAAGAGATTCTTTGTAGACTTGCTCCATTTTATACCTGATGTGACACGACAAAAAGCCGCGAGTCAGACATTGTACATAGCTGCGGAAACAATCATGGGACACCAACACGAGCTGGACTGTTTCCAAGATAAATCGTTTTTACTTAAGTTTAAAAATTTTAAAAAGAAGAAGAAGAAGCCAGAAACAGGCTTTTAAAATAATAATAATAATAAAGACAGAGAGCAAAATACAACCTTCCACCTACTCATCTCTTGCTGCCCAAGCCAGTCACACTAAATGGCATGTCTCCTCTGGGGTCATCTGTCTAACACCTTGGAAGTTCAATAAATTTATCTCCTGTACTATTTGTCTGTTGGTCCTATTTATCCCAGGAAGGGGGGGGAGGGGCTGCCTCTAAGCCCCACCCCTACCCCTTGATCTGACTCCCTTGCTAATTACTATCATATTGTAATGGGGAGGGGACTTAAGCCAGAGAACACTGCCCTCTACTGCATAGAATCAGAGCTGTTCAACTGTGTGTCAAGCTGGGATGCATAAACAGGAATCTCAAGTAGGAGCAGAGAGGTTATTTTCTCTCTGCATTTGGCACTAGTGCGACCATTGCTAGGATCTTGTGTCCAGGTCTGGTGCCCACAGTTCCAGAAGGATGTTGATAAATTGGAGAGGATGCAGAGAAGAGCCCCAAGAATGATTGGAAAACCTGCCTGAGAGTGATAGACCGAAAAAGCTCCATTTATTTAGTTAACACACACACAAAGATTAAGGGGTCACTTGATTACAAGCTTTATCTACATGGGGAACAAATATTTAATAATGGGCTCTTCAGTCTAGCAGAGGAAGGTATAACACCAGGCGTATGTGAGGTAAAGATTGTGATCTGCGCAGCTACTACAGTAACAAGGGCGGTAACCATCCAAGAGACGGCTGTTCATAACAGCATCTGCTGGGCCAAGCTCCCCCATGCCCAGGGAGGGAGTTGGAGAGGCAGCACCCACTACAGCCTTCACATAGGGACGCAGGTGAACCAGACTTTGTAGCCTAAAATCCACAGCTCACAGCCAATGCAGATTGGCTTCGAACCCAGCTGCCCTCGAGGGTACAGGGCTTCACACTGCATCTAATCCAAGGGATGGTTTATGTCTTGTGGCTGCCTGTGTATCCATTCCGCTGTCTCTGTGTCACCCACCGTAGCAGCCAGGCACTGGGATACGATTGCAAAGTCGCCTTCCCGTTTCCCAGCCGGACTCTCCTTTCTCTGCTCCACCTTCTGCTCCCTTGTTCCTCTGCCAGCTGCCTCCACCGTGCTCCTTGTAAACCCCAACGCTGGGCCCTTCCAGCAAAGCTCTCTGCGGGCCCCTGAGCTGCTACCATGGTGCCAATGGCACCACCGGTGCAACACTGCCGAAGGCAGAGGCAACCTCCAGGGGAGGTGGTAGAGGTGGAGGAGAGAACAGGGTCAGGGAGGAGCCCATGTGTCAAGGCTGATTCCCCACTCTGGCATGTAGAGTGCAGAAGGTGGGGGCCCGCAGGGACTTTAAAAATTAATACTGGCCACTCCAGGCTGGTATTAAACTCCCAAGGTTACAGCTTCTCTCTGACCTTGGATGGGTAGATGCTGCCCCCACCCAAGTGCAGAACCCTTTTGAGAGCCCAGGAAGGCGCACTTGGGAATTCCTTCCTATGGGGTACCCTCAAGCCCTTTCCCCCTCCCACCTCCTTCGGGGAAGAGCTGAGAAAGGAAAAGAAAAAAAAAAGAAATCAGTTGTTGCCACCAGCTAACTAAAAAACATGTGCACAACCTCTTAAGACACAGAAATTCAATCCTGTTCTTAAAAAAGGTAAATTTTATTTTTTTTTAAAAAAGGAAGAAAATACATCTGGGAACTCAGGTTATTGCTAGATTTTAAAAGAGCAACTACAAGTATTAAGCACCAAGAATAGCTCTCCTGAGGTCGTGCTTAAGGGTTACAAGCAAGACAAAAGCACCCGGGGTTAGCACAGAGTTCACAAGCCATAAAGAAATAAAAGGGATAAACTTAATCACGGTCTTCCTAGACATTTCCTGATCCACTTACATATCTGGGGTTTTAAATGAGCTGGTAGAAGCCGCACAGATGGACAAAAGGGGTGGGATTTTTCAATTTTAAAAAGTTCTAGCCTTCCCATTGGCTCTTTTGGCCAGGCGCCCACTCACTTGCTTTTACCTATGCATCGCAGTGAGACTTTTTAACCCTTTACAGGTAAAGCAAGTACAGAACAGCTACTAAGGGATTTTTATAGCTACTGGCCGGCTGGGTGTCCATAAAAGGGAGCTACACCTCCACACACACACACTTCATTTATTACACCATGGAGCAATGTGCCGGCACTGCAAGGCACCGCCCCACTATAGCCAGTGCACTGCTCTCTAGGAACACCCAGGACTGGACACCCAGCGGTAACTCAGGGCTGGGGCCTCTGTGTCCCAGGCACAGAGCCTCATGAGCCAGGTGCAAAGGTACAGGGGCTTTCCAGACACTTGCTTAGCTCAGGGAGCCCAAGGACCCATCATCACGCAGAGCCAGCCCTCATCCTGGTGTCCTGCAGACCCCCCCTTCCCCACCCCCAGTGTCCTGCAGACCCCCCTGGCACTCACCCCGATGTCCTGCAGACTCCC
The DNA here is from genome assembly GCF_016161935.1 of Mauremys reevesii. NCBI lineage: Eukaryota > Metazoa > Chordata > Testudines > Geoemydidae > Mauremys > Mauremys reevesii. Next base: position 122,714,844 of record NC_052626.1, on the reverse strand, counting down.
CTGGCCCTCACCCTGGTGTCCTGCAGACCCCCCCCCCCACCCCTATCCTGGTGTTCTGCAGACTCAGCCCCTGTCCTGGTTTCCCACAGACCCCAGCCCTGTGTCCCATAAACCCTAGACCCCATCCTGGTGTCCTGCAGACCCCCGTTCCAGTGTCCTGCAGACCCCTCAGCCTCTAACCCAGTGTCCCGCAGATCCTGGGCCCATCCTAGTGTCCTGCAGACCCCCCAGTGCCTAACCTGGTGTCCCCCAGCCCCCAGCCCAGTGTCCCACAGACCCAGCACCCATCCCAGTGTTCCGCAGACCCCAGCACCTATCCTGGTGTCCTGCAGACCCCCTTGCCTCTACCCGGGTGTCCCACAAACCCAGCCCCTATCAGTACAACCTAGATAGGAACTTCTGCCAGGGAGCAGTTTGTGCCACTACACTGGCATCCACCCTCCTAGCTTTCCCATCCTCCTGCCCCAAGCGGCTGTACCCCAGAGGTGCAATCTGGCCCTGCTGCCCTGTGATTCCAGCTCTCTGGCGCTGGGCACTGTCCAGGTGGCCTGCCCATCACACAGCCCTTCAAGTGATCCCAGGTAATGCTTCAGTTCTTGCCCAATTCCAGGGGCTACAAAGTTTCTTGCACAGCCATGCCAAGCTGCTGTACCTGCTCCGGTCCCACTGGCACTGCCAGGCCTCGGCAAAACTCTGAGACTGCAGCAAGCCAAGTGACTTGGATTTCACCCCAGCTTGCATGAGCGATCGTCCAGCCCTGAGCTGGAAGGCACGGTGGCTGAATGCCAAGCTCTGGACGCTGACTGTCCAGACGGGAGAAATGCAGCATATGGATGTGATGGGGATCAGTCCTAGATCTACCACGAGCTGGCATCAGCCTGACATGCCCCATTGTCCGTGTGCACCAGAGTGAGCGCTCTGCCGATAAAACCATTTATGGGCATTTCTCTCTCCCCATCAATCCGGCTCCATTCTCTGGGGAGCGCGCTCTGCCTCGGCTCTTTGTCTCCTGCCTCTGGAGATCTGACCGGGCTCTGTCAATGGGGGTTGCATTTCCAGGAGCAGTGACAAGCTGCCCAGGCGAGGTGACCAGCCAAGCCCAGCGCCAGGGGGAGGTCGGGCAGGGCTGACTGGCCATGGGAAGGGGGGGTCCTGCTCTCCTGGGCACTCCTGTGCCCCAGTGCTCCTGGCCGTCCTGGGACCAGCTCTGCAGGGTGGCTCCGAGGGCTGATGGTGATGGTTGTTGCCATGGATGCTGTTGCCATGGAACTGCCACACACTGACCTCTGGGGAACAGAGTTGGTGGCTTTGAGCACATTTCATAGCAGGCTGGTGTCACAATGGGCACCTTTTCGGGCAGTGCCCAGGTGTCACGGAGTCCCCGGGTGATGCTCTGGAACTGCTCCCTACAAAGCCAGTCAGGACTCTGGGGAAGTCTCCTCTCTGTGAGCAGATTCTTCTGGGCCAGAAGCTCACAGGGCTTCCAGCTTCCTGGGTCTGACCTTGGAGCATTCAGCATCCTCTGCCCCTCCTTGTGCTTCCCACAGCGAGTCCGCCCAGGCGGGGTCCTGGGGAAGCCAGAGGGTCCTGCACGGGCCCCCACTTCACTTCGCAGTCAGACATGGCTCTCAGCCAGCCAGTAAAACAGAGGTTTATTAGATGACAGGAACACTGTCTAAACCAGAGCTTGTAGGTACAGAGAACAGGACTCTCAGCCAGGTCCATTTTGGGGGGGGGGGGGGGCAGCGAGCCAGACACCCACGTCTGCCCTCACTCCTCGTCCCCAGCCAGCTCCAAACTGACTCCCCCTCCAGCCCCTCCTCCTCTGGGCTTTGTTCCTTTCCCAGGCCAGGAGGTCACCTGATTCCTTTGTTCTCCCACACCTTTAGCTATCACCTTGCAGGGGGGAAGGGCCCTGGCCATTAGTTGCCAGGAGATAGAGTGTCAGCCATTTATGCACCTTTGCTCTGCAACAATCTCACCCCCTAAAGACTTAAGAAATGCATAGGGGAAACTGAGGCACCCAGACAGTATTCAGAGGAAACATTAAGAACAGACCCACTTTGTCACACCAGGCATGGCTGCCAAACGCCTGGGTCACCCCTAGCAGTGGCCACACGAATCAGGTGTGAGGGCTATCGCTGAGGGAGGGCAGAGCATGGATGGGTGGAGGTGCTTGTTCCGCTATTTCCTACAGGCCAGCCAGTACCGCCTCTGCCCAGCTCCAGCCAGCGCTGCCAGCCTGCCCTCCTAGCGCCAGTTCTGCCCAAGATTCACACACACTCATCCACCCAGAAGTGTGCACACGCACACGCACACACACACACACACTCATCCACGCACGGTGCGCACACACACACACACACACACACACGCAGCCACACGCTGGGAACTTCCCCACCAAGAGCCGCTGCCCCACCCCACTGCAAAGGCCAGTCGCATTCAGCTCCTGTGTGTCTTGCTGCTCCCTGCCGGATGCCGCGGCCAGGCTGCACTGCAGCACAGCTCCCTGTGCGTTGAGAACCCGCACTGTATTAACAGCCCCACATTTCCCCCTGGCTGCTGAATCACCTCCTGACGGGGCAGCGTTCAGGGGCCCCTGACCCAGCGTGTATGCAAACCAGCAGCCTGGCGGGGGGAAACCCCTTGCCCTAGTGCCGCTCCCCAGAGGGATCCAGTCCCTCCGGCCCCAGAAGAAATGAAATGTCTCCACGGTGCCTTCTTCCTTCACTTCCCAACCAGCCCCTGCAATCAGGAGAGCTCATCCAGCCTCCTGTATAAACCCCCACTGGGTAAGCAGGAGTTAATAGCCCAATTAGGCCACCTGGAGGGGTGCTGGGTACAAGTGGTGACCAACCTCAGCTGGGGAGGAGCTGGGTCTTCAGAAAGGAAGGGCACAGGGCAGTGAGAAGGAGGCCAGGGAAGTGACCTAGGAGGGAGGGGTAGCTGGGAGTTTCTGCTCTTGGGCTAATGGCAGCAGGAGGCCTGGAGCCAGAGGGTTCTGGTACAGGAGGGAGGCTGGGGGTGCCTGGGGCCAGAAGGAAGCTGCAGGCAGTCAGTCAGTGAAGCCCAAGAGGCAGTGACAACAAAGCCTAGGGGCTGGACTGACGTTTGGTGGTCTGCAGGGAGGGAGAGAAGAACTCCACAGCCCCTCCTGGGGTAGGCGAGAGTGAGGAGACTGGTGGGGAACAGCAAGGCTCCTGCAGGGCAAAGAGGAAGCCTGAAGGGTGGGGCCGGGGGAGGGAGGGGAGATACTTGGGAGATGCAGGATTGAAGCCAGCTCCTGTGGCTGCCCTGATGCACAGGAGAAGCCCTAGGTCTAGGAGGTGCCGGTTGTTACAAAGGGCTCAGGAAGGGGCTGGGGAAAGGACTGCAGGAAGGCTAGTGGTAGGGAGAAGGCCATGGAGGCAGCAGGGAGGTGTCTGAAGGAGCAGACCATGGGTGCTCGTCCCAAGGTCCCTCGACTAGAACCGAGGGTGGGCTTGGGTTCCTCTACCAGCCCCTGGGTAGGTGGTGTGAAGCCCTGGTGTACGGCGATAAGGACAACTTAACACCCAGAGAGAAGGGGGTGAGGACCCCTGGGCCCAGAGCTGGGGTCGAAGACGTCTTGTGAGGATGCTGGGCTGCTATGCACTGGTCTGTGTACTCTGTGGGGATGAGCCAGTTGGAGGGCTGAGTCACCAGAAGAAGCAGATCACCGCAGGGCCAGAGCAACCGTCAGCAGGAGGCGCTAACTGAAGACAGCCTGCCGTTCCCAGGCACTAGCTGTGCACCAGTGGTGAGTCAGCTCCTCCGTGCACACAAAATAGGCACATTTGCCAGCCTAGGCACCTCCTCCCCACCCCTTCCCGGGGTGAGCCTGGCAAAGCTGTTGGCTTTGCCCAGGCAAGGGAGTTACTTGCTAATCCTTTCCTGGCACCATCACCTCCTGGCTGGATGTGTTGTGTGCCAGTGCTATGGGGAATCCTCGGGGCTTTGCTACAAGGCAGGGCCATGACGATCTTTACCAGCCACAGGAAATTGGGTGGCTATTTTACCCATGCCCCTTTCACCTTGCCCCCTCCCTGTGGTCAGCTGTCTCCAGCCAGGTGTCTGCTCCATCCCCCGTTCCCCATCCCAAGGGAAACCCGCCTCTGCCACACAGGCCTGCTTCTAGGAATCATCCAGACCCAAACCTTGAAATGACATTTCCAGAAAACCTGAGACATGGGTCCCCACAGCATCTCCAGCCAATACGCTGCATTGGGCACAAGGGGAATGTGGGTGGGCGTCTTTATCCTTTACTGGTGGAAGAGACAAGCTTTTGAGGGTCCCACATTGGAACTCCACACCCAGTGCCCCACGTCTGTGCAAGCTAGGACATGCTGCAACTTCCTGCCAGCAGATGGCTCCCTAGTCACACGCATTTGGAAACAGCCCAACTTCTAAGGCCCCTGTTTCAACCTTCCCAGTGATTCTTTGCAAGGGATGGAAAGTGCTGTTCAAACAGCAGCGCGCCTCAGTGCTGCTAAGTTATGAAATGTCCTTCCCTTGCGGTCAAGTGTCCTCGCTTTAATATCACAGCTTAAGTCCTCCTTGGTCATTTCTTCCCTGTCCCGACTCTCAGGCTTGGTGACGTGAAACGAACCGTCATAGATTGCTAGAGGCTGAAGGCCAGAAGGGATCCTTAGGCACTGGCCTAAGAACCCCATCCCCCAGGGGTTCCCGCAGCCAGCCCACAGCTTGTGGTCGAGCTAGACTTGAGCATCCTTTTTAGAAGGAGACCTTCAGTAGTAAAACACGGATCCCAAGGCACAGACAACCTATTAAAGGGGACCTGTCTAAGACTGTTCGTGCTCTGCTGCAGCTCCCATGTGCCTTGTAATACCTTAGCATCCAAAGCCCAGCCTCTGATATGGTGTTGCCAACTAGGGAATCTCAATTTACTTTGTTTTTTTCCTCAAGTCCCAGCTCCTGGAGTCAGGTGACTGAGTCAAAAGCTCAGCTTGCATTTTAACAGAAAAGCAAATGTCCAGCCTTTGGGATTGCAGACAAAACTGTAAAATGTGACTGAAAGGCTGAGAAAGCAGAATGCAAAAAACAAACACACACAACAACAAAACAGAAACCAACAGGGATGATTTTAAAATCCTGAGATTTTTAAAAGCTGATCTCATGATTCTGAGATGTCTGACTCATGGTGTGGTGTGTGTGTGGGGGGGAGGTGGTGTTTGTTTGTTTTGTTTTGTTTTGTTTTTAATGGTTGGTGCTGGTGACATTGCTAATGTGGTAAAATTCATTGCTGTGTAATGGGCCCCCAGCACCAGATCTAGGCCCTGCTAAACTCCCACTCACACCCCTAAAAGGCAGATTTTGTAAAGACCTCAGCTCCTGTTCAGGCACCTGACTAAGGTTCATCTGAGCAGGAGCTGGAGGTGGACATATCCGATCAAAGCAGTGCAGGTACATCAACCTGCACTGGAAGTTACATCTCCAGCTCCAGTGTAGACATGAAGTGACAGAGTTTTCAGAAGAGCTCAGTGCATTGGGTGCACCTTGGGACCCGTAGAACTTAGTCATAGAATTTAAGGTCAGAAGGGACCACCACCAGATCAGCTAGTCTGACCTCTTGCATATCAAAGATCACCTAGTAGCAACCAAAATGAGACCAAAGTATCACAGCCCTCAGGAAAGTAGACTGTTCTGTGCCACTGACACAGAATGGTGAATGTTTAGTGAAAGAGGATTTTCCCCAAGTGTTTATTAGACATTTGAGTTAAATGAGCATTAACAACAAACCAAGAGCTTTAAAATATTTTAATAGAAATCCCCTCTCATCTCACTTTGGCAGCTGTCACTGGGATGTCATCATTCTAGCAGTTCTCCAGTCAGCCGTAGAGTCTTCCCCAAAAAAGAAATGCAGGCCTTGCCTGTCCACTAAAGTAAAAATAACAAAACCAACCACCCAGTCCTTTGTGAGTCATCCTAAAGAAACAGATCAGGCCACAAAGCCCATTTGCTTTGCCTTTGCAAGGTTGCCTCTAGACACAAGTCAAAAGCTGGTCTCTAAGAAAGCCCTCTGAAAGGGACGCAGTGGGTAATATTCACTCCCATGCGGCACAAGAACAGGGCACTATTTAAGTCTTATTCTGAAGCCTCAGGTGGTGCTTAGGCCTTGCCATACCCTTAATGGTCAAACCTGCCAGTGTGTGACAAGAAATCAGTGTGAGCACTGTGGATTTTGTTTTATATCCTGCCATTGGCACGGGTCAGCAGCAGGATTTGAACACTGGTCCTTGCCTGTTTTAAGCACAGAGCTCTGCTCCTGGGGCTCAAAGAGCAGCTGTGAGGTACTCTCTGTGCTAGCCACTAGAGCAGTTTGTGAGGGGGGCTTTGCCAGTGGGGGACATGATGGTTCGCTAGACAATGGTAGCTTTTGTAGATTTGAGTTCTGGGAGCGAGTATGGTCCAGGCATCAGCGACAGCTAGGTTAGCCAAGCCCATAGCTGGTTAGTCACCGGAGGCCATCTGGCTGAATAGATGAAACTGGGACTGTTCCATACTCGCCCTGACGTGACTGTATGTAACCCCTCCATTAATGTATTTGTAAAACAGGAGGCGGAGCGGATACTGCCCTGCGGCCTAGGTTGGGGGTCTGAGGTCTGGCTCAGTAATCTGGGCTGTGCCATGCACAGAGATAAAAGCAGCCATGAACAGAAGAGCTGGGCTTTTCAACTCCTGGCTCCCAGCCCTGTGAGCTTTCCCCTAAGTTAAGAGCTCCTTTGATGAGCCTTGACTCTCTCTCTCTCATCCCAGCCTGGGGTGGAACAGAGCCTGTGTCAGCTGAAAAAGGAAACACCTCACACAGTCCCTGCCACTGGAAAGCTCAGGGCTTCAGGCATGTCCTCAGGGCTGAGCAGCGACGATGTAACTGCTGAGGCAGGTCTGATGGAAACAGCAGCTGGAATGGCCACGCCACAATGGAGACCAGATCCAGGGCGATCCAGCCAGTTGGCAAAATTCATTCCCAATCTGTCCATGGTCCAGTCGGCCCTAAGGGATTTGCTGGAAAATGTCCATGCCTGGCAGTGGGAAGATTAATTTAAGCAAGTGTCTGGGCAGTGAGAACTGCCTTAGCATGGTAGGATTGAACCAAGACAGTGGCATTGCCAGGTGGTAAGTCCTCTGAAGGGCTGGGGTTCTGATCCAGATCAGCTGAGAGTTCCACTGATTTGAATGGGAGAGGGTTCAGACCCAGCTCGGTGTCCCTGAGCAAGGCAGACAGAAGCTGGGACCAGATCAAAAAGGAAGAGGCTTGTAGCTGGGTTTGGTTGCCTTAAAGCTCTGCCACTGCACATGGGGGAGGAAAGGTCCCTGCAGCAGCTAATCAGAGGCCATGGGGCAACTGGTGTAGAAAAAACCATTGGGCCAGATCCTGAGCTGACACAGCCTCAGTGACAAGGATAGAGCCATGCTGATTTACACCAGCTGAGGATTTGTCCTTTTGTCTTTAGCACCACCTAGAGCCTGGCGTGTGATGCTGAAGCTGCAAAGGTCCCATCTTCATAGGGCTCTAAATCCGGTAAATTCCCGTGGGTGCCAGGTGAGATTTTTCAGAAGTGCCTAAGGCACGTGCCCATAGCCGGCTGCTAAGCAGATCCACAGCAGCTGGAGGGGATGGGGCCTGGTGTACGCCTGTTGCAGTTTCAAATTGGACCATAGACTAGAAGGACCGTTCTGCTGTTGTACACAGATGGAGAAAGAGCCAGAATTAGAGAGCAGACTGAGACTGCACTAGCCATTTCAACTGGCCCTCGTTTCGCTGGGAGCCGGGGGGTGTTCCGCACTTGGGGAAAATCAGGCCAAGTAACGTGCTAAGTATGGGCAACTCCCTGGGGTGGGGGTGTTGAATGAGTACGAGTGGTCCAGGGACCAGGGTAGGTGTGGAGACCCCTATACCGGGCTGCCCTCCACTTTCGTAATTCTGCAATGAAGACCGTGGCCCAGTTCCTCAGGGGTGTTTAGGTGTTAGGCTCTGTACCTCCAGGATTCACCCCCCTCTTTCAGCCAGCCCCAGGGAATTCTTTGTGGCCAGACGGGCATCAGCATTTATGGGGAGGGAGCCAATGGGGCCTAAAGAGTGGAAGTGTCTGTAGGGCTTGCTCCAAGCTGATGCTAAACCAAGCCTGCTAGCAAGGCTCCTTTCTGAGTCCAGCTGCTCCAGCGCTGGCTGTGGTGTGTCTGTGATGGGACTGTCACTCCATTACAGCCCAGCCAGGGATTCTTCACTGAGGCTGCTGGCTACAGACAGACTCTGTGCTTCTCTGTCTCTCCAGCTCCCAGCCTGACACACACAGCCTGTGCTTACCAGTGTCACTGCACAAGCTCTCCCTACACCTGGGTCTGGACTGTGCCGTCATGGGAAGGAATTCCTGACGGCTCCACACCCGCAGAGACTCCCTGAGTGGTCAGTTACAATATCAGCTCATCCTCTGTCACAGAGCCCTGTTCAGTCGGCAGGTTGTCAAAACACTTGGCAAGGTCATGGACAAGCACCCGGCAGGGACTGCTGAAATGCATCTGCCTCTGGGGAGGAACATGGCACCTGTTTAATTGTGCACTGTATCACTTGGAAGTAATAGAAGGCAAGAAGCCCAGCTGAATCTAGTGTCTGGATGAAAGCGCTGGAGAAATATTGGGAGCTGCTATAAAAGGTTATCACCCCTTCCCTTGTGATAGTGGCATGAGCACAAGCGGGTCCTTGTCTCACCCAAAGACAAAGCCAGTTCTCTGACTTCCTGCATGAAGAAGCTGAGTTAAATGTCTGTTGCAGAGCTAAGAACAGCTCTAAAGCGCAGGGCAGTGGAAGACTGGGGACAGCTAAGTCCTTTCGCTCCAGGCTGCATGGGGAAAACACCAGCCCTGTCTCCCTCTGCCTGGTGGCTAGATCAGGGTGGTTTATCGCTCACCGTTGGCTTGAGCTGAAGCAATCTCTGTCGGGCGGTGGAAAAGTCCCTTGGCTCCGCTGCAGCAGCAGTAAAGGGAGTAATGAATCTGTGTTTCAATTTCAATAACGGGACAGCACCTGTTTCATTACAGCCAGGGCAGACATCCACCCTGGCTGTCCGCAATGGCAATGAATCAGCCCCCTCAGACTCTGTCTGGAACAGGCTGTTGCTCCCTGACCCCAGACTGCTCAGTCCTAATGGAGGTGCTGGCCGGGGTTCTGGTGCTGGAGTTCACTGGTAGCTGGGCAGGGCTGGATCTGTGCCGCAGCTCAGGCTGCCCCAAGACTGCAGTAATTCAAGTCTCATTAAGGGCTGAATGCATCACTAGGGAAAGCCGGGGGTGAGGAGGTGTCTGTGTTGCTTTGTCCCTATTCTATGGGTTCTTGCAGCATGGTACCAGCTTCACTTGCCTACTCTATATCAAAGCGCCCATGGAGCTGAGACGTGTGTGCTTTACAGGTGCATGTGCAGAGGAAACCTGTGTCCTCTGCACCAGTATTTGGAGACCCCCTGGTCATGGGAGCCTGCTGGCGCTGGGTGCACTGGGGAAGTGGGGTGGGATTGCTAAACAGCTGCATAGCTCTGGCCAGACAGGAGCCAAGCTCGCTGCTTGTGTAGGGGGAGGAGGAGAGCTGAGGTGGGCCTATGGCAATGGGGCTGGGAGCACGTGGAAGCCCCTGTTCACCTCTCCCAGAGACGCCAGCCACTCTGCACCGATAGGAGCTGTGACCTGGACCCTAGGTGCTGGACGGGGGTCTCTGGGCTGGGCACTTAGACGACCCCGAGATCAAACTGCAGTGGCTGCTGCTTGGGTGCTGCCCCCCCGGGTGCTGTCCCCCTCCTCTATCCAGCCCTGGGTGGGGAGTGGGGTCAGGGAGCCCCTTTCACCCTGGTGCTTTGAGCACTGAACAGCACTTGGGGCAGGGAGGAGCTAGTGGCATGGCTGTATTAGCCACCCCGGAGAGGGTGCATGGTTGAAGGAGACTAGGGACTGAGCCCCCTGTGCCCTGGCAGCCTAGTGCAGCTAATGGAGTGAGCTCATAAGGGTTAATCTGTGACCCTCTATTGCATCCTGGTGAAGAGACATTAGCAGCTCTTTAGCACTGCAGTCATTCATGGGAAAGATCCTGCTGGTTTTCCCATGGATGTGGTGAGTTTTCTAGGCCCAGAACAGGGCCCAAGCCATTACAAACCCGCCTGGAGTCTGGGCTGAAAAAGGCCTTCGGAGAGAGGGGCTGCCTGCTCACTGTAACTGAATACAGCTGTAAGCCCTTCCTTTTTGCTGCGATCCTTTGACAGCCCCCTTAGTTTATAAAACAATAAATGGGATTGCAGAACCTGGCTGAGCCGCTCATTTAATGGGCGTTTAAAAAAACCCGAAGGCCAAGCGGTTTGTAACAAGTCACTACAAAATATATATTATAATATATATATTCGCTTGCATCCGAAGAAGTGGGTATTCACCCACGAAAGCTCATGCTGCAAAACGTCTGTTAGTCTATAAGGTGCCACAGGATTCTTTGCTGCTTCTACAAAATATATTAATTCAATTAACATTTCAAAGATGCCTGTGTTTACTAGGGCACACAACAGAGAATGTTCTCTGAAAATGAGAGTCATTCTCTTCCCTTGGCTCTCCAGCCATTCATCCATCTAGCCTGGTGCTTGTAGGGCCCTGATCCCTGCTATAGCTGAGTGCCTGGGGCCAGATTTCACAAGAGGATGGGGATTCCTAATGCATTGCTGGGGTGGGGATTTTCTCTCACTGAAGTTCCAGCAGGGCTGTGCAGAGCGAGGACTCGAGCTGATGCTACATGGCAGCTCTTACAGGCTGGGCTGAGAGCTTTGTTGAAGGCTATGGGTTAAACTCTATTGTCATTTATCTCAGGGCCAGCAAAGTCAGTGGGTTTGCGCCGAGGTCAGAAATGGGATGAATGTTATTCCCTGAGTCTTCGGTTCTTCTCTCGTTTACACTGTGGTAATGATTCTGACATCAGTGGAGTTACTCCAGTTTTGCCCGGCGGTGCCTCAAAGCTGTCCAGGCAACAGTGCTGAAATACTAGCAGGGATACTTAAATGCTTTGCTGGATTAGGACCTCAAATCCTGTTCTCCTGTGACACAAAACCCAGCCTGGCGTCACAACAAAGACTTCCATGGAGTAGAGTGAATTGAATGTTATTCCCCGGGCATAATGCTCCATCAGCCTGCTGTCCTTTTATCTCCCAGGAAAATCAAGCTTTATTTCTGTGACTTTATTATTCAGATGAATTCACTGTATCATTTGGCTGGGTAACTTCTAACCGACGGCGAGCCCGCAAACAGTTGCTTTGGCTGTTACTAGTCACCAAGACTGATCCAACAAGACGTGCCCAACTTTAAGCACAAAAGTAATCCCACTGAACTGCTTATTCGCCCAGGAAAGCTCATGCTGCAAAACGTCTGTTAGTCTATAAGGTGCCACAGGATTCTTTGCTGCTTTTACAGATCCAGACTAACACGGCTACTGTTACTGGATAGCAGTAGGAAGCTGTTATCCTCCAGTGCACCAGTCACTTGAGGGGGATGTGAGTGGCTCATACTTTGCCATTGTCACATATGCAGTCTCAGGAACGAATGCCAGCAGTGCAGTGTATTTCACATTGGCGCTGAGTGCAGTACAGACTCTCTTAACAGCCTAAAACAAGGCAGCGTGACATTTTCTAACCTTATTTCTCGTGAGCGAATGGAAGAAGTTGAGGCCAAGACATACCTGTTTGAACTGGCTTGCTATTGCTGGGAGATTAGTTGGCTGCATTATAAAAAGGATTCATATTCCCCTATTAAGGGCCGTTAATTAGAAATTCAGATTTCCACAGTATTTGCTCTTTCTGTGGTGCTATTTGAGTTGGTGATAAATCTGCTGCACCTTGATCTCAGTAAGAGCACTTAGCCGGTCTAAGTGTAACCCCGTGTCTCTCCGTCTCTCTCTCAAGCCCACGCTTACGTTCTATAGTTCAGAAAGCCCCATCCATGACTCACCCAGGGACATGTTCTCTCACCAATACGCAAGGGAGAGGGGGTCCCAAACGTTAGCGTGGATGACATTTGAATATATAGATTGTCTGGTGGACACTTCCCATGCCATACTAGTCACACTGACACTGTGTGTGTGTGTGTGCGCGCTGGAGAGAGAGACGCTGCTGCCTGCTGGGTGGAATCGGACCTTGCTTGAGTGTCTGTATTTCCTTCACTCTCTAGTCACTGGAGCCTCCCTGAGGGCGAGATGTAATGGTACCAGCCCTGGATGGCAAATCTGCTCTCGCCTGAGTGCTGGAGGCTTGTGTTTTTGCAGCATTAGAGACTGATTGTGTGCATGTGAGTTACCTGCTCCCATAGTATCTGTTCACATGTCCATGAGTTTGTTGCAAAGACTGAGCAGATAAAGAGCATGAAGGATGTTTGACTTAAACAAGAAATAGGTGAGTTTTTGATTTAGCAGCGGTGGGGGGCAGTGGGGAGTGGCCTGTGGGCTGTAAAACCAGAGCAGAGTTCTAGAGTGAAGGCAAAGGTGAGTCCAGCTGCTGAGATTTATCAAGCAAGGACAAATCATTGTGGCGAGAAGGCAGCCAGAACTGAAGCAGGCTGCCAGTATTTCCCAGGTTAAGCCCTGGCTGCATTGCTGACCTGCCACTCACACATCGTTTGCAAGCCAGAGGTGGCAGGTGCAGCCTCCTGCCAGCCACGGAGCTAAGAAAAACTGGACTGAAGAGTTTCCTGTCGGACAATGCAGTTCTGTTGGTATCGAAATGCCTTGGGAACTCATGTCAGTTTCACCAAATTTTCATTTTGGAGAAAAACTGGGGAGTGAGTCCCGACGATACTGTTTGGATATTTCAGAATGAACCCTTTTGACTTTTTGTTTTGAATTATTTTTATTTAGCGTTTATATATTGCATTGTTCTAGAAGACCGAATTTTTAAGAAGTCAAAGAAAAACATGTCAGCTGATCCCAAATGAATTGTTTTTTATAATGATCTTCCGTGTCGAATTTGGAATGTTGGGGGCTTTGTTCTGATTAGAAATGCAGCCAATGTTTTAAAGCTCAAAATCCATCATGAAATTGATTTTCTACCCCCCGCCTAGCTCTGCTTGGGAGTAGGCCGCTGGAGAAACCTGCCACAGTGACTGGTCTTGGCTGGAAAGGTATCAGTACATTAGCTCTGCTGAATCGATGAGCTGCAGCCCAACCAGAGGCATCAGGCTATCCCTTAGTGAGGGACAAGCCCCAGCTCAGAAATTCCTACAACCCTTGGGATAAAGGATATGACATGAAAGATTCCAGGGCAGCTTCTGGCACTGGAAGGCCTCATCTAGCACCCTCGGCCCACATTTCTCCTCCTCCTCAGGCTGGGGCTGTCTGGCTGCTGCCTTCCCCCCAGAGCTGGCTGCATTTGTAAAGCAGTTGGGATAAAGGGGCTGTATATATGGATTTGTAAGAGGGGGTGATCGTATGAGTATGGGACCTCTTTGCCTGCACACTCCCTACTCCAAACAGCTGCCATTTTCCTTTGTTAAATCAACTTCCGCCCATGACAGGCAAAAAAGTTTTTCTCCTCCAAATGTGAAATTTCCCCTCCTTCCAAGATTACACTGAGCTGAGGCCCAAGAGGGACAATGTCCCATTCCATCCCAGTGACAAGTCTAATGTCTGATCTCACGTGACCTCTTGAGGCCAGAAGCAGGAGCTTTCTCCAAGTGGCGAGAAGCTGGGGTCTTCCTTGCCTATGAGACACCACCCTGCCTTCTAGCCCAGTGAGGAACCTGGTGAGGTATTGAACTTTAAAGCCATGATGTTCTGATTACAGAAATAATCATTGTACTTAGCTCTTCAAAGCCCTTTACAATGACATTAGCCCAATTTTTCAGGGGGGAAACTGAGGCACTGAGCTGGGGCGGGACTAAGGCTCAGATCCTCAAAGGTACTTAAGTGCCTAACTCCCACTGATTTCAAAGGGAGTTGGGTGCCTATAGACCTATCAGGGTCTGCGCCTAACCTAAGTTCACACAACGTCTGGGAATAGGGCCTGAATCTCCTGACTCCCAGTCTAGTTCTTTATCTCTATTCATTAGAATATTTCTTTCCTCTTGAGGCCTGTAGAGTTGATTTCAAGGCACCAACCTGGCTTTACAGATAGGGCAGGGCAGGGGTTCTCAAACTGTGGGTTGGGACCCCAAAGTGGATCCCAACCCCATTTTAATGGGGTCACCAAGGCTGGGGTTAGACTCACTGGGGCCTAGGGCTGAGGCTGAAGCCTGAGCCCCCTGCCCAGGGCTGAAGACCGAGTGCTTCAGCTCTGGAAAGGGGGGGGGGGTTAGGTTATATGCCCCCAGCCCAGGACAGAAGCCCTTGGGCTTCAGCTTTGTGTCCGTCCCCTCCCCCGTGCCAGCGGGGCTGGGGTGGACTTCGGTCCCCCATCCTGAGATCGTGTAGTAATTTTTGTTGTCAGAAGGGGGTCGCAGTGCAATGAAGTTTGAGACCCGCTGAGGTAGAGGGATCAAACTGAGCCTGACACTGTTTTAAAAATACAAACAAAGATCAGACATCGCCGGAATAGTTTGCCGATATAATATATATGGACTAAGCAAAACCCATGAAGGCAGGGATGGGTTAAAGGTCTGATTAGGAATAAGTTGGGGGTTGCCCTGGATAATGTAATGAGCCCATCCTCAGGCCCACAAAAGCTTTCTGTCCAATCAGAGCTGGAGGGGAAATGATTCTTCTTTTCCCCATGAAAAATTGTGACAAAAATCAACATTCAAAAGGCAGAATTTTCATTAGAAATGTTCCTTGGAAAAGACAGACAAACCCTGGGAGAGAATCAATTTACAATGGAGAAAATTTAACTTGACTGATTTTTTTTTAATGTAAACCTGAACATTTGCTCCCCAAATGGATGTTTCCATTTCTAAACCAGTTCTCATCCGAGTGTTCATGGCTGACCAGGTCTAGCTGCGACGCCCCGTAGCTCCGATGGGGAAAGTCACTGCCAGACAATGGGCGAAATTCTCCCCTCTGCAAAGAGCCAGCCCAAAGCCCAGCTGCCACTTGAATGGCATTAGTGGAACTTAAGTGGTACCTAGCTTCACGCTGACCCTCTGCACAGGGGCAAATTTCACCTAGCGTGATTAGAAACAGCTTCTGAAGGAGAATGTGCACCATAGCTTTGACTCTATCCTTTGAAAGGCTAGCTGCTAGTGTACTGTGCGGTCATTTTACTCAAGTGTTACTGCATCCAGTAGCATTACTGCCATGTTCTGAGATATCCGGGTAAGTAGTTTCTTAAGGAACTCCAAGCACTTTGCAAGCAGGCAACAGATCTTGCAGGCGGAATTTCCACAGGCTTGACAGGGTGTTCTGCTTGCAGAAGCACAGCAGGCTAGGCGGCCACAGTATAGCCTCTGTTGCCCATCACAGCAGTCATTCTGGGCACAGCAGTGCCAGTAGCTCACATAAAGTCCCAGGCTCTGATCCTACATCGAGGACCATGCAGGCAGATTCCTGGGACGTGATGCGGGAACGGGGGGTTGCCCCATGCACTTCTAAGTGCAGGACTCGGGCCTGGGTCATGAGAGCATATTTTACTGAGAGAAGAGCTGCTGATCAGACACAGAGATTCTCCTCTGTTTTGCCCTCAGTGGGTTGAGAGGAGGGTTACTTTGGTAATAGTGTTTTGGATCCTCTGGTAAAAGGGGCTAGAGCAGTCAAGTATCTTACATTGTCATAGCAGGAGCCGCCAGATGGCGCTGTTACAAATAAGCTTACAAGTTCTTTTCTCTAGCGGGGGAGCAAGTTTTTAGTCTTTGAAGAAATGCTGTATTGATGTTAGTTTTTATTGCTGGCCTTCTTTAGGGGAGCTGTTGTAAGGAGCAGGAGAGTTTGCTCTCTGCCTTATTCTCTCTAGCCTGAGTCAACTCTGGGACTGCTCCCTGGGAATGTGACAAGGGTGTTGGGCTGAGATTCCTGGAAAAACGGATTGTCCGCATGCTGTTTGACCCCTTCTGTCCCAGGACAGGTGTTTACATGTAATTAAAACAAGTTACACTCAGACTCTGTGTCACTGATTTCCTGTCCACTGGTAGCTGACCTGCAAAGCCTAAGTAGGTGCTATTGCTCCACAGAGGGGCAGCAATATTATAGTATTGTAACCTGTGCTAAGAGAGTGTCTCTGTCTCCCTCTAATGGCTACAAACTCTGGGAGAGGATCAGTTCCATGTATAGTGGTTTATGAGGCAGTTACAGGCTTTGAGTTATGGGAGCTGGGTTTAGTAGCTCCAGCAGGAATGACACAGATGTCCCAGGTTCAATCCCACGGCTGACAATTCATCCAAGGGTATATCACATTCCTGTATAAATTGAGGTCTTTAACCGCCACATGAACAATCACTAGACGGGGCAGAGGGCATCTGGCTCTAGTTTGCTAATACAGAGTAATAGAGTTTTGTCCTTCCCTATCCCCTCTCCCTCAGAGGATCTCAAATCCCATTACAGCCATTCCTGAAGTAAGCCTCGTCCTTCCATCCCTCCACCCCAGCCCATCAGGGAGACAGGCCAGGTCTTATTATTGTCCCCATGTCACAGAGTGAGAAGCTGATACACAGAGGAGCAACTTGGCCAACTTCCTCCAGCAGGCCAGTGGCACAGCCAGGGAAAGAACCGAGGAGTGCTCCCCGCCCCCAGCCCCACTGCTAGGCAGTGCTTCCCTGGCCTCCGGCGTCCCCCCTCCTTTCCCCGGCTCTGCATTGCAGCTCAGCCTGGGTCCGGGCAAGGGGAAACCAAAGCCACAACTCGCCAGCCCCAAAGACGGACCTTCGACAGGGAGGGGGTTGCGACTCCGGAGCGGAGCCAGATCCCTGCAAGGGGGCCTCGATCCGGGTAGCGTGTCGGCTCCCCAGCCTTGCCTCTACTGGGGTGGGGGGGTCGCCTGGCTCGGAGCCCGGGACTGCGCAGGGCCAGGAGCCAGGCTAGCGAGCCTCAGAGCTTGACCTTGGAGCGAGCCCTGGCTCCGCCTGAAGTTGCCTTCCCTCCTCGCCGCTCCTGCCAGCGCAATGAACTGCTGCGCAAACCCCCTTTCTTTCCTCCCGATGCGCTCTCTGCTCTGCCCTCCCCCGGCGCTGCAGCTGCCTGGCCGCTGCGCGCAGCCTCCCCCCGCTGCAAAGCTCAGCAAAGTCCAGCTGGGGCGGGGGACACTTGGGCAGGAGTTGGGATGGAGGGGAGGGGCTGGCTGATCCGCCGCACCATGGTGGGGAGGAGCTGGGCGAGGGGGGGAGCCCTCCTCTCCTCTCCCCTCCCCTCCGACCCTTCTCAATTAATGCAGATGCTTTAGCCTAGTGAGCAGCACCTCAGCCAATGAGGTGGGAGCGCTGCGCTCCTACGCCGCACGGGAGCCCCGGAGGGCTGGTAGGTAGCGCGGCTCACTGCAGCATTTGGGGCTTGCGCTGCCGGAGCCCAGGCTCGGTGCGCCCTGGTCCTGGTCCTGATCCTGCGCGCGCGGCGGGGACCGGCTCCGTTCCAGCAGGCGGGTGAGTTTCGTGGCTTTGCGGCAGCGCCGCTCCCCGCCCCGGGCTTTGCGCCTCTGGAGCAGCTGGGTGGGCTGGGGGCGCAGGGAAAGAGCTCGCTGAAGTTTGTTTGCTCTCTGGGCAGGGCGGCGGCGCCGGGGGTTGCTGGTGGGCTCCTGGGGCCGCGGGCTGACTCTGGGGGGAGCCTGGTTTGCACAGCGGGGTGCTGCACAGTGCATGGTTTGAGCCCGGGCACTGGCAGGGCAGAGCCCCGGCGCCGCTGCATCAATTAGGAAAGTATAGAAATTGCTTGCTTCCCGGCCCCGCTTTCATGCCCAAATGAAGCCCTGGTGCTGGAGAGCCTAGTGCGCGGTGGGCTTGGCGGAGGGACCCTCGCCTCTGGGTGCTGCTGCGGGGCAGGAGAGACGTGGGGGTAATGTCAAGGCTCCAGCCAGGACCGGGCTCCATCCCCGGGTTGGCCCTGGCAGGGGAGCCTCCCGAGCGCTGGTTAGGGTAAAGAAAAACATATGCAGAGGTGATGCTGCAGGGCTGGTATCTATTGTTTCAAGGCTACAATTCAGGGGCTTCCCTCAGGCAAGACACGGGGCTAGGGATCCCAGGGGATGCTGGTGAGCCAAGGAGGGAAGTGAGACAAGAACATTTCCCACCTGCTCTCTGGCCTGCCTGTGGGTCGTGCGAACACCCCGGGCTGGGCTTGAAGCCCCAGAGAGGATCTGGAGCACCCGTGCTCATGCTAGTCTGTGGTACAGTGCCCATGATCCCAATAGCGCATGTGGCGGGGGTGGGGGTGCTTACACAGTGGGCACCTGCCGCCTGCAGGGTCTTTGGGGAGCGCTACTTGACTGGCACTAAAACAAACTTTCTGGCTGCCTCCTTGTGGTGTGCGGAAGGGGTGGATTCAGGGGTGTCCTTTCACGGGTAAGATGGGCCAGCTCTGAACACCCCAGAGCTTTGATCCCAGTCACCCTACAAACCCTGGATCTAAGCAGCCCCTTCCCTGGGACCCTCCGTGTACCCCCGGTTGGTGCGTGTGGCCAGCCCTGTTCTCTGAGAGCAGAGGGACCCTTAGGCCAATGGCACCATCTGCTGTGTTGCTGCGGAAGGATGCCCCATCCCCCGCTGGGAGTGCATCAGTTATGGGATGAACCCACTGCGCCAAAGTGAAGTGTGTCAGTACCGGGCGTGCTGAGCGTGTCAGCACCGGGGGAGAAGATGAGAACGAGCTGCTCTGGGCATGCAGCTGGGAGCGGGGCCAGGAGCAGGCCAGAGTGGGACAGAAAAGAGAGGCTGGGGCATGGGACAAGGGCGGGAATGAGAAAAAGGCAATGGGAGGAAGCGGGCGCAGATGAAGGAGGGTGAGAGCATGCCAGCCCTGTATGCCAGCCGCTGGTGTGGGGCTGAGGCTAAGGCCGGCCCTTCAGTTTGCGGAGGGGTTGCTCCATTACAGCGAGCTCCATTGCTGAGGGGCGGCATTTCTCTGTGTGATTTGCAGCAGGAAGAAAGCGAGAGCCCAGTAGGCCTAAGTGGGCCCTGGGGGGGGGGGGTCTGGGAGATGCTGGTGTCAGTGCAGGGACTCTGATGGCTTCGCGCCAGCGTCATTGGGGGCAGGGTCCATCTCTCACGTCCCAGGGGATGCAGCAGATTGATAGTCTCTGCTTGGTGCTGGTCATTAACCCCCCCACCCCCGTCATTCTCCCCTCTTGTCGGCAGTGCCTAGGAAGAATTGCTGGCAGAGGCGTCTCTGTCTCCTTGCCGGCTGCTGAGAGGAGGTCAGTCTCCGAGCGCTCGGTCTATTACAGCACTGGAGCACTTACAAGATGAGGCAGGAGATACCGACTCCCTACTCTTGAGTCATTAGCGCTGCCTGTCCACGATAAGGCTGGGTCTCCTCCTAGCGCAGGCGGGACAGGCTTGCAGAGATGGGCTGGGATTGCAGCCTGACAGCCCAGCCTAGCACCCCCAAAGAATCTGCTTAGGCCAGCCAGAGCAAAGGGGCAGTCGGGGTTCCCCCCAAAGGCAGGCACTGGGCAGAGCTGGTGCACGAGCATTATAACCTGTTACAGCGGGATGGTCTAGCCAGGACTCCTGCGCAGAGGGAATTAGATCAGTTCATGAAGGATAGGTCCAGCAATGGCTACTAGCCAGGGTGGGCTGGGATGCAACCCCATGCTCTGTGTGTCCCTGAAACCTCTGATTGCCAGATGCTGGGAGTGGACAACAGGGGATGGATCATTCCACTATTGCCCTGTTCTGTTCATTCCCTCAGAAGCACCTGGCATTGGGCACTGTCAGAAGACAGGATACTGGGCTAGATGGGCACTTGGTCTGACCCAGGGTGGCTGTTCTGATGTGGTGTTCCTGTTAAAGCAGGAGGGGTAAGGGCCAGGATTTGGTCTCCTGTGGTCTTTATGCTGAAAGGTAGGCTCCCAATTCTGGAGTGGGCATAGTTGTCCTCTCTCCCCAGGGGGCTGTGCCAGCTGCTCTTCACTTTGCCTCTTTTTCTTTGCTAGGTTCAGTGGCTGTCAACGCTGCTAGTGAGGGGGGTGTAGGGTGGGGCGTGAGTGGGGGAGGTGCCAGGACTGCAGGGTTGTGTGTGGTTGTCCTGATGGTGGAGGTGGGGGAGTACCATGCAGGTGTGGGGAGAGGGGAAGGAAGGGTTGCCTAGTTGGAGGCGTGAAGGGGGATCCCAGGATGGGTGTCCCAGTGGTGTGTGTGGGGGGGAATGCTCCAGCGGGCTCTGACACATAACCCTGCAGAAGCACCAGAAGTTGGTGGCAGTGATGGCACGGCACGAGCACAGCCAGGCTCTGACCTCTCTTGTTCTAAGAAGGGCCTGTCTGGCTGTGACATGGCTGGTGGTGTTGGCATAGGCACACTGCTTTCTGGCAGCTTCCTTCTCTCTGGGCAGAGAGGGGGTGTTTTATGCCCCTCTGGGAGCTCGGTCCCTGGGAGTCCAGCCTGCAGCCACAGACTACCCCAGCTGGGACCTTGCTGGAGCTTGTGTTAGGTGGCGCTCTCCCCTTGCAGACAACACAGACCCCAATGCCCCAGTGTAGCACCGGAAGGTGCTGTGCTGCAGGGAGTGGGCAGGGGACTCATAGGAGCCGCTCTCCTCTCTGAGTCAGTGCTGACCCCCATGCCCTAGCATGGTGCTAGGGGGTGCAGGATTGCAAAAAAGGGGATGTTTTTGGTGAGACATCAAGCCTAGGCCCTCCCCACTTATGGGCTGCTGCTGCTTTCCATCAGAGCAGAGGAGTTAATTCTGGTGCCCTGGCCAAACGCCACCTCCAGTGATTACATTCTGCTGAACTGAATCCCCCCTGCAGTTTCAATTGGATACGATATTCTCCGTTGCTTCCTGCCCTAGTGTAGTGTCATGTTCTTGCGCACTCTAAGCAGTAGCCACGTCCCACCCAAGAGGCGGCTGCATTTCAGCCATGGAATAAGTTAGGTGTCTCTATCCTGTACCCACTACCCAAAGGGATTGTGAAACTGAATGAATGAATGCCGGCAAAGTGCTTTGAGATCACCGTGTGCTATAGAAGGGAGCGTCGTCATTATGGCTGGCATTTGACAAAGGGGGAAACTGAGGCAGAGAAACAGGCAGTACCCAAGGCCGCACAGCAGAGCCCAGAATAGAACCCATAAGGCCGGACTGCCAGTCCCCTCTAACTGCTAGACTAGGCCGCCTTCCTATGAGACATGACAGAAAAGGTTCTGCTCCCAGGGGCCCATGATAAGGAGAGTGGAATGGTTGCATTAACCCCGTCAATGCCGAGCCATATCTCTGTGAAACACCCCCACTTGCAGCGTGGCCAGAGGCAGCTGGTAGACCTGGGCCTCAGCCTGCCAGATGCTGGGACTGGAGGATGGGAGGGATCACTTCATAACTGCCCTGTTCTGTTCATTCCCTTTGAAGTATCTGGCACAGGCCACTGTAGGAAGATGGCCTACTGGGCTAGATGGACCATTGGTCTGACCCAGTATGGCCGTTCTTATGGCTCCTGTTCTCTGGCACCATGTGGCTAGGGCTCACTCTTCCTCCGGAAGCAGGGAAAGGGGTTAGAACCCAGGGCGGGTAAGTGACTTGCCCAAGGTCACACAATGAGTCAGTGGCAGAGCTGGGGTGACAGATGAGTTGGGTCCGGCTGAGAGTGCCATGCTCGGTGTATTAGCCAAGGCTAGTTCCCTGTCCCCATTCCCACTCCCCTCACACACAGGACCCCTGGAGCAGGCGGGCATGCAGCACGGATGCCTGGCATCTCACAGTCCCAAATGCCTTGGGAACTTTCCCTTCCTTTGGAGGAAGTGAAGGGATGGGGCAGAAAGCAGGGTGGGGTTTGCACACTGCTGCATGTGCTGCCGTGCTCTGGCTGGCCGCAACAGCCATGTGGGGAACCCTGGCTACTCCTGTGTTTAGCCATGTTAGCTTGGCCCAGAGCAGCTGCCTGCCATAGGTCCTGGTAGGTGGTTTAGAGCTCAGGATAGATCTGGACTGGGGGATCGAAACCAAAATCCAGGGTCCCACCTCCCCAAATTCCATGAGAGGAAGGGGGGTTCTGCATCCCAGCCTTGCAGGTTGGGCCCATCGCTGTCTGTGCTAGAATCGTCCCACCCGGCTACAAAGACTCCTCACTGAGAGAGAAGGGTTAGGGGGAGCTGGAGGGCAGCAGGAGGAGTTTATCCACAGGCGGGCAGCCTGCACTCCTCTCCCCACTGCCCCAAACATCTCATCTAGCAGCAGCCACGTTTCTGCGGGCAGATTCCTTGGTGCATGGTGGTCAAACAGCCTGCAATCAGGGGGCACAACTTGGCACCACCCATGATGAGTGGGCACAACACATCCTGTTTCTTTATTGCCAGTCAGACAGCTATGTTCATCCCTTGGGTCATGGGAGTTTGAGTGGGGGGAACTGCTTTGGAAAGCTCCTCAGAACCCTCCATTCTTTCTGCACCCCTATGTGACGAAGTGGGAATGTTCTTGTTGTGTTCTGTGAATGCTGAGTGGGGAGTATTGACCTGGGAAGGTTGTAGGGGAGTTGTGCTGGGACGGCCTGCACTGGGGAAGGGAGGATACCTGAGCATGTAACATGAGAACCCAGGGTTTGGAGGCCAGGTGACACCTCTGCCCGGGAAACTGAACAAAGGCTGGGGGAGGAGCCTGGGGGGAGGCTAAGTGAGAGGCTGGGGGGAGTTTTCAGTTTGAAGCTGGCTGGAAAATGGAGAGGGGTGCCCCAATGGGGCTTGGGCTTCCCAACGGGGCTGTGGCCTCCCTGGGGGCCCCAGATGGACCTAACTAAAGGGGGTTCTGTTGTCTGTACCGGCAAGACCTGTTTTAGACAGTATTCCTGTCATCTAATAAACCTCTGTTTTACTGGCTGTCTGAGAGTCACGTCTGACTGCGAAGTGGGGGTGCAGGACCCTCTGGCTTCCCCAGGACCCTGCCTGGGTGGACTCGCTGTGGGAAGCGCACAGATGCTGGATGCTCCAAGGAGAGACCCAGAAGGTGAAGCCGTGTGAGCTACTTGCCCTGAAGACAGTCTGCTCCAAGGGAGAGGAGGCTCCCCAAAGTCCTGACTGGCTTTGTGGGGGGCAGTTCCAGAGCATCTCTGGGGGACTCCGTGGCAACCTCCACCCCCACCCCACCCCCAGCTTGTGCTGCTTGGTGTTAACCAGTTCAGAGCCACTCTCTGCAGCGGTGGAGTGCTGTGGTTACCGCATGGTGCCTGTCATTTAATGAGCTAAGGATTTTATTTGTTAATTCTTTATGCTGAGATGATGCTGCAGATTTTTTTTTCCGTCCTGGCACCAGAAATTGAACAGAAGAGCAGCGACTGGCAGGAAGGGTCACCGACCGTCTGCTGCATCATTTCTCTGTAGCACGTGTCCTTTAAAGGAGACTCTCTGTAATTGCTGGCTGCCCTAATGCGATAGCAGCAGTAGTTAATACTCTGTGTTTGCTGTACCTTGCGCCTGTCACTTGAGGATCTCAAAGCCCTTTGCAAAAATGTCATTATCCCTGTTTTACAGATTGGGGAAACTGAGGCATAGAGCGAAGACGTGACACTCCCAAGGTCCTAACAATGATTTTGTTGTGGAGTCAGACTTCCTAGGTCTTACTGCCTTTCAAAAATATTACTGCTACTCCACCAGAACAAAACCTACCAAAACCCTCCTCGTTCATTGATTTTAAAGTGCTTTGCCAAGAGAAGTCAGCGTTTATTCCCCACTTTACAGCTGGGGAATCTGAGGTAGCTTCCATGAAGTCACAGGGAGAGCCAGGATTAGAACCCTGGTCTCTCGTCCAGCAGACATACATTTGATCCACTGGACCACACTGACCTTCCCTGGTGTAACTGGAGAGAAGGTGTCACAAATGTCGTTTCTCAATGACGGGTTTGCTTTTTGTGAACATCAGCCCCCAACATACCAGCAGCAACCTAGCATTGTTGTTGTTAGGTGTATTACAGTAGCATCATGACCCCTTTGTGCAAGGGGCTGTACGCACAATTGAGCCAAAGGAAAAAGACAAAAAGACTCTTGCTGGGTGGGCTAATTAGCACTGGTTGGTGTAGCCAATGGGATGCCAACACATCTCCTGAGCTTGGAAGTGGACTGAGACCCAAATGGTGCCTTGCGCACTGGGCAGCCATCGGCATTGGGTCACTGCTGCCTGGGGCTCCGTTTCAGGGCCTGGGAGGTTCTATTCCCATTCTCAGCCCCTTGGGCCATCAAGTGCCCCCATCTTTATGTTTTAAAAGGGAATGACAGCCGGAATGTTGTGCCTATGGAAACGGGGACCTGGCAGCACTGTCTGTTAGCATGGCCAGATGCTATCTCAGCAGCACTCACCCACCTTCTTGTGCAAGGGCCTGGGAAATCTGCCTCCTGCTCCTTCTTCTTCTCCCCTCTCCCTTCTTCCCCATCAGTGTCGTACCCCACTGAGCCTCAGTCAGTTTGGGCAAAGGACTCCTCTCTGGGGACGTGCTACCATGACAGAAGGAGAGCCCTAGTGGGAGACAGGGTCTGTCCAGGTTCTGCAGCCTCACTAGAGACTCCCCTTTGTATCCATTACAGCCCAGTCTGGCTCTTCTCCATTGCAAGGAGCTCTCCAGGCTGATCCTGGGAGGGCTGAGTGCCAGCGAGCTCGCTCCCCTGCAGGTGGGTGAGTAGGTGTCCCGTGGCACTCCCACAGGCAGCCCCGAGAGGGGTAGTGCCTCTTGCAGGGAAGAGCCCTCGTCTCTGGAGATAACTGGGAAGGGAAGGTCACTCGGGGTGTATCTGTTCTCCAAGGGAACAGCAGTGCCAGCAGCAGGAGCCCTCTGCCAGCCAGAAATAGACACAGCCCTGCTGCTTGCTGAGCCCACACCTGTGCCATTATTCTGGGGACCCTACCGCTGATGACGTTGGGCAGTAGGCCTGACCTAAACCACACAGACTGGAAACGCCCACTGACTTCCAAGGGGCTGGATTGGGCCCTCATGTCCCTGGCTCCTGTTACTGGATCACGACGATTGCGATTTTGGTGTTTTCCTAGCAAGCTCCAGCTCCTGGAGTCAGGTGGTTCTGGGAGGGTCACCATTCAGTTCCTAGCCCTCCTGGTTGTAAAGAAAAGCTGGAAAACATGGTCCTGAAAGGTTGTGGCACCAGCAGGCAAATAAACAGAACTCAGCATGTGTTACTTTTGAGATCTCGTGATTTTTTTTTAAAGGCAATAACTATGATTTTTGGAGGCTCGATTCAGGAGTTTTGAATGCTGGGGACCGACAGGGCTGTGTGTGAGAGCTCACATCTTGGCCAATTGGCTCGTGTAGCCGCTGTTGCAAGCTGGGACCAGTAGAGCCATCTCAGCTGGGAGAGAAGTTGAATTCTCTGCCCTTGGTTATGAGGGTCACTTCGCAGAGGCCATGGCCCCATGTGCTCTCGGCTCAGATAGTCCAGGCCTCAGGTCCATGCCCCATCCCAGAGGAGGCTGCACTTCCCAAAGCGCTGTTTGATTATTACCCCTAATAACGGCATTATCACTTGGATTGAGATGTTTCAGATGCTGTGGCTAATTTTGCTCGTTATGCTTTCCTTCATTTATAATGGGATTTTGATAACGTCACGCATCCTAAAGTATTGGATACAATCAGCATAATTCCCCATTTATTAATTAAACCTTCAAGGCTAATTCAGACAGCGTGCGGTTGGAATTGGAGCCATCTTCTCATCACAACCATCGAAGCGCTGGTTCCCCTCCACAGTCGAGAGCCAGGCAAGCAGCCTCGTTCTTTGACAAGAACGTTTTCCCCACAATGCTGCGGGGCTTGGGATTTAAATCCCTTTGGACCTTGGAGCAGCCACACGCATTGTGGGCTTGTGCTCGTCCCTTTGAGGACTGGAAGCTGAAGGAGAATTCTCCTTGTGGAAGGGAATTCTCTACTGGCAGAAGTGGTTCTGCTGCTCCCTGGGAAACCCACCGTGCAAGGGGGAGGGAAGGGGTGAGGCAGGGGCATGGTGGAGCACCAGAAGCAGAAATTAGGATAGCCTCACTGCCCCTCTAACTTCTGCCTAGGCCAGGTGGCCAAGGACCAGGGAAGCACAACCGGGTCCCTACCACCGTCACTGTCCACTGAGTCAGAGTATAGCTGATGTGACTTCAATAGTAATAAATGTTATTTGTATTACTGTCCTGGCCAGGAGCCCCAGCCACGGATCAGGACCTCCTTGTGCTGTACAGACACAGAACAGACAGATGGTCGCTGCCACAAGGAACCGACACTCTGAGCATAAGACCTGAGACAGCTTGTGCCCACAGCCAGGCGTGAGCATGGCGGGCTGTGGTCTTGGCACACCAGCGGCCTCCTCGTGGCTGAGTTTTGTGTAGGCATCACGGCAAAGGAGAGCTTTGAGGAGAAGGAGGTGGCTTTGTGGACGTTTACGGGGAGCTCCCCGCTATCATGAAGGGAAGCCGTTGAGACCACATAAAGGTGCTCATTGGAAAACATAACGAGCGGGCAAGGAGGCTGGCAGCGAGGGCCGACTGGAGGTGAGCATCGAGAGCTCAGTAGCAAATGAGAGAGCAGCAGTAGAGTGGGGGCTGCCTGGGAAGGGCCTCGACAAGCAGCTTAGGTTTGGTGGAGGACGGTGTTGACGAAAGGAAGGGACATCTGTGTCCACTTACTCCTTCTGACCTCCTCCTCCTTGTCACTGCAAGCACGGCCGTGCCCTCCCTTCAACCCGCCTGCCAGCAGATACCTGCTGTCATGGAGTATGGGGGAGTCAGGACCCTGCACCCCTCTTCCTGGGACTCACAGTGACTCTCAGCCAGCCAGTAAAACAGAAGGTTTATTGGACAATAGGACCGCAGTCTACAGCAGAGCTTGTAGGCACCACCAGAACCCCTCAATCAAGTCCTTCTGGGGTTCAGGGAGCTTAGATCCCAGCTTGGGATTCCCTGCATGCACCCACCCAGCCCAAAACCGAAACTGAAAAAAACCCCTCTCCAGCAGGCTCTCTTCCTTTGTCCAGCTTCCCCGGCAAAGGTGTTGACTCCCCCTCCTCCCTGCCTGGCTCAGGTTACAGGCTCAGGTACTGTCCATCACCTAAAGTCATCCCCTGCATTCCCATCCCCCATGCAGACAGTCCCTACTGCATCGCATCTGCGCCACATGCCTGGGGCTTTGCGGGCCTGAGCCATGCCGGGGGCTTTGCGGGGTAGACGCCTTTGTTCCCAATTCTGCTCTTCTTGCTCGCTCCAATGGCCCTGCAGAAGCTGGGAGAATGACTCCCTTAGTCAGGTCTGCTGCATGTGGACCTGTGTGAATTGCTCGGCATGGGAATCGACTCCAGCCTCGTCTTCTGTTCACACAGGAAACCTCCATTGAGATATTAGGAAACACTATTTCACTAGGAGGGTGGTGAAGCACTGGAATGGGTTACCTGGGGAGGTGGTGGAATCTCCTTCCTTAGAGGTTTTTAAGGTCAGGCTTGATAAAGCCCTGGCTGGGATGATTTAGTTGGTGTTGGTCCTGCTTTGAGCAGGGGTTGGACTAGATGACCTCCTGGGGTCCCTTCCAACCCTGAGATTCTATGTGCAGCTGCTTTGTGGCTGGCTTTGGCTGCAATGAACTGAGCAGCAAGGGCCAGGCCAGACTGAATGTGAGCTGCTCAGATAACCACTTGATAGATGGAGCCCTCATGCTGCTTGCAGAGATGCTTAAAAGCTCCCTTTCGATCTCGTCCTCTGAACGGAGCATAGGGGTTGCACGCACTGCGGAGGAAAGTCCTTGGAGCACTAACTTCTGGGGGGTCTGAAAGAGGTGGTGGGGTGTGTGTGGGGGGGGTGAGGGGTTTGAACTGGTAGAGCTGGGTGCGTGCAGCATGAGACACACATCAGCGGGAGAGAAATCAGGTGGTAAGGAGAACTGGCTGGATTGTTTCTTTACAAGTTTGGTGCTTTTTTTTCCCATTTGCAAATTGTTCCTAGAGTAACGCTGTGTAACAGGCTGGGCTGTCAGCCATGGGGATGGAACCTGCAACTCCTGGTTCTAAAAGCACCAGCCTCTAACGCCTGAGCCAAAATACCAGTTTTGCTAGCCAAGGCTGCAGTTGGCTCTGTCTGTGGCCCAGACACCACTAGGGGGAAGAGCATGCAACACTCGGTGTGGGTTATACATGCTGTTGATTTCTGGGAGGAATGTGTCCTGTGCAGAGAAGTCACTTAAGTCCCAGTTAAGCCGCCGAGGATCTGGTTTTCCAAAGAGCTCAGCTCCCATGTAGCAGGGCCGGCTCAAGGCACCAGCGCTCCAAGCATGCGCTTGGGGTGGCACTTTCCAAGGGGAGGCACTCTGGCTCCCTTTCTTTTTTCTGCTTGGGGTGGGAAAAAGCTGGGAGCCAGCCCTGGCCAGAGCCCTGCCACTGGAGAGCCAGAGCATCCTCCCCTGGAGCTGAGCCCGGGCTGCAGCGGTGAGAGGGGCTCCCGGAGTGTGTGAGGAGCGGGGGAGGGAGGGAAGCGGGGCCCGGGATGCAGGGAGGGAGGCAGGGTCCTGCTGCCGCCACTGCTGCTGCCACCGCTGCTGCTCTGAGTCTCCCCAGGGTGGCACGGCGTTTCCCCGCCCGAGTGGGTTGTGCAGGGCACCGCCGGGCTGGGCAGGGGGTGCGGATCCCGGCTCACGTGCTGATGGGGCGAGTGGCTGGGCAGCCCGAGCTGCCAGGGAGCTGCCCCCTCCTGCCCTCGGACCCAACCCGCTGCGCACCTCCCCCGCCTCAGCCCTGCGCTGCCTGCCCTGGGCCCCCACAGTGCCAGGGGCAGGGAGAGGCAGAGCCTGGCTCCGAGTGGGGCAGCTGGGGATACTGCCCCGCCGGGGGACCCCTGCGGCTCGGGCACCTGGGGGTCAGTATCTGTCCTCTCAGCTCTGCCTGCACGGGCTGGGGAAGCACCTGTCAGTGCCTGCCCCTCTCAGCCCTTGCACCCCCCATCCTGCTCACAGCCTCTTCATTTGTACCTCCCCCGTTCCCTCCTTGCCGCACCCCTTCCCCTTGTACTCTCCCTTCACCCGCACCTCTCCCCTGGGACCCTCTCCTCCCGCACCTCCCCCTTCCCCTGCACCTCTTCTCCCACAACCCTCCTGATGCCCCCTCTCCTCCTCCACGAGTACATCACACCCCGCTTCTCTGCCACTGTGGAGCCCCCAAGTACCCCCACACCCGCTCCTCTGCCTGAACCCTCTTTACTAGATCCTCATCCCTTTCAAGGTTTGAGGGTTAGTCCCTATGCCTTCCATGTGCATTTGGAGCACTAAAGATGGGGTTGTGGGGGATGGGGGGGGGATTTATACTAAAGTGAAATAAAAATAGGAGAAACGGTTTGATCCCACTGCAAGTGTAAACGGGGATTGCTGTGGTGAACGCGGAGGTCACGTTTTTTTGGGGGGGAGCCCAGAGCTGGGGTGGCAGGTGGTGTGAGTGGGGGAGGGCACTGGTGTGTAGGGGGGGGAGAGCCCAGGACTGGGTTGGGGGCAGCCAAAATGTTTTTTTGCTTGGGGCGGCAAAAAACCTAGAGCCGGCCCTGCCACGTAGGCAGCTAAATAAGCGGCCAGATTTTCAAGAGTTCAGCATGTTGGGCACTGAGCACTTCTGCAAATCAGCCCCCTCCTTCGGTGCCTAAATGGGAGGTGGGCTCTGGTGAAATTCTCCCCCAGTTGTTGGTGCTGAGCCCTTGAAAATCTGGCTCTCCGCTCTTCTGGACAATCCGACCTCCCCACAGGCTGGCTTTTGGTACTGGGGTGAATGTCCCTCCCCCCACCGCATCCCACTTTGCAGCTGGAAATTGACACCCCCTGGTGCCAGTTGTGTTATCGGATGGGGACAAGGCTCCACCTCTTCTCCTGCTCACCTGGTTTGGGATGGGGGAGTACCCCAAGGCTCAGGCAGGGGTGCACAGAGTCCCCTAGGCAGGTGTCCAAGCCAAGTCACAGCCTAGCCCTTACGCTCCATGGGGCGCGAGTCAAGGCTGCGTGTCCGAGTGCTGGGGAGGGGGACTGGATGTGTGGCCTGAGGATGGGGGAGTGCTGGGACGGGAGAGGGTCAGCGAGGGCGTGGGGGGCACAATGCCGTTTGGGGGTGCGATGCTGTTGGAGGTTGCAGAAGATGCTAGCAGCTGCATTGAGTCACCCTGTTCTCCCTCTTGCCCTGAATTTCCTGTTGGCTTTGGGACGATGCTATTGCATGGGGTCATTTTTTTGGGGGGGTGACCAGATGTCCTGATTTTATAGGGACCGTCCTGATTTTTGGGTCTTTTCCTTTATAGGTTCCTATTACCCCCCCACCCCCGTCCTGATTTTTCACACTTGCTGTCTGGTCACCCTATTTTTTGTCCAGGCTCCCCATGTCAGGGAACAAGGCAGAGGGTATGCGGAGCAAGGAAACTGCAGGGACTGTTTGCTAGTGAGCAAAAGCCTTCAGGTTGCCTGGGGGCTGGCAGCTCTGCCTACTCGCTGCTGCTCTCCTCTCCGGCACCCCTCCGCTCACTGCTGCAGCAGGAAGAGACTGCACCAGAATGAAGGTGCCTCCATTCCCTGCACAACCCCGTGTAAATTCAGGATCAGCCTCTGCCCCGGCTTGGCTGGTTTTCTGCTGCAAAACCAGCTCCCGAAAAGCGGAAGGTTGGGCAAAGAGGGAATATCCCCAGCGCTTGCACTGGGTGAATGCAAACGCAGGAGGAGAGAGAT
The DNA here is from genome assembly GCF_016161935.1 of Mauremys reevesii. Classification (NCBI taxonomy): domain Eukaryota; kingdom Metazoa; phylum Chordata; order Testudines; family Geoemydidae; genus Mauremys; species Mauremys reevesii. Next base: position 122,684,086 of record NC_052626.1, on the reverse strand, counting down.
CTGCAAAGGAAACGGGTGCAGTGCCGCCATGCAGGCTCACCTCTGGGGCAATGTTAATGAGGGTCACTACGAACCGGCAGGCAGCAGAAGGCGCCCAGCCCAGCCCAGCCTGCTGGGGCTGTTCTCCAGCCAATCTCAGATGCTCACTTCAAGGTCAAGCCTGTGTTCCAGGCAGACATCTGAGGGGCCGAGTGTTAATCAGCCGGGGGGCAGCATCATGCACTCAGTCAGCTCCGTGGGGCTACGTACGGAATGGGGCAGGGGGCAGGGCTCAGCTTCAAGGTGGGGGAGAGAGGGGCACCAACAACCGCAGATCCACAAATGTGGCCACACGTGGCCTGCGCTCTCTTACCCCCGCCCCTCTCTCTCACTAACATGCTTCCATGCACATCCCTAATCCAGCCCACTGTGTGCAGAGCCAGGGGCCACGGGGAGCGGGGCCCGCACAGTCACTGCAGCGAAATGGACAATGAACAAGGCCCGCCTTGTTCTCGCCTCCTGCCTCTCTCCCGGCTCTCAGGATACCTGGTCTGATCCTGTTACCCGGGTGGACGGTTTTCGTACCACATGGATCTGTTGTTAAGACAGAAGGGTAAACCGGACAGAGACACAAGTTAAGAACTGATCTCTACTCTTGGCAGTTCTGACATGCGGCCCAGGGAGCTTCTGGATGCAGTTAGTTGCAAGGCCTCATCTATCTCTTAGAAGCACTGTTGTCCCATCCACACTGGCCATGCCTGGGGCTCTTCATGAGTCCAATCTGCTTCAATGGCCCAGCCACCTCTTATGGAGCTCATGAAAGCACCATTGGCTGTGCATCGGGTCAGTCCTACCTAGCTTGACCTGACACAGACTGCTCTGATCCAGACTAGAAATAGTGAGAACAATTAACCAGCAGAAGAATTTACCAAGGGCGGAGTCTCCATCGCTGGACATTTTTAAATCCAGACTGGATGTTTTTCTGAAAAAAGATCTGTTCTGGTTCGCACAGGAATTATTTCAGGGAAATGCTCTGGCCTGTGTTAGGTAGGAGGGCAGACTAGATGATCACAGCGGTCCCTTCTGGGCTTAGAACCTAGGAACCTAGATACCAGAGAAGGACTCAGTCATAGTGGTATCTGTATCCCTTCTGAGCAGCACAACACAGGAGCAATGTGGTTTAGGGGCTAGACCAGGAGACTGGGAGTCAGGAATCATGGGTTTTATTTCAGTCTCTGGGAGGGGACTACACGGCAGGACTCCTGGGTTCTATTCCTGACTCCGGCAGGCAGTGTGCTCTAGGCTAAGAGAAGGGCTTGGGGAGTCAGGCCTCCTGGGTTCTACTCCTCTTAAGTCCCTTTGACTCACTGTGTGACCTTGGGCAAGTCACTTCCCCCCCTCCCTGCCTCAGTTTCCCCCATCTAGGGTATCCTGATCCCTCCCTCGCAGAAGTGTTGTGAGGCTTAATTCATTAAAATGCGTAGAGGTCATTGGATGAAATGGGGGAAGGTGGGGATAAAATAAGCTCTGGTGTTTCTCAGTGTTTCGGAAAGAGCTGTGTAGCAAACAACAGAAACAGCCTAGCTGAGGGGAGCTTTTACCTGGGATCTCAGCTCCAGTAAGGGTTAGATGTCATTGCTACTGGCCAGAGACTTTTAACCCAAACTCCCCACAGTTGCATTACTGCCCAGGGGAGGGGGTGGTTCTTCCCCCCCCCTGTCCTGCCTGGAGCAGGTCTGCCAGCAGTAGGGAGAAGATGCATTGCACACATCTGGCCTCGGGGTATCTCACACCTGGACCATCTCAGGCTTTGAACCTGCAGCTTTCAGCACCCCTGCGCAGGCCTCATTTAGCTGTTGAGATCTTGAGGGTGGGCATGTCATTTTTGGTATGCGTGTAGAGCCCGCTACAGGTTCTGACGCGAGGCACTATGCTCTGTATGAGCGCTGACTCCTTCCATTGCGATATTTTCAGCTAAATGGGACAAAGCACTAAACGTGCTGGAGAGACCAGGCTGGCGCTGGGGAAGGTGGGCTGAGGGACCTAAGAGGGATTTCCTAACTGCTATTACTCTCTGTCCAGAGCCGAGGAATGCGCTTCTCTCTGTAATGTTTCTCTCTTCCCCAAACCCTTTGCAGATTCCATCCCTGGAATCCCATGCCAGCCACTGAACCCTAGGCTCAAACTCGCCCTGCTAACCCGAGTTAAAAGCAGAGTTGCTGTCTCTTCGTGGCTATTTGAACCTGAGTTAAGTACAGACCTTCCCCACCCCGACACACACACACACTCCAGAGAAGACTGACCCTAAAATTGCCCATGGGGGACGTAGCCTGCCTGTGCTCTGGATGGTGTGCCCAGCTGAGGAGCTGACACTAAAACTGCATTCCTCCTACCACAGTTTGGGCCCAGTCCTGTGACCCTTACTCACGCAAGCAGCCTCTACTCATGGACTGGGGAGTCCTCCCATGAGCACCGGCTCCTGTGTTTTAAAACATAACAAGACCGGAATGCTGATAAGAGCTCCATCTAGTCAACAAGGTGCCCCTCCACGTGCCCTCTTGAGCCTGTCCTCAAGAAGGCATCTGTTACCAAAGCCAGACAACTCAGTGTTGGCATGGGCTACCGTGCAACAAAGAGTGACGCTGTATTTCGCTTGAGCAAGTGCATGGGTGTGGGTGTACGTGTGACTATTGGGGTGTGTGTGAATGGATGAGTAATAAGTTTGTGTGTGTGAATGTGTGTGACTGTACATGAGGGTGGGTATGGATGCCAGTGCCTGTATGTGTATGCAAGTGTGTGTGTGTGTGTGTGTGTGTGTGTGAATGTCTCTGGAGAGTGTGATCATGCATGAGTGTGTGATTGTGTGATGTTCCTATACACACGCTTGTGTGTGTACGTGAGCATGTGTGTCTTTGAGTGAGAGGATGATTGTGCACCAGGAAGTGTGTGAGCATGTACGTATGAGAGTCCCAGCATGCACTGAGAGGAGTGCAATTGTGCTTGTGTATGCGTGTGAGGCAAAGGGAGAGAAGGCCCAGTTTAACTTAATGCACACATGGTGCTACCCTGTCCTGCCAAAGGGAGTGGGGCCCACACAGAAATCTCAGGAACATCCTTCTGCAGAGTGCGAGCCTAGCTGGGTTCAGGGAAGGCTGGCCAGGCAGGAAAGGTGTCACCAAGTGCCAGTGTCGATGTTACCTATAAAGGCAGCAAGTGTCCCAGGGGCCTGGGAGAAGTCTGGCTGCAGCAGAACCTGCGGTTACTCTGATCCGTGCTCCTGCTGCGGTGCGGTTTGTCATGCATTCAGCAGCCTGAGCGTGTTTTCCTTGATGACTCAGAGACTTGCTGCCCCGGGAAAATCAGCAGCCGCCACTTGAGCTGGCTGTTGTTAACACATGCCCAGCAAAATCACCTCTGGGGCCTGATTGTGCTCCTTCTGGGGCTGTACCAGCCTCTTGGAAGCCTTTATTCCAAGCCAGTGGAGCTTGCTCAAGCCAGGGTCTCTCAGAGCTTCTGTACAAAGCTTCTCCCAAGGCTGCGCAGAAGCCATTGCATCCTCAAAGGCGGGGGCGGGGGCCTTTGACACTGTCGCTGAGCTCGTGCGGCGTAACTGTGACTGTGAGCTTTTTGGAAATGAGGGGCGAGCATCACGAGGCGGCTCGGGGGAGCAGCGGGATGCAGAGTCATTATTAATGGCTCATTCACTTCCCGTTCTGTAGCGCTGCTCCTGTGAGGATCTCAAAGCACTTGACAAACCGTGATGGTTTAACCCCACACAGCCCCTCCCCCCCGAGGCGGGTAGATGTCATCCTGGGCAAGGAAACTGAGGCATGCAGAAGTAAAACTCAGGAGACCTGGGTTCTGTTCCCAGCTCTGCCCTTGGACCAGGCCTTGCCTCGCTCCCTGCCTCAGATTCCCCTCGCACCCTTTGTCTGTCTTGCCTCTTCATACTGAAAGCGCCTCAGGGTGGGGCCTGTCTCTCACTCTGTGTTCGTGCAGTGCCCAGCACAATGGCTGATCTTGGCTGAGCCATCCAGGCACTCCCATAATAGAGATCAGCTAATGGATTTATCTGAGATCAGACAGGAGGCTTGTGGCATATCCTGTCCAGAAATCATGTTTTCCCCTTCCCTGCTCTAACCCCTTGACCGGAGTTGTCAATTATTTTTTATCAAGGTCCAAATTTCTTGGTCAAGCTATAGGCAAGGTCCAGATTCCAGAGAAACCCATAAAACCTCAGAAAATGATGTTAATAAATAAATAAAAACATCTCCGGGTCTGTTAAAAAAGCGTCTGGCAGCTGGATTGGGCCCCCGGTCTGCCTATTGCCTACCCCTGCCCTCGCCCATCCTGCATGAACCAATCAGACACCCGCTCAGTGGAAGCAGTACCAACGATGCCCTGGGAAGCTGGGGTTTATACTGGGTGTGTTAGGTCTTGCTTCTGGTCCCTGGCAGGATCCTAAAAAAACCCTCATTAAAGTCCAAGGAAAGTGAGCATGCCCCAATCAAAGGGAGAAATGTATTTCTCACTAGGGGTCTCTGGCTCAGTAGCCACGGGAGCAGGTATCTAGAAATGATCTCTCCTTCCTTCCCTGGAGTTCTTGGCAGCTGGCCGAACGTTGCAACAACACTTAATGAAAATCTAAAGCAAAGAGAAGCAGGGAAAGACGGGTGAGGGAGAAGAGAAAACAGTCGCTGGTCTGATTGCTTTGGAAACATATTAAAATGCTGTTTCTCTCAGAGGGAAATGGCAATCCCTGTTCCAGTGGCTTCTGATGGCTCCCGAGGGCACCATTATGCAAGAGGGAGTTTGGACTTTCTGATAGTTTAATCATTTACCGCAGAGCCAGGCTCTGTCTCATGTTCATTTGCACAGGGCTGTCCGGCTCCTCAGCTGGAGTAAAGGAACCTAGATCCATTGGCTCCAATAGAGAAGAGGGATTTCTGTCAGCTGGGGCCCAGGTGCTGCGACGCTTTCCACAATTGCGGTCCCTTCACTCCGGGGGATCTCCAAGCACATGAATGTGTTCACCCTCACAGCGCCTAGGAATCCTGACCCTACAAATCCACCCTTCTAATGTAATGAGTCCAGCTAGTGAGTGACACTCTCAGACACTGTATAAATTGCACGCATGCTTTGGGAGCTGTGGCTAGAACCCTGGTCCTTGAGCTCTCAAGCCACTCGAGTTACCAGAGAGCTCCTAGAGGTGGATGCAGAAAGCTGTTCCTTTATCTTTCTCGCAGACCTGGCCTCTAGGGGGTGAGATCAGCAGCTCCCGCACCCAAAGTTCGCACGTTGCCATGTGACTGGCATGAGTAAAGATGACTGGCAGGAGGGACAGGTTGCAGGATATGGCACCTACCATATAATTGGGGAGGTGACTCCAGCCAAGGCACTGCTACCGTGTGCAAAAGCAGCATGTGAACTTGAACTGCAGCAGGTGGGGGTTAACCACAAGCATGGCCAGATGGGAACGGGGCAAAGATTTGAAGTGCCATAGTTTGGCGGAAGGGGGAGCTGGCCTAAGCCATTGGCAGTCCAGCATCCTTGGGGCCCTGATTGGACCACATGATGCACTCCCCTTTCCACTGTTTCTTGTAGCCATTTCCCTGATTTTATCTCGGCGGTGGCCTGGTTTTACTAAGTCACGGTGCGGTGAGGACAAAACTTTAATGGTTTGGGTACCAATCCCCAGCAGCCATGGATGAGTCTGGCTCAGGTGCCCAGTGGCCAGGCCGATAGAAGACTGACTGCACACTCAGACATGAAAGCCCTTCAGCACACGATCAACTTTAATGGGACTGAGGCATGTGCTTGAAGTGAACCATGTATTTAAGTGTGTTCCCGAAGAGGACCTAGGCCTGGGGAAATGTAAGGGAATGGGGACATGTTGGCTTAAGGACAGGAAAGCTAAAACCTAGTGGAAAAACTCTACTCTTCCCAGCACCAAAGGAGGCTCACACACCATGGTGATGGGAATAAAAATCGAGAGAGAGAAAGTTAGCTACGTGCTATGATGAGAGCCATGTAAATACCTGGGTACATGAACAGGGGAGGGAACAGAAGATGGGTCAGAGCTAGATAGATCACAGGGGTGTGAACGAGCTAGCTAGGTACACCTGTATAGTAAGATCTAGGACAGGGGCAGGCAAACTTTTTGGCTTGAGGGCCACATCGGGTTTCTGAAATTGTACAGAGGACTGGGTAGGGGAGGCTGTGCCTCCCCAAAGAGCCAGGTGTGGTCCGACCCCCCCCCCCTCGCCCCCTGATGCCCCCCCTGGGACTCCTGCCCCATCCAACCCCCCCATTCCCTGATGGGCCCCCAGGACCTCTGCCCCATCCACCCCTCCCTGTCCCCTGACAGCTCCTGGAACCTCTGCCCCTGACTGCCCCACGCCGCCCCATCCAATCCCCCTCCTTCCTGACTGCTCCCCCAGGACCTCTGCCCCCATTCAAACCCCCTGTTCCCCACCCTCTGACCACACTGACCCCTATCCACACCCCTGCCCCCTGACCACCACCCCGAACTCCCCTGCCCTCTATCCAGCCCCCCTACTCCCTGCCCCCTTACCGTGCTGCCTGGAGCACTGGTGGCTGGTGCCACTACAGCCGCGCCACCCTGAGCATCAGGACAGGCAGCTGCGCCGCCTGGCTGGAGCCAGCCATGCCACCTCGCAGCACAGAGCACCGGGTCAGGCCCCAGCTCTGCAAGAGCCTGGCTGCCCAGAGCATTGCACCAGTGGCGCAGTGAGCTGAGGCTGTGGGGGAGGGGGCGAGCCTCCCGGGCCAGGAGCTCGGGCTGGCCAGGCAGGAGTGTCCCGCGGGCCGGATGTGGCCCACAGGCCGTAGTTTGCCCACCTCTGCTGTAGGAGGATACAGAGCTTGGTCTATCTGATTGTGCCCATGCATACCTCTCTGCCTCTCTGCTGTGATGAGGGCCATGCAAATGTCAAGGTTGGTTGGTAGGCAGATAGAAGGACTAAGAAATCACGTGTGCCAAACCAAGATGGTATTTCTCCTCCAATGCCCTTCCTGGGTGACTTGATCTGGCCTTTAATTGTAACTCTCCCTTCGCTATTTTGCATAGAGACACAAACACACCCAGTCATGCCAGGACACCTCCCTGAGTGAAATGCACATTGAAGACCCTTTAATGCTTTGGACTGTCCCCATTAAAACGATATAACCTGGGAATGATGGAAGCAGTTGCATCGCAAGGCCATACATTAAGGAAGCAATACCCAATTGTTCTGACGGCAGACCATCAGAAGCCATTCATCTGGTGGCTGAGTGGGCAGATAAGTCACACGGTTCTGGTCCTGTTCTTTGATTGGATGAGCCCCTTGAGCACTTGCACCATGAATACTGATATAGGCCGCTGTGAAATTCACTTTCTGTGAACACTGATCCCAGTGAAACTCAATGGCTTGAATGGCCACAGAGCTGAGTACCCAGATACCATCGTGATGAGTATCACATAAGAAGATAGATAGGCCAGCCAGTGTACTAAGATCTAGGAAGATAGATAGAAGTGAATTATCGGATATATCTTTCCTCCTAGATCTTAGTACATTTATCTATCTACCGAGGGTCGCATAAATAGAGAGATCAGATAAATGGGAGTGAACAGAACAGGGTTGTGAGCATGGCCTGAGCAAATTCATTGTTATGTTCCAGCAAATATCGCTGGGAAATCATGTCCAATATTTCCTGAGCTTTCCCATTTGGCATAGCCCTCCTGGCCCTGCTCAGGAGGCTAGGCAGAAGAGAGGTATCTGATATATCTGTCCTCCTAGATCTTAGCACACTTACTGCTCTTTCATGCCAAAGCGGTGAGCGTTTCTGTAGCCAAGGGGAACAGCTCTGAGATCACATCGAAAATGTTGACACTTTCTCTCAAAATAATTTAATTTTTAAAAATCTGCCCTTTTTCCTTTTAGCCAATCTCTGCCTCCCTCTCTGGCAGTCACAATAAAGACATTATGTGTCTGACACGCTTTAAAAATAAACAAAACTTAAATATAGTCTGAAAAGTAGCCTTCATCCATCACTCGGGTACCAGATGAATGGCTTATGATGGTCTGCGGTCAGAACAATTGGTTATTGCTTCCTTAATGTATTGCCTTGCGACGCAGCTGCTTCCATCATTCCCTGCTCATATCGTTTTAATAGTGAGAGTTCAAAGCATTAAAGGGGCTTTAATGTGCATTTCACTCAGGGAGGTGGTTGCCGCAGGGAGGAATCTGACTCCACAATCCCCAGAGTGGGGTCTGACAGCAGCCTTCAGAGCTGCATAAGAGTAAATTACAGTCACCTACAGAGGCAATATTGCCTGGTGGGTAGGACACTGGACTGGGATTCAGGAGGCCTAGGTTCTATTCCCAGCCTACTCCATGTTCTTGGGCAAGTGACTTTAACCTCCCGGTGCCTCAGTTTCCCCATTTGTAAAATGGGGATAATTATGCTTCTGTCCTGGGTAAAGTACTTTGAGATATGCTGATGAAGGGTTCTGTGCAGGAGCTGAGGCTTATTACTGGAATCATGGTGGGACAACTGATATCTCAGCTGCTGACTTCTGTGTCAATGCACATCTATGAGCACTCACCATTGGTGCATGAACTGTGAAGGATCTTAGCTAGCATCAGATCCTGCAGGCTTCATCTAGCCCCAGTGGGAGAGTTCTGCTCAAAAATCACTGCCACAAGATGGCCCTTTGCTTTAACCGACTGCTGGTTTAATCAGAGGGCCCGTGTGTTTCAGAACTGGAGGGTGTGGACAGCTCCCTAAAATACAACTGGGTGTTGAAGGGACAGCTTCCAGTGAATGGGGAATAGCCCTCCAATCTGGGCTGAAATTGCTCCCGGGCACAGGGAACAGTGCAAAGCCAAGGAGTCACCATAAACTCCCCTGCACCCATTCACCCAGACGTGGTCCTGGGCACTCCGCACTGGGAGGAATTCCTCCTACCTGCAGGTTAAGAGAGTTTGATGGGAAAGTGGAGAGTCGGTGACCAAAAAATGATCATTTTATCTCTTTCAAAGCTTAGAAGGCACAAAAAATGTATTAGGAGTTTAGACGATAAAAATCTCATATGGCTCAGAGGCTGCTCCAGGGACTCAGCAATATAATGAAATTAGCTCTGCTGTAAAATCAGCCAAGGAGGCTGATCAAATGGGTCTTTACAGAAGCCACATATGTCTTGGCCAAAATAAAACACCTCCAGATTACTCATCTCTCATGGAAGGCTCTGCAATTGTGTCTGCTCTCTGGGGCGCTCCCAGCGAGCGGGAGCTAGATGCCGGGCCAAAGGAGCCCGGTGAACCCAAGCACATAATTATTTTTAATTAGACAGGGTTATGGTGTCTAGCTTTTGATGTAAGTGATAGCAGGAGAGTGTAAGAGGTAACAGCACAGGCTGCCGGTAGTGTTGCTGGGCAGAGTGGGGGCCTGGGACTGATGGCAAATATTTGTTGAACCAGATGGTGAAAGGCAGCGGGGACACCTAAGCAATCAGGCAAATGCAGGAGCCAGAGGTGGCCTTTCAGAGAATCAGGGAGCGAACTCGTAGGGTCCAAAAAGCAATTTGGATGAAGTTCAACCCACACAAACATTCTGAAAATCAACATTCCAAATTTTCAATGGGGAAAAAAAGTATTTGGAAAATTTCAGCCAATTCTGGTACAAATGCATCCAGCAAGGTGCCAGACCTAGTGAAGGCAGGGGGCTGGACTTGATGACCTTTCAAGGTCCCTTCCAGTTCTAGGAGATTGGTATATCTCCAATTATTACCTTTTATTACCTTAGACCTCCCAGATTCACATGCATCCCCCCAGCGCTATCAGTCCATCGCAGATCACTGATGCGACAGTGGCTGGGATGCTGGACTAGATGCCAATTTCTCTGATGTCAAGTTTGCAATGGTGTGACCACCGTTAAATTAGTGGAGTTTCCCTGATATTGTCCACTGAAAGCAATGGAATCTCTCAGTTTACACTGAGATCTGAATCAAGCCCAGTGTGTGTAAAAGAACGATTTGAACGGCATCTTGGAGAATCAGGGATTAGCAAGTGGTTTTTGTGGCCTTAATTTTTCTATGCTGATTTCCAGGTATATCCATCACTCCTTTAGTCTTAGAAGATCCATGAGGTCCCTTCCTACTCTAATGTCTGTGATTTAGTTTTACAAGTATATATTAACAATCAGCCTCAATGTCCACTACCGCGACAGTTGGTAACCTGCGCGTGCGCTGAGCAAAGAATACTAAGGTGTATACTTATTTGGGGTTTGGAGGGTGGTTGTTTTTTGTGCATTAAGGGTGAAATTCATCTTGGTGCAGAGGGCCACTGCAAAGCCGATGCAGTTCTTAAATCCTTCTTAAGCCCTATTTTGAGGCCATAGGTGATGCATAAATGTTGTGCTGGTTTTTGGCACAGAGATGCATTCTTATCTCAATGACCATGGGGAAGAAAAATGACACATTTTGAGTTGAAGCAAAAATTTTCTGGTTCTTTTGAAATTTTTCACAAAAATGGAACTCTGCTTTTTGACCAGCCCTGGCAGGAGGTGAAAGGCTCGTTCATTACCAATCTTTAAGCCACCTTGTTTCCCCTGTGTTTCATTTTTGACATGTGCTATCACCTGCAGCTAGTTGACAATTATGATGATGATAGCTATGCCTATGATCAAGGTTGCCTGACATTTTCCATGATAAGGCCCAGTTTTCAGTTGCTTATAAGTGAATGGGCAACCTTAATGCTGGCATTTCCTAACTTTTGTGTACTTTGCTTTGCTTACTTAATGGTCTTTTACTGCAGTGTGTGCATGCATGCATGTGCATGCAATTTGTAGTGCTTAGGAGCTCCCATCATGGACACAGACTCAATTGTGCCAGGTGCTGTACAAACAGAATAGAGAGATGTTCCCTGCCCCAGAGAACTTACAATGTAAATATGACAAGAGACAGCAGGCTGATATAGGCAGACAAGGGAATACGTAGAAAGGATGTATTCAAACAGAGACATACACATCTTGCAAACTGCCCGTTCCCAGATGTGTCCCTTTCTGGACAGTTTGCTGCCAATTTGCAAATACAGTCTTGTGCATCCAGGAGTGATAGACTTCAACACTGTGCATAACTGAAGGGGCACCCTGTGCATGAACACAGCAGGTAGGCCAGGAGAGAGGAGAAGATTGATTTTGTTTTGGATCTCATTCTCAGATGACAAAGGTTCTTATTCTCTGATTCTTCTCAGAGAAAAAAAGCATTGTCAAAAGGCCACTCCACTAGGATAATAATTAGAACTGGTTGGAAGATTATTTTTTTTCCCTTTTAAAAATAATTATAAAGAAAAATGCTTTGGTTTTGTCAAAACTTTTCCATAAAAAATGCTGAGTTTTGAGTAAAAAAACCCTGAGACTCCCCCCAAAAATCTTTGAGTTTTCAGCAATTGAAAAGTTTTTGGTTTAAAACTGAAAGTTGGAGTGAAGTTGGATGAATTTTGTCATTGGCAATCTCTTGAGGCTCTCTAGTGGTGTTCCACCTCACAGATTTCACCCCAGAGCTAGCTGCATTCCAGTGGTGGTGCAAGTGTATAATTTGTGTTTCCACATGAGAGCCTGCCGGTTGATACTATAGAAATGTAAAGTAGTATGATTGCTACATTTGGTCAAAAACAATTGACAAAAAAGATTTTTTTTAATCAAAAGTGAAATTTTGCTAAAAAATCTTTTTCATGAAAAATGTTGTTTTATTAAAAACAGTAAGTTTTCAGTTTAAAAGCAAAGTTTGAGTGAGATGTTCATTTAAAATGTTTCAGCCAGCTCTAGTGATAATCCTGATTGCCATTTCCATAGCATCTGTCATCCTAAAAGATCCCAAAGTGCAAACACAAATTATCCACAGGCAGCCAGATTGCAATGCAGCCAGCTCTGGGGTGCAGTGTAGCAGCCAACTATCATGCAGTACAGGTTTCTGGGAAATGGGAAATCTTGGATACTGGGGCAGACCTCAACTCTTCCAAAAAGTCTCAGGGGATACTGAATTTCCTTGAAGGATAGAAAGGACTTCATTAACCCCCCTTCCCCCCACCAGTATACTTGCTACACACATGGTTCCAGATGGATGGAGGAAAAACTGGAACACTTTAGTTTAGAGATGACTAGGGACATGATTGAGTTTCACAAAAGAATGAATGAATAGTATGGAGAAGGTGAATCAGGAACCCCTATTAACCTGGTCTTGTAGTGTGAGAAAAAGGAATATCCATTAAAACAGATACCTTGCATTTCAAATTGATATATACAGTAAGGCTTATTTATATAATGCAGATTTAACCTGGGGAACTCATTGCTACAAGATATTGTTGAGGCCAAGAGTGTGGAAGGGTTCCAAAAAGAGCTAGACGTTTCTTTAGCTAACAAGACCTTCCTCAGTTACATCAGACAGGATAGAAAACAATGTCTAGAAGATATACACATTTTCATGCTCCAAGATATGAGCCAAACACTGACTGGTGGGGCTTGGGAAGAGACGTCTCGTAGGGGCAGGTCAGTTTCCAGTTGTCCATTCAGGGGTTTGTTTCACCTCTTGCTGAAGAATCTAGCGTTGGCAGGGTAGGAGGCAAGATACTGAACTAGACGGGCCCACAGTTGCTATGATATCATAACTGCTTTGGGCCAGTCTTTGAGCAGTCACTCATGGGGGTACACTCCACTGACTTTGGTGGAGCTACTTGTGTGAGTAACTGCTCCCCAGCATGAGGAAGTAATGCACAAGCTGGACCTGTGTTCCTAAGCCCAGTATGGCTGGTCATTGTGAGATGTTGTCCCATGTGGGAGGAAGCCCCTTCCTGGCCATGAAGCAGTGGATCTGTTTCTTTTCCTGACAGTCTGTGCAGCTCCCAGGGTCATTACCGGCCATGCAATTATCCAGACTTGTTAGAATTCCAGCTGCAGCAGTTGACTTCCTTTAATTTGTTCTAAATTTATCCGCTGCTAATTCCAGCGAGTGACCCCTTGTTCCCACATCATGGGGCGGAGTTAAAGCGAGGAGCTGAGCAGAAGGGACTGATCTCAGATCCCGTCTTCAGAGCCCCTGGAACTCGCCCCTTTGCCATGCCACATAACCCTGGCTTCGTGTCACTTCTCTTCACCCTCTGCAATTCGTTCCAGGCCCGCAATGCAGTGGTGGGAGCAAGGGTCTAAACCCATTTGTGCATGATTTCCCCCCCGCCCTCGCCCTCACAGGACTGAGCTTTGTGGGATCAGAGTGCCGGGGTCTCGGAGCCATGGAAATCCAATCAGGGGGAATTAAAATGTTCTGTACAACCGTCCAGTGGGAACATGCTTGAGACAACCATGCCCTGAGGTAACTAGTATATCCTCAGCATTGCTAACGTGACACTGGGGCATGTCGAAAGGGCTCTGTGGGGGTCAGACTACGGCCCCTCTCATGCAGTGTCCTGTCTGAGGGTAGGTCTACACTGCGGTCAAGAGGTGTAACTACAATGTGTATAGGCAGATCCCGGCTAGCTTTGAGCTAGCTAACACAGGTAGCAATAGGAGTGAGTCTGTGACCACACGAGCTAGCTGCTCAGGTACATACCCTGCTTCTCAGGCGGGCTTGTGCATCTCGTGCTGTGGCGGCTTCGCTGCTATTGTAATTGGCACTAGCTAGGTCATGGCTAGCTTGGGAATGTCTACACGTGCTGCAGTCATGCCCTGATTGCAGTGTAGATGCTCCCTGAGACTCTGGTCTGGACCCAGTGTTTCACGGGGAGGCGTAAAACGCCTAGAGATAATTAAGGCCATGAGAACATAGCTTCCTAATCCCAGGCACTTAGTGGTTGGTTTAGGCTGCAAAGCAGGAGATCTCAGCAGGGAGCAGCCAGGTCTAGTGGACGATTGGATGATTTAGTTGGAGATTTGTCCTGCTTTGAGCAGGGGGTGGGACTAGATGACCTCCTGAGGTCCCTTCCAACCCTGAGATTCTATGATTTTATGACAGGGAGTCAGGAGACCTGGATTCTAATCCTAACTATGGTTGATTAGCGATGCCTAACTGCTAACTAGCTATGTGACCTTGACGAAGTTTCTGTGTCTTAGCTGCCGCTCTCTCCATCTTTAGGTAGGGTGTCCAGAACTGAACAGGGCACCTCAGGGAAGGGTGCGCCACTGGGGGATATTTTGGCGTTCCATTTCTGCTCCTTGTTTAATCCAGCCTCCCATCTCATTTGCCTCTCGATCTCCTGTGACCCAGATCTTTCTCCTGGCATGATGTATAAGCACTTCCCATGATTCCTTCCGGTGTGCATTCTCTTGCCTTTGTCAACACCCAAGTGCATCTTCCCTCCTGTTGCCCATTCCCTTAGTTGACTTAGATCTCTCTAAAGTTCCTTGCAGACTTCTCTGCTCTATAATTTTGTGCCATGCTTTGCCACCTCCCTGCATGCCTGACCAGATCATTGAGAACTATATTAAACACCAGTCCTAGCATAAATCCTTGGGGAACCCACCACTATCCTTTGGCTAAGTTAACAGTCAAGACCATTTATCCTTATTTTGAGGCCTCCTGACTCTTTTCTCGCTTCCGATCCATGACAGACCTCGCTCCCATTGCCACTTAGTGTTCTTAACAGCCTCTCGCAAAGGGCCCTTCCCAAAGGAAGTTCATTTATGGTGAGCTGAGAGGGGAAGCTCTGGCATGGACTAGAAAGCAGTTAAGTGGATGGGCATAATTAGCAAGTACATGTATTTAAGAATGAGCAGCATAGCAAGGTGAAGTGACGGCTGCTCATCTGCAGCCTCTGCTGATTGATGATCCATGTTTGTTTCCCATGTAATTTCCATTAACCACCCCACTGCATCAGTGCTACTGAGTAATAATGGCCCTCTGCTTTCAGGGGCCTCGTTGGGAAATACCAGCAGGTGGTTAGAATTCAGTCAGTTCCTGAAAGCTGTCAGTTTAGGAAGATGCTCTTGCTAGCCCATCCAGGGCCCTGTCGGGGGACAGAGAAGGGGAAGAATTGCCCTGCCAGGTGGCTTAAAATGAAGTGGGATCCTTTGCTCTAAAATGACGCAGCTGGTACAAACCACTGATTTATGATGATAGATGCATCACCCGAGGTCAGGGTCCCATTGTGCCGGGTGCTGCACAGACACGGTGTGAGAGCTGGACCCTGCCCCAGAAAGTTCACCGGCTGAGAAACCAGAGGGGGCACCGCAGTACTGGGAATACCGCCCAGGTTTCCTGAGTCCCAGAGCAATGACTTATCCGTTAGACTACACTGCCTCTCAGGTTCCTGGCCGGTGACGCTGATTTATGCAGGGCCTGACGTTGCTGTTGCAGCCTTTCTGAGCATAATACATGCTATCATGAGGGAGGGAAATCTTTAGCTCCAATGGGGCTGGAAATCTGTTTGGGTTGACAGTCAGAGAGGCGGAAGGCTGCCACGCCACCCGGGGTGTCATTAGTTGAAGGCTGTATTTTCTCAGTATTGACACTGTAGAGTCTGTTGATACACTCTAAATATGGGGGCGGGCACGTCTGGGCCGCTCCCACTCTTCTCTGGGTGGTAAATAGTACTTGATTGCAGGCTGGCTGACAGCTGCTTAATTGAGCCACTGGCACAGAAATCCCAATAATTCGGAGCGTGACTTTTTCTCTCCAGGCTGCACATAACTGAGTGGAGGGGGCTGGGATTTTTCCTTGCCATGGCCTCATTTCCCCCGCACTCCTGTTGTAACAATCACACATGTTTTTGCAAACAGCAGCTAAATGACTGACACGTGGCCTGGGGCGGTGATCAGGGCCTCTTCCAAGTGGGCTGAGAGGGAATCACAGTTAGCTGTCAGTAGTAATAAGGCTTTTATCCTCTATACAGAAAGGCCTCTAGAGGGCAACAGAATCTTCTTACCCACAAGCAGAATTAATTCCATCCCCCAGGAGAGGACAGTGATGTATCTACACACGCGTGCGCCCCCCCCGCCCCAGAGAGTATGTTACCACTTGTACCCTTCTTTTTTTTTCCTCTTCTCTCCCTTACAGCCTGATCCCTTCCTTGACTTGGTTGACTGAGCGCTGTAGGCTGCGTGCCCCGCCCGTATTTGAACATTTGCTACCAGCGTTGTGTTTCTACATGTCTGTTGGTGAAATTCGCTGCTCTCCAGTGGGATAGCAGCAGGCCTATGTCCCACTTAAGCTTTATGGCCTATGTGGGAAAGGATGGTCTAATGGGTAGGGCACCATCCTGGGGACTCGGGAGGTGTGGGATCATTTCCTGGTTCTGCCGCAGAGGGTGTCTGTGATCTCTGGCCAGTAACCAATTCTCCCTGGGCTCGGTCTACAAAGGTATTTAGACACCACTGACGTTCTCAAACCCACTGCTCAGTTGGTGCCTAAATTTCTGTCGGTGGGCGTAGTGCAAAGCTGCCCCACCCCTGACCAGCTGTTCAGAGCCTTAACTTGTGGCTAAGTCCCAGCAGGATTCTTAAACGACACTTTCCCCTGCCCATCTACTCTGAGCTACTGCAGCAATGGAGGTGAGGTGGATGGTGCCCTGTGGATTTCATTTCCCCAGTTTCCCAGCGGCTTTGCTCTGAGTCCAGGGACATTCCAAGTTAGGGACTGTCCTTGTGAAACATTTCCTGCTGGTTGGCCAGCCCCAGGGACAGCAGGGCCTGCAAGCTTCCCTCTGCCCACCAATGTGCCTTGCTAGTGAGAAATTGGCTTTGAGGTTCAGTCGCCGAGGCCAGGTCTACCCTGGGCCCCTCTGATGAAACCAGAGAGAGCCCTGTGATCTTAACGTCGTGGATCCCTGTCTGCCAGGGGTGGGATTCACACCTGCCAAACTCATCTTGCATTAGCCACCCAGTAACTCTCAGGTCTTAGCAACTTGCAGCAGCTGTGAATTTGAAGGGGTGGAGGGGGAGGCTATGCCACAGCCCAGCACCAATACCTTGTGCCACTAGTGCTTCTAATTACTCTGGCAAACCCAGCCCGAGGCTGCCTCGCAGGATAACACAAGCTTCGAGACCCGGGGCGGGGGAGCTATAAACCACCATGGCTCTGCTGGCCTCTATGGAGCTCTGCTGAGTTACAGCAGCTGGGGACTTGGCTCGGGGTGTCACAAGGCTGAACCCACTGAAGGGGCCTGGTGATACTTGGGATTCCGTGTCAGTACCTTAGTCATTGGACTAGCTATTGGAAAGTGGAACTGGAGTGGAATGGAAAGCTTAAAGGCAGGAGAGGGAAGCCCAGTGGTTAGCGCACTTGCCTGGAAAATGAGGTTCAGTTCCCTGTCACTTAGCTGCCAATCCTCAGTTATTTAGGTTCATCGCTCCCATTGAAATCAATGGGAATTAGGTGCCCAAACACCTTTGCGGACCTGGGTCTGTGCCTTGCTTCCCCACATGTGAAAAGGGGACCCCAGGCCTGCCCTGCTTCACAGGAGTGTGAGAGGGAAAATGCAGTAAAGATTGCAAGATGCTCAGATATTACAGCACCTTAGCTCCTGAGCTCTGCTGAAGTCTCTGCAGCTACTGCATGGAAAATGCTGGAGGTGACGTCTTTGGGACATGTACTGCTCTGTTACAGGGGTGTGAAGCAGCAGAAAGGCCACTGAAATCAGCGGAGTTACCCCTGTGCAAAAGCAGGGGGAGTGAGATGAGATCTGGGACCTTAGAGGGTCCGTCTACACTGCGATAAAAGACCTGTGGCCGTGGTTGACCCAGGTCAGTTGACTCAGGCTGTGGGTATAAAATGGTAAGAGAGATGTTAAGCTGGGGCTAGACCCTGGGCGCTGAGACGCTGGCTCTAAGAGCGTGGGCTCCAGCCCAAGCCCAGATATCTACACGGCAGTTCTTAGCCCCACAGCGTGAGCCCAAGTCAGCTGATCCCGGCTCTGAGACTCGGTGTCAGTGTAGACATACCCATAATGTCTGGATAAGGGGCCAGATCCCCAGCGGATGTAAACTGGAATAACCCCCTTTAAGTGGGCGGTGCTACTCCAAATTACACCAACCGCGAATCTGGTCCAATGTCTATAGTGGAGTCACTGCTGCTTTACACTGGGGTGCGTTAGAGGGGATTCGAGGCTGGTCTGATTGAGTCAATGGCACCTCACCCTTCGGGCCACCGAAGCTTCATTCTCCTGCTGCGACATTCCAGCAATGAGACAGGACGACAGGGCCCAATCCTGCAGGGTCTCCATGCCCAGAGCCCTCCTCGACGGCTGGGTGTAGTGGGCGATCCTTAGTTCTCAGGGTGGCACCTGGCTTTGTAGCCCACTGTGCATACCTGCTTGCCTCAGCCAGACCCCGCACCTGCTACACAGCCACCAGCGCCTTGTAGAAAGCTCAGGCCTGTGCCCTGGGCAGACGGACATTGAATGGGCTGCGGGTGTGAGGAATTATGTCCCCTTGGAGCTGACACCAACATAAGCCACCCAGGCAATGGCTGCAGTGACTTCTGTAACCCACCCGTGTGGGGCAGAGAGGATCTGCAGTCGTTCAAACAACCCATCCCACTGCCATCACGAAGAGAACAAGCCCTTGCCTCTGTGCTGAGTTCCCTTCCGTGCTGGGCTGCTGGGCACAGGGCTGGGCTGCAGGGCCGGTGCAAGGAAGTTTCGCACCCCTAGGTGAAACTTCCACCTTGCACCCCCACACCCCTAGCTAACCCCGCCCCCCCCCCAGCAGCTAACTCAGCCCCCACCCGGAGAGCCCGCCCCTGCAGCAGCTACCCCACCGCGACAGCTAACCCCTCTCCCCTCCGCCCCCCCACGGCAGCTAACCCCGCCCGGGGAGACTCCCCCCCATCCCCCCATGGCAGCTAACCCTGCCTGGGGAGACTCCCCCCCGCAGAAGCTAACCCTGCCTGGGGAGACTCCCCCCGCAGAAGCTAACCCTGCCTGGGGAGACTTCCCCCCCCCGCGCCACAGCAGCTAACCCCACCCGGGGAGACTCCCCCCCACCCCCATGGCAGCTAACCCTGCCTGGGGAGACCTCCCCCCCACTCCCCGCGGAAGCTAACCCTGCCTGGGTAGCCCGCCCCAGCTCACCTCGGCTCCGCCTCCTCCGCTGAGCACGCCGGCGCTGTTCTAATTCTCCTCCCCTCCCAGGCTTGCGGCGCAGATTGGAGGAGACTTAGAGCGAGGGCTCTGTGCTCAGCGGAGGAGGCAGAGTGGAGGTGATCTGGGGTGAGGAGCTGTTCCCCTGTATGCCTCCCTCCCCCCGCGTTACTGTGGGCAGCCCCGTGCATCCCCCCACCCAGCTCACCTCCACTCCATCTCCTCGCCTGAGGGGACTTTTAGGCGCCCCCAACCACTAGGCGCCCTAGGCGGCCGCCTAGTTTGCCTAAATGGTTGCACCGGCCCTGCTGGGCTGTGGGAGTTGGAGGTTGGGGTGAACAGCTCTTCTCTTGCATATAGCACTGGGGGATCTCTAAGCACTGTAAGGTTCAGGAATTGAGACCTCCTGACTCAGCACTGCTTAGATACCTGATGGGCTGAGACCTCTTCCTGCCCCGCTGGCCTGTGCTGTGTCATTGCTTGCTTGTATCCACCTGCTGGCTCCTGTTTTACAGTAAGATTCTGAGCGTTGTGGGGCAGGGAGCCTCTCTTTGTTCTGATTTGTACAGCACCTTGCACAGCAGGGTTCAGATAATAAACCATCGGCACCTCCAGCAGCTCAGTGCCCCCTCGCACTGGGGGTAGGCATTGGTTCTCTAATGGACTTGGAGGAGAGGGCGCCCCCTCCTGAGCCATCAGTGCCAGTTCCTCCAGCACATGCTGGGAGATGGGAATCCGGGCTCTCTCTTGCTTTGGGAATTCCCAGGTGGGTTTGTTATCCGAGAGCACTCAGCAAACGCACGGGGAATACTGCGAGTCCACAGGCAACTCCCTGCACATATTGGTTACTTGGGCTGTGCTGATTGGTCGAGCGAGTCGTGCAGCACTCCGGTCCTGTCCATGGATGGGAGCAGGGGCGGCTCTAGGCACCAGCAAAACAAGCTGGTGCCTAGGGCGGCAAAATCTAGGGGGCGGCAAAAGGCTGGGGCCCCAGCTCACCCTGCCGCTGCGAGCCGAGGAGCGGCCCGTCCCCTGTCGCCGGGACGACTGGACCTGCCGCAGGCATGACTGCGGAGGGGGCGCTCGTCCCGCGGTTCGGCTGGACCTCCCGCAGGCATGACTGCGGCAGCTCAAGCGGAGCTGCCGGACCCGCGAACCGTCCGCAGCCGCGGGAGGTCCAGCCGAGCCACGCGGGACCAGCGGTCCCTCTGCAGTCATGCCCGCGGGAGGTCCGCTGCTCCCGCGGCTCCGGGGCGCCTCCCGCGCATGACTGCTTGGGGCGGCCAAAAACGTAGAGCCGCCCCTGGATGGGAGGCATGAGCCGGCATGCGTACTGAGTTGTGTTCGGTCTGTGCAGATCCTCACGCTTTGGGAGTGGCTCCCTTGGTCGCTGGTGTTAGTGACAGTGGGTGGCTGGGACTGAAGTCCCTGGGAAGCGGATGGGGCATGGGGTGGGGGCGCAGAACTGTGCACGTGGGGAAATGCTTGTGCCATCTGCTAAACTCCAGCTAGGCAGGATGGGGGCTCTCTTCTGCAGAGCAGCACAGAGGCTGCATATCCCGGGGTCCCCTGGGAGGCTCTCTGATTAGAATGCAAATGATGCCCACAGCTCTTCCGAGGGGCTCCCCATCTGCATCAGCGCCGGGCAGGGAGCGGAACTGTCCCCGCTCCCCAGTCCTGCGCCGGAGCAGGTGGGAAGCTGCCGGGAGAGGCTGATTGCGACAGAGTGCGCAGGGCTCTGCAGTGCTGCCCTGACAGCTCTGATGAACGAGGCTCTCACTCTGCATTACATGCTGCAGTGCCGCCCCCACCCCCATCGCAGGCTCCTGGGGCCTGGCTCTTTCCTGGATTTCCAGGGCAGGGGTGTGTGGAAGGGGCCCCTCCCCCCACACACCATGTCCTGCTGGGGTCTGGTGCTCTTAGCAGGCTCATTCAGCTCAGAGAAGGGAGAACGTGCAGCTGGGGCAGCGCTCAGGCCCCCACCCCAGGGACGGATGCTGTTCTTGGGTACACTGGTGGAAATGTGGAGCCACCCTCTGGCTTCACTGGAGATGCCTCGGGTGGGCACCCTTGGGTGGGCACCCGGAGTTTGGCCTCCACTCTGCACTTGTCCTTACCATTCCGTTGGGTTGACTTGCGCCCGGTATATTCGCATCACCCCTTTTTTTAAGACCCAGGCCTAACTCTGCCCATGGTTACAGGGGGGCAACTCCGGGTGGAGTCATTCAAGTTATGCCCGCAGGAAATCAGGCCCAGTCGGCATCGTACCCGGAGCACTGGGCACAGAATTGGGTCTCAGGAGCGATGCGGGGCTGTGCTTTAGAGCAAGGTGGTTACGTATTTGCTTAATTAAATGTCCTTGGTTGTTCTTCTGCATCTCACCACTGGCTGCTTTCCCCATAAGAGACAGAGTCCAGGACTAGCTCAGCGTCGCAGTGAGTCGACAGAGCTTTCTGCTTGCGAGGGGATTGGAAAGCTGGAATAGCCGGGGGAGCTGCGAGTCGAGACTGAGGGGCATTGGCAGAACTCTGTGTGTCGCTGGCTCTGTGGCCCAGTCGGTTAGCCAATATTCAGGGCTTTGTAGATTGTTTCCATTGGGAGGAGAAATTGATGATAGGAAATAGGCAAACTCTTTGGTACACAGAATACACACACATTCCTGTTCCCCTGAATGCGGCAGGACCAAACAACTGCAAGCAGTTTCCTTGCTTACAATTTCCAAGCCAGCCTCTCCAGCCAGTCCTGGGACCCCAGGAGACCTGTCTCTGTTCTGTCCCAGGGCCATGCTCACCAATGCTTCTCTTCCTGTCTGCTAGCTTTCTCTCTCTCACATGCACACAGCTTGCCAAACAACCCCCTCACTCTTGCATTTGCAAGCAAGGAACCCCTCAGCCCCAATGTGGTTTGATTTAGCTTCTGCTCAGGATTTGCCATGCGGCCTGTTGCCTTGGGTGGTGGCTTCTATTGTTTCCAGCTATCACTGCATAAAAGGGGGATTCATTGCTCATTCTGTTTAGCCTGAAAGAAGGATGCTTAGCACATCCATGGGCTTTTACCACTTGGTGACTCTCTGCAGAGCAAAGGCCCGCTTGATAGAGGCCAGTGTATAACAATATGAAGAACCCAGGGCTTGGAAGGGCAGGGGGTTGCAGGCTAGGATTGAGGGGCATCAGCAGAGCTATGTGGGGGGTGGGCAGGCCAGGGCTGGAAAAGCAGGGTTTTTTTTGGAACCATCTGTTGGGGGCACTTTTCTTGCAGGTAAAAATGTGTGTTCATCTGGGGCTATAACTATGTGTGTCTATATGGATTACATGTGTGTCTGTGATGGGGTGTGTGTGTGTCCTATGTGTTATGTGCATCGGTGGACTGGTGGTGTAGATTTCTGCCTCCCTTTGCAGGTGTGTGTGTGGAGCCAGGCAGAGCCGTGGCTGATGGGGCAGAGGGCAGTTGGCACAGCCTACTCCAGGAGGCTACGCCAGGCTTCCAAACTACTAGCATATCTGTAGCAGCCAACGGCAGGGCAGCCCCGCTGACACTACAGCACTGGCAGGTGGTGTGGGAGCAGAAGGAAGATGCCAGCTGCTTGCCAGTATGGCAGCGTAGGTGTGAGGTGCCATCCCAGCCAAATCTGTAGCAGATGGGGTGGGACGCGCTGCTAGGAACGGGGCCTGCACAAGGTGGGGAATACCGCAGCCAAGCTGGGCACAAGCACCTACCTGGACACATGCGCACGCAGATACAGATACACCCACAATGTTGGCACAGGGCTTAAACAGAGCATAGCTGGGGCATAATGGTTGGCTATAGCACATGGGCACTGACACCACTGCAGGACCTGTGAGCCAGGCGCTCTCTGTCTCATTGTCAGGCAGCAGTGCCCATGCCCAACAGAAATGTCTCCTTCCCTGTCCAAGTGACTGGCAGCCTTCCTGAGTGAGAAGCATCCACCCTGGCAGACCCAGCCCCTCGAGCTGCCCGTGCCAAGGGAAGCAACTGACAGCATCCACAAGGTGGGATGTTGGAGGAGATGTGAGCATGGAACCTGGGATGTGGCCAGGTCAGCCAGTGCGCTCCTGCCAAATGTTCTTTCTTCTGAGAGTGAACAGGAAGGGGTGGACCCGAATGGAGCAGATCTTTCAGTGCTGGGGGAGAATCATGATATACAGATTCATGGAATTACGATCCTTCCTAAACAGGGGGTGTTTATTATAGCAATCAACTTCTAACTACAAGCAGGCTCCCACCCAGCTCGCGTTCCAGCTGGACCTGCCTGTGTTTACCAGGCACCCCTCCCTGTCTGGAATTCTGTACGGTGAATCTAGTGGCTGAATTGTGTAGCTGCAAGCGCACATGTCACTGCAAGGGGGATGAAGTAGAGAGAGCGAGGAAACTTCCCATGGTTAAAATGCATCCAGACTCTTGGCACCGATCCCTGCTCCGAGCACCAGGTAATGGAGCTCTGTGCACTGGGGTCTGAAAGTCTCCACCAAGCCACAGCAAAGGCTCCCTCCCATGCCCTATAGCTATGGGAGGGGATCAGTCTCCGAGGTACGTTCAGTCCTTGGGCTGTCTGCGGAGGCTGCCCATGGGCGTGATTAGTGCCAGTGGGGTGGGGGGTATGGTTTCAGTGATTTCATTACCTGGCCATGGAGAAGCTGTCAGCGAGAGATGATTGCATCCCCAGCACTGAGGGGGAAGGCTACAGAGCCCACTAGCAAGCCTGGAGCCCCAGGAGGTCTGACCTCCTCAGGTCTAGTCCTGGGCTCTAGCTGAGGACCCTGGTGTCTGTGTGGGTCTATAGCACCTGCACGCTCCACTATCCAGGGCCGCTAGCTTGACTGCTGGCACTAGAGTAGCCTTGGGGCTGCTCTAGTTTACATTAGCTGGTGGCAGCCCAGGGGGCCCTGGTGCCACTGAGGGTCACAGCCACACCCTCTCCGTTGGCTGCACTCTCTCCATTGGTCACACCCCCAACATGCCTTGCCATGCCCCTTCTTTGGCCACACCCCTAACATGCCCCCTGTGTTGATGGGTGGCTGGGAGCTGCAGGGAAATAGTTTAAAGAAAGAGATCTCCAAGCACAAATAGCTTAGTAGGAGAGCGAGGGGCCTGGTGGAGGGATGGAGGTTGGAAGTCCCCTGCGTGTAATTTGACACATGTAAGTTGCAGGTGTATGTTTCTGCCATCACCTGCCAGACGATGTCGATGTCGTAGCTTGGTCATTGTTCCTAGATCCCTGCCCTGAATAATTCATAGTCACTAATGGATGATGTGGCTCCTGCTATTAAATATTCAGGTCAGATGGCGTGGAGATGAATAGTCAAACCTATTACACAGAGAGGCGTGTAGTGGGCAGCTTGTCAATGGGGGAGTTTTCATCTGAATGGACTGCTCTGGCATTAGAAAAAAATCCCCAGAAGATGGAAACTTCCCCACAGTGGACAGAGCATAGCAGAAAGAACAAATGGCTCAGAGTGGGGGAGGGATAGCTCAGTGGTTTGAGCATTGGCCTGCTAAACCCAGGGTTGTGTATTCAATCCTTGAGGGGACCACTTAGGGATCTGGGGCAAAAATCTGTCTAGGGATTTTTCCTGTTTTCAGCAGGGGGTTGGACTAGATGACCTCCTGAGGTCCCTTCCAACCCTATGATTCTATGAGGGTTATTGGACAGGAAGGGTGGCCTAGTGGTTGGAGCACTAGGCTGGAGTTTGGGAGTCCTGGTTTTAATTCTCTGCTCTTCTGGACTCCTTGTGTGATGCAAATCACGTAGTCTCCCTGTGCCCAGGGGGAGAATAGCACTGCATGGCCTCCCAGGCGTGTGTGAGGATCAGTGCAGACTGGGAGATGCTCAGGTACTGTGGTTTGATTGGGCCAGAGAAGTACGATAGACAGATAGCATCTGCTGTTGCCATGGGCACTGCACCTTCAGGTGGCCAGCACATTTGATAGGTAGCGCTCAGGGCCATTTCATGCATTAGCCAGTGGCTGGGGCCCTGTATAATATGATACTATGTGCACTGTGAGTCCATCTCAGAGCTCTGGTGCCTGGAACGTCTCTGGTGGTTTGTAGGGCCCACCAAAATGCCTCCAGTTGGAGGCAGGTGTGATCTAGTGGTTTCTGCACTGAACTGGGACCAAAACACTGTCATGAGCTAATTCTGGATCCTCCCATAGCCCCTGAACAAGTCTTGTGATCCCTTGGCCTCAGTTTCCCCAGCTGTAAAAACATCTGCCTCACTGAGAGTCATTAATTCCAGCCTGACAGGAAGGAGGAGGGTAAAAAGCTCTGTACTTGGGTAAAGTGCTGCTGGAGGCAGCTCTCTGTCAGATGAGTTATAGACAGTAAGGCCAGAAGGGACCGTTACGTTCACCTAGTCTGGCCTCCTGCGTAGCCCAGGCCTGGGAACCTCGACCATTGATTCCTGCACTAAGTCCATCAAAGGGGCTGTACTAGATGATTTCTCGAGGTCCCTTCCAGTCCTATGATTCTACCATTCTATCACTCCTGGCTAAGCTAGAGCAGAGCTTTTGGGAAGAGACACCCAATCTTCATACCAAGACTCCAAGAATCCACCACAGCTGTTCCAATGGTCAATTCCCCTCACAGTTTCAAATTTGTACCTGATTTCTAGTCTGAATTAGTTTTGCTTCTGCCTCCAGCCCTTGGATCTTGTTCTGCTCTTGTCTGCTAGGTTGAAGAGCTGGCTGCTATCAGAAATCTTCACGTGTAGGTGCTCCTCAGCTGTGATCACGTCACATTTTAACCTTCTCTCAGATAAAGTAAATAGATTGAGCATCTATACTCTCTCACTGTAGGGCCAGGTCTACATTGGAAGCTTTGGCCAGTGTTGCAATGTCAGTTAGGGGTGTGCACCAGCCAGAGCCCTAGTATAGACACAGTTATACTGGCAAACAATTCCTTTTGACATAGAATGTATTTTGCTCACAGAATCAGTATAAGCTAGACCAGTAAAAGCACTCTTTTCCCAGGCACAGCTGTACCACCAAACCTTTTCTAATGTAGCCCTGGCCTACAGCAGATTTTCCAGATCTCGAATCATTCTTGTGGCTCTTTTCTGAACCTTCTCCAATTCGTCTACACCCTTTTTGAAGTGTGGACACCAGCACCACACACGGTATCCAGGAATGGTCTCACCAATGCTGTATACAGAGATAATACCACTTCCCTAGTCTTACTTTATTTCCACCACTTATGGTCCCAATGGGACAATGGAAAAATCCAGTGACTTCTAGGGGGACCTCTTCAGCAGTGAGAAGGTGGCTGGATATGAATGGGAGCTGCTAAATCATAGCCTTGGGAAATCTGGAGCGAAGCTCTAGGGAGAAAGAACTCTGTCCCAGCTCTGTGAGCTATCATTCTCCCATCAGTCTGCTATACAAGTCCCAGAGCCTCATGTGTCAGGAGTGAGACAGAGAGAGACTTATGAGATCCAGCAAAAACCAAGCTGGATTGTGACTGGGACAATGTGTCCACACAGGGGAGCAAGGGAGAGCAGAGTCCCTTTTGGATTCTGATCCTCAACTGTAGATGTATACAGTCCTTCACCAGTGTCAGAAGAGGGGCTAAAGTGCCCATTTGGATGTTGTGCCTTATCATGTAGGGTTTGGCAAGAAGGCATGGACATCTTTAGGCAGATCAATGCCTGGTCGGTGATGAGGATAGTATCGTTGCTCAGGAGCCTTTTTCTAGTGATCAGAGCCATCCCCAGAATGAGAAGTGAGATGAATTAGAGAAACACTTGGTGAGAAAATCAGTGGGAGTTGATGTTAAGTTTACAGCATCCATGAAAAACATGAGTCCTTTTGCTGGAAGATTACTTTTTTTCTTAGAATTCAGAACAACACATAAGAACGCCAAAGCAGAAAGAGAGAAAGCAGGCTGCTCCCTAAGACATAATTTACCCCAACTTGCTTTAAATTGACTCCTTCCAAGCTGAGTCCTATCACACACTTTGCTGCAGAGCCACACAGGCTGCAAACAGGACCAGGAAACTCCCTTGCTCTTAAAGTTTGCAGTGTTTTTATAGCTGTGTTAGTCCCAGGATATTAGAGAGACAAGGTGGATGAGGTCATGTTTTTTATTGGATTAATTTCTGTTGGTGAGAGAGACAAGCTTTCAAGCTACACAGAGCTCTTCTTCAGGTCTGGACCTGAAACTTGTCTCTGTCACCAATAGAAGTTGGGCCAATAAAAGATATTACCTCCCACACCTTGTCTGCTCTTAAAAGTACAATTTGCAATTCCTCCACAGTCCTCAATACACCACAGTTGGGTGCCTCCCTTGGGTGCTTTGGAAAATCCTACCCATTCATTGCCAGATCAGATCAGGCCCCCAGGTGTAGGTAATCCATTTCCCAAACTTTCAGTCATTAGAAATGTTTCCATTATTTTCTTATTTTTAACCCACAGATAACAGTGCTGCATTTAGATTTGATCCTCTGCCCTGGCGTTGGCAACCCAAAAATGAGAGCCTGATGCATGGGCGTGAGAACCAGCAACAGACACTGTTCGGAGGGAGAGGTCAGGAGTGCAAAGCTCAGCAGGCTGGGGTATGGAGATCTGGCCTTCCTGTGCACTGTTGTCTGGCTGGCCTTGGTTACAGCAGTTGGCAGGAACTGTAGAGCTCTGGGTTTGAGTCCTGGCTCTGCTATAGAATGGACATGATCAAGGGTAGCTCATGTGTTGATCTCTGTGTGTGTCAGTTCCTTAGCTAGTTCTGCTCTAGTACGTAGCCGGTTCTGTGAAGCACCATCAAGCCCATGCTGCAGCTATGGGTGGAACCTTTTAAAGGTTAACCGGAGGCCAGAAATCTGTTCATTAAATGACTGTTAGACGCAAAGTCATGTTTTTCCTTAATTAGACTCCGTTCCCCATGAGGAGCAAAGTGCTCTGGAAAGCACAATGTATTTGTGTAAGCGCTACGGCCTGCATAATTGAACTTTATTGATCTCCAGGTGCCTCATGGAATTTCTCCCCCTGGAAGGAACGCAGCTCGCACATTGCTCTGGGTTAAGTCAGATAATGGTGGCTTCCTAGGGCCAGATTGCGTGTTGGAGGGGACGCCTTTGGGAGGCATGTGCACAGAGGTAGCTCTCAGTTGGCTGGCAAAGCAACCCAAGACAGGGCTTAAAATGGACAGAGAAACCTTTGCTGGACTTCTGAAAAAGGAGAGAGAGTAGCAGATCTTTGGTGGGCAGAAATGAATTAGGGTCAAACATCAGGTGCATTCCTGAGAATCATTGAAATATAGGACTGGAAGGGACCTCGAGAGGCCATCTAGTCCAGTCCCCTGCACTGAGGCAGGACTAAGTATTATCTAAACCATCCCTGACAGGTGTTTGTCTAATCCGTTCTTAAAAACCTCCTATGACGGAGATTCCCCAGCCTCCCTAGGCAATTTGTTCCAGTGCTTAACAACCCTGACAGTTAGGAAGTTTTTCCTGATGTCCAACCTAAACCTCCCTTCTTGTCCTGTCCTCAGTGGCTAAGGAGAACAATTTATCACCCTCCTCCTTAGAGCAACCTTTTATGTACTTGAAAACTGTTTTCATGTCTCCCCTCGGTCTTCTCTTCTCCAGACTCACAAAACCCAGTTTTCTCTCTCTCTCCTTTTAGGTCATGTTTTCTAGCCCTTTAATCATTTTAATCAGGTTCAGGTGAGGTGTGGGCACAGACAGTATCTTTTAAACAGCATTTTGAGCTGGCCATCCATCACCAACAGTAGACTGACCCTACTGTGCTGGACACACAATTACTGAGATAGTCCAGGCCCCAAAGAGCCTGTAATCTAAAAAGACAAGAAGAACAAAGGGCCTTTTCTAAGTGGAGAGTTAGTGCATGGCACCCTGGGGTGCAAATCCACAGCTGTCTGTGTGGACCCTGCCACCACACCCTAAAAATTCCACAGTGCAAGTTGATCTACTGCCCATTCGTGCCAGTGGAGATGGTGATTTCTGTGAAGAGGACACACAAGGAAGGGGGCTGGAGTCAGGGGCGGCTCTAGGCATTTTGCCGCCCCAAGCACGGCAGGCAGGCTGCCTTCGGCGGCTTGCCTGCAGGAGGTCCGCCGAAGCCGCGGGACCAGTGGACCCTCCGCAGACACACCTGCGGGAGGTCCGCCGAAGCCGCGGGACCAGCGGACCCTCCACAGGCAAGCCGCCGAAGGCAGCCCGCCTGCCGCCCTCCCGGCGACCGGCAAAGTGCCCCCCGCGGCTTGCTGCCCCAAGCACGCGCTTGGCATGCTGGGGCCTGGAGTCCAGCCACTCATTGCATGTAAGTCAGAGTGTAGCTTTCAGGTCCTCATGACTTCTGGTCATGTCCAACCTGAGATGAAGTTGAATGCGTGACCTAGGTTCTTCTAGTCCTGATGTTTAGCTTGTGTCTGCGCAGCCATTTGCAAAGCACCCCTGGATATTTTAGGATGAAATATGCTAGGGTATATCGACATAAATCACTTATCGTTGTGAGACAGAGTTAGCTGTACTTTGCAGGTGATGAACACAACCAACCACATTCTGCCCTCAGTGACCTCATGGAAGTCAATGGAGTCTGCACGTGGAAAAGAGGGTGTGATGCGGTCCATCAAATTCAAAATATACTCGCTCATCCAAAGTCCGTGAGTCTCTCTCTTTACTTCTGCAGGCTTTGGATCAGGTCATGGAAGAGGTCTGACGTATGGATGGAAAATATATACTGTGTTACCTGTGGAACATTCTATCCAGTCCTTTTGCAATATGCAGCTATGGGGGCACAGTCACTTCCCTTGAGTGGTTGGGCCAAATCTTGGTCTGGTTCAAACCAATGGCAAAACGCCTACTGATTTCAGCATGGCCAAGGATTGCACTGTCAAAATAATCTCACCAGTCACCTGAAATATCTGCCTGCCCGATGGTGGTGGTGTGTCTCACAATGGAGATGGCATCTTGCACTGTGTGTGGAATTCACCTCTTTGCACATTCAAGTCCCAGTTAAACCCTCAGGGTATGTAGGCTCTCTGCACAAGGGGTGAATTTTGCCCTGTATCCTTCCACCTCTCTCCCATACCCCTTCAAAAAAGTAATCTCAGTGGATTCTGGCCCCCTTGAGATCAAAGCAGCTTCAACCCTTCTTCTGCCTGGAATGATGGGAGAATGTATCTGGTGGCCTAAGACCGGGAGTTTCCTCTCTGCTCACGAGAGTGCGAAGCAAACCTCATGGCTGCCAATGGATAAATCTTCTGCAGGCAGCAAGTGTGCCCAGAGTTAAACAATGAAGAGCAATGGCTGGCTGTAAAATGCTGTTGAATAATAAACACGCTGCCAGTCACTGTAGCACGGAAATAATGATGCCCTTTGGCAGAGTAGAGAACAAACAGCGGCGGTGCCTCACAGGAGAGTTGCACGTCGCTGGCAAGTCCAGTCTGGGAGCACTCAATCTTGGCCCGCTG
Source organism: Mauremys reevesii (assembly GCF_016161935.1). Taxonomy (NCBI): domain Eukaryota; kingdom Metazoa; phylum Chordata; order Testudines; family Geoemydidae; genus Mauremys; species Mauremys reevesii. The sequence continues at coordinate 122,653,591 of NC_052626.1, read as the reverse complement.
CAGAGCCCAAGGCTGCACCTGTTTACGATCAAACAGCATTGGAGATAAGACCTGTGACATGTACAGCTCCCAGCATGCAAGGGGACCTAGTTGCTTAACCCAAGATAGAGCATCACCCACTACGACCCTGTAATAAAAGAGAAGGCAGGCCTGGAGATTGCTTGGGAGGTCCATGGTCTCTTCTTTGTCCATCCCTGCCCTTAGGTATACGTGGCTAACATACAGTACTAGGAGTGTTCTTTTGCCCCAATCTTCTCTGGGAGTATCAATTCCCCCCACAAATATATGTCACAAGGCTAGAATTAAGTTTAGAAATATAAACTCCTTAAATAGGAAGAATCTCATTTTGTTGTAGTGCAACCCCCAAAAGTTCTAGGAATGAAGGAAATTCAGATATCTGGATCCACAAACACCCTTAACTCTGACCCCATCTCTCTGCCCACCCTCCACAATAGACCACAGACTTCCTTTGCCCTGCCTACCCAATCATGTTTATAGTGACTTCAGAGCTCCATATGGGCCAGAGATACCAATATCTCTGAGCAAATCAATCACCACAAGTAATTTATTCAATGAACTTTGATGTGTTGTTGTCCTGTCCACAAACCGACCACAAATTCCTGAATTAATTTGTGGTTTAGAACTACTCATGAATTTCTTCAGCAGATCCTACAAGCCATGAGTACCATGAACCAAAATTGCCATGTTTACAATCAACTATATATGTAACTTGCAACCTGTGCTGTGTTGGTGAGCTATGCAAGCCACATGGTGTTACTTCTGTTCCCTAATTGGTTGAGCTGTGTAATTAACTAACATAAGGTTAGCTGTAAATGAAATCTGCAGGGAATTTTGGCAGGGTCTTAGAGCCATGGAATCTTGTCTTGAATATGCAGCATTTCTTGGGTTGACTTGGGTAGCTCTTCTTTGGGGCATTCAGGCCTTCACTCACCTGACCAGCTTCAGGCAGAGCAGAGCACTGATCGCAGGTATTAATAAGCGAACTGGATGTGTGGGAGTTGCACGAGTACTGCTCTGCCGGTAGTATACCCACCATTACTGCAACAACCCAGAGGAGAAGTTTAGAGTTTGCAGGACCAGACCAGGTGGGTTTTAAAAAAAATTGTCTCATCTAGAAGGGAGCAAGTGGCAACTTCATCTTAGTTAGTCCCCCAGTGGCAAGATTCGAAGACCTTGATAGTTTTTTAGCAAGCAGTGAGCTAACGCCCTGCTTGGACCTCGAACAGGTGTAGAGGATGGAGTGATTATTTAGCTTAACAGAGAGAAGGCTGAGAGGTGACTTGATCACAGTCTATAAGTACCTACACAGGGAACAAATATTTGATAATGCCCTCTTCAGTCTAGTAGAGGAAAGTCTGACACGATCCAATGGCTGGAAGTTGAAGCTAGGCAAATTCAGACTGGAAATAATGTGTAATTTTTTTAAATCAGTAAAGATAATTAGCCATTGGAACAATTTACCAAGGGCTGTGGTGGGTCCTCCATCACTGGCAATTTTTAAATCAAGACTGGATGTTTTTCTAAAAGATCTGCTCTAATTCAGACATTAATTAACTCAGGGCCAGTGCTATGCAGGGGGTCAGACTAGATGATCACTCTGGTCCCTTCTGGTTTTGGAATCTATAATGAGGGAGGGTTGGTGCCGGTCTGGCAGTGAGAGGATGTCCCAAAATTTCCCTCCCCAAAACCATCCTGATAGGAGAACCGTCTGACATATTTTTGTTCAATTTTTTTAAAGGGAGGGGATGGGACAAAAAATGGCATTTTCTCAAAAGAGAAAAACTTTTATCAAACTTTTAAAAATTTATTTATTTTACATGTTCTTTGTTGAAACGAGAAATGTCAAAAATGTAGATGATATGAAATTTCAAAAATTGGATTTTCACCTTTTCCTCAGTTTCTTTCCCCTTCCCCAAATGCAATAGAATGTTTGGTGGAGGGAGGGTGTTTTCTTTTGTTTGTTTGTTTTTTACTTTTTCATTTTGTTCCTTTTTTGCTTTTAAAAAATTCCTTTAATTTGGTGAAATTCCAGAGCAGCAATAGGAAAAATGTGATTCTGTCCCTCTTCAGATTTGAGAAACTATGCAGTAGCAAAGGGAAAAAGAGAGAGACTAAGAAAAATGAAAAGGTGGAAAGAAACCTCCTAGTGCTGTCAGTCGTCCAATTGCATTCAGTGGAAAAAGGGAACAAAAATAAAATCCACAGCCTTTTGTGATTAAAAAGTAGTTTAATGACACATTTCAAAAAACCAAAGAATTGTTTTATTTTGGAATGAAAATCACATCAACATTTTGAATGAAACAATTTATGGGACCAGCTCTTCTTCCTGATTAACTGGGGGGTTCGGACGCCAGAGCTCTGAGCCCAGGTATGGGGCATAATTACACCCAGGGTGGAATTGTTCAGTATTTTGTAGTCATGTAAAACCGATTTGGTTTCACCTATTGTCAGCCTGGCCCTCTGCAAACCCAAGGGACAAGTGCTGGAGGAGAAAAACTTGCGGAGTCCAATCCTCTGACCTAACTTAATGCAACAGATGTCGGGAATTGCAGCTACCCTTCAATTGCTGCCGTGATCCTCTGGTGTTCGTTTTAGCGCCGCATGGCTTGATCTCCCTTAGTACTACACCAGATTCACAAGACATATGATTCCAGTGAGTTCACTAGAATAATGAGACTGGGAATAAGTTCAACAAAGTTCAAAAGCCCCCAGAGCACAGATCTGGGGTTTCACTTCGGCACCTCTCCAGCTCGTTTGCTGGCAAATGGGAGGTTCCACAAGGCCAGTGAAGGAGCAGGGCAGATCCCTCCCTGCCTCTGCAGAGGGCAGGACTAGACCATCTGAAATTCCTCTCCCAGCTTCCCCAGCTATAGCTGTATGAAGGACAAAAGGAGAACCAAGGCTGGCATGCAGGGCCGGCTCCAGCTTTTCTGCCACCCCAAGTGGCAAAAAAAAAAAAGAGTAAAAAGCAAAACCTGATTAATCTGCCACCGAAGTGCCGCCGAAGAAGAAGAGAGGCACTGAAGGACCCACTGCCGTATTGCCGCCGCAGACCCAGAAGTGCCACCCCAATAAGGGACGGAGTGCCGCCCCTTTCTATTGGCCGCCCCAGGCACCTGCTTCCTTCGCTGGCCCTGCTGGCATGTGCACAGTCCAATGAACTGCAGCCTCTAGTTCTTCGCCAGCTTCCCACAGACCCGCTTCTGGGGTAAATGAGCATAGCTCCTCTGCAGTCAGTCAAGCTATACCCCTTTACGCCCACTGAAGATCTGGCCACTGGGGCGCCCTCTGACATCCCTTCTGCTGCCTTTGGGGAGGGAGGGGCTCTGGTACTCGATTCTCCGTGCTGTCCAAAACATGACATGAACATTATTAATGGCTCCACACGTGTGACTCTAACTAGTTACCAAAGAGTGCAGTAATTAATTACTGTTTGAACTTCATTAATCTTGATTTATTACAGAGAATCTGTTTCCTGCACTTTCTGGCTTAACAGCTTTCGGGGAGGCGGGAGTACTCCAGGGGAAGGTCTGTCAGGTTCAGCTACAGCAGGGAGCGTATGCCTTCCTGGGGCCCAATGCAAACTGGAAGGAATAGTTCCCCAGCCCATAACTAGATGGATCCATTTCCTCATCTGAGACCAATGGGGTTGCTTGAAAGAAGTGGGTATTCCCAGCACCTGCATTCTGGCTGCCTGTACAGTGATGGATTGACTTTAAACAGGCACTGAGCCTTAAAGGGAGAGGATCTGGGAGCGACAGGGTCGGTGTGGTCGTGTCTTTTATTGGACCAGCTTCTGTAGGTGAGAGAGACAAGGTTCCAAGCTACACAGAGCTCTTCTTCAGGTCTGGGGACAGTCAAGAACTTGTCCTGGAACCTCATTCTGATGGGAGCCCCTCAGATATTCCAGTGATGAGCACAGGCTAAAGCCACCCACCGATCAGCGAGGCGTCTACATGCCCTGATTTGCACCCAGCATGAGTCCCTCCCCTCCCCCCCTTCAGCCATCTCTGAAATGGGCAAGTTCTGCCTGGGGCAGTGGTTAGTGAGCAACATTGGGGTTCACGGTAGTGCTGAGAGCTGCTGCTCAGGGATCAGGGCCTCCCTGGCTGGGTGTTGCGCAGCAAGAGGCAGGTCCTGCTTTGCAGGGCAGTTTGCAGTGTTGTCCAGAGAGAGGTGGTGTTACAGTGCATGGGGAGGAATTGTTCCTAGCCCTGCCCTCCACTGCAGGAATCAGTGGCTGAAATGTGATGCGGGAGGTCAGGCTAGATGATCTAATGGTCCCTTTGGACTTTAAAATCTAGGGGGTCAGTTCTGCCCCCCCTGACCCTATATGCCCCTGCAGCAATGTGTAGGGGCTGTAAGCAGCCCCAGAGGGCTGGGGGAGACTTTTCCCAATGTAACTGGCCTTACAGTGCCCATTTTCACAGACCCAGGGTATGGGGCAGGCCACAGTACTGCTGTAGGGAGCTGTGAGGAAACTGCTGTAAGGCAGCACAGCTTCTGGGGCTGCTCTAAATTATGCTGGGAGCCAGAATCCAGGTGGCACTAAGGTGGCTTCTGGCCACCTTTGTCCCCATCCCTCCCGGCTGCCCCTTCTGTGCTGTGGCTCCTAGGATGGGTCCCGGTGGATCTATTGCTGCAGGAAAGTCTTGCTCACTGCTGGGATCTCAGCCCAGATCACACTTGCTCGTGCTCTGCCTTGGGCTGAGGTCACCCATGACATAACAACAGGTGGTTGGGGGGCTGACCACAGAGTGATCTAATGGCTGGGCCGCTGAAGCCCACCCTGTGCCATGCACATGCAGGCAGCCGGCTTGCTAGTGAAAGGAGCGATAAGTTGTATATAAATTAGATCATTCTCGTAAAAGCAAAATTTCCATCTCAGAGCCACCGCAGGCGCCCATCAGATTCTCGAGTTATTTGAATAAACAAAATACATCACAGGCTGTCCATGGGCTAAGCACACAGTGTAAGCCTTGCCCTGGTCTTTAATTACAGCGCGTGCAGGGGCTGGAAAAGAATCAGTTCCAAGCAAAGGAAAAGAATGACATTTATCCCTTTGGAGCGCCGTTGGAACAAAATAGAGCCGGCAGGATCCTCAGCAGGGTGGCTCCTTGGAAGTCAATGAAGCTAGGCCGATTTACACCATTGCCTTACAGACAATAGGGGCCAATGTCAGAGCCCCTGGTGCAACTCCACTGAATCTAACAGAGTTATTACACCAGGGGTGGCCTTCCCAGGTATTTCAGACTTGTGGCTGGTTCAGGTCCTTATGCACAGGCTGTAGAACATAAGAATAAGAACATAAGAGTGGCCATAGTGGATCAGACCAACAGTCCATCTAGCCCAGTATCCTGTCTTCCGACAGTGCCTGGTGACATGCTTCATAGGGAATGAACAGAACAGGGCAATTTATTGAGTGATCCATCCCCTGTCGTCCAGTCCCAGCTTCTAGCAGTTAGAAGTTTAGGAACCCCCATAGAATGGGGCTGCGTTCCTGACCGTCTTGGCGAATAGCCATTGATGGAGCCATTCTCCATGAATTTATCTAGTTCTTTTTTGAACCCAGCTATACTTTTGGCCTTCAGAACATCTCTTGGCGATGAATTCCACAGGTTGACTGTGCGTTGTGTGAGGAAACACTTCCTTTTCTTTGTTTTAAACCTGCTGCCCATTAATTTCATTGCGTGACCCTGGTTCATGTATTATGTGAAGGGGCAAATATTGTTTCCTTGTTCACTGTCTCCACACCATTCCTGATTTCACAGACCTCTATTTTTTCCCCCTTTAGTCGTCTCTTTCCCCAGCTAAATGGTCTCAGTCTTTTAAATCGCTCCTCACATGGAAGCGGTTCCATACCCCATATCATTTAGAGGACGGGATATGCAAGTGGCTGGGAAGGTGCATACACACCTGACTGGGGAGCCTAAGTGCGGACTGGTCCTGGCACGCAGAGCCGGCGACCTGCTGCTCACCACTCGGGCTGTTTTGTCCCTGAGGCTTTGTTGGTTTCCCCCTCTGCAGAGATTCGTCTCGGGAGCAGGAAGGCTTGTCAGGGGCTTGGGTGCCATTTCCGGGATATTAAAGCAATAAAGCACAGCGGGGGTGGCAGAGGGAGAGGCTCGGGCTGTGCCCCTGCCATGTCGTAATGGTATTTACCAGGTGATGCCCTCAGGGGCACTAAGGCCTCTTCCTCCCACATAGGGAGGCTCTGTACCAACCTGCCTATCTACAGATAGCCCCTCTTCCCCCGCTGCAGGCCGCAGGAGCAGCCTGTGTGGGTCGAGGGAGGGGCCAAAGGCTGAGGGCTCAGTCAAGGCCACCCAAGAGCGGGAGGAGGCTGATGGAGAGGCAGGCGGGTGGGAGGGAGGGGTGTCTCCATTCTCAGCCAGCTGTGGAGCTGGATGGGCCATGACCAAACCCTCCACATCTTCGCCTCCCCACCAGCCTCAGTCCCCTCATGTGGAGAAGGGGGCAGGAGGCTGCAGATGAGCCAGTGGGTCTGTGCACCCCCATGGCCGCTCACCCCGGAGCACGGCCAGGCTCAGGCCTGAGCGAATGCAGAGCTGGAAAGAAAGCCAGGGTTGCTGGCCCGGCATCAGCCAGGCACGCACACTTTGTTTAGGAGGGATGGACAGAAGGGCGTGTTTGGGTGCCTGGCTGAATCAGGGTGTTGAAGTCTCTCACAAGGAGCGGTTGGCCACAGCCAGCATAAGGGGGCAGTTGGGGGGCTCGGGAAATCCCCTCCCATGCTATGGGGACTGGTTGGGGAGAGATGGCACAATAGGATTCAAGCCACGCCCTTGGCAGGTATATGAGGTTATGCTGCTGTTGTTGGATAGAGTAAGAGTCGCAGGCAGGACACAAAGGCTCCAGGACTGGGGACTTTATAAACAGAGAACTTTGTAAACCCGGATCCAGTTACTCCCTTTAGCTTATCAGCTCCGTCCGTCTGCATGCAGGAGGCCACATTCCTAAATGAGTCTGGTCCTGGTTTTTATGGAAAGCTCAAGATGGAGCTGAGGAGAAACCAAGTATCTCCGCTTGTCGTGAGAAGCTGTGGGATGATCTGCAGAGCCAGAAATTCAGCCGGCTACGGGTTGGTGCTTCCTTGGAAGCAGGGGTTAAGGAAGGGCCTGGGCACTGGGCACCTATCAGTCTCCTCTAACACGTTTCTGTGGGTGAATGAAAACCATTCCTGTACCTCGCGCTTTGCTGTGAGACTGATCGTGACACTCCTCCCAGGGATCTATGGAGAAGGCACCAACTTCCATGGCAGGCTGGCAACCCCAGCTCAGCAGCAAAATCCTGAGCTGGCAGGAGGCTGAGGGTGTGTCTACACTGCAGCGGCACTGGGGGGTTTCCATCGATGTAGGTAATCCATTTCTCTGAGAGGTGGTAACTTGGCCAGATGGAAGAATTCCTCCCTCAACCTAGGTGGGTCTCCAGTGGGAGTTAGGGGTTAGGTTGACCTAACTACATTGTATGGGGCATGAAATTTTCACAGCCCTGAGTGACATAGCTAGATCGATCTAAGTTTTAGGTGTAGACCAGGCTTGAATGCAATGGGTGTTGACTGACTATTATTTGTTGGCAACCTGATCAGGGGTCAGTCACATGTCGTACTGGGCTGTACAGGCTGGGGTTGTGTGACGACTGGTGTGTCTTGCCTTCCTGCTCCCTCTTTTGTTTCCTGGTTCCTGCTCCCTGATCTGTGTGTGCAGCTACTCAGAGCCTTCCGCTGCAGAGCTGCTGTTCGGGCTGTTGTTATGTGTTGTTCACACTGTTACTGATCTAACCTGTCCGTGGGTATTACATGTTTTGATTAACAACCTACCTGTGTGTATTGCTCAACATCTTTTGTTGATTTTTTTTTGAGATTGCTGCCACCTCCAGTTCACCCGGCTGCAAAATGAGGACCTGATCTATTGGGTTAGAGCAGTCAAAGGTGCTTGGATGTGATGCTGGCCCCATCACACCCTTGCATTCCCTTGGCTATGAAACTGACTTGCCTTAACCGCATCAGCCCGGTGAGCCATTGGCTTAGGGGAGCTTTGACTTTGCTCTGGAGTGCACCAGAGCATAACGTTATGGCGATGAGTGTTTTAATGCTGCAACCCATGCTGCCTGCACATCCTTCGGCTGTTGACCAGCGATACTTCCTGGGGAATGTTTGGAATTATGTGCAGATCAGGCAACCCTGCGATGCTGCTGGGTTACCCTTGCTGCAGAACTGGGGACGTAACGATGGTCATGCTCAGAGATATTTTTAAGACTGGCATAGCCAATGGCCACCTGGGCGAACGGTTACTGGCTGAAGATGCTAAACTGCTAACTTTTGATACTGCATTGCTCAGAGTGAGGCATTTGAGAGGGCTGGGGCAGAGAAGGGCTCTGGGTCTCAGACAGCTGCTAATTTTGCGTCTACACTTAAACTGTCAGCTGCTCCTCCTATTTCCCTCAACCGGTGCTGCCTATTCCCACTCCACGGCTTTGGCAGTGAGGGTGCTGCGGTACACTGGCTCATGGAGATGGGGCCTGAAGTGCCTACTGTGAATGTGGAACTGCATGAGACCACCTTTACCAGGCACCCGGATGTTTATCATCCTCTCATGTAGCAAGGCGCTGGGGCTGGTATCCCATATCGTGGAAATTAATGGCACATGGCTGAAGTGCATGGCGGATCCTGGTGCTGAAGTGAACATCCTCCTCTTTAAGGTGCCACAAGGACTCCTTGTTGGTTTTGCTGATACAGACTAACACAGCTACCCCTCTGAACCTCTCTGGGTTAGTTCACAATCTGGACATTTGCCTGACTATAGAGGTTATAAAAGCCTGGAATGTGGATGCCTCACAGATAGTCGCATTGTTAAAGGTGCAGCTGGAATTCTGTTCCATTATCGCCGTACGATCTGTGCTTGCAGCTTGGTATTATGCATGGGCTCAGGTGTGGTTATGCTGGCTAGAACAGAAGGGGACACCCAAAGTATTGTTCAGAGACACCAGGATTTACTGAATGATGGCAGTGTTCTGTCGCATTCCCTGCAGTTGGATTCGAACACCAAGTGCCTCCTCCACTTGTGGCCAAGATCCTGGCAGATGTGCAGCGTGTGAAAGATAATGGTATCATTCGGGAGGTGAAAGGGCCTGTGGATCGGAGCTCCCCCACAGTGATCGTATCCAAGAAGAAGGGCGATATTCGACTGTGCGCAGATTTTAGGTCACTTAATAAATATGGGAAAGGTGAGCAGTTTCAGTTGCCAACCTTCAAAGAGGTGACTTGCTGGCTAGGTGGATCCTGGATTTTCTCTGTGTTGGATTACCGATCCGGTCATTACCTGGGGCTTGACTTTCAGCACACCCTTTGGGAGGTACTGCTGTCCACAACTCCCTTTTGCCTTAGTCTCTGCTCCTGAGGTATCTCTCAGCTCCTTGCTAATATCCAGGGTGCATGTTGCTATTTCGATGATCCTTCCTGAAAGAATGCTAGTCTGGGCAATGTGTTAACCCGACTCCAGTGAACTGGCAGATCCTCAATCAATGGCAGTTATGTACTAAATCCCTTTGAGGAGCTTGGTTTTAGTAGCTAGTCTGACAGTTTCAGATCTTCCCCCTTTTTCCCTCTGGAAGGCTTTTTGGCTCTGATTTCCAGAGGTGCTGAACACCCTGTGGGCCTGACTCTGACCTCACTCCTGATTTACCCTTGCAGGAGGCTTTATTGGCATTAATGGGGACTGTGAGTTCCATGTCTGCAGTCAGGAGCCCTGCTCCCTGACCTCAGCGCAGCTCCAGGGCCTGGGGGCTTGCTGGGTCCTTTTGCAACCAATGAGTTGAAACTGCAGTATAAATTTCCCTGGCTTATACACAAGCATGTATGTCTGGCATCAGCCCCATAGACTGTAACAATCCCCCCAGGAGACTTGAGCAAATACATACTTAATCCAGCAGTTATAATGTCACCGCGGGTGTCTGACATTCCCCTGCTATTTATAAGACTTCCTTTGTTGTGTTGCCCGGGTCTTTACCGCAGATTATGGGGCAGTAAAGACTCTAAGTGAGGTGGTAATTCAAGCAGCCCCTGTGAGCTGCATAAAGCACATGGCAGTGAAGAGCGAAGTTAATTCACGACTGCTCGGGGAGCTGTTGATTTTCTCAGTGGCAGCTGAAGAGGCACAGCTAAGTTTGATTAACCAACATCCCTGTGCTAGGTGCAGTCATTTGGCATAGGGAGGAGGGGCTCCTGGAGCGGACAGTGTGGTGGGGCTTGGGTTTAATCAGTGCTGGGCAGCGAGGTTTTGGTGTGGTGGGTCAGATGGGGGTCTCACTGTGGCCAAACTCCCCTGCTTTTGGATCACTTATACTTTGGGGTTTGGCCCATCTCTGTGCAATACCCCCCTCCATCCCCCAACAAAGCCATGCAAGCAAATTACTCCAGTCCTGGCCCTTCTCCTTCACCCATGCCGCCAGACAGTGCTAATAGAACCCATGTGAACCCAGTCTGGTTTTCTGTCCTCCTCTAGAGCATGGTCTCTGCAGAGTCTGCTCCAGCCTCCAGGCTAATAAACCTCCCGTTTAGGTCCAAGAGCAAAGGCTTTTAGATCCAGAGGTCATGGGTTCAGTCCCTGCAGAAGATCATCACCTTCAATTAGGGGGTGGCCTTGTTGGTGAGCAGAGTGTGGTTAGGGGAAATGGGATGGAATTGAACAAAGGGAAACCTGAGGCTGGATCTCAGGAAGTGTTTCCCAACAATGAGAGCTTTAGAGTGGGGGAATGACCCCCGCCCCCCAAGGGATGGGGTAGGAGCCCACTTGCTTGTGTGCTCTCCAACGCTGGACTAAACAGAGCACTGGATGCTAGAGAATCCTTCTGCCCTGGCCAAGGGGAGGGGACTAGAGGGGACCCGAATGACTTTTCTCAGGTCTCATTTCTCTGAACTGCCTTCCTGTCTGTCTCACTCTTGCTTGGTCTTATTGTCTGAAGAATGCACCGCCTGATTGGACACCATGAACTGTACAGCACAGCCCACAACTTTGACTTATTCTGTGGACTCCTGTGCCTTTCTGAAGACTGCGGTTGTCCTGCGCCATGCCCGAGGCTGTGTCTGAATCACGCTCTGTCCAGCTCTACATTAGAAGCATTGGGAGTCCTGTGTCAGTTCCTTTTTCTTTTTGCCATCAACTTAGATGCCCACTTTTAAGCAAGCAAACAAGCAGAGACAGCAGGTTGCAGGCAGAGAAACAAGGACAAAAAGACAAGAGGGGAGGGGAGGTTCCCACTTAAAGCAAGTGGAAGGGCATTCAAATGTGTGTGCTGTCAGGCTTTAACAAAAAGCATTGCTGCTTTGAGTACATGGTAGGCGCTAGCAGCTAGATTTCCAAGGTTTCGGAACCTACAATTGTGCTGGACATTCTCCAATGTGCTTAGCCTAAATGGAGCTGAGCTCTTTGGAAAATCCAGCCTAGAGTCTTCAACTCCCATGCTGGGCCCCTGGAGCGTCTTGTTTGGCTACAGTTATAGCAAGGGACAGATTGTTTCTTTGCTTTTCCCTTCTGGAGCTCAAGCTACTGACTCTATAAAGGTAAACTCCAGAGGTCCTTTGTCAGGATTAGATTTGCATATTGGTCTAGGAGAGCCAATCGATGGGGGTGAGGAATTGGCCAGTCATGGCAGAACAAAGTATCCTGACTGGGAAGGAACCAGGGGGAAGGAATTTTCTTCCAAGGAAAACCCTTCGTTAAAATATACGATATATGTTATCCCTGTGGGCCAACCAAGGCCGGCTCTGCTGTTTTTGCCGCCCCAAGCAGCGTGATGAATTGCCGCTGCCGATGGTGGGGGCAGTCCGTATGCCGTTAGGGTGGCACATGCGTTTCTGCGGCGGCAGCAATTTGGCTGCAGCTTCTGTCTTCAGTCAGAAGACAGAAGCCGCCGAATTGCTTCTGCGGGCAGCTGAACATAGAAGCTGCCGCCAAATTGCCGCCGCCGTGGAAACGCGCGTGCCGCCCTAACTGCACATGGACTGCCCCCGCCATTGGTGGCGGCAATTCGGCATGCTGCTTGGGGCGGCAAAAACACACAGACTGCCGTCCCTTGCAGATTGCCGCCCCAAGCACCTGCTTGGAATGCTGATGCCTGGAGCCGGCCCTGGGGTCAACCCAGGCCAAGGGGGCAGAGCTATTCCCAGGGAAAATGCAGGCCCCTCCTCCTGGAACCATCCAAGGGAAGCCAACAGGGACTGGTATCAGAGGGGACCTCAGCTTGCCAAGGCCCAGGTTTGGGATTCTGAGTTTCCCCTGCAGCGGCTGAGGGTATCACAGATTGCAGCTTGGCCTTTCCAGGGTGTGTGGAGCAGGGGTAGGGGGTACAAGGGGCCTCTTCCTGCCCTCGAGCATGCTCCATCCAAGGCTCACAGTCGCAGTCTCTGAGCCACAGGCAGGGGCAGCTCCAGACCCCAGCATGCCAAGCACCCCGGGAGGGCGGCAGGCGGCTGTGGTGGACCTCCCGCAGGCATGCCTGCAGGAGGTCCACCGGAGCCGCAGGACCGGCGACCGGCAGAGCGCCCCCTGCGGCATGCCGCCGTGCTTGGGGTGGCGAAATGTCTAGAGCTGCCCCTGGCCACAGGACATGCTCCATCTTCCAGCCCCAGGCGGTACAGGGCAGGGCAGAGGTGGGGCCGTTCCCCCCATCCCTGCCCTGGGGCAGCAGGCCACGCTGAGCGAAGGCTGAAGCTGCATCAGGCACACCCCTCCACAGCACCCTGCTGTTTTGGAAAGGGGTAACTGAGGTCCAATGAGGTTAGTGAACCCCTTGGTCACTGTCACACTGCTCAGTTCAGTGTGCTCCCCTGGCCACTCCCATTGTAACAACCGCCAGGAGAGATCTTGATAGCCAGTTATTAAAGAGGCAGGAAAAGGAGGAAAAACAGTGAAAGCATTTGTGATGTAAAGTGTTAATTAACTAAGGCTTCCATGTTAACGCTACCCCTTAGTCCCTGTCCCGTTAGCTGCAGAGAGTTTTTATGGGGAAACCCCCTATTTGACAATCGTTTTGATTGTATTAAAGAGGGTTCTAGCCCCCTTTGTGGGAAAAGAAGCAGTTTGCTGAGGTGGGCTGGAGCTGCACATGTTGAAGTCTGATCCTGCCGTCCTTCAGCCAGACCTGCACAAGAGAGAAGAGAGCAGCAGAGAAGATGCAGTTTCTGTCTCTGGTGCTGTCTCCATTGCAGCCTCTCTGCTGGAGAAAGACAGGCCCAGCCCGTGGTCTGCTCAGCCACTGTGAGCTGGGGGACTTGTACCCGCCTGGGGCTGGGTAAGGCCTTGCTTTTAGCGGCCTCTCTGGTTACAGGCACACAGCGCTGGTGCAAATGGGATGCTGTCTTGGCAGCTCAGCCAGACGTGTACTGGACAGAGGTGAGAGGAGAAAAAAGGGGTGTGTGGGGGGAGGGGAGACCCCAGCCTCTCAGGGCCAGGCCTTGGTCAGATTTTAGTTGAAGCCGGAAGTGTTCATGATGTCCTCAGGTCCTCTGCCTGGTGCTGTCAGGAGCCATTTCAGGAGGAGGCTGATGAAGGCCCGTTGGTGTCATGGTGGCTCCCAGGATCCCCCTAGCTGTGATGGTGAAGCTGGTTCCTGTCAGTCCGCACATCCCCCAACTTTTGTCTGATAATCACTGGTCTACAATTTTTGAGAAGTCGTCTGCTTCAGAGATAAAATGTGCTATTTATTATGTATTTTGATGTGCTGAATTCAAATATGACAATTAAAACAACTGATTGGCTACTGTTTCTAAGTTATTTAAGTTTTTACATTTTATGTCTATGTATATTGTGTAGATAGTAGAGTTTTAATCATAAATTGTAAACCTAGGTCTTTTCATGTGTTTATGGTTGCTTTACATGATAATATTTCACCTGTCCTGTTTATGTAACACTTTAAAAATCAGCAAAAGGGTTACATAACTAAAATTTATTATGAAACAAAAGGCAAAAAACTATTATGTACGTAGTTTAGTCCTATTCAGTGTCTACTCGGCGCTTCTTGGCTTGTCTCTTGTATTCATTAAATGGAGCATCTCTTGTCACTGGCCAGCAATAGTCTGCAAGCATTGATGGGCTCCATTTGCCCTGATAGCGTTTCTCCATTGTTGCAATGTCCTGGTGAAATCGCTCACCGTGCTCATCGCTCACTGCTCCGCAGTTCGGTGGAAAAAAATCTAGATGAGAGTGCAAAAAATGTATCTTTAGTGACATGTTGCAACCAAGGCATTTGTATGCCTTGAGGAGGTTTTCCACCAACAACCTGTAGTTGTCTGCCTTGTTGTTTCCGAGAAAATGTATTGCCACTAACTGGAAGGCTTTCCATGCTGTCTTTTCCTTGCCACGCAGTGCATGGTCAAATGCATCATCTCGAAGAAGTTCACGAATCTGAGGACCACCAGACACCTTCCTTTATCTTAGCTTCACTTAACCTTGGAAATTTTCCACGGAGGTACTTGAAAGCTGCTTGTGTTTTGTCAATGGCCTTGACAAAGTTCTTCATTAAAAAGGGGATAGAGAATAAGACTGAGAATATATTTTATTATTTATATAAAATCCATGGTGCGCCCACATCTCGAATACTGTGTGTGTGTGTGGTCTCTCTCTCAAAAAAGATATTCTAGCACTAGAAAAGGTTCAGAAAAGAGCAACTAAATGATATGAGGAAAGATTAAAGAGGCTAGACTTCTTTTTGGAAAAAAAAGAGAGACTACTAGGGGGACATGATATATAAATAAAAAATGTGAGTGATGAAGAGAAAGTGGATAAGGTTATTACTTATTCACATAATATACACAAGAACTCACCAAAAAAAAAATTAATAGGCAGCAGGTTTAAAAAAAATAAAAAAGGAAGTTCTTCTTCATGCAGCACACAGTCAACTTGTGGAACTCCTTACCTAAGGAGGTTGTGAAGCTAGGACTATAACAATGTTTAAAAGGGGACTGATAAAATTCATGGGGGCTAAGTCCAAAAATGGCTATAGCAGGATGGGGTAGAATGGTGTCCTAGCCCTCTGTTAGGATGGAGATGGATGGCAGGAGAGATCATTTGATCATTGCCTGTTAGGTTCACTCCCTCAGGGGCACCTGGCATTGGCCACTGTCGGTAGACAGATACTGGGCTAGATGGACCTTTGGTCTGACCCGGTACGGCCTTTCTTATGTTCTTATGTTCTTATGTTATCAGACCCAGCTTGATGTGTAAGGGTGGTAACAAAATCTTCCTTGATTCAACAAGTGGTGGATGCTGAACACTTTTCCTCCCAGGCTCCAATGACTGTTGGAGTGGCCAATCTTTCTTGATGTAGTGGGAATCTCTTGCACGACTATCCCATTCGCAGAGAAAACAGAAGTACTTTGTGTATCCAGTCTGCAGACCAAGCAAGAGGGCAACAACCTTCAAATTGCCACAAAGCTGCCACTGATGTTGGTCATAGTTTATGCACCTCAAAAGTTGTTTCATGTTGTCATAGGTTTCCTTCATATGGACTGCATGACCAACTGGAATTGATGACAAAACATTGCCATTATGCAGTAAAACAGCTTTAAGACTCGTCTTCGATGAATCAATGAACAGTCTCCACTCATCTGGATCGTGAACGATGTTGAGGGCTGCCATCACTCCATCGATGCTGTTGCAGGCTACAAGATCACCTTCCATGAAGAAGAATGGGACAAGATCCTTTTGACGGTCACGGAACATGGAAACCCTAACATCACCTGCCAGGAGATTCCACTGCTGTAGTCTGGAGCCCAACAGCTCTGCCTTACTCTTGGGCAGTTCCAAATCCCTGACAAGGTCATTCAGTTCACCTTGTGTTATGAGGTGTGGTTCAGAGGAGGAGGATGGGAGAAAATGTGGGTCCTATGACATTGATGGTTCAGGACCAGAAGTTTCATCCTCTTCCTCTTCCTCATCTGACTCAAGTGAGAATGATTCTGGTGCATCAGGAACCAGCAGTCCTTCTCCGTGGGGTACTGGGCGTATAGCTGATGGAATGTTTGGATAATGCACAGTCCACTTTTTCTTCTTTGACACACCTTTCCCAACTGGAGGCACCATGCAGAAGTAACAATTGCTGGTATGATCTGTTGGCTCTCTCCAAATCATTGGCACTGCAAAAGGCATAGATTTCCTTTTCCTGTTCAACCACTGGCAAAGATTTGTTGCACAAGTGTTG
This sequence comes from Mauremys reevesii, assembly GCF_016161935.1. Taxonomy (NCBI): domain Eukaryota; kingdom Metazoa; phylum Chordata; order Testudines; family Geoemydidae; genus Mauremys; species Mauremys reevesii. The sequence goes on along the minus strand of NC_052626.1, from coordinate 122,637,352 downwards.
CAGCATATGTGTGGGGCCCACCTCTTGTCCTGATCTCCAATTTTGCAGCCAAAATAAAGGTGATAGGCTTTCTTAACCATAGTGGTTATACTGCGCTTTTGTGATGCAAAAGTCACTTCACCACAAACATAGCAGAAGTTATCTGCACTGTTCACACAAGTACGAGGCATCTCTGCTCACTTTGGCTAAACAGAAATGTGTCCCTTTGCAAAATCAAACACTGACAAATAAGAGAGCACGACACTGTATGATTTCTAGAGCTGATATAGGGCAATTTGTTCAGCAGAGTGATGTAAGCTTCGTTATGATTGCATCATCCATGACTTCTAGGAATAACATGATGCAATTCATATCATGTATGACGCAATACCAGCTTCAGATTGCATCATTCATTGTTTTGCCTAAAAAGCAAGTACTGTCCAAACCCAGTCAAAGATTTATTCATAGATCCAGTCAAAGATGTATTTTAGTCATTTCTGGTTTAAATTGAGATCCCTTCCCTTTATAACTCACTTATCCTCCGCTATTCCCAAGTCAAGGGTCGTATATACTGACCCAATAGCATATATTGAAAACTAGAGCCAATCAACAATTTTAAGCATCATTTTCATTCTCAGTGACCCAGAATTAGTAAAGTTTGACTACATTTATTTCAGAAGCATTTTGCCTGTAGAGCAGTGTAACCAGTGTCCGTGGGGGTGGGGGTCATCCCACTAACACTCACCAATCAAACATGTGTCCATTAGTTCAACCCTAACCAGTCTCTCCCATTTCTAGCACCTTTCCACTCATTGCCATGCCAGCCCGGGCTCTGGCCCAGGAGCCTAGCAGACCCCCTGAACTCAGGCCTTCTAATGGAAACAAGCCCCTGGCATCCAGGCTCTTTATCTTTTGCTGATGCTTGTAAATAATTTTATTTGCCATGTTGTGTTGGACTTTGCTACCTTGGCCAACACCAATCTTCTGCCCTTGCACAACCAGCCCCTTTGCATTAGGGTCATCTGCCCATAAAGGGGCCAGGGAGTCTGGAGCCAGCCAGCTCGGTGCTAGTAGCAGATCTGCTCTCCTGTAACAGAACCAGGGCTCCCCAGCTGGACCTGATTCGGAGGGTGGGTAGCAGCTGGGGTTAATTAAGGAAGAAGGGTGTTAGTTGGAGAGAGGCAGAGGGCCAGGCCAGGCCAGTAAGAGAAGGGTTTGCTTGCTGACCTGTGCCGAGCACTGGGGAAGTGTTGGAGTCTCTCCTGGAGAAGCAAGGAGTGTAGGTAAGAAGGCTGGGGAGTTCTGCACAGAAGAGCAGGGAAGCAATCCAGTTAGAAGGGCTGGACAAAAAGCAGGCTAGGGCTAAAGAAGTCCTGGGGCTGGCAGCGGGTGTGGGAGCTGACTATGGGTTGTGTTTTGGAACTTGGGAAAGCTGCATTGCACTGTGTTAATAAATCCGCTCCGAACAGGGCTACTGGCTATAAGAAAGCCCCTCTTAGAGCTCTGAGGAGGGAAATCTGAGACCATGTCCTACAGATCTGGTGCCTGCCAAAAGGACATGGCCAGGGACACCCCTGTTCATGCCCAGGGACCTCATGGGGAGCTACATGGCCTGCTCTGTCCTAAACCTTGGGAAACTGGCAGCACCTGGATAACAGCTGGGTTTGGAAGGGGCAGGGATGACGCCTACCCCCATTTACCTTGGCAGCCCTAACCCACAGGACATGTCATCCTACTGCCAGATTCTGATCTGCCCATCGAGAGGGGATCTGGCTTGGGAGAGGCAAGTGAGCCAGGTGTGCATTGCCAATTTCCTACCTAGTCTCTCTGGCCACGAGTCTGCGGGTCAGGGAGTGGAGCCTATGGCAGGGAAACAGCTGGAGTTTGGGTCTGGTGCATAACAGAATTAAAAGGGATCGTTTCTCAGGCTGGTCAAGCATTTCCTGTCAAAACTGCATTTCCTGTCCTGTTGTCAGAAAACTGAGAACTTGAATAAATGAAACTTTTCATGAAGAGAGTTTGCCTTCTGTAAAAAATGCTGGTATTTCTATTAAAAATGGCACTGCAGGGCCTCATGAGAGTTGTAGTTTGGGTGCCTTATGCTCCTGTTCTCTCTGGGCCAGACTACATCTCCCAAGGTGACCACACCTCTTGGTGCTGGGAAGGAGTAGTTGTCCCAGGCCATGGTGCATCATGGGAGAAGTAGTCCAGCGTGGGACCGCAATCATAGAGAATGGAAGCATAAGATAGCCAAACTACAACTCCCAGGAGACACCACAGTGTCACTTTGAAACAAAATACTGTGGTACCTGGATGGCAAATTTTGGGTGGGGAGGGGGTTAGCGGGGCTGGCTATTTTCCAGCCAGCTGTAATAGTTTGATAGGTGGGGAGCAGGCTGGGGAGCATCATGATGATGGGTAAGGTGCTGTGGTTGGATGGGCTCTCAAGGTTACCTATAGATGGGCTCTTCATCTGTGGTGATGCTGAGAGGATAGCCTTGTAGGGACTGTGCAGAACTAGCAGTCCAGCTTCGTGGGCTCTAGTCCTGCCACTGACTTGCTGTGGGGCTTTGGGTCTCGGTTTCTACAGCTGCAGAACATGGACAATGGTTACACCCTGGCCTTGCAGAGCTGGTGCATGTATTAATTCATCAGCATTTGCAGAGCGCTTTGAGATCTGAATAGAAATGCAAACGGGTGCTATTATGTTATGGCTATCTCTCACTGCGGACAGCCCAGTCCCTGCAGCTAAGTGACTATTTTGTTGTTTGGTCGTTTTTAAGTGCGTTCTGTTACTGGACTGGGATCTTTGAGTCCATTCACCTTCACCCACATAGGAGACTTGGCAGCATAAAGCTGTTATTGCTGAATGGGAGCACAGGGAGAGGGAGAAATCAAGATAAGTTACGGCTCATCAGCTTCCCCCTCTGAGCCTTAGAAAAACACTGCACTAAATCACTGCTTCATATTTAAGATATAGTTACAAGTAATAGACACTGAGGTTAGCAACTAGTGATGGCCCAGTGCCATAACCAGCTGGGCTGCGACCTTGCCTGATAGTATAAACTAAGCAGGGTCAAGTCTGATTCATGCTCAGCTGGGAGTGGTCCAGGAAAAACACAGGATCCTGCAGGCAGTGGTGATTGGTGGCCTTCTCTCTGAGCGAATATAGAAGCAGTTGCTGCTGGGGGCACAGTGCTGTAGCTGACAGGCATTGGGGATTAGGAGGTGGGTCTAGTCTCTTGGATCTGAGGTCCCAGCATGAGGAGGGATAGCTCAGTGGTTTGACCATTAGCCTCCTAAACCCAGGGTTATGAGTTCCTTCCTTGAGGGGGCAATTTGGGGATTTAGTTAGGGATTGGCCCTGCTTTGAGCAGTGGATGGGACTAGATGACCTCCTGAGGTCCCTTCCAAGCCTGATATTCTATGGTGCTAGAGCATACCCTGCCACTCAAGGGGTAGTCTTGTTTGGTGAGATGTAAAACTGAGATGGTGCTGTGTGTTTGCAGGCAGGACTGTGACTGTTCTCCATGGTATCTTAGTCAAATTCTCAATCAGGTATCTGCATTCTTCCCTGTCATTTCAATTGAACACTATATCCATCACTTCCCCATCTTGAACCAGGAGCAGGCAATTACTTTTGTCAAGGTCTAGACACCAAAGAAAATAATAATAAAAAAGTAAATAAAGATTTCAGGGTCTGTTCAAAAGCATCTGGTGGTCCAGATTTGGCCTGCAATCTGCCTAGTGACTACCCCTACCTTAAACCATTTTCTAGTGCGGTTGGGTTCGGCTGTGCTTTACTCCAGAGGTTACTGCATTTCAGTGATTGTTGAGGCCTTCTCTGTACATGCATGGGTGAAGTCCTGGCCCCATTGAAGCCAAGGGGGTTTTGCCATTGACTTCAATGGAGCTCACTTGTGCCAGCATTTGCCAGATGAATGGTCCTGTGCATGCATCATTATTGTACTGTAGGATGCACCATTCATGATTATTAAAGTCCCCAGTAGCTGTAGATCCCGGTATCGCATTGCCCTGTGTATGAATACAAGCATGGATTTAACTTTTTACTTGGTGTGATTATTTCAGTGTATTCCAAGCTAACCATTCCCGCTGTTTTGAAAACATGGATTTGTTCCTTTCCTGCAGTACTGCTTCTGAATGATTGTCCTGTCCCAATACTTACTACAAATACCTGAAAATTAATAACTTGTAATGAAATTCCAACAGGATTAGAGTGCAGCCCTGTTAAAAATGGTTATAATGATGAATGTCCATTAGACAAGAGAGCCCCATGAATGGTATAAATAATGCACAAGGTTTACAATTAAAGTGCTGGAATATACCATATCTGATTTAGGGTTACAATTATTGAATGTTAAAGGGATACCAGTGTAGATTTTAAAATGGATATTTATTTATTGAAGCCATTAGATTCCTGGCAGAGAGTGTATGAGGAACTACAGGGATTTCATAGCTGATTAAATCCACAAAAATATCCCCCCTCCAGGCTGCTGTCCTATGAGGACCAGAATACTCAGAAGGGTGCAGGACCCACAACTGGCTCTGGATGTTCAGTACAGCCCATCAGTGGCACAATGGGAGCTGCTGGGTGCTAAGCACATCTGCAAGTGTGGCCCCTCCTAGAGGGCCCTAGTCAAAGGCAAGACATTGAAGGTCTCCGCACCAGAGTGTGTGGGAGCCTGGCCTGGGGATGGGGTGTTGAGTGTAGCCCATAGAGTAAAGCTGGCCCTGTTGGGAGGAGACTGAAGTTAGAAGCAAGGCCCCCAGTGGCTGCTGGATCGCTTCTCTCCCCTTGGCCTTCTCCCTCCCTCCAGCTCACTCGTGGAGCTGGGCTTGCCCCAGCACTGATGCTAATGCTGGCACACGTGCACCTTGCCTCTCCTGCCATGGCTGGGGCACAACACGGGTAGCTCTGGAGCTGTTCTAACATGGCCCAGGCTGCTGTAGCCCCAGTTGGCAGATCGGTGGAAGCGCATCTGCCCCAGACATGCCTCTTTCAAGCCCCCCCCCCGGCCCATAATGCATCAGGACTTCAACAGAGGTGGCTTGGGGCTGGGCAGTGGGTCCTGCTGTGCCAGGGGAATTCATGGGGGTGCCGTGCAGCCCCTTAGTCCCTGCATAGTTGGTACAAAGCAACCACAACCAGGGTGGGTGGGGGAGGGCTGGGCTGTATCCCACCATCCAGCACATGTCAGAACTTTGTGACCCTTTGAAGGAAGGGCCTGGGGGTTTGATTCTCCCTCTGCTGACCCCAGCAGTGAACCGCCACGGACCTCCGTGACTTAGACCAGCAAAGCTGCCAGATCCCAGCTGCTGTGGCACAGGAGGAAGATATCATTGCAGAGTGGGGCTCGGGGGGCTGGTAATGGTCAGTGGTGCCTTTTGGCTTGAAGTTGAATCAGTCTGAATCTAGCCCTGGTGAGCAGTAAAGAGCTAAGAGTCATTCCCATGTGACCGCTATTTGGTAACCCATCTGTGGGGGTGGGTGGGTCTCGGGGTGTTTCCTAGGGCAGCAGTTCTCAATCTCTTCCGTACCAGGAACCATCTGCAGAACCCTTCTTCCAGCTAGCTGTGAAATTCTCCCCTTAGCAATATGGGAAAGGCAGGCAAGCCACAACTCTGACAACTATTCGCTCCCACCAGGTTCAGAACCTGTTGTTCGAGGAAACAGGGGTGCCCGTCACAAGCTGTTCTGTTTAGGAACCTCTTAGGCAGGCCCAGCAGAAAGCAAGCAGTGAATTCCTTCCAATCTGTTCTGTATAGGTTCTTAGCCCACTGTCAGCCCCATGGTTTCTCAGCACCTTCCAGTCATGCATCAAGCAACGTAATTAGTGTCTGTTGTGCGTGGTTCATTCTCTCTCATCCGGTCCCTAGCAGTGGAGTGGTTTGTTATAGCATGGCTGGTATTTCTGAAAGGCCCGTGGTGCTCTGTAGGGTGAGACAAGACAGGTCCAAGGCCTGACACTTGGAGCGGGAGGTGAAGCGGTTTGTGGGGGCCCTTAGATCCTGGTGGAGTTCACTGGGCCCAGCCCTGAGACAGCTCTGTCTCCTGCACAGACAAGCTTTTCCCTCGTGATGGACAGTTCTGTTGGGCCAGAGGAGCAGAGCTATCTGCCATGGTCTTCATCCCAGAGCTTTAGCTGACCTTTGAGGGTATCCCAGGCCATTGGGCACCTTGACAATAAGGACCGAAACCTTGAGCTTGAGCTATTCTATGGGAAAGGCCTACCAGAGAGAAGTACACAAGAGCTGGTTACTTCAGGGCACAGGACACCCAGTGGGCCAATGGGGACACCCTTGCCTTTGCCATCTCTCCCATAGTGCGGGGGAGGGGGGGCAAGCAGAGGGCATTGCTCTCCAGGACTGTCAGGCCAGCATTGAAATTGCTATAAAAATATATTGGTCCCATTTGACAGTGAGGGTCCACTTCTAAAGAGCCTATAAAAGGTTAATAAATGACAAATAGATGTCAACAGATATTTTTTCAATTCTTAGAGTCCAACAGGTCAAGCCTGTTACCATGGCTTATAGCTTGGGCTGGTTGAGAACTTTCCATCAAAAGTGTGCTCAGACGTTTGGGGTTTTTTTTTGGGTGTGTGGGGGGGTGAAATAACCCCAACATTTCTGACAAAAAAGGGACTTGTCAAAAAAAATGGAGGGTTTTTGTGGGCCAAAAACTGGAAAAAAGAATTTGTGAAAACCTGAACATTTTGCTGAAAATGTAAGAGAGAAAAGAAGAAAAAAATTCATAAGCACTTTTTCAGCATGTGGGGGAGGGGGAGGAACACTTCACAAATAGTTCTCTATATAATAATTTACACCACCTCCTGCTTCTGAGCTCATAACCATGCCTAGCACTTGCTACTGCTACCCACAATGTGCTTCTAACATCAACTAATCATGTATAATCCCTTTGTAACAGGAACTGTGCTCGTTATCCTGGATCGCTCAGTTCTGGCATATGGGGAAACAAGTCCCACCTCACCCCTTGGCTCCATCTTAGTGGCCAACAGAGCAGATGGTGTGTTCCGCTCCCTCCGCTTACAGCTGCCAAGTGCAAACAGGCCCTGTGGCTTTCCACATCCGCTCACTGCCCTCTTAGTTACATATCAGTTACTGTGACCTCCACAGCAGATTGGACTGCCCCGAGCACCCAACGGCAAATCTTCCCCTTCAGATGATCCGGGCATGGGGTTCCGTGAGTTGCTGGAGGATGTGCACGCAAGAGGACCAGCTGCTGAAGCCGTGAGCGAGGAGGCGGCTGGCTGCGCTGAGCAGGGCCGATGCCATATAAGTGAATGGCTCCTCCCCTCACCCCTCATCGGCAGGGAAGCTGGCCGGGAACATGGTGGCAATTTGGCCACTGGCACAACTGAAGCAGCTGCATTGAGAACTCTTTATGGGGGTGAAGCGAGCACACTCCTGTGCCACGCTCCACTATGGAGCTAGCGTTCCAGCAGAGGATGCACCGGTCTCGGTCCATTTCAGCTCTCACTCGCTGTGCCCTGGTCTAGGCTTAAAAGTTTTGCTGACATGATTATGTGGGTTGGGTTGTGGGGGGGAGGTGTGACAGGGAGACTCAGGTTCAATTCCTTGCTAGGCCACATATTCCCTGTGTGACTGTAAGTCCCTTCCCCTCTCTGCCTCCATCCCCCATCTGTAAATGGCATTGCCCTACCTCCCAGCGCTGTCGTGGGGGGAAATACAGTAAAAGTGTGTGTGATGCTATGCTGATGGAGGTCGGGTAAGAACACCGATAGGTGGGGATTCAGTAGAAGATGCTGTTCTGTCTGGGTGAGTGGCGCTAGGGGGCGCCGTGCTGCTGAAGCTGACATCTGTTTGGAAGACATGTAAAACGTAAGGCCCTGAGCAGCGTTTGGCAAATGAGGCCAGGCCGGCCTTTGTACGAGCTGCATGGTGCCTGCCGACATCCCAGCTTGCATCCACCCAGCTGAAATCCCTCCAGCACTGAATCAGCAGAGGCCACTCCCTGCTTCAAGGCCTGTAGCACCACTGTTAAATGGCTGCTGCGTTCCACCCCAGAGGTGGGCCATGTGACCTTCCCTGGGCCAGATCCTGCCCCAAGTGCAGGACCCGAGGACGAGAGTCAGGGCTTCCCATGTGATCTGGTAGCAATTCACACCCACCCTGCACAGGGGGTAAATAACTGGGGGAATCCGGCCTGTTTGGTGAGGGATGCTCACCCTGCTCCATAGTAGCTCTTTGCATCAGGAGGACATTGGTTTCCAGGGCGATCAGGCCTGCAACTCCACCCACCTGCAAATTCACTTAAGAGCATCCAAACTGGAGAAAAATCTGAGCAAGTGGCTTCAAAGGGCCACACTCAAGCAAATGAAGGAGTATTCATTCCAGTTTAGAAACCAGTCAATTGAGGACGAGCCAGCACTTGGTTCAGTTAGTAGCCACTCAGGGTAACAACTTGACATCCTCATTAAGCTACGTAATATTGGCGCATGCGTGTCAATTATAATCTTTTTTCCAGAGGAATTTCCATTGGGGAAAGGAGGTGGGTGCAGGTTAATCCACAGGAGCCATCAGCTGTGTCTGAAACAGTAAGAAATTAACCTCCTCTCCATTTGTTAGCGTTCTGGTCACCACTGAGATTGGCATTGCAAGCTGAGGGGCTGGAAGACAGGGCGGTGCCCTAGAGGGATTGAGATACCTATGTGTATCTGAGTGGGAGCAGAGCCCCATTCTGCCAAGCCCTGCATGTTCAGAGGCATAGTGAGAGACCTTCACTCATCCTGTGGCCCAGCTGGGGTCCCATCCACTCCCCTGCACTGCCTCTGCCTTGCTAAATCTTTGCTCACTAGCCTACTTTGGAAGCATGGATTAAATCACTGTTCTCAGTGGTAGAAGATGACAGAACAAGGAGTAATGGTCTCAAGTTGCAGAGGGGGAGGTTTAGGTTGGACATTAGGAAAAACTTTTTCACTAGTAGGGTGGTGAAGAACTGGAATGGGTTACCTAGAGAGGTAGTGGAATCTCCTTCCTTAGAGGTTTTTAAGGTCAGGCTTGACAAAGCCCTGGCTGGGATGATTTAGTTGGGTTTGGTCCTGCTTTGAGCAGGGGGTTGGACTAGATGACCTCCTGAGGTCCCTTCCAACCCTGAGATTCTATGATTCTATGAAATCCAGCTCTCTAGGAGAGATGCTCTCTAGCATGGATTAAATCACTGTTCTCAGTGGTAGAAGAATCTACAATCGGCAAAGGATGTGGTGCATTCTCCATCACTTGGCGTCTTTAAATCAAGATTAGACGTCCCTTTCTAAAGGAGAAATCCCATTTCACCTGCGCTCCATGTAGGAACCCCTGGATGAAATTTACCGGCCTGCACTACACAGGGGCTCAGACTAGATAATCAGAACAGTCCCTTCTGGCCTTAAAATCTATGAATCACCAGCTTTGTTAATGGCAAAGCTGCCACTGCTCTCATTACCCTGGCAATGGCCACACAGCTGCCATCTGCAATGGCGTTCCTCAAAGATGCACTCTTCATGGATAGCAAATACGGGTCTGATGGAAAATCATCTCCTGGCCGAGTGCCAGCCAAACTCCGCAGCCACACAGGCTTGATGGGTGCTGCCGTGGTTGGTCAGTTTCTTCTGCAATGTCTGGTACCCGGGAACCTGTGCAGAGGACAGCTGGAAGCAGAGAGGAGTGGGGGGCGGGGTGGGAGAAATTCTTTGCTGTCTTTCAGTGATTCTTTAATGGTCTTATTTTGAAGGATGAATAAAGAAAACTGATGAGTGGTCAGATTCTTGTTCCCAAACACCCCGAGTAACAAGGCAAATCCTTGGCATGGTCCACACAGTTCCCTATAATAGGGATTATAGAATAAAATCCTCCGCTAACAAGTGACCAGCAAGTGTAACCCATTGCTGTGCGTTACAGGAATTTGCACTCTTAGCACTAGGAGTCGCTGATTCGATCCCTGGTGCATTGACCAAGAGAGCAGCCATCACATGAGCTCAGTGCTTGGCACATGGAGTAACTGGATTATATCAGATTATGTCAGCAAGCGCACACATGCTGTTCAGCCTGAAGGAGCGAGGCTCAATTGCAGCATCTCCTGGTACTTTAGCCCTCCCTCATCTGGGAGGGGAGCCCCCTTCCACCTAGCTGTGTTAACAGGGAGGGCAGCATTGGCATTGTGTGGGACAGGGCAGCTTTTGGTCTCCTCTCCTGTTTCGCCAGGAACAGGATTTCAGAGCTCCATCCCATGGGCAGAGCCTCCGGGTGGGCCAGGGAGGATGCACCCAGTCTCCTATCCACTCTGGAGCTAGCTTGAGGAGGCCCTCTCTGCCCTGGGTGGAGCAGGACAGGGGTCTGACCCCCAGTGTTTGGGAACAGCTCTCCTCCTGTCTGGTGCTGCTAATGCATGTCCATCTCCTGGGCAGTAGGCCAGAAGCCCAAGTGACTCCCCAGCTCCTCCTCCTGCTGCCACGGCAGCCTCCCCTGCTAGCGTCTGCTCTGCCCCCGCCAAACAGCCCTGTTGGAGAAGCTCTTCTCCAAACCAGGGAGAGGAGGGGGATTCTCCCTCTGGTTTTTTAGTTCCTGTTTACTTTAACTCCTGGCGTAGCCTAGAAGCTTATTTATTTTTTTCACACCTCTTTCCCCACCCCCACCCCCCGCAGGCAAGGGGGGTGTCACCTTCCCACTAAGTCATGGCCACGCCAGAGCCAAAGGTCCATTCTTTGGAGGAAAGGGCAGAGGGATGAGCCATGTGTGAAGCCTGAGACAGCTCTGTTAATAACGGGAAGCGGGGGAGATTGCTTGAGATCACATCTCCCTGCAGCCTGGCATGCTTGTGACTTACAGCTCAGGGTAGCTCCGCGTTATATCCTGGGATTGGACTGTCGAGAGAGGTGTGCCGGGACTGATAAGGTCAGTCCAGGCGTGCGCAGCACAAACTCTTGGCACTGTTCAAAGTGCTTGCGTTGCAACTTTCAAAGGGGGTGCGGGGGAGGAGAAGAATTACCAAAAAAAAAAATTACCACTGCATTGCAGTACCTTTGAGATTGCCTGGCGCTGACGGGACTGCTTATGCTGCTTTATGCTCAATGCAGCTTGGCCAGCTTCCTCCTAGCACAGCTCACTCTCCAAAGAGAAGGGTCATTTCAGGTACCTGCAGAGCCAGGCTAGCTGGCAGTCTGTGTGTAACAGGGCATGTGTGCGTAAGGAGACAGAAGAGAACTCATCTGCGGAAGCCCCATAATATTAACCTCTCTTCATTATGCACCATTGCACCAGGGCCTGCCCTGTTGGGTGTATGCAAATACCATTTCCATAGCGCATCCAGGACCAAAGAGTGCAGGCCAGATGCTTAGACGGGCCTGTATCCTGGAAAGCCGGGACTGAAAAAGATTTAGGGGACCAGCTACTAGACATGAGCTCCCAGAGTGATGCTATGACACAAACCACTAATGCAACCCTTGGCTGTGGGAGCAAGGGAGTAGCAAAGGGGGTAGGTGCTTTTTACACTTGGTGTGTGGCATCGGGGAGACCAATATGGGAGTAGCGTGTCCTGTTCTGGTGCCAACATTTTAAAAAGGAGGTTGGAGAGAGTGCAGAAAAGACCCACAAAAACACTTCAAGGGCTGGAAAAAATGAGGTTAGGTAATTTTGTTTAGCTGATCAAAAAGATGACTGAGGTGTGACTGGATGGCTGTGTATGATAAGCACCTTCCTGGGGAGAAAATACCAGGTACTAAAAGGCTCTTGAATCTAGTGGCCCTGGTTCACCTAAGTATTTACGTGCCCGATCGTAAGCCTTTGGGACGGCTCACCCGATGGGGAAACTGAGGCACCGAGAGCGGCATCTTGGCCAAGCTTACACAGTCGGTTGGAGTGGGGAAGAGACCCCTGGTCTCCTGACTGCCACTTCACTGCCCTGGCTGCCCACTGAACTCCAGTCAATGCCTAGAATCAGACTTGATTTCCTTGGGAAAGGAGTGTGGTCTAGTGGCTTGAGCAGATAAATTGCAGTCAGGGCTCCTGGGCTCCACGCTTGGCTCTGAGAGGGGAGCATGGTCTGGTGGTTAGAGCAGGGGCTAGGCATAAGCACAGGTCTGATAATAAGACTTTCTAGTCTCAAGAGTGTAACTGAAGCAAAGCGCTTGGAGAGCCTCTGATGGCATGTGCTAAACAAGGACTTTGAGCAACTTTGGGGTGTGGGAAAGAATTAGCCAGACCCCCATTCCCATGACAGTATGGGGGGAAATGGCTGAATGTGCCCAGGGTTCTGGAGTCTTGCCTGATTCTGCAATGTGGGGGCAACTCCCCAGACAAGTTCAATACCTTGAGGCAGGATGCTTAAATACCTTTGTCTCATAAATCACAAAACTCTCACAATTTCAGTGGGAGTTAGGCGCTTAAATACCTTTTGAGGGCCTGTGCCTAGTCTCCATGGCTCAGTTTCCTGTCTATTGAGTGGTGACCTGATCACGGTCTGCAAGAACTGATGTGGCAGAGGTTTTTTGATCACCGATTTTGTGACCGACCAGACAAATGGGTAATGATGCAATAGCTGGAGGATGAACCTAGACAAATTCAGACTAGAAATAAGGGGCACTTTTCAGCTGTGCAGGGAACTAAGCATTGGAATGACGTAGCAAAGGACATGGTAGATTCTCCATTGCAAAGTCTTGAAATCAAGGCTGGACGTCTTTCTAAATGATACACTCTAACTCAACTAGCAAATATGGGCTTGATGCACGAACTGCTAGGTGAAATTCTCTGGCGTGCATTAGACAGCAGGTCAAACTAGGTGATCCTAATGGTTCCTTCTGGCCTCAGTATATGAGTACAATTCTGGCCTCTTCAAAGCAATGGGAGTTTCCCCATTGATTTTGCTGGAGTCAGGCTGTCACCCTATGAATCTATTAAACTGAAGCACAAGGAGGAGAAAGGACTTACCCAAGGTTGCCCAGTGAGTTAGTGTCAGAGCTGGGAACAGAACCCAGGAGTCCTGATGATTATGATACTTAGCATTTTAATGCCATGCTTTGCAGTGCTTTAGAAATGTAGAAACATTAATGGCTCATTTAGCACAGATAATGAATGAGCTTATTAGTGGTTAGACAGAGGTAATCAAATGCTGTGCTCTGGGACCCAAGCTGACCAGTGTAGAGGTCAGGAAGGAAATGGGTCACGCTGGCTGGTGGGCGACCATCTTTAGTTTTGCAAAGACCTTTGTGGCTTTGAAATTTTGTTCTAATGCAGAACAAAACCATTCAGACACGTTTGCCAAAGAGAACTGGGTTGAAACGTCTGATCAAAGGGCTCAGATTTTTGATTTGGGTCGTCTTCTCCTGTCTCCTTGGAGTTTAAAAACCTTTGTCAAAATCTTTTTCTCCGTGAAATGTTCTGGCTTCTTTGAAACCATGTGCTTTTCTGGGAAAAGTTTTGTTGCAAGTGTTCTAAGCAGCTCTAGACACGTACACAACTGCCAGAGTATTGGAGAATCGATCCCAAACTTGGCTTTATTGGTCTGCTCCAGCCTGGCAAATCCTATGGTCTGATGCACATAATGAGCAGGGAGGCAGCGCAGAATTCTGCCTTTTTCCTCATCTCATCCACATGATCCTCTTTGCACTGGACAAGCTTGAACTCTGGAGCCCACAGTACTTCTCGAGCCAGAGAGGCGCACTTGAGCCCAAGTGGCACAGTGCTGCTGGCATGTCTAAGACCAGAAACGACTCAGGTTTGAAAAGGCAGCACAGCAAGCGTGCCTGGGTTGACGAGCAGCATGTAAACGTGGGTGATCAAACAGATAGATGTACATTTGCCAGCACGCTGTGATCAGGGTCCATGTGGTATAAGATGCACCTCATCACACCCTGTTGTTCATCCTCTTCATGAGACACACGATATGCCCATTTGAGCATCCGCACTCGGATTGCTCCTTATACAACCAGGCTGGCTTTGCCCCGGGGCTCATCTTGTGCTTGCCTTTTCTCTGTGTTAGCACTGGACTGTCACTCATGTACAGACGTTGCCCTGTGCTCCGGTATCTGTTTTGAAATCCACTTGGTGAACCTATTTCCTATGTCAGAGTCCAACCTGCTGTAAAACCTCGCTCAGAAGGTTTAGCAAGAGACTCCTGCAAAAGAACCTTCTTTCTGTATCCTCGGCAGAGTTTTGCCCTTCCACTGGGCGGTCCGGGCCACGGTTTGCTTTTGCATTTCTTTGAAAACGATGTTGCTGCAAATGTGACCCCTCCCTGCTGCATGGCAGCTGCCTCCACAGTTACTGGGTGTTTCTGAATCTGGTCTGTTACTTGGTTACCTTGGTGCTCTGCCTCTGCCTTTTGAATTTATTACAGGTTCCTGGGAGCACCGGCATGGCCCAGGCAGGGGTGGCTCTAGGAATTGCGCCACCCCAAGCAGGGCGGCACGTCGCGGGGGGCACTCTGGCGGTCGCCGGTCCCGCGGCTCCAGTGGACCTCCCACAGACGTGCCTGCGGAGGGTCTGCTGGTCCCGCGGCTCCAGTGGACCGTCCGCAGGCATGTCTGTGGGAGGTCCACTGGAGCCGCCTGCCACCCTCCCGCGGCACGCCGCCCCAAGCACGCGCTTGGTGCGCTGGGGTCTGGAGCCAGCCCTGGGCCCAGGACCTTGTTGTGCTAGGTGCTGTACATGCACAGAACAAAAAGGAAGTCCCTGCCCCACAGAGCGTCCAGTCTGACAGCTGGTGGCGATAGACGGGAGAGTACAAGGAAACCAGGAGTGCTTTCATCCTTGCTAAGACTTTCCTTTGGGCAGCTCTTCTCATCAGCCCTGCAAATGTTTTCTGTCCTCTGTAAAGTCAAGTCTATGACCCAAACTAACTCCGAGTTGCAAGCCAGGTGTGGAGGAGAGGCCCTGTGGTGGTCAGGGGAGGGAAGGATTGGACAGTAAGCCTGCCTGGCCAGCGCCTCACAGTGGTGGCTCCTGTCTCTGCAGAGGGGTGGCTGGGACCAACCTGAGTGGTGCTGCAGCCCTGTGCACCAGGTGGCAGTGCCACCCATTCAGATTTGGCCTGGCCTCCCCTCTGTCATGGCAGAGGGCAGCCAGGCCAAACCTGAGTGGCAGTGTACCTCCCCCCCCCCAATGCCAGCTTGCAGCACCTGGAGTGGAGACCTGGCCCCAGCCCTGCGGGACAAGAACCACTGCTGAGGGGGTGAGCGCAGGACAGGGTTATTCTCTCTCCAACATATCCTGTCCTGGGCAGGGGTTATTCTAGCTATAAGCAAATTAAGCAGTTGCCTGGGGGGCAGATCTGGTCTGGCTGCCCCTCCTCAAAGGTCAGCCAGGTAAAACGTGAGTGGCATTGTGCTCCCATGCACCAGGCTGCAACACCTCTCATTCAAATCTGCTGGCCCAGGCCTACAACGGGCGGCACAGAGAAGTCTCACCTGGGATGGAAGATTTGTCTTGAGGAGCCTCTGCCCCCTCCCCCTCTCCGGGGGCCTCCCCTCTGTAGCAGTCCGGGATTAGGGTTGGTGCTGGGGTAGAGGGTGCCACTCTGTGTGTGTCAAAAAAAACAGGAGTACTTGTGGCACCTTAAAGACTAGTCTTTAAGGTGCCACAAGTACTCCTGTTTTTTTTGCGGATACAGATAACACGGCTGCTACTCTGAAATCTGTGTGTGTCAGTGCACCTTGGTGAGGTGAGGAAGACATGGCAGTGGAGGAGGATGCTGGCTTATGAATTTGGGCTCTGGGGGGGGTCAAAATGTGGGTGATGGGTCATTTTAGGCTCCATCAGCGCTTCTCAGACTGTATAGTGTGTGCAGTTCAGGATCACAGGTCTTAGCTTCGATGCATGGATCAGTAACATCATGGTTGGTGCTTTCACCCTGCTACACTGTTCTTTTGAAAGATCATTCATGTCTCCCATGCAATGGTCTTGCGTGGAGCACAATGCTCTGAATTCCCAGGCTCATCCGGGCATCCAGGCAGGCATTGTAGCTCCTCTGGGCCTGCCCCAGGGAGCAGTGGAGCAGAAGGGTGCAGGGGGCTTCATTTGCTCCATTGAGTTAGCTTCTGATGCTGTCTGATGAGGATGAGCCACAGGAGTGCTGGCAAGGGACTGATCTTACTACTGACAATCAAGAATGATCAGGATCTGCCATGGCACCCCTGCTGGAAAACAAATGCCACCCACTCTCAGGTGGTTTCAGGTGGCAGCTTAAGGCAGGGGAGGGCAAACTACGGCCTGCAGCCTGGATCCGGCCCGTCAGGGCTTTCAGTCTGGCCTGCGGGATTGCTAGCCCAATGGTGCAGTGGGACTAAGACAGGCTCCTTGCCTGCTCTGGCCCCACACCGCTCCCAGAAGCAACCAGCACCATGTCCCTGCGGCCCCTGGAGGGGGCGGGGGGGCAGAGGGCTCTGTGTGCTGCCCTCACCTGCAGGCACTGCCCCCGCAGTTCCCATTGGCCAGGAACAGGGAACCATGCCCAATGGGAGCTTCGGGGGTGGTGCCCACAAGCAAGGGTAGCGTGCTGTGGAGCCACCTGCCCCGCCCCCAGGAGCCTCTGCCAGACATGCTGGCCACCTCCGGGAGCAGTGCGGGGCCAGCGCAGGCAGGGAGCCTGCCTTAGCCCCCACTACATGCCGCTGCCACCCTGGAGCCGTTCGAGGTAAGCGGTGCCAGGCCAGATCCTGTATCCCTCCTGCACCCAAACCCTCTGCCCTGAGCCCCCTGCTGCACCCCTCCTGAACCCCAACCCCTTGCCATGAGCCCCTTCCTACACACTGCACCCCTTCCTGCACCCCAACTCCCTGCCCCAGCCCTAAATTCATGGCCCTGCATACAATTTCCCCACCCAAATGTGGCCCTCAGGCGAAAAAGTTTGCTCACCCCTGGCTTAAGACCTTGGTCTTAATATTCAAAGCAAAGAACAGATCAAGCCCCAGGTACTAAAGACTGAATTTTGATCTGGGAAAGCCCATGACGGCTGTACTCCTCTGGGTTCAGGCAGCTCCCGCAGTGCTCCATGCTGGGCCCCTGGTGCCAGCCCCGCAAGGTTGGACAGAAGCTGAGTAGGAGATTGAAAGAAATGGAGGAGACTCAGTCTACCCAGCCGCAGTGGCTAAGAGGGGATGCTTAGTCAAGCGGGGGAGGGGCTGGCATTTTGCATTGGGAAGGGTGGTGGTGTGCTTTCAAGCTGGATTGGGGAGTGTTTTCTGAGTCGCTGCCAACTCCACGCAGATCCCGGGGGCAGAGGCGGCAGCATCTGGTTCAGTTGTTTCCCCAAACCTGCAGCAATCTCAGCCTGCAGCGAGATCCATCTCCTCCTAGTGATTAGCACATAAATTACCTCCAGCCACCCGAAACGCTTCCATTATTCAGGGTAGTTTGAACAGTGCCAATAAAGCCAAGCACAGGGGCAGAGCTAGTGAGGAGTCTGCTGATCAAAGGTCACAATCTCTAGGGCTGCAGCGTCTTTTCCTGACCTCCAGCTCCCAACTGCTGGTTGGGCTGGGCCCCTGCTGGATCTGAGACATGAGAACAGGACAACTGTCTACACAGGCAGACTTCTGTCACCCACATGTTTGCAAGGGAGGGGAGGAAGGGACCTATACCCTGAGCAAGTTGAAGAGCCCGGAGGTGTTCAAAGCTCTTTGCTGTACTGTCACCTGGTTGATGACAAGGCACTAGACTGGCATCTGGGTTCAAATCCCTCCCCCAAAACTAGTTGTATAACTGGGGCAATTCATATTATCCCCTCTAGCCTCAACCAATTAAACAGCAAGTCAGCTGCATGACCTCGTCCCCACACATTCCCATTGGCTGACTGAGGACAGTGGATCTAGCTATATTAAAAGGGTCTGTCCCCCCGCCGAGTGCCTTTGATGGCCCAGAGTCGCTCTGCTCTCTCTCTGTGTGAAGCGAAGGACACTCAGGATGTAGGTGCCTTGCAGGGAGGGATGAGGAAGGGCTGGGCTAGGGACAGCAGATCCGGACTCCTGCCTGGTGCAAGTACCATGTCCTCGCTGCTACCTCCCCCTGCCCTTGGACTTGCGTGCCCCATACACCTGCCTCCCAGCCGGTGGTTCCCAGCGGCTAGCTCCCGTGTGTCTGGAGAAGGGGGTGGATGATGGGCCGGGGGGGGGGGGGAGAACAGAGGAAGGATGATCAGGACACTAGGCTGAGGCCAAGGAGACCCAGATTCAGGTCCTCTGCTGTGCCACATACTCCATGTGTAAGCTTGGGCTGGTTGCTTTGTCTCAGTGCCCATGTGCACACTGGGGATCCTTAGCAGTGCCCCTCTTCGTGGTAGGGGTGAGGGTAAGGCTGGTGAGCTGCTCAGATACTGCAGTAATGCAGGGGGCAGATACATACCTAGAGAGGATGTCTCCAGAGGCCATTCAGGAACTTACTTTTGACCTAGATGCTCAGCAGCCCAATAGAGCACAGCTTCCTTATGGACCGATCTCTCCGCAAATAATACTGGAGACCAGGTGGAGGGGAGGGAAGGGGGTAGCCAGCAAGCATGGTCCCTCCACTCTAGATCTGCTTTCTCCACCTCTGCTGAGGCAGAGAGCTGGGATCTGCGGACGATGAGGGCGCATGGCAAAGGCTGTATACGTGTCCTGGCAGAGTGTGGGGGGCGTGATCAGGGATGGGACGGGGGGAGCTTTCATTGATACTGGTTGGCTTGGGATCATGTGTATCCTTAAAGAAGGGATGTTGATTTATCCCTGTGCCCGGAGCCCTGGCTGAGCAAGTGCTTGAATGTTTGTTTCTCTCTCTGACGCCTGGGTGATGGATGGATGGAAACATGGTGGATGGATGGAGTTTTATACATTGGAATATTTAATGAATAAAGCCCCAAGCTTTATTCATTAAATATTCCACGAATGGCCCAGGATAGAAGACTATGGAGATCTGTTGTTGGCGGCCCATACCCCGGTTGGGGTGACGGGCATGAATGAATGATGAAAGAAAGCCCCAAGCTGGGCAAGAGGCCAGACTGGCTGGGAGCACCTCCACCCACTCCCTGCACTGAGCGCTCATTCATCAGAGGCAGGGCTGCGGCAGGGGCTGCTTTGCTGAATATGCACTTCTGGAAAACCCAGCCAGCTGGAGACACCATCTCCAGCAGCTGCCTGCGATGGAATTCCCAGGGAGTTGCCGGGGACAAAGCGGGATGGCAGTATGGCCTCGTGGGCTGTGGCTCAGGACCTGGTTTCTGTTCCTGACTCTGCCTGTGACCTTGGGGGTGTCTCTCACACACACACACACCCCTTCCTATGCCTCAGTTCACCTCTCACCCTATTTATTGTCTGTTTAGGTTGTGAGCAGTTTGAGGTAGGGGCTGTCTCTTGTTGGTACAGCGTTGATCTTGGTCGAGGGCTCTAAGCGCTACTCCCATAATAACCCCTAGCTCTTACCAAGTGCTTGTCATCAGGAGATCTCAAAGCACTCCACGATCTCGAATGTACTGCTGTGTGTGGCAGGGCAGTGCTATTAGCCCCATTGTACAGATGGGACCTGAGGCATGGAGAGGCTAAATGACTTACCCATGCATCACACTGTGTGTGTGGGGGTGGGGGGCTGGTCAGGGACCTGAAGCCAGGTCTCCTCCTCCCTAGGTTAGTCCCATAACCACTGGCCCATCCTTCTGCTGGTGGGCAGGCTGCCTCAAACATGGGTAGAGACTCAGGCTAAAGCCTCACCAGGCCTTGGAGACTGAGCTCTCCTCTGGAGACAGTCTCTCTGGGGTGAGGAGGTGGGGGAGTTGGGAGAGGCACAGCCACTACCACTAACTTCATGGCTGCAGAGAAGGGTTCCTTCCACTGCAGCTGGTGTTTCCCTGTTGTATCTGTTGCCCCTGTTCTGCAGGGCTGGGTGAAACAGGGGCAAATGTAAATCTTTTGGGAATGATCATCTAGGAGGGAGAGGCCATAAAGCTGCTGTTCCATCCTGGACAAGTGTGATTCTGCTCAGGAACAGCCTGCAAGAGCCAAGTGACAGGGACATCGGCGGCAGATCTGTGCAAGGGAAGCTCAGGGCTGGAATAACAGGGAGGTGTTTGAAAATTCCCCTCCTAACGGAGGTTGCTGGAAAGTAACAGCAAAACGAGCCCGGGCCGGCAGGATGGTGTCCTGGGGAGAGATGAGGAGAGTAAGGGGATGGAGCTCAGTTAAGCAGGGGCTTGGAAGCGGAGCTTGCTGAAAATTCCCCACCAAAATGTTGTTGCTGGGGGGGAGGAGAGGGGAGTTTAAATTGTTTTTTGGGATGTGTGTTCTCTCTCTTCTCCCCCCCCCCCCCCCGAAACGGAAACATTGTGAAAAATGTTTGAAAACTTCCTGCTTTTTGTTGAAAGCGTTTTCGGTCCCAAACCAGTTTAGCTCGGGGGCTTTTGAGAAAGGGCATTTCTGCTTTCATCGGAAAACCTTCCCGGGGAGGGGATGGGAAATCATTCCTGGGGCGGTCAGCTGGGCAGGAGAGAGGATCTTCAGTGTGACTTGGGGGATAAAATGAAGAGTGATGGGCTGACATCCGGGTCTCAGGAAAGGCTTCTCGCCAGCCTGGTCAGCCCCACCTCTTGAGACAGCTAAACCCAAGCCATGTACGTTGTGCCAGGATACCAGGGTGATTTACACCAGCTGAGACTCTGGCTCCTGCTGTGTCTATCAGTGAAGTCCCCCTGACTTAACTAGCATGCCTGGCATTTACACCAGCTGAGGGTCTGGCCCCACAGTGGAATGGGTGATCTAGCAGGCCCCTGTGGTCTCAGACCTCTAGGACTCTCTGCCCTGAGGTTCCCTGCTCTATCCCACTCCCCCTCTGAACTGAGTGCCTTTGCAAGGGTGCAGTTTGCTGGGCTGTCCTGCTGTGGGACCTGGGCAGGGAGGGCAGCAGTGTCTCCAGGGCCATCTGTTCAGCTTCCCGGGCTCAAGCTATGGCTCCGGAGTAGCTAGTCACCTGCCTGATCATGAGCGAGGGATGTGCTGCTGGCAGAACACCTGCCACCAGCCCCCATCCCTGACTTCCAGCCCCCTCGCTGTTCTGCCACCTCCTGACCTGCAGATCGGCGACGCTGCTGCAGTCCCAGCTCCCTGCCAGCCTCCCTTATGCACAGCCACTACCCTCAGTCTCACTCCTGGGCCAAGGATCAGCTGGGCAGAGGCTGAGCTGTGGAGCAGCGGCGTCTGACAGAGCTATGAAGGGGCACTCGCTGTCCCCAACACCAGGGCCGGACACAGCCCATGGGGTCTGGAGCCACTGCTCCAGCCAGAGCTGGATTAAGGCGTAGGTGCTACAGACCTCTTCCCCTTCCTAGGTATGAGAAGGGGACCCCACTCCCTGCATCTGGCTCTCTGGGAGGCTCATCTGTCACTGTAAGTGCAGGGGTGGAGAGACCGTGTCATGGTGCACTGTGCTTGGAGCCCAAATGGCAGTGACCTGGCCCAGTCCCCACCTGCTCTCTCCCTGTAACTGCAGTGAATACGAGGGTTCTGGGCACTCAGTCTGCATGAAGGATGCAGGCGCAAGCGCTGGGCTCTGGCTGTGTTCTGCCAGCTGTGTCCAGCTGTTCAAATCTTGTGCTGCTGAGCACTTAGCCCTGGTGACGAGTGCACATCTACCTGAGTGCCTGGTGCAGTCTGACCTTGCATGTGCACGTCGGTACGGATCTCCCTTCCACGAGCAGTGACTGATCCGCTGGGCCCCTGACCTTGCTACTTCCCAGTGGCGACCCCAAATCTGGGTGTTTCCTTGGCGCAGTTGGTTTGTTGCCGCTCTGTGCATGGCGCACCGGTGGTGGGACAGAGGTGGTCGCCAACAGCATGCCAGCGAACCCAACGTTCAGAAGTTGCTGCCAAACACCAATATCCAGGTCCCAGGCTCTGCCCTGGCAATTGACTATAGTTAAATCCTGGCACAGAGCAAACCCTCCTGCTGCTGGTGACAGCTCCCCTAAAAGAAACTGAAAGCATAATACTGGATAATTTGTGATGTAAACACCATGTGCTACTTGCCTGCTAGAAAAAGTCTTTCAAATTATATCAGCGCCACCTGGTGACTCCCACCCTAGCAACATGCATGGGCCTGACCCAAAGCCTTCTGGAATCAATGGGAGTCAAATTCACTATCCAAAACGTGGAGATCTATACGCCTCCTGCAATATTTGCAGAGGGCTGGATCGTGCAACCCTTTGCTAATAGTGGGGTGCACAGGACATATGTGAGCAAGGGCTCATCAACATGAGCAAGGCTTGCAAAATTACCTAGGTCATTAAAGTATTTAGGTGCCTAACTCCCGTGGGAGCTAGGTGTCTAAAAACCTTTAAAATATGACCCTTAGCCCTTAACGCCTGGTCTTTCTACAAGTGCTTCTGGTGCTAGAATACTTGTGGAAAGCAAACCCCATGCAGGCGTGAAAGCCGCCAATCCCAGGGAAATAACTGGCAGTACTCCCCGCTACACACATGCCAGTGTGCCCTGATCCCTAACAGAGTCGTGATCCATCTGGCTCTGGGTGCACCATGTATTTTTATAACAGTGCTGCTGCTCTGTATTGATCTGATGCCCTTGGAGCTATTCGGAAATTCTGAATCCATTTTTTAAATTCTCATTTACAGCTGCAGATGTGAATTGGTCCCAGAAACACCCGGTGAGTCCATATGCCCTTGTTATTCTTCTGTCTGCTTCTAAGAGTCAGCCCTTCTGTCATGCTGACCTTGTCTAGAAAGGGTGGAGCGTGTGGGGAAATCCTGCCATTTCTGGGTTATGGCACCTAGAAGAGATCACACCTGCCTCCAAGAATCTCCTTTTGGCACCAAGTCCTCGTTAAAACGCTGTTCAGAATTGAAAGCATATTTCCCTAAAACCTCCAGGGAGTGCTGTTGCTTTTTAAAATACAAAACTTGGATTTAATTAAAAAATGGCTTCTGCTTCCTTCAAAGCCCTACAGGGCTTGATTGTGACAAGGCAGATCTGACTGATGGATCGGGTGTGGAACCCAGTGAGCAAACGTCTTGATAAATTAACCAAGGGTTACACAGAGCTAAGAGGAGGGGATATTGCTATATACCCACCCGTTGGTGCCAAAGCAGGCCATTTGTTATAGCCCAGAGAATAATTCAGCATGGTTCCAATTCCTGCATATGCAACTGACTTGGTGTGTGACCTTAGGCAAGTCCCTTTGCCTTTCTGTCTCTCTTCCCCTCCTGCCCTTGTCTATTTAGACTGTGAACTCTCCAAGGCAGGGCCTGTGACCATGCAGCACCCAGCACAGTACTATGAAGTCTGACAAAGCTCCTCTTCTCCTGGGCGTGGCATGTCAGCGAGGAACAGGGCAGGATTCCCCAGGATGGATTTTCTGCTCCAGTGAAAACGTAGGGGAATTTCATTTACTCTCTGGCTCTCTATGCCGTGCTCTCTCCTGCAAAGTCTAGTTATGGTGCTTCGTGCTGACTGGCCACTTAAGTCATCTGGTACCATGTCTGTTCCCTGCTTGGGAACATTTGAGTGTCATTAGAAGAATTTGTTGGTTTCTGGCACTAGTGCTACAGCCCTCAAGGCATGGGGCGAAGTGTTTTCACGCTCCATGCTGGGGAAGGATGCGTGAGGGTTGGGGGGCGAGCTGTGCTAGGACTCTGTGCTCTCTACATTAACAATTCTTATTGTGTGTATGCAAAAATTCTAGGGAGGATGGTCTCGTTTCAGCACAAGCCAGCCGCTGTGGGGTCTAGTTCTGGCTCTGACTCGGGCCTCCTGTCTGATGTTATCCTCTGGCTTGTGTTCTGCAGGAGGTCTGGTCCTAGGAATGCTGCCCTCTCCCTCACAGGGCGATTGGGAGGCTCAGTCCATTTTTAGCTAAGTGCTTTGAGATCCTTGAATGGAAAGCACCATGGAAGGGTGAAGTGGAACTGGGTGGTGCAAGGGGACAGAGTAGCCCTATTATGGGATGTCCAGGGACCCTCATCACTGCAATATCTCCGCACAATCCTTAATGTGCGTAGCCTCCCTAACACCTCAGTTATCCCTGCTCTACAGGTGAAGAGCTGAGGCCCGGAGACACTAAGGTTGGACCCAAAGCCCAATGAAGTGGCTTTCCCCAAGGGACTTGCTGGTTGAGTTGGGACTCAAACCTGCGTCGTCTGATGTCCTGGCTGGTACCGTGGTCCTAAGTCCATCCATCCTTCTCCACAGCTCTTCTAGCACATCTCCTAGCTAAATGCAGGGGGAAGATGCTGGAACAGGCGAAGTATGTAGTCTCCAGGGCCTAGCCCAGTCTGTCTTAAAATGACATGAGCTCTGGCCCCAGGACTCTTCCACACTGCCGGGAAGTCTATCTTGGTACTCAGCGTCATTTTTTCCCTTCTTCAGACTCATCTCCTGTCTCCTAGGAACACCCCCTTGAATCATTCTAACCCACATCCTCTTCCTCACTTGTAGTTATCCTTGGGAGATAGCTAATCTCCCCTCTTTCCCCAAGATGTCATTGGCCTGTGCTATGCACAGATGGGGATCTTCTAATGACCTTCAGAAGCTAATTCCCTGCAATGTGGCTGGACACAGTCCTGTGGGGGACTTTCTCCTCTTGCTCACACCTGTTAGATGACACCCATGACTCTCAGGCAGGGGAGTCATTCCCAATTTACACCAGGTGGCTCGAGCAGAGCTGTAGGTCCTCTAGCATCGATGGGTCAATGGCACACCATTCTTCTGACTGTTCTCGGCCAAAATGCAAGTTACAGGGCTCTGCAAAGCCCCTGAGACGTCTCCACCTGTAAGCTCTGCCTACTCTGCAGTCCCAGGGTGTGCTGGCAGCTCATGTAGACCTACCCCAGCTAGCTTTGATTGAGCTCGCTCGTCTACTGGTGGCAGTGGAGCTGCAGGAATGCAGGTTTCAACCTGGACTAGCCATCCAAGTAATTAGCGGGGTCCCAGGGGCACTTATACAGCCTGGGCTGCTACAGCGGCACTGCTGCAGTGTCCGAGCTAGCTAGAACAAAGCGAACTCTGTGCTGTCGCAATGTAGATGTAGATGCGCCCATAGTCACAGGTGCTCCCTGGCTGCAGCATACGCTACGCAAGCTGAATGGGCAGCTTACGGCAGAGTCGATCCACGTGCAGCTCCACCCACCGCTCCTGCGGAGCAAGCTCTGAGTTCTGATGGAGCACAGCAGCAGCACCAGCTGGGTGTATTGCGGTGACTTGCCCTTACAAACAGCGCTGTGTCTGTAGGAAGCCACCTCCCCATGAGGACCCATGGTGTGAAATCTAAGGGAGGCTGCCTGCCTGGATCCCTGCTGGAGGGGGAACATGTGCCTGCTGGGAAGCAGCAACTGAGGTATGCATATACCCTGAGTATGTCTACAGGCCCCCAGCTGCCACCAGTTCCTTGGATTCCTCCCACTAAACTGGAACCTGCTGTGAGAGACTGATGGTTGGAAAGCTCCAGGTGCCAAAGCTGACATAGCCTCGTGGCAGCCGAGGGGCAGCTTACTAGGGGCATTCCACTCAGGGACTGGTCTTGGGACTGATCTTATTTAATATTTTTATTATGGACCTTGGCACAAAAGTGGGTGTGTGCTAATAAAATCTGCAGATGACATAGTTGGGAGGTATTGCCAATATGGAGGAGGACCAGAATATCGTACAAAAGGTCTAGTGGACATTGTAAACTAGAGTAATACAAATGGGATGAAATGTAATAGTGGAAGGTCATGCATGTAGAGACTAACAAGAATTTTTGCTATAAACCTGAGGATTTATCCGTTGGAAGTGACAGAGGAGGAGAAAAATCTGAGTCTTTGATCACAGGATGTCTATGAGCCACCAATGTGATGTGGCTGTGAAAAAGGCTAATGCAGTCAGGGCTGCCCAGAGGATTCAGGGGGCCTGGGGCAAAGTGGGGGAGCGGACATAAAAAAAAAAAGGCACCACTCCCTGCGGCGCTTGTACTCACTGGGTGGTGCTCCGAGTCGTCGTCGTCATCGTCGGGTCCTTCACTCGCTCCGAGTCGGCAGCGGCGGGTCCTTCACTTGCTCAGTGTCTTCAGCAGCACTGAAGAACCTGCTGCCAAAGACCCAGACTGCCACCGGGTGAGTAGACAGGGAAGAGATTCAAATTGTCCCACTTGCCTCTCCCCCCGCCCGGGTGTCCCTGAATGCAGTCCTAGGATGCATCAGGTGAGGTATTCCCAGTAGAGACAGGGAAGTGTCAGTACCGTTATACAAGGCACTGGTGAAACCTCATCTGGAATATCGTGCGCAGTTCTGGTCTCCTATGGTTAAGAAAGGTAAATTCAAACCAGAACAGCTGCAGAGAAGGGCTACTAGGATGATGCAAGAAATGGAAAACCTACCTTCTGAGACGAGACTCAAAGACCTTGGCTTGTTTAGCCTACCCAACAGAAGCCTGAGGGGAGATGTGATGGCTGTCTATAACTATGTCGGAGGGATAAATACCAGGGAGGGAGAGGAGTTAAGTGCCAATGTGGACACAAGAACAAATGGATATAAACTGACCATCAGTAAGTTTAGGCTTCAAATTAGTGAAGGTTTCTAACCATCAGAGGAGTGAAGTTCTGGAACAGCCTCCCACGGGGAGCAGAGAGGGCAAAAAAATCAAATTGGCTTCAAGATTGAGCTTGATAAGCTTATGAAGGGGATGGTATGATGAGACTGGCTACAACGGCATGCTCTGGATCTAACTGATTGTCGTATTTGAGGTCCGGAAGGAATTTTTCCCTGGGTCAGATTGGCAGAAACCCTTCCTCTGCAGCATGGGGCACAGGTCACTTGCAGGTTTAAACTAGTCAATGATGGAATCTCTG
Organism: Mauremys reevesii; assembly: GCF_016161935.1. Lineage (NCBI taxonomy): Eukaryota > Metazoa > Chordata > Testudines > Geoemydidae > Mauremys > Mauremys reevesii. The sequence goes on along the minus strand of NC_052626.1, from coordinate 122,610,550 downwards.
TAACTTGAAGTCTTTTAAATCATGATTTGAGGACATCAGTAACACAGCCAGAGGTTGGGGGTCTATTACAGGAGTGAGTCGGGGAGGTTCTGTGGCCTTCTGCAGGAGGTCAGACTAGATGATTATGATGGTCCCTTCTGACGTTAAAGTCTCTGAGAAACAAACATGCAGGTAACTGAAAAACAGAACATGCTTGTTGGGTACGTGACAGCAAAAATATTAGTCTGTGGGAGCAATCAGTTAAGTTAATTAGCTCATCCATTTAAGAAACAGCTAATGCAGTGAGGCCTGGAGACTATCTCAGGAAAGGCACTCAATTACTTGCAACAATGTCACTCTAATTTCCCCTGTAAACTCCCTCCCAGCACTGCGAGGGAGCAGCACAGGGCCATATATTAATATTCCTTGCTCTGCTGCTTGGCACTGAGCGAGGCAGCCAGAGGCGAGGGGTGTGGCACACTCTTAAAGCAGCACTGCCATGTGGCTTTTGAAGTGTCGGGTACCCCTGAGAGAGACATTTGACCAGAGGGCAGCCAGGCAAACCTGCACTCAGCCCATATTATTACTGGCACTGCTCCGAGGCCCCATTGTGCTAGAGTCTGTATGTACGCGTAGTAAGAGACTGTCCCTGCCCCCAAGAGCCTACAGTCTAACTAGACAAGGCAGGCTCATCCCCCCCCCTCGTTGACCGGAATGGGAAGAGGCTCCAGCCCCCAGGGTGGGTTTTGGACATAGTCTGTAGTTATGGAATCATTACTATCTTGGGCAGCATTGGCCAGTTTCCTATTCATAGAATCATAGAATCTCAGGGTTGGAAGGGACCTCAGGAGGTCATCTAGTCCAAACCCCTGCTCAAAGCAGGACCAAACCCAACTAAATCATCCCAGCCAGGGCTTTGTCAAGCCTGACCTTAAAAACCTCTAAGGAAGGAGATTCCACCACCTCCCTAGGTAACCCATTCCAGTTCTTCACCACCCTACTAGTGAAAACGTTTTTCCTAATGTCCAACCTAAACCTCCCCCTCTGCAACTTGAGACCATTACTCCTTGTTCTGTCATCTTCTACCACTGAGAACAGTCTAGATCCATCCTCTTTGGAACCCCCTTTCAGGTAGTTGAAAGCAGCTATCAAATCCCCCCTCATTCTTCTCTTCTGCAGACTAAGCAATCCCAGTTCCCTCAGCCTCTCCTCATAAGTCATGTGCTCCAGCCCCCTAATCATTTTTGTTGCCCTCCGCTGGACTCTCTCCAATTTATCCACATCCTTCTTGTAGTGTGGGGCCCAAAACTGGACACAGTACTCCAAATGAGGCCTCACCAGTGCTGAATAGAGGAGAATGATCACATCCCTCGATCTGCTGGAAATGCCCCTACTTATACAACCCAAAATGCCATTAGCCTTCTTGGCAACAAGGGCACACTGTTGACTCATATTCAGCTTTTTGTCCACCATAACCCCTAGGTCCTTTTCTGCAGAACTGCTGCCCAGCCATTCGGTCCCTAGTCTGTAGCAGTGCATGGGATTCTTCCGTCCTAAGTGCAGGACTCTGCACTTGTCCTTGTTGAACCTCATCATATTTCTTTTGGCCCAATCCTCTAATTTGTCTAGGTCCCTCTGTATCCTATCCCTACCCTCCAGCGTATCAACCACTCCTCCCAGTTTAGTGTCATCTGCAAACTTGCTAAGGGTGCAGTCCACACCATCCTCCAGATCGTTAATGAAGATATTGAATAAAACCGGCCCCAGCACCGACCCTTGGGGCACTCCACTTGATACCGGCTGCCAACTAGACATGGAACCATTGATCACTACCCATTGAGCCCGACCATCTAGCCAGTTTTCTATCCACCTTACCGTCCATTCATCCAGCCCAGACTTCTTTAACTTGCTGGCAAGAATATTGTGGGAGACTGTATCAAAAGCTTTGCTAAAGTCCAGAAATAGCACATCCACTGCTTTCCCTCATCCACAGAGCTGGTTATCTCATCATAGAAGGCAATTAGGTTAGTCAGGCATGACTTGCCCTTGGTGAATCCATGCTGACTGTTCCTGATCACTTTCCCCTCCTTTAAGTGGTTCAGGATTGATTCCTTGAGGACCTGTTCCATGATTTTTCCAGGGACTGAGGTGAGACTGACTGGCCTGTAGTTCCCTGGATCTTCCTTCTTCCCTTTTTTAAAGATGGGCACTACATTAGCTTTTTTCCAGTCGTCCGGGACCTCCCCCGATCGCCATGATTTTTCAAAGATAATGGCCAATGGCTCTGCAATCTCATCGGCCAACTCCTTTAGCACCCTCGGATGCAGCGCATCCGGCCCCATGGACTTGTGCTCGTCCAGCTTTCCTAAATAGTCCCGAACTACTTCTTTCTCCACAGAGAGCTGGTCACCTCCTCCCCATACCGTGCTGCAGAGTGCAGCTGTCTGGGAGCTGACCTTGTCTGTGAAGACAGAGGCAAAAAAAGCATTGAGTACACTAGCTTTCTCCACATCCTCCGTCACTAGGTTCCCTCCCTCATTCAGCAAGGGGCCCACACCTTCCTTGACTTTCTTCTTGTTGCTAACATACCTGAAGAAACCCTTCTTGTTACTCCTAACATCTCCAGCTAGCTGCAACTCCAAGTGTGATTTGGCCTTCCTAATTTCACACCTGCATGCCTGAGCAATACTTTCATATTCCTCCCTGGTTATTGTCCAATCTTCCACTTCTTGTAAGCTGTTTTTTTGTGTTTAAGACGAGCAAGGATTTCACTGTTAAACCAAGCTGGTCGCCTGCCATATTTACTTTTCTTCCTACACATTGGGATGGTTTGTTCCTGCAACCTCAATAAGGTTTCTTTAAAATACAGCCAGCTTTCCTCGACTCCTTTCCCTGTCATGTTATTCTCCCAGGGGACCTTGCCCATCAGTTCCCTGAGGGAGTCGAAGTCTGCTTTTCTGAAGTCCAGGGTCTCTGTTCTACTGCTTTCCTTTTTTCCTTGTGTCAGGATCCTGAACTCGACCATCTCATGGTCACTGCCTCCCAGGTTCCCATCCACTATTGCTTCCTCTACTATTTCTTCTACTATTCACTGGCATAGGAGTCAGCTCTGGGTTCTATTTCCACCTGTACCATAGACGTCCCATGTGACCCTGCATAAGCCTCTGTGCCTCAGTTTCCCCAAGTGTAAAATGGGAGGGTTTTTTTACAAAGGGTTGGGCTCTACAGGCCATACGTGCTGCTCATTTCACACGGAAGGGGTGGGTGGGAGGGTAGGCATGCAAAGTAAATGGGGATCACTTACCTACCACTAGTATGTGGCCACTTGAGCATGCACCTGACTGCGGTAGGTGTTTACACCTCTGTTTGACTTCATTTTCTAACCTACCCATCACTGGCATATGTGGTCACCCTACAGTATTAATAGTGATACGTCTCTTAATCACAGCTGCCGTCTTACAGATGATCTGGAAAGGGTGAGGAGAACTGGAATTGGCTCTCTGGGATGAGAGTACCTGCAAGGCTTAAGAAAAAGAAGAGGAGCGTTTTCCCCTTGAGTTCTCAGATAGGAGTCAGGCACTTTTGCAGTCCTTACTCGAAGGAGCAAGGGTGTACAAATCTGTAACACTGACCTCTGTTCTTACAATGTTTTGGGGGCATTGGAGTTAAACAGGGACACACAAACAGCCAACAGCCTAGAGCATTGAACAGTGTGAATAAAAATCCCTTCCCCTCTCAGTTAATCAGGTCTCACATGATTGGTATCCCTTTGGCAGAACCCATGCTCGGTCTCCATCTGTCCAGCATCTTCCAGGAAAAACACAGCTGATGAGAGCTGAGTTTCTAAAGATAAGTCAGGCAGGTAACTGGAAACCAAAAACCTTCCTGGCATCCTTCAGAAAGCTGCTAAAAGGGCTACTTTTCCCCCATTATTACAGGTTATCTTTTCAGGAACTCTTCTAGGTGTGGTTGGCTGCTAGCAGCACCTCAGTGGGGTAGCTCCAGATATGGTTAATTGGGAAGCATCTATGTAAAGGCTGAAGGCAAGTGAGTATTTTGCAGGTGTTTTTCCCCTCTTCTCCTGCAGCATGTGCCCTGCTAGCCAATCGCCTGGTGTAACTTGCACTAACTCCGGGCAGCTCTGTCTCCCAGGGGTGGTTAGATCCCCGAATAGACCTTCAGTGAGACTGCTCCTGCCTCCAAGCTAACAGACTGGACTCAGCTCATGCACTAGCAGTGTGTTTCAGATGCAGCGCTCCCAGCTTCCACCCCCACAGCCATTGTGCCTAGACTGCTGCCTGTGCCCGAGTCCGGAAAGTCCTAGTGGCAGATGGCAGCAATCCCATGCATTTATAAATGGCACTAATTAGGGCTATTAATGCTTCCCTTGCTCAGAGGGGGGCTGCGAGGCTCAGTTCATTAACATGCATAAAGCAATTTGAAATGCGTGAGAGGCGGGGAAAGGCTGTTACTATAGACCTCCTATAGACCTACATTTTGTTGCAGCTGTTCGAGGGATCCCATGTTTCTGTCCAGACTGTCTCAATGTCTATTTCCATCATGGAGGCAGCACCACCACTAAGGACCTGCCCTCCTGGGCAAACCCTCACTGTGAGAGGTGCTGGTGCTCCATCACCATCAGCTGTTACCACTCAAGACAGAGATTGTGGCGTCATTGTGGCTAGTTCTCTGAAAACATGCGCGCCATGTGCAGCGGCAGCCAGAAAGTGCTAACAGCACACTAGGACCCATTAGGAAAGGGTTAGGTAATAAAGCAGAACATATAATGCCTCAGTATAAATCCATGGTACACCCACACCTCAAATACTGCAGGCAGTTCTGGTCACCCCATCTCAAAAAAGATATATTGGGATTAATTAAAAAGGTGCAGAGAAGGGCAACAAAAATGATTAGGGGTATGGAACAGCTTCTAGAGGAGGAAAGATTAGAAAGACTGGGACTGCTCAGCTTGGAAAAGAGATGACTATTGGGGGATAGGATAGAGGTCTATAAAATCCTGACTGGGGTGGAGACAATGAATTGGAAGTGTTGTTTACCCCGTCATGTAAATACAAGAACGAGGGGTCACCTGATTAAATTAATAGGCGGCAGATTTGAAGCAAACCTAAGGAAGTACTTAGAATCTCAGGGTTGGGAGGGACCTCAGGACCTAGTCTCACCCCCTGCTCAAAGCACTTCACACAACGCACCGGCAACCTGTGGAACTCATCGCCATGAGATGTCGTGAGGACCAAAAGTATACGGTGTTCAAAAAGGAATTAGCTACGTTCATGGAGGATAGGTCCATTGATGGCTAGTAGCCAAGATGGCCAGCGACACAACTCCATGCTCTAGGTGTCCCTAAATCTCTGATGCCAGAAATTAGGACTGGATGATGGGGGATGGAGAGATCTATAATTGCCCTGTTCTGTTCATTCCCTCTGGAGCACCTGGCACAGGCCACAGTCGGAGACAGAATACTGGACTAAATGGACCATTGGCCTGACCCAGTATGGCTGTTCTTATGTCCTCATCTAGCAACGGCCAGTGTCCCAGGAGTCTGCTTGGCAGTGTTCCCACCAAGCAGCCGGGCAAGAGATGTGAGGGAAGGCAGGGCCTGGCCAATGAACTAGCAGAGGAGAGCAGGGACTGGTGTAAAAGGGGAGTAGTGGGAAAAAGAGGAGGGGTTGAGGCAATGCATAGGAATTGGGCAGTATCCTTTTAAATAGCTTGGTAGCCTTCTCGTGGGGCTTGCTGAGTGTGTCCTGTGTTTGAGAAGCTCCCAGAGCGCAGCAGAGTGAGGCCTGGCCTGGCTGAGGTGGTGGTGAAGAGGTGGTATAAACGTGGCTGTTTGGACCAGAGCTGTGCCCATGTCAGTGAGCAAGCAACTCCATGCTGCTGCCTGGCATCCAGCCGGGTGCCTGCTCTGTGGCAGGGGCTTTGTGGACAGGAAAGAGCAAACGGCCCTCGGGCTGCTGTACATGAGTGCCCTCTGCTGGCTGCCGCGCAGAGCACCCCAGACAATGGTAGGCATCCCCTGGTATTCACCCCTCCCCCACTCTTGGTGAGCACAGGAGCAAGGAAAAGGGGTGGGGGAGAGGAGAAGCAATAGTCCTTTCCAAACCCTGCCTGCAAGTGCCCTGCCCTGCTCTGTCTCCACAAGGCCAGAATGAGGTGTGAGATGCTGCTCACACATGGGAGAGGCTGAGCATTTCCCAGCCTGTACTGGCTTCTCCCTCTGGGGCACGCTGCCAGTGGAAATTTTGGCCAGAAGCAGAAGTTAGTGTCATTAGGCTCTGAAGTCCTCTGGAGCCACATGTGTGGGGGGGAATCTTTGTTCCTGATCCCCACCCCAAACATCTCTCTACAACATGGCTTACTGAGGTCAGGACGAAGCTGTGAAAGGAGAGAGCATATTCTAGATGCACTGTGGCGAATCCGCTGCAAACCACGTTGAATGATGTACCTCGAAATATCTACCACACAACCCAGGCAATCAGAGTGGCCATCTAGCCCAGTGTCACGGCTCTCATAGTGACCAGCACTACCTGTCTTGGGGGAACATGCAAAAAAACTCTCCTGATTAGGACCTGCAATAATCTGCTCTGGGAGGAGTTATTCCTTAAACCCCTTTTGTGAGTGAGGGATCCCCTGCTGTGGTTGCTGCTCGGTCCCCAGCACAAGCTCAACCCAGAATCCAGAAGCACCAGCGCTGACTGGAATTATTTAATCATCAGCAGAAGAAAGGGAAGGGAGCCATCCCTGAGTGACTCCCATCAAGCGCTGGAACTGGGCTGCCCCGTTGTAATCGGAGTCAAAAATAGCCTTCAATCAATTTCCTTTCCCGGCTCAGTGGGGAGAATGAGAGACACTTTGGGTTTTTTCTAATTAGGAAGTTAACCACTTCCTGAGCCTGGCATAGCTGTGCTGGAGCTACCTTGCATGTTCTTGTCTCCAAGCAATCAGCTGTGTGATGAATCAGGAGGCTGCCCCTGTGAGGATCCTTCCTCCCATCTCCCCACCTGGCTGCAAGCCCTTGCCACGTTGGCATTCATCATCACCTGCCTTGCAAAATCAATTCCCATGCAGCAGCTGGTTTCCAATAGGTGCCGGGATGTACATGGCACATCAGAGCTCAGAGAGGCAGTGTGTGACAATGATTAGAGCAGGACTGGCAGAGTGGGGGTTGGAGACCCTGGCTCCTATTTCTGGCTGTCGCAGGGGTGTGTGGGCGGGGACCTTGGTGGCCAGGCTCTGGGAAGGAAGTGGGGCCTGGTAATTGGAGCAGAGCACTGTGCCTCAGTGTTTGTCAATAGAAAGACACGGGTGGAGCTGTGCAGAATATCGGTGTGAGCTTCATGGCTCTCACTTGCATCGGGGTTTCTGTCTGAGCTCAGGACAGGTGGGCTCAGGGGTCTTGAGCCCAGTTTCCTGTGACACTGAGGCCAGTTCAGGTTTTTTTTGCAGAGCGGCAACATGGGACTCGGGCCTGCGATCCAAACCAGACCTAACGCAATAGCTTCTCCGGAGCCTAGGTTCATTGAAGACCCCAAAATGCAGCAAGGGGCTGGAGCCAATCCTCCTCAAGATCAGTGTCCTATGATCCTCAGTTCCCAGAAAGTCAGTGTTAGGTACATTAGGACCTAGCTGCACTCAGGGCCTGGCTGGACTGGGCACTGCACAGACCCACAGTCAGACTCATCCCAGCTCCAAAGAGCTCACAGGCTAAATAGACCAGAGAAAGGAAGAATGATTATCCCTGTGGTACGGGTGGGGAAGTTGACAGCCCATGTCTCACCTGGGGCTGCTGGGTGCTGAGCTGCACATGTAGGAATATCTGCCCCCTCGTGTCTCAGGCTGAACACCTAACAATGTTGACCCCCCGCAAAGCAGAGGGTGCTTATGTAAATGATAGCATGAGTTTTTAGGACAGGAAGGTGCTGGGGGGGGGAGGGGGGAAGAAGTGGTGCTCCAGGAGGAATTTAAGGACAGCGGTTGCAATTCATTTGGCCAGGAGATCAGGGCTAATGCCCTCGTTCATAACTATGGGCTTGTAGCAAACACAGCAGCTGGAAGTTTGGTTTCACAATCTATCTCACGCCAAGCTGGCGCCAGCAGGGGCACAGCCCTGACCACCACTTTGGTGCATTGATTCAATACTGACTGAGTGCCTCCTACTGAAGCAATGCTGCCACTTTTGCTCTTTAGGGAGATCTCCCATCCAACTCCACACCCAGCCCTAGGCTGCTCGGCTTGGAAGAGCCGACAAGATCTCTGCACAAGGTGGTAGGCACTAAAAACGAAGGTGCAACTGGGAATACATCTGATTCCATCCTGCATCTCTGCAGTGGTGCTGAAAGGAGATGGGGAAATCATTGGCTTTGGGCACTGGTACAAAGCTGGTAGAGAGAGCACATTAAAGTGAGGGACCCGCTTTAAAACAGAGATCTGGTTTGGAAGGACTATAACTTCTTCAAAAGAATATGCCCCCAGGGCACCAGATGGCAAATGTGTTCTTGCCCAGGGAGCTGCACTGGTGCTTCTGATGTGCTGGGGTCAGGTTAGAGCTTCAGGGTGTGTTGCAGAGATGTAAGAGTGATGTAATTTACCAGGAACAATTCTAACAGGTACAGGAGCCCACCTCTTCCCGATAACTTCAAACCCACTTCCAAAATTGCAGTGCCCTGGTCAGCTCCCGCAGAGGCAAGTGAGCTGAGCAATGTGCATAGAGTAAATGCCTGCAAAAAGAACACATCCAAAATATGTTCAGTAATAAAAACCCTCTGCGGCAGACTGAGAAGAACCGCAAAGCCCTGGGCTGTGTTGGGTCAGAATACATCTGTGCTTCCCCCTGCAGCCTCAATGAAGCTTCTTCTTAACCTTTGCCAGGTAGTGCCCTGAAGTTGGAGTTTAATCCCTTCTATTATTTCTCTCTCTACTGTAACTGTGGATCTTCTCATTACTCATGTGAGTATCTGTCTTTTTCTTCATATTACTGAGTTCTTGGCTTCATTGATACTTGTGGTGCAAAGTTCCACCAGTTAATTGTGTTGTGCAAAACTAGGTTCCCTTTGATTAGTTTTCCTTTTATTTTTTATTGGACGTTTCCTTGGAAAGGGGGAATAGGAGCGCCTGACTTACCTGCTCAACCCTACCCCATCTTTTACGGCTCCTGGAAGGATAAAGAGTGATGCACACAAGCAAAACAAACCTGCCACTGACCTGCTGAAACCATCCTGCCCCCATGATGTTTGTTTAGAGGGATGCTGGAGCGGGTATCTGAAAGCACTGAGGCTGGAGAAGGAGAGAGAACTAGAAAACACAGGATGTGTAGAATGGTTGGACTATCATGATGGTAGAAATCTCTTCCTTCCAAGCATAACAAGATGTTAAATGGACTGTCTTCTGCAGGGGCTGAACCCATCACCTCTTGCTCTAAAAGTGTCTCCTGCTTGAGCTAAACTCCCCAGGTATTTGCTAGTGGATTCATTAACTACTTTGCATGGTCCTGCCACTAGAGGGGGCTAAGAGCTACACTGTGTTAGCAGGAGTAAGACAAAGACCTCTGAACCCTTCCTGAATGTCCACCGGCGACACCTCGCTAACAGAGCTGCACGAGCAATCTGCTCCAGGCAGCTTTCCCGATGATGTTTGCCTGCGGTCAAGTTTGCAAAGCAGCAGTAATTTTATGTGTGAGACATTTCCCAATTGTCTGATGAAAATTTGAAGTAGATTTTCTCCACCACTCTGGAGACGACGTCGAAAGCCGCGTGCAGTCCAAAATGCACATGGTCTGGTGAAATGGTATTCTTCCCGCTGGAAGAGCAGGTGAGTCCTTGAAAGCCAGCCAGCTTAGTAGAGTAAGCAAAGGGCTGGCAGGGGCAATTCACCCATTCTTAGGCCAGGCTGTGGAAGAGGTGGTCTAACTAGTATTTTGCAAGCACTTTGCAGATATTATGGAGCTACCTCTAGGCATCACCACAATCTAACTTAGAAGCCAGGTCCTAAGATTCTCTTTCAAAGATGGGGATACTGAGGCAACAAGCAGCTAAGCGGCCCACTGATGCCAAAGAAAATGACCTCCAACTGACCGAGGATTTGAATTGCTCCCCATCAGCTTTCTGGCCTGGGCTCAGGAGATCAAAATGCAAAGGCTTGATCAAGGAATCCCTGACTCTGTCTGGGCTAGCGTGACAGGCCCTGGATAGAATCAATGAGTTGATGTAAGATCAAAATCAATGGCAATTTGCAGCTGCCCGTGCTCCTGTAGCCGTCTAGCTGCACCAAGGCAGCTTTATGGCCTCCTTCAGCTTCCTTATCACATTAGCTATGGGGTTTCTTCCTTATTGCATTATAAATTATTTCCAGAAATCAATCTAACACGGCTGCCTTGACAGGGAGGAGGATTGGAACAGACTGTCCCATCTTCTAAAGGCTGGTCATGACTCCTAGCGCTGTGCTCACCCTGAGCTCCTGGGTCCAGCATTCTCCTGAGCCCCAGATGGGGGCAGGAGCCATAAGTGCAGCACAAGGAGAGGCATCCAGTCTGTGCCCCTGCTCAGTGGGCAAACCAAAAGATGGGGAAATGCTTCATTTAAACTCCTTCCAGCTCTCCTGCTTCTCATTGCATCCCTGGCTCTCCTCCTGTGTTTAGATGGAAGACACAAATGCGGAGCGGGGAGCGAGGAAGGTTTATTTTTTCCCTCTTTCCTCTAATCCACCCTCCAGTGCTGACCTAAGTTCCCTCTAAGCTGTGTGGCTGCACAGCAGGCTATCAAGGGCCACGCAGGTAGGGAGAGGCACCTCTCCCCTGGCCCCAGGCTGCAGAGGTGAGAGAGGGTTGGGGGAAGTCCTCTCTCCCCATTGCAGACACCAGGCAGCCTGTACCCCAAACCTCTGATCCATGCCCCCACCCCCCAGAGCCCGCACCACGGGCTGTTGTTCTCAGCCTCCTGCACGCTCTTGTCCCTGCTCAGGGAGACCTTTCTGAAGAGTGATTTGTTCACTTTGCCTTTCGAATGTACTAGATTGCACCCAAGGCTGGATGTGGTGGTGGTTTTGTTGGTTTTTTTTTTTAAGTCTGGAGCTAAGAGCAAGACCCAGTGCCTGCAAGTTGAAGCTGGAACTACTGAGGCTAGAAATAAGGTGTATAAGTTTAACAAGGAGGGGCATGAACCCTTGGAACTATGTACTTAGGCCCTGGGTGCATACTGCAGTTCTTGAAGTCTGCAAATTGAGCTTGGGTGTCTCTAGTTAAAAAAATAAAAAACGTGCTGTAGCTTCGCCACTGGTGATGGGCTTGATGCAGGTAGTGCTTAAAGGGAGGGGGCTGCAGCCCAGCCAAAAAAAAAAAAAAATTAAGCCAGGGTGGCTTTAAGCAGTGTTTAACCAAAGCTGCTGCTGCCAGGTTAGGCTAGTCCTCTCCTCCCCCGTGTGCTTTCTCAGACCACTCTAAGCACTGGCTGTAGGAATCCCTGGTGCAGTTCTCCAGCCTGTTAGGTGAGGGGTGAGACAAGATGAGCAGAGTGATTCCTTTAGGCCTTGCAATCTACGACTCACTGAATCCCCTCCACCCTGAATCTTCTCTACTTTATCCTACCCTGCCCCCTGTTGTACAGGCCTGCTCTGCCCCTCATCTCCCTGAGAACAAAACCGGGGCTCAGACTGGGTGCCTGTGCAAAGCCTCAGGCAGAAGGGAAGCGGGTTCCTTCCTAAAACAACAATGGAAAAAAAATCTAGAGTAAAATCTCCAGGGCCTGAGTAACTGTTGCTGTACTTGCCTGGGCCTCACCAGGGGATTCAAGCCAGAGTCTACTTAGTACCATTACAAATAGAGGAAAATGCAAGTTTGTCTCTGCAGCAAGAGCACCCCTTTTGCCATGTACACAGGCACACATGCTGACCTGCTCACCCATGCACTCAAGTATGGACAGGCTGACACACACAGACAAACATGCACACAAGTACACGCGGTGCCGTACACCCCTCCCAACAGAGGTGTGAACACTGACATGCACCCTACACACCTGTGCATGTATGCATGGCCACCCACGCTCCCATGCACAGACACACAAGCAGGGACCCCCGCCGCAGTCCAGCCTGTGCAGTGCACTTGCAGGGGGCTGAGGGCTGCCCCTGTGGCATTTGTCCCTCTCCCAGGGAGTTGCAGCAGCCGGGAGGCTGGAGGGGTCCGGCTGGGCTCCCCTCTCCAGGGCGCTTTAGCATCCCAGGCTGCAGAAAGTTCAGGGGCTCTCCCCCGCCCCCCGGCAGGGTTCCGCGCCGCGCGGGGTGCAGGGTGCACGCGGGGAGCCGATGCAGCGGGATGTGAGAGGCATCACAATGGAGAGCGAGTTCGCGCTACCGCAGAGCGGGGAGGAGGCGGGGGGGGGGGCGATGCATCGGCGGGCTGGCCGGGCGCGGGAGCCCAAGTCCCGCAGTGCTCCGGAAGGCAGCGGCCGCGGCACCTGCCCGGTAAGCCAGCCCCCCTCCCCCCCCGGAGCATGAGAGCGCGGCGCTTGCCTGCTGTCCGGGAAGGGGGGTCCGGGCCGGGGAAGCCCCCCCACCGCGTGAAGTGCAGCCAGCTGGGGGGGGGAGGGGGGCACGGGCTGCAGTGGAAGTTTGGGGGCACCAGGCGCTGCGGGGCTCCCGGCCCCGGGGTGCTCCCCTGGGACGGGACGGGGGGTGCCCGGCCGCGGGGCAGCTCTGCCCTGGCCAACCTGGGCTCTGGGGGGGGGGGCCTGCCCGGCGCAGCTTTAGCTCCGGAGCCGCCAGCCTAGCGGCTGGGGCGATCCCGGCCAGCGGAGGCTGCCTGGGGCAGGAGCAAGTCAGTGGAATTAGTCCGGATTTACAGCAGAGTAACCTGGCCCCTAATGCTCACTGGGGCTCTGCCCCTGTCCCCGATTCAGCTGAAGTTGGAACCAGTCCTGGTCCTGCACCAGCCCCTGGGTGAGCCCCATCCCCACCTGGCTCCCCCAGCCAAGGCGAACAGCCCCTGGCAAAGGGCAGGCTGGGAGCCAGGGGCTTTCTGCCCCCACCTGCCCCTGTTTTCAGCGCTTTGCCCCAGCCCCTGACAAATGCTTTGTCCTGACGGCTGCGCGCTGCTGAGCTGGGCTGGGGTAAGGGACCCTCGACGTTTCCCTTGGGGGTGACCCAGTGGCAGCAGGGGAAGAGCTTTGGGCCAGGACCCCAGAAGCCGTTGACAGGCTGCTGCTGAGTATCCTTTGCATTGAAATAAAAACCACGTCCCCCTGCATCTTTCTGTCTCCCCATGGCACTTCCCTGGCCCCTCGCTGGAGCCATCGGAGCACCTGGCGATCATTAGTGCATTTTTCCTGGAAAGCCCAGCAGTGCCATGGGCCCCATTTTATACGCAGGGGGGCGGGGGGGCTGAGGTACAACGAGACCAAGGGCACCTCTGCGCTGTAAGAAAACACCCACCGCAGCGAATCTCAGAGCTGGGCTCCAGCCCCAGCGGGAATGTCTCTGCTGCTATTTTTAGTGCCATGGCATGAGCCCGAGTCTGTAGACCTGGCCCTGGGACTTGCTGCCATGGGTTTTTTGGGGGGGGGTTCTTTGTTTTGTTTTTTGCAGCATAGACATACCCTCAAGAGACTTGACCAAGGTCACACAGTGAGTCTCTTGCAGAGTAGAGAAGTGAGATCCTCTGGATCCCAGGTTAGGGACCTAGCTACTGGGCCATCCTTTCTTTACAAGTTTTAACAAATCCAGCCTTGCAAGTCCCCAGCGATTCTCCCCCATACCCCATGTTATAGATGGGGAAACCGAGGCACAAAAGGGCTTTGCCCAACATCTAAGAGCAACTCAGTATCAGAGACAGGAATAGTGCTGTCCCCTGATTTAAGCACCAGGCCACACTCCTGCAGTGAGGCTTGTTTTCAGTTTATCCTACCCTCCCACACTTTTGGGCTCCTTTCCACCTATCTCCCCATCAGCCCCCATTCCTCCTTCATAACCCCTGGACTCTCTCCACCACAATACCCCCACCCACCACACACAGCCTGTTACACCTGCTGCAGACCCACCGCCCCCAAGCAGGCAACAAGAATCTCTAAGGGGGAGCACAGATTCCTCCTTTCCTGCTGGAGGGGAGAGCAGTGGGCCTGGTTGTGCCCAGCACCCCCCCCCCCAAAGCTGTGCAATGCCCCCCTAGAGCATGGACAGTCCCAGTTCAGAGGGACCCAGCAGCCTCATGGTTAGATCAGGCTGAGGTGAGGCAGCTAGGGCCAGAGAGAGGGTGCCAGGGAAGAGGGAGGTCTAGTGGTGTTCACTGTAGGGTTGTGACCTGATTGAGCGTGCAGTGGGGTCTCCATGTACTCAGTACCCTTCTGTCATTGCCTCTTATGCTGTCCCATGCTCCATTTTAGCCTCCTTACCTCCACCTGCCCTTCCCCTCCTTGGACCAGACTCTGATCTCATTCACCCTGATGTAAGTCCAGAAAAACTGCCCTGGTTTCAATGCAGTTACCTTTGGATATATGCAGCGGTCGGTGAGCTCCAGCCCCTCTCTCGGCTCTCATGTAACGTGATGCCTTTTGTTGGGGCATTAGCAGCAGAGTCGAACCTGGGACCTCTGACTGTATAACCATGAGCCTCTACCACCTGAGCTAAAAGAGCCCTTGCAACTTGAAAGTTGTAGCAGACTCCTCAACCTTCATGTGGCCCGGCCACCACTAGGAAGGGAGATGTAATTTCATGTTAAGGAAACACTGGTTGTACAATATTTATGGCCTAGTGGACAGAGGACTGGACGAGCACTCAGGAGTCATAGCTTTCCCCAGCTCTGCCACTGACCTGCTGGGTGACCTTGGGCAACTCACGTCACCGCCCCATGCCTCAGTTTCCCCAGATGTAAAATGAGGATAATGATACTGACCTCCTTTGTAAAGCACTTTGAAATCTACTGATGAAAAGTGTTATATAAGAGCTAAGATTTAATTATATTATTATTATTTACAGCAATCGTTTAAATCTATATCGCTCTGGCATCTTCCCCCTGGAAGATCCCAGCGTGGTTCACCAGAGCTTGTTGTCTGATACTCACAGCCACTTTGTACCCTATGCCAATATACAGCAGGATCATGTGATTCAAAACGGGGTAGGCAGTGCTCTCCCCATATACTTGGAGCATCCTCTACTAACAAATGGGTCACATCACCTACCACTGACATGCAGCCACCTTTGAGGTGGGACACAGCTTCTTTTCAACGGCACACTACTGTACAGTTTGAGACAGGAAGTGAAGGATAATCCAGTATTCCACTGAAACTGGGGACAGGAGGTGGGGGAAAATCCTTTTAGAACATCAGCAGTGGGACACAGAGGCAAAGTGAGGTGAATGGGGTGCAGCCTGAGAGGTGAAGGGAGGGGCGGTCTTTGAGGTCCTGTGTTAGGGCAGGAGCCAGCCAAGCATGTTGGGTTATCAGGTATGTTTGGTGCAAGTGTCATTGGTCACTTTTTGTCTATTGGAAAGGCAGAGGTTCAGGCACCTGTCTAAACATTGATTGGGAATTTCCCATCAAAATGTTTTTTCAACAGAAAATACAGTTTCTACAAAGTCAAAATTTTCTGCAGGCAAATTTCAATTTTGTCAAAATTATTCAATTGTCTGTTGGGAAAATCTAAACAGAATATTTTGTTTCAGGTCAGGTCAACTGGATCGAAAGACTTCGGTTTGTCGAACGGAATCTAAACATTTAATTTCAAGTCCGCTTGACATTAAGCTGTGTTTGCCTGAGCTGCCATAATACGTTCTGAGAACTCTAATCTGTGTGCCTCTTGTAACCATTCTCCTTTATGGGTCAGGCTACTTGGCTGGACTACATCTCCCATGATGCACCACAATTTTGCCTCTGGTTGAACCAATGTGGTGCATCATGGAAAATGTAGTTCGAACAGGGATTCCTGCCCTTAGAGGAGAATGGGAGCATGAGGCATGCAAACTACAACTTCCATGAGTAGGAAGTTACCAAATTCATGTCTGTGAAAAACGTGTCATGGACTCTGAAATAGGATCTTCTCTGTGAAATCTGGTATTTCATGTACTTTTACCTTTGTGACAGACCCAGGCCAGTGGGGTACAGGAGTCTGGTAGAGGGCAAATATACTAGTCACTGGATGAGTAGTTTTCTGTTCCCTGAGTGACCAGAGCAGAGGCTGCACTAGAGTAATCAGGAACCTGCTAGAACCAATTAAGGCAGACAGGCTAAGTAGAACCCCTGCAGCCAATCAAGGCAGGCTAATCAGGGCACCTGGGTTTAAAAAGGAGCTCACTCCAGCCAGGGAGGGGGGAGCCAGAGGAGAGGAAGTGTGTGAGAGGAGCTGGGAGCAAGAGGCACAAGATGCTGAGAGTAAGAGGATGTGCTGCTGGAGGACTAAGGAGTACAAGTGTTATCAGACACCAGGAGGAAGGTCCTGTGGTGAGGATAAAGAAGGTGTTTTGAGGAGGCCATGGGAAGTAGCCCAGGGAGCTGTAGCTGTCATGCAGCTGTTACTGGAGACCCTATAGACAGCTGCAATCCACAGGGCCCTGGGCTGGAACCTGGAGTAGAGGGTGGGCCCGGGTTCCCCCCAAACCTCCCAACTCCTGATCAGACACAGGAGAAGTTGACCCAGACTGTGGGGAAGATCACTGAGGTGAGCAAATCTGCCAAATAAGCGCAGGACCCACCAAGGTAGAGGAGGAACTTTGTCACACCTTATACTATACAGCTGTCACAGGGGAGACCAGCGTTTCTCAAATTGGGGGTCCTGACTCAAAATAGGGTCATGTTGGCAGGGGGAGGTATTGCAAGGTTATTGTAAGGGGAGTTACAATATTGCCATTCTTCCATCTCCACTGCCGTCAGAGCTGGGAGGCCAGGGAGCAGCAGCTGCTGACCAGGCACCCAGCTCTGAAGGCAGCACCCCGCCAGGTGTTGGTCCTGCTTTGAGCGGGGGATTGGACTAGATGACCTCCTGAGGTCAATTCCAACCCTAATATTCTATGATTCTAACAGCAGCACAGAAGTAAGAGTGGCAATACCATACCATTCCAACCTTCTGTGCTGCTGCCTTCAGAGCTGGGTCAGGACCCCTACAGTAACAACACCGTGACATTTCAGATTTAAATTTCTGAAATTATGAAATAACGATTTTTAAAATCCTATGACCATGAAACTGACCACAATGGACTGTGAATTTAGTAGGGTGATTCAGTAGCATGGTAAGGGGATGATGACCCAGATGAATGTCAAACTAACCTGAAGCCAAATATTTCATTCTGGGAATGTTGAAATGTTTCCTTTTGATCAGAAAGGTCAAAATGTTTCATTTCATCATATCACAAAAAATGTTGATAGTTTGCTGAAATATCAGAATTTTCCACAGGATGGGAATTCTGATTTTCCAGCAGATCTGCTGATAACCCAGGGTGCAGCAGGGTTTGGGATCCACAGAGAGGACTGGGAAGTGCAATCAGGAGTGCCCTCAGGCGCATTGGAAGGAGAGGCGTGAGCGTGCAGTCGGTTTTGCTGGGATTGGGCTCTGATATGCCACTGAAAGGGACTCAAAGCAGGACGGGCTCAGGTCTGCAGGGGAGGAGGCTTATTAGCATGTTGGGTGGGCAGCTCACAGAGTGGGGAGGGGAGGTTAATGTGGAGCAGACTCAATCATGCACCAGGAGGATGGCAAATATATGTGGCAGGAGGCAGGTACATAGATGGGTGGGTTCTCGCAAACAAGAGGGCAGTCAGCGGTAGTATGGGTGGTAGTGTGCTGGGGCTGTGGGTTCAAATCCTGTACTAAGTCTCTCAAGTGATTTTTAAAGCCAGACACTGTGCAGACATGCTGCCCTGCAGTAGAGGGTCAATTGGAAGCTCGACTAGAGGTCCACTCTTTTTCTCTGACTGTCTCTGCAAAGCAGCGACTCTTCCGGGGTTTACAGCTTCCACCCAGGAACAGCCTATTTCTGCTGCCCTCCTGGGGGGGTGCGCAGCTGGTCATTAGAAGTCAGCCGCAGCCTCTGGTGGACCAGTCTGCACCCCAGCTACCACGTCAGATTCTGTTTCATGGGGGCCATGCAGCCGAAGGATCTCCTAAGGTCACCAGAAGAGAGGCGCTGGATATAAACACCCCCAGACTCTGAGCATGGAGGGGGAACGGGCGGCTTTGGAACCCAGAGGTGGATTGGAATTTTGCAGCTGACTCCTGCTTTTGTAATGGACCCAACAGAATGGTCTCCCCCCACCATCTGAATATACCCAGATCTGGATCAGAACCCAAGTTTGTCTCTTAGCCCATCTGGTACTTTGCAGTGTTAATAACATGGGCGAGAAGCACAAGTGGCATACAGTATCTGGATTACACTGGGAAATCCACCGCTGGAGTGAATTAGAGCAAGCCAAACACTCACACCCTGCTTAGAGCTAAACAGCCATCACAACGCCTTCATCCAGGACGCTGCAGAGGGGGCTCGCCAGGGACTGAGCAGACCTAGCAAACCAAGGTGCCCCCCCCACGCAGTTCAAGCCAGAGAGTCAGGAACCACAGGGAAATCTTTGTCGGTGAGCTAAGATTCCTTTGCAATGGCACAAAGTCCTGGACGGAGGCACCGAGAGGTACAATGATAATATGATAGAGACCTAGAAAGAGATTCTGATCTCTTACATGTGCTTCCAGCTGCAGTATGAGCCAGAACTTAGCGCTTCTGTAGCGCTTAATCTGTTCAGGAAAGTGCACGGTAAACCTTTACTTACCCTCACGGTCCCCCTGGGAGGTAGGTAAGTATCACTGTCTCTGTTTTGCCGTGGATGAAACAGGCACAGAGAGAAGTGACTGGTCCAGTTACACTGGGACAGTCAGGAGAAGAATTCCCTGGTCTGTTGTTTAAACCACTAGACCCAACTGCCTCTTGAGAACTCCTTCCCTGCATCCCAGACTTCAGGTCAAACCTCAAAGCAGAGCCAAACATTCTGGAGTTTCTTGGGTTAATTTCTCCCTTCCTCCCAGCAGTGGCGGCTCCAGGTACCAGTACTCCAAGTGCGTGCCTGGGGCAGCAAGCCACGGGGGGTGCCCTGCCGGTCCCTGCAAGGGCGGCAGTCAGGCAGCCTTCGGCGGCTTGCCTGCGGCAGCTCTGCCAGTCCCGTGATTCGGTGGCAATTCAGGGGCGGGTACGCCGCAGCCACAGGACTGGTGGACCTCCCGCAGGCAAGCCGCCAAATCCGCGGGACCAGGGACCTCCCACAGGCAAGCCACCGAAGGCTGCCTGACTCCTGTTCTTGGGACGGCAAAAAAGCTAGAGCCACCCCTGCCTCCCAGGAGGTTATTTCGCATTTTTGTTGCATGTCTTTGCACTGTTGTATTTTCAGCTGACATTTATCATTCTGGCCCGTGGGGCAGCAGGTGCAGGTAGGACTGAATGCTCACCTGAGTTCAGGTCAGAACTTCCACTGACCTCGGAATGTTTGCCTAGAGATCAAAGTGGGAATCTGGTCTCTACGTACTAAATATTTAGGGCCTCATCCCATTCCCATTCAAATCAATGGCAAAATCCCATGATTCAATGGGGCAGGTCCAAGTCCTTCATTCTCATAACTATTTGTTACTCACATTTATCATCACTCAGTGGGGAAAAAGTCTCGCCACTAGCACTGTCCTTGCTCTTTGTTTCTCTTCTTTCTCTGTCCTCCTCCTCATCTCCAGCTTTATTTTTTTGTCTTCTGAATTCCCTGCCCTGCGGCACTTCCCACTAACGTGGGCCATGGCCCTCTGCCCCTTTAATAAAATGTGCAGCAGTTTAGAATCATAGAATCTCAGGGTTGGAAGGGACCTCAGGAGGTCATCTAGTCCAACCCCCTGCTCAAAGCAGGACCAAACCCAACTAAATCATCCCAGCCAGGGCTTTGTCAAGCCTGACCTTAAAAACCTCTAAGGAAGGAGATTCCACCACCTCCCTAGGTAACCCATTCCAGTTCTTCACCACCCTACTAGTGAAAAAGTTTTTCCTAATGTCCAACCTAAACCTCCCCCTCTGCAACTTGAGACCATTACTCCTTGTTCTGTCATCTTCTACCACTGAGAACAGTCTAGATCCATCCTCTTTGGAACCCCCTTTCAGGTAGTTGAAAGCAGCTATCAAATCCCCCCTTATTCTTCTCTTCTGCAGGCTAAACAATCTCAGTTCCCTCAGCCTCTCCTCATAAGTCATGTGCTCCAGCCCCCTAATCATTTTTGTTGCCCTCCGCTGGACTCTCTCCAATTTATCCACATCCTTCTTGTAGTGTGGGGCCCAAAACTGGACACAGTACTCCAAATGAGGCCTCACCAGTGCTGAATAGAGGGGAATGATCACGTCCCTCGATCTGCTGGAAATGCCCCTACTTATACAACCCAAAATGCCATTAGCCTTCTTGGCAACAAGGGCACACTGTTGACTCATATTCAGCTTTTCGTCTACCGTAACCCCTAGGTCCTTTTCTGCAGAACTGCTACCCAGCCATTCGGTCCCTAGTCTGTAGCAGTGCATGGGATTCTTCCGTCCTAAGTGCAGGACTCTGCACTTGTCCTTGTTGAACCTCATCATATTTCTTTTGGCCCAATCCTCTAATTTGTCTAGGTCCCTCTGTATCCTATCCCTACCCTCCAGCATATCAACCACTCCTCCCAGTTTAGTGTCATCTGCAAACTTGCTAAGGGTGCAGTCCACACCATCCTCCAGATCGTTAATGAAGATATTGAACAAAACCGGCCCCAGCACCGACCCTTGGGGCACTCCACTTGAACGATGACATTTAAAGTGAACGATGACATTTAAAGTGTCACCATTAGAACTGGGTGAGGGGGTTTTGGTCCAAGCATTGTTTTCAATGAGAAAAGCTTTTTGGCAGGAAATTTTCCTTCTTCAAGTGATTGCTTGTGTCGATTCCAAGTAGGAGTGTGTGTGCCGCGTGCACAGTTACCAGAAGGTTTTTCCCCTAGCGGTATCCGTCGGGTCAGCTGTGGAGCCCCCTGGAGTCATGCCTTCATGGCGGTGTATATAGGTCCCTGCAGACCCACTGCCTCTTCAGTTCCTTCTTACCGCCCGTGACGGTCGTTGGAGCAGCTTCTCTCTTGCGGACAGCAAGCGATCCCCTAGTGGACTTTCTTTCATTATTATCTGTAAATAGTTAAAATCTTATAGTTAGTGTAAATAGTGTAGTTGGTTTAGAGAAGTTTCAGTTGGGGTCCACCACCCACCCATGACGTTTCCCCTCCCCGGGTACTGAGGGATGCCTTGGTCTCAGGGGTTCAAACCACGTGGGTCCTGTCTGAAGTGCTTGGAACAGGCACATCAAAGAGATAAGTGCAAAATCTGCAGAGGCTTCAAACTAAGGACCAAAACAGAGGGACTTTAGGTTGAAACTGCTCCTTATGGAGTCAGCCCTTCGTCCCCAGCTGGCCCAGGTGGCATCCGACCCCAAGCCCGGCACTTCGGTGCAGAGTGCGCTGGCCTCGGTAAGGGAGGCCATGGCGCGGAGAAAAGACTCGGGCTTTAAGGACCCTTGGCACCGCCATTCCCCGGTGCTGAAGACTCCTGGTGTGAGTGCCTGGCACCGCTCCCATTTGCCGGTGCCACACAAGAAGAAGAGGATGGACAGAGGGCGCTCTCTCACTAAAGTAGTGGAGTGAGCAGGCACTAGGGGTGTGTGTTCCACATCGGGACACACTGCTCCGGCTCCAACTCTGCCGGCACCGTTGACTCCGGCCTCGTGGGGATGTCCGGCGAATCTGCTTCTTGTGGACTCCCCAGTGCAGGAGTGTCGGGAGGAGGGCATAGACCTTCCTTCTACGCCGGACACCTTTGAGGCGGCTAGGGACCTTCTCGCAATGATGCCGCAGAGAGGCACCGTGCCCTCAAGAGGCAAGTCAGCAATGATGCGGCACCACTTGACTTCACCTCAGCGCCACTCCCCAGCGCCATCTCAGTCCACTCCGCCCTCGCCACCAAGGTCGCGGTATTCATTGGTCTCGGCGGCGGAGCTGTACACCTCTGGGCAGAGCCGGCACTGTTCGAGGCAAGAAGGGCAGCCACTACCCGTGATGTCCTGGCCTCTGCAGTGGCAGGTGCTGGCTCAATGGCCCTACTGGACACTGTGGGCCTAGCACCAAGCCCAAGGGCCGGGGTCCAGATCCCTGTCGGTGGCTTCAGAGGATTGGGTCCCTCCATCATCGACTTCAGTAGTCCAGGAACCTCTGCACTGGTACTGGTACCAAGAGAGGTGCGGGCCCGGAACCAGCACAGTCCCCAGCACCACACAAGGTGTCTCGATGCAGGAGGATCCCCGTGAACCAGAGGGGCAGGAAGACCCACTGCCCCCACAGGCATTGTCCTCATCCTCCCCGGATGAAGCGGTGGTGGGCACTTCCACCACACTGCCTGACACGCACACCAGGGCACACCAGGAGCTGCTCAGGAGGGTAGCTCAAAACCTAAGCATGCAGGCAGAGGAGGTCTCGGAGAAGACAGACCCCTATGGCGGACGTTCTGGTCCCTGAGGGTCCTTCAAAGGTGCCTTTGCCCCTCATTAAAACTATCAGGAACACCACTAAGGTGCTGTGACAAACACCCACATCTCTTCCCCCCATGGCAAAAGGGGTAGCAAGGAAATATTTTGTGTCATCCAAGAGGTATGAGCACATGTTTACCCACCCTTAACCAAGTACTCCAGTGGTGGAGGTGGCCAACCAGAAAGAAAGACAGGGACAGCTGGGGCCGATCCCTAAGTCCAAAGAGGCAAAGAATCTGGATCTCTTGGGTAGGACAGCGTATTCTATTGTGGGGGCTCCAGCTTTGCATAGCCAACCAGCCAGCAGGCCTGAACCTCAATAGCTACAATTCCCGGAACACATTGTCCAAGTTCCAGAAACTACTACTGGTGGACTCCTGCTGCAAATTTGTGGCTGTCCTGGAGGCAGGACAGGTCATGAGGACCTCCTTACAGGCCTCCCTGGACTCAGCGGAATCAGTGACTCAGACTGTGGCAACCGCGATAGCCATGAGATGCAGCTCATGGCTTCAAGTCTTGGGACTCCCGTATGAAGTCCAAAACACCATCCAAGACTTGCCTTTTGACTGTTCAGGACTCTTTTCAGAGCACTCAGACACTGGGTTCCAAAGCCTGAAGGATTCACGGGCAACCCTTAAGTCCCTGGGGCTTCATACGCCAGCCCCCCGGAGAAAGCCCTTCAAGCCACAACCTGCCCCTCACTTCTACTCAGCTCCTCCCAGGCAGGACTATAACAGGAAGCGAGGCAGGAGTAAAAGGAGGAAGCCCTCTCAGTCCTCCTCTAGTCAGGTCCAGGGTGCAGTAAAGCAGCCCTCAGCCTCTAAGCCAAACTTTTGAAGGTGCGCCCAGGGGTGATGCACCAGTCCAAATCCTGGATCCTTCCCCTCCCTTTGTGAATTGTCTATCCCATTTCTACTGTGCCTGGGCTCAAATCACCTAAGACTGATGGGTCTTGAGCATGGTAGAGTTGGGATATTCTCCCCAATTCTGTTCCCTTCTGCCTTCCCACCCACCCTTCCCGTCCCTCTTCAGGGACCCTTCTCACAAGCAACTTCTAGTGCAGGGAGGTGCAAACGCTCCTACAACTCGAGCAGTAGAGGAGGTTCCTCTGGAGTTCAGGGGCAGGGGGTCCTACTCCCAGTATTTCCTCATCCCCAAGGCCAAGGGTGGGCTCAGGTCTATTTTAGAGCTGCGAAACCTAAATGGATTCATGAAGAAGTTAAAGTTCCGCATGGTCTCTCTGGCTTCCATCGTTCCCACCCTGGAGTCGGCGGCCTGGTACGCCGTCCTCGATTTGAAGGACATGTACTTTCACGTGTCCATAATTCCATCCCACAGACGGTTCCTCTGTTTCTTGGTCAGCAACACTCACTGTCAGTTCATGATCCTCCCCTTCGGCCTCTCAGCAGCCCCTCGGGTATTCACCAAGTGCATGGCGGGCATGGCAGCCTTCCTACGGAAGTGGCAAGTGCAAGTATTCCCATACCTAGATGACTGGCTAATCAAGGGCCACTCCCAGGCCCAAGTGGAGGACCATGTGAGTCTGGTGCGGACGACATTCTATAGGCTCGGCCTCATTCTGAACATGGCAAAGTCAACCATAGCCCCCCTCAGAGGATAGAGTTCATTGGAGCCCGCTGTCGAAGAAAAACTCAGTTCTCACTTTTATGTTTAGGTGCAGCAAAAACAAATACTTTATTATAATACTCTAGTGAACACAAGAGGGAGAGAGTGTCAGGAACTAGGTTTGCCCCTTGCCCTGGACGGATCTCTCTCAATTAGTAAACAATCATAACAATCTTTATACCTTTCTAGCAGACCATGGTTAGCATACTTGCAGACAGTAAAAGTAAACATTTGCATTTGTTTATACATAAGCCTATTCGTTATCTTATTTGTCTGCAATACTAGAACAAAAAACAAGACTACAATTCACAAGGTCGTAACGACTTTTCACACAATTCACTCTGCACCAGATACAGGGTAACATCTTAACCTCTGCTAATTAGCTAACATACATTAAGATCCCTTCAAACCTCTATTAATTAATTCTTGGCCTCCACACCGCCTAGACTCCAGTCAGGCCAGAGCATTACCCCCAGAATCTTGCTTCCTTGCCATGGGTGCCATCATAGAGGATCTCAGAAGATTCCCCATGACTATGGTGCAGAATTGCCTGAAACTGCTTGGACATATGGCTGCTTGCCCGTATGTGGTACAGCACACCAGGCTGCGGCTCTGTCCCCTTCAGGCTTGGCTAGCCCGGGTATAGAGGCCAAACCGAGGCCACTTAGACTGACGGGTCACACTCACTGCTCCAGTCCTCGAGTCCCTCCGGTGGTGGCTCGACCCGCTAGCAGTCTGTGCGGGAATACCCTTCTCCAGACCTCAGCCATCGCTGTCCCTAGTCACAGATGTGTCAGCAATGGGAATGGGGGTGTACCTAGGCGGACTCAGGACTCAGAGTCTTTGGTCCCAGGCAGAACTTTCGCTGCACATCAATGTCAGGGAGCTGTGTGCGGTTTGCCTGGCTTGCCAGACTTTCCAAACCCATCCACAGGGCAGATGTGAATCGGTATTGAGAGACAATACCACAGCAATGTTCTATATAAACGGGCAGAGTGCTGCTTGCTCCTCTCCTCTGTGTCAGGAAGCCTTCAAGCTGTGGGACTTCTACATTGCCCACTTGATACATTTGGAGGCATCAAACCTTCCGGGCTCACAGAATGAATTGGCCGATCACCTCAGCAGGTCCTTTCACAGCCACGAGTGGTCTCTCTGCCCGGATGTTGCAATCAACATTTTCCAAAGGTGGGGATCTCCCAGATAGACCTGTTCGCGACACGGCACAACAAGAAGTGTCAGCAGTTCTGCTCCTTCCTGAATCACAGCCCGGGCTTGCTCATGAATGCCTTTCTCCATCCTTGGAAGGGGCGCCTGCTGTCCACAGTCCTGCCTTTCCCGCTCATCCACAAGGTCCTCCTCAAGGTCGGACGAGAGGAAGCATCAATAATCTGGATAGCACCAGCGTGGCCACGTCAGCACTGGTTCACCATGCTGCTGGACCTGTCGGTGGACAGCTCTGCCCATGGTCCCGGACTTGGTCACACAGGACCATGTCTGCCTCCAGCAATCCAATCTAGAGTCTCTCCAACTCATGGCATGGAAACTCCATGGCTAAACCCATTAGAACCTGTGTGCACTGACTCGGCACCAGAGGTCTCCTCGGCAACAGAAAACCATCCACTTGGGCCACTTATCTGGCTAAGTGGAAGAGGTTTTCGATTTGGCCTGTGCAGAAGGGCACTCCTCCATTGCAGTCATCGATTCCCTTCATCCTGGACTATTTACTTCACATAAAACAGCAGGGCCTGGTGGTACTGTCGATAAAGATGCACCTGGCCACTATTTCGGTTTTCCATCCCGGCTCAGCTGGACAGTCAGTATTTGCTATCCCCATGGTTGGCTGCTTCCTCAAAGGGCTACATAGACTGTACCCACAAGTAAGGCGGCTGATTCCCCCATGGGATCTCAACCTGGTGCTCTCGAGCCTCCCTTCGAGCCCCTAGCAACATGCTCTCTACTTTGCCTTTCTTGGAAGGTGGCACCTAGTGGCTATAACATCAGCCAGGACATCTGAGCTCAAGGCCCTGATGTCCAAGCCCCCTTATACTGTGTTTTATAAAGACAAGGTGCAGTTGCAGCCACACCAAGCTTTCTTCCCCTGAGGTAGTTTTGCAATTTCACGCAACTCAGGACATTTTTCTTCCAGTGTTTCCCCCCCGCCCCCAAGCTGTATGCAAATAACTGGGAATGCTCCAGTCCCTGGATGTCAGATGAGCGTTAGCCTTTTACATTGAGTGGACAAAGCCGTTTCAGGAATCGACGCAGCTCTTCATTGTGATTTGCTGAGCGGATGAAGGGGGTCCTGGTGTCGTCCCAAAGGATCTCTTCATGGATCACGACTTGTATCAGGGCGTGCTACTACCCAGCAAAGGTACCGGCTGCAGCATTAACAGTGCACTCCACAAGAGCACAAACTTTGTCTGCAGCGTTCCTGGCGCCAGTTCCTATTCAAGACAGCTGCAAGGCAGCGACGTGTTTGTCTAATCACACCTTTACGTCACACAGGCTAGAGACGATGCTGCATTTAGCAGAGCAGTCCTGCAGTCTGCAACTCGGTGAACTCCAACTCCTCCTCCTAGGGACTGCTTGGGAGTCTCCCAGTTGGAATTGACATGAGAAATCACTCGAAGAAAAAAAAAAAGGGTTACATAACTTTCTTCACTGTTATTCTTCGAGATGTGTAGCTCTCATCCATTCCAAGACCCACCCCCTCCCCTCTGTCGGAGTATCCGGCAAGAAAGAACTGAAGAGGCAGTGGGCTGGCAGGGACCTATATACACTGCCATGAAGGCACCACTCCAGGGGGTTCCACAGCCGACCCGAAGGGTACGGCTAGGGGGAAAACCTTCTGACAACTGTGCACGTGGCACGCTCGCACCTACTTGGCATGGACATGAGCAACACATCTCAAAGAACAACAGTTACAAAAGGCAGGTAAGTGGGGTTTTTGGTTGAAATTTTTCAAGTTTTTCATGGAAAAACCAACATTTTTTTGGTAGTAATTTTCAGTAGGATTGAAATGAACTGATTTTTTTCTCCCATTTGATTTTGGTTAAAAAAGAATCTGTTGTTGAAAATGGAAAATTTTCACTGAAAGCCACAAGTTTTTACTGAGAAATGGTCTTTGGCAACTGGAACCCCATAGACATCAAAGTCCACACCCAGTAAGATAAAAGGGTTGAAGGTCAGGAGAGTTTTCGCATCACGGTCATCAAGTCAAGCAGATGCCACAGCCTGCTACATTCACATCACATCGAAGTGCTTTTTTGCAACCGCGAGAGCTAATACTTACATTTAGATGAAAGCTGAGATTCTGTCCGATCTGAAAATGCCTTTGGGGCGGCTGTGTAAATACATCAGGCTGGTCAGGTGTTTGTCTGCGCTGGTTCAGTGTGATGAAAGCTTCTCTTGAAGTCTTAGGGAGATCACCTCTCATTGGATGCATGGTGTTGTGTGTCTCATAGCAGTAGCCCCAAAGGGGCTTCAGTTCAGTTTGATCAGACAAGTGTCATGAAAGGGCAGAAGTACAAGAGACAGGGAGAGGGAGGGGAGCCCTGCACTCACTTCCAAAGCAAGGCTGTCCGGGATGGAAAACACGTTCCTCCTGCACCAGGCTGGCATGTGGAGTGAGAAAGCAGCTTCCCCCATGTCCGTCCTCACTCCCACAGCCCTGCACAGGGGCATCTGCGAGAACCCTGCAGGAGTTCCCTTTGGTGTCTCTTTAAACGCATGCACCAGAGGGGGAAGAACAGCGCAGCACTGGGAACTGAACCAGGATCTCCCCAACTACTGCCATAAGCACTGCACCGGGCTTCTTCCCCATCAAGGGTGAGATGCCCAAGGGAGCTCCTCTGTGACGGGTCTGTGGGAGTTAGGCATCTAAATACAGTTTAGGATCTGGGCCTTAGCCTCTCTGTGCTGAGTTTCTCTCCTGTACAACAGGGACAATAGCATTGCCCTGCCTCATGGTGTGGAGGAGGGAGTTGAGGCTAAATGTGGTGACGATTGTGAGGTGCTCAGATTCTGTGATAATGGGATCCAGAGAAGCGCCTACACAGATGCACCTGCGAAACTGTCTCACCTCTCAGAGTAGCAGCTGTATTAGTCTATATCCGCAAAAAGAACAGGAGTACTTGTGGCACCTTAGAGACTAACACATTTATTTGAGCATACGTTTTCGTGTGCTACAGCTCACTTCATCGGATGCATGCAGTGGAAAATACAGTAGGAAGATATATACACAGAGAACATGAAACGATGGGTGTTACCATACACACTCTAACGAGAGTGATCAGTTAAGGTGAGCTATTACCAGCAGGAGAGGAAAACTTTTTTACCACTACAAAAAGTTTTTTTTCTTTCCTGCTGGTAATAGCTCACCTTAAGTGATCACTCTCGTTAGAGTGTGTATGGTAACACCCATTGTTTCATGTTCTCTGTGTGTGTATATGTATCCTACTGTATTTTCCACTGCATGCATCCAATGAAGTGGGCCATAGCCCACGAAAGCTTATGCTCAAATAAATGTTAGTCTCTAAGGTGCCACAAGTACTCCTGTTCTCTCACCTCTGTGCATCCGCTTAGCTTCCAGCTTCAGTCCTCCTTCAGGGTAGGCACAAGACCTACCCCTCTGCTCGCAGTAGCCAGAAATGCTGGCCGGTTCAAGTCACTCTTGGGCCAGGAGGGGCACAATGTAGAAATACGGCTGAGGATCTGTCAAGAATGAAACTTTACAAGCCTGGAAACTTTGGTGAAATAAGTGCTCCTAATAACCAAGGGATGGGAAGTTGGGGCCCAGAGCAGGGGTGCTCATTTGGTCTGCTGTCATGGCAACCCAAGTCCTTGGGCAACGCCAGCCTGGTTTGAAGTGGTGTTGAGTGCCAGCAACTGCTATTGACTCCCATGGGGGCTCAGCACATGAGAATCAGCCCTCTCTTAGCCAGCTTTTCAAAAATGCTCAGCACCTGCAGTTGTGCATCCAGATCCCAAACCTGCTGCGCGGCCTGATGTGAGCAGCAGGCTCTGCTGCTTGGAGAGGTGGGAAGGGAGGGCTGCAGGTTAGCATTGGCAGAGCTCAGCGTGGGGAACCAAGGGCGCTGCAGGTTCGGACTGAAAGACATTAGCAGAGCTGTGGTGGGGAGCCAAGGAGTGGCACAGCAGCCAGGTGCTGGTCCTCTGCATGGGTTGAATTTCACTCCAAATAATCCATTTCCATTAATGCTGCTACCAGGAAACCCATTTGCCAGACTATCTGCAGGAAGCAAATAGACGCTGGGCATGAATGCTGGGAAACCAGCGTGCCCGGGGGCTTGGCAGTGCCCAGCTCACCAATCCAAAGCCTTTCCTGAGAGCCCTCTTGCTACTGCCTCTAGTTTGTTCTCAGCCAGTCCTGCTTGTGACACTCCCTGAAAGTCTCTGCTGGCTCCAGCAGCAGGAAAAGTGAGCTGACCTTGACCGTTCGGCAGCAGCTGCTGCGGGAGGTGTGGAGGGGTGTAGCTAGACCCACTGATTCTCTGCAGAGCCTCGTAAAAGCCCTTTCCAGGGCCCCCATGTACACAGGCTTCTGCCCAGCATGACTCGTGGAGAGTGGCCCCAGCATCCAGTCCCTTCACTGGGTGGAGAAGGATGGTCTTTTGGCTAATGCACATGACTGAACAACCAACAGCTCTGGCTCTTGTTGCTGACTTGTGGTGTGACCTTGGGCAAGTTACTGCCCCTCTCTGTGCCTCAGTTTCCCCACTGTTACAATGATACCTCCCTCCTGGGTGGGGCGGGGGGTACGTGAGCCTGGATTCATTCATGCTTGCAAAGTGCTTTGAGACCTTTGGTGGGAGGAGCTAGCGAAGCGCGAAGAAGGACGGGCGCATCCCAGCCAGGGCTTCTCTGTGCCTTAGCTGTGCGGTTAACAGGGAAGCGACATTAGCCTCAGCCACGCGGTGGGCCGGACCCTTTGGTCTGTTCGCTCCCTCAGCTGGAACTGGCTCTCAGGGCAGCGTTGCTCTAGCCCAGGGGTCGGCAGCCTTTCAGAAGTGCTGTGCCGAGTCTTCATTTATTCACTCTGATTTAAGGTTCCGCATGCCAGTCATACATTTAAACTTTTTTACAAGGTCTCTTTCTATAAGTCTATAATATAGAACTAAACTATTGTTGTATGTAAAGTAAATAAGGTTTTTAAAATGTTTAAGAAGCTTCATTTAAAATTAAATTAAAATGCAGAGCCCCCTGGTCCAGTGGCCTGGACCCAGGCAGTGTGAGTGCCACTGAAAATCAGCTCACGTGCCGCCTTCGGCACATGTGCCATAGGTTGCCTACCCCTGCTCTAGCTCTGCCCGTAGCCCAGTCCAGCTGGAAGAAATGAATCCTTTCAAAGCTGAAAGTAAGCGTGACACAGGCTTAACCCCGACTCTTAACCAGAACTGGTGGACAAGGGATGAGCCTTTCTGCAGTTCAACTGAAATGTGACTCATCCTGCTGGGCTGTTGCCATGGCCTGTGATGGCTGCTGCTGTGCCCCAGGGGTCACTTGGAGCAGGCAGCCTGGTGCCCCCCCCCCTTTCCTTCGCCTTGCTGCTGCCACGGAGCAGCCAGTGGAGATGGTGGGGACATAAGATAAGGGGAGGTATATGGCACCCCCAGTCTGACAGGCCCCAGTCACATGCCAGCACCCACAGCTGCTGAGTTTTGTGCATCTCCACGCCATGCCTCTCTGGTGTTAGGGGCAGGGTGTATGGTCACATGGGCATTTATAGTTCATAGAAGATTAGGGTTGGAAGGGACCTCAGGAGGTATCTAGTCCAACCCCCTGCTCAAAGCAGGACCAATCCCCAGACAGACTTTTGCTCCAGTTCCCTAAATGGCCCCCTCAAGGATTGAACTGACAACCCTGGGCTTAGCAGCCCAATGCTCAAACCACTGAGCTATCCCTCCTCCACCCACAACAGCACACATGGAGCTGCCCAAAACCCGACAGCCATGAACCTAAGATCCAGCTTGACTGTCTGCTCAGCAGTGGGCCAGCCCCTGTGACTGACACCCTCTGTCCCCAGCAACAGGTTGTTTTGGCACTGGACACTAGGAGCCAGAGCTGGATTCCGACAGGGGCGCTGGAGTTCATTTCTCTGTGAGTTACATACTTGTTCAGCTAAACTGTTTGCAGTGTTGTCTAGTGGTAAGAGCAAAGGATTAGGAACCCCAGGACTCCTGGGTTCTAGTCCTGGCTATGTGAGGTAGTATATTCTAGTGATTAGGTCAAAAGACTAGGAGCCAGGACTCCTGGGTTCTTCTCTATCACTGACTTGCTATGTGATGTCGGGCAAGTCACTTCTCTTCCCCAGGCCTCTGCTTGTTTCTTGCAGGGGTGTTGAGAGAATTGATGGGTGTTTGTGAAGTGCTTTGAGATCCCCATGGGAAGCAAGGCTGCGTGTGATTTCTTTATTAAGCGCTGTAGCTGAACTCAGCTGGAACAAATCCATCAGGGATTTGGGATCTGTATAGAGCAATCTTAATGTGAAGGAATGCAGATCCAGCTGGGGCTGTTTGGAGGTGAGGAGGCTACATGGAGCTGCGCTGCAGTAAGGTCTAATAGTCACGACTGTGCTGGTGAGATTTCTGTCCCGTATTAGGGAACATTCTCAGCCTCTCCCTTGCCCACCCCCACTTGGCTAGGATGGCTCTTCCCTCCCAGTCAGTGGGGTTAAGGCTCCTCAGGTTGGAGTCATTCCTTTGTGATCAGCTGCAGCGAATCTCCCTGTACTCTGTCCTTGCTCCCCCTCATAGCTCATGTCACATAAGGGGCATTCCACTCAGGGATAGGGAAGGTAGCTCGCGTCCCATCCCCATACAGCTGGATGCTCTGTTATCATCCAGGTCAGCTTGCTGACTTCCTAGCTGCTGCTGCTCCACCAGCCGCTGGGATGGAGCAGTCAGTGTCAGGAGGGTCTCACGTGGGGGCAGGCAGCGTGAAGGCAAAGATGGCTGGAAAGTGCAGCACATCCCTGCCGTCTGTGCACACAGCAGGCGTTGCATCCTAATGCAGATCCCAACTGCTGCACACTCTGCCCCTGCCACTTCGCTGAAGCAGCTCTGCACTTTTCACTCATCTCTAGTCCCAGTCCACCCTGGCTGCTGGTAGCCAACACAGGACAAACAGAGGTTGGGATAGCCAGCAATTTAATCAACATCAAACTAATGTCATCATTCAATAGGCTGGGGAATTTTAAAGGCACACTGTCACATTTAGCTCCCAATTTTGACCTGCGTGACCATGGTTACAGAAGTCCATCTGTGAATGCCCTCTGCCTAGCTACTGGCCCCCACATTTCAAAATGTTGATCTCTGTTCTTTCCATCCAGCAAACACAGTTTCACTCAACAGAAACCAACAAGACCAGCCCCTCTGCTGCTGTTAATCAGCACAACTTCATTGGCCTGAGTGACCTGTAACCATGGACACCAGCTGAGGCTCTGGCCCCATGTAATTCATGACTTTTTTTTTGGTCCTGATGAGTGAGCCTTCCCTGCAGCACTGCGGGGCCAAAGCCAGGAGTGTTGCTGAGATCCCAAAAGTGAAATGCACCATGTAAACCTACAGCATACTGAATCCCTATCAAATCTACCAACAGGGGGATGTGTGAAGGGAAAGACGGCCTTTAACTCCATGGGCTGGCCAAGGAGAGCTTTCTGGAGGGACAGAGCATGAGAATGATCATTTACTAAAACATAGGCAGTGTTCTTCCTCCGTGTGACGAGAGGAACAGATGAGACCTGGACTCTATTCCCAGCTCCACCACTGACCTGCTGGGTGACCATGTTGCTGCTCTGTGCCTCAGTTTCCCCTCCCACCAGTTGTCTGGCTTGTCTGCTTGGACTACAAGGCCCAGATCCTTAAAGGTCTGCAGGCTCTGGCTTCCACAGCAGTCAGGATCTGGGCCCAAGCTTTTCCAGGCAGGGTCTGGCTCTTATGCTGTGTCTATGTCCTGCCAGCACAATGGGGCCTTGGTCTCTAGATGTTGCTGTAATATTATTAATCATTATTGAATGTGACTGAAGAAAAGTAAACTCGATTTTAAAGCTGCTTATCGGGTGGTAATGTGGGGTGTTTTCAGCAGGGCAGGGAAGGAATGGGCAGTTAACTCTACCGTTCCTGCCTTGTTTCTGTCTCTCTAACTCTGGCTATAGAGCACAGTTCTGGTCAGATCAAGGTGTAAATTGTAGCTTCACGGGAGCTATGCTGAGCTACACCAGCTGAGGATCTGGCCCACTCTTTGTACCCGCTTGTTTGGAAATAGTGGTTCTTTTCAACCAAATAGCACTTAAGGGCCCGTTCCAATGCAGATGCCTAAATAAAGGCTAGATTGTGAGTCAGGCTTTGGGGTTACACAAGGGACTAGGAACCCCCCTACACAGACTGCCTGGACCTGGGTCCAGATATGTGGGGCTGCTTGCTCACCTGCTCCCTACCTGGAGCAGGGGGAGGGGCAGGAAATGGGCAGAGCCAGGGCTCAATTCCTACCTCCTCTTCATTAGCCAGAGCAGCTGAGCCATCCTGGGGCAGGTAGAAATTGACTCCAGGTGTAGGCCAGGAGTAAGTTACTACACCCAGAGGAAGAAGGGGTGTTGCTGTGTCTCCCAGAGCTGCTCCTGAGATGGTGGCGCTTGCATCCTAGGGCTGGGCCTAAAGTCACCCTCTAACCCAAAGAGGTGCCGCTGATCCCCCTGCAGCTCCTGTAGGTTTGCTAGCGTCTCGGCTACTTATTTAGGTGCCTCCTTGTGGATTTAGGGGCTAGATTCACAAAAAGTCTTTGACTGACTGTCACTTTAGGTGCCTAATTCCCAGAATCAGCTTCACAGAACCCTGCTCAGCTGCCTCCAAACCCGGTAGGTACCTAAACTTGCCCAGTGCTTATGTTTTTGCTGTACAAGTTGGCTTGGTGCCTGTATTTCTGCCTCTGCACACACGCACCACTGCCTCCCTCTTGGCATCCGGAGCAACGCACAAAGCAGGGGAAGATGGGCCTTACTCGGCTGGTAAGTGGGCTCCGAACTCGCTGACCGGACCGGGCCCCTGCTTGGGGGCTTACACAGAACAGCCCCTGGCGGGTGGTAGAAGAGGAGGACCTCCCTCACATCCGTTAGCGCCATGGGATGCGTGAGACCTCCCCAGCTAAGTCCCATCACCACCTGAGGGAGAGAAGGGATTTGAACTGGGATTTACAATGAAGCCGAGGACGTGGGGCTTCGGATCCCGCGCTCCAGTCCGAGCTGCACCTTCCACGTGCTGTGTGCACAGCTGTTAAGGCGCTGGCGCAAGCCCAGGCTGGGGAGACCTACCCTTACTGTCCCCATTCATTGTATAGGGAGCCTAGGCACCAAACTCGAGCTTTGTGTCTCCCAGTGGCTTTTGAACCGTTTGGCGTGGTGCTGCTTGGCGTCCCCATCTCTCAGCTCCATTGCGACTCTAGCCCTAAATGCCTCACTTCAAGCCCCCGACACTGCGGCCACAATCAGTAGAAATAGGCTACGCCCCCCCATGTAGCAGGATTTACGCCAGCTGAGGACCTGGCCCGTTGCATTTTAAGCCTCTGTGAGGTGCTGTCAGCCGCGGCGAGTCAAAATTAATGCGGGGATAAAATTAAATTAATTTAGAATCGAGCTCTTGTGCTTGAGCAGCCTGGGATGTTGTTTTTTAATGGACTCTGAGTCCTTTGCATTAAATACCCCTTAGTGACTCAGAGGAGGCAGCTGACCTGATTTATGCCTCAGACGATTCGCTGTGCTTTCCCGAACATATTTGAAGTATTGTTCCCAATGACACGTCTCCGCCTTCTGCTTCCTTCAAGATCCTTAACTTTTCAATCAATTTCAAAGCCCTGAGTAGAGGGAAGCTGCTGAGCTGGGTGTGGGGGGCCCACAGCACAATAGCTGGGGGGATGTCAAGGGGGGAGAGCGAATTTGTCAGGCAGACAGCCTTTTATCCTCCCCGTGCAAGCTACGGCAGGAGGAACAAGCGGAGAAATGGCTTTTGAAAGCTGGGAGGATTTAGTCATCAATTGCCTGTAACTCTGATGAGCGCATTTTCTATGCAGCCTTTATGAGCCGTCTCCTTCTGTCTTACAGGGCCCCCTATGAGGTTTAATGGGATTGCGCCTGTATACACCGTGTAGTGCTGTTCCCCAGACTCGGCTTTCAATCAGAACGGGACAGGGCTGTTGAATGCATCCAAGAGCCCCTTTGAAGAGGAGAGAACCCAGCTCATGCTGGGGTCTCCTGAACAGCAGGTTCCAATCCTAGAACCACAGAATCATAGAATATCAGGGTTGGAAGGGACCTCAGGAGTCATCTAGTCCAACCCCCTGCTCAAAGCAGGACCAATTCCCAACTAAATCATCCCAGGCAGGGCTTTGTCAAGCCTGACCTTAAAAACCTCTAAACCACCTCCCTAGGTAACCCATTCCAGTGCTTCACCACCCTACTAGTGAAAAAGTTTTTCCTAATATCCAACCTAAACCTCCCCCACTGTAACTTGAGACCATTACTCCTTGTTCTGTCATCTGGTACCACTGAGAACAGCCGAGCTCCATCCTCTTTGGAACCCCCCTTCAGGTAGTTGAAGGCTGCTATTAAATCCCCCCTCACTCTTCTCTTTTGCAGTCTAAACAATCCCAGTTCCCTCAGCCTCTCCTCATAAGTCATGTGCTCCAGCCCCCTAATCATTTTTGTTGCCCTCCACTGGACCCTTTCCAATTTTTCCACATCCTTCTTGTAGTGTGGGGCCCGAAACTGGACACAGTACTCCAGATGAGGCCTCACCAATGTCGAATAGAGGGGAATGATCACGTCCCTTGATCTGCTGGCAATGCCCCTACTTATATAGCCCAAAAAGCTGTTAGCCTTCTTGGCAACAAGGACACACTGTTGACTCATAATGGGAGTCCGAGCTGTGAACAGACTGCCACCGGGTTTGTTACAGGGTGGAAGTCAGATCACAAGGAGTGACATGGCAGCAGCATCAGGATCAGAGTCCCCCATGCTCCTTATCTGGCCCTGCGCTCTTGACTTTGCACAGCACTCTGCCCCGCTGTTGGCAGGGTCATGCCCTTCCAGGCAGGCTCCAGGTGAGATGTTGGGAGAGTAAGAGGGCCACAGCTGGGTGTGCTCTCAGTGGGACAGCTGCCAAGGAGCCAGCGCGCTCTTTGTCCTGAGCATCGTGATGGAAGGAGCTTCTGAAAAGCTTTTCCAGTGAATCGCAGGATTCAGAGTTCAGGAAGTGGAGACTCTGAACCCAACAGCTACTCTAGTCTTCACGGAAGCAGCTGCCGAGTTATTTATAGGGGCTTGTGGTGATCATTGGGGAAACAGCTAACTGGCTGGAATCCCAGCCCAAACTGTCACGGCAAATCCAGATTCAGTATAAATACTTCCCTCTGATCCGTATCCGCAGCAGCCCCTCTCTCCCTGGTGGTCTAGTAGGTGGGTGCTGACTGGGAGTCACAAAAATTAGCTTCTAATCCCACTTCTACCACTGATCTTGGACAAATTGTTTCACCTTTCTGTGCCTCTGTTTCCCTTCCCGCTCTTTGGCTGGGTTGGCTATTTAGTTTGTAAACACTTTGGGGGCAGCAATTGTGTCTCGCTCTGCACAGCACCAGGTGCGCTGGGACCTCCTGATGCTACTATGATATAAAATAGCTGTGCTGAGCTCCACGGTGTGGCCTAAATAGCTCTGCTAGGGTCTGCTCCGGAGCCCACCAATAGGAGTGATTCCACTGATTTTTCTGGGCTTTGGATCAAGCTGGAATTCCAAAACCGTCAGTTGTGCCCCCGAAAGGTGACGAGCTGACGTGTGACTGAGGAGTTGGCTGTTGGTATGAAGGGGTGTGAATCAAGGAGCTGATATTTGTCTTAACTTGGGGCAAGTCAGAAGTTGATTTTCTGGAATCCGATTTTCCATGCAGTAAATATTTGGAGTGGCCCGGTATTAGTTGTTTAGGCCCAGCTTCAGCATGGAAGGCCGTTATTCCAAAGTGGGGTACTGGGGAATGAGTAGAGAGAGGGTATTGACGTCACTCATGCTATGAGGAGGGTAGTCCGAGGCACTGAAGAACTATTTCTTTTACTGGGGGAAGAAAAGTTCAGAATAAGGGTTAGTGCAAAGAAGAGCTGCTCAAATTTTTAAGTTTAAATCCCTGGAGGGATTTAAAAAAAAATCTGGGGAAATGTATTGACTTTTTCTGAAAATTGAAACTTTTGAAATGTAAATTTCAAGTTTTTTCATGGTAAGTGTTTGCCTGTGTAAAAGTCCTGTTCTGAAACCCCTCTGTGGTCAAGACAATCAAAACTGGCAACAAAGAAAACTGAAACCCAGTAAACCAACCAAAAATGTTCATTGTATTTGTCAAAAAACAAATGTTCAGGAACATCACAATGTTTACATTAACATTTGTTCATTAAAAAAGGTTGTTTTTAATAAGATTGAATGTTTTTTTTTCTTATCTAGCCTCCATTTCTGTCGTATCTGAGCACTTCACAGTTTCTAATGCATTAAGAACATAAGAAAGGCCGTACCGGGTCAGACCAAAGGTCCATCTAGCCCAGTATCTGTCTACCAACAGTGGACAATGCCAGGTGCCCCAGAAGGAGTGGACCTAACAGGCAATGATCAAGTGATCTCTCTCCTGCCATCCATCTCCATCCTCTGACGAACAGAGGCTAGGGACACCATTCCTTACCCATCCTGGCTAATAGCCATTTATGGACTTAACCACCATGAATTTATCCAGTTCTCTTTTAAACGCTGTTATAGTCCTAGCCTTCACGACCTCCTCAGGCAAGGAGTTCCACAAGTTGACTGTGTGCTGTGTGAAGAAGAACTTCCTTTTATTTGTTTTAGTGCTCATAACACCCCATGAAGTAGCACAGATGGGGAATTGAGGCCCAGGGGTTTGTCTACCCTCCCAGCCTGGGTAGGGCTAACGTGCTAAGAGCAGCAGTGCGGGCGTTGTAGCTCCAGTGGAGATTCGAGCTAGCCACATGAGATCAGATCCAGGGGCTGATGGGCTTGAGCACCCAACCCCCCACAGCCACAAAGCTGTTTTTAGCACACCAACGCATCGGTCTACCTGGGCTGGAAGGCTCACTTCTAGCTGTCGCTATATCCCAAGAGACGAATCGTCAGATTTCCAAAAGTATCTAAGGCCCGTGGCTTCAATGGGAGCGAAGCTTAGCTGACTTGCTTAGCTGCTTTTGCAGGTGCCATGAGGTGCCCACCGGCATCTCTAGATATTTCAGCTTGGAAAATCTGGCCTTATGTGACTTGACCCAGGTCTCCCATCGCCAAAGCTGGTGTTCTGACCACTGGGCCATCCTTCCCCAGACTGAACGCTGTATCGACTCTTCCATCAAAAAACTTCTTGGCCAACTCCAGTAGAGAGGCTGAAATATGGAGCTCTTCCCAGTGGATCAGAGAGACTGGGCAGCCGTATATCTGAGCACTGGCATGAAGATGACTTTCTGGCAGATGCATATGTTCATTTAGCCATGGTTTAGTCTGACCCGGCAGAGTTGCGGAAGTGCCTCTGTGGGGCTGTAGTTAGACATGGAGCAATGTTCATCTCCCAAGTGCACTCAGACGGGAGATGGAGGTGTGGTCACAGCATGGGTTGGGATACTTATGCTGGCATTGGTCTAGCTAGTGCAGATAACAATAGTAGTCAAAATGGGGCAACGTGGGCTTCAGAATCAGGACAGGCCTACCAGGGGCCCTGGGTACGAAGGCAGGTTGCTGGCCTGCGCTGGGCTCTGTGCTGCTGTGTTTTCACTGCTGCTGCTCTCTGTGCTAGCTAGATTAAAGCTAGCGTTTGTATGCAGAGCCACGCTACCCTTACACCTTAATTTGCAGCAGAGATGTCCCCTGAAGCTGTGCACAGTGCAGAGTGAGCTGAAAGCGGCAGGGGAATCCTCGCAAGCACAAAGACGGTAGAAGTGATGCAACTGCCTCCCACATCAGCTCTGCCGCGTCCTGTCTCCTGACTCTGCCCCTGGTCTGTTGGAAGTGGGGGGCGGGGGCATATTAGGGGCAGAGCAAGGCACCAGTATGCCTGGTTCTAGGCTGGCGTCCTGACCTCCCCGCTTCCTAAGCATGGCTTCATGCGTTGGAGAACAGAGTCCCAGCACCTTGAGAAGAGGGAGAGATCCCAGACATGCCATCCTCACCCCCACACTGAGCTCAGTATGGTACCGGAACCATGAGCTGCAAAAATAAAGAGCTCGGCCAGATGTCTCTGGCATAGAACTAGAAGCTTCTGAATATGAGTCCTTGTGTCTGCAGATGGCATCTGGCTGGCTCTTAGTGACGTACCAGGGCCACCCCTAGCTGCACAACCTGCAGCAAGCCCAAATGCACCCATCTAACCCCCTTTCCCCCCCGCCCCAGAGCTCTGCTTGGGCATTAACCAAACCAATCACATACGCCTGTGCAACCTGCTCCTGACCTGGAATAACTCCCTTCCATCAGCAGCCGCTCAGTCTGACAATGGACCATGCTGACATAGTGAGCGATAGCGCTGGGGAAAGGAGCCAGCCGGACGGCCCTGGAGTCTGGAGGCTTCTAATTTATCATCCCAACTGGCACAGAGCAAGCCGTGGCTGCGCAAGCATGCCC
This sequence comes from Mauremys reevesii, assembly GCF_016161935.1. Classification (NCBI taxonomy): domain Eukaryota; kingdom Metazoa; phylum Chordata; order Testudines; family Geoemydidae; genus Mauremys; species Mauremys reevesii. The sequence continues at coordinate 122,570,748 of NC_052626.1, read as the reverse complement.
ACCGCGCCTTGTACCTCAGCCCTGGCCTGTGCAGGGCCTACCTCTAGCCAGGATGAGCTCCGTATCCATGGCACGTGCTGGTCCTGATTCAGAAAAGTGCTGAAGTCCACGGGATATAAGCTCGTGCGTAGAGTTAAGCACTTGCTCAAGTGCTGTCTGGAATCAGAGCTTCAGTCCATGGCCTCTGAGGCTGCCAGTGAGTGGCCCAGTTCGTGCCAGTGGGGTATGGGTGATGCAAAGATTTTGATGACCTGGGCAGTGGTAGAAGTGGACTGAGACCTTGGACACTGAGCAGCTGGCTGATGGCCACAGTTGTGTCGCTACTGACCCGGGTAGATTTGGGGACCTAGAGGACAGAAAGCTCTGCCTGCCACCTTCTTGTGCAGTGAAACTAGTGTGTGTGTGTGTGTGTGTGTGTGTGGGATCAGCACCTCTGATCGGGTCTATTGGCTCTGCTAGAAGATGTTAGAGGGTGAAACTTCCTTAGAGCAAGGTCACATAGGCTGTAGAGCCATCTTCCAGGAGAAGTGGTGGAGGCTGCGTTGGTTGATCTTTAAAGCTAGGCTGGACAGTACCCAGGAAAGTATCTAGACTAACAGGGATCTACCCAGTCTGGCTCTGGGCCCATCTTCTGCCTCAGTTTCACCTCATCTCATGCTGGTTCTCTTGGCCTTCAGTGCTGAGGTGACTTGGCTCTTCAGCTGAGCCACAAAAGTCCACTTCTTCCAGGGTATCACCAAGAGTCTTCTGCCACAGTCCAAAGCTGGGCACAACTGTTTGGCTGGAAAATGAGGGCCTGGTAGGAATGGTCCTAACCCCGATGGAGCATGCCCCAGGAGGAGATGAGCCTTGTGGTATCCAGCCTCTCTGCATTTCCATGACTTCTGTTGCAGAAGAGTTGGGGCAAAGGTTTCTCTCTAGGGCATTTTGATGGGGTCCTTTAACATCTGGTCTGAGTGCTTCTGCTCAGACTGGTACAGTGACAGAACAGAGGACCTGCCATACCTTGTCAGCACAGGGCTCCATCTTGACTGGTGTCCTGGCTTGAAAACCGCCAGCACCCACAGATTCATTGCTGGGCATTGATGGAATAAGTAACTCATCAGGGAAATTTCTTTCTGACCCATCAGTTACTGGTTGGCCCGTGTCCTAGGCATGAGTTTATACGCTGTACTCCTTATCCCGAGAAAGGTTTGCTCCTTCTTAGAATCCTACTACGCTCGTGGCAACAATGATTTCTTGTGGCAATGAGTTATGCAGACTAATGATGTGTTTGTGTGGGATAGTATTTCCTGCTGTTGGTTTTAAACTGGCTGCCTTCCAATTGAATGAAATGTCCCTTTGCTCTTCTCCAATGGAAAACTGGAAACAGGAGTCTTAGATTTCCCTTCCCTGGGTCATTAGTTAGTTTGTATACCTTGATTAAGTCCCTTCCTAGGGACTGAAAGTACCAGGATTTAGAGTCGGTGACTGATGTCTGGGGCCCAGCACTGAATACAGATTATGATGAGTCAGACGAAGCCCCAAAAGGATCTGTGCTCTTGAAGACACATATCGGAGGTGCACAAGGCATTTTTCTTACCATGCTGAGGGGCAGCACTGGGGTACGTTCTTCTGCTACTCACTTCACTAGAGAATACTCTGCTTTGCCTCAAGTGGCACCGAAAGCTAGGTGTGCTCCCCTGTCACCATGGTGAGGGGTCCGTGCTGATCCATTGGAGCTATGCCAACTTACGCCAGCTGGGGACCCAGCCCGTGACATTTGTTGTGGGGCTGTCTGGCTCATTGCACGTATGGGGGGAAAAGCAGGACGGTGCAGGGCAGTGCTGGTGTTTTAGTGCCTCAGTCTCGAATTGATTAGGGCAAGTGAAAATGATTTCTGATTCCACCTGGATTTGGAGCTCACGCCCGCCCAGATCCTGACAGGTATTTAGGCTCCCATGGGAGTTAGGAGCCTAAATACCATTCAGGATCTGGGCCTCAGAGCCCTGGAGGCAGAGGTGCCAGATATGAAATGCAGGATTATTTCACAGCTGTTAAAACAGCTTTTAAATAATCAATTGTCCTTTAACTGAGTGGTTCTCAACCAGGGGTGAGCAAGTTTCAGGGGGTTCGCCAAGTCCTCAGTGTTAGACTCACTGGGGCCCAGGGCAGAAATCCTAAGCCCTGCTGTGCAGGGCTGAAGCCCGGGGCTCTGAGCCCCACCACCCAGGGCTGAAGCAGAAGCCTGAGCATCTTAGCTTCACAGGGGGCCCTGTGGTGTGGGGCACCAGGCAGTTGCCCTGCTTGCTACCCCTTAACGCCAGCCCTGGCTTTTATACGCAGAAAACAGTTGTTGTGGCACAGTTGGGCCATGGAGTTGCTATAGCATGTTGGGGGGCTCGAAAGAAAACGGTTGAGAACCCGTGAGGTAAACTGTGTGTGAAGGGCTGGGAGGCGACCAATAGCAAAGTGCTTGCTTGAATCTGGCTATTATGTTTTATTCCGTAGTGCAATAGCTAAGCCTGGAGACTTACAGAGAAGTGTCAGACACAGAGTCTGCCACTAGAATCTGGCAATTGAAGGGCCTAATTCTGCAAAATCCCCCTATCAAGCGCTAGCGACGGCTGCCATCCTCTGGCCAGTCGATTTCACCAGGGCTGCTACACACAGCGGTCAGCGCTAGGCTCTGTAGCAAGGGTTTGAAGGAGCAGGTTCCGCAGCTGCCATAGCGTGGGAAGAAGCGATAGAGATGTGGTGATGAGGATTGTGAGGAGAAAGGTTACAACAGTCAGGGAGCATGAGAAATGCTAGGGTATTTGCACAGCTTGTGAGTTCTGTGTGAGTGACAGCCTGAGAGAGACATGAGGGGTGAGAGAGGGAGAGTTAACATTTGTGGTAAAATAATATATTCTAATAGTCCGAGGCAGGGCCAGATTTAGGAGCAGGTGACTGCCTGGGGTGCCGGGTTTGTGGGGTGCCAGGCTCGGGCAGCTGGTTTTGTTTTTACTGATGAAGGGGAAAAGAGAAGGTTTGAGGTGACATATTTTGAGTGTTCTGTAAGTGGTGTCATTTGTCACTAACCTCCTAGAATGTAGAATCTCCTGGAACCTTCCAGACTTGGAGAACTACATTTTCCTTGAACCTCCTAGAACGTTGTCAGCCAGGCCCTTGCGGGTAGATCAGGGGCGTCGCCAGCCAGCCAGTGAGATGTAAGAACAAAGAGACGTGAGAGCCCAGTGGCGATCTTGTGAACCTTGTTTTGTTGTGTAATTGTGAAAGTGGACTTGTGTTTTAAGACTTGAAGAGTGTGAGTAGCGACAAATAAAGGACGTATTTAATGAGACACCAGAGATATCGATCAAACCCGTTACTTCTTTGGCCATGCTTAATGTGTAATGTTTGATGACTTTCTAAGACTGCGGAACATAGACTTTTGCTCTCCCTCATATTTCCCCCCATGGAAAATAAAAGATGCTTATTCTTAACATTAAAAAGTTTCTATAAGCCTAGAGGAAACACATTTTTTTATTTGCATATATATGGCATAAATAAATACAGATTTACAGATCCTAGCATGCAAACTTGTCATCTTATATGACAGGGATAAATCGTGCAAATCAAACCATGCATCAAAGTCATGAAATGGGCTACAAATGCAATAAAAATAAGGTATTCAAAAGTTTAGCAAATGGAGGGCAGACACCATTTGATCTAGGGCTGGCCCTAGTCTGAAGGAGGATAAATCCAGTGGTCAGCACTGCTGGGGTTGGAGGAGGAGGCTCAGGGGGAGGTTCAGGTTGGTGCTGCTGGGGAGGGGAGGGGAGGTTGATGCAGTTAGGGGGCTGGGGTGGAGGAGGGGAGGTTGACACTGCTGCCGCCCCTCCAAGAAAGAGGCCTGAGAAGGGATTGGAAGGAGGGCGCATGGGGCACCGCTCCAGGGGGATGAGCCTGGCAGAGCAGGTCTCCCGTGAGAAGGTGCAGAGAGAAGGGCTAGGAAATGGGGGATGGGCCTTCTGCCCTAGAGAGGGGCAGGGCCCCTGCCTAGCCGCCCTGGCGGGATGTGGCTGTGCTTGTGAACATGCTCTCACTGCAGTTCTGTAACCAGACCCCCACAAAGGGCCCAGTGAGTTTAGGAGAACCGTCTGTGCCTATAAATGTGTTAGCGGCTCATGGATAGTCCTGGGAGCGGCCTTGAGCTGGCTGTGGTGATGTAGGGCTAGGAATTCCGATCTGTGTTAATTTCTAGATGCTGTATGTGACCGTGACATGGGAGAGGTTTACTGTCTGCCCCTGAATAGCAGGAAGGAAACACAGTGGATCGGGATAGGGCACCTCAGGGTAAACAGGGCAGGTGGATAAGAGATAGGGCTGGAGCCACTAAGCTGTGAAGATGCTAATTACGTGCCCCAGCCTGAGTTACACAGCTGTTTTGACCAGGCTGGGAATAGAGGGATCCAAAGGACTGAATCAGGTAGCAGCAAAGAGTCCGGTGGCACCTTATAGACTAACAGACGTATTGGAGCATGAGCTTTTGTGGGTGAATCCCCACTTCGTCAAATCAGTTAGAGTGACTCTGTAGGGGAGTTAACAGCCCCTGTCTAAGACCCAGGCTCTGCAGGATGGGTCGGAAGCAGGTGGGCCCGACTAAGCTGTCGGGGGATGCTGAGGATTAGGTCAGACAGCCAAGCTCATCGGCCTGTTGTTGTGTTAAAACACTCATTTGTGCTGCGCTGCAAAGCTTGAGCAGTCCTTTGGTGTAAGAAAGCTGTGCAGTCAGCACTTCAGTCATTCCAGCTGGTGCAGGGAAGTCTTGCAGGCGCTGAGCCCGGTTGGATCTGCTGAGAGATCACGGCCAGTTCACAGGGGCTGTAGCCAGAGACTCTGTCCAGGACCCAGAGAGTTGTGGGATCCCACCCTAGCAAGGTGAAGGAAAGAGGCCTAACACTTTGTCGGGGGAGGGAGGTTGCATACAGAAAGAGCAGAGAGAGATCAGAGATGCTGCTAGTTCTGTAACTGCAACCCCAACCACGACCAGCTAACATGTCTTTAAAGACAACTCACCCCATCTACACTAAGTGCAAAGCCCCGTTTAGACTGAAGTGAGTTAAAATGCATTGGGCCTCGTCTACACACAAACGTGCATTGGTTTACTGAAACCAGTTTAGTCAAACGGTGCAGACTCCTGTGTGGACGCTCTGCCTTCAGTTGAAGAGCAGCTGAGTTTGGGTTGGTTTAACCTCATGAACGGAAACAAGTTTGGTTTAAACCAAAATGATGGCATCCACCTGGCCTTTTGCCCTGATTTAACTAAACTGGATTAAAATACATAGATTCTAAGGTCAATGGGGACCACTGTGATCATCTAGTCTGACCTCCTGCATAGCACAGGCCAGAGAACTGCCCCCAAATATTTCTGTTTGAATTAGACCAGATCTTTTAGAAAAACATCCCATCTTGATTTTAAAATTGCCAGTGAGGGAGAATCCACTTATAAATAACACCCTGCCCTGTTGTAGACCCGCCTTTATCAAACACCTTTTAAACCCACCTATTTTCTGACTCTAGATGGGCTGCAAATCAAAATCGTTCTAACCCATGTTCCTCTTTTCAGGCAGTTTGAAACCAAACAATGGCTATGTTGTTTATTACTGTAGTGCCCATGAGTCCTACTCCTGGACTAGCTCCCAGTTGTGCTAGGAGCTGTACAGGTGCAACTAAAAGTTTGCCCCCACCCCAGAGAACTTACCTGAAAGTCCTTCCCCCTCTTAACTACCAGTTTCTGCTTGGTGTACAATTCCACCTGGTGTACATAGCTCTGGCTGTAATGGTTTCACGTTTTTTTCCCATTTCACTATTCTGGAGGATTAGTCTGGTTAGCTGATTCCTCATGGCTTTTTCTATTATTATTATTTTCACCGCATTCTCATTTTCTTGCTCCAGAATGAATCTGTCCCATTTCTCCGTGTAAGGGCTTTATCAGTTCCTAACATGTCGGTGGTTTAATTACAGCATGTTTTGAAAGTGCAGGGTTTTTCTCTAAGGGCCTGTCTAGGCTACGTTTGTTTCAGTTTTGACCGTTTGATTGGATTTTTTAAAATAAAGTTAAAGGAAACTTTGAGATGAAAAGTCATTTTGAACTAAACAAATTAAATGTTTTGACTTTGGGGGAATTGGTTTTTGAACTGAACAGTTAGTCCAAACCGACATGAATTCACAAAACATCTGGGTGTCGTCAAATCTGCATTGTTCTCTGATTCAAAAAAATCTTGTCTGAAAAAAATGTGCCTGGCACTATGTATGGACTCAAGCAGTTCCACAAGGCAGTGAGACAGCCCATGGCTGTGCCCATCTTACTTCTTGTTGTTTTGCTCTGTTTAGGTCTCCTCTCTCTTTCACCCGTCACGAGATTCCCACGGTCCTGAACAACTGGTAAACACGAGTGGCTGTGGTAAGTCCTTTCAGCTTTATTTTGGTCTGTGAGAACATTATGGGCTGAATCCAACTCATGGGCCTGGTCTACGCTGGTGGGGGTGGAAATCGATCTAAGTTACGCAACTTCAGCTACGTGAATAACGTAGCTGATGTTCATGTACTTAGATCTACTTACTGCGGTATATTCAATGTGGTAAGTTGACAGCTGATGCTCCCCTGACAACTCCGCCTGTGCCTCTCACGCCGGTGGAGTACCAGAGTTGGCAGGAGAGTGCTCGGCGGTCGATTTATCGACCGCCGCTGTATTGATCACTGCCCATCAATCCAGAGTGTAATATAGACATGCCCATAGAGTAATAACTCTACTGGTGTCAGTGGAATTTGGCCCCTTAGTGTGAGCTGAGAAACTGCCAGGTTCTTTTAATATTAACCTGTCCCCGAACAAGTGATGTGTGATGTAGTATGTTAATGTTTTATTGTAACTTTGCCTTAACAAAATGTTTCTTAAAAGGGGTGTGCGGAGGTGGGAGGGGGGACCTTCTTTGGACCAGAGGGGTAGCTCGGTACTGCACACTTGTATTTGCTGATCCATAGTGTTCGTTCTCCACAGAATCTTCCAGCACAGACCAGTCTGACCACACAGAGACACGAGCCTGTAGGTTAATAAGAAAGTTTTATCCAAGGAGTTAATTGGGGGTATCACAGTTCAGGGCAACTGCACTTGTATTTCTCCCCCATAGTCCAGCCAGGGCACCCACCCTCAGGCTCCTGGCTCTTCAGCCATCACTTCTCTTGGGGTAGAGGCTCGTGTCTCTCTCCCTCCCGACCGGGTTTTTTCAGGCCCCACAGTTCCCTGCCTACACTGTTATTCCCAACGAGTCAGCTGGCCTAAGCAGGCCAGTGTCTGTATTTTGCTCTGTTCTCAGAGGCTGTAAACAGTATAATGGCCTGCAGGTATAAGTTACCCTGCAGCTCCTTGTAAGCAAGCACATTTATTGTTAAGGTGAAAGCATTACAGAGAAAATGCATTAAAAACAAGAAAAGTTCCGATGCGCATGCTAAAAGCTAACCTGACATCACCCAATCCATCCTGTGGGGCCCCCCTTGGACAGAAGGTCCTGTCTGTTTGCTTGATCAGAAAGCACGCACTGAGTTAGGCTATTTATCCAAAAGTCCTTTCTTTGCCTGGTGGTCTCTGGAGAATCCAGTTGGAACCAGTATATGCAGCCTCCCCAGGTGGTGATACCCCTCTGGAGTTGTTACAATCTGAGTGACACGCTGATCACCCTTCCACGTGGAATTACATACAAGCCCTGACCCACAATGATACATAAGCTTAATACAGTAAGTTCTCCCAATGGTATTGCTAGAATTTGCCTTATTAGTCACAACAAACAGTCCCCAGTCTATGAGCCCTACAAATCTTGGGCTGATTGAGGTTATCTCTGGTGATGCACTTCAGTATTTCGACAAAGATCTCCCTTTGCCCCCATGTACAGCAGCCCACTGAAGTTCAGCAAATAGCGTGAGGGGTAACCAATGGGGTGAATTCAGCCCCTTTTCTTTGCTCACAGAATCACTCTGAGCCGATATAGTTTCCTCTATTTGCAGTCATTGGTTTATCACTTCCATGGTGGTTTTTAAATCTGCGGACCGGTTGCCAATCTATGGACCAGCTGGGTTAATTAGGTGCAATCGGTCGGTCAAGTCACATGGTGGCGTTCCTGTCCCCTGACTGGAGGAGCCTGAAAACACCACCTCAAGTGTGAACATTTTCCATGGGTAACTCTGATGTTTGAAAAAGGACTCGTTTCTTTAACGGCGGTGGACAGCAGGCTCGAAAAGGGTGGGATTGTAGCCAGAGGGTAGGTTTCTGGAGTGGAAGACAGGAGACCAATGCTATAGTCACTGCTCTGGGATGGACCTTGGACAAATCCCCTTTCCTCTTTGTGCCTCCGTTTCTTCACTTTTATAAAATGGGGGCTAATGATACTGCCACACACCCTGTTTGTACAGTGCTTTGGCATTGATGGATGATAGGAGCTGACTAATGTCTCCTCCTCTCTGTGACCAAAGAGAGAACACACCAACAGGTATTTACAAGTAATGTTCACACCCTCTCCTGAAAGCAGGATGGGGTATACTGGGAATGTAGCTCAGTGACTGTCCCAGAGGAGGCTTCCGTCTCTTGGAAACACCTGCATTTCAGCTGTGGGTTTATGGGCCCTAGGAGTTGATTTAGCAGCAGCAAGACTGGGGAGTCCCTATCAGAGGCAGGAAAATAACCCCAACTTGCTTCAATGTTTGGGAGTGTTTATGCAGGGGCCCCTCCCTGGCAGCTCCCCGGCTGACAGCTGCTCTCACAGCACGTGTGCTTGTGTTTCCGGGCAGAGCATTCAAGTGTTGTTGGTGCCTTTTTTTTTTTTTTGGCCTGTTTATTTCCATGAGAGCTGGGTCTGAGCCACAAAGTCAGATCTAGGTCAAAGCTTTCTCTGGTAGCGATCCAGGTGTTGGTTCCAGCCCATCTTGACAGTGTCTGATGCTGGTCGTTGGATGATGACCCTTTTGTCTAGAGAGGTGGAATGAGTGCCTGGCAAGGCTACGGGATGTGAGTCATGTGAATTCCTGCGGCATGCAGTGTAATGAGCTCAGCTGCTCTTCGCTGGGAGATGATATGTAATTCCACAAGAATTCCACCGGATCGCCCTTTAATTAAAGGAGCATATTTAGAGCTAATGAAAGTGACAGTCTGATCATGGTAGCATGGGTGAGGGATTGTGCAGCCGGTGCTGTGAAATCTTCCCTTAGACAACTCTCCAATCAGGGCCGGTGCCCCACACTCTAGCCCTGCGGCAGCTCCCCACCCCACCCCTCCACCCTGAGGCACCCCCGCAGCAGCTCCCCCCTGCCCTGAGGCTTCCCCCCTCCGGGAGCCATGCAGCACCTCCCCACCCCAGCTCACCTTTGCTCCGCATCCTCCCCGAGCACGCTGCCCTGCTCTAATTCTCCTCCCAGGCTCGCGGCGCCAAACAGCTGATTGGCACTGCAAGCCTGGGAGGCAGGAGAAGTGGAGCAGCGACCGCGCACTCGGGGAGGAACTGCTGTAAAAAAAAAAAAAATTCGGGGCACCGCTTTTTGGCATCCCCAAATCTTGGCGCCCTAGGCAACCGCCTAGTTCGCCTTAATGGTAGCACCGGCCCTGTCTCCAATGGCCCTTGTTCCCCACTGCTATCCCAGTCCCGGGCTCCTTGCACTCAGCTTTGCCAATGCCCTTCAAGCCTGATTCACCATCCCCCAGCTATTCCAGGGCTAGGTTCCCCACACAGAGCTCTGCTGGTGCCCCTCAGTCCTGACCTGAAGCCCCTTGCTGTTCCAGCCCTTTAAGGAGAGTCTGCAGGGGTTCATTGAAACCGAACCTTCATGTGATTCTTTTGAACATCGCTCATTGTTACCAAAAGATGCAATGTGATTACTTGGGCAAGTGGGGCTACCGGTTCCCTGGCCCATACGACGCCTTGTTACTCCCGGTCAGGGTTAAAGGCACAACAACAAACTATCCCGACATGAAGGAAAGCTAGGAAGAATAGTAAGAGCCACTATGACAGCATCAGGAGGTTTCAAAATCCTACAAAAAGTGGAAACATGGACAGATTACTAAGGATGAATACCAGGGCTGTCAAGCGATTAAAAAAATTAATTGTGATTAATCGCACGATTAATCATGCTGTTAAACGATAAGAGAATACCATGTATTTAGATATATTTGGAGGTTTTCTACATTTTCAAATATATTGATTTCAATTAAAACACAGAATACAAAGTGTACAGTGCTCCCTTTATATTTATTTTTTATTACAAATGTTTGTACTGTAAAAACACAAAAGAAATAGTATTTTTCAAGTCACCTCATACAAGTACTGTAGTGCAATGTTTCCCAAACTTGGGATGCCGTTTGTGTAGGGAAAGCCCCTGGTGGGCGGGGCTGGTTTATTTACCTGCCGCGTCCGTAGGTTCGGCCGATCACAGCTCCCACTGGCCGCGGTTCGCTGCTCCAGACCAATGGGAGCTGCTGGAAGCGGCAGCCAGTACGTCCCTCAGCCCACACCGCTTCCCACAGCCCGCATTGGCCTGGAGCAGCGAACCATGGCCAGTGGGAGTTGTGATCGGCCGGACCTGAGGACGCAGCAGGTAAATAAACCAGCCTGGCCCACCAGGGGCTTTCCCTACACAAGTGGGATCCCAAGTTTGGGAAACACTGCTATAGTGCAATCGCTTTATCATGAAAGTTGAACTTACAAATGTAGAATTATGTACAAAAAAACCTGCACTCAAAAATAAAACAATGTAAAACTTTAGAGCCTACAAGTCCACTCAGTCCTACTTCTTGTTCAGCCAATCGCTAAGACAAACAAGTTCGGTTACAATTTGCAGGAGATAATGCTGCCCACTTCTTGTTTACAATGTCACCTGAAAGTGAGAACAGACGTTTGCATGGCACTGTTGTAGCTGGCATCGCAAGATATTTACATGACAGATGCGCTAAAGATTCATATGTCCCTTTATGCTTCAACCACCATTCCAGAGGACATGCATCCATCCTGATGGCCGGTTCTGCTTGATAATGATCCAAAGGAGTGTGGACTGACACATGTTCATTTTCATCATCTGAGTCAGATGCCACCAGCAGAAGGTTGATTTTCTTTCTTGTTGGTTCTGGTTCTGTAGTTTCCACACTGGAGTGTTGCTCTTTTAAGACTTCTGTAATCATGCCCAACACCTTGTCCCTCTCAGATTTTGGATGGCACTTCAGATTCTTAAACCTTGAGTCGAGTGCTGTAGGTATTTTTAGAAATCTGACTTTGTTACCTTCTTTGCGTTTTGTCAAATCTGCTGTGAAAGTGTTCTTAAAACGAACATGTGCGGGTCATCATCCAAGACTGCTATAACATTAAATATATGGCAGAATGCAGGTAAAACAGAACAGGAGACCTACTATTCTCCCCCAAGGAATTCAGCCACAAATTTAATTAATGCATTATTTTTTAACAAGCATCATCAGGATGGAAGCATGTCCTCTGGAATGGTGTCCGATGCATGAAGGGGCATATGAATGTTTAGCATATCTGGCATGTAAATACCCTGCAATGCTGGCTACAAAAGTGCCATGTGAATGCCTGTTCTCACTTTCTGGTGACATTGTAAATAAGAAGTGGGCAGCATTATCTCCCGTAAATATAAACAAACTTGTTTGTCTTAGCGATTGGCTGAACAAGAAGTAGGACTGAGTGGACTTGTAGGCTCTAAAGTTTTACATTGTTTTATTTTTGAGGGCAGTTATGTAACCAAAAAAAATCTAAATTTTAAAGTTACACTTTCGCAATAAAGATATTGCTCTACAGTACTTGTATGAGATGAACTGAAAAATACTATTTCTTTTTATCATGTTCACAGTGCAAATATTTGTAATAATAAAGTGAGCACTGTACATTTTGCATTCTGTGTTGTAATAGAAATCAATATATTTGAAAATGTAGAAAAACATGCAAAAATATTTAATAAATTTTAATTGGTATTCTATTGTTTTTAACAGTGCGGTTAATTGCAATTAATTTTTGTGAATTAACTGCGATTAATCGACAGCCCTAATGAATACAGAAGAATATGTGAGGACAAAATCAGAAAGGCCAAGGCACAAAATGAATTATACCTAGCAAGGGACATAAAACGCAGTCAAAAAAGGTTCTGTAAATACATTAGGATCAAGAGAAAGACAAAGAGCAGTGTAGGCTCACTACTTAGCAGGGAAGGAGAGCTAATAATGGATGTCACGAAGAAGGCGGAGGTGTTTCATGCCTATTTTGCTGCAGTTTTCATTTCATAGGTGAATTGGGACCATATACTGAACACAATATTAATAACAAAGGGGAGGGAACAGAAGCCAGAATAGAGAGAGAACAGATTTAAGAATATTTAGATATATTCAAGTCATCAGGGCCTGCCAAAACACATGATCTATGATGAAAGGTTTAAAAAAAAACTGGGAAGTTTAGTATAGATGAAAGATGACTGAGGGGTAACCTGGTAAGTCTTCCTGATATGTTAAGGGCTGTTATAAAGAGGACGCAGATCAATTGTTCTCCATGTCCACTGAAGAAGGTAGGACAAGAAATAATGGGCTTAATTTGCAGCAAGGGAGACTGAGGTTAGTGTGGCAAAGTTCCTCCTCTCCTCTAGTAGGTCCTGCGCTTATTGGCAGATTTCTTCCCCTCAGTGGTTTTCCCCTTGGATGAAACCCATAGATTGGATCAACTACTCCTATGTCTGATTAGGAGTAGTGGGGCTAGGGGGGAACCCGGGCCCGCCCTCTACTCTGGGTTCCAGCCCAGGGCCCTGTGAATTGCAGCAGTCTCTATAGTGCTACTTGTAACCGCTGCTTGACCGCTACAGCTCCCTGGGCTACTTCCCCATAGCCTCCTTCAAACACCTTCTTTATCCTCACCACAGGATCCTCCTGGTGTCTGATGCTGCTTGATTGTATGGTGTTTTCCTCAATCCTCCAGTAGTACACCCTCTCAGTTCTTAGTTCCTTGTGTCTCTTGCTCCCAGCTCCTCATGCACACTTCTTTCCTCTGACTCCTCCTCCCTAGACTGGAGTGAGCTCCCCTTTTTATACCAGGTGCCTTGATTAGCCTGTCCTGATTGGCTGCAGGTGCTCCAATCAATGTAGCTCTCTCCGGTGCCTTCTAGAAAGTTCTTAATTGGCCCCAGGTGCCTTGATTAGCCTGGAGCAACTGCCATTTTGGTTCCCATGGTACTAGGGATTTGCTTAGCCTGGAGCTAACATACCTGCTCCTCAATACTTTCCTGTAGCCATCTGGCCTTGCTCCATCACATTAGATAGAGTTAAATTTTTTTTTCCTAATAAGGATAGTTAAGCTCTGGAATAGGCTTCTGAGGAAGGTTGTGGAACCCCTTCTCACTAGAGGTTTTTAAGAACAGGTTGGATAAACACCTGTCAGGAATGGTCTAGGTTTACTTGGTCCTACCTCAGTGTGAGGGTGGGGAATGGTCTAGATGACTTTTCAGGGTACCTTCTAGCCCTACATTTCTATGATTTTATTGTTTGAAAATAAACACTTAAGCTCTAACTGAATTGCACCTCACATAATTAGCCTGTGGCACTCATTGGCACAAGATATTGGACTCAAGAGCTTAGAAAGATTTGGGGAAAAGATCTTTATATGGATAATGAGAACATCCAAGGCGGTAAGAATGAAAAGGATAAAATGTATGAAAGGTATAAACTCTCCTGTGTCAGGGCACGAGCCAAAGTCTGACAATCTGGAAATAAATCCTCCCCTGGGCTGGTTTCTCCATACTTTTCCACTGGGGCGGGTCTTGCGTCTTCCTCTAAAGCAGCTGGCGCTGGACACTCTCACAGCCAAGATATCAGGTGGGCCCCTAGTCTGATCTGGTCTGCCACTGCCTGTGCTTCTGTGATTATAACTGCTTGCAGAGAAGTAAGTCAAGGTGCCCATAAAGACAACTGTGTATTCCAGCTATTGATGTAGGGGTGTTTGTGTTGGAATGGCTACCGTGATAAGCACATTGCCCTATAGTCATCTGTCTCCTGAGGGGTCCACCCCGTTATCTCAAGCTCATCACCATGGTATCTCAGCTCCTTACAGGTTCTAAAAAGGAGCCCCCAGGTTTTGCGGCTGGCTCCCAGAGGCTAGGAGCATTGCTTCTGCTGTAGCTAGTGCTAGGGGAGTCTGTCCTCTTGGGACCAAGCTCTCTCTGGGTGCAGCATGTGTCCAATGCACTTAGTGAGGGTGATGTCTGGGGAGCACTGTGGTTACGTGTTCATGTGTGCATGCCGCTCTGTAGTGTCTGGCTCACCCTGCCACTTGCGCGTGGCTAAGGGTATGTCGACACTGCATTTGGAGGGGTGATGGCAGCTACCCCTGTGCGGCTCCGGGACTGGAGCTAGCTCGGTTAAAGTTCACTAGGGATCTCGACCTGTGCTGCAATCTCACCTCCCGACTGCAGCATCGGCCTATCCCACAGAAGCCCCTTCTTTAGCTCAAGTGGGTACTGACCTGTGCTTTTCATTCCTGGCCGGGGTTGTTACGTCCCTGCCTTGAACAATAAACCATCAGCCGCAACACCTGCCATTCTGGGGACTCTTCATCACTCCCTGAATCTGCCTGACCCCCAAGCTCCCTCCAGTCTCTCCTTCCTTTGAAATCTTGGCTTGGCTCTGGAGGAGACGAATGAATCCTTGGCTGCTTTTCTAAAGCTGAGAAGTAATTACCTTGCTCGAGCACAACAACGCAGGGAAATGGCATTCTCTCTCCCCCGCCAGCGTGCCCAGGGAAGCAGTGCCAGAGAGGACTCCATTGATCTTCCCACCGTGGAGCTGCTGACTTGACACACAGCTTAGTTCTCCACTCCGATCGCGGGCGCTGACAACTGGGCCAAAGGGATGATGAACGCTCATTGCCACGTGCGATTTATCCCCTTGCTGTAAATGCTAATACGCCCGTCCAGCGCAATGAATTATCCCTTTCATGGCTGGCAAGCCAGTTAGCTCCTTTTGATGTCTCCAAAGCGAGCAAACAAACAAACATCAGCCAATTTGCTACAGCTGGGAACAAAGAGTGAGAAGAGGCAGCTCAGAATAATGTGTCCCCTCAATTCCATCCCCCTGCCTTCGAGGCAGATTAACCCTTTGGAGCCAGGAGCCCTTGGCACTGACCTTTAGCATCCAAGCTCCCAACCATATGCTAAGGGGGAGATTGCAGGACTGCTGTCCTAGGTGTGAGGGTTTGGAAGCCCTAGGAAAGGTGAGGAAGTCTGGCCTTGTGGTTAAGACTCTGACTTGGGGCTCATGAGTTTCTTGGTTCAATTCTTAGCTCGCTGTGTGATCTTGGCAACTGACTTATTCTGTGCCTCCATTTCCCCTCTATCAAAGGGGGTGATAACAGAGCCTGTTCTCCACCCTCTTCTTCGCTTGTCTGTATGTTCATTGGGGGCAGGGACTGCGTCTCTGCAGTGCCTGGCATAATGGGTCTCTGATCTCAGTGAGATACTACTGGGATAAGAACGGGAAGAGAGACCTGGAGGTAGAGAGAGTCACTGGGACGTTCTAGCAGAAGAGCCAATCGCACCACAGGTCTCACAGGCCCTGAGTGAGAGTTAGGGAAAGGACATATCCTGTCTAAACCTGGCTCCACTCTGCCTGTGCACCCTTTGGAGGTCATTGGCATTGCACAGCTGTCAGTGAGAGGAGGAATTGGCTCCTAAATGGATTATAAGGAAATTGCTTGTAGTGTGCAGCTCTGCAGGAGTGTGGGAGAGTCTCCTTGAGGGAGAGATGGAAGCCCCATTGCTTGGGACCAGACAAGCCACGAGGGATCGAGTGCCTGGGATGACCCTGCACAGAGCAATAGGGGGAGGATGCCCTAGATAGGGCCCAAGGGACACGTGTCTTCACTCTGAATTCCTATGAAGAATTCTGAGCTGGTAAACCCCTGCTCCGACCAACAGGCCCTGGACTGGGGGGAGGGGAAGTGAGGAAACGGGCACTTATTCACTCCATGGAGGCCAGGTGAGTGAATGCACTGAAACCTTCCCCCAGCACAGTGGGCTGGAGGCCCCCTAGCAAAGACATCTGCATCCCCAAATACAAATCTGGGGATGTCCCTCCATTCTGTTTTGCCATGCCCAGTTAGAGGCTCCTAGGGACAGTTAGACTCCTGTCACCTGATCCCAGGTTCCCTCGAGCATGGAGAGTTTGCAAGTCCAGGTCTAAGAGGAATCTTATCATGTTCCCACTTGGGGGAGACCCAGGATTTACCAGCCTGAATCAGACCAGGAATCCATCTAACCCGGTATCCAGGCTCTCACATGGCTAGGACCAGTTGCTACAGAAACCCCTTATGGACATCCTAGTTTCTTCCTAACCTCATCTGTCAGTGATTGGCTTATACTCCCTTATAAAAACATTGCTAGACCCTTTCTTATCTCATTGGAGGTGTTCTATATTCTCTTTACCCATACTCATCCTCTTCTGAATTCTATTACATTCCTGCCATCACTGGTATCTTGTGGCAATGAGTCCCACAGGCTGATATGCTGTACATGAAAATATTTCCTGTTGTCAGCTGTATATAAGTTGCCTTTCAGTTTCATTGGAGGTCTCATGGCTGTTGTCTTATACGGATAAATAGAAGCCTCTCCATTTAGCTTTGTTAGACTATTCATTAAGAATGCCCATGTATGTAAAATATTTACATCCCCTCTAAACCCACCATGACATGGGGAATAACCACAACCTAGACCCTAGATTTATTGATCCCAGCGTATCGTATTGCAGGATAAACGAAACCAGAACAGTTATGTACAGATGTGGCAGCTTAATAACCCAGCCAGCCAGCCCTCTCATTGACATGCATGAACCACAGACTCAGCCATTAGAAACTTGACTTCTGTTAGGATGTATCTGGACTCCCAGGTTTGACGGCACAGGCTGTTATACTGAGAAAAGAAAGAAAACATGCTGTCAGGATGAGCTGGGGAGGAAGGGCACATTCTCCAGTCACAGCAAGAAGGGTGTGTTTATGGCTAATGCATTCTAAGGAGAGACGGGAGACTTAAGTTCTGTTCTTGCCTTTGGCAAGTCTTATACCTCAGTTTCCCCACCAGGGAAATGGGCCAGAATGTGAACCTAAAATAAATCATCTTTGGCGAGATTCCTGGGTGGAAAGTGGAAGGAAGTATTACTGAGGCAAAGGAGGAGTTGGGGAATTTGCATCTTTTTCTTTTTAAAGAAAAATGTCCATTGAGATTTTGGAAGCAGTTTCAGTCAGATTGATCGGGAAGGTAGTCTCCTTCCTGAGCATGGGCCCACAATGGTTCTCAGGCCAGCTCTAACCTCCCAGGCACCACTGGCTGCTGTCGATTTCCACCTGGATAACCTAGACAGGAATCCCATAGAGGGGGTGGGGATTGCTGCATCTGCAGCAAAGTGGCTGAATTAACTGCAGGTGTCTCTCCCCACTGCTCCTGTGTCAAATCCATCATGGGAATGGCACTGGCTCCGGTGACGCGTGTCAGAGAGGACTGGCTCAGCCGCTCTTGCTCTGGGACTGCTCCAGGAACCTGGCAGGATGGAAGTGCTGCAGTGAGAGCTGGCTTAGTGACTCAGCACTTTTCTGGTGTGTCTTTCCTCTCCGGATCCACTGCAGTATTAACTCTCTGCTCGCCCTGTGCACGCAGCTCATGGGCCGCCTTGCTGGCCTCTCAGCCAGCAATGGAGGGGGCTTGCCAGCATCCCCAGGGGGCAGTGCTGGGAAATGGCAGGGTTTGGTATTGGAGTTACTTTTCCATAGAACTCAAAAGCAGGTTGGTGTCATTATCCTCATTGTACAGATGGAGAAACTGAGGCATGAAGCAGGGAAGTGACTTGCCCAGCTGGTCAGTGGCAGAGCCAGGCATAGAATTTAGGTCTCCTGGGTTCCAGTCCAGTGGGCTGCTATAGATTCAACCTGGCATGCTATTTAAAGGAAGCTTTCTATAAAATCAATCCCCTCTGTTGTTTTTCCACATTTCTCTTCCTATTCTCTGCCTTTCCTTCAGTGTTTTTCAGGGTTTTAATTATTCTTGTTTCCATTTAACCTTTTCGGGGCAGGGACCATGTCTTCCTGTGTGTTTATACAGCACCTTTGGGTGCTGCTGGAATGCACTTATCTACATATGCATTTGGTCTCAGGGGGAATTTTGAAGTGAACAGAGTGATTTTTTTACTGTTACAATGTTCTGTCACAGCAGCTTGTCTTGCACTGTGTACACCCAAAAGCCGGCAAATCCTCTCTTCCCCCACTCCCCCAGTCTGGTACAATGCAACTACCCTGAATCTAGCCCTGCAAGCTCCGTTTGTGGAACCTTTTTCCTACAAAGTGTCTCACCAAATGCTTCCCAGAGTCAAATAATAAGAGCAGGGGGAGAGCTGGATTCAGAGGCAGCAGAGGAAAGGTGCCTTTTCAGAGGAGACTTGAAATGAGGGATTGAGAGGGTGGGTGAAGCAGAGTCAGTTGCAGAGGAGAAGACTCTTTCATTCAGAAAAGATGAAGGACTCATGAGGGATGGTGGCACAGAGGGTCCGTGGAGTCACCTGGAACAAGGCTTTGCAGACCTGGAGGTTGATTTATTTTAACTGGGTCCTGGACTGAATGAGGAACCAGTGGAGGTGTCTGGGACTGGAGGAGAAACTCACTGATTCACAAAAGCAGCAAAGAATCCTGTGGCACCTTATAGACCAGGGGTCGGCAACCTTTCAGAAGCGGTGTGCCGAGTCTTCATTTATTCACTCTGATTTAAGGTTTCATGTGCCAGTAGTACATTTTAACAAGGTCTCTTTCTATAAGTCTATAATACATAACTAAACTATTGTTGTATGTAAAATAAGGTTTTTAAAATGTTTAAGAAGCTTCATTTAAAATTAAATTAAAATGCAGAGCCCCCCGGACCGGTGGCCAGGACCCGGGCAGTGTGAGTGCCACTGAAAATCAGCTTGTGTGCCGCCTTCGGCACACGTGCTATAGGCTGCCTACCCCTGTTATAGACTAACAGACGTATTGGAGCATGAGCTTTCGTGGGTGAATACCCCTCCTGAGTCATTGACATGGACTGTTGGCTCTTTTCTTGCAAACTCTGGGAAGCTGGGCCCTGTTTGTCTCTTCTTGCGGCTTTTGTGCTAAACTTCTGGGAATTTCCCCTTCTGGTTTCTGCGAAGGGAGCTCAGCCCAGCTCCAGGAACAGGGTTGGGGATGCTGCCGCAGTGGGGCCAGCTGGAGGAGCGAGAACCAATTGGGGATGCTGCCGCAGTGGGGCCAGCTGGAGGAGCGAGAACCAATGTCTGGGGTTGTTTCAGGGGAGTTGGATTTTTTTTTAGGCGGTGGGTTGGGGGGAGAAGGCATAAAGTAAAATGCTTTTTAAAAAAAAAAGTCTAATTGTCAAAGTTCAAACCAACCCTGGACATTTGGCGCCACAGGCTGGGCCCTGAGACCGGGCCAGTTAATGGAGACCAGGGTTTGGATCCCCTCTGGGCCAGCTCTGAGCCTTTGCTGACACCATCTGTCCTGGAAAACGTCTGTCTCTGAGCAAAGCACAGGCTCTTGTTGCGACTCGGCACGGACAGAGGGGGAATATAAGAACGGCCCTACTGGGTCAGACCAATGACCCATCTAGCCCAGT
This sequence comes from Mauremys reevesii, assembly GCF_016161935.1. Lineage (NCBI taxonomy): Eukaryota > Metazoa > Chordata > Testudines > Geoemydidae > Mauremys > Mauremys reevesii. The sequence goes on along the minus strand of NC_052626.1, from coordinate 122,551,077 downwards.
GGCCAGTGCCAGGTGCCCCAGAGGGAATGAACAGAACAGGGAATCATCAAGGAAGCTGAGCTGGCTGCAGCCCTGTTCACGGCATCGCAAAGCACTTCCCGAATCGTAGCTTTTAAGGCCAGAAGGGACTGTCCCGACCTGCTCCGTGGGCCCGAGAGCTTTATCCAGACTCTGGCATCCAGCCGTCACTCCTGGCTGAGCTGGCACGTGGCTGTTACAAAGACACCTGCTCCTGATTTAAAGCCTGTCCGCGCTGGCGCATTTCCCACGTTCTCCACTAGATGCTGAGCTCGGGAGCTGCGGTGCGGGGTGCTAACACAAGGGCCTGTCCACACTGAGCAGTAACATGCATCACATTATGGGAGGGGACCCAGGACCAGCGGAGGGAGTCAACTGAACAGCTGGATAAATCACATGGATCTGGGGGCCAAACTGGACTGCTCCTCTGACCCAGTGGGGAGAGTGGAAGGATCCGGCAGCTCCAGTCCTTGCACCAGCCACTACAGCCCCTGTGCCTCCCTGAGCATGTGGCTCCCGGCTAACGCTGGTGGGGATGGTGGTGAATGCAGGGCCATGGATCTGTCCCAAAGGGAAGCACTCATTTGCATCCCCTTAAGCCAGGTAGCAACAGGCCCTCTCCCCCTGTGGGCTGAGGGGCTCAGGGGCTGAAGCGTATGACGTGATGGTGGAACAAAGCGGCCGAGAAGATGGAAGTGCCTTCCCCCATGGCCCCTTTTCCTTCCAGGGCAGAGCAGCATCACCAACTCCTCTCCTGCAGAGAGACTGACACCAGCTTGGAGGGGTGGGACCGCGGCTCCCTCGGTGCTGGACTGCAGGGCCAGCATCAGGAGGGGAGCGGAGTCAAGGACATGAAGGGAGAAGGATGAGCGGGATGCCCACCTGCCTGCTGCTCCGTGCGGAGGTTTAGCAGGCCGCCCTGCACCGCCCTCTGCTACGTTGATCCCAGAGGCCCTGATGCAATCGAAGAGCTTTGCTTCTTGGGAGAAGCTTCAAAGACACAAGAGAAGAACACTGTGATGTGCGCTGAACCACACTGCTGGGCGCTGTCCTGCCCATCCCAGTGCCCCAGAGACCATGGAGCCAGGAGGGCTGCCTGTTAACAGCCAGACTAGGGGCCTGTCGGGCTAGACCGTGGCCACAGTCACGCAGGGCCTCGCTGTCTCCTTGCACCAGGGATGGGAGCTCACTCGGGTTTGGAGTGTGGCCAGGACAGGGACGGGTGGAGAGTCCAGCCCCCCCAAACTTGATGGATCACCAGGGATTCCCAGAAGCCCTGGGCCTCTGTCTATTGTGTTTATCTGGCCCCCATCACTGGAGTGGCTCTGTGCACCTCATCGGTGCTCTGGGGTTCAGCTGTCCCCTGGACCTTAGCGGTGGCTTGGTGGGGAAGGTAATGCAACTTGGCAAGCTGGGACTAAGATCTTGTGTCTCACACCAGCACTTACGCTGTCCCAGTGCCTCTTTCCGGAGGAGCCATGACCAACCGCGGGAGCCACTAGAATTCCCCCAGCTCCACCCCTCGCGAGCTGAGTGTGGGGTCTCTCTGTGACACATTCTCAACGATGATGCTTTCAATCCTCGGTGCAGGCACTGAGCCAACAGCCAGGGGGGTTACACCTGGGGCTGTGAGGAATCGGGAACATTATTTGTTTCTGTTTGCAAACCAGTTTCAGCGCCGCATTGCAGCCTTTCCCAGAGCGGCGTTTGGTTTTGGCAGGCTGTTTCCATGTGTCCAACTTCAAACCCCGGGGCCCCTGGTCTGCAGAAATGCTGAGCACCCGTGAGTACAGCGGATGTCAGTGGGAGCTGCAGATGCTCAGCACCTCTGAAAGTTTGGGCCCTAACTTGGGCTCCCATACAATGGAGGAACCCACAGCATTGAGAGTGCTGACTGCAATCAAAGTTCCATCAGAGGCAGTGTGGTCTAGTGGCTAGGCACAGGGCTGGGAGAGGGGGAAGCGGAGGCTGGGATGGTGCTGTTCTTGTGACTGTACAGCTTTGAGAGGATGAGGGTGGCGTAGATTTCAAGGAAGAAAGTCTGGCAGCTGGCTGAGGAGAGAGCCAGGGTGGGGGTCCCAGCTGGGGGAGGGGGCATTTGGAGGGATGGAGCGTGACTCCAAACCTGCAGTGGGATTCTGTCACTCTGAGACACCACGCCAGGCACACAGGCAGGTACCAGCAGAGCAGTGAGGTGGTAACACGAAAGCCTCTGGCAGTGGCAGAGCTAGTGCTAAGGGAAGCCTCCGTGCTCCAGTGAAGGAAGGGTGAGTCACCAGAGGCGCTCAAGGCGAGGTTAGAGAGAGACCGGGGGGAGGGGGTGTTGCTTTCTTCTGCAGCATGGGTCACGGGTCACTTGCAGGTTTAAATTAGTGTCAATGGTGGATTCTCTGTAACTTAATCTTTAAACCATGATTTGAGGATGTCAGTAACTCAGCCAGAGGCTAGGGGTCTATTACAGGAGCGGGTGGCCGAGGTTCTGTGGCCTGTGATGTGCAGGATGTCAGACTAGATGATCATGATGGTCTCTTCTGGCCTTAAAGTCTGTGAGACACGTCAGCAACAGCCCAAAGGCATTGCTGACTCAGGAGAGGCCAGGCTGGCCCCTGCCAGCCCGAAGATCCAGGATCCCAGACAGCCAGCAGGTCTCCTCAGCCAGACCCATTTCCATATCACGTTCTCTAGTGAGTTCAGTGCTGGCCACCAGCTTTGAAGGTGGTTGCCACCCCAATGTAGCCAGTGGCTCCAGTCGGACAGGCTCCCCCATGGCTCTGGCAGGACCAGCTGTGCAGGCAAGTGGGGGGCTGAGTGGATGCAGTCTTTGGCCTACCACTGGTGGGCATCACTCGGACCCATCATGAGGGTGGCCATCGGGGCGAGGCCTGAGGAACCCAGTTCCCAACAGTCTGGGAGGGAGAGAGGAGTTGACACCAGAGTCTCCCCTGTCCCCTGTGAGCCCCCAGGGCTTCTCTACAGGTGCAGTCGTGTCCTGTGACTGCGTGGGGTCTGCACAGGAGTGTCATTCAATTGTGAAGCACTAAGGCAGCAATGCCATCTTACCTCAGGCATCTCCTTCCCTGCCAGAGAGCTGTGCTTCTCAGGACTGGAGAGGCTTTAGGGTCTGTAAGAATGTCTGGAGTGGGAGTTTCAAAAGCATTTGGCAGTGGCCTAACTGCTCCCAGCAGCAGGAAGGACAGCTAGCCTGAGACTCTGGTGCCGCTGTGTTCAATGCTGCTGTGCCCAGTCTCTCTGTGTGACCTTGAGAAGGTCACTTAGGCCTAGTCTGCCCTTAAAAAGCTGTACCAGGATCACTCGTTTGGTGAGACATCTGATTTATTTTCTGAGGGAGTTATGACAGTACAAGCCCTAGCGTGGATACAGTTAGACTGGCATGAGGTGCTTTATACTACTATGAACGCTTTGATATGCAAGTGTAGCGGCATCCACACTAGGAGTCAAACCACTTTAACTACAGTGCTCTGGTTAAAGCAACAAAACTTCTAAATGTAGCCCAGGTCTCAGTCTCTTTGGGCCTCAAAGAGGATTTTATAACTCTCTTTTCACTGAGTCCGTTCCCGAGGCCATAAACCTGGCGGAGGTTCTCAGGATACGGAATGAGGATGGATGGCACGGCCGAGAGGGGGACATGCAAAAGTCCCCCGTGTGTGATGAGCCGCCTTCGCTCTTGTTTCAGTGAAATCACGCACCCAAGGAGCGTGAAACGGCTCTGCCAAGAATATACCACATCTTTGCCCTTCCAGTTGTCTCTCTTACTATCTGAATTCAGTCCAGGAGGACCAGGGCGTCACACTCCTCTGGCTTTTGAGGCAAATGCTGGTGGGACTTTTGCGCAGGTTTAGCTCCCGCATGTTTCATGTGAACATCGAGTAAATAGAAAACAACAGGAAAACTCATTATCTAGGCTGGGAATGAACCTGGTCCTGGGCACTACAACCATACAAATAATAAGATGTGAAACATTTTAAGGACCACATTTCTATTGGGCCTCAATAATTATACCTCTGAGGTTTGTGTTTTAATAAAAAAAGAGAAACTTAACATTTCTGATTTTTAAAATCTCACCATTTTTAGGCAAACCTCATGATTTTGGGGGTCCTGACATATGACTGTTGAATGCTTGGCAATATTGGTGGATGTATGTGCAAAATGCAGACTGCACGTGCAATACCTCCAGGCACAGCTGAAGAGACACCCCCCCCCCACACACACACACTTCAACTATGTCCTGAACATGTAATAGACTCTTGATAGTTCAGTGTTTGCCTGGGTCTTCTTTCACGTTTGATTTCTAGTTAGTGTCACTTCCTGTTTCTACGACACTTGCCCAGAAATCCATCTTCCCAGGTGGTTCAAGGAACCCTCTCCTACCTGATGCAGCTTTGGACTTTATCAGCAACCTCTTTTACAGAGCGATCCTGATAGCCTGTGCCCGACCGGCATGGATTCCGAACACACTCTAGTGCTTAAAATGCATCATTAACCAGACAGTCATGCCTCCGCTTAGCCAAAAACATGCTTCTCTTTTAGTGGTCTCAGAACTCGCCAGTGCAGAGAAATGTGTCTAGATTGTATGAGTTACACCAGCAGACACCCAGTGTTACAGAGCAGGACATATTTTTTTTTTCTGTGCGGATAAAGCTGAACCTGCCAGTGCTGTAGCAGTAATCAATCCCGGAGCCAAGCTGGGGAGCTGCCTCATGCTGTCGCTCTCAGAGAGGACCCAGCGGGCTGCAGGGAGATGGCATGCTTTTGTCGATCTGCTCCCTTTGGATCATTCCTTCCACACTATGTTTTTGCCCAATGACTTGTGCGTTGCTTTATGGGGATGCTTGGAGGTGGGAGAGGTTAGCCTTGGCTGTCTTTATGCATTTATTTATTAACTCTTTTATTGATGTAGCAGTGTCTGCAAGCTCAGAAGAACCTGGGAATGTGATGAATTGTTCAAAGCAGGGGCTTATAATGGAAGTCAGGGAGTGAGTAGAGACTGAAGTCTGGCCTCCCCACCTTCCACTTCTGGCCTGGCCTGAGGCCCTGGTGGGGTAGCGGAAGCCCCCACTGCAGCAGAGGATGTGCTGCACTTAGACATGATCCTACAGCCCTGTACTCACGTGTTGTCTTCGCACATTTGCAGGCAGCGCAACCACTTGCAGCATCAAAGATGTCATGTGAGGAATGCAGGATCAGGCCCAGACAGGCATTCAGGCTGCAAGACCGTCAGTCCAGCATGCTTCATTCAGCAGAAATTCACTAACACCTGAGCTCCCTGTTTGAACTCAGAACTAGATGCAAAACCAAGACTTTGACCGAGAATTCTTTGTCGGGTCTCTGAAATGGAGATTTTTTTCTCTCTATTCTCTGCACTGACTCGTTTAGTTCTTTTCTAATCTGCTCTACTCTTGTACAGCAGTATATTGATATTGCACGGTTTGGAAGAGCTCCTTTCATAGTGGAGAGTTAGCTTGACCTGAAACCCTGAATGATAAAAACCCTCTTTGCTTTCCCTTTCTTCCCTATCATTTGATTTCAGCTTGTGCCCCATGCTGGTGTATTGATTGGAACTTCTGCAGAATAAATGCAGTGGCACAAATAAAAAGCCCCAGAGAAGAATCTTCTGAGACAGTTTTTAAAATAGTTACAGTATCTGTAACCTCATCAAAAGTGTCTCTGTGCAACCCACCGCACACACCATTAATTGGCATTCTCCTGCTGCTTTCAGCCACCATCCAGAGGCCCTTTGAGATGTGTCTGCGGCATCGATTACCACACAAGCTGAGCCCAAATTACTGCTAGCTTCTTCACAGAGCGCACTGTGTGCTGCTTCTTGCCTCTGGAAGAGATGAGGCTGAGGTGTAGCAGGTGACTTTTATTAAGAGGGATTAAGTGGCTGGGAAGGTCAAAATGCAGCTGATTGGCCAACAGAGCCCCATGCGGCACCACTGAGTTTCATCAGCCCATGGGCTGCAAGCATTCCTGTCTGGTGTAGACGTCACCACCATCTACTGCAATGGGCTGTGCTTAGAGCTTCCATGGAGGGGCGCCTCAGGCTGCCTACCTTTCAGGTGTGTTAGACTGGTGAGATAGCATAACCCCCATGCACTGGTTCCACTTTCCCTTCTGCTTGCAGTTCAAGGAGGTGCATATTCTTACAACCCGAAGTGGGACCCTCTTATCCCACCATGCGGGGTTGCTCAGCATGATCTCTCCCCAGGGCTGGATTCCTGGGCAGTTGCATTCCATACTCAGTGGAGGGCCCTCAGCTCTAAGATCTGTTCCCTTTTGCCATCCATCAGGACCTGTCCACCCCAGGACACATCTGTTGAATATGGCTTTCTGTTGATGTGGGTCAAGAACTGGGTCGGTCTTGTTGATGGGAGGTGGAGCGGGGGGCATGGAGTGGTCTGTCTTCTGGAAATAGAGACCAGTGGCCTCTAATTGAGGTGAGGGTATCAATATATTGGCCCAGCGGGTGCCAGGTGAATGATTAAACAAACGAAACGGGGCAAAGAGGAGATTGCAAGTCCCCGTTGCCGTGCTCCCTGCTGTGCAGAGAAGAGGGGTGACCTCTTGCAGGCTAGCCCCCAATATGCAGGGCTCCATCTTGAGCTGAGCACACGCAAGCAGTTCCCAAGCCCTGTTCAGCTTCCCAGGCTCAAACCTCAGTACCCCCCCAAAACTGTGAGGAGCCAATGTCAGAAGCTGCACAAAGGAAGCCATTGGTCACTCAGAACAAGTTTTATGAGGCTCTCCAAAACCCAGGAACTATGCTTGATCTTCTGGAGTGGCATCTACTGGCACCTTATCCAATAACTGGTTACCTACATATACAATAAAGCACTCTTGTAACAAAAAATGGTTCACTGGAAAGCATTCCTGTTACAGGCATGGAAATCAATGCGCCAAGCTTCCTGCTTTGACTTTTTTATTTTCCTGTCTCTTTTCTCCAGGGATGAGCTGAAAAAAGCACTTGATCACTGAACGTCACTAATAAATACGTTCTAGGCAGCACGTTTGCTTTGGAAGTGCACTTTGCTGTGTCACCAGTGCCCACTGCAAATTACATATCCCGACACCAGGCTGAAACCCTGTATCATGGGCCCTGAGAGAGGATGGGCAAGCAGTGTTGGTGTTAATAACTGCAAGGTTAACCAGTGAGATGAGTCAAAATCACCAGTATCATCTCCAAGGCTGAAAGAACATGCCAAATGTGGCATCCCTAGGATGAGTAGTAAGGGTGTTACAGTACGAAGAAACAAAAGGATAGAAGAATTTTCAGTACCTTTTTTTAAATAGATGCAGAGAGTCTAAGGCCAGAAGGGACCACTGTGATCTTCCAGTCTTGACACACACCCCCACCCCTGCATACCCACAGGACTTCCCTGAATTAATTTCTGTTAGAACTAGAGCAGAAAATGTTTTAGAAAAACATCACATCTTGTTTTTAAAATTACCAGCAATGGTGACTCCACCACAAACCTTGGTAAGTTGTGCCAATGGTTAATTACTCTCAGTGTTAAAATGTTCTGCCTTATTTCCAGTCTGAATTTGTCTAGCTTCAACTCCCAGGCATTGGATTGTGTTAGACCTTCCTTTGGTAGATTGAAGAGCCCATTATTAAATATTTGTTCCCCAAATAGGGACTTATAGACGGTAATCAAGTCACCCCTTAACTTTCTCTTTGTTGAGACGGATAGATTGAGCTCCTTGAGTCTCTCTCTACAAGGCATGTTTTCCAATCCTTTAATCCTTCTCGCGGCTCTTCTCTGAACCCTCTCTGACTCCAGTTTAACAACATCCTCTGGAACTACGACAGCAGAACTGAACACAGTATTCCAGTGGTGGTCACACCAGTGCTAAATACAGTGGTAATATAACCTCCCTACTTCTACTTGGGGTTCCCCTGTTTATACCTCAAAGGTTCACATTAGCCTGCAACATTACACTGGGAGCTCATGTTCAGCTGATTATCCACCATGACCCCAAGTCTTTTTAAGAGTCACTGCTTCCCAGGATGGACACCCCCATCCTATAAGTATAGCCTACATTCTTTGTTCCTGGATATATACATTTACATTTGGCTGTATTAAAAAGCATATGGTCCACTTGCACCCAGTTTACCAAATGATCCTGGATCAGTGACCTGTTCTCTTCATTCTTTGCCACTCCCCCAATCTTTGTGTCTTTTGCAAACTTTATCAGCATTAATAAAACATTAAATAGCGTGAGGCCAAGAACCAGTCCCTGTGGGACCCCACTAGAAGTGCATATCCTCAATAATGACACCCCATATATAGTAGCATTTTGAGCCCTGGTAGTTAGCCAGTTTTAATCCATTTAATGTTTGCCATTAATTTTATATCATTCTAGTTTTTTAATCAAAATGTCATGCAGAACAAAGTCAAAGGCCTTGCAGAATTCTCAGTGTATTACACCAATGCTATTACCTTTATCACCCAGACTTGTAATCTCATCAGAAAGAGCTATCAAGTTAGTTTGACAGGATCTATTTTCCACAAACCCATGTTGATTGGCATTAATTACATTACCCTCCTTTAATTCTTTATTAATCAAGTCTCATATCAGTCATTCCGTTACCTTGCCCGGGATCGGTGTCAGACTGACATGCCTATAATTACCCGGATCGTCCTGTTCACCCTTTCTAAATATTGGCACATTAGCTTTCTTCCAGTCTCCTGGATCTTCCTCTGTGCTCAGCAAGACTTACTGAAAATCAACAGTAACCACCTCATTTGTTTGAATCCTGGTATCTCCCAAGCCTCTTGTCCTGTTTGCCTCAAACTTTCCAGAAAATTTCTACCCCTGGGTAACACCATGTCTGTGAATGACTTCAGACAGATTGGTTTAGTTTTGGCAGAGTTGGGAGGTGGTCGAAAACAGTTGTATTAATTGAGATGGCTGCAGCCTTATGGAGAAATGAGTGTCTCTCCATAACATATATTTAAGGATGATCATCAAACTCTGTAACAAATAAGATACCAGCTTTGGCAGGTTACCAAGAAGGGCTCGTGTTCATGCTTCATTACATTAATTATGTTGTTTCTAAAATTTCCATAGCAGATGGGCAAAAAACACATTTTCAGCTGTTTAATTAAGAAAAAAAGTACAGCCAATTGAAACCACCATGTGTCTGTGTCTCTTACCTGCAGCCTAGTCTACAACTAAACTTTAGGTTGACTTAGTCGTGTTGCTCAGGGATATGAAAAATTCGCACCCCTGAGTGCTGTAGTTAAGCCAACCTAAGCCCTGGTGTAGGCATTGTTAGGTTGATGGAAGAATTGTTCTGTTAACCTACCTGCAACCTATCAGCTGGGGTGACTTAACTACAGCAATGGACCCCCCCCCGTCACTATAGCAAGTGTCTACACTACAGCGGCGCACCATAATTGTGCCACTGTAGCGTCTGTAGTGTAGACAAGCCATGAGACTTGGTTCGCTTCAATACAGGTGAATAAGAATCTTATTGGGTCAAAAGGATGCTATTAGAGCTTATACTGCCCCTCTTCAAAGATAACTATCATTAATTTAAGGGGAGATTGCATTTCCATCTGCAACTATTGCACCTGCTGTAGTTAGAAGAGACTCCAGAGCTGACTAAAATGGAAAGAGATTAGAAGAAGAGCATTATATTTTCAGTTGCTTTTCTTGTGCATTTGACAGCGCTTTCTTTAGAGTCTGTTTCACTCTCTGGTGATGGAGGTGCACCTTTGCAGGGGAGCTCTGCAAGGGGGCTGTGTCACAGTCTGTGTCTACACTACAGAACCTATGTCACCATAACTATGGTGGATAGCTCCCTAGGGTAAACCCAGCGTAGGCTCACAGAAGGAGTTCTGCCGGTGTAGGAAGATCACCGGGGAGCGAATGACTTTTGCTGTGCTGACATAAGTCTTCACTGGGGTTTTGCCAGCATAACTGTTTCAGATAAGGGGGGTGATTTTTTCACATCTTTGACCCACAAAGCTGGGCCAGCATATGTTTTAAGTGTAAACCAAGGCTATGTGTACACCAGAAACGCTACAGCAATGGGAGGGCTTCTTCTGTCATTGTAGTAAATCCACTTCCCCAAATTCTTCCCATGACCTAGTGCTGTCTACACTGGGATTTTGGCTGGTTGAATTACCTCGCAGGGGTGTGACTTTTTTACATCTCTGAGGGCTTGTCTAAATTACTGGCCGGATCGATGGGCAGTGATCAGTCCAGTGGGGGTCGATTTATCGTGCCTAGTACAGATGCAATAAATCGACCGCCGATTGCTCTAGCATCGACTCCGGTACTCCACCTTAACGAGAAGTGCAAGGGGAAATCTACGCTCTTCCATTGACACACCGCAATGAAGACACCAAGGTAAGTAGATCTAAGTATGTCAACTTCAGCTACGTTATTCACATAGCTGAAGTTGTCACTTAGATCGATCTCCCCTCTTCTCCCCCCCGTAGTGTGGACCTGCCCTGGGCAACGTAGCGAGTTCGACCTAACTTTCTAGTGTAGACCAGCCTCAAACCTCAGTAAAAGCAACAGCTGAGCTGTAACTTAGGTCTGGCCTACGCCTAAAACGTAGCTACGTTGCTCAGGAGTGTTAAAAATTCACTCCTGAGAGCCGTAGTTAAGATGACCTAAGCCCCTGTGTAGACACTGCTAGGCTGATGGAAGAATTTTTCTGTCAATCTAGCAGCTGCCTCTTGAGGGGGTGGGTTCACTACAGCAATGGAAAAGCCCCTTCCGCCTCTGTAGGTGTAGCGTTGCTATAGTGCTTGTAATATAGACACACCCTTAAACTGAAGGGGCAGGAGAGTGGGTTTAAAGTGGGCAGAGAGGAGACAGGAATGTTTAGTGGTGATACATGCAAAAGACCCTTCTGAACATCAATATTGGAGAGGAAGAGCACATCCTTATAGAGTGGGATTTGCAAAACCATCGAGGGGATTTAATTTTACATGAAACAAATCCTTTGGGCAGTGCTGAAAACCTCAGCCATAATTTTGGTTTTTTTAAAGGGTTTTTTTTAAAGTTAGGGCTCTGAAAGTTGACGTATTTTAATGGCCATCTGTGTAATGCACTAACCCTCCTGTGTCCTACGACTGCAGAGGTGATAACGGCCAACTTCTTGCAACATGTGTCTTGAAAGAATGGTCTCTTGCAATGTGTATTAACTCCTTATGCTTCATAATAATCTGTTCCACCTTGTATTTAGCTGTGACACTCTGAGTACCTTTCCCAGACCTGAAGAAGAGCTTGGTGTAGCTTGAAAACTTCTCTCTTTCACCAACAGAAGTTGGTCCAATAACAGATATTATCTCACCCACCTTGTCTCTCTCATATCCTGGGATCAGCACAGCTGTAACAACACTACAAGCAGTATTTTAACTAGTCAGTTTCAAAATCTTCAAGTTCGCTACCTTTGTAAAATAAGACTTTGTCTTCTTTCAGCCAGTTTAGACTCTAAACTGTCCAGAACAGGGACTGTCTCCGTGTGTATGTGCAGTGCCTAGTGCCATTGGGCACCGATCCCAGTTGAGGTCTCTGAGCATTACTGTAATAGAAATAATAAATAATAAGATAGGGAAGGATTTGTATGTGGAGAACAGAAACTGAGAGAGGCTTCTGTGCACTGTTCAGGTACAGGGATAAAAGTTCATGAACATCCGCTACCGTTTTGGGGGAGAAAAGCAATCAGAATTTGCATTGCCTCTTCCCGAAGACATTACTGTCTGGGTCAGTTCTGTCAGCTGTGCAAATGCTCATTTCCAAAGCTGCACGCATTACATTTTCAAGTATGGTTTTGCAAGGCACTGTGTCAAATGCTTTACTAAAGCCCATCAACTGCATGCCACTCATCCTCTAAATCTGTAATTTGCTTACAAAGGGATCAAGCACGTCCGGCATGGTTGGTTTGTTTATAAATCTGTACCATTTATTGCTCCGGCTTCCAAAGTCCTCTTGAGGGTTCTGATTGTTCTCTCACTAATTTGCTGAATTACTTTTATCTGGCAGTGAAGCTAATTATAGCAAGCAGGAATTGTCAGGATCGACCTGCTTTGCTTTTTTGAAAACTGGTGACACATTTTCAGGACTTCCATATTTAGTTCTCTGTGACATTAGGAAAAATATAGTCAAAAATTCCTTAAATCCATGAGCTAATTCTATTCAAACAGGATAATCTGGATGCTGAGTTGTGTACATCCATTTACTCCAGGTATCAGCAGTTAGGCTTGCTCTACCCTAGAAAAGTTTTACTGGTCTGAGAGGGGGATGGGGGTGCAGAAGTTTTAGCAATTGTTTACTGATATAGCAGTCCAATGCCTAGTGTTTTGCTGTTTTAATAATCCCAGTAGAGTTAAAGCAGTGGCACTTTCTAGTGTAGCCAAACCCTTAGATCTACACAAGCTCTTCATTATTTCCTACTCATCCAAACTTTTATTCTTTTCTCAGTGGAGACAGATTTGGAAAAAGCCGGTTCAGTAGCTCAGCAGTTTTTAAATCATCAGTTTCATCTCCTTCCTCAGTTATTAATGCTGCTGCTTTTCTCTTTATATTCCCCCCAATGTATATCTCAAAGCCCTTCTCATTCTCCTTAACCCCTTGGCACAGCTACTTTACTCGGCTTTCTGGCTGCTCTTATCTGTTCCTCGCAAGCCTGTAACTGACTCTGCGTTTTCCTCTCCAGTGCCCTACATTGGTGCCATTTTGAGCAAAGTTTCTTTTCCCCCCTCTGATTGTTGAAGAGTCCTTTCAGGAGTCGGCTCATTTCTAGGGAGAATAAATGGTGGCGAGGGGGAAGGAATCAGCTGTAGGACGACCCAAGTGGCTACATGTAATTACTTCTTAAATGTCTGACAGCCTTTTCTGGTGCCAGGGTGATATTTGCTATTTTCAGTTCTGGGGTCTGATGTCACAAACTTGTGCTCCCACGAGTGCAGTTTCTTGGGAAGTAAATGCAAGCGGATGCAGACGGGGTAGTACTCTGATTAGCAGAGCTCCAGCACTCCTGTACCAGACTCGCATGCAGCTTTCTGGGGGTTCTCAGATTCCTGTATGGTGGTAGCCATGGACCTATCATTACAAGGAGCAGCCCCCATGGCAAGCAGGCAGCATGGTCCAGGAGACTGGACTGGTACTCAGAAGCCATTGGTTCTCTTTCCAGCTCTGGTATGTGAGGTGTCATTCCAATATTCTTTATGAAAATAGGCTTATGATATAAATATGGCATAACTGAGATGTACTTTATGCCGGATGGCTCATGTGAGATAGCACTGGAAAGGGTATGATTTACTGAATGCGATTATCCAATCTGTGTGCCTGTATCATTTCTGTATCTGAAGTTAGGAGTATTGACTATGTATCTGTATTTCAACTATGTTACTTTGGATGACATCCACTGCTAACACTTCAGGTACAACAATGGAAAAGCCAGAGAGGGCGGATGGCCCATCAACAAGAACAATGGACATTAAATAGCTTAGTCTGCCTGTGACCATGTGGTTCACCCTGTGAAGAATGGCTACAGGGCCCCTACAGAGTCAAGTGGTCTTGTCACCTGATACTAAAACATTACCTGGGACTTCTTGTAACTTTCCACTGGAAGGGAAGGGGAAACAAAGGACACCCACCTTATGCAAATCCTATTTAAGGGTGGGGAGTGAGGTAATCCGAAGTCGTCAGTTCTCCCCTGCTACCCCACCCAAGAGGACTGCTGGAAACAGCTAAGGGCTTGTCTACACTGGCACTACATTTAGGGTGAGAACTCACATGTAACCACTTTCTTTCATGTATTAATCTTCGTTTGTGTGCTCTGTTTTATTTTCTTAGTAATCTGCCTTGTTCTGTCTGCTACCTCCTTAACTACTTAAAATGCACCTGTTATATTTAATACATTTATTTCTAGTTTATAATACAACCCAGTCTGTGTGATTTCTAATTGGGGGGGGGGGAAATTGTGCATACCCTCTTCCACATTGAGGGAAGAGGCAAATATAATATATCTTTGGGTCTGTACACCAAGGAAGGGGGACATCTGAGTGCTGGAGCAAGTCCCATAAACTGAGTCTTCCCAGAGCTGATCTGCAGCTGAGTGCGGCCCTGCCTCTGTGTGTGTTAGAGGAGGTTTTAAGAGCCCGATTCAGCAAGACAGGTTACAGGGGGCCCAGGCTGGCAGAACAGGTAGACTCAGTGGTATCTCAGCACATCAGGTGGCTTCCCCAGGCGTCCAATCCATCATAGTATGATCTTGGGTAATCCGCTACGGTCGAAGCTTTCAAATGCAGATATCTAGCGGGGAGGAGAACTTAGTGGTTAGGGTGTGTGCCTAGGGTTGAGGACTAGGACAGGTGGGTTCAGGTCCTTCCTCTGCTAAAGACTTCCTGTGTGACCTTTAGCCACAGTTCCGCATCTGTGAAATGGGGCTAATAGCACAGGTGTGTTGTTGTGAGGATCAACACATTAAAGATGGTGAAGCTTATAGGCCTGACTGCACTTCGGCAGCAAGTCCCAAAGTCTGGGTCAACTGCCCCGGGCTTGCAGGGCTCATGCTACAGGGCTAAAAATAGCTGTGTGGCTGCTCAGGCTGGAGCCTGGGCTCTGAGTCCTTGGCCTGAACATCTACATGGCTATTTTTAGCCCCGCAGCCCAAGCCCCATGAATCCAAGTCAGTTGACCCAGCCTGATTCCTTGCCGCGTGCCTGCCTTTGCAGTGGAGAGGTAACCTTAGATAGACCATAACGGTATCTGTATAGGTACGTTGGATAGATACATAAGTGCCCTGATTTTCAGAACTTCCAAAGCCTTTGAAAATCAGGCTCCTCCTTTGGGTGCATCAGTATGGATGGGGGAGGGGGGGGCGTAACCTTAGCTTTAACCCTATGCAAAACGGACATAGGAATTTTCACCCTCCAGAGTAATGTCCGTTGTGATCTACAGGCAGCAAGGGACCTTATTATTCCTTGTCACCTGTGGGACTGTTCCGGGGGGGGGGGGGGTTACGAACTACTCACCTGAGTGAAAGGACTGCTGGGTCAAGCCTGTTGTTCCAAAGGACATTAGAAAAACGTGAAGGCCAGTTAAATTTTAATGGGACATCTTCAACTGATAAATGGCAATCTTTCGCCCTCTCGGCTAAACCAATAGAATAGACAACATATGAGGCGTTTGTTTTTTGAGATCCCATTAGATTCCACTCAGCGCAGCTCCCCGCCGCCACACACACACACACACTTTATTTTGCCTAAACAGCAAAATAGTAAATGGCACCAAAAATGGTAATTTGCCTGGTGTCGCTGATTTCCCCCAAGCAGAGCCCGTTAGTGACTGATGAGCATCTGCTGGTGTGTATTGTTTTTCCACCAACAGATTGGGCCTTGATTGATAGAGCCTCACTTCTCCTCCCCTCCCACCCCCTTCTAGTTTTCTTTTATGGCCGTAACATGCTGTCATCTCAACTGCAGCACAGTTGTTGACTCGCCCCAGCTCCTGATTGATGGAGACGTGCCATTTACTTGAGCGCTCTTGGTTATAATAGAAAGGAAACAGCAAAGACGTATTGACTCATTAGACGCACCTCAACCAGATTGGTTTGTGCAGGATTCTCTCTGTCATTCCCCCCTTCTCTCCAGTTCTCAAATAGGAAATTATTACAGGGGGTGGCTGTGTGTGGGGAGGGGGGGGGGGAATCTGTTATGCTTAGTCTATGGAGGCACTTGCATAGCAGCCTCCAGGCTGCCTGCATTAGCAGCATGAACCAGTTAGTCCTGAAAGAGCCAAATAAGCCTCCCCGCCTTTCTTATTGTTGAGAGGGTGAATTTATGGGCAAGAGGCATTGATATGAAGTCATGAATATGTAGAGGGCACTGGCCAGGTGGTGGGCTCTCCAAGCCGTTAACCTCTGACTTGCTGGCTCAAATCCAGACAAGGTTGGTGGTGACTGACAGTTGTCACCATCTGTTCAGTGGTTAAAGGGCCCCACGTGAGAAGAGTTGGTGGGCGTCTCATTTCCTGCTGAGCTGACTGGCCCGTGATACCACCCTCCATCGCCCGCTTGTTTAATTTTCAAACACCTCCGTGCTGTCTCCCGGGCTGCCCGCCTGCTCGGAAGGCACTTCCCGTGAACATCCGCAAAACCGCACCATTGTCCTTCAAAATGGACATCCTTTTGCCAGGATGCCTACAAAAATGCTGAGACCCCTGCCCATCATGCTCACCAGTATTGCCTACCTGTGCTCCCCTCTGGGTCTGTTTGCACCATCTGTTGTTTCTTGTCTTAGGTTGTAAGCCCCCAGAGTCGCAAACTATCTTTTTTGTTCTGGGTTTGTACAGCTCCTGGTGCAATGGGTTCCTGGCCTGTGGCTCTGAGGCACGATAGTAATACAAATAATAAATAATAATGATAAATTTCAGCCCAATGCGGGACATGTGTCCGTATCACATCGTAAGTGGCTCCTGGAGAGAGGAAAGACCAATTGGTCCATGGAGATTGAGCTTGCCCCACAGGTTCCCTGCTGCATTGCATTGGCCAGGCACCATGGAGAGGTCAGCATTGATGCAGTCTGTTCTGGGGATAAGCAGAGGGCTGCTTCTTTTCTCTGGCACTAGCACATGTTGTGTTGTGTTTAAGGCCATCTGAGCTGGGTGTTCCTGGAGGGGACTGTACTGGAGAGCAGGCTTTTCCTTGGCACATTAACAGCTTTCTGTGAATATAAAGACCCTCCAGGAGCTTCTTTCCCATCTCTGTGTTGTCACAGCTGCTGAAAGAGCCTTGCATTTCAGAGAGAAGCATGTGCCACCGATTTTGAACCTGGTTCCAAATTTGAAACCTCCCAACACTCAGGCTTGTTTGGAACTGAGGCTCCATTCTGTGTGATCCATTCTGGAGAGAAGGACCAGGCACTGGATTTGAATACAGATCTGGCTGGGGATTTCCAATCTCCCTCGAGTTTGCAGCGGGGAGGGGGCTGGAGCCAAGGGTTTGATTCAGGCCTGTCTCTAATTTCAAAGGGGAAGTGAATTCAGAACCTGCGTAAAGGTGCCCAGGATTTGGATCAGCATGATCATTAAGGCAGCGGGGTGGTTAACAGTGAGAGCTATCAATGTGCTGAGAAAGGGGTTCATGAAGGAGGTGAGATCCCTGGAGATCTTGCCCTGGGAACACACTGTGGCAAACACATGGACCTGACTACACTCTTGGGTGTGGGGTGTTGTCCTGATTGCCAGATTGGGCCCATGGGTGGGCACCAGAATTGGATGGTCGGCTGTCCCTCAGCATGTGTGTAGTAGGGCAACAGGGCAGATCTAGCGTCAGTGCTGCTTTCCTGGAGGTCTCCTCGGCCCTGCCCCCACCCCACCACCCTCAGCCCCGGGCCTAGTCTGGTGTCCTTCAGCTTGGCTAGTGCTTCACACTGGCAGGGCAGCTGCTCCGGCAGTGGGGTCATTGCACTTTCAAGCCAGGAATGCCCAGACTATAACCCCAGGGCCAAGCGCAGCATCATACCAGCTGTAGCCTTGGGGGCTGCTGGTGACATGCCCATGTGTCCCTGGGTGTCACAGTCTGCACCCCCCACCCCCATCTGAGCCCAGCAGAAACAAGCACTCAAAGGGCCAGCCTAAAGCACTGAGACGTTGGGTGAGCCCTGTTTTCCTGAGCTCCGGGCGCATGAATGATACTTGCGCCGCATCTGAGCAATGGCACCAGCACTGCACGTAGCTGACGCGTTATGGCTGGACTTGAATTGTCGGGCTCCTCTGTCTCCCAGGCTCCAGGAGCAAAGAGTTTAAAGGCTGGGGACATGAGAACTGTGTCCTTCAAATGCTCCAGCAGAGGCTGCCGTGCTGTGCTGTAACTCAGGAAGAAATTGTTAAGAGCACAGACTCCCCAGGTGCCACCTGAAAGCGTGTTCCCCCAGCCACTGCAGTGCGCAGTACGGCACAGAAACCGGAGTGATGGGAGCGATGGGTTTCTTAGTAACGATTGTCTCCAGCCATTCCACCCACAGCGCTCTCTGTAGGGGATAAATGGACGAGGTTGGCTGGACGGACCGACAGAAACCGGGTCTGAAGTCTTTTCATAAAGGAGTGCAGTACGCTGGTTGAAATGCTTTGGATGTGCTGGGTGTGCATGCCCCAGCGTGTGTGTGTGTGTGTATGTGTGTGTACGTGTGTGTACGTGTGTGTGCATTTGCACTCCGCTCTGTGTGTGTGTGTGTGTGTGTGTTTTGTGAGAGAGAGAGAACACCAGCCCACTCCGCCACTGACTTGCTGGGTGACCTTGGGAAAACATTTAGGTGCAAATTTCCAAACTTGGGGGCCCAGAGTGAGGCACCGACCTCCCTAGCTGGGGACCTAGCTAAGAGGGCCTCATTCTCTGAGGTGCTGAGCACCCACTGCTCCCCTTGGAGTTGCAGGGGTTACAGCAGCATAGAGCAGGGGTCATTGAATCATTCCTTTCTGCAGGAGCCCTTGGAGCAGCTCTGAAGTGGCAGGGGCGCAGTCTCTCTACCCGCCAGTCCAGCTTCCCCTGTTGGTCACGGCCGGGCCATTCTGCTCTGCAGGCAGGGCCAATGGGGGAGGGGTTTGGGTTGGACTTTTTTTTGTTTTTCACTCACTCACATGAAATATTCCTAGCATGACTCTAGCTTCCTTCCCAGTCTGGCTGCCAGGGCCTGGCCTGTCTGTCTGACAACCCCCACACTGTTTGTCGGCTTCTCCATTGTAATCAATATTGAAAGCAGAACTTCCATCGAATCTCACTTCCTGGCTCCCACTGGATTTGTGCGGCTGCTTGCACTGAGCTCTGGGCCGTGAGCTGCAGCAGGGAACCGGCAGCGCAGCTCGCCTGGTCCGTGCGCCGAGTTCCGTTCTCAGCTGGGTGGGTTCCAGCGCCACACCGCTGAGCTCGCAGCCTCCTTGCGGCTGCGCGTGGTTATTAGCAGAGTTCTCTTCTGCTTCCTCTCTTCACGGCCTCCCACAAGCAGGGCCTTTTGTGGCTGGCCGGACTCAGTTAAAGAATTCGATCCAGCTCCTAGATAGTGGGGAGGGACTGGGGGGAAAATCCACAGCTTCCTCTCTGGAGCTTCGAGGAGCCTAGTGCGACCCCCCCAGCGCAGAACAGTGTAGGGGGAAGTTCAAATCTGGAATGGAGTGTCATGCCCTTCTCTCCTGGCTCACCCTGCTGACAGCAGCTTGTGCTCTGATGGGGCACCTCACTATTACTATGTATCAGTAGGTAGCACCCAGGGGCTCCACCCAAGGTCAGGGTGCCCCTATGCTGGGTGCTGCACACATACACCATTCCACCTCCCTTTCTGTCAAACTGCGAGCCACCTTCCACCTTTGGTCTCACAGCCCTGCACTGAGCTCCCTCTGTGACCATGGCAAAAATCCCTCTCCTGTGAACGCCAGCTCCGTGGTCAGACTCAGCTCCCCTCCCATCATGTGCTGACATATCTGTCCCTGTGCTGCCAGGCCAGCGCTTCGGTGCCTCCCAGAGGCATAGTCCCAGGTGGTACATGTGCTGGGGCTTGACACACAGCAGCAGGAGTGCTCATTTCACTCGGGGTATGTCTATGCTGCACAGTAAGCCTGGGGTGTGACTCAGGTTTGAGCCCATGGCCCCTTTCTGTCCACACACAAATCCATCTGATTCGGGTCAGCCAGAATTCAGGACCTGAGCTTTGGACCCTGCCAGGGGGGCAGGTCAGCCCAAGTCCCACTGTGACTTGGGTCCAAGCCCTGGCATTTTGCAGTGAGGATGCAGCTCAAGCCAAAGACCCGAGTCAGAATGACTGCATAGTGCAGTATGGACGTGTTAGCATGGTTGGGAGACCCTGGCTCCAGCAATTGTAAGCCCAAGTTTACAATGCAGTGTGGGCTTGGAGTCCCACAGGTCCAAGCTTACAATGCAGTGTAGATAAAGCCTGAGAGTCTAGACTGGCTTGTGGCAGCACATGCCATGCTGAAAGAGCCTTGTCTGGGAATCAGGCTGGGGTCGGCATTCAGCTTTGCAGACCCCACCTGTCCCCTACTCTGACATTGGTACCAGATGGGATGATTGGCCTGTTGCTGATGAAGCCAGCATGTGAGCTCTGACCTTGTGATGGTGCCTTGTACTTTTGGATCATTCACCTTCCGAGTCCCCAGCAGCACCCATTGGGTCTTCTTTGGCCTGGTTTCTGGCTTCAGCCCCTCTGAGCCCATGGGTGCTCCTACCTCCTGCATGTTCTCTGCCTCTTCGTAAGGGGCGTGAGACAAGGTCCTCCTCCTTTGGAAGAACTAGCTGGTACTTTCCCCAGGCCAGAACAATCAGACACAGACCAGACATAGCCACTAGTGGTGTAACCCTTGGCTGGGCCTGGTGGGTATGTCTTTTAAAGAAGAGCCGCAACAAAAAAAAAGAAAAAAAAAGCTACAAACTCGAAGGGCAGGTGGGCACCAGCTCTCATTGCAAGCCCAGGAGAGTTCAAGGCCAGACTGGCAAGCACCCAACACCCACAGTTGGGGCTAGATTTTCACAAGAGCTCAGAACCCAACGTGCCAAGCTCTTCTTGTGCCGATTCTGAAGATCAGGCCTCTACCATCAAGCATTTGTTGTCTCCCCAAGGTGCCCGGAGATGTGGCTCTAGTCTGAAAAGGGGCTGTTAGCCCCTGCCCTAAAGATCTTCTTATCTGTCTTTTTGTTCTGTGTTTCTACAGCAGGATGATGGAGTCCTGGCCCACGACTCGGGCCCTAGATGCTACAGTAATACTGATAATTAGGGCCCTACCAAATTCATGGTACATTTTGGTCAATTTCACAGTCATAGGATTTAAAAAATCATAAATTTCATGATTTCAGCTATTTAAACCTGAAATTTCACAGTGTTGTAATTTTAGGGGTCCAAAAAAGAGTTGTGTGTGGCGGGGGAGGGGTCGCAGGGTTATTGTGGGAACGGGGGTTATGGGACTGCTACCCTTACTTCTGTGCTGCTGCGAGCTGCAGCGGTGCTGCCTTCAGAGCTGGAGAGTGGTGGCTGCGATCCCATCTTTGAAGGCAGAGCCGCCGCTAACAGCAACACAGATGTAAGGATAGCATGTCATGGCTTGGTACTGCCACCCTTACTTCTGAACTGCTGCTGGCAGGGTGCTGCCTTCAAAGCTGGGTGCCCAGCCAACAGCCGCTGCTCACCAGCTGTCCAGCTCTGAAGGCAGCACAGAAGTAAGGGTGGCAATACCGTAACTCCTCATAACATAACCTTGTGACACCCCCCGCAATTCCCTTTTGGGTCAGGACCCCCAATTTGAGAAATGCTGGTCTCCCCTGTGAAATCTATATTGTATAGGGTAAAAGCGCACAAAAGACCAGATTTCACGGTCCAGGACGTGTTTTTCAAAGCTGTGAATTTGGTAGGGCCCTACTGATAATCAATGATAATATTAATGCAGAATTTGCATCTTGGGGCTCCTTGTTTAGTGCATCAAGATCAAGGACACTCACATAAAAGGGTTTCTTTGGCTGTCAGCCCTGCACACTCAGCCTGGGATCTGAGAGTCAAGCTGGGTTCCTTCTCCCTCAGGTCTCATCTCCATTAAGAAAGATTTCCTCCTCTGAGCACAGTTCCTTCAAAGTGCTCTCACCTGTGCTGGCCCAGGGAGTTTACCATCTGTAACATACAAACACCCAGCAATCAATTCCAGTCTCGGATTTCAGTGCAGATTTGTTAGTTTCATATATATTTAACAATCAGATGCAAAAACACACCATAACCTACAAATCTCTCTGCACTTTGAATTATTGCTCCCATTGTACAGATGGGGAAACTGAGGCACTTATAGATTAAGTGACTTACCCGAGGTCACGTGGGGAGTCTGTAGCAAGCTGGGTATGTGAACCCAGACTCACGGTGCCCTGTTTAAACCACTGACCCTTACTGCCTCTTCGAGGCTGTTGCAAGGGTGAGGACCTGACACATGGGAGGCTCATAGGCAGGGGCTGAGGGAATCCATGGTGTGGTGGCCAGAGATCCTGGAGCATAGCAGAGGTCAGGGGGCTGTTTGCAAAGGAGCCCTGGGAGACTGAACAGTTTGGAGGCTGGATCTCTGCTGAGGCTCCTGCTGACCCTGCTCAGGAAGGGTTTGCTGAGGCCAGTGGTTTCCATTCTCCGTAGGGTTTGTAGCTCTGCTGACCCTCTGGGTCCCCTCTCTTCTGCTTTACTTATCACACTGATTGGCAGCTGTCAGTGCCCTGACAGCCAGAGATGATGCTGTGGTCCCTGGGTCTTCCTCAGCTGAACTGTCTCTGATAACAATCCCATCCTTTTCCCAGGGTCGTCAGGGCCACTTCTCATCCATTAGCAGTGACAGCCCTACGGCAGCTTATTGAGTCCTTCTGTACATTGCCCCCGCCCGCACTGACAACTGGCTCCTGCATGGGATGATGAAAAAGCAGGAGAATGCCCTGTCATGTACAGTCCAGCAGCTTAATGGCACCTCTCTTGAGGCTTCTGCCTACTTAAGGGAGTGGTTAGAGCAGGGAACTGGGATATGGGTGTGACGGGTTCCCACCTGGAACTGGGGTACCACTGGGCCCCCCGACCCAGCAGCCTGGGCTCCCTTTTACACTGTACTGCTGTGACAAGCTGCAAAGCCCTCTCTAGCCTGCACTTTCCTCAGCATTCATACAGGTAGGGACACACCCTGCTGCAGTTATATGCAGACAGGCTCTTTAACCTGCATGGTAAGGCTTCAGCTAGGGCACCTCCCAGTTCCTAAGGCACACATCCATTCTGGAGTATAAACCCAAAATGATACAATCTTGTGCTGCACAGGGAACTGTACAGCGTAAGGTCATAACATTTGCCCCCTCCCTCAATGTGGAGAGGAATATGCAACAGCCTTCTGCCCCTGAGTTATGATTCCCACACACTGGTTTTAGATAAAGCAACAAGTTTATTAACTACAAAAGATAGAATTTAAGTGATCATAAGGCATAGCAAACTGATCAAAGCAGATTACCTAGCAAATAAACAAAACACTCAAATTAAGCTTAATATACTAAAGAGATTGAATATGAATAGTAGATTCTCACCCTAAGTGATGATACAAGCAGGCTGCAGATGCTTAAGGGGCGAGCTGCACAGGCTTACAGCTTGGAATCCCCAGGTGTTCCATTCACAGGCTAAAAATCCCTTCAGCCTGGGTCCAGCACTTCCCCCAGTTCAGTCTTTGTTCTTCAGGTGTTTGCAAGAGTCTTCTGAGTGGGGAGTCAGTGAAGGACGAAGAGGATGTCACTCCCCTGCCTTATATAGCTTTTGCATATAGCGGGAGCCCTTTGTTTCAAAGCTTTGTTACCATGCCAGTCAGTGGAAAAATACTGACATCCAAAGATGGAGTCCAGCACCAGATGACCTGGTCACATGTCCCTCTAGAGTCACAGCAGCCATCCCCCACTGGCTGTTTGGAGCATTCACAGGAAGGGGGAAGAGAACCCAGGAGTCCTAACTCCCATGCTACCCCTCACTCTGTTAGACCCTGTGTCCCTCCAGTAGGGGAGAAACAAACTGGCCTTTATTGAAGCATTCCAAAGATGGCCCCAGAGATTTCAGGTTTATGAAGAACTGGGTACAGGCATCACCTCTGGAAACACTGCCCGGGTGACTCTGAGAGCGGAAGACAGGCTGGGCCTAGCATGTAACTGGCAACATTACTGTGTCTTTCAGGAAGCCCTTAACTAACCATGATGGGGACTGGCTCCAAGAAAAACCCAGAGCCTGTGGTGGCTCCAGAGCCTGTCAGCACTGCAATGCCTGTGGGCTCCCTGGAGAACGTGACCAACACCACGAGCCTGAGTAACAGCAAGGAGGACATATTTGCCAAGCTGAAGGCCAAGTTCATGAATGAGCTGAACAAGATTCCCCGTGAGTAGCTGGCGACCAGCCCTTCCTCCAGCATCCCTTTCTGAAAGCAGCCCAGGCAGAGCTCCCTAGGGATGGGCCCCGGCATCTGCTCAGCCCAGTGCAGCTAGAGCATGGCTGGGCAGCCCTTACAGACACTGGGGCGAGATGGACGAGACCTAGGCATCCATTACTGGTCACTGAAACCCTATGTGGGGGGGAGTTACCATGGAGTGACTGTGGGGGGTCAGTGGGGAGTTACCATGGAGTGACTGCGGGGGGAAGAGTCAGTGGGGAGTTACCATGGAGTGACTGCGGGGGGAAGAGTCAGTGGGGAGTTACCATGGAGTGTCTGTGGGGCGGAGGGGAGTTAAGTGGGGACTTACCTTGGAGTGACTGGGGATGGGGGAGTTAAGTGGGGAGTTACCATGGAGTGATCTGGGGGAGGTGGGAGTTAAGTGGGGAGTTCTCATGGAGTGACTGATGGTGGGGGGTGTTAACATGTGGTATCTGTGTGGGGGAGGGCGGGAGGATTACCATGTGGCTGGTAGTTGACCAGCCTGGCCATTTTTTTTGTGGATTTGTGAGCTGCCAGAAAACTAATTTAATCTGCTATGTTTTTTTACGTGGGTCTAAAGGTTTGCATGATTATTACAATGCACTGGGATATCTAATGGTAAAAGTTTCTGTCATGCTAAAGATGTTGTGGTGTCCTCATTTCCCCCAGTGTAAGTAAGAAAGTGATGTTATCAGTCTTATCTGTATGTGTTCTCTCTCTAGATACTATAAGGGGTTATTGAAATGAGGGAGGGCTGCAGAGTTGCCTTGTGGTTGGGAGTTGGGGTTGCAGCAGGCTTGCCTTGTGAGGGGGGTGCCGGGTTTTTTGCATTTCAAAGGTGGTATCCCTAGGGGGCAGGTGGGAGGAAGGGGAGTTACCCTGGAGGGACTAGGGTAGTGGGGAGTCAGAATGCTCAGTTCCAGGGTAAATGCCATTTAACGGCCAGGGGAGGGGCTGTTGCACGGTAATTTCACATCACACACCATGTTATCACCGGGCGAATGGCAGAGTTCTTCTTCGAGTGCTTGTTCACGTCCATTCCACGTTAGGTGTGTGCGCATTGTGTGCACGGACGTCGGAAACTTTTTCCCTTAGCAGCTCCTGTCAGGTCGGCAGGGGAGCCCCCTAGAGTGGCGCCTCTATGCTGGTGCATATATACCCCTGCCGACCCGACCCCCCTTCAGTTCCTTCTTACCGTCCGTGGCGGCGTTGGAAAAACTCTTTCTGTCCCTTGCAAGTGCACAGTTGTAGCAGTTATCAGTAGTTAGAAGTTATCTGTAGTTAATATCAGAGGGGTAGCCGTGTTAGTCTGGATCTGTAAAAAGCAACAAAGAGTCCTGTGGCACCTTAGAGACTAACAGATGTATTGGAGCATAAGCTTTCGTGGGTGAATACTTCGTCCAGTACATGCATCTGACGAAGTGGGTATTCACTCACGAAAGCTTATGCTCCAATACATCTGTTAGGGTAGGTTTACACTTACCTTCCGGGTCGACGCGGTGAGTTCGACTTCTCGGGGTTCGAACTATCGCGTCTGATCTAGACGCGATAGTTCGAACTCCGGAAGTGCTGTGGTCGACTCCGGTACTCCACCACTGCAAACGGCGGTGGCGGAGTCGACGGGGGAGCCGCGGAGTTCGACCCTGCCGCGTCTGGATGGGTGAGTAGGTCAAACTAGGGTACTTCGAATTCAGCTACGCTATTCACGTAGCTGAATTTGCGTACCCTAGTTCGACCCCCCTTCTTAGTGTAGACCAGGCCTTAGTCTCTAAGGTGCCACAGGACTCTTTGTTGCTGTAGTTAACAGTTATCAGTAGTTAGCACTTTGTAATAGTAGATAGTTAAGCTTCCTTTGTTTTAAGTGTCTGGAAGTCATTTCCAGCAACAGCCCTAGGCCTGCAGGGGCGGGGGGGTTAAGGCTTGTGCCACGTGCTGCAAGCCTATGCCGATCAGTGAGCCCCACGACTCGTGTCTCCGCTGTTTGGGGGAATCGCACCAGATTGAGCGCTGCAAGATCTGTAAGGCTTTTAAGCCAAGAACCAAGAAAGAAAGAGACTTTCGCCTCAAGCAGTAACTCATGGAGGCCGCGCCGCAACCTGCGGCCTTTGGACCATCCCGCTTCGGTGCCGGCATCCTCGGTGTGGAGTGCTCCGGCATCAGTCCTTGATCTGGCGCTGGTGGGGCACCGCAAGCATGCGGCACGGAAACAACAGGACAAGCCCAGGCACCGCTCGACCTCTCCAGTACGGTCGAAGGGGGTAGTCGAAAGGCAATAGAGGGCGCTCCCCACATAAGAAGGTGGCGCCTCCAAGGGACCGAGCACTCAGAGGGGCAGTGCGGCCCCAGGACATACACCGGCACCGGTGGTTCCAGTGCTGCAGGGCCCGTCGAGCCCCGGGCTAAGTGGGTTGAGTGCAGAAGAAGGGCTGGAGGACATCCTAGAACAGCCCTCCACGCCAGGCACCTTTGAGGCAGCAAAAGACCTCATCGAGTTGTCGGTGGCAAGCCCCCTCCTTGGCAAGGAGCAGCCTCCGGCACCATCACTGAGGGTGTCGTCCAGAAGGAAGCCAGCAATGGTGCGCCACTCGACGTCACCGCCCCGGCACTGCTCCTGGTGCTGGTCCCGGTCGAACTCAGCCTCCGTGGACTCCCAGTTACCTTTGACTCAGCGGGACTCGATAGCACCAGAACTGAGCCAGCATATGACACCGGCTCCACTGGCGGACCGCTCCCCGGCACCATCACTAAGCTGGCACCGACGGGACATAAGGCCGCAGCCCCTGGTCCCTGTTTGCTGGTTGTCTCAGCCGTGAATGAACGGGAGCCTTGTGGCCAGCAAGCTCCGGCCCCCAAGGCCAAGGAGGCTAAACGTCTGGACCTCTTCGGAAGGAAGGTCTACTCCTCTGGGGGCCTCCAATTAAGGATTGCAAACCAGTAGGCGATCCTAAACAGGCACAATTTTAATTCCTGGGCAGCAGTTTCCAAATTTAAAGACTCCTTGCCCCAGGGCTCTCAACCTGAGTTCACGGCCCTTGTGGAAGAGGGAAAGGCAGTTGCCAAGACCTCTTTACAGGCCTCTCTGGACTCAGGAGACTCTGCAGCCAGAACAGTCACCTCAGGTTCTGAGGCTTGGCGTGGCCTCAGGCCTTTCACCACAGGTCCAGAATACCATCCAGGGCCTCCCTTTCGAAGGGTCTGGCCTCTTTTCCGACCAGACGGATGCCAGCCTGCATAGCCTTAAAGACTCCTGGGCAACCCTCAAGTCGTTAGGAATGCACACTCTGGCAACTCAGAGGAAGCCATTTAAGCCCCAACCGGTGCAGCAGGGGCAGAACCAGCCTTGCCCTAGGCATGAGCCTTATCGCAGGAGGGGCAGAGACAACAGACGCATGCGGAATAACACGCCTAATCAAGGCCAGGGCCAGGGCAAGCCACAGCCTGGCAACAAGCAGGGGTTTTGAAGGTGCGCTCGAGGACAGCGTACCAACCCAGCTCCCAGATCCTTCCCCATGTTTCTTGGACTGCTGGTCCCACTTCTACCAGGCGTGGTCTCGTATAACATCATACCATTGGGTCTTACGCACGGTACAAGTGGGTTACACGCTGCAGTTCTCCTCCTTCCCCCCCCCCCCACATCCCCATTCCCTGGCCCTCTTCAGGGACCCTTCTCACGAGCAACTCCTTATGCAGGAGGTACAGTCACTCCTAGAGGCGGGGGCGGTGGAGGAAGTCCCTTGGAAACTAAGGGGGAAGGGGTTTTACTGCCGCTATTTTCTCATCCCAAATGCAAAGGGGCCTTTGGCCCATTTTAGACCTTTGTGGGCTCAACAAGTTCTTAGTCAAGATCTGCTTCCACATGGTATCCCTAGGCACTATTATCCTGTCCCTGGATCCGGGGGATTGGTACGCTGCCCTCGATATGAAATATGCATACTTTCACATCGCTATTCACCCTGCTCACTGGCGGTTCCTGCGGTTCGCCATAAACCAGCATCATTACCAGTTTACGGTCCTCCCGTTCAGCCTGGTGGCAGTCCCCCACATGGTCACAAAATGCATGTCAGTAGTGGCAGCCTTTCTGTGAAAGAGGAGAATACAGGTATATCCATACCTCGACGATTGGCTCCTCACGGGTTGGTCCGAAGAGGAGGTCTGCTCCCATGTGACGGTGGCCCTGGACGCATTCCACAGGCTGGGTCTTCTCGTCAACGTGCCCAAGTCTTCCCTGATACCAACACAAAGGTTGGACTCGATGCAGGCGTGAGTGAGCCTTCCAGAATCCAGATTCCTGGCCATCCAGCATGTCATAACCTCGATGCTGAGGTTCCCCACTACCACGGCCAGATGCTGCCTGCAGTTCCTAGGGCACATGGCGGCGTGCACTCACATAGTCAAATATGGACTCACATAGTCAAACAGCTCAGGACTCCTAGAATACCTCCTGCATCTCAAGCATCAGGGTCTCGCTCCTTCCTCAATCAGAGTGCATTTAGCTGACATTTCAGCGTTCCACTCAGGGGAATCCGGATGCTCTGTGTTTTCTAACCCCATGGTGGTGCGGTTCCTCAAGGGACTGGAGAGAGTGTTCCCCTACTCACGCCCGCCGGTCCCTCCCTGGAGCCTTAATCTGGTCCTTTCCAAGTTTATGGGTCCCCCATTTGAGCCCCCCCGGCCTCTTGCTCCCTCCTTCACCTCTCCTGGAAGGTGGCGTTCCTGGTGGCCATTACATCGGCGAGGAAGGTGTCCGAGTTGAGGGCCCTAACCTTGGAGCCTCCTTATACAATTTTTTATAAGGACAAAGTGCAACTCAGGCCACACCCTAAATTCC
This sequence comes from Mauremys reevesii, assembly GCF_016161935.1. NCBI lineage: Eukaryota > Metazoa > Chordata > Testudines > Geoemydidae > Mauremys > Mauremys reevesii. Next base: position 122,522,288 of record NC_052626.1, on the reverse strand, counting down.
TCTCTAAAATAGTCTCACAATTTCATATGGGACAGGACATTTGTTTGCCAGTGTTCTTTCCTAAACCACACGTGGACCCAAGTCACCATAGCCTACACACTCTGGATGTCCGAAGGGCCCTGGCGTTCTATTTGGAGTGAACTAAACCTTTCTGCAAGTCGACGCAGTTGTTTGTCACCATCGCCGATAGAATTAAAGGGCTTCTGGTCTCGGCGCAACGTATATCATCGTGGATTGCAGACTGCATCCGCGCGTGCTACGAGCTTGCCAAGGTTCCAGCCCCAGCGATCACGGCTCACTTGACGAGGCCACAAGCATCCTCAACAGCTTTTCTGGAACACGTCTCGATCCAGGAGATCTGTAAAGCAGCCACCTGGTCATCGGTGCACACATTCACAGCCCACTACGCAGTCAATCAGCAGGCCAGAGATGATGCGGCGGTTGGCAGGGCTGTTCTTCAATCAGTTGCTCCATGAATCCTACCCTCCTCCTATGGTCAGCTTGTGAGTCACCTAATGTGGAATGGATGTGAACAAGCATTCAAAGAAGAAAAAATGGTTACCTACCTTTCATAACTGTTGTTCTTCGAGATGTGTTGTTCACGTCTATTACACTTCCCACCCTCCTTCCCCTCTTTCGGAATCTCCGGCAAGAAGGAACTGAAGTGGGATCGTGTTGGCAGGGGTATATATGCACCAGCATAGAGGCGCCACTCTAGGGGGCTCCCCTGCCGACCTGACGGGAGCCGCTAAGGGGAAAAGTTTCTGATGTCCGTGCACACGGCGTGCGCATACCTAATGTGGAATGGACGTGAACAACACATCTCGAAGAACAACAGTTACGAAAGGCAGGTAACCATTTTTTCCCAACTTGCCTGTGCCCTGTGTGTGACCCTGGCAATGAGCCGCCCGCAGGCCCTGCAATGACAAATGCCCTGTATAACCCAGGGGCATTTCCAAGGCCTTGCACCAGGTGGGTGCTGGCGGCTGCGGGTGTGGCTGTGGCACAAGACTGATCATGTGGCTGGCATTGTTTTGTGACAGTGCCTCCCTGGGCCCTGATTGCCATCGCTGTGGTAGGTGGCCTGCTCCTCCTCACCTGCTGCTTCTGCATCTGCAAAAAATGCTGCTGCAAGAAGAAGAAGAACAAGAAGGAGAAGGGCAAAGGGATGAAGAATGCCATGAACATGAAAGACATGAAATCTGGAAACCAGGTAAAATGCCCCTTGGTAAAGGCTCAGCCGGGTCCCTTGAGCAGCATGTTAGAAAGCACCTGCTTGTAATTTTGACCAAGGGAAAAAACAAACACAGTCCTTTATTCCTAAAGCAGCAGCAGAAGTGTGCAGTTCCTCAGATACAGGGAGTGAAGGTAACCAGCTCAGCTTTCGCCAAGAGCAGGATTTGAACCCCAGGGACCTCTACCGCTACAAACATGAGCTAGGGCTAAAGCAGTGATGGCATCAAACTGATGCAGTAGTAGATTAGTACCGCCAGAGGGAGACAACGCTCCCCAGCAGTCCTAGGGTGGGTTACTTTCCCATAAGGCACTTGGGAAGGGTTTAACCAGCGTGAGGAGTTAGTTGTAGACACTGGGTGGGAAATAGCTATTTTGCTAAGGAGTCATAGGGTCTTCCCCTCTGCAGTATGGATGGGGGGTTGCTTTCCTAACTAGAAATGGGCCTCAGATGCGGAATTTGGATCCAGGTTTTTTTGACCTTCCACATACACACAGGGTTTCAGACAGAGGGAGACGTGCTGCAAAATAACAACTTTATTGACCCTACAAACTTGTGAACAAAGCCAGCCATGAAACATGCCAGCAGATGGCATGCTTTACATTACCTACCATTATACATTTGTGCAGTCTTTTTTATAGAGATGTCTTGTAACACAGGTTTTAATTTAGACCCACCCGTGAATAGCACTGTTTCCCCCAAACCTAGAGGACACATAGGAGATAGCCAAGGGAATCAGGAAGTTACATGGGGCTCTTTGCTCTTGATCAGCAGAGTTTGCTTCTCTGTTGTCAAGGAATGGAAATGCGTCTGCTGTTCTTTATCATTTGATACAACAACTATCTCACGTTCCCCACAGGATCGCTGTCTGTTTCTAAAGCTTAAAGACGTCGGAGAGTCTGACTGGTATAAAACAGCAGATTGTGTTATCTGAACCACCATTCATAAATTTCAGGCCATTTAAGTATTTCTTTCCTCCTATTTCCTCCCATTTCCTCTTTGCTTTTAGTCATTCTCACATTTTAAGAATCAGTCCCCTCAGGGGAGATGGTGAGATGAGGCACATCCTTAAGAGTCAAAGTTCAGAATCAGTGATCACCTAGCAAACTGCAAACCACCCATGATCAAACTGCAAACCACTCAAGTATACAAAGCAGGACTGGGAATATCACAAAAATGGGATGTCTCATGAGATTTGGGCTGGAAAGCCAGGGAGAGCAGCATTTCTTGAGGCATTTTAGTGCTTCACATAACGGTCATAGCTGCTAACCAGAAGAGCAGAGTGAGGTGCATGAGACTGAAAAGTTCCAGGGGGAACATAGACTCCACACATACAGGCTTCCAACAGATTAGGGTCAGGTTTGGTCCTAGGAGCTGGCAAAAGTTTGAGAACAGGGTCCTAACTTGTCTCCAAACCTCTTCATCGGCCCTTCCTGGAGAGCATTTATGGCTAGAATAAGAGGAACACCAGATGCTCACTTGATCTGTGGCACCCCACAAACAACACTCACAGGTGCTGGTGGATCATCTGCTGACTACAGCTGCTGAAAAACCATCCCCCGCCCCCATTTTGTGTACTTTCCCTCATGAAAACAAAGTGCCCAGTGAGTTTTCCTGAGAACCCATGAGTTTCTTCCAGGGTGGAATCTCACCCCCCTCTGCCCATGTGTCCTTTTTCTTTTCACTTAGGGAAATGGTGAGGCATGTTCCATGGGAGCCCCATGATTCCAGACTGGCATGCCCTGGCCTTGCCTTCCTCCCTGCACCTTCCTCAGCAGTGCCAGCCAGCAGCGAAGCCCCAGCACAGCGGGAGTTGCCCGCAGCAGTGGGACTTGTCTGGATGGACTTTCCATTAGCAGGGCCCACAGCATGAGTTCTGCCAACTGGTGTGAATCAGGCCCCAACAGGACTGGCTGATCCTATTCAGATAGGAAGTCAGGGGCTGTAGAGATACTGGACGGCAGATGGGATCCCAAAGGCCCGTTTTATGGAAAGCACCATATACAGACTGGTCTGCAGCACATGCCTCTCAGACCTGGACTAGAGATTTCCAATCAATCAGTCATTCCCCTTTCAGCTGGCATCTGCTGCTTGGAGCTATGCCATTGGACTTGGCAATCAATCCACCAAGTATCGGAGGGGTAGCCACGTTAGTCTATATCCACAAAAACAACGAGGAGTCTGGTGGCACCTTAAAGACTAACAGATCTTAGTCTTTAAGGTGCCACCGGACTCCTCATTTTTGTTTTAATCAATTCACCATGGCAGCAGATCCTTGTAGCAATCCAGCAGATCAGCCATGTGGAGCCTGGGTCATGGGAGAGGCTCCAAATCCCCACCCCCCCTTCTGGCCAGGCTGGGACCTGAACATTTTATAGCCCATACTGCTGGCATCTTTGCATTTGCAGGAGGCATTTTAGTGAGGTGAAGCTCAGGGCTCACTCCTCTGGGGATGGCGAGTCTTAATCAGGACTTGATCATTGGTGACTGAATGCCTCAGTGAACTGCTTCTTCAAGCTCTGTGCATTTACCCTGCCCTGTTACCAGTGGCATCCCCCAACCCACGTCACTGTCCCTGCTACTTACACAAGCAGAGGATGAAACCTAGGAGGCAATCACCACCCCCATGTATCTAGGAAGACACTTGTAGGGCCAGCCTGGCAGGTGTGCAGTAGGGAATGGTGCAAGGAGCCTGCCCCACCATGCCAATCTGTGCCCCTTTTTATCACCTGCTAGTACCCCTTGGAGTCTATGCTGCCCCCACAGGGTGCGGAGGGGAGCTCAGGGTAACATGTTGCATCCAAGGGGTGCGTGGGTGCAGTGGGCCTGCTTAGAGCTTGGAAAGGATTGTTTCTCCTGGAGTTCCCATTGCCCCACGGCAGGCCGGTGCCTTAGTGACACCGCCTAGCACCAGAGCACTAAAGAGAGGTGCAGTGCCTGGAGGGACAGTCCTAGCAGCAGGCAGGAGGCTGCTTGGTATGAGGCAGAGGCTGAGGGTCAGTGCAAACCCAGGGCTTGCAGTGGCAGCGACAGGCTGATGCATATACAAAGGAACAGGGGAAAGAGCTATTGCCATGCACTTGGCGGCCATCACTGGCATGGGCCTGATCTCAACAAGAGCACAGCTCCTCAGGATGCCCACAGCTGGGATGGGGATTCCAAAAGGGCTGAATAAACAGTTGCTCGTTATTCTTACATGCTCCATGGAGCAGAAAGCAAGCCGGGCTGCTCTGCAAAGACAGACCTCGCCCACCTGAGCTAAAGGAGAATCTCTGCAGGGGCCAGCACTAGTAGCTGGGCTTGTATCCGTCAGCCAGGGGAGACGCGGTCATGCACACTTAGCCAGGATGTCACAGTGGCTTCATTTTCCCGTCCTTTTCATGTCAGTTTCCTTTCTCCACCCATCTCTGTCTTTAAGACAAGGGTTATAGAACGGGGTATGGTGCTGTCCCGGTAAACGTGTTCTCTTTGTAAGGAAAATCATGTTCTCTCTCTCTCGCTCTCTCTCCTTCCTGTGCTTTTGGTTTCCAGAGAAACACTGGACTGGTAGCAACTACAGTGGCTTTGCTGGGCACTTTTCCATTAAAGGGAAAGGTGAAATTGGCTTGTTTCAGATACATGTAGCGAGGGCAAAATGCATGAATGGGCACCCCCCTTTTAGAGATTGGCTGAGTATGTACAAAATCAATGTTGGTGCCGACAAAACTTTCCAAATTCACTGCTTGAAAGTATAGAGCCCACTCCAGTGGGCACACTCAGCCCGGGTACAGTGTGCCTTTAAGTGGGTGGAGTCTGTTGTTTCTCACGCACATTGGGTGTTGTTGATTATCTCTGTAGTGGTTGTCTCTATAATGTCCTTCTCTTCCTTTTCTGTGCTCTCGTTGTCCTTCTTCTGTGTTGTTCTGTCTTCATGTTTTCTGACTAACCTGGATGGCAACTCATGGTAGGTGGCAAAGTGAATGTCGCTTCTCTATCAGCCATGGAAAGTGGGGGGTTGTCCATGCACCAATTAGCTCCAAAGCTTACGCATGGCAGGCCCAATGCATGTTGAAGGGTTCTCCAGGGAGAGTGGGCAGCTGGGGCTCCAATACATCAATTGCTCTGCAGGACAACTATACAAAGCCCCATTTTGCAAAGCACAGGCTACAAGTTGTGTCTGAGGCTAAGATCTGGTCGGTCAGAGGGGAGCTCCCCAGCTGAGCTGTGGCTCTGCTCCCATGCCTTGTTCACATCTAAGAGATCAATGCTACATGGTCCTCCCCTGAATAGATTAATATGTAGCAGTTAATGCATGACAGGAGGGACGGGCCAGAGGTTTGGGCACTAGCCTGGTGTTCAATTTCCTGCTCCACCACAGTTCTTGGACAAACCACTTTGCCTTGTCTTTGGGAGACAGTTTCTGAATGTTGGTGGTTCCTGGAGCCTTCCATGCTGGAAAGGCTGGGGGGCTCTTACTCTAGTCCTTTACCACAAGGGCCACATCCCCATTCCCCTTCTTGGCCCGTCTGCAGGGAGGCCATGCCCTCCCTCCGCCCAGGGCTGCTCCCTGTTCTTGGAGTTCTTGTCCCTATAGCCTCTCTGCCTGAGGATACACAGGTGCACTCGACTGGAGGTATTTTTGTTAGCAGTGTCTGCGGGTCTGTGCCTATGCCATATGCATTCTTGTGCTCCGGTACGAGGGTGTCGAGGAGGAGTGGTCCCGTGCCCCTCCAGCTTCTCCTCAACTGCCTGCGGCTCGAGACTGAATTCTGTAGTGTCTGCTGCCTTGCTGCTTTAGTTGTGTCATTATTTCATTTTCTTAGCATGATTTCTTAGCTTTGGGAGAGGGGGTTCCCCCTTCTCCCCTTTTCGCATATGCCCAAGACCCCTGGATTCAAGTCTTGCCAGCCCCATGATGGGTGTGATGCTGGTAAGGCAAGTGCCAGCTCTGGCCAAGGCCTAGGTGTCAGCTGAGAACTGACAAACTCGCAGCTCATGTGTGTGTTAGTATTGTTCAAAGTAGATGTATAAGAATGTGTTTAACCATCATGAAAAACTAGTGGGATGTTGTATGCATTGTTTTCACTTATCAGTGCCCTGGTATAATGTAATGGGAAATTTCTGCGTTGTATGTACCCCTGTAACTAAGTAACCTATCAAGCGAGAAGGAAGCCATGTGTCATGCAAATGAAGAACTTGTACCGGAGAGAGCAAATGGGCCTTGTGTGTGAGATCAAAGTCTTTGCTAAGTGCATTCCTCCCCCACCCCACCACATCTATGAAGATGAGGCGTGTGTGGGAGCTGTTACTGTCAGCTCGGCTTCTGTGAGAAGAAGCAATAAATATGGACACAAGGAAAAATTCTTCATCTCTTGGCTGCTTGGATTCTAACAGGGCAGAAAACTGAACAAGGAGGCAGCGATCCCCAGAGTTATCCTGGGTAGCCCTGAAAGACTTTTGGGAAACTGGCAGAACACTACATCTCTGCTACCTTTTGACATTATAGACTGTGACTCACTTGTACAGATATTTTTACCTGCTTTAACCTGGGAGCAAGGAGACCACAACTCCTGTTGAAGCTCCTATCAGTCACGGTACCAAGGCACTGACACCTCCAAGGAAGGCTTCTTCTGCAAAGCCGCGCACTGAAAGCCCACCACCAAGCAGCGAACAATAGACCCGTTGGTACCAGAATTGGACTCTTCCAAACAGAAGGACTCCTTGAAGAGGAAGGACTCTTTGAAGAAACCATATCACCTGGTACCATCTACCTTCACCCAGGCCTCTCCAGACCAAGTGGATCCACTGTCTCCAATACCACTAGAGGTGTTTCACCCAAAGGAGTAGTCCCAGGCTCACTGGTGCCTTCCTTGTTCCTCGTTCATGAGGACCTTCAGGTCTTGGAGGAACCAAGTCCCCTGTGCTGAGGGTACTGGGAAGACTTTCCCACTGGCACCCGCATGCCAACTGGAACCAACACATCTGCCACAGCCTCATATAAATGCTCACCCACTGGCACCATCACAATTGCCAGTTCGTCCTCCAGTACCGATCCAAGCCTGGTACTAACTTCACTAGCTCCACCACCAAACATGGGAGAGGACACTTCCTTTGATTCAGAGGTATCCATTCAAGGCTCCCCCACCGACCCATTTCACCCTCCCTCCCTTGACATTCCCTGAGGATGAGATGCCAGGAACCAGCTTATGCATGACCCATCAGCACTGGCAGGAACACTTCTGGGGCCCTGCTCCTTTTATGCCCCTCCCAAGAGGGCTTTTTTGAGCCATTGGGCCCCTAGCAGGGACTAAGTCTACTGGGTGTCTTCACACAAGAGGATCCACCAAGATTCTTGGCCAATAACATCCTCAGGACCCTCCTCGTCCTCCTCAAGAAGACCCACCATTGAAAACAGAGGAGAAGACACCACCATCCTCTTCCTCCCCAGATGAGGCAGCTATGCCCCCTCCACCGTCCTACATGAATGATTCAAGGCCTTTGAGGACCCTCTGAAGCACGTAGTGGAGGCTTTATAGATTCCTCTGGAGGAAGTCCAGGATCAGCAGGACTCGGTGGTGGACATCCTGCATGCCTCCCCTCAGGGCAGGGGAACCTAACCTGTCAACGAGGCCCTACTGACACCAGCCTGTGCAGTGTGGCAGACTTCGGCTGCCATCCCACCCACCTGCAAGAGGGCAGATCAAAAATATTATGTCCTAGTCAAAGGTTTGGAGCACCTGTTCCCCTATCCCACACCTAATTCTCTGGCCATCAACACTGCCCATGAGAGAAGTAGGCACTGTTGCTTCACATCAGCACCAACTGATAAGGAGCTTAAATGGCTGGACCTTCTAGGTTCTATCAGCTACTCAAAGGCCTCCCTTCAATTCAGAGTCACCAACTATCAAGCCCTGATGGCGAAAGGTGACTTTACAAATTGTTCTAAATTTTCCCATTGGACTGATTTGTCGCCTCAGGACAAGAGAGAGCCGTGTCCAGCTCTTATGACAGAGGGTCAGACAATCATGAAGGTGTTGCTGCAGGCTTCCCTTACGTGGCACATACAGCCTGGTGCTCTATGGCTACTGCTGTAGTCATGCCCTGTGCCTCCGGGCTCCAGTCCTCCAGCCTGCCCACGGAGGTACAAAACACTGTGGAAGACCGACCTTTTAAAGGGCCTAAACTTTTTAGTGATGCCATGGACTTAAGGCAATATTGTGATCTCTTGGCACATGGGCACCATCTACAAAGAGAAGATATAGCAAGCCTCAGACAAGGCAACACTCATGTCCTGTGTACTCTCAGGCCCCCGAAGTTTGGTTGAGCTGCCTAAAAAGAGGCCCAGGCTACATAAGAAAGGCCCATCTTCCACCATCACCTCTCAGTTGGCTACCTCATCCAAACAACCATTTTGACCCATTAGTCAAGGACCAAAAGCTCTCCCCATTGGATCTTCAGCTGCATCAACCCTCCATCCACCCACCCTGTGGGGACAGTTTGCCCATTTTCTCCCTTTCTGGGAGCATGTCACCTCAGACAAATGGTACTGGAGGTGATTTTGATGGGCTACTCCATCCATTTCAGCTCCATGGCCCCCTTCCCTCCTCCTCCCTCTGCCTGTTCAGGGACCCTTCTCATGAGGGGCTCCTAAAGCAGGAGGTGAAATCCATCCTGCAACTGGGGGTGATTAGAGCCTGTTCCCTTGGGCTTTGTCAGAAAGGGATTCTATTCCTGGCCCCAAAAGAAAAGGAGGGTGGCGACTGATTCTAGACCTTTTGGTTCTAAACACTGCATATTCAGGTGCAGCATTCAGGACGGTCACCCTTACAGGAGTTATTCCATCATTAGATCCCGGGGGCTGGTTCATCACCTTCGACTTCCAGGATGCCTAATTTCATGTTGCCATGCACTCAGAGTGCTGGCACTTCCTCAGATTTGTAGTGGGGACCACACACTACCGGTACTGTGTCAATTGCCTTGAGAGTCTTTAAGAAGGTCCTCTCCGTCGTAGCAGACCGCCTTTGGGGGAAATCATCCTCCCCTATTGGGGACTGGCTCCTTAAGGGTCATTCTTTGCTCAAGGTGCAGTCCGCTACCAATCAGGCCCTAGCCCTTTTCCACTCCCTGGGCCTTGACCTACATATAGAGCAATCGCCTTTGATACTTGTGTAACGCATAGGCTTTATCAGACTCTGTGGCAGCCAGATCGTATCTACCTGCAGACAGGTTTGCCACTATGTCCAGCCAGATCTCCACACCACAACAAAGCTCACGAACTGCAGCGAGGGCTTGCCTTCAACTGTGGACACATGAAACTCCCATGCAAGACGGCGCTCCTGGTCCCTTCAAGCTTGGCTCAAGACAGCCTATCCCCCCAACACACACATTGTGTCCGGAGGAGTATCCGTGCCTCTGATGGGACTTGGCTCCCTCTCTTGGTGGAAAAATCCTCACGCCCACCTTCTGCTCACGTCATTACCATGGACACCTCATTCCCAGGCTGAGGCGCTCACCTCTACAAGAATACAGCTCAAGGCAGGTGGTTCTCCTTGGGAGTTGTTACTTCACATCGATGTCTTTGAACTCCAAGCAGTCCGTTATGCCATTTGGTCAGAGTGATGTTATGCAACTGAGTAGGCAAGTACTATATAAACCACCAACGAGGAGCAAATCCCGGTCCTTATGCAAAGAGTTGGTAAAGCTGTGGAACTGGTGCACAGCCCGTCTGTCTGCCAGCACTGCAGAACACCATTGTACATTCATCGAGCAGATTCTTCCATCAAGACCATGAGCGGGAACTGAATGATTCGGTCTTTTGTAAGATCTGCCTTACCTGGGGTCTTCTGCAGGTAGACTTTTTTATGATGCCCTTTCAGTACAAAGTTCTGATATTTCTACTCAAAAAGGGAGATGCTCTCTGTGCCCCTTAGCCTAGAGGTCTGCTATACACTTATCCCCCAATTCTCCTGCTGCACAGTCCTGAAAAAGTTGAAACAATAAAGAGCAGTGATCAGTCCCAGAGCCCAGGTGTGGCCAAGACAACTATGGTTCCTGGCTCTGACTTGTCTTTCACTGTGTCTGCCTCTTCGCCTCCCTCTGTTGACAGACATCCTGACACAGGAGTTGGGCTATACAACCCACCCCAATCTCTCAAGGCCTGGCTCCTCGATGGCTTCTGGGCTTAGAGCAGAAGTGTCCTCCTGCAGTCCAAACAGTTCTGGTGAATAGCAGGAAGCCCACCACAAGAAAGACTTACGTGCAGAAGTGGCAGCGTTTCTGGATTTGGTGCTCTCGTTGCTCCATGTCCCCTGCCAAGTCTTCACTTGACTGCCCGTTAAACCTGAAATTGCTGGGTCTCTCCCTGAGTTCGGTCAAAGTTCACCTAGCTGCTCTCACAGCATTTCACCAGCCAGTTGAAGGATTCTTGATCTTCACACATCTTACAACTGCAACATTTCTAAGGGCCTCCTTAACTTGTTTCCTCCAGTGCAGGAGGCTGCTCCACTCTGGGACCTCAATTTAGTGCTTCATGTGTTAAGAGGGCTTCCTTTTGAATCCTTGGGAACCTGTTTGTTCCTCTATCTGCCCTTCAAGACTTCATTCCTCACGGCCAGGAGGGTAGGTGAATTAGGGGCCACCATACACAGTGTTCTGTCCTGACAGATACCTTGTTTCCTCTCTAAAGTTTCGTCGGAGTTCCATATTGGTCAGGACATCCAACTACTGATCTTTTATCCTAACCCTCAGTCTTTGAGGCAAGAGGCCAGTCTCCATACTCTGGACACAAGAAAAGCTCTGGCCCTCTACCTACACAGGACTGTACCTTTCAGGGTTTCCCCCAGGCTCTTCATCTTCTTTGCTGAGAGGATGAGTGGTCCCTCTGTTTCTACCCAGAGACAATCTAAATGGGCTTTGAGGTGTATTCTGGCATGCTATGAGTGCATCCCTTCTAAAGTCTCTGCTCATTCCACTAGGGCTCAATCCGTGCCCACAGCCCTCCTGAGAAAGGGCCCCCTCAAGGACACATTCTCACACCCCTATGCCTTAGTATGTGCCTCCAGAGGGGACGCAGCCATTGGTGAAGCTGTTCTAAACTCTGCACTGAAACTGCCTCTTCAGCACCACCTCCTCACTGAGGTACTGCGCTGGAGCCTCCTTTCGTGGAGCACCCATGGGGACAATAACTCCAAGAAGAAGGGGAGGTTACTTTCCTTGGACAGTAACTGGAATTCTTCAAAATGTGTTGTCCCTATGGGTGCTTCACCCACTGCCCTCCTTTCCCTCTGCTTCTGTGAGGTTGAGAAGGAACCGGAGTGGTGCGGGTCCACTCCTATCTATGTGCCCTCATGCTGGAGCATGAGGAGGCATATGGCACAGGCACAGACCCTCAGACACTGCTAATTAAATAAATCTCTAGTCAAGAGTGCCCGAGTGCGTGCACATCCTCCCGTGGAGCACCCACTGGGACAAGACATCGCAGAGAACTCCAGTTACCATAGGAAGCAAGTAACCTCTCTCTCCCCTTTATGTCTGGCCAGTGCTGACCACCCAGTGACCTCCCTGCTTTGCAGTGGCTTCTCCCATGCCTGCTTTCCCGGCAGTGCTGTTTTCTGTAACAGATCCATTACTTCCCAGCCATTGCTATGCTGCCAGGGCTGCACAGCCATCAGGGCAGCTAGATCTCAGGTCCTTCTGCTCCCAAAGCTCCGTGTGTTCAGGCTCCAGTTACACAGTAGAGCAGGGTCTTGCCGTCTCTCCAGTAGAGGGTGGTAGTGTCTCTGGGGAGTCCACTGAACGGAACCCCAGTTCAGCCTCCTGCCTCCTCTCAGTCGGTGACACTGGTGCATGAATTCTGAGGCTGGGAATCCCCGAGGCACCGAGCCGGGGAAGAGCTGTGTGCGTGTGATCGGCTGGCAGGGTCTGAAGCCTCGTAGCTGAGCAGGCAGGCTCTGTGTCCTCTGCAGAACAAACAGGACGATGACGACGCGGAGATGGGCCTGACGGAGGGAGAAGGCGAGGAGGAAGAGAAGGAGCCAGAGAACCTGGGCAAGCTGCAGTTCTCGCTGGACTATGATTTCCAGGCTAACCAGGTGACATGGGCAGGAGAGGGGAGGTTAGGCAGGGCAGTGTGGGAGGGCTGTGGGGAGAGGGTCCAAGTGAAGGACTCACCCTTGGAAACTCCAGTCAAAGAGCACAGGGTGAACACTAGCCTCTGAGTGGCACAGGTACCTACAAAGGGCAGAGATGTGGGGAGGAAATTTATCCTCACCATGATTGTCTCACGTGCCCTTTGAAAGGGCCCCTTCTAGCACTCCCCAAGCACCCTGGGATGTGAGGAAGGGGAAGATGGATGGAAGGTGCCTCTCCACTGGGCCCTGAGCCCAGAGCTGGCAGGCCCACTGTCAGCACAGAGAGAGCACCGTCTGTGGGAATACATGGCTCAGCAAGTGATCTCCCGCCCCCAGCTGCAGCAGGGTCTGGGGGAGGGTGACCAAGCACCGTCCCTGACTGGCCAGGGGCAGAGGGAACGTGGAGCTGGAAGATCCACTGGGGATCTTTTCCATGCAGTATGGAGTGGGAGCAGCGTCTTGCTGAGCCGTCTCACTGAGGGAAACATCGCTCTTCCCCCTCCAGCTGACGGTGGGCATTCTCCAAGCGGCTGAGCTCCCGGCGCTGGATATGGGCGGCACCTCGGACCCGTATGTCAAAGTCTTCTTGCTCCCGGACAAGAAGAAGAAATACGAGACCAAAGTGCAGAAGAAGACCCTCAACCCGGCCTTCAATGAGACCTTCGTCTTCAAGGTGAGACCCTTTCCAGTTCCCCCAGCACAATGGTCCCCAGTCCCCACTCTGTCCTGCAGGGGACAGTTGTCCTGGTTCTATTCCCAGGTCTGCCATTGCCATGGTTAGCCTTGCTGTTAAGGCAGTGTAATACTGTCGGAAGGGAAGGGCAGAACTCCTGTCTGTCTTCCAGCCTTCTGCCCCTGCCCCCACCATGCCCCCATCAGGAACTGCACCTCCCCTGCTAGAGGGGCTGCCCCCAGTAAATAATTTACCAGCATGTTGAATGAGAACCAAAGCAGTTGCCCAGATTGCAAAGTTATAAGTACCAACCAGAGCCCTTGACTTGCACTACATATGCAGCTGTGTGACTGAGCGTTGCTATTGCTCTGACACAGCAATTCTGGCCCCTCATTGCAAGAACCAGTGAAGAGGTCCCAGCCTTAGTCACTGCGGTGCATGAGCGCTTGTCGGATCCTTCATCAGCCAATCAGATCCTTCCTTACACCAGGCCCCATGTGGCTATGGCAATGGTTTGCAAGGGTCCTTCTTCATAACAGGTTCCCTACCAAGAGCTGGGCGGGAAAACCTTGGTGATGGCCATCTACGACTTTGATCGCTTCTCCAAGCACGACATCATTGGGGAGGTCAAGGTACCCATGAACACAGTGGACCTGGGCCAGCCCATTGAGGAGTGGAGAGACCTGCAGGGCGGCGAGAAGGAGGAGGTGAGATGGGAGGGCAAGGTGAGGGGAGGGCGGTGTCTGGCCAGCAGGAAGTGGGTTCAGAAAATGTGCTGCAAAGTGTCAGGATTTGGGCTCATCAGGCAGCCGCTGAGGGCTGTGCTGTGCTTTCAAGGGTGGGCTGTGCTTTCAAGGTCCTTATAAGAGTTGCCTTTGCAGGCAAGTACTGGGGGGAGATGCGGGGAGAAGAGGATCCATCCTGCAATGGGAGATTGATAACCTGCAGGAGAGTAGGTTAGTGGTGGGAGCAAGGGACAAAGGTCCTGGGGTCTATTCCCAGCTCTGGCAAGGGAGTCGGGTCTCGCAGCTACATGTTAGGACTCCTGGGTTCTATTGCCAGGTCCGCCAGTGCCATGGTGTGTGACCTTGGGAAGTCACTTAGCCTCGCTAAGTCAGTATAATGCTTATGGACCTCCCAGGAAATGGGAGGCTCCATTGATGAATGCTAAGGAAGAAAGAAGTGGTGGGGTGATGTGCCTGGCAGTCAGCAGAATTGGGTTTTAGGTCTGACTTTGCCATGTTACCACCCCTCTGTGCCTTGGTTTCCCCAGTTGCACAGTGGGATTAATGATAGTGACCTCACGGGAAGAGTTGCAAGACCGAACTCAGAACTGTTGGTACAGTGGTCTGACGGCAGGAGCTGGTAAATACTACTCTGGGTGTCAGTTCATGTTGAGCTGGGGGGCCCTGTAATGGGGAGGAACCCCAATTTAACATGGGCTCTGAGACCTGCACAGAACTCAGGTCCCGCTGTCGACGGCAAGGTGTCTTCCTTGTGCAAAAGCCCTGCCTTAAAACTGGTAAAAACTGCTAGAATTGATTTGGCCTCTCCCACCAGCTGGGGACTGGCTCTGTCATGGACCTCCTGCCGGCCTGCACCAGTGATGCAGAGCGGTGTCCAATGCAGGGGCTAGCTCGATGGGTGAAGGGGTTCTTGGATCTCCTCCCATAGTTTCCTGAGGGATTGATTCTCAGTGCAAATATCCCAGGATACCAGGGCACGGAAAAGCACTGACCTCTGCTTTCCCCCTTGCTCCACAGCCGGAGAAGCTGGGAGATATCTGCATCTCGCTACGGTACGTGCCCACTGCTGGGAAACTCACTGTCTGCATCCTGGAAGCCAAGAACCTGAAAAAGATGGACGTCGGGGGTCTCTCAGGTAAGAGCAGAGCCACCTTCCAGCACCAGATGGTGCTCCTGAGCCAGCACACCAGCCCAATCCCGCTGCTGACTAACCCCCCTTCCCCCTCCCCGGCAGAATTCCTGCCTAGGGCTCAGCACCTTTAAATCAGAAACTCAAGTGCTGAGTGCTGTGTCTGGTGGGGTTATGGAGTCATACAGCTTAAGGCCAGAAGGGACCACACAGATCATCTAGTCTGAGCTCCTGTAGCTCACAGACCACCCAGCACCCGCACCTTAAACCCAACAACCGAAATTAGCTCCAAGTGTTCCAGCCCAGAGGAGACCAGACTGTTGTGCCACCGACAGAGAACAGGGGGGTCTGAGGTGCACCAGTGCACAAGGCCCCTGCAATGGCAGGGAACTGATTATGTGAGAGAGACCCAGATAATCCTGGCAAGTGAGCCACACACTGCACTCAAGCACCTGAGAGAGAGAATGATCAATGCCAGCTCAGAGCCCTGGCTCACCCCACCCAATGTCCCGTCTCCAGCCGTGGCCATCCTTGCTGCTTCAAAGGACGGAGACCACTCCTCCGCATACATTGGGGGGGGGGAGATTCCTCCCTCACGTCTGCAGGCGACTGGCTTGAAGCATGAGCTTTAGGAACAGAGGGTCAGAGAGCTCCCTCTGCAAAACAGTGCTCCAGTAGCCTTCATCTTATTGTCTTGAGGCCATCACCTCTGCGGGTGGCTGCCCCCCCAGCCCCAAGGGAGGGAGCGGGTCTTGCTCCCAGTGTGCCCTTTGACTTTCTGTGGGGCTGGGCTCCCCATTGCCTGTGAATGCACTGACCTCAATGTAAAGGAACGTGGACATGGCTCGCTCTGGGGTCAAGGAGTTCCCAAGACACAGGAATCAAGCCCAAGTGGTTGTTCGGGAGCAGCTGCAACAGGTACAGCTTCCATCACGGCTGCCCGTCTTCCTGGCAGGACCCGAGCTGTCTGCTAGATTGAAGGCCCCTGTGCTCTCAGGTATCTTCCCCCCGTGTAGGTACTTAACAGTAGCCAGATAGAGAAATGGAGTCTGCTTATTGTTCCTGCCTGCTCCTGATTTGACAGCAGGTCACTATATTGCATGATGCACTCTGCCAGTTCATACCCGCAAGTCACAGATAAATCCAGCCTGGCTACCCTGCCCTCTACAGTCTCTGTGCTCTTGTATGCCCACAGGTAGGGCTGGCTCTGACCTCTCCTGCTTTGGGCTCTCCCTGCAGATCCGTATGTGAAGATCCACCTGATGCAGAATGGCAAGAGGCTGAA
Organism: Mauremys reevesii; assembly: GCF_016161935.1. NCBI lineage: Eukaryota > Metazoa > Chordata > Testudines > Geoemydidae > Mauremys > Mauremys reevesii. The sequence continues at coordinate 122,506,113 of NC_052626.1, read as the reverse complement.
GAAGAAGAAGACCACTGTGAAGAAGAAGACCCTGAACCCTTACTTCAATGAGTCCTTCAGCTTCGAGATCCCCTTTGAGCAGATACAGGTTCCTGAGCCAAAATTCTCATCTTGGGAGATTTGGGGTGGGGCATAGAGACGGGTGAGTGTGACAGCTCACATGACTGAGTTGGGATCCTCTGATTGGAGGGATCAGACCCTTCCCTCATGACATCCACCCATATAAAGTGACCACCCAGCCCTTCAGATGATCTAGACCAGAGGTGGGCAAACTACGGCCTGCAGGACCCTCCTGCTAGGCCCCGGCCCCTCCCCCACAGTCTCAGCATGCTGTGCCGCTGGTTCAAGGCTCTTGCAGAGCCGCAGCCTGACCCAGTTCTCTGTGCCGTGTGGTGGCGTGGCTGGCTCCAGCCGGGCGGCGCGGCTGCCTGTCCTGGTGCTCTGGGCGGCGCGGCTGTAGCGCCGCCAGCCACCCGTCCTCCAGGCAGCGCAGTAAGGGGACAGGGAGCAGGGGGGGTTGGATACAGAGCAGGGGAGTTTGGGGTGGTGGTCAGGTGGTGGGGGTGTGGATAGGGGTCGGTGCGGTCAGAAGGCAGGGAACAGGGGGCTTGAATGGGGGCGGGGTCCCGGGGGCAGTCAGGAAGGGGGCTAGATGGGGTGGCGTGGGGCAGTCAGGAGTAGGGGTTCTGGGTGCGGTCAGGGGACAGGGAGAAGGGGTGGTTGGATGAGGCAGGGGTCCCGGGGGGGGGCATCAGGAATGAGAGGAGGGGTTGGATTGGGTGGCGGGGGGTGGTCAGGGGACAGGGAGGGGTGGATGGGGCAGGAGTCCAAGGGGGAGTTGTCAGGGGGTGAGAAGGAGGGAGTGTTGGATAGGGGGCAGGGCCGGGCCACACTAACTGGCCCTCCATACAATTTTAGAAACCCGATGTGGCCCTCAGGCCAAAAAGTTTGCCCGCCCCAATCTAGACACATCGACCCCCTGAGCAGTGGAGGAGATGGAGAGATGGGAGCCAGCATTTCATACATGCTAGTTCTGAGCAGGAGCTCCCATTGGCCTCGGCCGAAGTTGTGACTGCTCCATATCTCTGCAATGAACCCCCTTGTTGCAAATTACAACCACAAGTCCTTAGCCACCTGCAGCGAGGGTTACTCCCACCAGTAAGGTCCATCACCACCTTCAGAAATAACCTGTGCTAAGGGCAGCCAGAGGGCAGAGCGGCAGAGCTAGTGAGACAAAGACACTGGTGCTGCTCAAAGCACGGCTAGAATAGAGGCCCTGTGCTATTGTGTCTCAGCTGCTCCAGGGCCGACCTGCCCAGGTTCCACGCAGAAAGTTGAGTTTTCTCCTGGCCTGCCAGCCTTGCAAACCCCCAAGCCTGGGATCTGAGGCCAAATGGCTCAAAGGAGGGACGTAAAGCTAAGCACCTGCATGCATATTTAGGACCCTAAGCAAGTCAAGCTGGGTCCTTTTCACCTCTTGCTTCATCGCCTGTAATGAAAGGCTCTTCTGGGCAAATGAGGCCATTGGTGACCCCCCATCCCCACTGCCCTCGGTGTCCCCCACGTGGCCCTGGTCTTTTCATCTGCTGCCCTTGGAGCCCACTGCACTCTGCCCTCGGCAGCCCCCATGTGGTTCTGGCCCCCTGCACAGCCCCATCCCCTTCACACACTGCCCCTGAGGCCCCCAGCACAGCCCTGGCCCCATCATGCTCTGACCTCGGTGACACCCTTCCCTGCTGCAGCCATGTTCCCTTTAATGGTGTGCAGAGTGTAACCAAGGGGAACCCAGGCCTGCTCTACAACAGCTTTTGGCCTGGTATAACTCTGCTGGTCGGGGGGTGCGATTTTTTTTTTTTTTTTAAACTGAGATAGTTATACCAGCACAAGCCGTAGGATGGGTGCAATTACTCCGGTATAAAGGTGCCTTCACCCAGCCTACAGGTTTAGCGATGCTGGTATTAGCACCTTTATACTGTTATCACAGCATCCATGCTGGGGGGGTTGTAACACTTTAACTGTACCGGTGGAGTTAAAATGGTGCAACATTTGGGTGTGGATAAGCCCTTAGCTGCATCAGCTGTGCCTAGCTCGAGGAAGAGAGAGAACTTGCTTCAGAAGCTAAACTCGAACATGGGGAGCAGATGTTCTGTCAATATTACATAGCCCCTTTTCAGGACAGACCTGCCCCTTTAATATCCATTGCCTCTAAAATGAGCAGGGAGAGCTGTCTGAAGATACACGGTGAGCTTTGCCTAGCTGCCTGGGGGAGCTGGGAACATGGTTCCCATGGGAACAGATGCTCAGATCCATCGGGCATCATTGGCCAGGCTGGTACTCATCTCCCAGCTGCAGGGGAAGCTTGTCTACAATAGATTCTCACTGGGTTCTCAGTGGCATCAGGCCATTTTGCAGCTGCAATGTTGGTAATAACACAGTGTTTCTGTGTACCCCAGAAAGTGCAGGTGGTGATCACTGTCCTGGATTATGACAAGCTGGGGAAGAATGAAGCCATCGGCAAAGTATTTGTTGGCTCCAACGCCAGTGGCACGGAGCTGCGGCATTGGTCCGACATGCTGGCAAACCCCAGACGGCCCATTGCCCAGTGGCACTCCCTGAAGCCGGAAGAAGAGGTGGATGCATCGCTTGGGAAGAACAAATAGGAAGCTCCATAGCCCAGCATAATCTACGGACATTCTAAGCGCCCCAGAGCTATCAATACCTCAGTTATGTAACTTTTGGTTTTTGCTTCCATTTTGTTTTAAGCTGCACTACCCTTTGGTGACTGTGGAAGGGTTTCCAGACAGTCCTGAGCACTGTCAGGGGAACTGGTTAAAGACAGGGATGGTTCTTTTCATTCTGCAAAGTTGCTTCCTTCCGCTGCATGTCTCATCGTTTCTACGTGCTGTTCTTTGAAAGCGTAAAGCCAGCTTCTGCCGTGGGTCCCAGAGGCGCCAGGCCATGGCAGGGCATTGTCTTCCTTTCTCTTCGGTTTTACACTGGGACCTTCAGCTGAGCCTGAAAATGTGAGTTGACCAGATACACTGTGCTTGCTTTGGGGATATGTACAGCTGGCCTAGGCGGGTCGGTGGAGAAGAGCTGTGATGAACATCTGGGTGCCTTCGTGCGACTGCTTTGACTCCCATCAGCTGCCCAGAGAAGCGAGAGAGCAGCCACGTTGGGATTGGAACGTCCAAGGCTCCATCGAATATCTTAAGGTTTAGTTTCTTCTGGTGCGACAGGTGCATTGCTGGGCATACAGACCCTTAGCTAGGTAGGGTATTGAACCTTGCAGCCCCCCGTCTGATTGCCAGAGAAGGGGCACGGTTATACCGCGGGTGCATGTCTTTGATAACTGAACATTCACAATTCCAATCTCAGTGCAAGACAGAGCACAAGCGAGTCTTGGTTTTGAAAAACAGCATCATGGGATATTTATGCAAATGACCATTGCGAGGCAGGCTTACAGTAGCAGCTGGACTTGAGACAGGCCCACCCAATCAGGCAGAATCGAGGCTGATTTACCAAAATGGCTGCTTAAAGCCATCCATATAGGCTAAACAATGTCTTAAACGCAAGCAGCTCTGAGAGGATTTGCATACATGTCCCATAACACGTTGCACTACTGTACGTATTCTGAAGATGCATGACCTAAAAGTGTCCAGAGCCAGATATGTCCCAGAGGAGGGTTTAAGGTATAAGGTCTTCAGAACTCAAATTGAGAGGGTGGAGCTAGGGTGTTAGTGAGGCAGGTACAAATCCCTCCCAGTGTTTCTACCCGTATGGCTGCATGTGACTCATGCAGTGAGCTGCTCAACTGTGGCAATGGAGCTGCGATGTGACGAGAGAGCTCGCGCCAGCCTTCCGGGTGAAGCTGTTCCACTTTAATTGACTGTTATTGGGGCCCAGCAAAGTCAGAAGCTGCCTCTAGCTCAGGAGTCTGGGCCAGCCCCTGAGATGTTGGACATGCTCGGTCAGTTCCTGCCTCTGCTTGCTGAGAGGAAGAGTCGGTTAAGTGCTCTTATCCTTGTCCTTGTCTGTTGACACTAGGCCACTTCCATTAAGTATTAGGTGGGCCCACCCAAGGGTTAGGATTGTGCTATGGTCCAGTGGTTAGGGTACTTGCCTGGGTTGTGGGTGAGCCTAGTGCCAGTCTCCCCTCGGCCCCCTAAGAAGGGGTTTGGACAGGGATTTCCTCTCTCCCAGGTGACTGGGGGTGGTGTCTTTGTTTAAATCCCATCTCCTTTGCAGGAGCCATTGTCTTCCTGGGAGAGGGAAGAGGTTTAAACAGGGATCTCCCACCTCTTTGGGAGTTGGGGGTGGGGTGTCAGTCCCTGGCATGTCGGCCAATTAATATGTAATTAAAAGTCAAACCAGACCCTCCTCCCTCTGAGTCAGAAGGCAGCCTCAAACCAGGATTGCCTAGATCCTAGCTGCAAAGCATAACCAGAGGGCTACAGGGGAACTCATGGTAGGAAGGTCTTAATCTCCCCTGGTGAAGTTGTTTCACTTTATAGTTATAATTAATTAAATAGGTATTGGGCTCCACAGACACATAAGGGAGCTGTGTTGGAGTCCCTTGCTAGCCCTGTGGTTAGGTGATTTACCAGGCATGGCCAGGATGGGAGTTTGCTAGGGTGCCCGCTGAGTGCGGTGGAGGCAGTGAGCATCTCAAACCAGGTGGGTCGCTTTAGAGAATATTGTCCGTGCCCAAAACCCAGTTGCCTCCTAGAAATGTTGTGGCTATAAACTCTGCCAGTGGGGAGTAGGGCAGTGTGACCAGGTAGCATGCCAAGGGAATAGGGCCCTGGGACCAAGCTTTCCCACACCCCTGCTTGGGCTTCAACCACCGGGCCAGAGAGCATTGCCTAGCTGAGCACTGTCACTCTCCCCCATTGACACTGGGCCAGAGTCCCAGCCCAAGCAGTTGACTTTCTAGCTCAGTAGTAGTGGGCCTCAGCTGGGCTGTATGAGTGTCAGGTTTAAGTCCCTACCTAGATATATGTGTATGAACGTGTCTAGACTGCCTGAGCCTGGGCAGCATTCTTACATGGGAGCGTGTGTCTGTAGGCCTTTGCTTCCTGGCACAAATGAGACCATGCCCCAGTCTTTTCACACCAGGCAGCACCACCCCTCCAACACAGCCCAGAGGCTGGGACGCTCAGCAAAAGCTGCCATCAAATCTGAGTCAGCCTCAAACTTGGTTCTCCCACGGTCCAGGGGCCAAGCCTAACCCCAGGGGAAGCCAGGCCTTGAGGCTCTGGTGCTCATGCTCTGCCCTGTTGAAGTGGTGACATGTCATAGCGTTAACGAGGCATTAGGCTGAGAGAGGAAAAAGGGCATTTGGGCCTGTCTCAGGGCCCAGAGTTGCTATAAAGTCTGGGGCAGGGGGAAGTTGTGCGCTAACAGGAAGCCTGGTAAATGCCAGCCAGGAGCACACCCAGGGTGCGAGCCAGTGTCTGGCTTCGCCATGAAACCCCTTGAGATAATCTCAGTCACTGAAGCCCGTGGGGTGGGTGAGTAGCTGGCCTGGCGGGGGAGGGAGAGGTGCTCTCTCTCACCCCCTTCCAGCATCATACACAGCTAAGAGGGGAAGCACGTCAGCTGAGAGAGACTGAATCCATTCCAAACAAGGACCAAAGGTGCCCCCAAGGTCACGGTATCTGCTGCTTACCACAAGGCTGCCTGGCTGATGAATCCAGTCCAGTTCCTTTGCCTCTCCAGATATAGGCCATATTCCCCTTATCCCCCAAAGAGCAGTGAATGTCTTGAGCCCCCCTAACCCCCTTTTTAGGGGCCAGGACTGGACTCACATCATGCCCTCACTACAGCAGTTCCTGAGGTAACAAAAAGGAACCACCAGCCCGTCCCCATTCGGTCCACTCTGTACTGGAGTAGACCAAGCAAGCCAGGTTCCCATTTACTGTCTCTAAGAGGCCTTCAGTGTTAGTGGCTTTGCTTTGGTTGAATTAGCACATTGGCTAGTAGCATCTGATGTGCATCCACACACAGGACTGGGCTCACAGAAGAAAAGGAAACCAGTTTTAGTCTGGCCCTCTTGCATAATATCCCTTAAAGGACCTCGCTGCAGCCCCATGACAGCCAGCTCTGGCATATCCTTGCAAATCTCCCCGATTACCATCTACGTTTTCCTGGCAATGTGGCTTGGCCTATGGACGTGTCTTCCCAGGGAAGGTTGTGACTGGCCACGCCACTAGCAAGCTTACTAGAGGGACTGCTCCTGCCTTGGCCTCTACCCTGGCTTTCCAGCCCCACTGCTTGTGGTTTAGAGAAGCAGATTACAGCACCACGCAGCTGCTGAAATGGTATTTTTGTGAGTAGGCAGAGTGTGAGGAGAGCAAGAGCCATACGCCTTGGTGGGGCCAGGGGCACGGAGTCTGGGACACCTCACAGGAGGTGGAATTCACCAGAGAGTCTAGGTTGTGGGGAGAGGGGTAGTCAGTTTCACACCCCCTAGTACAAGTAGGGAATGTTTCACTCCCAACCCCCTCTCCACCCTACCCTTTCCCTCCGACAATTATTGATCCTTTATTTGTGCACTCCACACACACACATACCCCAACCCTTTACCTTTTAAATCCTGCTGGAGCTTCAATATATAATCAGCAGGAGACCTCCATGCACCCATGAGCCTGGCAGTCCTACTAACCGTAACTAGGGAAGAGTAAGTTTGTTCCCATTCTAAGAGCCAGGAGGCTGCGGAGGGTGCCTGGGGACCACTGTAGGAGGGAGCCCTCTGTACATGAGCTTTAAACACAAGCTGGCCTCACTGCTGAGCGTACATCCTGCTGCACAACGGCAAAGGCCAGGAGGTCCAAGGAGCAGAGGCAGCGATTCCCCACAGCAGAGAGTCTAAGCGCTGCACCCGGCTGCCTCAGAGCTCCTGCTGCCTTGGCATGATGGGAAAGTGAGCAAAGCAGCCCGCAGCAGGTTACAAACATGGTCTAAGGAGTGGTCCCTTTTCTGAAAGGGGGGTACGTCTGCCTGCGCTAGACACAGATCTACCACCCCCTCCAGTCCCTAAGCAGAGCTGGTCCAAGAAAGTGAAAGGTTAATGGGAGGTTTATGAACCAAGGTGACAAATACACCAGAGCTCTGTGACTGTGACACAAGCAGACGAGTTAATTTACTCACACGAGTAAACCCAACGGGCTCTGCTTTCACGCCAGGCCTTGGACTGTTGCCCAATCCTACTTATTTCCATTGTTGGGTCCTTAAATCAGCCTCTAATGCCATGGCCAACCACTGCCTGGCCTAGCGTTCAGTTTATTATTACAGAGAATACGAAGGGTGGACTAGGGGGAGCAGGAAAGAATAATTGGGTGAGCAGAATGTGAGTTCAACACACCCGGCTTAGGACTGGCATAGGGCACAACTGCTGGGTGGGGCATGGGTGGGGGGGGAGGGGAACACACCACCAACCCTCTCCCCCTCCCATTTTGCTCCCTGTTCCACTGGCCTCTGTCAGGCGTGAACTCCTCTGCAGTAGACAATGCACCCCCCTGCATCGAGTCCTGCGCTATTGAATTTGGCACATTTTTAACTTGGACTGTTTAAAAGGGGGGGGGGGGAGGAGAGGGTGGGAACTGTGACTTAAAAAAAAAGTATTAAGGGAAAAAGCTCCTCCTCCCTCCACATACTCAAGCCATCTGAGCCTCACCCAAATCCCTTCTTGTATATGTAGTTACATAACTCTATAGCTAGCTACTAACAGCCAACAATGCATGACAGATAACCACTATGTAAATAGCAGCATGGTTAGAGCAGAATCCATACACTTTGTTACACCTCAGCCATTGGGCAGGACACACCCAGGCTGCAGAGTTATTTTTAAAATGTGGCATGAGTGGATTTATTTTACCCAAGAGGACAGAGCAAGACCTATTAAAAAAAAAACCCAACCTTTATTGCCCAAGTCAGTAGGCTCAACAATATCTATTTATTTTCAATTTAAAAAAAAGCAATTAAAAATGATAAGGAACAAAGCATGCCTGATCCATTCACAAATATTTGAGGGGTAAATAACAAGCCAGTATGGGGGCTAATTTCATGTGTGTCTTGTAATCTATACATGCAAAACTGTATCTTGTTGAATTTATGCCATGTCCAGGTAGCGGCAACATTGTGGCTTTGGTGTCCCGTCCCGTGTTGATGCATTTTACTGTCAAAGCAAACTTAGAAGCCATATTAGACCACGGCCTGCCAGGATCCTCGAGTGGGATGGGCCGATAGGTGATCCTCTGTGTCCTCCTGGCCCCTCTTGGTAATGTCTCTCCGTGTGTTTTGTTAAGGATCTCCCAACCCCTCGTCCTGGGGGAAGGCTGGCTCAGGACGCTAGCCTTTGCCATGGCCTGGAGGTTAGTCCTCACCCTGGCTTGCAGCTACGGCCAAGCTGGAGCCCCGTACAGCTGGGTTTGGAATGGCCCAGTTTGAAGTGCTGGGATCCCTTTGTTACACGCCAGGGGCAAATGCTGGAGCTCCTTCAGCAGACAAGCATGGCCTGAGCTCCTCGGTGCTAGCTGTCCCAAGTCGGATGCAGCCCAAGGCCCTGTCCGTTGTGTCATGAGCTTCTTCAGGGGACAGAGACCCAAGAGAATCTGATGCATTACTGGCCGACTGGGATCGGGCCTGCTAGTGTTCCTGACACAGCCTGACCCTGCCTCTCCAACCAGGGGCACTGGGGCAACTGAGCAGAGTTTGGACTCTGTGTCCAAGCAGGGATGGGTAGGGCGACCCCTCTCTGAATCAAGTGCAGCCCCTGGACAGCGGGGCCACATGGGGATAGAGGTCGCTCAAGTTCTTGCCATTGGTGGGGCCAAGCTGTAACATTTAAACCAGCTCTCGAGTCCCCTTCCCCGCTCCCAGGGAGACAGGAGTGGGTTGCAACCAAACAGCTGCTGCTGGCTGTTCCAGGGACCCGTCAGCCCCGCTCGCAGCAGGGAGCACTGTTAGCCATTGGGACAGAGGAGCCAGGATCCTGGGGCATTAAGAGGCTTCCATCCAGACTGGATGTTCCCCTAAGAGGGATGCTCTGTCTCGTGCTATGCAGGAGCTGAGAGGAGAAGAGCAGAATGGCCCCCTGTGCCCCTCACCCCCATGGATGTGTGCGCCCACTGCAGCCCCCCAGGGCTGGGGTGCAGCGAATCCAACCCCACCCCTCTGAAGCGGCTCATGGGAGATGTGGCTAAAGCTGCAGCAATGGGGGGAAGGTCGCTGGGCAGGTAAGAGGGGGAACGAGGGCTGCTACTGCTGCAGCACAGGTGAACCAGAGGGGACGAGGCTGCAGCAGGCGAAGGACTGACCTGGTCCTCAGCCCCGGACCGAGCCCAGCAGGGGACGTAGGGCTGGACGGCCCTGCCCCCTGTGCTGTGACTGGCTTGGGATCAAGCAGCAGGGGAGGGAGCTGTAGGCAAGAGGAAGCCAGCTCACCCTGGGGAGGGAGTGGGGGCCATCTCAGGCATTCATGGCCTGCATGCATGGCTGCAACAAGCTGGGAAATTCCTGCTGGCAACGGGTACATCTCACTCCAGTGTCCGTCCCCCCCCACCCTCCCTGAGCACAGGCCCATGGCTCTGCTCTGCTGCCTTGGGGAAGGAAAGGGATCTCAGCCTTCAACACTGGACATTCAAGCACCAGGCTGGGCACTGCCTTCCTGCCCCTTCCCCCTGAGGGGTCTGTATACAAATCCCCCCCCCCCCCCAGTCTTGAGATCATCCCGCTCTCAACCTCCTCCTGGCATCGCCCCCAGTGCACCCGTCTCTGCAGCACTGAACTCCAGCAGGAAACTGCTTTTAACACCAACACCCCACCGCCCTTGTGTGGACTCTCTTGTTTCTGTCTCTATTGTCAAACTGTTATTTTGTAACAATGTCTGTCTCCTTATTAAAGAAATGAGCTAAAAGCAGCAACTGGGCATCCCTGTTGTGTTAGCGTGTCTTGGACCCAGACACCCACAGGGCTGCTGCTCCTACCTGGAGCAATGAGGAGCAGCCTCAGCCCTGCAGCTGGGGACAACGGAGCTGCTCTGCCCCCGCCCTGAGATCGCTAAGGGAGGCTCAGGGCCCCACAGCAGCGTAAGCCAGTGGGAACGCAAATCTCACACTTGCTGGGGCTCTTCCTTGCAACATACGACTCACGGGCCCTGCTGCTCCAGCATGGTTGTCCAAGCACTGGAGCGGGAAAGCAGGAAGGAGGCGAGAATCAAAGAGCTGAAGGGGGGCTGGAGGAGAGAACAGGCTCAAACCCAGATGCGTCTCCACACCCCCCTTCACCCAGCTCTCAGGCATGGCAATGAAATTGACAGCCAGTAATCACTGGACAAAATATTAGGAGCAGGCGTGTCCTGTGTCCCATCCAGGCCCACCCAGCACTTCTGAGGATTTACAGGTTTCGCTTCAAGGTCGAGACAGGGGCCACAGAGGTGGTAACAAATGCACAAGTAGCTCATGGAGCTTTTTACGGATTGATCTGTGGTTGGTTTGTGTAGGTTTGAAAGACAGTGTAAAAAAAAAAAAGGTTACAGATTCGGACTGGAAATAAGGCAAAAACTTGGAGCCGTCAGAACAATTTACCAAAGTTGGCAGAGGCTTGGATGGTTTTCTAAAGGATCTGCTCCAGTTCAAACAGGAATGAACTCAGGGAAGTCCTATGGGTGGGGGCTCAGACTGGATGACCACAGTGGTCCCTTCTAGCCTTGGAATCTATGAAAAAACTCTGCAGTAAGATGGGAAGCAGCTGGCACTTGCTGCATTCAGAGCACCCCAAAAGTCAGGCTCTGGTCCTGGCTGGCTGGGTGGGTGCAGCTGTGGGGTCGCAGATGGCTCCACGTATGGAAGAAATCCCAGAATGAGGGTCCTGAGATCTTGTCTGTCTGGGCAGCCGTAAGGGGGCTGGAAAAATCAGGTTGCCTGGCCACCTCTCCCCCAACCCCCCACCCAGTGGCAGGGTGTGTGCTGAGCCAGTTAGATCTGCAGCAAATTATAGCTACCAAACTGTGTAGGGTGTGGGGCTGAAGGTGATGGGCTACTCCGAGTGCAGTAACACCCAGCAGCTCCAGGCAAGATCAGGGCCCCCCCGGGCATGGTGCGGCGCACACAGAGGAACACGTGATCTCTAGGAGCTGGAGTCTGCACTCACCTGGTTTCACTGAAGCCCCAATAGCCAAGTTGAACCTACTCTGCCAGGTGCACCGAGCACTGGTCTAGGGGGTGGGCTCCCCCTGCTGGCCATGTGTAGCAATGGCGGGCAATCGCATCGCAACTCTCACCACACCTGGTAACTCGAAACAAAGAGATGCTGCGAGAACAAGGCAGCAGGCACTCCGGAGACTCTTGATGGGGAAGAAAAGAGCCTTCTCTGGAGTGTTTAATATCCCAGCTTCCACCTGAGCATTCTCCCCTGCGAGCAGGGACGTGGATACAGGTACAGGACTTGTGTCTTGCAGTGCGCTGGCTTCAGCTAACGGCCCAGCGCACACAGCCCCAGGGCCCCTAACAGACCCCACGTTGCATAAAGTGCAGCCTAGAGCCAGGAAGCAATAAAGAGTCAATAGAAGCAGCCCAGGACATTAGCTCAGGGTGCAAGTGAATGTGCAAACTGAAGGGTCTCACAGCCCTGATGGAGGGACTGGGGCATTCTCTGGGGCCACTACAGCTCCAGGCAGAAGCCCCAGAGCAGAGAAACAGGCAGAGGGGAGGACGGTTCTGATGTCTTCCCTGCATCACAGAGCTTCCCCTCTCACTCCACTAACTGCAGGAGGTTTCCCAAGCAGGATTTCTCTTGCTGCCCACATATCTGCTGCTTTCCTTCCATGATTTAATACAGTGCATGCTACTCTGCTTAGCTACTCTCCCCAGAAAGCACTTCCTTCCCCTTAACCCTCCTTCTGCCATGGAGAGAGACAACCCCAGAGAGTTCTGAATTCAAAGAGGGAAAAGCAAGAACTAGAGAAAAGGGGAACACAAGCTCCCTTCATTGCCTGCAAAGGGGTTTCTGCCATTCGGCTGCACAGCTGCTGCTGGAGAAACAAGCTCAAACTCACCCCATGGAGCTCTTGATCCAGACAGGCGTAGCGGTAGGAATTCCTGCCTGGGCCTGTGAGAGCTAGTGGAGATGAGACGATGTTTCAGTGTACGGCCCCCACAGGAAATGGAATTCATTCCAGAGATCAATGCCATGAAGTGGCACCAGGCCTGTTGTCCTGGGGAGATTGTTCACTGTAGCTTACCTAGCTGAGCACATGATGCACACAATACCGGCTGCTAGTGGGCTTCCCGGGGCAGTTCCTCACTTTAATTACAGATGAGACACAAAACTACCTTAAGAGAGCAGCATGGCTGCTAAGTCACATGCTCAGAATTTTGGAAGTAGCAGAATTAAGGTTGCCCCTGGAGCTTGCTCACTGCAGGTGGACTCTCTAGTTTGACGGAGAATTTCTCTGAACAAGTCTCCAATGAGCACACGAGAAAGATTATTTGGAGTCTTTGATCTTGGTCAAATTTTCATGGTGAGAGCAAAAGGCACATCCCTGACACGCAGGGGCGGCTCTACAAATCAGGCTGCCCCAAGCAGCGCGGAGCGCTGCGCCCGCCCCCCCCAGTCCCCTGGCGCGTCTCTCCCCCGGCGCTCCGCATCCGGGGGGGGCGTCATTTGCCTCTGGGGGCTCCCGCCCCATGCTGCGGGCCGTCACGGGCGGAGCCGCGCGGGACCGCGACCGCAGTCATGCCTGAGAGCCGAGCCGCGGCGGGAAGGCGGGACCGCGCCGCACGCGCGCGCAGGCAGGCCGGCTGCTCCGTCGACCGCCCTCTCCGCATGCCGGGCGAGGCTCAGCCCAGAGCCAAATGCCCCCTCCCAAGGATGCCCATGCCGCTGGGCCGTGCCCGGCCTGGTAGCCCTAGCGCCCCTGCTGACACAAGGTCAATTTTAAGTTCCTGTTCCCAAGCTTAGAAGTGCTAGAACTTCTCAACGAAACACTGTTGTGTTATGTATCAGAGGGGTAGCCGTGTTAGTCTGGTTCTGTAGAAGCAGCAAAGAATCCTGTGGCACCTTATAGACTAACAGACGTTTTGCAGCATGAGCTTTCGTGGGTGAATACCCACTTCTTCGGATGCAAGAAGTGGGTATTGAAACACATGGGCAAAACCATTTTTCCTTAGTCTCATTTTAGAAACTTTTTCTTGGAAACGATTTTAGCTGAAACTTAAAACAAAACAAAACAATCACCTACCAGGGACATTTCGGCCTGAATGGCTAAAGTTTGGAGAAGTCTCTCTCTGGGCTACTTTGAGTGAAGATATTGGACTCAGATTTAGCTCAGGCCTCCTTAGGCTAGTGTAACGTGGATGCAGATGTGACTCTGTACTACCCATAGCAGGACCCCCAAAGTAGCAAGTGGGCCCTCCTAGCCCCAACATCTGCTGAGGGGCTGAATTTCCAGGCCGCTCCCCTACTAGCCAAGGGAGGCTTGGCACAAACCAGTGCATCAAGTAGCTTTGCTCACGTGGTCATGACATGTCATCTTAGAATGTTGGTGTCTAAAGAGCAGCTGTGCGAAGTGGGGAGATGTTAACGATATCAAACCAAACCATCCTAGCATAAAGGAGAAATCCCAACAGCCCCAGCCTGGTAGGGAGTAAAGTATCCCACACTGAACACCAGTCCCCAAAGCCAGATTCCAGCACAGTCACGCGCCACGCAGGAAAGGGGCCTCGTTACAGAAAAGCATCTGACTTGATGGGAAGATCAGGCCCCTGCCATTAACTCTGCAGTGCAAGGCTCAGCACCCAAAGTTACCCTGCAGGAAGGATGAGGGGAGATCAGGTTTTGTGGTGCAGTTACTTTTTCTGCCCCCAGCGGGATGGTTACAGAAGAGTCATTGGCCCATTTAAAGACTGTTAATCATTTCCTCAGCTGCCACTTCCCAGGGGCTTGTAAGAACTGGATTCAAGGAATAAAAACCAGCAGTGATTGCACCTGAATGCAGCTGGAGCTGTCGGCGCTCAGAATGACTCAGTCTAGGTATGCTGCCCATTACTGACCCACTCCGGGGGCTGTTGTATATTAAGGGTGGGTTTTGCTTTGTGCATTTCCTGAATGTAAACGTTCACACTTCATGTCGATTTTGTTTTTTGAAAACAAATCCTGGGCTTTCTGCTCCCTTCCCTGGTAGAGCATTCCCAGGTGCCCAAAGCATGTTCAGATCCTGTGGTGACTGGTAACCCAGCTACAACTCTAGACTGTCAGTTGCTCACTGGGCTAGTGCAAAATTGGCTTTGGGTTTTGCAGATTTCCTTCAAAACACACCTCTCTGCTGTTAAACTGCACCGTGCCTGGGGCAGGGATTGGCTGGCAGGGAACGCAGCACAATGGAGCCTCAAGCCCCGGCAATTGCAAGAGAATAATCAGATCATGGCCACCATTTTTAAAGGCAGCCTGGAGTGTCTCTATTTAGACACTATCCAATGGCTTGAAATGTTTGCACCAGGGCTAAACACTTCTCGGTAAGGTCACTGGAAGCCCTGGCCTGATGGGAGATTGGCAATGCGCCATGACAGAGCCCGTGCAGGCAGCCATTCGCGACAGCTAACTTGCACTATGCGTTGCTACGCTTTGAACAATTGTTTTGTAGCTGCAGGTTGCGGGATGAGACTTGCAGGCACTGAATACAGGTAGCAAACAGCAGGGGTTACTTTTCACACCAGCCAGGCTGTTCCCATTTATTAATGATAAAAATGGAAAAATTGGTCATTGTGGGTCCAACCAAGGGGGTTGATTGGTCTATTTCTGTACGTGGTATTTCCATAGTTATGCACCTGGTGGTCATGAACTTCACATTATCCTAAGCACAAGGATAATTCATCTCTGCCACCTTGGGCCTGTCTTCTCTTGAGAGTGTAGATTCTCTGGGGGCAGGGACTATCTCACATGTACAGCACCCACCACAAGAAGGACCTGATCTCAGATGGGTGTTACCAGAATTTAAAAAAGGCAAACCCCTTAATAGAAAGAGAAGCCACGTGGGGAGTTACTCTAGAGGTTCACTGCACTGAGTGGATGTTGCAGATGCATTGGTACCCGGAGAGCAATGCATTTTACAGATCAGTGATTGTTTTAACCCATCAAGGAAACCCATCAGCAGCAACCCGTCCCCATAGGCATTTTCTCCCCCAAGACGTGGCTCAGCTTTTAGGGAAAACACCAGACACAGCTTGATCCAAATCATGATTCATCAGGTGTGTCGCTGCCCAAGGGCTGGCACAGGATACCTTCATTCTCCTTCCAAATGAGGCATATGAAGATGAAAGTGAGATAGAATGCCTGAAGGAGCTGTCCGAGCCCCATGTCACTTCGATCCTGCACGCTCTGCTGAAGCTCAGCCTATGGCAACGGCATCAGTGTTTCTCGTCTTGATTAATAGGAGGGAGGATGACGGTCCAGACAGCCGTTGCTGTGTTGGGATTACCCCTTTCACCTTACCAAGGAATAAAGGGCCTTCACTTATACCCCACTCTCGCTCTTGGGCAGAGGCCATTGTTTCTGCATTTAGGTACCAAAATTTAGACATCCACATTTAGGCAGCTAAGTAGAAGCAGCCTGATCTTCAGAAATGCCAAGCACCTGCAGCTGCTAATGGCTTCACAGAGTGGTGGTGAAGTCAATGGGACCTGACCGTTCAGTACCGAGGTAGGAGCCTCAGTGCAGTCAGTGTCTGTTCCACGTTGTATTGAGCTGTAACGCTCAGAGGACCGACCTTTCCCAGCCCTGCAGAAGAGCTCTGGGTAGCTTGAAAGGTTGTCTCTCGCGCCAGCAGAAATGGGTCCAATAAGACAGTACCTCACCCACCTTGTCTCATAAATCGCACTTTTCACATATGGACAGTGAGCGTCTGAAAAGGCCTCACGCTCTGATGTTGATGGGTTTTGCCAGTAACTGGGCCAATTGGAATAAATCACTTAATGGTTTTATTTTTGCCTATGAAAACGTGCAGGTTTCTTCATGATATTTCACCACACCACCAACTTCCCATGTTAAGCTCCTCTGAGTTCATCCCGAGTATTTCACGCAGATGACAACACCGCAATCTGAGTCTGACCACAGCACGTACATACCTCGGCTAGTTGTCCAGCCATCTTGGATACCAACAGCAGCAAAGCCACTGCAGCACAGACTTCAGATGAGCTAGCTCCCCAGGTATGATGTACCCTGGATCCTGGACAAGGTTGGACAGCCTGTGCTGAAGTCTATGCTGCTGCGGCTCTACTGTTATTGGAGGTAGCTAGACCAAAACTAGCTCAGGTGTGCAGGGGCGGCTCTAGGAATTTTGCCGCCCCAAGCACGGCAAGCAGGCTGCCTTCCGCGGCTTGCCTGCGGACCCTCCGCAGGCACGCCTGCGGGAGGTCCTCCGAAGTCGTGGGACCAGCAGACCCTCCGCAGGCAAGTCGCCGAGGGCAGCCTGCCTGCCGCCCTTGTGGCGCCGGCAGAGCGCCCCCCGCGGCTTGCCGCCCCAAGCACGCGCTTGGCATGCTGGGGCCTGGAGCCGCCCCTGCAGGTGTCTCTACACTGGCTGCAGTGCAGACATATCCAGAGTCCTCCAGGCCAGGGTGAGCCCAGCAGTACCTCTGCATGTGGACAGCATTGCCAACTCTTGCAGTTTTATCAGAAGTCTCATGATATTTGTTGTTTTAAAGCCCAAGCTCCTGGAGTCTTGGGATCACACAAGCAGCTCAGCTTTTGTTTCTAGTGTTCATGGACAGAAAGGCTTGAAAATAGGATGCCCTAAAGGTTCTGAAAACAGAAGGTAAATAGACACTGAAAAATTATTTTTATCTCAAATATTTGAGGCCTGGCTCATGACTTTTGAGCACGTGGGGTTGGCAGTACTGCAGGGTTCACTCCAATACCTCAGTATCAGAAGAGGTAGGTAACCTCATGGTATGAAAACCCTCAGCAAAAGTAGCCTGTAACCAGCATGCTGGCTCCTTAAGCCAAATATATGCAGCCTTGTGACAAATTCTTAAACCTCATGAGTGGCAGGAACATTTCCAGTGGAAAAAGGAACCGGAAGAAACCAAGTGGAAGGGAAGAAAAAGGGAGAGATACAAGAAAAGGAGACAGAAGTAAAATAAAATGGGATGCAGACACTCCAGGGAAGGAACAGGGGGAATGGAAACTGGGAATCACTTAGCATGAAAGTGAGTTGAATGCAATGGGCCCCCACTTGCAAACCCGGGTGCCTAAATCCATATTTAGGGCACAAAAATAGCAACCTGATTTGCTGAGGTGCTGAGCACCCCCAAACCCCACTGCAGAGCCTGGGAACTGCAGGCACTCAGCACTTCTGATAACCAGGCTGCTTTTACTAAGGTCCCTCCCCATGGATTTTTAGGAACCTAACTTTAGTCCCTGGGTTTGAAAGTGTTTGTTATGCTGATATGTCGTCATGGTCTAATCTAGATCTAGGGGGCTGGGTGGGGAGGAAGGCAGGGTGTATTAGAAAGGGACAGGCCCATAAAGCTTGGCTAGTGGCCCATCTCCTTGTGCTAATGAACATCCTAGTGCAGGGTGCAAACTGCCATGAGCTGATGCAAAGATGGGACACCTCTGGGAAACACTGCATGTTCCCCTTAAGCTTCATTGCTCCACCTGATTCCACAGCAATAACTGATGGCTACAATTTCACTCCCCTGTATGTGTTCCTAAGTCTGTCCTCTCTCCACTGAATAACAGCTGTACAGTCATTCAGGCCTGGCCCCAGTCCCACTTTTACCCCAGAATTAAGGGATGGGTTTCCACCTTTTCCATGTCTACTCCCCTGCCCCCCCGCCGCAACTCAAACATTTCTCACTCTTCTTCCTGCCTTGTATGCAGGGTCTGAGCAGCTGCTTTACAGAGGCTGTCCTTGAAGCTGCTTATGGTGCATAGCTCAATTGCATATCTTACTGTTAAAGGTGAACGAGTGCTCTTTGCTACCACTTTACGGATGGAGGATGTTCCTATGGGCCTTTGGTTGTAAGAAGTTGGATTTTGTTTAACGACAGAAAAATCAGAATGATGGAGATCTCACTCCCCTCTTTTTGCTGGGGAACTGGACCCGATTGTTCATTATTA
Source organism: Mauremys reevesii (assembly GCF_016161935.1). NCBI lineage: Eukaryota > Metazoa > Chordata > Testudines > Geoemydidae > Mauremys > Mauremys reevesii. The sequence goes on along the minus strand of NC_052626.1, from coordinate 122,487,990 downwards.
GAACGTTTCTGAACTAGAATAACTGTGCTCCCAATAGAACGCTCTGGAAGCCTTTTTATAAACACACGGACAAACTGGTCGGTTACCCCAGATCAAATTAAACAACACAATGAATCAGTCTTCCCCAGGGAGGTCACAACGGGCTGAAGCCAGAACTGGAGCTTGTCCTGCTCTCAAGTGAGTCAGGACCAGGTATTTCTAATGCAAAAAAACAAAACCGGAAGGAAATTTCTGGTAAGCTTTTGAGACACACGGGAGTGATAAAGGGGACAGAACGTTTTTTGTGCTTTTAACTTCATCTTTAATGCAAGAGGCTCAGCAGAAGGGAAAGACCCATCCCAAGGCTGACCTACCCTGTGTCTGGTTGACTGGGGCGGGGAGGAATCAGGTCTGTTTTGCACTATTCTACACCCTGCTAGACAGACTGAGAGGCAAAAGTTAAAACACTGTTTTATTTTATCCATTTATAAATACTGTTGTGTTTACAAGCATCATATAGCTGTGAATATTATTCCCAAACTTTCAAACACATAATACTATATAACAACAACCAGTAAAACAAATCATTCGTCTCAGGGTTTGAAAGGCCACTCAAAGTTGCATAAAAATACATTCTTCCCCACCATTTCATAAGCTTTCTCCAAGTAGTGTATTTACAACGAGCTGTAAAACTCTCCTTACGAAAGGTAAGTACAGCACACATACTGCTTGGAAAGGTGACACACCAACACCACAGTCAATTAATCTCTTCCAAGGGTTAGCATTCGAGGGGTGAGCACACTCCCTGGCAAACACCTGGCTTTCTCGACAGGATAAGCTCAAGAAAACGAAGCTCATCAGGTGTTTTGCCCTGCTGCAGCCAAAGCACTGCCCAGGGAACTATTTAAAGAACCACATCAATCGAGTAACCAATTCTCACCCCAGGCAGAATTAGGGGATTGGCCTTTAGGGGAAAGAGACTGAAGGAGGAAGAAGAATCAACCCTAAAGCTCGTCTGAATTTCAGGTGCAGCCTTCTGTGAACCGCTCATGGGATGCTCCGAGGGGCTGGAGACTCCACAGTACCTCAAAGCTGGGTCTAACTACAAACACTGCAGTGAACTAAGCAGTCATTCAGGAAATTGCCATTGCGGATTTTTTCCAACCCTATTTCAATCCCCCCCACCCTTTTTTAAAGGCCATTTTACTTTCTATGCTAGAACCCACTTCAGCTCCCACATCAATCCATCTTTTCAGAGGGCAGCGAAAGCAGAGAGAGTCGAGGAGAAATACTGGTTCCAAACAGTTTCAGGAGCTGCTCTGTGCTTCTGGATGGTAACAGTCTAATGGGAAAGGGAATAACCAAGATGGAAGTTTGGAAAAAGGGAACCTGCTGCAAAACAAAGGATTGTGAATCCAGCCAGAGTCGATCTGGAAGTGTCAGACAAGAACTCCAGCTTCAGAGATTCCTCTCACCAACGACAGCTGCAAAGCTCAGACAGTCTTCATTCTCTTCACCTTCCTGCAGTCCAGTATGGCTGATCAGCCTGTTAACAGCAACAGCAGGCTGACATAGGCCTTCCACAGCCTGCATTCACGGGGAGTGATCAGTCACTACCAGATCCTTTTACCCTGGAACAATTGCAGGTGAACCTCAGACTGGGGGCAAGACAACTCTTCCTCCCTCTGAAATGGGCTCTGGACAAGTCTATGCAAGAGAACTCCCCGGTGCATCAAAAGATCTGACCGCCAGCTAGCAAAAGGGAGCATTTCTTCAGTATGTTATTGCCAAGAACACAAAACAAAGCAACCCTATACACCGATGCTGGCGGCTCTGAATTAGAGAAGGCCTGGATGGTTGAGAACACGTACCTTTTCCACACAGCCATATTTTGTGGATCACCTCCGAATTCTGTTCAGCATCACAAAGATCCCAGACCTAGATTCGTTTTCAACACCCAATCGTGGTAAGGATAGCTCCCTTGCTGGCTCAGTGCAAATCTGCACTTTCTTTGTCCCAGTGAGGTCATTTGGAATTTTTCTGGCGGTTCCCTCACTCAGGGCCAGAAAGAAGGAGATAACATTTAAGCACTATGAACATATCGGCAGTGCAATAGCCTAGAAAAAGTAATAGGAGCTACGGCATTTGGTGGAGGAGGACAGGAGAGGAGAGAGAAGTGGAAACTTTAAAGCATATGTACATGACCAGCATTTCAAAGCGTGGCCTGAGACTCCGTTACCCTTGGAAGTTAGGGGCTCTACCTAGCTGATGGATGAATGAGACAAATCCAGGAAAACCTAGCCTTCATCTCTGAGGGCTTATCGGTTGCTGGAGACTCGCCCTAGGAATTGCAGTCAGCAGGGAGAAAGTCCTCTATTAGCAATGGCAAGATTTCTTCAACCTATCCTGGGCAAACATGGTGAAGTTCTTACCAGCTTGCTCAGCCCCAAGCATGATGGGTAGAATCAGGGTTGGAAAGTCCTTTCCCCTGCAGGGGGCTGAAGTGTGTTATGGACTGACAAGCTTTGTACAGAATGGCTTTGAAAACAACCTAACTTGCTTCTCACCAACTAGACTCTAGCACTAGAGTTCACGCCCTTAAATCAGGTCCTTCCAAACAGAGTTGGGACTGAACTGACCTTTCACCAATGGACACGTCACAATTCAAAGAGAATAGTACAATACCTGCGTCACATGCACTTTGTCAATTGATTGATTATTGGTCATACTCCAATGTCTTATGACTGATAGCTGTAAGGGAGAAAGACCTGTAATGGCTGGTGAAAGCCCAAACCAACTGGGTATTATCTGCTGCACTTTATGATGGAATGAAAGTGCTGTAAAATTACCTGGAGACTGTGCCAGCCAATCCGATTTCTGTATGGCCGACTTATTCACTGATCAAAACTAAAAAGACACCAAAACCCTTAACCAGTCTGAAACCAGCTTATTCGTAAGAGTGCAGTACACTTATAAAAACCTGCACCACTGCAGATAAGTTGCTCTCTGATTGGCTGAGGCACATTTGGCCTGCTCTCTAGACTAATCAATTCACTACTTCAACACACAGCAGATCAATATTGGTACAGCGAGCTGCTGTCACCACTGTCCCACATCAATATCCATTAGATAAAATCCCTGGTCACATGGTGTAACAGAACTGAAGCCACACTGACAATACACCTATCCTATACAGATTCCACTTTGCCTCTGTTCTCTTTTTAAAAAATGCATTGTCCTTTAATAGCTCAGAGGTCACTCCCATGCAATGACCTCCAATTCATTCATGTTTACTCAAAAATATGAATGCCCACCTTAATCTCGAGCCAATACAGCCCATCACTCCAGATCTGTCCCACACTGGCAGCTTTCAAGACTAGCTACATTCCCTATGCAAGTGGAGAGTGCTTTTTTTGCAAACTCTAGCACCTCTGGTATACCTCTTAGCAAGCTTTCAATTTTACCCAAAACTCACCTTTGACAAACAGGCCCACTCCCACTTCAATAAACCCTAGCTTTGCAATTTGTGAGCAATGAAACTGAAACCTGAGTCCACGCTAAAGAACATTTCTTCCTCATTTCAGGTTATGTCTGTGGTCCTTTGTTACCTACATGGCCCAGCTAGTCAAAGCCAGAGTAGCACAGAGCTTGCAGCATAAGGATTTATAAGAGATATAAAAGCACTTCAAAAGATGAAAGGGTATTTCTGAAGTTCAGCTTTGATGCAAGTCTTTTGTGGGTGGGAAAGTAGCTGTAAGAGGCAGAGGACTCCTCTCTCAATTTAAACAGAATTCTCACGCACACCCTGCACAGTCCACATTTCCCAAGTGTGTTTAGAATACACAGATCTAAACTTCCACATTTTCCTCCTCACCAAATTTCTATTTGACAGAGAAAATTCTAGGAGTCACTGCAATGCTAGGTCATCCCTGCACACAACCTGGCTAAAATCTAACCCTTGCATGCCAAAAAAATGGAGCATTTTTTATCCAGAAGAAACACTTCTCTAGATTTCACTGCCAGTTAAAAAGACAGGTGTGAATTTTGCTTGTTATGGGGAAATAATTTACCAGGAAAGCCTGCTAGATAAATTAAGAAGCACATTAAAACTGTCCCTCAGCTACTGCAGCTGCAAGTTATGCTAAGTTTCTTGGATAAAAATGGGTTCACCCCCAAGCAATTGCTTGGAAAAAGCTCTAGTGCATTCTAGGGGAGACCACTGGCAAATGCTATGGATTAAAATAGGGAACATTTTAAAAAAACTGCTTTCTATGCACTCTGCCTTGAGCGTAGAAAGCCGTGTGCCTTGCACCGTATCTCCTCAGTGGGATAGTTAAGTCAGCTGAGCCCAAGAAACATTCTGACCAAGCTGGAGTACAACAGCACTGTATTACTATGAAACGCTTGTGGCTCTGGCTAGTCAATGCCATTAAATTGTTGTTCTGAGTTCTAACCTAGACGGAGATTAGAATGATAAACCTAGTGCTAAAACAGACACCTAATTTAAAGTGTCTTGGCTTCACACGGTACTACATGAGATTCATGCCTCTTGCATCCCATATTACCTATTGCAGATTCTTCATTAGGATCAAGCGCAGTAAAGAAAAAGGATTCCCTGAATTTTGTCTTTTTAATGGTCCAGGTAGGTAATGGCAAACTCATAGTGCAGAATGGAATCCTGCAGACTGGGTTGAAAAAAGCAGTGGTTCTTGTCCAATGGAAAACATGTTGGTGAGAGACTCGCAATAGCATACCAGCCAGCTGAAAGACATTGCTCTTCGTAGGCCACTGACAGGTGTAGAACCTCTACCTCCATATACATAGGAAGTGAGCAAGCTCCTGTCACATCTAGACTTAACAGTCCAAATCTGAAACAAACAGTGGGCAATAAAATGAAAATTCCAGGGGGATGGGGAAAACCCCAGAGAACAAGTGCTTACAAGAGGAGAGCAGCGCTTGGGTGTGAGTAATTAAACCAGATAAGCATTTGCCCATTTTAATTCCTGATGCTATGAAGTTCTAGAAGGAGTAAAATGGATCTCTGGCTCAGAGACAGTGCTATGCAGAAGGCCCAGGTGTCATGATTGGTTTTGGTCTCTTCCCCTCCTGACTAGATGTGTTGCAGTTGCAACAACTCAATGCATTCGGAGGAAAAGTGGTGTCTCCCGTCACACACAAGTGATGCCACTGAGGCTCTGAAGTGGGTCTTGTCATCCTGCTCAGCTGAGAGGATGGTGGATGCACCACAGGAGTTGGAGAGTAGGTGCAAAACCAAGTTTTGGATACAAAAAATAGAAGGGAGATAAGAAACTCTGCCCCAGGCCAACACCTACTGACGCAATAACCGAGATGCTAAAGACGGAGTTAGACTTTACCCTGTTGAGCAATTATGAAAATAATATCCATGTTCAAGTTACTCATCTGTCCCTGTCAACATAGTGGCTAGACTCACATCATCTGCGCCAGCGCTGGAATCTCTGAACAAGGAGGGTCCCTTCCCGAACCCACCACAAATAGTCCTCTAACAGTAGGCTCAGCAGATGTGTTAACAAGTTAATGCCTGGCTTCCACTGGAAGCTAGAAAGAGACGTGTGTAACATCTGGAGGAGTCACCTTCTTAATGCCCTTGGAAGTGAACACTTCCAAATTGTTCTAAGTACACAGGACATGAAAGAGCCCTTTGAGATTTTCATCAAGGTCAAATCCTGTTGCTAGCTTCCAGCAATCAAGACAGTTTACCCCACAGATCTGGTTACCAGTACACACCCCACACTGGCTCATTCTGGCCACTATTAAATGAAAACAGTTACACCCTCTAATGACATGGAGCTGGCAACTGATCACCGCTTAAGGTTTCTCAACCTTGCTGTATTAGCTGTGTCAGGATTTGCCATCAAAGGCCGGACTATCCTTTTTGTAGCCAAATACGGCCTCTCCACCCTCACCCCCTATAAAGCCAACTCAAAATACACCTGTATTTTCATTTGTTTTTGCTCTTGTTGGAAATTAAAACAAGTACACCAGACATCTGCTCCGAGTACTTTGCAGGGTGCTATCCTGTAAGTAACACTAACAGACAAATGCTCGTCCTGTTGCTACTGGAAGAAGATGGGGGTTGGTTACTTGTGCATGCGTACCTCCCTGCATGGATATTCACACCCAGATTTGTTACATGTGCATATGAGGGCAGCAGGTGACCTCTGCTGCTTCAGTTTCTCCTTCATCAGAGACCCCGGCCAATATCAGTGATGAATCTTATCACAAGAGGAAAGAGCCCAGATGCAATTAGCAGATGCTATTACCTGGATAGTAACTGAGATAGCAACTGTGGAAGGAGTACAGAGTGACCCACGATCGCCTGAGCTGCAGAAACGAAGCATGGGCAAAAGGGGAGGGGGGAAGGAGGGTCTGAAACTGGGATTCAGAAATGAAGATAACAAACAGATTTAAAATCGTACGTTAAATAGAGAGTCAGCTACTGGGACGACAGGAGAACAGAGCCTCCGTGCAAAGCAGCTGTCGTCACAGTCTGTCACAGAAACAAGCCCTCGTGGCTTTCACAGCATCACATTGTAACCGGACCCCCAACGCCAAGTGGGCAGCTGACGTACAGCCTCAGTGTAACAGCTCCCGCTCATGTCCCCCCGGCCCCAGCTACAAAGGTTCTGGACCCGTCAGATCACTTCTACAGAGTCATTTCTGTATCGCTTATTACAGTAGAAGCTTCTCTGCTCCAGACTGGAGTCCAATGTGGACAAGGCTGGGTTTGTGGCGGGAAGTTTTGGCAGCTCAAACCCAGTTCTCATGTTTCTTTTCCCCTTGAATAAAATGTCCAAGATACCACAACATGCTTAAATTAAAATAATAAAATGGCTGGGGGGTGCATTCAGAGGGGTGCTAAGGGAATGTACAATGAGGGGACGGGACAGGGGAGTGCGAGGCGCATTGTTCCCACGGCTGAAAGGCTTGCTGTACTTTTGATTGGAGGTCAAGAGGCGGTTGGGTGGCAGGGTTGGCAGCTTGTGCACAGAAGCCCCCTCCTTCCTTCCTTCCGACGCCCTACTTGGAGAGTTTGCTGATGACACGGATGAGTGCTCCATTTTCATCTTTCAGCCTCTGATTGTCTGACTTCAGCTCTGTCAAAACCTGCACAAAGACAAAGGCAGGGGAAGGGTTACACGGCTCATTGTTACCGTCACAAAAGCCTCACCAGGCGAATGGGAGCCAGCGGCCGGTGGAGAGGAACATACACACTGAATTACAGCAGTTCTGGAGACTCAAAGCTGGAGTGACAGGGGATGAGCACGGCGTGCTTTCAGTACTGAACACTTCACATCTGCTGCTTGCTCATGAGATTTTCCAAAACCCTCTGCAATTCTGGTCAGCCCATTCGAGAGATGTGAACAAGTGCGGCCACAGAGGCAGCTCTCTGGAATGACAATGCATGGACGAGCCAAAGGACCCAGACTGGGAGGTTCGGAGACAGCTTTCTTTCTTAAAGTTATGCCAGCACTACATGAAATGAGTTAAGCAGCAGGACAAAGGCAGGGCTAGGATGAGGGAATCATTTTAGAACTTGATCATTAGATCATGAATCGATTGCCAATGGCAAGTTATGATCGACAGACTGACTTTGAGGGTGACCTGAAGTATTTTTAGAAAGTTACGTGCATGCCCTGTTTTTGCCTCTTTATGGTAGACAAGGGAGACCGGAAAGGTTTATGATAATAGCGTCCACACTATGCTCTCCCGTTGCCTCACCCTACTCTTCTCAATCTGGTGGAGTGCATGAGTCGACGGGAGAGCGATCAGCGGTCCATTTAGCAGGTCTTCACTAAACCCGCTAAATTGACCGCCAATGCGTCGATCCCTGGGTAAGTGTAGACAAGCCCTTAGTAAAAAATCAGATGCAAGTCTGGTCTTCCCTGACTTTTCTGTGTATTGCAAGCTTTCATACTGCACCTGAAGGAGGAGGAAGACATTGACAGAGCAAATCCTTCCTTCCTGTACAGTGTTCATTAGTAATTTCAGTTAATAGGTGTTAAAAATCAAAACAGTGGCAGACTATTCCCTTCTCCTCTTGGGATGTCATTGCACCAGTCCTCTGGGGTAAACAGTATGTTTTCAAAGCCTTCCAGGCCACACAAAGCTGAAAGAGGCACAAACCCATTTTTTCCCTTGCAGGTCAACTTTAAATGGCCAAGTCAGAAATTCCAGGTAGAGGACAGGGCAGTTTACGTCCAACAAGTTTAGTCTTGTCTACACTAAACTGTGCTACGAAAAAATTCTCATGGATCACACTGGTATAGATTAAGCGCTGGACTCATGGCTGCTACAATCGATTGAAAACTGGATAAGTTGATGATGATAGGCAACACTGATAAGTTATCCATGTCAATTAATATCAATGTCGAGATGGATTTTAAAAACCTGGGAAAGTTCCCCCAAACAAAATCACAAATCTTTAAGAATCTGTTGATTTTGCTCAAGTGCGGACAATCCAGCACACCCATAAGGAGTCAAGAATTCACTAGCTAACATGCAAACTCAGTTCATACCACAAACAGCTACTGGAAAAACAACAACCCTACTTCCTCATTAGATCACCTACATTAACACCGCTGCCAACAGACAATTCCCAAGAGTGAAACACACCATTACACACTATTTCCACTTAAGCAATTCCCTCCATTAACAGCGTAGCCAACAAAGCAGGCTTAAACAACTACAAATCTACACTGCCCCCACAAATGTCTACCACTGCACAACGGCATTCAGCATGCCAAAGAGAAGGTAACCATGCCATGTTGTCTGAGTTAAAGGCTGCATGATTTGTATGAGTGAAGGAGGCATAATGTGGTTGTGGGTTGCAAGGTGGGGTGGGGATTTGAGTGATCTTTTGTTTTGTTTTTAATGGCTGTGCTGGTGGTCTGTGTGTTGGTTTGAAAGGCAAGCATTTGTTTGGAGTATTTTTATTGGCATTTAAGCAATAGGTCAATTTTACCAATAAAAAACCAACTACTGTATATACTTGATCATAAGCTGGTTCATTTATAAGCCGACCCCCCCCAAGATGGATAAGTAAAAACAGAATTTTTTTATGACCGGTTCATAAGCCGACCCTATAATTCAGGGTTGGCAAACTTTGGCTCCCGGGCAATCAGGCTAAGCCGCTGGTGGGCCGAGATGGTTTGTTTACCTCGAGTGTCCGCAGGCATGGAGGTAAACCTAAGTAAACAAAGTGTCCTGGCGCGCCAGCTACTTACCCTGACGGGCTGGGACAGCAACTGGTGGGGAAATGTTTTGGGGGTGAGAAGCTGGGAGTCAGGGGAGTATCCCTGTGACCATCTCCCACATGACCCCCACCCCAGCCCAGGACCCCCACACTCTCCCCATCCCATCCCTTCCCACCTTATCTGGGGCAGGCCAGGGGAAGCTGTCTCTGGCCTGGCTGGGGCTGCTCCAGCAGGCTGGGCGGCACGGTTGCAGCCTGCTCCGGCAGGCCAGACCGGGTGGCGTGGCCGCAGCACGTTCCAGCAGGCTGGGCCGGGCGGCACGGCCTCAGTGTGCTCCGTCGGGCCAGGCAGCACGGCCACAGCCTGCTCTGGGGCCAGGGCCGAGCAGCACGGCTGCAACCTGCCAGCCCCGGAGCTGCAGCTGCTTCGGAGGCTGCGGGGAGAGCAGCGTGGCCAGAAGCAGAGAGACTCTGGCCCCGCCTCTTCTCTTCTGGATCTGCTGCCTCTTCTTGCCTCCTCTGTGTGTGTGTGTGGGGGGGGTGTGCGTCCCATCTCTCCCTCTCTATACCCATTCATAAGCCGACCCCCTTCTCTGGTGCTTCCCTTTCTTACTAAGGAAGTCAGCTTATGAACGGGTATATACGGTAACTTGCTACTGTTAGGTGGATGGAGAACACCGTACATCACTGTAGTCCCAAGAGACCAGAGCATTTGGGGGGAAAGCATTTGGTATCTGGTTGCTTCTCTCCTGCCTTCCAACTCAATTTGCACCCCAAGCAAGACTCAGCACAGCCACACACAAACTGCTGGGTCAACAGACCTAGGCAGTTTAATCACATTGGTTCCTGTTTGCATGTCAGGATTCAGTTTCCAGACAAGCAAAGCTTCCCGGAAGCTGGTGTCCTCTCTACATCTGTTTGGTGGATTCTGATGTATGGTGAAGTCTTGAACAACCCCAAATGGCTGTCGGGGACCCTCTAGTTGGTGTGTCTGGTTCGGGAACAGGTAAATCTGTCATGGGTTCCCATAAGGAGTGAAGAGGTTACATAGCAGTGTCTCAATATTCACTGTTTCCTGGAAGCTCGGAGCTTGGCCACGTTTTACAAGCAAGGTCCACCAGGGTTTGGCAATTTATTGCACCAGTAAGAATGCAACTTTAACAATAAAACAAGTACTTCTAAAAAGGTTCAGCCCTGCACAAAGAAACCAACTACTCCCAAGGAAGCTTCTGAAAGTAGAACAGACCGGACTGCAGAAAGCCAGGCTTTCAAAATACCATCCCTCCTCCTCACCCTTACTTGCTGAATGTACCGGCTCCCTATTTGTTTCACTGTAAAGCAAACTGGAGTCTTGTAAAGTAAGTTAGACACAAAGCAGATTGACAATGACTAGGAAAGGCAACTGAACACTTTTATGGTCAATACAATACTGAAAGTGAACAAGTTGAACCAACACAGCAGCAGGAATTCAGTCCTCAGGACATCCCTTCCAGTGTTGTTTGACTGGTGTAACAATATGGTAAAGCAAATCCTACGTGTCCAAGTATTGCATATGCACTTCACTTATCTGTCACATGTCAGGTACAAGTGAGGGTGTGACTGGAAAGAGTGATGGAGACCTTTCAAAGGGATAGGGATTTTTAAAAAATTAAATAAAACCCTTTGAGAAATGGCACCATCACCCTGATATATGGAGTGGTTAATGGGGATGAAAATACTTGTCAGTTTTCATTCGTTATCAAGGCACTTTAAAAAGGAGGATAACCATTTTTTTTCATTATCCAGATTGGAAACTGAGGTTCAGTTTCCTGTTTAAGCTGATAAATGAGTCAGCAGCAGAGCCAGGAAGGGACCATTAGATCATCTAGTCTGACATCCTGTTACGCAGGCCAGAGTATTTTGCCCAGGTACGGTTGTACTGAGCCTAAACTTGGGTTTAGCTGAAGTGCATCTTCCAGAAAGACATCCAGTGTTGATTTGAAGATCTCAAGAGATGAGGACTCGACCCCTTCCCTTGGTAGTTTCTCCCAATGATTAATCACCCACACTGATAAAGATTTGTACCTTATTTCTAATACGAATGAGGCTCCAAGAGCTGGAACACATTGCCTCCCTAGTTATATCTGAGTGTGCCCATGTACCTCTGAACTAACCTGGCACAAGACTGACAGGGGCTTGAAGGGGACACTTAGGATTTACATGTTTAGTTCTCTTAATTTTAACACTGAGCAAGAAAAAGCCGGACAGAAGAGACCTAACTGCATGGCATGTGATGCGCAAAGCTGATCGAAACAGATAACTCTGGGGCTTTCAAACAGTAATTGCTCTGCAGTAAATTTAACAATTGTGAAAAAAGCAAATGCATCTTGCATGCCTCCTACCTGCTCATGTTAACCTTTAAACAGATTGCTTGGGGGATATTGTAAATACTGCATTAAAGTCCCAGTCAACACATGCCCTTCAAAACACAGAGGGGGACAAATGGTTTCCTCATACAAGTAAAGTTAAAAAGAACACAGCTTTCAACTGCTAAGCGCCAGACTTTTATAACCAGCTCTCTCATTTAAGATGTGTAATGCTTATTCACAGTCTCCACAGGAGGACATTAACTCTGACTTCAGATAATCCTGGTGTCACAGGCAGTGAGTATTAGTTGCTAGCTACTGACTTCTGACACAGCTCTACCAAGGTGAAACAAGAGCGACTCATAGTACCTGGTATGCTCAATTACATGCTGCAATAAATGCTCCCACTTTAAGATATAATGGATGGTGCTGGCAAATTCACTGGAATTTAGAAAACGAGTAACACGTCCATTTATCAGCATTAAGAGTCCCAGGAAAGCATGAGGTTTTGAGTAGCAGTTTGTTATCCACTCCAGCCCCTACTGTGTCCTCTGCTCAGGAGTTTTTGAGAAAAGCGGGGAGAAGTTGAAGTCTTCCATTTATGCAGGATGATGCTCTCCAATCTCAAGCCCACACATGGAAAACGCACCCTTGGAGTATGAGTGATTTGCAAAAGCGATGAGGCCAGCATCTCCAAGGTGGGGCAAAGAGCAGAGAAGCCAAATGCAGTGTACTCTAAACCCTGGGGTCAAACACAAAACTATGTCATGCTGGAAAGTTGGGTTTTTTAAGAGTGGGCGGGAGGGAATCCTTTGCCCACCACCCCTTTGCCACATGCTGAGTTTTGAGCCACAGGCCTACCAAACACCTTCATGGAGAGTGAAAAGGGGCAAGGGACAGTTCAGACAATAACAGTAAAGACCTGCCTGGAATAGAGGAAGGAGGCGAGGTGAACTGGAGGGGAAGAAGCTATAGCTCTTCTGATTCTGAGGGCTCGGTGGCCGCTGAGAGCCTGGCTACGACCCGGGTCAAGGCCCTGTTTTCAGCCAACAGCTGCTCATTCATCTGCCTCAGGGTGTGAATCTGTTTGAGCTGGTGGAGGTTCTGCAGAGAGTGAGACACAGAGTGGACAGAAAGACAGACAAAACAGACCAAGGATATAATAGGCCACAAGTGTGAATTTAGTTCACAAACACTAGAAAAAAAAGAACAGCAATGTGATTGAAGTGGAGAGATGTGAAAGCACACAAGAGGCTGGACAACACATTGAAGTATTAGAAAGGAAGCCTCAGGCACCATCCATTCTGCTACAGGCTAAACCCACTCAAACAGCTGGTTTAAGAATGGCAGCGTTCTCTTGTAGGCTGTGTCCCATCTTACTGTCCTTGAAAGCCACATATGGTAACCCTGGACACGGTACCTGAACTTTCCTTACAATTTACTAAGAGAGTTTGACATCAGTGACTCAATGGCCACAGGGACCATGGTTTTGAAAGCAGCTCAGGGGCAACTAAGAATCTCTAACCCTTCCTCTTCACATGACCTCCTGCCCAAACAAATGCAGCTTTGTGTAGTAAAGCAGGTTCTTGTAGTAGAGCTGCGTAGAGGAACTTTAAAAATACAGATTGCAACACACGCTAACTCTACTGTCCTTCACTCTCCAGCCTGCAGAGCTATTTCCAACAGCAAAGGGAAGGCTAACCTGTACCTTACAGTCCTGCCCCTCACTTTACCCAAGTACCAACCATCCCCATACTACGACTAAAGCACATGCATAGTTCTATCAATGCATCTGCTGCAGCCCTGCAATTTCATCCTGTGTCCCTCACCACTCTGCCACCCTGAACGGCAGCATCTTCTACTCTGGTGCCTGGTCATCTACCATTCGTGCCAAAGTGCATGTGTTTGTGCATCCCCACCGAGATCACCACTCAATTCTTCTCTCAGCCACCCAAGCTAAATTTGAGCCCCGATCTCAGTCAGTGAAAATTCAGTGCCTCAAGCCACCCAGCACCCAATGAATTAGTCGTTTTTAAATAGAAAAATATATTTCTTCCTGAACAGTGCTGCACTAAATAGCACCCTAAACAGCAGGCATACTAGGAACGTAGCATTCTCAATTAACAAAAGAAATCAATGGACCCAGGGCAATATAGAGATGAAATTAGTACAGTTATAGCTGCTACAGGAGAAGGAAAAAGTAAGATGAAGGAATGCATGGAAGACTCACAGGAAAAGGAAAAGCAGTGAGAGCAACACAGACACTAGCTGAATATCAGCCATTATTCAGAGATGATATTGGTATTATGCCACGAATGGCAATACATATGCCAAGTTCAAGTGACAGGAAGTGACTGAAGACTTGTCAGGTTCCTTTTTCCAGCAGAACCAACCACTAGCCAGTCCAACAGAGGCACAGCATGTGCAAGCTACAAGGCTCTATCATGGAGATGGGTGCAGGAAAGTTGAGCAGAGACTGAAGCAGTCATGAGAAGAACAATCCTAAATTCGAAAGTGAAAACATCTAGGCCCTGATCATGTCGGCTTAAAATCTTGTGTTCCCTGAACATTCAAACAGTCGAATGCTCCTCCGAGTACCTGGGCATATGATGGGGTGGGTTATGAAGGGAAGCAGCCACTGGAAAGGTAATGCTATTGATGCAGTTTAGTCAATATGGTGGATTAAAAAGGAGGCCTCTATTCACTGGGACAGCTGGTCTTTCCCGCACCGGCAAAGAGCTGAAGGACTACACCCAATTTGCATCAAACAACGCTGACTACAGTCACCAGAGGGGCCACCGCAGGCTGGGACCTGTAGCGTCTGAGGGCAGCTGCAAATGGCATTTGAGATCCCCATGCCGTAAACCAATAGCAAATACCATTCAGATGGAACAGATGGACAAAGGACTTTCTTGAACAAGTCAGGAACCAGGAGAGCTAACCCTAAAGCCTTGGAAGATAAACATAAGCAGCAGAGGCGAACAGAGGAGAGTGGCTTAATGCCAGTGTTGTCAAGCTTACACTATGTGCTAGTTACAAGTAACAAAACAGCTACTGCTACTTAGCCTGTTTTTATATTCACCAGCACTATTCATTTTATGTAGCAGTGAACGTTTGATACAAGGGGCCAAATTCATCACTGGTGTCAATGGCAGTTTAAGTTATGCATTTGATGCAAGGAGAAAATTAGTGGGGATTTGCAAAAGGATTCAGCATTCAGTTGATCGGCAAAATGAGTGGAGCTTACACATCAACGGGAAAGAACAAACAATGGCCTTTAGCACATTGCAATGAACATGTGTAATGGAATTGGAAAGAAATCTCCTTATGAATCTCAGGGAGGCAATATCCTACACTAGGGAAATGAGTCAGTCTATCCCTAATTCGTCCACGCCAAACTGGTCTCTCACTATGAATATTCGTGCACCTTTATTAGGCCAGAGCAGTCAGCCTCAAATGTGATCTAAACTGAGAAATATTGGGAGACTGATGCGCTTACGATACTGCCTCAAAACAGACACCAAGAGAAAGTCGTCCCCTTGTGGCATTTCAGTTAAGCTGCAGTGTGTTTCACTGGAGTTGTGTGGCTGGCAAGAATAGAACAAACATAAAATAGATCTAAGACGTAAAATGAGAGGTGTGTATTTGAGAGAGGGCGCTATATTGATTTAGAGACAATGTTCATATTCCAGCACAGATATTGGATCTAAGCCTCAGAATGGGGACAGGGGGTGGGGGGTAATAGGA
Source organism: Mauremys reevesii (assembly GCF_016161935.1). Lineage (NCBI taxonomy): Eukaryota > Metazoa > Chordata > Testudines > Geoemydidae > Mauremys > Mauremys reevesii. The sequence goes on along the minus strand of NC_052626.1, from coordinate 122,472,684 downwards.
GCCTATATAAGAAAAAGACCCAAAAATCAGGACTGTCCCTATAAAATCAGGACATCTGGTCACCCTATCTATTGATGACCCCTTTCCAACAGCAAGCCTCTGAGTACAACACTTCCCCCCACCAACACTTTTATAAATTAAAATAAAACTTTAAAAAAAAATATTTAACACTATTATAAATGCTGGAGGTAAAGTGGGATTTGGGGGGGGGGTGGAGGCTGACAGCTCACAACCCCCACGTAACAACCTCGCAACCCCCTGAGGAGTCACAACCCCCCAGTCTGAGAGTCCGTGCATTCGAGCATCCAGCTATTTCAAGAGGGCTCAATGCATACGTATCTCACCAAATGCTGGGATCCTCTTCTGCTGCACAATACGGGCAGCCTCCATTGGATTTCAGTGGAAGTTTCCTGTATCCTGTTTTAGGAGAATGGACCAGTCTTGGGAGCTTGGGCACTGAATTCAATTCAGCATAAATGGTAATTTTCTTTCTGCTTCATTAACCAGGTTCCTGCACCTTCAGTCAGAACAGCACCACCTCAGATTTAGTCAGGAAAACTTCAGCAAGAGCATGTCTGTGGGCACATTTTTCTTCACGCACTGAAGGTTTCTCAGGATAAGTTATTTTCTTCTTTCCGCTATTCCCTGCTTTTTGGTTGCTACCTTAGCATCAGGCTATGTCCATGAATTGGGGGAACCAAGTAACTAGTATTCCAAAGCACAAGATGGGGCAGAAAAGCTTTCCACTCTGTATGCCCAAGCACTGTGTGTGATCCTCACCTGCTTCTCTAGCCCTAGAGAGTCTGCTACAAGGGGATTCAAGTCCTCTCTATTCACTCTGGTTGGGATCAGTCTACTGGAGGGCACCTGATGCACAGAGCAGGAGGAGAGCAAGACACATACCAAAGGAACAGGGAACTTGGAAATAGGTCAGACATACAATAACTCAAAACTTGTTATGACTAATGGAAGGAAACCTTCTGAAAATTACAGGATTAACATTAGTGCTAATGTCTCAAGATGTTTGATTATTGGAACAACTCACATCCCATGCCTCCATGTTAAGGAACACTAGTGAGCTGGCTCAACTGACACCACTTCAATTCAGTAGGCAGAGATGGTGGGAATACAGAAGATTAGCAAGCAAGGGGAAGATGAGGGTCAGCAGCTCCTCTCTGGTGGCAGTGTTGGGAGTGATGCACAGTCACACAGGTAAATGCTTTAGGTTTCATAGTGCCATTCACACGTTAGCGCAGGGGTTGGCAACCTTTCAGAAGTGCTGTGCCGAGTCTTCATTTATTCACTCTAATTTAAGGTTTCGCGTGCTGGTAATACATTTTAACATTTTTAGAAAGTCTCTTTCTATAAGTTTATAATATATAACTAAATTATTGTTGTATATAAAGTAAATAAGGTTTTTAAAATGTTTAAGAAGCTTCATTTAAAATTAAATTAAAATGCAGAGCCTCCCGGACTGGTGGCCAGGACCTGGGCAGTGTGAGCGCCACTGAAAATCAGCTCGCGTGCCGCCTTCGGCACGCGTGACATAGGTTGCCTACCCCTGCGTTAGCGATTAAAATGCTTATTCTCTTAAACCTCTCATTCAGCTGATAAGACAGTGTCGATTCTCTCACTTTCAGGAAAGATGTAAGATGCTAGCGAGTAGCCTGCTTTTCTAACAGTCCTGAGCGCTCACAAGCATTGCCTCATTTAACATTTCTAGCTCAGCAATTTATACCCTCTTAATGAGTGGCTGGCAGCTAAGAAATGCTACAACACAGCAGGGTCTGACAGCATTCTTATGAACTTTCTGCAAGAGTAAGAAGTCAAAATGCAATGGCAGCATAGAGGAGCTGCAGTCAGGGTGAATGTATCTTTTGTTCTATTAACACAAGGTCACTTTGCTGCTTTCTTCGGGAGGAGCCCAGTAAAGTGAGGCTATGAATGGATAAAAGCAGCTGATGAAAAGAGTAAGTGTCAGTCCAGGGGCTCTGGTAGGCCAGTCCCAGTACTTTGTCAGCATCAAATGCACTGAAGCACACAGAACTGACAGGCCATCGATTGGCCTGTTTACTCCGCAGGTTAAGCTGCTTTGTGGTCCACATGCACACTTACTTGGAGGAAGATTTACACCTCCGACTGCTGCAAACTAAGTGTTCATATAGACAAGCCCACTGTTAGTATGACTGCTGTAAAAATTGGGGAACATGGTTACCCTGAGAGTCACATTTTCATGGCTATAAGCAAGAACAATTTCTCTGGGGTGATGAAATGCTCACTATTTTGGTGCTTACATTTAAAATAAATGAATACATGTGAACATCTAGCCCCCACTCCCTCCTCTCCCACCAGCTATAAGTGTGGATTTCAAACTTTTCTGCTAAGCAAACTACTGTTTGAAGGTCCCTAGACAAAGACTCCAGCTGAGCTTTGTTTACCCACAATCAATCATTGCAATTCGGATTCTTCATTCTCCCTGCTCTATTCGGGTTCTTACATAGTACTGAATGCCTGCCTCCCTATGTGAGCATGCAATTATATGTGACAGCATCGTAACGTGGCCTTTCTGGGACACTGACATCTCCGGACTGTGCCCAGAACCTCACTTTGTAGGACCATCTCTGAGCCCTGCCTACAACCGGGGAGTCGAGATCCTTTAGTAATTTGAGTTTAAGATACAGGAATAGCCAATTGGAGCTTTACTTCAAAGACTCATTATGCTCAGTAAAAATCTGAAGCTCCTTTGAGCAAATGTGAAATTGGAACCATCTCCAGCAAGGCAGGAAATCGCTTTCATCACTGCAATAGGTTAGGGGGATTCAGCAGCTCTTAACCCTCACGAGGAGAATTCTTCTTTTTGTTTAAAGTGATGAAGCTAAGTCCCACTTGGATTGCGTTCAAAGGGAAATGAACCAGGGGGAGAGAGAACAAAGAGGTGCATTCTATCAGTCAGCATGAGTGTATTGCGTAAGATGATGTAACATTGCAAAACCAGCTTAAAGCCTTCGGTTCACTGGGACAGCACAACATGTTGCCTCCCCCCGCCATCAGAATAAGCGGACTCCAGAGCGGTGCCAGCCTGATCAGTGCTCACAGGGCTTTCAAGCGAGGGTGGCAGTCCTTCCATGCAGCTGACTGGCGGGAGAAGTGGCAAAGCAAAGGAGCCATTTGAGTGGGGCAGTTGCTGCTCTGAGAGGGCACGTGCTACTCAGCATCCCTGTAGATTTCAATGGGGGTAAGAGGGAACAAATATAGGGAAGTCTGACGACAATCTTTTGTTCCAAGATGACTTACTGAGATTTCCTTCCAGCAGCGTGCTCTCGGAAGGGAGGGCAGAAGTACAATCATTTTAAGTGTGTGACTTCTCAAAGCCACCATCACCTCCCTGACAAACTCCTTTGCTTTTCCAGTTCACATGAAATGAAACTCTGAGGGCTTTACTTTAGCTTGCCTACTACTCCAGGGCATGCAGGATCAGCACAACAAAGCTCACCCGGGAGATCACAGAGGGTTAGTTTCTGAAAGCTCTCTGGGAGAAATAGCTTTCACTGTTGTGGGATCAAACGGCACAGATCCAATGCGAAATGCAACTGACTGAGTGATCATATATAGCAATTCTAGTATCAGACCATGCTCTGACAACATGGCCATTAACTCAAGTCAGGACTGCATAAAGGGACACACACAGAGGGTTACATTGGGCACCTCCTCCCACACAACGTACTCCACTCTTGCATGATAACCTCTACAGTCATTAATCCTAAACACAGAAGGGAAAACGGGGTGAGCAAATTATTACATACCTTCATCTCCTCCTCCATTTCAGAAAGTCTCCGCTCGAGGGCTCGTTTCCCCTGTTTAGAAACATTCGAAACACTGATGATCATTTGGGGAAGAACTCAATACTTTTTCTTCAAAGAAAAAAATAGTAGCTTATATTTCTATAGTGACATTCACAGAAAACCACTGAGCTATCCCTCCTCCCCTGAAGTATCCCAAAGCACTTCAGAAAGGCAGGAATTACTTCATTTACCAATCAAGTGTAGCCATCATTGGGATGGAGTATGGCAGCTGAACTTGCATGCAGTGTTACTAGGCACAGTTTTAAAGACAGGATGTAAGAAAGCTGTATGTGCTTGAAATTGCAGGGGGAGTTTCAGGAGGCAGAACTACCCCCCCCCCATCAATGAATTGGAATTGAACTAGAGCCCAGTTATACCCCTTTTAGGAAACTGTATTATGGGTTCTAGTATCCACAATTGATCAGGACTTCCTGCTGCAGCACTGGCTTGAGCCCCCTCAGAGGGGAAGAAAGCCATTGATTCAAACACTAGCACCACTGGCTGCAGCACCTACATGTCTGCTGAAGAGCCATCAACTAAGTACTGACCAGGCTCATCCTTGCTTAACTGGAGAGATCTGATGAGATTAAGACAGTATAGGCTGCAAGCCAAGGAGAAAGAATGTTCGCTACAGTGCAAACTAAGGATGCTTGAATGTCAGGGCCAGTGCAAGGATGTTTTGCGCCCTATGCGAAACTTCCACCTTGCGCCCTCCCCCGTCCCCGAGACCCCGCCCTGAGGCGCCCCCTCACCCCATGGCAGCTCCCCCCCTCCGCCCTGAGGTCCCCCCCCTGCAGCAGCTCCCCACCTCCCACCCTGAGGCACCCCCGCCCCAGCTCACTCCCGGTTGCCCTCCACCCCGAGCACGCTGTTGCTGCTTCACTTCTCCCGCCTCCCAGGCTTGCGGTGCCAATCAGCTTAGGCACCGCAAGCCCGGGAGGTGGGAGAAGTGAAGCAGTGACGGCGTGCTCGGGACGAGGCGGAGCAGGGGTGAGCTGGGGCGGGGAGTTCCCCTGCGTGCCAACCCCCCTCTTACTTGCTGCAGGCAGCCCTCTCCGGGCCCCCCTGCCCCAGCTCCCTCCGCCTAAATGCCGGCAGTGACCGGGGTGGCCGAAGAAAATGCCGCCCCCCAAATCATAGTGCCCATGGCAACTGCCTAGGTCGCCTAATAGGTTGCACTGGCCCTGTTAAATGTGACCATCTCTGAAAGACATAACACTGCTTTGTGTTTGCACACAAGTAGCTCAGGTCTTTCACTTCAGGAATTGGATTTAAACCCCATCCTCACAACTAGCAGAAGGCTCCAAAATCTAATTAATCAAATACTGTGTAAGTAATGGGATTAAGACATCACTTTAGCCAGGAATGGCAATTTAAGTCTTTGATCTATTGCCGTGAATTGGACTGCTCAGATAGAGGAAGGGAGTGCTCAGAGGCTCATATTTCAAGGTACAAGATACTACCCACTTGACTGGAAAAGGTTGGGTTTTTTGTTGAGATGGTCCTTTGCGTTAGTGAAGACTGGGCCAATAACCCTTCAACACCACGAAAGGGAAATTGTGGTTCTGTAGCATCTTGTGATAAGGTAGAAAGTGAAGTTCAACTGTTTTACAGTGAGCAGAAAAGCTTGGGGAGCTAAAAATCAGAACTCATGTATTCTCCCAAGCACTATCCCGTGGAGCAGAAACAAAATGTGCCCATGTTTGTTATTAACATTTTACTTCCAGAAACTAACATGCATATCAGAGCCATAAGAGTCAAAGAATGGGACACAAACACATACCCTTTTCTCCATTTCCAGCATACTCGATCGGTCAGAGGTTTTTTCCTGTTTCTGCTATTTAAATTAAAAATAGAAAGTTATTAAAACAGAGTAGCATGCACAGGGACAGCACAAAGGGACTGCCAGAACCTCCATACCTAAGAAAGCTGTCTTTCCAAGGAGGCAAATGTAGTTAACATGAACAATCATACTTTCCTCTTCAATAGCACCTTTCAGAGAATCCAAAGCAGTTTACAAGCAAGCACAATTTTCTTTTACGGAAACCATACCAGCACCTCCAAATCATAGGTTCATCAGCCAACACCCCCTCCTCCCATCTTCCTCTCCCCCCAGTTCTGGAGACCCTTTCTCCTCCTTACCTGGGCTGCTTTTTCCAGTTTCGATTTGATATCAGCGAGCTCCAGCTGGGCTTCCTGCAGTTTTGATTTCAGCTTTTGGTTTTCGGAAAGCGCGTCCTCATAGAGCTGAAACAGGAAGCCAGGTATGCGAATTGCTCTGTGCCTATCATATGAGCCTGCCTAACAGCCACAACTGCATGGAGACATGTTGCTCCACAGCTCTGAACATCAGTAGCAGGTTTTATAGCCGTTTCTGCATTGCCACCACTTTTTAAGACTGGCTCAGCTCTTCTGCACTGATTTCCCCGCCCCCAAGTTCTAATAAATTGATTTTGTAAAAGAAATTAAGAAGATCCTTTGTGGCTTTTGTAGTTTCTTAAAGCCACAGCAGTGGACAAAGAAAAGGGACAGAATGGCTTGCCTGTCTTAATAATTTAATATAATAAAGAACTCAGAGGTTCAATCAACGTCTCTGAGTTGGCTGACCATACCTAAACCTATAATTCAGCTGAGTGTGTGTTGCTCTGCTCTTACATGGTTTCACTTCAAGGAGGAGAGAAAACTGTCAAGACATTCTACCAGGGAGAAAGATTACCAGCCTCACCAATTCCTGAGTCCATCGCTATTTCCCACTTCTCAGAGAGGCAAGACAAACGCCTTTAGGCAAACTATGCTGGAACGTTACAGTCCTGCACGTTGACTGGCTGTTAAGAAGACACTGATTTCTAATTCAGATGGAGTCCTCTCTCACCATACCACATTATTTAAAAAACTAAAATGAGTACCTTTTAGGGTTTAACATCCCTGGGAATTAAGATCACCTTAATCTGTTCACCTTTCACACAGTTGTGACTTGCTATTACCATATTTTATTTCATTTATTTTACACACACACACACACACACACACACACACACACACACACACACACCCCACTCCCTGCTCTGACATCAGGTTAAAGAATGATTTCACCCCTTAGCTTTAGTTATTGAAGGATTAAGGCAAGAGTTAAATTAGGTTCTTCCAAAATAGCTATATAAGGTGGTAGCTTAACGCCCATGAACGGATGAACAGATAGTACATTCCCCTTGGCTCATAATATCAAACAACATATTTTGGTCTCCTCTGCCAACTAGCATTCCAGGTTTCATCCTGTTGCTAATTCAAAGCAGATGAAGAATGTCATGAAAACCAGTGGTTATAAACACCGAGCAAACATTACCCAGCGATAATGCACGATAAGGCTTTCCAAAATGCCACTCAGACTGTGTAGCTACTTTTCAGATGTTTTCATCTGTCATTTGAGAAATTCCCCTGAAAAGGAACTTTGTAAACTAGCTGCATGTTGTTAACAAAACCAAACAACTCTGAGCTGGAGCACTTCTCCAGCCTGCTCGCCTCTTTCCTGTGTATTCAATCTGCTCTCACTCCCTGAACCTCCATGGTTCTTTATACCTTTGAAGGAGGGTGATTCCAACAGACAGTGAAGTCAAGAGAAACAAGCCCTGTGATGGCTGGGCTGATAAAATAACCCTTTGCTTGCAAGGTAACTTAGTGATTCCTGAAAACTCTCCCTTTTTGATCTTTCACAGCTCCTTCCAGCAGACCTCAGGTTTCTGCAAGAAGGCTACAGCTCAAATAGGCGAGGGTACACGGGATATAAATATTACATATAAAAGAGCCCTACTTTTTTATAGTCCCTGTTAGTCTCCTCCTCTGTTCTACTGCTGAGGGAAGCCAGGCGGTTCTCTCTTCTGGTGTAAGCGCTGGAGCGGCTGGAGGCGCGATCGCTGTACGAGTCGCTGGTGGTAGGGCTTGTACCTGCTGATTCCAACCTAAAAACAAACAAGACCCAACCCGAGTAGAGTAGAGTACAGATCAGCCTGGGAACAGCTAAGATGCGGTCAGTGTGACCACGACTGGTCAGGACTCAAGACTCATCTCAACACCTACCAGAAGCAGCTCAGAACAGTCACTGATATAGCATCACTGCTATCATTCTGGAGCTCAGTGCAAAGCTTAAATAAAGTTCACATGAGAAACTCCTGGCCGATGTGGTTGCCTCAGCTTGGAAACTCAGAAAATGGGGTACTAGCCCCATCCCCGCCAAACAAGGATATACAAGTGAGCGGTTTCTGCCAACCTTTCCCACAAGGTATGGTTCTGCCTTGCTGGTGGAGAGGTTCCCCACCCATTCAAACGGCAGTGAAAGGGATAATTTCTTTCCTCTTGCTGAGTCACTGCCTATGTGTCAAGTATCAGAGGGGTAGCCATGTTAGTCTGGATCTGTAAAAGCGGCAAAGAGTCCTGTGGCACCTTATAGACTAACAGACGTATTGGAGCATGAGCTTTCGTGGGTGAATACCCACTTCGTCAGATGCATATCGTCGGATGCATTGCCTATAATTTATAAATAATGGAGATATACCCATCTCCTAGAACGGACCCTGAAGGGTCATCGAGTCCAGCCCCCTGCCTTCACTAGCAGGACCAAGTACTGATTTTGCCCCAGATCCCTAAGTGGCCCCCTCAAGGATTGAACTCACAACCCTCGGTTTAGCAGGCCAATGCTCAAACCACTGAGCTATCCTTCTTTCTTTTTGAAAGAAGAATGGTTCCAAAACTTGTGTGAGGCAAGTACTATATCAAGGGAACCCTTTTTGGAATCAACCTAGTCCTGGACTCTGATCTAGGGGAAAATATTGGGACTGCCACAGGATGGGGGTGGCGTGGGTTTTTTTTTTGTTTTTTTTTTTAAACACACTCACCCATCCGGGAGTTCGTCGGCAATTCAGCGAAGTCTCCTTCAGTCGCGGACGGTCTTTGGCGGTATTTCAGCGGCGGATAATAAACCTTGCCGCCAAAGACAGAAGCACCCGCCGCTGAAATACCGCCGAAGACCGTCCGTGACTGAAGGACTCTCCGCCAAATTGCCATCGAACACCACGAAACAAAATATCGGGAAAAATGGCATCCCGACCGTACTCTGGTTGGGACATGGGACAAACTCCTCAAAATCACGACAGTCCCGATTTTATCAGGATGTCTGGTCACCCTACCCTGATCCCTGCTTCATCTCCAATAAGCAGGAAGTGCTACTCATTTAGAGTGCTGTGAATGTAGGAGGCAAGACAAATATACCATTTATACCTGTTAACTGGAAAGTGTGTATGGTAAAACTCTTACCTGGAAAGTCTTTCATGCTAAAGGAAGAGGGAGACAAAAGAAAATAGGATTAGCAAGTGAGACACCATTAACAGGTCAACTCAAGAATTGCAGCTAAGCACTTAGGAGCTACTTTCCAACTCTGAAAGCAAGCCCCAAGAACACTGTTAAAAGCTTTTCCCCATTTATCCAAACTGTATTATCTCACGTAGCCAAACCACAAATCTCTGATCTTTTCCCATAACTTCTCAACTGCTATGACTTCACTGCAGCATTTCAGGTTTCAGCCTATCTGAAAAGGAATGAGAAGTACTGAAGACACTGGGCAAAATCCAAGTTTCCAAAATCATAACACTGTGGATGACTGTCAGGGCAGAAAGTGGAGTCGGATACGAGTGTGTGCGTCTGTCTGTAACAAAGACTGCAATGAGATTCCTTTACATGGAGGCAGTCCATTGGCTGTATGTTAAACTTCCTCCATCTAGTTCACATTAGGCTGACTTTAATTCTGTCTCTACCACGATCAATGATGGCTTACCTTTTACATATCCTTAAATGCAAGCCTAAAATATCCATTAGTGAAGACTGCTACTGTGTGTGCATTGCACCCAAAATCTCATTCATGGAAGGGATATTCGACATGAAAGTCATAATTCATTGGTTGTCAGATCTCCCTTAGATCTGCAACAAATGTACATGTGCTCCTCTCTAAATGAACGCATGCCTTCTAACACTGATGGAAGAAGTGTCCATTGAGTGAGATAGATGAGAACAGCATGGGAAAGTATGACACAAAGACAACCCTCTCTCCATCCCTCTGCATATTTGTGTTAGACTCTGAAAATCTGCAAATTGGCATTGTTTTCATGGCTGAACATCTCCCACCTAAAGCAAACTTCCAGCAGCAGGAATGCTCTATTCAGAAGTTACTCAAGAATGCTGAGGGGACCCAGCAGTACCTGAGCATAGTGAAACTTTGGGGGACCCTGACTGCAGAGCACTGGGCAAGATGATTTGGAATTTTTGGTGCAGAGTATTTCCCCTCCAAATCACCCTTGCAGTTCCTATTCTTAGCACTCCATCTGCTGCAGCCCACTTGTGCTCTTAAACCAAAGACAATCTGAGCCAACCTATACATAAAATAAATCAGAGCATAGTTTGGCTTGGCACAACAATCTGCTACAGAGGTTAGCTGCGGTAAGCCACGCTTGCTAAAAAGAGTCTTCTGGGTTGGAATGTTCTCCATTACATACAAGTGCAGAAGTCAAACAGTAGTGGCATAGACGACACAGCATATACCATCACAAGTACGGTCCCCATGCGTCCTTCCATCATCTCTGTAACCCTTGTGTTTATTTTATAGACATTTATCCAAGTTTTAATTTATAGAATCCAATGCCAACTGGACCACAATTTTCCGTGTTTTGAACCTTGTGTTAGTTTTCTCACCTCTAAAATGGGTGTAAAATGCTACTATACCACAGTATTAATGCTTTACATCCACTGTACTAGTGCAAGTGACAGCACAAAGCAGTAGAGAAGTGTGCCCTGTTTTAATCCCACGTCCCTCCCCCCAGTTAACTCTCCTTTGTTGGACTTGAGCTAATCAAATACGCTGACAAATTTAATGTCAAAAGCCTCACTTGAGTGGATTGGATACCTTGTTGCCCATTTTCAAGAGGTGAGATCTGAAGCCTTTAAGGGTGTCATGGGCTAAGACCCAGGATTTAGCTTGAAGTTGCCTCTTAAACTAGGGTTGCCAACCCTTCAGGATTGTCCTGGAGTCTCCATGAATTAAAGATGAATTTTTAATTAAAGATTATGTCATGAGATGAAATCTCCAGGAATACGTCCAACCAAAATTGGCAACCCTATCTCAAACTGCTGGATAGTGAAAAGTCCACCTAGGCTTCAAAACTAGACTTGCAGTCTTGTTAGACCAGGGGTGGCCAACCTGAGCCTGAGAAGGAGCCAGAATTTACCAATGTACATTGCCAAAGAGCCACAGTAATACATCAGCAGCCCCCCATCAATCAGTTGCCCCTCCCCGCAGCGCCTCCCATCGACCTGCAGCCCCGACGATCAGCGCCCCGCCCCATCAGATGTTTCGTGGCGTGCAGGAGGCTCCGGGGGAAGAGCGAGGGCACAGCAGGCTCAGGGGTGGCTGCAGGAAGGGATGGAGTGGGGGCAGGGCCCGTGGCAGAGCCAGGGCTTGAGCAGTGAGCTCCCCTGGCACATTGGAAAACTGACGCCTGTAGCTCCAGCCCTGGAGTCGGTGCCTATACAAGGAGCTGCATGTGGCTCCGAAGCCACAGGTTGACCACCCCTGTGTTAGAGTGTTTAGCATCTCTATCAACGTCTGAAGTCCAGGGGCTTCTCCATGTTCATGGAGAAATACACAGCAAATGGTTCTATATCCTCTCCTTGGCTATATTATTCTTATGAACAGGCAGGGCGAAAAAACCCTGCTTACAGAAACTGAGCAAGAACAGAGCAACTGAGAGAAGCACCACATCACTGTCAACTTTCCAGCAGCATGAGGCCTGCATCCAGTTTAACTCAAGCACAACCTTAAGGTGTATCCGAAGCTTGTGTGCACTGCCACATTTGCTTGTACTTAAATATTCTTCATAATTTAATCTCACGTTTCTATAGCAACAGAGAAGGATTCCAAAGTGCTTTGCAAACAAAAACGCTGTTCAAACCGTACACAGGGACCACTTCATTACACGGCCACCTCAGGAGTGAAACCTGGCAAGTGTTTAGCTGTACAAAGCAGCTCTACATAACAGTTCAATGCTGGGGGGAGCGAACAGTGAAACCGCATTTGATAAGTGAACAGAAATTGCTTTGTTGGTTGAGTTCACCAGCAATGGAAAAAAGCTGCCATCAATTAGCTCTGTCTTCTTTCTAGTTACAGGTGCCGGATCCCTTGTGTTACACACACACCATATATTGGGCACCCTTGTTTAGGGCCAACTGCTAACTCTTGAAGTAGCTCTGCCATAAAAGTTTGAGGAGATTTTCAAGAGACAAATTACAATTAGGCACCTAACTGCTATTTATACTTTTGAAATTCTTACCCTTAGCGTGTCTGCTGTTAGGGAAATGAGCAGAAAAGCTAACCACTATCTCCATGTAGGCAGTTGTGTGGCCCCATCACCATAGTTAGGGCCCTACCAATTTCATGCCCGAGAAAAACGTCTGATGTCCCCTTGTTCCTAGAAGCGCCCCTGCAAAGGGGGCTCCTAGCTCCAGCTGGGGACAGACAGAACTTGTCCTTCCCCTGCATAGCTGCTCGGGGGGTGGGGTGGGGGGACACTAGATCCGCCTCCGGGTGCCTTCCCCTGCTGCAGGATGCTCTGGGACTGGGCAGCAGCTAGAAGAGGCTTGTGGAGTTGGATCCAATCTTCCCTGTGCTGCTGGGAGCACTCCAGCAAAGTGGGCTCCTAGCTGCTAGTCAGGGAAGGGCTGGGGCAGGACAGGACTTTCTCTTTCCCTGCAGGGCTGCTCTTGGGTATCCCTCTGTCTGCAGATAGCTCTGCACCCCCTCCTCCCAACTCTGTCCAGCTCTGAAGGCAGCACAGAGGTGAGGGTGACAATCCCATGACCCCCCTACACAGGTTTGCGACCCCCACAATCTCCTTTTGGTTCAGGACCCCCACCATTACAACACTGTGAAATTTCAGATTTAAACATCTGCAAATGTGAAATTTACCAATTTTCAAATCCTATGGCCGTGAAATTGCCCATAATGGACCATGAATTTGACAGGGCTCTAACCATAGCATTTGGGTACCTCACCAACATTACTTTGTTCTGATGGCCAGCAAGATAAGGAAAGTTTGTTCTTCCCCACTGTACAGGTGGTGAACTGAGGCACAGAGGGATGAGAGGACATTTTCAAACACACCTCAGTGATTCAGGAGATGGTCCCATTTTCAAACGTGTCAGAGCACTTGGGGACCCATATTCCTCTGATCTTCTGAGAAACTTTGGCTCCTAAACTGCTTGAGCTGTCTTTGGCAGAACTAGGAATTGAACACAGCTCTGACCTTCCGTTCACTGCCTTAACCACAAGGCTACGCTTCGGCATGTGTCTTATTTTTCTAAGAGCCTTTGGTTGGAGCAGCTGTAATTAAGAGGCCTTGCAGGGAGTTAAGTTAAGGAGGAAAACTTCCACATTTTACTGGCATCTCAAACTCAAGCCTCTGTTTACCTTGAGTAGCCTTCCTGCTTCTGTCCTTACTGCCTGACACAACAAAGCCTCCTTGTTCTTTTGTAAGAGGCTCTAGTAAAACTTGCTTCTTAAAACAAAGTATCTCACTTCAGCACAAAAGTCAGACAGCTACCCAATGTCTTCTGGCTCCATCTTCTCCACTCAGCAGGGCAGAGGAATTAGGGGGTGATTAACAGCCCTCTTGTTGAAAATGATTCATGTGTTTTACAGACCAATATGCTAATCCCTTTCAGTGACAGCTTTCCTTACAGGTCATGGAAATAATCCACTTAATTTGAAGCTTTGCAGCTATTACATCAGGACTGTTTATGTTCTGTAACAGCGTTGAGAAAGTCCTCAAATAACAGGTCTCTTTTCCTGGAGGGCAGTGTAGGGGAAGAGGGGGAAACCATTTTGAATTGGGGAGAGGGGGGAGAGAAATCACCCAGTCACCTTATGAAAAGCAAAATGTGGTCACTTTGTTCACAAACCAGGGAAGTCTCTCAAGCAGTGGGGAGAGAGACTGAATGAGATGGGGGTGGGGGGAAGGGAGATGGGATTAAAAGGGAGAAGGGAGAAAAGAAACAAGAGCATTGTGTCATCCCGGCTCTACTCCCTTCCATGAGAGCATCAGGCAATATCCTTTCAGGCAGGGCTCTTCTTACTTCATTAGGGCCAAAATTACTGCTGGGAAGGACACTGCAGGGCAGCCCAACAGGCATTTAGGAACTGACAAGACAGGAACAGCCCCCTCGGTGGTTATTTTAAAAACATCTTTATACCACAACTTACAAAGCCATGGCTTCCTGACGCTTTTCTCGATGGGTGGGTCTGGGTGCACACTTAATCTGTGGGGCTAGGTCTTGTTAAATTAATCCAATTTATTATAAGAAGTTCATAATTTACAGGAAATCATTGGATTTCAAATTTGTACCCCAGACTGCAGCTCTGCAGAAAGTTTAGCATCTTTCCCAAGGACATCATCTTCTTGTGTCCTTCCACTCACAATCATAGTTTTTTTCCCGTTCTGGGCACATGATGTGTCCCGGTCTGTGGCTCTGGAGAGGTTCTCCATGGTATACGGCTCCTCCGGGAGCTAGCTGACCAGCAGATGGTCCATGGCCTATGTTTCACCACAGTCCCATGTCTGGGTCATTGGTAGCCCCATCTGTGCAGTGACTTTTGAATGGCCATCTCTTATATGGAGGTGCTTTAAACAACATCTCCAGGTCAACCAATCCTTCCCTGCACCTGTTGGAAGGCATTCGGCAACACTGATGTGCCTTTTAACACCCTCAGTGAGTATTTCTAGCTGCATGTGCCCCACTGCCAGTCACATGGCCATCAGTGATTTTCTAAGAGATTTCACTGGAGCTAGAAAGTGGGGGTTATTTCAGGCAGCTAACTGCCACATAGCAGATGTCTGGTACCTTCGACTTGATGCAATCATTCTATTTTGCTTGTGACTGATCTGCTGATATCCGGCGGAACAATTCTGGCAAGCCCATAGAGGCTGTTCACGTCTGGTGGCTTTAGACATCCTGTGATGTAACGACAGCTGTCATTCAGAACAGGGCCCAGCTTCTTTGCATGAGCCAATCTTTCCCACATGGGACGTGCGTATTTGGCCGTTGAATAGCAAAGTGCAAGTGGGGTGGTTCTTAATGTTGCTGGGTTAGCTTCCCATTTTGAATTTGCAAGTATGTTATTCCGAAGGTCTTGAAAGCCTTGGATGCTTTCCCTCAGCCTATTTATAGTCCGGCAGAGTGATCCAGTTCTTTTGTCCAAACCTGGAGGAACCTGCACTATAACCCTAATGTAATTAAAAGTTGAAAAACATTTTCCCTCATAAAACCATGCTTACAATTGACCACAGGCTTTTGGGTGTGTACGGGAGGGGAGGAATCACTTTTGAGACTGACATTTTCAATGGTTGGTCTTTGTCCAAAGGCCAATTTTGTGTGTGTGAAAGTTTCAAAAGAAAAGTTTCACATAATTTTAAGATAGTGGAAGAAAATAAATTTTCCCCCATTGTGAAAAAAAAAGAAGGTCAAGCATAAATTTTGGAACGGGCTTCACCAAAGGAGCTGAATTGTGAAAATCTGTCTGAACATAATCCTTACGGAGGCAGCTTTGAAGCAATGAGTATTTTAAAACTGATGATTGAGAACTTAAAGTATCTACTGTAAGTTTTCAGTTGTGCACTTCAGGAGAATACACCAGGGATGACTTGGGAAAGAGTAAATGTCGGGGCAAATTAAGAGGCAAAAGCTAGGCCAGTGTCATTTGTTCAAAGACAGACATCCAGATGTACTAGTCAGCACCCCAAAACGGAGGCATCTTCTTAAAAGAGCTCAACTCCCAATATACCCAGTTCTTTTGAAAATCTGGCCCAATTGTGGGCAGTGAGCTCATCTGAAATTCTGGCCAAAACTGCATTGGGACAACTGTCTTACTGACCAACGCTTCTCCCCCTACCAGTTTTCCCTTTGAAAAAGTTGTAGGAAAAATGCAATAATATTTACAGTGAAAATGCAGTGTTAACTCAGCCTCACTGCACACATGATACATGAGCAGTGGAGTGTGGTGTGTGCTTCAGAGACCTAGTCCCTGCCCCAAAGAGTTGGGAATCTAAATTCACACATGAAAAGTAAGGGCTGAAGACTTCAACCTCCTAAAGAGGAAAGGGGTGGGGAGCAGGAAGAGAAGGAGGAGGAGGAGAGTAGAAGGACAAAAAGGTTACCATAGTACAATGAGAGAGTTATTCAGTAAGACATGTACATACAAGTGTGGTATTTTCCATTCCTGTTTTTTGTTAAATGGATACCTTACATTATGCTATGTTAAAAGTATTCCCAGGAGTGCAATGCAGCTATAACTATCAGAACCTTAACTGTCCTTTTTATTGGCCATTAACACTGCATTTTCAGACACTATATTGTCCGTTTTGTCCACTTCATTCCATTTTTCTCAGGCCTTGCTGAAGTTTAACTAGGAACAACTGTAGCCTTACAACTTCAAGCTGTGAGATCATACATCTCACAAGCCAAAGAGGGCCAGGTTGGGGCAGTATTCAGATAGGAGACCAATGAAAACCAAGGAGCTGTGCTAGTGATACAGATGGCGATATGCTTCCTGAGTTGGTATTAAACCAATGTGCCGGCATTTCTTCAGGAAGCACTGAGCCCTAGAAGGTGCAGTCTTTTAAAGATGTAAAACCAGAGCACGGTGAAAAGGAGAACATATTGGCACACACTCAATTTTCTGGTAAGCCGTAGTGCAGTCTTTTAAAGATGTGAAACCACTATGGTCACATACAAAGGAACTACTCAAAACATCAAACCCTGGGGTCAGGTAGCAGCAACAGCACCATGTTCAATCACAGTGCAGAGGATGCATTATATTGTTCTTCAGCAACCTGTCTAGCCAATCCAGAAAAGGGTACTAATGAGGCCCAGTGGGAATCTCATCCAGATGAGATTGATTTGGTTGGCAGAAGGTAGGGCCTCTGAGGTGGGCTGGTGCTAAGGAACCAAGGAGACCAATATAGCAGTATTAGTTATCCTAATATTGCTCTGAACTTTCCCACATGAAGCTATTTCACTCCAACCCTCCCTGCCCCAGGATATTTCATTGGGCTTACTCTCTTCCCTTTTCTAATTAAAAAGCAGAGCTAGGTATCAGCAGTTTATTAGTTTGGATAGCAATGAGATTGAAAAGAGCCCCGGACAAAACCATATGGTTTTGATTTTAGAAACGTGTTTGGATTATGGAACACTGGAGACTTCCTTTAAAAAACTCAAAAGCTTTTACAGCTATTAGAAGTTCAGTAAAGTATAATTAAAACCAACCTCCTTATAGAAGGCTTAAGATAAAATGCAACCCTAAAAGGCAGTGCCAGAAGGGGCTCAACCTTTTCTTTTGCCAAAACAGAAATTGGCCTAATTGCCTTCAATTGCATTCTTCTGTGGCCAAGATCTGACCCTGCAAGGATTTTTTTGGGGGGGGGGGGGGGTGAAGGGGGAAAGAATCTAATATTTACATTTCTTCCAAAGACAATACATGGGCCAGGAACATTTTATGCTGTATCATCTCTAACTCGTCGAGCTTGGGAAAATCTGGGCTATTCTGGGATGTTTTACACGGGACTTGTTTTACTGTATTTTATCATAGTGTCCAATATCCATGATAAAATGACTATCCGTTAACGAGATCCTGGAGCACAGCTCAAGCCATACCCACTTTGTCACCTTTCCCAATGAAAAGGCCATGTTTTATGCACCGCCTGTAGTTTAATCTTCTGTTGCAAAGTATCCGCCCAGTGATCCTCATGAGTTTGGGTTTTAAAACAACTTGAAGCTCAAAGACTTTAAGGTATCAAAGGACCATCATGATCATCTGGTCCGACCTCTTGCACATTGCAGGCCACAGATCCTCACCCACTACTCCTGTAATACTCTGGTTGAGTTACTCAAATCATGGTTTAAAGGCTTAAAGTTACAGAGAATCTACCACTTACATTAACAAAAACCAAAAAAGTCACCTGCTTTTACGGGCATTTCCCTCTTCCCCACATGTGCATAACACCCAAAGAATTAGGAGGCATTGTTTGTCAAGAAGATACCACACACACACACCCCTTTCACCTTGTCTATGCCCGCTTCCCACTCCCAAGATTTTATACAGTTGCTACCACTGGTGCAGCTCCTCTGGTATGGCAGTGGTAAAAAATGACAGCTACCACTGGTGCCTTGTTCAGACTAGAGCTCTCTCTCACCATTACTACCATAAGAGGAGCTGCACTAATAGTAGCTTTGAGGAAAAGACCTAGGACATTACTGTATTGTAGGTTCTCATATCCCTATTCATACATATACAGATCGGACAAGTATATGATTCAGTCTAATGCCGCTTACCCCACGGATTTATTTAGAAGTGCATACGTTACTTAAGAACTGAAGAGTGCGGTCTTAGAATGGGAGCAGTATAACAAGGGCATTCATTCTTAAAGGACTGTCCTACTGGCGTAGAGTACTTTGATAACGCTTCTTGAAGTTATGGTATCTCTGGAAAAACAAGCCTACTGACATGACAGCTACATACTTCTGGAGCTTCCCGTTAGCTAGGGCTGAAAAAGAACACAGCTTGCCTTCTAATTTTAGGTATGTGTGAGTGCAAGTGTTACAAGTCCTGTGCATGTGATTAATAACCCTGTAAAACCAAACCACCTCCAAACCCCAATAAACCTAATGCAAAGTATGTTTTCCCAAACTATAAATCAGCAGGCTTAGCTTAATAACAGCTGCTCTTATTGGAGCACATTAGATGATCATCCAAGAATGAACAGCAGCTTCAGAGACTAGCTGAACAGCTTAGACAATTAAACATGCTATCCTCGTTGTAAATCAGAAACGAATACATACTACTATAATTCTGAGTGACAACTGTGTGTGATTAGTGAGCTGCTCCAATCCCAAACTGGGCCTAAAATTCAACCGTAATACTACAGTTTGCATGACTTCCAGTCCTACCCTCAGTTCCTCGTCTCTTCTCTTGCACGGCCCTTTGGCTTTACAACAGCTGAACTTCATTATCACAAACCCACAGGGATAAAAGTCTGCATGTAAAATGTCAAGCTGGATTGTATTTTAATTTAGTAAAGGCCACAATTCAGAAACCTGGTTTTGTGGCTGTTAATTCCCCCCCCCACACACACACTTTTTTTTTTGAAGGTAGATCAGATTTTATTGGTGAAAATTTTAATTTTGCAGAAAAGCTATATGATCTTAGCCACAATCCTCCAGACACGCAGCTTCAAGAGGAAATAAAAAGCAGGCACCCAAGTGACACAGGAGAGGGAAGGCTTTTTGCTTCTAAATTTCAGAAGGTCATAGGTTTGTACGGCTGTTGTTTCTTCTCTGCTCCCCTCCCCTTCAAATACCACATCTAGGCTTTTCCAAGTTTTAGTATGGGGGATTTAAAACACACATTTATGGCGCTTGGAAACTGGCCAGAATTCAAGTTGCCTAAAGCAGAGCTACTCCAACTTTCTGAGGGCGGAGCACACTCAGTGGTGTTGACCTAGGAACACTACCCCTACTTTTTGCAAAGGGGTAACTGTGGCAACTGCAACAATCACATGAAACAATTACACAGAAAAGTAATTTGGAGAATATTGGGTATGTTTAGCTGTCTTCAATGCACTAAATATCTTGCCCCTTTAGAAATAAGTTGGTCATACTGTCCCCTTTCGTTCATTTTATTTCTCTCTGCTGACAGCACTGTGTTATCACATAGCTATGTTCAGACCATCAACAAGTGCTCTGGATCACAAGAGGTTCCTAAACAGGTCTGTGAACCACTGCTCTAAAGATCATGAGATTAATATCAGTAGTTTTAGTGAGCAGCTAAGCTAATAAAGGACAGTATTTATGCATGGAATTGGAGTTAAAAATTGGGCAAAATAAAATGCAATAGCAACTTATGCATTTTGTGGCATTCAAAAGCAATCTTAATTTTACAATTTGTTTTACAAGTGAAAAATTGATACAATACATATATTGCCACTAGTGATATACTCATCACTGAAATGTGTGGACATGCAGTGAAGATGCAACTGGTGCACATTTCATTGTGTTACTTTGTTTAGGGACTACAGTACAATATGGAGGTTGGAGGAGTCTTCTGATTGGGGTAACAAGAACGGAAACAAACTCAAGCATGAAAGCTAAATGGCCAGTTTATATGCAAGCTGCTTGACAGCTAAAACTGAACCACCAGGCTCTTCAGCAGCAAATATCAGCAGTAAAAATGGTAGCAGGTCAAATGGAGAATTTTAAAAATCTGAGATAGGATGCTGGGTTCCAATCTGCAACCAATCACTGACTACGGTAACAAAACAAGCTTCTGAACATGCTAACTTTTACACCAGATTAGAATTCTGCCTATTAGACTTTGCTCATTGGTATAAAACTCAGATTCTTCATCTGAAAGTCTCCCATTATTCCTTCCTTGCTCTCACCAATAAGGGGTAAGGGAACATCATAGTGGCAATTCAAGTGATAGATAGATTACAGGTAGCTAGAAGGCCAGTACAATCCATTTCCAGATGCAGCCGAGTTATACATGAAAAGTCACACGGAAAAGCTAGTGCAATGCTCAGGAATCGGAAAGTGACTAAATGTGAAGCAATTCCTTATTCAGCCATTTAAGCAGCAGCTTTGTGGGGGAGCAGCAGAATTGGAATTGAGCAATGTTCACTGGTGTACAGGAACAAATATACATACACCAAAGAAGAAGAGTTTTGTTTTATGTTAAAATAAGTGAATAGCTTCAATCTATAGCTAGTCTGTTCCTTGTGGCTGTCTGTTTCTAGACTTTCACTCCAGGACCTCTGGCCCCAAAAAAGCATTCATCCCTGCTGTCATAAACATACAGTTAAGGGTTAATTCCTCCTTTACCTGTAAAGGGTTAAAAAGCTCCCATAGCCTAGCTGACACCTGACCAGAAGGACCAATAAGGGGACAAGATACTTTAAAATCTGGAAAGGGAAAAAAAGTATTTTGTCTGTGCTGTGTGTGCGCTTTTGCTGGAGACAGAAAAAAGGAGCCATCCCACTCCCATAGGGTAGTGAGTATTTAGAGAAGGAATGTATTAGATTACTTTTATTTTCTTGTTTGACAGTGCTTTCGCAAATAAGAGGGAGGATAAATTTGGGTTCTTTGTGTAACTTTAAAGTTTTGCCCAGAGGGAAACCCTCTGTGTTTTGAATCGGCTTATCTGTGAGATTATCTTTCATTCTAATCTTACAGAGGTACTCCTTTCACCTTTTTTCTTTAATTAAAATTCTTCTAAGAACCCGATTAATTCTTCATTGTTTTAAGATCCAAGGGTTTGGATCTGTGTTCACCAGGACTAAGTGGTGAGGGGATGGTCTCAAGCCTTCCCAGGGAAAGGGGTGTACGGGCTTGGGGAGGATTATTCTCAAGCAGCCCAGAAAAAGGGCGTTAGGGATTTGGGAGATATTTGGGGGAAGGCAGAGTTCCAAGTGTCTCTTCCTAAATATTTGGTTAACGCTTGGTGGTGGCAGTGTACTGTTAACCTAAGCTGGTAAAAATAATCTTAGGGGGGTCTTTCATGCGGGTCCCCACATCTGTACCCTAAAGTTCAGAGTGGGGAGGGAACCTTGACACCCCTTTATACCCTGATGGAGCTAACTGGATCCATCAGCATGACTTGACAGTATTCACATCACATCAAAACCCAATACTGGGACTTAGCACCAGCATCTAAGGTGACTCAGAGGAGCCCTGCAAATCTACATCTGTTATCAGTCTCCATACAGGCTGGCAAAAGGTACTCGTTTTGTGATACACATTCAAATAAGATGAGTCTCTACGAATCAGCTGTTGCGCCCACATACAGTGCTGGATTCTTTAATTGTGCCCACCACATCATGTTGTATCTTAGATTTGGTCTTTAGAATATCTTTGAACAGTACAGGCTGTAGGTTCTAAGTGTAAAACAGGAACATATTTATATAGTTTGTACATCTTCTGTGCAATGCACCCTCTAATTATGAGATAGTGTTCTGACTTGCTAAATGTCCCCAAGAAAGGATATCCATAAACTCATCTCCTAGACAAGAGATAAGCCAACCAGCATGTAGAAAAACAACACTGACCAAGTTAGCTCTCTATAAAGACTACAGGTTACTGTATTTGATGCTTAACAGGGTAACTGCAGATAGCATATAAACTAGTGCCCTCTAATCAGTCAGCACTCCAGGAGTAAAATGTCAGGAGGCCATTTATTTATCTAGTTCCAATTTATCGCAGTTAGAGTAATCCAACAAGCCATTTAGCAGAGAACCCAGAGAGAATATTTTCTCTAGGAATATTTACATAAAGTAACCTTTTCTGTAATTCATTTGCAGTTAAGAAGCAAGTCAAGTGACACTTAAGTAGTTTTACCTAATAAAAGAATAAAGCTGTTACCATTCATATCTGAAACAGGATTAAAAAACTTGTCACATGAATAAAAACCCTCACAAATCAAACAATGCAAAGGGACTGTCAGATCTGTTTGTACTCAAAACTATTCCAAGGCTGTAATCCAATTAAACACTTCTACCAAAGTCTGAGTGCACAAGGACAGTGCTCCTGGATTGGAAGTGACAGAACTCTGGTTTTGCTTGCATATCCACACACAAGATTTTATGCTGTTACTCATGTTTTAACATCTACGTTATGCGGCTCTTGTCTTTGTGCAGCATGTTTGCAGACTGAGTCGTTAACAAGTCCATGCACTAGCCTTTCTCCTTTTAAGACCTGGGTTAGAGTCTAGAATCACTTGTTCACATCACTAACCACCATGTAGCTTGGTGCACTTCAGTACACCCAGAAGCCTCTGCTCAAGAGAACTGCAGGGCTGAACTGGGAGAATTCTAGAGATATGAGTGGGAGCAAGTTGAGAGCCTTTGCCCTCTCCTCCCAACCAGATGCCACCATATCGAGAGTTGGAGATCAAGCATATGACCCACTCACAATGGAGACTGATCCTAACCAAGTTACTAGCGCACCCCCCACTGAGATAATACTTAGCATGCACATAGCACTTTAGATGGTCAAATGAGAGGTACACTGAAATCAGTCAGCATGGAATAAAATTGGAGCATCTTGAAATGTCGTAATTAAGGCAGTGAAGATGAGAATTCTGCTGGACAGTTCAAGGACTAAGTGGCCAATATGGAGGACTATTCCAAGATAAGACAGGAAAAAGGAACCTGTACTGCGACTGGCAATCTGGGAAGTAACTGATATGGAGTATCTTATGGACAAAGTATAGCAAAAAGACAGCATAGATTAACACTAGTCAGGGAAGGTACCACATGATTCAATGAAGGGCACAAACATAACTGATGGATTTAAAGTCACTGAGCTACTGACATGCTTTTTCACAGCCAGTCTTGAACAAGATGTATGGACCATTAGAAAGTAACGAGAACCTTATAAATGAAAATAACTATTGATAAAAACAGGTAAGGAAATACCTGAAAAAGCTGAATATACCCAAATCAGCAGTTTGGGAGGATATGCATCCCTGGGCATTAAAAGCCTTGGCTAACTGGTAATTATTCCTGGAAAAATAAAAATCACAGAAGGAGGTACCAGAGAGTTGGAAGACATGCTTAAACTCTGGGACAAAAAGAGGTGGGGGCCATTTGGCCTTCAAAGAGCATACCGGGGACTTTAAAAGACTTTAAATTAGACTCCCAACATTTTAAGCCCCAATCCTTTCCAACCTTGCCTGTCTTGCTCTGCGCAGGTTTTCCACATGCGTAATATTCAGCCCCTTGATATTGTGGAGTTACCTAACACTGAAGTAACCTATTAAAGCTCTCCTGGAACAAACTCTTGTCCATGATGGTGCAAATACTTTATATGAAGAAGATTCTGTTGGGGGAGAAGGAATCTGGTACAAAGTTTCCCCACGAAGAAGCTGCCACACAATTCCCACTATTATTTCATTGGAAGCTTTGGAGTGTTAAGCCACCCGGATGTTAATTTAGATCACCAAAACCTGAATTAAAGTAAAACCAACTAGTTAATTTTCTTTTGGCAAGCTGGGACATTGAGGTGAGCTGTGGTTAACTCTGGTATGCTTGATAGGATTTGTTTGGCTACTCCCACTCCAACACTATTGTGAATCGTCTTAGTATATGAAACAAAAAATAAAACATTTCAGGATTACTTGTTCTTGAACGACTCTGATGTGCCTAGGGAATTAGGACGATGGATGATCTTGAATACCATAACACAATGTGCTGACATAGAGGTCAGCTGATAACTAAGTGTTGGGATTCATCCTGAATTACCTCTGCAGTCATTTCAGTACCTGCAGTGATGCTCTGTGTTTTACTGTATGTTTCGCTTCTTTTTATTTGTAAAAGTTTATAATGAAGCGATGTGATCCCACGTCTCTGTTTTGTGATTAGGAGAGGTCTTCCAAATTAAGGGTGAAAAGACAACTTGGGTGAGATGGTACCACAATACAAAAGGAGAGACCACAGAATCTCAGAAGAACATTAAGCCAATTATGTATGGGTGCTGATAAATTCACTTTTCAAATGTCATTAATTATAAGGCCTTAAGATTAGACAAACCGAGGGGATCATGCAGTGCTCCCTGCTTTATTAAGATTGTCAAAATTTTTTTTTTCAAATCTGGGACTGGTACTGGAAGAAATACCCAAAGTAGGCCAAGTCGGTTAGCTAAATCCAACTTGTTTGGGGCTGTTATGCTCCATCTGAAACCTCTTCGGTAATTAACCATTGACATCCGTTACAGGAACGAGACAAAGTTACTTCTGACTGTCCTACACTGAACTGTAATAATGCTGGTGTACTTACAATCTGAAATCTTTTCACTGTTAAGTATCCCTGTGCTCTACCAGGAGCAGTGGCCTCACTAGTGCTATGAGAGCATTTCTCCCCTCATACAAATCCTCTCATTAGTGTTACAATCCCAAGTGAGCACTCTTCTGGGGCAAGCGACTCTAGATCAGGGACTGAGCCACCTGTCACAGAATCATAGACTATCAGGGTTGGAAGGGACCTCAGGAGGTCATCTAGTCCAACTCCCTGCTCAAAGCAGGGCCAATCCCTAACTCGGTTCTGTGATCTGCAGCTGAGCCACCCAAAGAGGCTGTGATCCTGTTCATGGTTACTCCAGATAAAAGGAGTTCCTAATCATTCTGCATCTTATGGGTTAGGTAGCCAGAGGGAGCTCAAGCGAGTGTCTGTGACCACAGCAATGACAGCTGCAGCCAGATGTGCATGTTATATGCTTCCCAGCACAAATGGTTGAAGAGGAGAGAATGAGTCAGCCTGGGTCTGAGAAACAATGTGGACATTGACCTTCTCTAATAAGTGGATGACTGGAGTATTTAAACATTCGTTTCAGTGTTCAGCTAAGAACAAAATTTAAAGGCTCTCCATCCACTATTTCCTCTCTTTGCCAATTGATCAATTTACTGTGCAGATGCAGTTGCAGAAACTGAATATTTTAAAAAAAGACCCATTCAGTTTCACGCAGCTTTGGAGGAAGATAGATACTCCCTGAGCTCCCAAATTAGCTCTCTGGCTCTGGCAATGAGCATCTAGAAGCTCCCAGTAGATGCAGTAATACAACTGATTGCCAGTGCTGGAGACCAACTCCCAGCATTACAGGATTAAATTTAACTGCTGGGGCGAGCAGCAGCCGGAGAGCATACAGCTAAAAGATTTATAGTGTCAATGACCGTTTCCCATAAGGAAATAGTGGTTTAAATGGCCTTTCCCATCTTTCTGAAGAGGATATTATGTCATTAAAATGTAAAGAGACAAGTGCATATTAGGCTTCTGTGACCACTTCAGGCTACCTAGAGATTGGTTTCACCTCTTCAGCCAAAGTTTTCCTGCTGGACTACGGTATGCATAAAATCTCTAGACCAAGGGCACACTGCCTACCTAACAATATTAGGGTGACCAAATGTCCCGATTTTATAGGGACTGTCCCGATTTTTGGTTCTTCTTCTTATATAGGTTCCTATTACCCCCCACCTCCGTCCCGATTCTTCACACTTGCTGTCTGGTCACCCTAAACAACGTGGACCCATGGAGAGTATTTTTCACACAACTCCAAAGCCACTAGCAATGTGATTGTAAACGTATTATTAAAAGCTGTCAGAGGGGTCATCTCCAAATGCAATGATTTGAAGGAATGGGACAATGCAAAATTACCACCACCTCCACCTAGTCATCTCTTCCAAGAGGCTATTTTCAAAGTTTTTGAAAATGACTCAGGTATGTCCCACTTCACAGGGCTGCTGGGGCTGAGCCCAGTTGCATGGCAAACTTCAGTGCATTTGTAAGATTTAAGTGCGCATGAAAAAACAAAGTGTAGTTTAACAAGCTGTTCAGGTTTTGCCTCATTTCCACTTCAAACACTTTTTGCTAGCAAACTTTCAGCCATTTTATGTACAAGGATTTGTGCTCACTGCAAAGAAACAGAAAGCAAACGCAGAGATAGGGTGACAAAGATTCTCTAATCATTCAGCCAAGTAACTACCACATGGGGACTGCGGAAAATACCTTTTTACAGGGTTCAAACCTGCTGCTACACAGGAGCTTTCCTGAGTTTATTTCATACTGTCACCCTGTGCAGAGAAACAAACCAGGTACTTAGGTCTCCCACTACAAGATGACAGACTGACTTCATTAATCTCTGGCTGTAACCAGCGCTGAAGAGGTCACAATGGAATACAGTAATGAAAACGCTGCTTACTCTGAGCGTCTTTGCAATCGGGGAGGGAGACGACGGGGGAGAGTCAGACTGAGACTTCCTGTTTCGGGTGAACTCCTTGCTCCTGGTGTACAAGGACGACATGGTTCCTCCGAAGCAGGAGTGGGATAGCAGCACCTCTGCAAGCAGCAATGAAGTCCAAGTCTTCACTTTCCTTCTGCTACGTGCTGCTGGGTAGCTCCTTCTCCCAAGTCAGATCAAACACACTTCATCATTAACACAGTTATGGTAATTTTAAAAAGCCTGCTGTTTGCAGTGTGATATTTTTAGGCATCAGAGTGTAGCTTTGTAGTAAAAACTGCCCCACAATGCTGCTTCCTGTTCAAGTTGAAGGGAAAGTGTTAAGGAATACCTGCGTTACAGTCCGGGGTGTTGCAGCACCGCCCTCAGAAGCAAGGCCTGCTTTAAGGTCTTCCACAAAAGGATGTTTCCTATGGATCATCCAAAGCCAGAATATTACTGAAGATCCCCCCAATAACTGCAGTAGGTAGAACTCCTCCAGCCCCACAAGGGTGAAGCCAAAGGAATAGCTAGTTTTATCCAAATAGGAAGCTTTTGCAAGAAACCTGTTTCACTCCACAGCACTGCCGATTGCTCTCTGCTGTAGCAGCAGAGCAGAGCTGCATGATTTAAGAGAAACAAAACAGTATAAATCAGGAACGAGCACTGTTTCAGAAAGGGGCAGTCCAGATGAAGTTGTGTTTTGTTCCGTCCTCCTCGTTACAGAAGCCTTTACACACACACACACCCACCCCTCCCCTCTTGCTATTTTCTGACATTCCAAATCCTTACTTGTTCAGCAAAGAATGCTGGAGGGAGGCCAAAGGCAAAGATTCACTTTCAACTTGGGATCTAGGCTGCCACTTGTAGGAAGAAGAAAACAGGCAAACTCCCATGGCGAAGAGAGCTCAGAGCTGGAGGTCACACAAATTCATAACACTATGCAAGACCTAAATTCCAAGCTACTATTTTGCAGCTGGCTAGGTCAAAGGCTGCTTACTTAGGAAGATACGGTAACATAACATTTCAGGCTACCATTAGACAGAATGCAGGCTTACACAGAGCATTACAGCACTTGGAGGACAAGTCGGGGTTTTTAAAAGCCTGGTTAGAGCTATGAGCAGGCAAAGCTGAGCCCGTCTGATGTGCTGCCATTCAAAGAGGTTTTTTTGTTTTTGTTTTTTTGTTTTGTTTTTTTTTAAAAGGTGTGTAGCTGGACAGCCCCTCTGCCTGGATTTTTTTGTTAACCTACAAACTCATTCATCCTGCCCTGCACCCTGCCAGTTGGCTTGTCAATTCTGGATACAGCCTTTATTGCACAAACTGGTCTGTTGGGAAAGCTGTTTTGAATGTTCAGTGCTGGCAAAGAAAGAAAAAAACACTTTGTACATTTGAATAAATGCACTTGATTGGCCGAGCAAATGCCACTCAAATCCAAATCAAATAAGCATAAACCGTACATTTATTTGAACGACTGCACATGAAGCATGCCCGAGGTGCTCTGGGAGGGGATGCAAGCACTTTGGAGGACAGGATTAGAATTCAAAACAGACCCTGGCAAACTGCAGAATTGATCAATAAAATGAAATTAAATAAACACAAGTGCAAAGTATTTGCTCAGGAAGAAACAATCAAATGCACAACTACAAAATAGGGAACAACAGGCTAGCGGGTAGTATTGCTGGAAAGGATATAGGGGTTACTGCACACTACAAATTGAATATCAGTCAGTGTGATGCAGTTACCAAAAAGGCTAATATTCTGGGGTGTATTAACAGGAGTGTTGTATGTAAGACGTGGGAGATAAATGGGTGGGGCCTAGGTTGAAGTTCTGTGTCCAACTCTAGATGCCACACTTCAGGAAAGTTGTGGATAAATTGGTGAGTGTCCAGAGGAGTGCAACAAAAATGATAAGGTTTAGAAAACCTGCCCAATGAGGAAAGGTTATAAAAACTGGGCATGTTTAGTCTTGAGAAAAGAACACCAAGTGGGGATCTGATAAGAGTCTTCAAATGTGTTATAAGGAGAACAGGGATCAATTGTTCTCCATTCCGGCTAAAGGTAGGACAAGAAGTAATCAGCTTAATTTGCAGCTAGGAAGATTTAGGTTAGATATTAGGGAAAACTTTCTAACTATAACAATAATTAAGTATTGGAATAAGCTTCCAAGGGAGGCTGTGGAATTGACACCGTTGGAGGTTTTTAAGAACAGGTTGGACAAACATCTGTCAGGAACAGCCTAGATATAGTTGGTCCTGCCTCGGGACAGGGGGATGGACTAGATGACCTCTTGAGATCCATTCCAGCCCTACATTTCTATGATTCTATCATTAAAGTCTTCTCATGTGTTAAGTAGGATCTCAGTCAAACACAGCATGTGTTTGAGAACGTGTGATCTCCCAAGCTTCTAACCCTACAGTGGTGTTCCTTATTGGAAACACATTACTCCAGGTATCTGTTTACTGGACTACTTCCATTTATCCAGCATTGATGAAGGAGCAGCACATTGCAACCAATGGATGGCGAACACCATAGGGCTTATTTACACTGACTTCTACTGAAGTCAACTATTGACAGAGGTGGTTTTGTGCCTGGAGTTAACCTACTTGTGTGTGGTATCTTGTCCTACCACCTCTATGAGTAGTTTATCACAGAACATGTTACTGTAAGTAGAACAAGCGTTTTTTCTTCCAGCACTTCTGTATCTGCCTGTCAGTCTAATACTCTACCATTTTAGCAAACTGCATGTCTGTGGAGTGTAAATATCAAGTGTATATTTGGAGAATAGTGCTTAGAGAGAACGATACAGAACTTAGACTTGAAATTCTTCAGTTATTCATCATATGTACTGCCTTCGCATGGGGGGAGGGGGAGGAGGGATATAATTTCTGTGGTACCCTAAGAAGGTGGGAAACAGTATATGCTTGAGAGACGCATTCTCCACCCAATAAATGAAGACATCTCAGAGACCAAGTTTACTTGATAAGTGATTGTGTTGAAGGGACAGTCACCCATTTTACAGGCAAACCAAAGTGACAGCTAGTGGGAAAGCTTGGGAGTGGTCTCATGTATCCAGACAATACTCCCTCATTTTACAAGATGGGAAAGGAAGCACAGAGATATTCACTGACATGCCTTCAGTCACACTGAGTCTGTGGCAGAACCAGGGACTGAACCCAGATGGCAAAAATCCCAGTCCAGTGCCTTAACCACATGACCATCCTCCCCCTCCTTAGTCTTGACTCAAACTCTGCTCTCTCTCACAGTTGGCAATAGTGCTATTTTGGTTTTCTAAATGGATGGTCATAGAACTCTGGCACATCTGTTTTTGTCTTACAAAGTCTTGCAATTGGAGGTTCCAAAACAGGCTAATTTGAATCATTGTATACTATCTTGTGTAGCAAACACGATGATAGAGTGTCATAACAGCAACAAGTCTGAAGAAGTCCATGCTAGTCACCAAGGTGGAGTTAAAGAACTCTGAATTGCACTCTATTGTTTCTTCATT
Organism: Mauremys reevesii; assembly: GCF_016161935.1. Taxonomy (NCBI): domain Eukaryota; kingdom Metazoa; phylum Chordata; order Testudines; family Geoemydidae; genus Mauremys; species Mauremys reevesii. Next base: position 122,442,486 of record NC_052626.1, on the reverse strand, counting down.
TCCCAACAGTATGCTGATACTGCATTGTTCCTATGCAGTGATTCATAACCATTCATGGTCATATTCCTCTGGAGGGGGAAGGAAAAGCTCTGAATTCAGAGTTTAAGTGCAGTACAGTGATTGGCAGTGACCTTCTCAGCTTGATTATTAAAACCAATGCAAACACTGAGTTCTGTGCTCTTTACATATGCCAATTAAAGTTAACTACTCATCTGGAATGCAAGTGGGGCTAGCACTGAAAAAGTGTAAATTGTTCATAGAATCATAGAATATCAATGCTGGAAGGGACCTCAGGAGGTCATCTAGTCCTACCCCCTGCTCAAAGCAGGACCAATCCCCAACTAAATCATCCAAGACAGGCTCTGTCAAGCCTGACCTTAAAAACCTCTAAGGAAGGAGATTCCACCACCTCCCTAGATAACCCATTCCAGTGCTTCATCACCCTCCTAGTGAAAAAGTTTTTCCTAATATCCAACCTAAACCTCCCCCACTGCAAGTTGAGACCATTACTCCTTGTTCTGTCATCTGCTACCACTGAGAACAGTCTAGAGCCATCCTCTTTGGAATCTCCTTTCAGATAATTGAAAGCAGCTATCAAATCTCCCCTCATTCTTCTCTTCTGGAGACTAAAAAAATCCCAGTTCCCTCAGCCTCTCCTCATAAGTCATGTGCTCCAGCCCCCAGTTATTTTTGCTGCCCTCCGCTGTACTCTTTCCAATTTTTCCACATCCTTCTTGTAGTGTGGGGCCCAAAACTGGGCACAGTACTCCAGATGAGGCCTCACCAATGCCAAATAGAGGGGAATGATCACATCCCTCGATTTGCTGGCAATGCCCCTACTTATACAGTCCAAAATGCCATTAGCCTTCTTGGCAACAAGGGCACACTGTTGACTCATACCCAGCTTCTTGTCCACTGTAACCCCAGGTCCTTTTCTGTAGAACTGCTGCCTAGTCTGTAGCTCCCTAGTCTGTAGCAGTACATGGGATTCTTCCGTCTTAAGTGCAGGAATCCACACTTGTCCTTGTTGAACTTCATCAGACTTCTTTTGGCCCAATCCTCTAATTTGTTTAAGTCCCTCTGTATCCTATCTCTACCCTCCAGCGTATCTACCACTCCTCCCAGTTTAGTGTCACCTGCAAACTTGCTAAGGGTGCAGTCCACGCCATCCTCCAGATCATTAATGAAGATATTGAACAAAACTGTCCCGAGGACCGACCCTTGGGGCACTCCGCTTGATACCGGTTGCCAACTAGACATGGAGCCATTGATCACTAGTTGGACAAGGCCTAATTTTTGGCTAGAAAGGACAGCACAAGAATCACTCTCCACCACCCCATGAGAAGCAGAGCAAAGTGGTCAGCGGTGGGAGGGGAGGGAAGCAAGTGACTCCTTTAAAGTGTAATCACATTCAGACATACAGCTACCTAATTTCTTCCCCAGCTTTTAACACTGTTTCCCTTTAAGTTTTCCCAGTGTTGTTATCCAAACTGAGTCTTCTATCCCTCATGGTTCTGCTATTCACCATGTTCTGATAGAGACTGATGCTTCAATGTTTGGGATTGCTGCCTCAACCTGACTGGTTGTATGTTCTGCCTGGCCTGTTTTGAAATACTCTCATGTGTAAGCAGCAAAACGTTGTATTATGTAGCTATGTGTGTTGTTCTCCACGGTGATTTGATTGTGACTAGGAACATTTACATAGCTATAATTACGGTGATCTGTAGAACAAGGTATTTCAGAGAGAAAACATCTCTGCTAATGTCATGAACAGCCCCTTCTGACAGACTCCATTCATGGAGAGAGTCCTGGCAGGTACAGGACATTTACAACAATGTAAAGCAATTGAGTATAGCAACAGAAAAAGATTCTACACTCAGATCATTCCTTAAGTATAAATATAATACAGTCTTAATTACACCCAGCTGCTTCAGACAGCATACCATTTCATGCAGTCTTGTGCCCCTATCTATAACGGTATTTCAGGGAGAGGCAAGAGGCTAAAGGGAAGTTGGGTACAAACACAATACCTACAAATCACTCTGTGGATCTGATTAATAGAGGAGACTTATACAAATAATTAACGGAGAAAGCGTGATAAACTCTAACCCAACACTGCAGTGTATCAGAAAGACCAGGATGAAGCCCTTAGCCAAACAGAAAAATGTAAATCTTTTAGCTATAAAGCTTCGACAATAGATAATTTATTAAGACAAATACCCTTCCTAGGACATCAAGCCTTGAGCAAATTAGAAGTCTTCAAAGGATATGGAACCAGCAGAAGAAATCTATTCTGGGCAACAACCCTGCCAACTCTCTTCACTGTAGATGGGTTGCAGACTGGAAGCTGGAAACAGTTTATAAGATGTTCCCACACAGATTATCTATGATCCAACTCCATAACTCCCATGAATATTGCTCAGAGAAGAAAGAAGTGGGAAAATCCTTTTTTGAAGAGAATTTGAAGTCTACTAGTGAAACACTGAAGAGTAGGCAAGATTCAAAGAAAGAGACCAATGGTGTAGCATTTTTCCCATCTCTACCAAACCACTGCTTTGAAATCCCTATTGCCCTTCATTCCAGTTCCTACAGGCAACTAAAAATTTACCACCTTCCCCTGGATGCTTAAAATACACACGAGCACTGAATATGCACCATCCAATTTATTTTGGCACAACCTAACCTATGATAAAACTATTTTTCAGCTGTTCCGGTAAAACCTGATACTTTCACACTACAGCATATAATACAACAATCCCCTAAATCCCCGATTTTTGAGAGTTAATATTTTATTTATAGGGATTTCCATGTGGTGAGGAGGACTGCCCCGGAACAGATTTCAGAGAGTCATGTTTATTAACAAGGTTATTTCCCTTGATGACTCCCATAAAGCAAAAAGCTTCTGAGATCAGGCTACACTGAAGACAGCTTTGTGTACTACTCTGAGATCTCTGTAATGCCCATTTTAAATTCTTATTTTTAGACTGATTTTTTTAATATTTAACTTGGCAATTTTACCATTATTTCCTTGGGCCTAACTAAGAAGCATGCTCCTCAAGCCACGTGCCTTTTCAGTAAGTTACATCAAGAGCCCTGTGGTCTTAGTAACTCCTATTTTCCCTTTAGCATCCTATAAGGAGTTCTGAATGGAGAGGAGATTGTTTTAATATGGGGGTCAGGGCTGTGATCAGAAGGGACGAGTGGTGCAAAGAAAGTGGCAGGGAATATGCTACTTCATCTTTTAGTTTGGACCTACCATTGAGATTGTTCAGCTTTGCTTCAAGAAATAAAATAAGAGTGTCAACTAGCTCAACTGTACAACAGGCACCCAATAATCACGTCCATGGAATATAATTTAGATGTTTATTGCATTAAAAGGTAGGGCTGTCAAGAGATTAAAAAATTAATCACAATTAAAAAATTAATTGTAATTAATTACGCAGTTATTCGCGCTGTTGAGTAATATGTATCAGAGGGGTAGCCGTGTTAGTCTGGTTCTGTAGAAAGCAGCAAAAAATCCTGGCACCATTAGACTAAGAAGATGTTTTTTTGCATGCAGAGCTGGGTGTGAATATACCTTTGAGTAATAGAATACCATTTATTTAAATTTTTGATGTTTTCTACATTTTCAAATATATTGATTTCAATTACAACACAATACAAAGTGTACAGTGCTCACTTTATATTTATTTTTATTACAGATATTTGCACTGTAAAAAACAAAATACAAGTACTGTAGTGCTCTCTCTTTATAATGAAAGTAGAACTTACAAATGTAGAGTTATGTACCAAAACCCACTGCATTCTGCTGATGGCATCTGACTCAGATGATGAAAATGAAAATGTATCGGTCCACACTGCTTTGGATCGTTATCGAGCAGAACCTGTCATCAGCATGTCTTCTGGAATGGTGGCTGAAGCATCAATTGACATATGATTCTTTAGCGTATCTGGCACGTAAATATCTTGCGATGCCGGCTACAACAGTGCCATGCAAACGCCTGTTCTCACTTTCAGGTGACATTGTAATTAAGAAGTGGGTAGCATTATCTCCCACAAATATAAACAAACTTGTTTGTCTTAGCAATTGGCTGAACAAGAAATAGGACTGAGTGGATTTGTAGGCTTTAAAGTTTTACATTGTTTTGTTTTTGAGTGCAGTTATGTAACAAAAAACCTACTTTTGTAAGTTGCATTTTCATGATAAAGAGATTGCACCACGGTACTTGTATGAGGTGAACTGAAAAATACTATTTCTTTTATCATTTTTACAGTGCAAAGATTTATAATAAAAATAATATAAAGTAAGCACTGTACACTTCGTATTCTGTGTTGTAACTGAAATCAATATATTTGAAAATGTAGAAAAACATCAAAATATTTAACAATACAATACCAATTGAAATGTAACAGTGCAATTAATCACAATTAAATTTTTTAATCGTAATTAACTTTTTTGAGTTAATTGCGTGAGTTAACTGTGATTAATCGACAACCCTATTAAAATGTTATTTCACCTCTATCATTTCTGGAACTCAGTAATGCAGGCTAACTGCCTGATGCTCTTACTTATGCACATTATCCAGTTAGTCTTGCTCTGACTCATGGAAAGTTTTTAAAATCTGTATTCAAAGTTAGTTTTACACAACATTAAAATCAGGGTTCACAAGAATATTCTAAAGCCACATTTATTCCTGAGACACTGTTTTGTGGGAAAATTCCAAAGCTTATGAAATTAAGCTGCCCTGGCAGTTGTCCTTCTATAGGCCAAGCTACAAAGCCATTCTCTCAGCTATAAAATAAAATTAAAAGTAATTATGTTGGGATCAAAGAAGTTTATAGAAAATACATGGAAATTAATGTAAAAACCGAATTATCTGTCATGAGACAGATATAACATATACATCTGCCTACACTTGATTCTTGTGTTACTGGTTTGGTGCACAACACTAGACCCAGAGAATTGAGATGAATATTGAATTAGACCGGGGTTGGCAACCTTTCAGAAGTGGTGTGCCGAATCTTCATTCACTCTAATTTAAGGTTTCGTGTGCCAATAATACATTTTAACGTTCTTAGAAGGTCTCTTTCTATAAGTCTATAATATATAACTAAACTATTGTCGTATGTAAAGTAAATAAGGTTTAAGAAGCTTCATTTAAAATTAAATAAAATGCAGAGCCCCCTGGACCAGTGGCCAGGACCCAGGTAGTGCGAGTGCCACTGAAAATCAGCTCGCGTGCCACCTTCGGCACCCGTGCCATAGGTTGCCTACCCCTGAATTAAACAGTATACTAAGTTGTTTGTATTGAGTGCCTGGTGGTAATTTGGTAGGTTTGTAACGTGATCAGAAGTTATTGAGTTGCATGACTGCCTCAATATCACGATTTCCTCAAAAAATTCAGCTTATATCATTCCCTGTATATATTGAATAAACCCCACCATTGACTTCCACCGAGAAAAGGTCATGCCTTTTTTCCAATGCAGAAAGAGAGGCACTGACATTTGTTGAGGATGTGGGCTGCAAATGATCAGTGGTTAATAAGTTTTACTAGGGTTAGCCGAGACGTAGCTATTCTGAAATTAATATCTGTTGCTCTACAAATAGAGAAACGGATGGCGACAGCAACATTAAGTCCAGACAGCATGGAACACAGGTAACTGGAGTACAGGTCTGTAAGCATTCTGGTAAACAGCCACAAAAAGATTCTCAGATTCTTTAGGTCAGTGGTTCTCAAACTTTTGTACTGATGACCCCTTTCACATAGCAAGCCCCTGGGTGTGACTCCCCCTTATAAATTAAAAACACTTTTAAAAATATTTAACACTATTATAAATGCTGGAAGCAAAGCATGGAGGTTTGGGGGAGGGGGATAGCTCAGTGGTTTGAGCATTGGCCTGCTAAACCCAGGGTTGTGAGTTCAATCCTTGAGGAGGCCACTTAGGGATCTGGGGCAAAAATCAGTACTTGGCCCTGCTAGTGAAGGCAGGGGGCTGGACTCAATGACCTTTCAAGGTCCCTTCCAGTTCTAGGAGATTGGTATATCTCCAATTATTAAATTTTTATTAAGGTTGAAGCAAAAGGTGGAGGCTGACAGCTCATGACCCCCATGCAATAACCTCGCGACCCCCTGAGGGGTCCCGACCCCTAGTTTGAGAACCCCTGCTTTAGGTGGACTTGTATACAAATAAAAGTTTGAATCTTGTACATGCGATTGTTTATCCCATATTCCCATCATCCTTAAAGAAATGCTGCCTGAATTGCACTTTAAGCCTCTATTTCAGTGGGTGACCTTGTTTTGAGATTGGTAGCTTTATGACTTATGCATCATCCCAAGAGAATGAGTGTTTATTGTATTAGCGCTAGCCTTCTATTCTCAAAAGATATGCAGGAAAGTCTCCTTTAAGAGTAGTAACAATAACTTACTTTTGTTTCTACTATATGGGAAGAATGTACATTTAAAATCTGTTCCAGAGAAGTAACTATCCCTGAAAAATGTAATGTAGCACTCCAATAGGTAACATTAATACAAATAATGTCTTACAACATTTATTTAGAACCAAACAAGGTTATGTCCAGCAATAGAGGGTTGAACGGACTGTAGCAAAAAAATTCTTGGGCTGGCACTAGGCTCTGTTGTAAACATGTAAAGGCACTGCAGCAGTTTCCCATAAATGGAATACAAACTGTACAAGTGAATAGTCTTTCGTTTGCAGTGTACCAACTGGTGTTCCCATGAGCTGACTTTATCATATGTCTTGCACATTTCAGTCTAGGAAGGAAATGATCCATTTTCCCCCACTTTCCCAAAGTCACAGCAATTTCTCCTACTCACTCTCACCTCTGGAGTCGTACTTTTCCCCATTCTACATACTCCAATGTAACTGAAATGCAATAGCTTGTTTTCTGCTCATACAAAGGCTGGGAACCATAAAACAATAGCCATACTTCAATCAGCACTAAAACTAACTCACCATCATGTATAGTCATCTTAGCTCCTTGTTTCACATATGAAGTTCAAGGTTTCTGGACAAAGTGGTGCATGTGTCTCTGTGTTCTTTGTTTTTAAGAAATACAGAAAAAAGGCCACAGCTAAGAGCAATAAAAAAGCCACATGACCTGCAAGAAAGTGACTGGTCTTAGCACCTGTAAAAGTTTAAATACATTTATCTTCTAAACCAGGGGTAGGCAACCTATGGCACGGGTGCCGAAGGCGGCTCGCGAGCTGATTTTCAGTAGCACTCACACTGCCCGGGTCCTGGCCACTAGTCCAGGGAGCTCTGCATTTTAATTTAATTTTAAATGAAGCTTCTTAAACATTTTAAAAACCTTATTTACTTTACATACAACAATAGTTTAGTTATATATTATAGACTTATGGAAAGAGACCGTCTAAAAACATTAAAATGTTTTACTGGCATGTGAAACCTTAAATCAGAGTGAATAAATGAAGACTCGGCACACTGCTTCTGAAAGGTTGCCGACCCCTGTTCTAAACGTAACCTTACTATAGAAAGAAAAGATGAGGTGCACAAACTATTAATTAAAAGCAGCAAAGAGCTGCTTTTAATGAATAGTTAAGTGAATATCCACTTCGTCAGATGCAAGTATTCACCCACGAAAGCTCATGCTTCAAAACGTCTGTTAGTCTATAAGGTGCCACAGGATTCTTTGCTGCTTTTACAGATCCAGACTAACACGGCTACCCCTCTGATACTTTAAACTATTCATTATTCAAGCATAAAATATGTTAGAACAGAGCAGCTAGAAAGGTGGACATTTGTTCCCTCATTCTAGGGATTTCTCCAACTTATTTAGTGTCATGAACTAAAGAAGAGCTGGAGGGAGAATTCCAGTGTCAGATTCACAAACACCTGAAAAGACAGCAAAAGGGAGTTACAGCAAAATAGAACGTCCTTGGTGCCTGCAATCAAAAGCAACAATTCATGTTGGGAAACAGACTCCTCTTGAAGATTGGCATGGCAATGCCTATTCTGCCTACAATAGATGGTCTTAAAGACCGCAGTTTTAATTCCCTTCTAAATTCTGGGTAGAAAGCTCAGAAGCACAGGCAATGACAGTGCTGAACTCCCTCCTACCATCATCCCCACTGTGCTTCAGTCTCAAGAGGAGGGTTCACTTCTAGCGTTGGTTTGATTTTCGTGCCTGTTAGAATCTTGGATCTCAGCTGAAACTGAGCCATGTGTGACTACTGACCCATTAGGAATTAGATTGAGATCAAATGCTGATTTCACACAGGCAGCAAAAAGACGGTAAAAAAAAATCCCTTTTAACTTGTCTTTCCACATCCAGGTTCACGCCACAGAGTCAGTTCTGTATTTTACTCAGAAAAGGGAAGCAGCAACTTTAAAATTTGAACATGGCCTGACAAAAATAGCACTGCTCCTTTACACGGTCCATATACAATTCCCATTCAGGACAGTGCTCACGCAAGTGACTTAAAATTCCAAGCCCGTGTCTGCCACTGGATATAGCATTTTTTCAGAGTATAATATTTTCCACTAAGAGCAGCTCAACAATGATTACGTTATAGGAAATGTTACTCTAGTTTCCCTTGCCCTCAGTATAGCTCTTATACCAAAGATGCATGAAGCAGTAACAAGTCAAATAAATGAAAGAGGAACATAAGTTTCCAGAACATTGCTGAAGGGCCATACAGGGAAACGTGTACCCAAGGCCAAAGTAACACAACAATAACCAGAGGCAAATGTAGCACTTTTAAACCAAAGGGGACTTTCCAGAACATGAGAGCTTAATATATAAAAAGATATATGAAAGCTTCAGATGGCTATTAATATGCCTAAGACAAGTTTTATTCTATTCATCTCTGGATGTACCAGATTCCATGCGCCTCCTACCCAACCCAGCCATCCATGACTTTTCCTGTTCATTTGTATGGAAATAACCAGGGAGATATGGAGGATGGAACCAATCTGAAATACTTTAAATATGCCTGCTTTTTTAGTATGTAGAATAGTTGTAGCTGTGTCAGTCCCAGGATACTACAGAGACAAGATATTAGCTTACCCACCTTGCCTTTTTAATGGCACTGGAAACATTTATAACTAAGTCAACAAAATACCACTTCATTATGGTTTCTAGCCTATTTCTGAGTGCACTGCAAGTACATAAACTGGCACACCGAAAAGAACCCAAGCTAGATTGTCACCTCCTTTAGGAAATGTGACAATTCAGAGCCTGGGCCACATAGAAGGGTTCTCCAGCTCCAGCATGAGGGCAGCGGTCCACCAATTTCAAAGGAACTCTGTTTGGGACAGGGGTGCCCACTTGGGGCAGACAGCAGGATTGGGGCCTACGCCGATTTCACTTCCTCTTGCACGTTACCTTTTGTGCAACAGTGCTAGAGGTAAATTACCATTTACATCTCTACCTCGATATAACGCTGTCCTTGGGAACCAAAAACTCTTACCCCGTTATAGGTGAAACCGTGTTATATTGAACTTGCTTTGATCCACTGGAGTGCGCAGCCCCCTTCCCCTCCCCCCCGGAGCACTGCTTTACTGCGTTATATCCAAATTCATGTTATATTGGGTGGCGCTATATCGAGGTAGCGGTGTACTTCTCGTTATGAAGACAATCCCTCCCTACACCCATCCTTCCACATTTTGCCACTTTTGAGGCATATGTTGAGGGAGACCAATAGGTTATAACCTTCACTTTTAAAAACGCTTTAGGAGAATTGGTGAGGGAGACCTAGATATTGGTTTCCTCCCCAAGAGTATATTAATGGGAGTTTTATAATGATATTAATTCAAAACCAGCTATGAGGTATTAAAATCATAAAACCAGTAACAGTTCCTAACAAGTTTTGTCTAGAAAGATAAACCCTTTACATTGCATACTAGTTTAATGCTAGAACCATAGACACGCAGGGCTATAAGGGAACTCGAGAGGTCATCTAGTCCAGCTCCCTGTGCTGAGGCAAGACCAAGTAAACCTAGACCATCCCTGACAGATAATTGTCTAACCTGTTTTTAACAATTGACAGTGATGGGGATTTCACAACCTCCCTTGGAAGCCTGTTCCAGAGCTTATCTATCCTTAAAGTTTTTTCTAATATCCAACCTATTCAGCCTTGCTGAAGATTAAGCTGATATATCGTGTCCTCATGTATTTATAGAACCTCATACTGCCTTTCATGTCCCTTGCTAGGTATAACTCATTTTGTGCCTTAGCCTGATTTTGTCCCTACATGTTTGTACTATTCTTTTGTACTCATCCTTAGTGATCTGTCCATGTTTCCACTTTTTGTAGAATTCCTTTTTGATTTTCAGGTCATTAAAGAGCTCCTGATACAGCCATATTCTTAATGACGGGTTACTAAAATTGTAGCTTCAATTCCTTTGTCAAAATAATTCAGAGCTTTGCAATCCAAGTTCTTGCCATAAACTCTCACTTCCCTGGAAGTTTTGTGTTTCCAAGACCATGCCAAAACCTAAGTCCAAGATTTTCAAAAGTGACTAGTGATTTTGGGTGCTCATCTTGACACCTCTCAAAAGGGACCTGATTTTCAGAGGATTAAAGACTTATTGAAACTTGAGTCCCTTTAAGGCATCTCAAGCTGGACACCCAAAGTCACTAGTTGCTTTGGAAAATCTTGGCCTAATGCCACAAATGAAGTTATGTAATGGGTCTTTTCTGTCCTCTTTTCCTTTAAAAATGCTTTAAAATATATGATTTTCTGCAAATGCTACTATTTTGATCTTTAAATGATCACATTTCCTGTCTTCTATCAAGGAGGTCAGGATAGCCAATTTTTAGTGGGCAAACCTTCTCTTTAAGAGCTTGTGCAATTTTTCATCAAGATTTTAAGTTCTCCTAGTAAATAAATAGCTGAAGCTAGGAGCGGTGGACAAGATTTTGTGCAAAGGGCACCAAAATGTCACTGTGTACTAGCACAAATAGTAACGGGCACATAAAATGCACTAAGAAATGAACTACCCCTTACCAATGCCTGGTGAGACCAGGATGGATGACAATTTCTTCCAGTAAAGAGCCTTACAGAATAAGGAATTTACTTTTTATAAAATGGAAAGACAGAATACCCAGCGCAAAGCAATGCTAACCTCCAGAATGAGGAATTTAAGTCTATCAGAGTATAACCAATAATGACATTTCAATTATGAGGCCTCTTGCAGAAGTTAGCCATCAAGGGAAAATATAGCCAGTGCTTCAGAACAAGGGGAATGACTTTCTAAGGCCTAAAGTGAGAAGCAGCATCTACACACTGAAATCATTTAGAACACACAATTCTTCCTTTACAGGTAGGATGCTTTTTGGTCAGTCTGACTCCTTTTTTTCCCAAATGAATTTTAGGTTCTCTTTTTGTTCTACTTGTAAGCCACAAACCAATGCAGCCTCTCCATTTTCTTATGCTCTCTGTATACACAAGTTGCACACCACCCAGACATGAGCATGTATAATTTCTAGAGGCACCTGTAGGCAGCTAGGAGTGACAGCTACAGAGGAGCTTTGCCACACTATTCCAAGTATTTTGTCTGCTTCTTGGGGAATGAATAAAGGAAATGGAGGAAGCTTTTAGTAAGGAAAAAAGTACGAGCTAGCGTCTTCTGAAACCATTTCCTTCCACTATTTGGACAAAACCCATATAGTCTTCAAGAAATATACCCTTATAGCTACACAAATCTCATCATGTATCAGAGGGGTAGCCATGTTAGTCTGTATCTGTAAAAAGTGACAGTGTCCTGTGGCACCTTATAGACTAACAGACGTATTGGAGCATAAGCTTTCATGGGTGAATACTCACTTCGTCAGACGAAAGCTTATGCTCCAATACGTCTGTTAGTCTATAATGTGCCATGGGACTCTGTCGCTTTTTACAAATCTCATCATGACACTCACATTAACTTTCAGATATTTAGTAGTGCTTTCCTGAGTTATTACAAAGCAAAATCAGACATTTTGATAGGTCAAGTCAGTACCTCCCATTGGAGCAAATGGGTCCAGCTCCAGGCTAGTGCAAGCACTAAAATGCTAAATTGTTAAGTTACAAAAGGGGTAGGGAACCCACAAAACAGTCAACCAGATAAAGATGAAAAGAATCATAGAATATCCGGGTTGGAAGGGACCTCAGGAGGTCATCTAGTCTAACCCACTGCTCAAAGCAGGACCAATCCCCAACTAAATCATCCCAACCAGGGCTTTGTCAAGCCTGACCTTAAAAACCTCTAAGGAAGGAGATTCCACCACCTCCCTAGGTAACCCATTCCAGTGCTTCACCACCCTCCTAGTGAAAAAGTTTTTCCTAATATCCAAGTTAAGTTGTTAACATGCTATGAAGAGATATAGCTGGACACTATAAACAAACAGCCTGTTAATTTTTGTTTGGAAGGGTTTAGTTTGTAAGCATTCTGTTAATCCTTAAAGTAACAGGAATTTATTTCAATTATCTACGATGAAGTTATTGTTAAATCATATGCCTATAAACCAGTGATAATACAAACAATGCAGCGAATGTCCAGGTCCAGGTCCAGGTCATGACTTAAGGGTCATCAAACCCATCAAAGACCAACCTAGAAACAACTTATAAGCAACCTCCACAAATTAGTAGGTTTACACTAGACCAAGTCTGAAGGTACAGCATTAAACCAAGAAGTTGAAGCACAAGGGTAGCCTTTGGAGCCACCCAGACACAGAAATCCATAGCCACAGTCTTGTAAGAAGGTCAGTGTGAACTCCAGAAAGTATTACTGGAATTTTTTGTTGGTTTGGCCTCTCTTTGGACACAGAGCCAGGTTTAAGATGGCTTTGGCTTGCTTGCCTTCACCAAGCATATTGTTTCATCCTGCTCCTTCCATAGTCAGGACCTGGGTGATTATAGGGAGCAGTCTGAAGAGGCCATAGCATTTTATTTTACATGGAGTAGATTTGTGGGTGTGGATTACTCAGCTTTTCACAAAACATTTTTGTCCCTAAATGCCTGGTGCCTTAAATAGGAATTAGCCAGCTGCCACTTCACTTTTACTGTAGCATACAGGCCGATGACTTAAATGCTGTATCATGGTGATCCACAAATAGGAAGTCAGGCTTCCATCCTAAAACAGTGATGCTTAGGGTTGCCAATTTTGGTTTGGTTTGCCAACATTCCTGGAGGCTTCATCACATGACAATCTTTAATGAAAGGTTAATCTTTAATTTCTGGAGACTCCAGGACAATCCTATGATTTAAGAAAAAGCAACACATGGTCACGAGGCTGGACAAAACATACGAGAGATTCTGTGCAGATGGTGAGTAAAGCTTTAAAAATATGTGTACAATACATATTTATTTCTACAGTGCCCTGCCAAGATACTCAGGCTGGAGGGGTAGCTCAGTGGTTTGAGCATTGGCCTGCTAAACCCAGGGTTGAGAGTTCAATCCTTGAGGGGGCCACTTAGGGATCTGGGGCAAAAATCTGTCTGGGGATTGGTCCTGCTTTGAGCAGGGGGTTGGACTAGATGACCTCCTGAGGTCCCTTCCAACCCTGAGATTCTATGATACCAACATAATGCAGCCATCCCTAAACATATTAAGGGCTCCAAGGTTGAATGCTGTTGCAGACTAGTTTACTGCCATTTTTAGCCTCAACTTTTATTCAGATACATGTTGCCAACTACGCACATTTAGACTGCAGAACCACTTTCCCTGAAACATATACAATCCACTGTAGCTTTTTTGTTTGTAACAGGGCTACACAGAGCCAAAGTTTCTGAGAACTATCCCTATTCTGTGCATGATTAAGTGCCTCATTTCACTGTACTCATCTAAAGTGATACGAAGTTCCTCCCACGCTCCCTTGGACATGGGCCAGGATGGCTTCCCACCCATGTCATACCGCATCTGTGCTAGAAAGTGAATACAACGTGGTCAATATTTCTCCCCCCCCCCCCCTCAGAACTGGGCAGCAAACTGGTTTCTGACAGGAAGTTATGGTACATATTAACATTTTGCACTAATCTAGACAAGCAGGCTTTCCTTCTGGATCAGTCACTAAAGCATTCACCTATGGCATCTCTTGCTAATCAACTTCCCTTGCATCTGGACAAAACAGCCTGTGCTTTGGACATACCTTACCATATTAGGCAATCAGATCCTACGAAGGGGAGAACTCAAGATGTAGGCAGACCCTCCCTTCACCTAAAAGGGCAGGCTAGGAACTTCCTGTGCAGCAGCAGAACAGTTTCATTTTTGGAAGCAGGGAAAGGGAGGAGAATGAAAGGACAAACTCCATCATGGTTCTAAGTGATGGCCTTGCAGGGCTATTCAAATATGCAATCATACTATTAAAGACAGCACCTTTGTAATGGAGCCAGGGTCATGTGCTCTGAAATACAAGCTTCCAACTAGCTGGATTTAAAGATGTATATGTATTTTTTAAAGCAATGAGTTTGATTAGCCTGCCCCATCCCCCTCCCCCCCCCCCAAAGCTATGGTTCTGCAGCAGCTGTAACACTGCTACATGGCTGCTACAGTTTAATAAAAGGATTCTCAGATGCATCAGGTTTCACTTTGAATTTCTAGCTTATCCTGTAGAAGGGTTGAATTTCCTGAATGCGTTTTAATAAAAATGAGTTGGAGCACAAGCTCCTACAGCCTTGTCTGAGGACACTGTGTTAAAGACACACAGCACTCAAAAAGGTAAATGCTATGGAACGGAGTTTGGCTGGATGGTTGTAGCAGCAATTTCAAATACTCAGGAATCTTTTAGTAGGTAATAACAGGATAACATTCAATACAAACAGATGTGCTAAACCTGTAGCCATATGACTCACTTCTGGGTAAAGGTTCAAATCCATTAACATGGTTGTTGTGAAGTATTCTCTGGGCTGATACCAGAAGTTCATGTAAACAGGCCTTTTCTTCATCACCTCTCATTGTCCTGGACGTTTATAACTTTACCAAGTAAGCATTCACAGGGGTGCTTTATTGTATTTGTACACAGGCCAGGTTTACAGACAGTATTTCTTTAAGATGCTTAATTGTCAAACAAGTTTATCGGCATGTTCCTGTACTGAGAGAAATACTTGGCACAGAGCTGAGTGTTACAGAAAGCTTAAATGCCCATTGGACCATCTTTGGAACTTCTGGGCAAGGCACATTTTTTTGCCAGACAAGAATTCCACTGAAAAGAACTGCAGGGAAATAATTTCTCTATGAATCACAACCTTTATTCTACTTGTATTATATAAAATTTGCTATTTTAAGTTACATTTTTCTTCCATCTTTTTTAACCAAACAAAATCCTCGTCTAAACTTTGCATCCAGATTATCCAAGTCCAAATATTTGTTGATCTTCCAGGTTTTCTGACACACACCCAGTAGTAAGGACTTCTCTCTCCAATCAGCAGTGCAGAACCCCACACTACATTCTTCATCACTATGCCAAGTATTTCTCTCAGTACAGCAACATGCCTATAAAAACTTGTCAGTCAGTGCAGCATCTTACAGAAACTGATCTGGGACTGGTGGGACTCGGAGACTGGGACGAGACCTGAGAAGTGAAGACACTTGGACAAGGTTGTCAAAGAAAATGAGATTGGGATGAAGAGGCCGGGTTCCTGTGGAAAAAATACTATGATCATGTAACTAACAACTATACCATAATTCATATGCACAAGGGGGTTAAGGTAAAACAACCTTAACTCTAGAATTTTCTAGTTTTTGATTGATCAATTTTCACAAGAATGCTTGGGTTTTTAATATAGTTTGCATAATTTAATGGGTTTTTTTTAAAGCAAACATAGAAATTCCAGTTAGAACCTTTAGATCCACTGCACAGACCTCTGCTACTTGAGCTAAGTGAGTAACTGCTAGCAGTAGTAGGTTATAATCTCATCTATGGATCAGCACTAGAGGGGGACGGGACACTTTACCCATGGGTTTCACAGATATTTACTAACAGCAGAGGAATGGGTGGGACTCAGGAATATTGGAGTCCATTCCAGGCTCTGAAGGATGTGTCATTTAGTGGAACCAGGCTCTTCTGCCTGTCTTTCCAAGCTTGACACCGTCGGCCTTGTCCTCTCCAACCTGTCGAGGTCCTGCATCTTCCCCACCCCGGCTCCTCAGTCCAGTCCCATTCCCCTTGCCAACCCAGTCCAACTCTCCACTCTTCAGGCTTCTCATCCCAGTCCTAATCTGATCTGCTGCTCCATTCCACCCAGGTTTTCAGTCATCCCCTCTGCACACCAGCACCTCATGAGATCGGTTTCCCATTCACTCCCCACCAACCGGCTCCTCCCTGTCCAGTCTCTTCCTCTCCCCAAGTCAGCTTCACTAGGCTCCTCATCTCATTCTCCTCCTCCTGGTCCAGTTGCCTGCTCTCAGTTCTGGTGCCCGGTCACAACCCAGCCCAGAGCAGCAATTACATGAAAGACAAGTATAGTTCCCACAACCCTGAGCTGGTCTATACTCTGTTGCTCTGTTGGGATAGTCATGAGCAGTCTGGTCACATGCAGGAGCTATGAGGGGTTGGAACATGCTCATTGTGAGCAGATTTTGGGGAGATTTTAGCAACTAAACCCTAAGAAGTCTCTAGTGAGCACATAATAACTGAGGTTTTTCAAAGGCTTATAACTTTGCCAGCTTTTCACAGGAACAGCTAGCTCAAAGGCCACCAGCCTGCCAAATTTCAAGTTCCTGTTTCCAGAGAGCTTCCCAGAGAAAAGGATGACAGTGTGTGAGTACACACACACACCCCAATGTATTTTTCCACTTATGTCATTCTCCGAAATGGCTAAACAGTTTTGGCTGAAACTGCCCAGAAAAGTTTCTGTTTCAGCTTCAGGAGGACCCCTGGCATGGAACATTTCAGCTCAAATGATTAAAGCTTGGCAATCTTTAGGCAACTGAAAGCAGATTCTAATAACGGGAATTATGGTGCTACTGCTCTGTCTACAATACGGAGTCTGGGAAGAACATCTTGAGTACCATGTTTTTAGTGCTCTACAAGGGAAGGCTGGCATGATCAACTTTATGCAGTTGTAAGATAAGCACAGTCATCCCATTTGCCTACCAGTCTCAGTCTCTATCAGATTCACTTGTTCCAGGCTGAGTCAAAGTGGGGTGTTTTTAAGGAAAAGACAAGCGTCCATGACAAAGAAAACTTAATTTAACACCACAGAACTGAATATGGATCCCTCAACAGTTGATTAAAACAGTGCCACCAACCGCCATGCCACAAAATGATCTCTTTAGCAAAATATGTGAAAGCCATTTGGACTGAATGAAATTGGGTTCTTTTTAAACAATAAAATCATATGCCCATGGTGGCATCTGATGTCAACTGCCAGTGAGGTACTTACGGAGCCTTGAACTGCTGTTATTTTTCTCCTAGTCTAACAAATGATGCACTGATGGTTTCAGAACAAACTGTTCAACAGACTCAGGGGTGGCTCTAGGTATTTTGCCGCCCCAAGCACGGCAGCTTGCCTGCGGGAGGTCCGCCAAAGCCGCGGGACCAGCGGACCCTCCGCAGGCATGCCACCAAAGGCAACCTGCCTGCCGCCCTCGTGGCGACTGGCAGAGCGCCCACAGTGGCTTGCCGCCCCAGGCACGCGCTTGGCGTGCTGGTGCCTGGAGCCGCCCCTGAACAGACTAAGACACGTTCCTGGCCCCAAGCGTGTCTCAGCCCAAGACAGACAAGACCAAAAACAAGACAAGATACTAGACTGTTTAGGCAATGGAGGATTTAGCAATTATAGATGAAAGAAAGGAAGAGGGATTTGGAGAATAGCAAGACTGTTTCAGCTGTAGGGGATAGAAGAACAGAAAGCCTGAAACCCAGAACAAGACAAGGATGCATGCATGGGAAGTACAAATATACTTGTTTTCTAAGTTAGAATGAATCCCTCTTACTCTATTGAGCCACATTCTGAGTTCAGAGATCTCTGTTTCCCTTGTGACCCGTGATAGCCACACTTCCCAAATTCTGCAGTCAGCCTTTTGATACAGTATATTAGACCCCTAGCAAAGCCTTTATCTCACAGCCACTATTACAACCCTTCAGGTTTCCTTTATAATCAGACTACACAGATCTCGTAGAACAGTAGATTCAAGGTGAATGTGTGCCATAGCTTCCCAAGGAAAGCTCAGCAGCTATCTGCTTCACAGAACTGGAGTGAATACCAGGCCTGGAAGCAATGTGCTGTTCAGACAGACACACTTTTCCTAACAAATACAAGTGAATTCACAGCAGTCCTGCTGCCATCAAAATGTAGATGACAGCAAGGTAGTTACGGCAGTGTACATCGTTGGATCCTCACTTACCCGAGACTCCTTCACTTCCTCATTCCCATCAACCTCGTCGTCCTAGAGAGAAAGAAGAAAACGAATGTAGCCATGTAAAGGTAATAACTTCTATAGCAGCAAGGTTTGGATTTCCTGGTATTTAGGTGACTAGGCTTTTCAAGAGAGAGAGGTGCTGATTCCTGATATCTAGGTAACTGTGAAAAGCTTTTGAGAAAGGGACTGTACAAAGGAACTTTAAGTCTCAGTAATCAAAGGCAGATTCTCAAAGGCAGGAGATGGTGCTTATCTCAGAGCTTCTCCAATTACCTCCCATTTGATAAACTTTAAAGGACAAGGTGGGTGAGGTAATATCTTTTACTGGACCAGCTTCTGTTGGTGAGAGACGCAAGCTTTCAAGCTTACACAGAGCTTTTCTTCCTGGGACCTTTCAGGCCTATGCACTAAGCTAACAGGATGCAGCCATCCTATTCAAAACCAGAAGCAAATTCACTTTGAATGCGGTAGAACAAATTCCCTTTTCTCCCACCTCAACAAGGTCACTCACATCTTTTGTCCAGAAAGAGATTCCAGTGCCTCTTCGCCTCTCCTTTGGCCGCCGCCTCTCTCGGATTGACTGCTTGTTTGGAGATCTATCATCTAAATCCTGATCTTCACACTCTAGCCAAACAAGGACAGACTGCTTTGATTTAAATGATTTACCTGTGTGCTTTTCTCAAAGCCCTGGTGACATTTTCAAACTGGTTTCCATCACCAAGAAAGGGCTCGTGTTGTACTACACTTCAGTCATTAAACATACAAGATGGAATCCCTCTTCCCCACTACACCTAATATTTTGCACTCCTTTCTTCTAGACGGGCCCAGACAGTGGCTGTCCCTTTATCTGCATAGCTCCCAACAACATGTAGGGGCATTAGCTTATCAGGATTCTGAGGGAGGAGTTACATTAGTCAAGTTCTCTACCACTGCTTCTTGGAGGATCTAGATATTCCCTCCCTGTAGATGGTCAAAGGAAAAGCCACCACCTCTTATTCATGTCTGCAAAGGCAATAAAAATGGACCACTTCATAAGGGATTTGAATGCCCTCTTTCAGTCATTCTGTTTACATGCACGTCTGACAAGCTGGCAGCCCACCTGTACAAGTCCCTTGCTGGAAGAGCAGGAAATAAACCTAGAATCTCAGACTATGTACACTGAGCATATTGGTGTTTAATGAATAAGCTTGACCCGAAATGCTTGGATTGTCTTCTCATTTTAGGAGGTACGTACCATTTTTCTCCATCTCAGTGGCTGTGCTTTGGAAGTCTGCTGGGTTCACAGAGTCAGGGCCCAGAGATCTACTTGTCTGGGCCAGGTGAGAACTTGTGTAAAGAGAAGGGGCTGACGTAGAGGGAGATACTGGTGTTGTGGGTTTGTCTGTTTGTGCTGGACACCTTAATCGCCGATAGACAGACTGTAAATAAACAGAGCCATAAATAAAGGTTAGCAGAAAGGTAACACCTAGGAGAGCTGGACTTTAGCTACTGGATGTAATCACTTGGTGTTTACAGCCCTCCACGCTGCCGTTGGATAAACCACACCTTGCCACAGACGACAGATTAGGAAAACAGCATAAAATGTATTCCATCTGGCTGGGGTGAGTGGAAGAAGAGGAAACAGGTTTTTGTTTGTTTTTAAAGTAATTTTGGATTGCACAGTCACAATCAGAACACAGCTTGAAGACCAAAGAGCAGCCTTGCTTGACCCATACTGCCAAGACTAGCAGGTATCCTTTATAGAAATGAACTGTTGAGAGTATAAAGGGGACAAAAAAGACAGGACCATTATATATCTGTCCCCACTAAAGTGTTTGTAGTACTGGCCAATGTCACTCCTGCATAGATATAGGAGACCATCACTACAGGACTTGGTTTGCAGTGGGATGTGGTATGGAGGTGCAAAAAGCTGTGAGCACATTTTATGGGAAAAGCCAATCTGGGCTATCGAAGATGGTTAGTAGAAATATCACAGACCTCCAAGTTGCTTGCTAGGTGTGTAATATTTACTAAAGAGTTGCTGGACTCAGGCTTCTTTTCCTGTCATGTGGTTGTTAATCAGCTTCCAAGTAAAACAAGGGTGCA
Source organism: Mauremys reevesii (assembly GCF_016161935.1). Classification (NCBI taxonomy): domain Eukaryota; kingdom Metazoa; phylum Chordata; order Testudines; family Geoemydidae; genus Mauremys; species Mauremys reevesii. The sequence goes on along the minus strand of NC_052626.1, from coordinate 122,422,075 downwards.
TGCCAATGATAAGATTAACGGTTGTGTAACAGGTATGGTTAATTCAACAACTCAATCCTTTCCATAGGAAGTCAAGTCAATGGTGAGGTTTTATACAGAAGGGGTTCCACAACTCATCTGTTTACAATACTTCTTGTGATGTTCATTTACTTTACTCCAGCTGGATGTTATTTTGCAGTTAGTATTCTCTATGTAAGAAAAGTCACTTGGGTTCAAGAGTCCAAACAAACATAATGCCTGAGGAGATGACGACCTCCTATGAGACTTCTCTATCACTCCCCTGCCCTTACCCCCAATCACCTGACTCCACCAACTACATTCAAAACATCTGTAGAGGAACATTAAGGAATCTGGTGACACCTTAAAGACTAAAAGATTTTTTGGGGGCATAAGCTTTCATGGGTAAAAAACCCACTTCTTCAGATGCTAGGCCTCAGTCCAGACCCTTATTGCCAGAAGAGAGGAATTGTGGCACAATTCTCCTTTTATTAGCCTTCGCATTCCATGGTATTGTTACGTTTATGATTTATTTTGTCTGACGAGACAAGTGTTTTGTCGAGTCGAGAACAAAGAAATAGCTGAGCCATAACACAGCAACACTATACACAGATTAATTTCCAAGAACCCACATGTCTAGATTAATCAGGCCTGGGTCATTTCTGACTGTACTAATCCTCCTAGTAGCAAGTCCACAGGAGACAGTCAGAATAATTTTACTCGATCTCAGTTGTCCCAAACCACTGAACTCTCAAGTAGCAGCTATTAAGGATAGAGAGATCACCTCCTCATCCTGGTTTCTATTCCACCAGGGCCGGGTCTCCTCCCGTCTCTCACTGCTGTCCTCAGTGCTCTCAGGTTTCTCACTTTGTTGTTCCTGAGCTTGCCGCTCCACTCGAGACCGGCTGAAAGTTCGCTCTGCCTCCTGAAGGTCTGTGAGTGTTACACCCTGGGAAAGGGTAAGATTGCATCAGTTACACATGCTGGTTTGTTATGTGCTTCACGCACCTGATAAAACCTCTCTCTTTAGTTAGATGGCGAATTCTTCAAGACAGGTCCCCACCTGTCCACATTGCCTAGCACAATGGGTCTTGATCCTGACAGAGGTCTCTTGCCCCTACCTTATATAAAGTAATAGATTGGGATAGCACTTAATACTTCTCAGCTAACATGCATCATCACTGGACTCCTCAAAAGCAAAATTGGTGCAGAGCGTCTAAGAGTGAAGAGCAAAGGAGCTTGCAATGTTACCGGCAACCAGAACTGCAGCCTTAGCTTATACACATTTGGAGGGGGTACGCTGAATTAACTGTTCCCAGGAACACTTACTAGAGCTCACCAGATGTGCCAGTCTGAGGGTTTGGACTATAGTACCCCAATATATACTTTCTCCAGCCACTTTCTCATCACAGGATTTTACTTTTTATTCTGTTATACACACACACACACACACACTTTTGATGGCGTTTCAGTCTGATGTATTCTAGACTAAGCCACAAATGGTAACCATCAACTACAGGCTTCAATGTGTAAAGTTACTAAATTCAGACAGGGAAGTAACATTCCCAGAAACACAAAGGACTAAAACCCATATGGCAACAATCTCGTCATAATTCACATGACTATCAGACAGATTATTTCCCATTCTGAATGTAGAACACTCCTACCTTCCTTGGAGATGGGCGTTAAGGAGCTAGCTCCTTGGAAAAAGACCTTGAACACTAGATTGATTTCTGGGAAGTTTACCCCTCTCCTGGGGTTCCATGGGCCACTATTGTGCATAGACTAAGTATGTTTGTTTCTGAATTTTTAAATTGCGCAGGTGATAGATTTGAAGCCCAGGGTGTTGTAGAAATAGGCACAGCTCTCTGAGCAGAGACTGGAATGCAAGATAGAATGTAAGGCTTGATCCACCAGAGCCCAGATCAGTTAGCCTTCCAGGCATGTTGCAAAGCGCATCTTCTCTTTTCACTAAGGCTGCTGAGAATGACATGGGCTGTGCTGGATATATTTATAGGCAGTTCTTGGTTTAAATTCACATTGTGGTGTTTAATTTATGGGATGGGTGCCTAGAGTTATATTCAAAGAAATTTGATTCAGCCTACTTTCTGAATTTCCCTACGATGCTGCTATGTGTCTGACTTCAGCCCTCAAAAACATCGGCAGGTATATTACGAACACTTCATTACACATTTTTCCAATAATGGGTGACAACTGAGTCTACTTATCTGGTATGTTTACTGAAGCTGATAACCAAGCAGACGGGGGGTTTTTATGGGATTAGTGATGGCACCTGTGCCTCTAACAGACCACCCACATTTTCCTTGAATTTTGGATGGTCCTCACGTCAGTGTAAATTCATAGTAATGTGATCATTTATATTTTCTCCATTAGAACACTGATCAGTAGAAATATTAACAATTTAAAATGAGACTGCTTTGTTCCCTCCCCCACCGAAACCAAACTAGCAAGTCATTTGGGACTTCCTACCTGTAAAAAGAGAAGTCATGAGCTAATTCAGTTCAAACTAAATGGAAGGATAAACAAAAATAGATCTGGGACTAGGGCTTTTTATTTCAAAAGTGCTAACTTTAAAAAAATTAAGGAAATTAGTTAGGGAAGTGGATTGGACTGAAGAATTTGGGGATCTAAAGGTGGAGGAGGCCTGGAATTACTTCAAGTCAAAGTTGCAGAAACTACCAGAAGCCTGCATCCCAAGAAAGGGGAAAAAATTCATAGGCAGGCATTGTAGACCAAGCTGGATGAGCAAGCATCTCAGAATGGTGATTAAGAAAAAGCAGAAAGCCTACAAGGAGTGGAAGATGGGAGTGATCAGCAAGGAAAGCTACCTTATTGAGGTCAGAACATGCAGGGATAAAGTGAGAGAGGCCAAAAGCCATGTAGAGTTGGACCTTGCAAAGGGAATTAAAACCAATAATAAAAGGTTCCATAGCCATATAAATAAGAAGAAAACAAAGAAAGAAGAAGTGGGACTGCTAAACACTGAGGATAGAGTGGAGGTTAAGGATAATCTAGGCATGGCCCAATATCTAAAGAAATACTTTGCCTCAGTCTTTAATGAGGCTAATGAGGAGCTTAGGGATAATGGTAGGACGACAAATGGGAATGAGGATATGGAGGTAGATATTACCACACCCGAGGCAGAAGTCAAACTCAAACAGCTTAATGGAACTAAATCGGGGGGCCCAGATAATCTTCATCCAAGAATATTAAAGGAACTGGCACATGAAATTGCAAACCCATTAGCAAGAATTTTTAATGAATCTGTAAACTCAGGGGTTGTACTGTATGACTGAAGAATTGCTAACATAGTTCCTATTTTTAAGAAAGGAAAAAAGGTGATCTGAGTAACTACAGGCCTGTCAGTTTGACATCTGTAGTATGCAAGGTCTTGGAAAAATTTTTGAAGGAGAAAGTAGTTAAGGACATTGAGGTCAATGGTAATTGGGACAAAATACAACATGGTTTTACAAAAGGTAGATTGTGCCAAACCAACCCGCTCTCCTCCTTTGAGAAGGTAACAGATTTCTTAGACAAAGGAAACACAGTTGATCTAATTTACCTCAGTTTCAGTAAGGCATTTGATACAGTTCCACATGGGGAATTATTAGCTAATTGGAAAAGATGGGGATCAATATGAAAATTGAAAGGTGGATAAGGAACTGGTTAAAGCGGAGACTACAACGGGTCGTACTGAAAGGTGAACTGTCAGGCTGGAGGGAGGTTACTAGTGGAGTTCCTCAGGGATCGGATTTGGGACCAATCTTATTTAATCTTTTTATTACTGACCTTGGCACAAAAAGTGGGAATGTGCTAATAAAGTTTGCGGAAGACACAAAGCTGGGAGCTACTGCCAATTCAGAAAAGGACCAGGATATCCTACAGGAAGATCTGCATGACCTTGTAAACTGGAGTAATAGAATGAAATTTAATAGCGAAAAGTGCAAGGTCATACATTTAGGGATTAACAACAAGAATTTTTGTTATAAGCTGGGGACGTATCAGTTGGAAGTAACAGAGGAGGAGAAGGACCTCAGACTATTGGTTGATCATAGGATGACTGAGCAGCCAATGTGATATGGCCGTGAAAAAAGCTAATGCGGTCTTGGGATGCATCAGGCGAGGTATTTCTAGTAGAGATAAGGAGGTGTTAGTACCGTTATACAAGGCACTGGTGAGACCTCATCTGGAATCCTGTGTGCAGTTCTGGTCTCCCATGTTTAAGAAGGATGAATTCAAACTGGAACAGGTACAGAGAAGGGCTACTAGGATGATCTGAGGAATGGAAATCCTGTCTTATGACAGCAGACTCGAAGAGCCTGGCTTGTTTAGCCTAACCAAAAGAAGGCTGAGGGGAGATAGGATTCCTCTCTATAAATATATCAGAGGGATAAATACCAGGGAGGGAGAGGAATTATTTAAGCTCAGTACCAATGTGGACACAAGAACAAAATGATATAAACTGGCCATCAGGAAGTTTAGATTTGAAATTAGACGAAGGTTTCTAACCATCAGAGAAGTGAAGTTCTGGAATAGCCTTCCAAGGGGAGCTGTGGGGGCAAAAGACATCTCTGGCTTCAAGACTAAGCTTGATAAGTTTATGGAGGGGACGGTATGATGGGATTGCCTAATTTTGGAAATTAATTGATCTTTGACTATTAGCAGTAAATATCCCCAATAGTCTGATAGATCTTTAGAGAGATGCTCACACATCCTGGAAAACTGTCCCAGCCAAGTTCAGACCTGGAGAATTGGAATCTGCTAACCCTATTCTTCCTGAAGTTTTCTGTTCTGAACAGTGTAATTCTATTGTTGGCTGTTAAAAGGATGTCATGTTTCACCTATAAGTAGCTGCATTTCAGCAAATTAAATGACTCTTGTGTATTGTTTGTGGTCACTTAGTCTGTAAATGGCTTTCAGACCCAAATGGTGTACAAAGATTTCTCCAATCAAAGGACTGTAAAGCTGCCTTGGAACCTTTTGTAGGCCACCACCCAACTTCCCTCCTGTCTCCCCAGACAAGTCCATATGTGTATGGTGATGGACTAGCAGAACAAGATACCACTGCCCATTAAATGCCAGTTTGCCTGCTACTCTGCTGCAGGGCCATCAGGAATTTCACTCCTCACCTGCGTAGACCTACGAGTCTGGCGGGCCTGTCTGGATCGGGCCTTCCTTAGTGACTCTGCTTCCTCATCCCGCACAGGAGTCAGATACGACCTGAAAGAAAGGGTCAAGAACACAACATAAAATCAGACACTTTTGATTTGCAAGTCTCAAAGCAATGACAGTATTCATGCCATTTCATAGACACTATTGTGTTTTAATGTAGTCAATGGGAAGTACACCTTCTGCTCGCATTTCCTAGGGCCACCAAGCACCTGGCTGATTGCTGCGGCTGCCGCGTTCATGGTAGTATCTTCAAGCAATGACTTCTGAAATGTTAACCTGTTAGACACATTCTATGCTCCCCTGTAAGCCAACCCCATTAAAAGGCATACTCTGCATACCGTCTGGGACCCCATACACCCCTACCTCCTTCAAGTCTCGATACAGAATTAAATAAATAAATCCAGAAATGTGTAATCTCATTCACAATCAGACTTCAGAATATAAACAAATCCTGCATCAGTATGAAGTCTGTTACAATGGACCTGTGCTGAAGTGCAGTAATACTAAAGGAACTCACTCCAGCATAAATATTGGAGTAAACCCCACCCAACCTTCTTATAGTGAAAGGTGACCCATTTAAAAGCAGACAGAAGAAACCACTTTATACAGCATAGTTAACATATGGAAAGATTAGATGTTTATATGAGAAAATACCTGTACAATAGACATGATTAAAGAGTTTTAGAAGGTTTCTCAACTTTCCTGCTTCAGGGCATAAGCCATCTACTAAATGATAGGTGTTGCAGGAAAACCTTCCCCTCTAGGCAGGTTATTTCATAATTGTCTATCAAGGATTTCCTGTACCTTCCTCTGAAGTTTCTGGTAGCCTTTGTACTCAACTGGACAGTGATCAACTAGCTGAAGGCATGCTCAGTGAAACAATGGGTTGTGGACATTCTTGCTTCATTCACTTGCTTCATTCAAACTGCAAGTGAATTAGTTCTAAAGGTGAACAGCTTGCTCCTGAAGTTCCATGGAATAGGGTCTTCTGGCCACATCTAGCCAAACACACCTTTCTACATTCTGATTATTGCTCCCCTCCTCCTAAACTCCTAAATAAATTCAACTGTTGAGAAAAGTACCTGTTTGGTTAAGCACTAAAACAGGAAGGGACAAAGTGAAGGTTGCACACCAATGCATAAGAACAGTCTAAATCAGTATGATATACATTTTCTAAAACCTTCAACAAGTGAAGAGTCTTCTACTCTGCACAGCACCCAGAGGCCGTTAAAGTAATTTATCTGAAGAGTACAGTTACAAAACATACAACAAATTAAGTACAACAGAGCAGTAGTGAAATTTAGCCAGTGAAATTTTGTAGCTAAGTAGATTTGTTAGTTTACTGCTCTTAACTGCACCTAATGTATGCTGTGCTGCATGTTGGAGAAACTGTAGGATTTGCTAAATGAGTAAAATACATACCAGTAAGACATCAGCCCCGTGGAAAGTCTAAGTAAATGAAGATAACTGGACCATTCCAACAAAGTTTAATTGTACATGAAAAATTACAGCATGTATCCAAGACTGTAGGGAAAAAAGGTGTCTAATATACTGTAATTGAGAAACAGGATGTGATCGGGTAAATTGAGATAATGCCTGTGTACAAGAGGGTAGAATTAAAAGGACACCAGAGGCTGGGGTTGGGACCAGCAAGTCTTCTAAAGAGTTGCACCTGTGATGAGTCTTAATACTGCTGGGAAGCCCTGCCTAAGATGGCTGTAGTATTTGGAATAATCTCCAGGATATCCTGGTGTTAACATATTTGTGATGCATTCATGAGCAGGAAGTTTTGTGTATGGTAGGGTGACCAGATGTCCCAATTTTATAGGGACAGTCCTGATATTTGGGGCTTTTTCTTATATAATCCCTGGATGGGAGGTGGGTAGGGAGTACCTTATTTGTGTTTCTATTCTATTTAGGTCCAGTAAAGAACGGAGGCAACTGTAGATTATTTTGTCTGAAAAAACTTCTACATAAACTACAATGATTTAGACATGTATATGTACATATTTATTTGTTTTTCCTAAAGTTAATTACCATATATACTCGTTCATTAGCCCGTTCGTTATAAACTGACCCCTCAAAATGGATAGGTAAAAACAGCAAAAACTGTATGACCCTTTCATAAGCTGACCCTATATTTCAGGATTTGGAAAACATTGGCTCCCAACCTGTCAGGGTAAGCTGCTGGTGGGTTGGGACGTTTTGTTTACCTGGAGCATTCACAGGCACGGAGCCCCTCAGCTCCCAGTGGCCACAGTTTGCTGTTCCCAGCCAATGGGAGCTGTGGGAAGTGGCACCACTTCCCGCAGCTCCCATTGGCTGGGAACGGCGAACCGCGGCCACAGGGAGCTGAGGGGCTCCGTGCCGGTGAATGCTCCAGATAAACAAAACAACAACGTATTAGATATTCAATTCAATGATTCCATAGAGTTTATCATCATCAAATTCTGGTGTAGACCTGTTTATAAGCCGAACCTCGCTCTTTGAGGTATCACTTTTTTCCCCAAAAGTATTCGGCTTATGAACGAGTATATTATGGTAAGTATCTTAGGAAAAATTGTCAGAGTGGCCACCAGCATGCCCTAGATGCAGCCAGAGAAACACTTTAGCGCGAACCTGAGACAAAGCTAAGTGCTTCTGGATAGAGTAATGCCTGGAAAGAGGCATATTCTGCAACCAAAGGAACAGTCTCCAGCTGTTTGATTATTGTTGTGTTCAGGGAAACAGGACTTTATGTTCATTCTTTGTATATAAACTGGATTGCCCCAAAGAACAAACCTGATTCCATCAATTTCTCCTAAAACAGCTAATATTCAGGGTCCTGCGGTTTAACTGTTTGGATCAGAAGGGCAACAACAAAAAATGTTCCCCCCAAAGAAGGAAGAGGAGATTCAGGATGGGGCACAGAACAGGCAGCAGTGAAAGTGAGCACACAGACCGGTGAACCCAAAGTACTTGGGGCAGGTCAACTTGTTAGCCTGCGAGACCAGTGTCTCCAAAGTGAGAACATGCCATGGAGAGAAACACCTCCCAAGTGAGACCTAAGCAAAAAGAAACACTGCAGAACAAACAACATGGTAACCCTTTGGATACCTAGGGATACTGGAGAAGGAGGCGAATACGCCTGAGGCATACAGCAGTTTAAGATGCTTGGGTTAAAAGTGTTAGTTTCCTCCTTGCTAGCCTGTAACAGCACAAGCATCTTTCAGGGTCCAGCCATCCAAGTCAATGACCTATAGCCACGTAGACGGATACTGCCTAGCTATCAGCAGCCAGCCACTTCTGGCAAAAACATCCTCATCCCAGCAGAAGGCAGCTATGTAGCTTGAAAGCTTGTCTCCTTCACCAATACAAGTTGGCCCAATAAAAAATATCACATCACCCACCTTGTCTGTCTGACAGCATGACAGCCAGCACCTTTAAAGCTTACTGAAGTTACCATATTTTATTCTAATAGTAACGATGAAGGGCCCTTCGCCCCAAAGATATTAAGGTACACGTGGGTCAAAACTCAACAACACTGGAAGTTAAACATTTGTCTTCATTTAACTCCCAGGCTCTCTCTTTCATCACAGGGCATTTGCAACATTCAGCTGGAAAGAGTTATAAACCCAGAGGATGCATTTATCTTAAAAACTTACGCTATGTCTACACTACAGCCTATGGTCAGCATAATTTATGTCACTCAGAGGTGTGAAAAAAAAATCATGCCCCCAGGAAACGTAAGCTACACTGACAAAGGCTTGCGTGCGCAGCGCTATGTCGGTGGGAGAGCTTCCACCACCCACGGAGCTGGTTTCATTATGCTGATGGGAGAGCTCGGCATGTCATCGACATACAGCATCTTCACCAGATGCGGTACAGCTACGCCGCTGCAACGCTGTACGTATAGACACGGCCTTAGTTACAAAGGGTTCACACCCTTGTAAAACTCCTCGTTATCCTGACTATTCATATAAAGACCGATATTCTCACAGCAATAATAATACTAAGAATAAATGCATTTTGTGCAGACAATAAGTACATGATTTCCATTCATTTCAACAATGGCGCTGTTGCTGACAGAGAAGGGCTATATTTCATGCGGCTCATTCTACCTGGAACTCCCCCAATGTACTGGGCACACACCCTCCTTAAATCCCATCTCTCTATCTCATGACTGACTCTCTGAAATGTCCTTAATAGACAATATTACAGGACAGCCTAGAGATCTGTTTGTTTTATTTTCTTAGAAGCCAAAGCTGAATTTTGCTTCATGACATCTCTGGCTATGGGTTACTGAACCCTGACAAGCTACGTAATCTGCAAACGTTCAGCCCACAGATAAAGCCAGCACCTTGAGTTCCTGCTCCTAAAAGTACAGCATCACTATTCAAAATAATGCAGCAATTTCATGTTAATCTTTTCAGCAAAAAAAGTGGAGCAGGAATCTGCCACTTTACAGATATTTATAACGTTGCTAAGCATCTTCAGGGACTTGTGACAAGGCAGCTAACCCATTATGCTTTTTAATAACCGAGGGTTCTTTTTTTTAAATGGGAGCGTTTAAAAAATAAATCCATTATCCCTAGAAAGGAACCCTTCTGGTAGGATAGCACAGAGAAAGCATAAACATGTTACCTCCTAACGCAGGCCTGCATAGCAGCTTGAAGGTCAGGACAAGCGTGGAGATTTTGGGAAAGGTGGCGAAATCCTGCAGGATCAGCACTGTCTCCCTGGGAAACTAGTGGAAACCTGCACTGCCGCAGCTATCCCCGCAAGCTCGAGGTAGGGAGAGACTTGCCATTTGCTAACACACGGCCTGCAAGCTTTGTGGGGGAGGCCAGACGCAAGCGCTGCAGGAAACAGTGCTGATAACAGTTCCCAAAATACAATCCATTATACAGATACATATTTTATGCACTAGACAGCAAATCAATAACTAGGTTTACTGGGGAGGAGGCAAAAAAGCTACTCTCCTGATCACACAAAAAAGCAGACATGGAATGTTCCTGTTCTTTGCTTCATTTATTCCATCCTGGCACTAACACATTTCATGCATCAATCTAAAGTTAACTATAAATACTGATTAAATCAGTAGCCACAGAAAGCCGGCTGAGGAACATTTAGGGATACCTGACAGGCAGGAGTGAGGGATATGTCAGACTCTGCAAGCACTTTAAACAGAAAATCAGAAAGGACTGAGCCTGCCAACGTTGAGTGATTTAATAAGCTGAGGACAAGGGGATAAGATTTCAGGATCTAATACTCTAAGTGTGCCTCAGCTTACTGTAAACAGCTTGTCTGAACAGGCCATACGCCATTTTCAGTCCCTGGTGTTTCTGCCTTAACATTGTTTAGACTGTGGTGAATAGTTAGGCTTGGAAGGATTCGATTTTTTATTGGTAAGTGTTGATTTCACTCTACACACAAGCTGACAAAAATATTTCCACCGTAATTATCAAAATTTACAGATAGGTAAAGTAAAAATAAAAATGCTACTCAGAAACTTAAGAGTCAAAATCCAGTGGGGGAGGGATAGCTCAGTGGTTTGAGCATTGGTCTGCTAAACCCAGGGTTGTGAGTTCAATCCTTAAGGGGGCCACTTAAGGATCTGGGGCAAAAATCAGTAATTGGTCCTGCTAGTGAAGGCAGGGGGCTGGACTCAATGACCTTTCAAGGTCCCTTCCAGTTACAGGAGATAGAATATCTCTATTTGTTTAAAAAAAACAACGTGATTTAGATTTCTCAATTAGGCTTGTTACAAATGGACTAGCAAATGAATAGTAACAGGTATGATTTGTTGATTTAAGGCTATTTACTTTGTATACTTTGATGTGAGGTTGAAAATTTTTGTTTTAACAGTTTATAAAGCTTTAACTTTCTCTACCTCAGCATCTAGTGTCATTAAATGTCTGACCCCTCATCATTTCCCACAACTGTGACATTTAAAAAAAAATCAAATAAAAATAAAAAACTGCTTTAAAAATCATTATTTGTCAAAACAATAAAAACAAACTGATTTCTGCCAGTCTATGACGAGTCATCCTGCTTCAGCTTGAATGTGAAAGTCTTAACACAAAAAGGTTTAAATGTTCATGAGTTAGGATGATCTATTTTGCAGCATGATTAGAAGGGTGACAGAAACAAAGCTGAAATTCTGCATATGCTCAGTTGTACCTGATACAGTCAAGGCCTGACCCCCCAAGATGAAAAGGTTCAGAGGACTTGCAATCTGTGTCAGCTCCTATTTAAACTACATGTGCTCCTTTATTCCTCCTCTTTTGCTGCAATGCTTACAAAGACTTGGACAACTGTTAGGCAGCTGGTGTGCTGAGCCCGCTGCCTCTCATGCCATCTAGTGTTTTCTCACTGCTTCACTGTGCTCCCCTATCTCTCTGTACCCGCCTGATGACTTTTGTATTTAGACTGAAGACTCTTGGGGGTAGAGACTGGCGTTGTTCTGTGTTTGTACAGCTTTGTCCATACCAGGGCTCCTTGGACTTACTGCAATACAAATAAGCGCTTTGCTAGGGGACCCAAGTGCTGGCTGTCCTTCAGCATCAGGTGCTGCACAGTCTTCCAAAGGGATGAGGAAATGAAACAGTGGAACTGAGTCTGGACTAATTCAGGAAAACTCACAAAGACAGCAGGGAGGAAAACAGCAAGGAATTCGAGCCGGTGAATGTTTTGGATAATGCAAAAGGCTAAACTACACTCAGTTAATAATTTGGCTGACATCTTTCATCATATTCCCCCAAACCAATTATTGGCTAAACCCTATAGAGAAACCTGAAAAAATGTGATGCGGCGGTGCCCCTTAAATAGACTGCTTTTGTGTGTGGGTGTGGGTGCGAGCTTAAATCCAGTTTCTGATTGGGCTTGTTTTCTTATACATCTTAAATTTTAAATATTCTTCAAAAAATGCTTGGGAAGGTTTTGGGTTTTTTTTCCTGGTTCACGTGGAGCTTTTCAGCCACGGAAAGATTAACTGACTGCAGGGGGGAAAGAATAAAGTATACGTAAGTGCTGTCAAGTGCAAGGCAAACAGAAAGAATGGAAATAATTCCCTACATTAGCTTTTTAGCTGCAACGTTGTCTAGATAGAGTTAGGATTTTCAAGCTAGCTTCCCTTAAAAGTGGCAATGTGATGCCAAAACTACAGGTCCCAACGTGCAATGCTGTTTAGTGTCAGATCTAAATGGAACATTGCATGCTGGAGCTGCGGTCTCCATAGGCTGCACCTTTGTGTTAAAGAAGGGAGCTGTTGCATGAAATGGAGCAGAATGTAAGTCAGCTGTAGCACGCCAGGTGGAACACTCAACCAGGCACAGCTTGGGTGCCACTGCCCAGAAAGATTTCAAAGTCTCTCACACTCTCCTCATCTTAGAGTGAGAAGCATTTCTTGAATGAAAGCAGTGAACCAGGGCTGGCTTCAGGGTTTTTGCCGCCCCAAGTGATGGGGGGAAAAAAATAAAAAGCCGCCATTGGCGGCAGCTCCACCGCACTGCTTCATTCAGAGGTGGCAATTCAGCAGTGGGTCCTTCCCTCTGCTGAATTCCCGTCGAAGAGCCGAATATGCCACCCCTCCTCATTGGCCACCCCAGGCACCTGCTTGCTGCGCTGGTGCCTGGAGCCGGCCCTGCAGTGAACACATTTCATCTACAAGGTAAAGCCACACAGCAAGCAGGACTGAAATTAGAAGAACTCTGACAATAGATATTTTACAGTCTGCTGTAAGCAGAGCAATTCCTGGGAAAACACACACACACACACACACACACACACACACACACGAACACTGAAAGAAACATCTCACCATGAGAAATTCAAATGGAATGGGGACACAGATGAAATGCTATCAGAGGGGCAAGGGGTGGAACAAACCAACCAGGAACAAAAATGAATGCCCAGCAGACACTGTTCAGCAGCCCTCTACTGCCACCTTATGGAATCATGAGATTTCAGAAATGACTGAATACTTGCAAAAGAAAGGTTAGCCAGTGGTTGGAAGCTTATTTAGTAATATTGGCAATATTTTCTATAACTTGTAATAGATTTATATACACTGGATAGCTAGCTAAGACTGTCATCCTTTATCCTACTCAAAGCCTTTAGCTTTATGCTGAAGATACTCAATATTAAATGCTACAGGGGCTTTGGGGAGCAGTAATTCCTACCAAGATGAATGGAAGGGACCTAGCCTTTATTGCTGCAGATTATGCCAAAATTGGTGCACAAAAACTCCAGTGCAGCAAACTCACTTGATTCACCACTCAGTGTTCACCAGCAGGTGATGGGAGTTAAGGCAAATGCAACGAACGGCCCATGTTTTTAAGCTGAATTAGTTCTCAGCTATCCACACTGTATATAGTCTCCCATGAATACACCAATAAGTATTTAGCCTTTGGGGCCATTTTTGGAGCGGTGGTCTGTAAATCAGACACATATAGAGAAAAAACCCTGAATGGACACCTCGCACACAGACAACCTCGCTATCAAGTACATTGAGCAAACAAATGGGACACACCAGTGCCTTTGATTAGCAAGGAAGAGAGGTAAAGAGGAACACATTGGATGCAAAAATCTAGAAGCGAAAGGCAGTTTTACCTGCTATTTGTTCCATTCTGTCCCTTCTAAGCAGTTCAGAGAACACTGGAGCTACTTAGTTCTCCTGTGTATTCCTCTAGATTCTTGCATGTGCTAGAAAGCCATGGAGGTGACCCTTTAGGTCAGCAGGCCAGCCCACAGCCTGGGCTTATCCGTCCAAATTCCAGTTTCTTCATCGGGACCGAAAACGCAGGTCGTGGGTGCCAAATAAAATCCCCACCCTGAACACTGTGGAGCAAACTCAGTCCGGGAGCTGAAAGCCTTGCAGCACACCTGCTTGCTTTCTGCACAGGAAACCAGGCTCTCGAGAAGAGTGACACCCCACCCCTCACCTCGACCTTTCGCAAACACAAATGCAGCCTGATTTCCGATAAAGCAAACGCAATCTCTCCTCTGCCGAACATGGAAAATCAGAGAGCCAAAAGAATTCCTGACCCTCCCACGTCATCCCACCAGCTTTTTATAAAAAGGGACAATTTTATCTGAAAGAGATTAACTGTAAGAACATAGCAGATAAGAGCTTTCAACAGCAGGTGCCTGATGATTACTCGCTTTATGTGCAGGGAGACCTTTTAACTTGTTGCTGTCCTTTGCTTACCCAGTGTGTTGCATGAGGAAAAATCTCTCCCTTCTAATTAAGCAGGTATGCCCTAAGCACTCTGCTCAATTAGTTTCTAAGGCCCTGACAAACTTCTACAAGAACTATAAGGAGGTTCAGGCAATTGAAACGCTTTGGATCAGTTGTTTTCAAACTGTGGGACACACTCCCTTAAGGGTTTGGGGGAGAGTTAGCAGCAGTACCAGGCAGCTTGTGCAAACCCCACATGGTGGGGCGCAGGCCAGCTCCCACGGGGGGGAAGGGGCAAGGAGGGAGCCCCACCTGCACCCCCCCCCCAACTAACCTCAGCCTGTGGGTCAGTGTCAACATCTGCCGATTTCCAATCTCGGCAGCCTCTGTCCCTAGAGACCATCACACGTGCCTTCCCCTACTCGAAAACCTAAGGGGCTAGGGGAAAGGGGCAGGTAGTAGCCCTGTCCTACTGGTGCAGCCTGACTGCAAGGTAGAAGCAGCCGGCTGCTGAGGAAGCCTAGGCTGTACCACTGGTAAGTACACCTCCATCTCGATATAATGCTGTCCTTGGGAGTCAAAAAAATCTTACCGTATTATAGGTGAAACCACGTTATATCGAACTTGCTTTGATCCACTGGAGTGTGCAGCCCCACCCCCTCGGAGCACTGCTTTACTGCATTATATCCGAATTCATGTTACATCGGGTCACGTTATATCAAGGTAGATGTGTGTCTGTGTATTTGAAACTTGCAGGTGTCGGTAATTTAATTAAGATTGTGTTAAGGTCTCCTAGGTTTATGAGTAGGCTGTCAAGTGTACCTTTGTGTGTGTCTATTTTTGTCTGGGTTGGGCGGGGTGCAACCAAAAATTGTAACTCAAAGCAGGTGGGGAGGCTCAGCTCAAAAGGTTTAAAACCTGCCGCTTTAGATTAAGAAGTGAGAATTTACAAAGTGGAAGTCCATAGTGTGGAAACCATTTGTGTTCAACCTTGCAATTCATGGAAATGATCAAATTAACATATATACAAAACTTAAATATTGATTTGAACCAAAGTTCTTAACATCTGAAACACCTGATATCAGAAAGGCACTCAAATGTTAGTGTGGAGACACTCGTGATTTGTTCTAGTGTCTATTCTGGATTGACATACTAAAATATCACTTGAAAAAAAATATTTTTCTGGTCTAACCCTCTGGAGACCAGATTCCCATGCTGCTTTGCAGGCGGCTCTAGAAAATAACACCAAGGGTTAACAGCCATACCAGGCATCCACACTTTGTTAGGTCATTGTGTTCTGACTCTGGACAAAACAAGAATCACGCGGTACAATGGTCTTGCCAAAATCTGCTCTTCTAAGAGCACTGACGAAGGAGGGCACAGGTTAAGTTATTAATATAGATTACAGAACTTACTTAGCTATCTACATGCTGCTTTAATTGACAAATGGATCCCTGGAACTCTCTGTGAAATTAAAGGAAAGGAGGAAAGAGAAGGCATTTGCCAGAGATGTTTACACAGCAACAGTCAACTTTCTTTGTTCACTTGAGAAAAGTCTATTTGAGAGACTTGCACTCTCTTTAAAGAGCAGGGTGTGATGTTAGAATAGGAGGGAGCAAACAATGCCAGGACTTTTCCCCCCAAAACCCAGAAAGACACAGGCCCAACACTGTCATTCACACTGATCCTGTGACTTAGGCCTGATGTACACTAGAAAATTAGGTTATTATAACTATATCGCTCAAGGGCGTGAAAAATCCACACCCCTGAGCAACACAGTTAAACCCCTGGTGTAGATAGTGCTAGGTCAATTGGAGAATTCTCCTGTCAACCTAGCTACTGCCTCTTGGGGGTGGGTGGTTCTCCCATCAGCATAGGCAGTGCCTTCACTGAAACGACGCAGCGCTTATTCAAAAAATAAGGGAAACCAACCATTTACCATTCATCTGAAACTGATTATACACCAACAGCTTGCTCTGTGCACTCAGCACCTTCCCCCATTTCAATGGATCTTTCATAGGGGAACACTGGAAAGAAAGTTATGTTACAAAATAGGAAACTGATTATAAAACCAACACCAACTGGCAGGGGAACTGGGATGGGGCAGGAGCAGTAAACTGAACGACTCCTAATTCTTGCATAAACTGATTAGATTTCAACTTCAGAAATGTCTCTTTAAACTACTATCACTGCCAGGAGCTCAAAGGCCTGGTCTACACTTATAACTCATACCAGAAGAGCTATGCCAGTTAAAAAGAAAGTCAGGTGTAATCAGCATAGCCGTGCTTGTATAAGCTTTAGCGCAGATGCACTTACATCAGCACTGAAGTGCTTTTGCTGGTATGGCTTGTCTCTCTTGGGGAACTGCGTAAATAGGGCTTCTGGTTTTGGGGGGGTTATTAAATTCATTTTGGGGGTTATTTTCAGCAATGTGAGCTTTATGAAGCTGTCCAAAATTAGGGGGATGGGGGGGAGGGGAAGTTAGGCCCTCTGTATATACTGTACTGAGTAATGTGTATGTAATGTAATAAGTCATCTTTGTAATGTTCCCTAGAGCCCTTTAATGTAGCACTGTTTTAATCAGCACTGTGTTAAAGCACACTAGGGAACCTTCAGCACACACCAGTAGGATCTACAAGGACCAATTAACATTCAACACATTAACATGCTTTAGAAATCATACCACCATAACCCACATTATGCTCCATGTTGATAAGGCCTTAGATACAAGTAACCAGTTCCACTCATTTCATTATTATTATTATTGAATCAGGGTGTTTTATTAGTGTTCATCTGTTAGAGCTGAAAATCAGAAGCCCAATGTGCAAGCTATGCCAGCAGACCCACTTTTATGCTGGCATTAGCTGTGTCATACCAGGCGGGTTTGCCAGCATAGCTATGCCAGCAAGACTTTTTTGTACTGTAGAAAAGGGACTTGCCCCACAACCCTTTCAAAAAATCCTAGGGGAAGCTCATCTCTCTCAGCACATGGCACTTCAAAACAAGTGGTCCACTCCACACGAGCTTTTCAGCCAGTCCCTGGAGTGTGTGGCCCCTTATAGCCAAAGGTTTAGCAACCTCATCTGAATCATCCCTGCTTGATGAAAGGCTTCAGATAAGTCCAGACCCCTGCGATGCTTGTTCTGGGACCGGACATCTCACAGCAATACCAGACAAATCTAACAGCGAGTCATGACTGCCAAGATCTTCCAGAAAGTCACGTCCATCTACAAGGGACATAAGGCACGTCCATCTACAAGGGACATTAGTAACTGGACTCAGAACAAGTGGGCTGCATTCAGACTGGTGGGGGATGAGGAGAACATGGCCACCACTCGTGACGCTCAATGCAAGGTAAGGCCGTGAGGGGTAGTGAGCACTGCAGTGAAGGGGTGGACACAGTTCCTTGGGAAAAAGCGATCAAATAGCTGGTAACAGTTGAGAGAAATCATTGTGACAGCTGCAGAAGGGACAGCCTCTCAGCCATGTGAAGATCTTTCACAGGCAGTAAGGGTCATCATAGCATCTCAGAAAAACAATCACCTGACCAACAGCATGCCTGCAGTTCTAATTAGAAAAGCTATGGGAGTCCTTACCATCCATGGCAGAGCACCAACCCCCAGGAAGGTTGATCAATTAGCCTTGCATATGGAGGGGAAGGACTTGCATGTGAGATTTTTATATACTGCTTCTATAAGCCTGTAATCCATGCCTTTCCGAGATTTTATTTACACAGTTTGGCCTAGACTGGACAAAGATTTTACAATAGGGAGCAATCCTGCATTGGCAGGAAATAATCTAGACAGCCTAACAGGTGTTCTCCATCTCCAATTTCTCTAATTCCATGAAAAGTCAGCTGGCAAAAATACTAGAACAGCACAGGAGGCAGAGCATCTTTCCAGCTAGTAGGCTCAGCAACAGAATGCAGCAGCAGAATTAAGAGGACATTAACATACAGCTGTATATTATATACAAGTTTCTAAAATCAGCTGTCTTACAGGACATGGACAGCAGTTTGGTACGGCATATTCCAACTGCATAGGATAATCCCCACATGGATTTGTGAGCTTTTAAAGGAAAGATGCAGGTGCTTAAGATGTGATGCTTAAGTGATTACGCAGCATTTGCCAATCACAACATTTTGGTAGCCAGAAGAACAAAGTGGCAAAAAGACAGCGAGAGACAGCAGAGCAAGCCAGCATTTAAGACAGAGAGGTGTGCCACCTGCAGTGGAGACAGAAGAGCATCCCAGACCACTTTTCTAGTCATTTATCCTAAACCTAACAAAGTGTTTCACTTTAATCTTTTGGCTTCAGACAGTCTAAGGCCGTATGTTATGGAGGCATCTCACTGTTCTAATATTATCCAATGGGCTTGTTTACATGTTATTGTTGCTAAGAGGAACTTGGAGCTTTGGAAACACTGTACCAGACCAGAATGCTATTACGACAGCTGCCATTGGGAGCTGAAATCCATATAACACTTCCCTGACAACTGTTTGCCATTTTCTGTTTTTAACAAATTTGTTTCTTTGCCAATCAGTGCTTCTCCACTGAGGTGACCCCACCGGCTTCTGCCATTTCCAAACCCTAGATCAAAACCTGCAAGCAGTCACCGTTCCAGTATCCCTGCTGTCACAAGACTCCACGTTAACAAATGAGGCAGCTTGAACCCACTGGTGCAAAGCATGAATGAAAATACTGCATTTGATTATGCAGTGAGGGGAGATGGGGCAAGGATCTGAGGGTTTCTCTTCTTTATAGTTAACAGATTTAAAAGATGGCTCACTAATAAAAATGCAAGGCACCTAAAAAGACCCAATATCATTTGTGGGAACTGGTTTTGCAATACAATTAACTTTTTAGCCTTGCCTGTCTAATTCCAATCACTCAGATATCTTGGCAGATTTCTCTCCCCAACGGCACTGCAATACTGTCAAATCAGCACAGTGCACTTTGACCAGTCTCCACAATATCCCACAATGGAGTATTCACGGTAATGACAGCATTACAAAGCATCTATGCAAGCTAATGGGGAAGAACTTGAAGGCTGTGTAACTGTAACGGACTATGGTTAAGTTTCCATTCGGACAATACATTAAACTTGGTCTGGCCAGTTGGTGCCTAACTCCCACCTGAGCGCAGGGTCCTGCTCACCCAACGGATCAGTCTGGCCACTGAGACAGATTCAGATTTTACAAACTGCAAGTTCTCATTTTTTCCCCAAACATAAGCTTCAGCCCTTATTGTTGCAAAGAAACGTCTAAATATGAACTGATGGGATACGGTCTTAGATAGTCTATAGTGTCTGAAAGAAGGGTCATGGTCTTCTTTCATCAAAACACGGTATTACCTCGGAAGCCTAGTGATAACATGTGACCTTAAGAATCCCTCAATGCTAGCTGGCAACATGTTCACTGTTCTATCACAGTACCTCTTACCAGGCCTGAAACTTGCTATACCTAAACACTTTGCAATCATAATTTCTATTTATAAATGCTGGTCATTAATATGGCTGTAAATATTGATTATATTTTAAGTTATGACTATATACTGAAACTATGTCCTTATAGTTTTTAATCCATCTGTTATTCCCCAGCAGGGGTGAAAAACTGCTTTTGCCAGACAAAGATGTACGTTCACATGTCTACCTAAATTCATAAGCCAAACAAAATGGAAGTTACATCTTCATTTCAAGTCAACACAAAGATGTGAATGCACCTTGGAGTCAGCACATCAGGAAGGGAACCATGGCAGGATGGGGAGGGTCAAAACAATGAGTTTTGGGAAATATAAGGAGATAAAACTGGTATTCATTTTGGTATTCATTTACTGAGGAAATTCCTTGAAGGGTGTGGCATATACTCATGAAAACTTGGATCATGGTTTTGACTGAAAACTAGCAGCTCTGTCAAAAACTGAATCCTTGGGAGAAAATCTACTTTATAAAACAAGAAAGGTAACAATCAATAAGTGTAGACCTAGAATGGCGTTTTACATTTTGTTTTATGTGGGTAACCATTCTGTTTCCAATATTCTTACCCACTATTCATTTGATTCATTTGAATCTCTGTTCTTGGTTACTAAACGTATTTGTGTTTTATTATAAATATGTCTCAGTGCTGTGGTGTTAAATAAAGTGCAACTCCTCAGCTGAATGAAAGAAGCTGATGTACATACTGTTCCCGTTGGGGACAGCAAACATATCCATTTCTGTGAGTGTCCAGTGGTGGGCTGAACACTGCCAGGGATGTTTTCAGAGGGGCCCAGGGGCTGAGGTATACCTTTTGTTACCTATAAGGCAAAGTAAGGGTTGGCAGAGCCCAGAGGAGATTGTCTGGATGACTAGCAAACCAGCTGACTACCAGTTAAGCACAACCAAGTCGGGGTCTGTCACTGAGGCAAGGGATAACTAGGTAACTAAGTCCTGGGTGGCATGAGGAACCAATGCACTGGCCACACAGACAGGATTTACACACAGTTTGCTGGTTTGCTAGAGATCACACTCCCAAGCACCAGTAAATTAGACTGAGATTCACATGTGAGAAGGTTGAGAATAGACAAGGAGAGCTTACAGTTTTTTTCTGTTTGTTTTGGGAAATGGAGGGCATTGCATCGCATGCTGCTCCCGGGGACTCGCGAGTGACAGCAGCAGCGGTGTTGCATCAAAGTGGGGCAGAGGGGTGGGGGTGCCAGGGCCCTGCCCGTTCCAATCCCTGTGGCCGGGTGCAGGCCCAGGAGCGTGGCCAGTGCTGCCAGTCGGACCATGGTAGGGACACTGGTGCTTCCCAAGGGGCCCGAGCTGCTGGACAGGAAGCAAAGCGATGAGCCCCGACTCCAAGCTGCTGCTGCCACCGGCCCCAAGCGCACTACACCTCCTGGGCTGCCACAACTGGATGCTGCGGGCTCGGCACCACCGGTAAGTAGGGCCCTGTGTGGCTGTATCTGCATCCGATCCACTATCCACAAAAATGGTCCAGGGATATGAAGCAGATATCCACAGATTTGCAGGGCCCTAGTGATACAGATTTTGGCTGTAGTAAGCAATCTAACAATTTCCATTATAATCCTTTCCCTTCCCTCATTTTTGAACCAAGCACAGAACTCCCCACTCAGTAGGGCTGGGAATTGAGGAAAGGAGTTAACTTTAGCTTACAGGAGTCTAGTTGCTTTAAACATTCTTCTCCCATTGACAGTAACTTGTCAAAACCAGGCTGATAATTAGAAATATGCAAATCAGCATTGTGTCTTTTTTATTAAAATTTACTTGACCCTGATGTCACTGTAAGACTGTCCTAGCACATTTCACCTGTTTGCATGAAGGAATGGTGCTTGTGTGATGTTCTGCACTTCCCTTTTTAAAGAAAATCTTACCTTGCATCTGAAACTGGCTACCCCAGCCCTATTTCCCTGCCAATCTTAAAATAATTCCACATGAAAAGGAAAACAGCAACAGCAGCCTCATGCTTGCAGCAGTTTTTTTAAAATGCTGCTACTCCTAGAGCATAACTGACTGTCTAGCGATCATACCAGAATTCAGCTTCTGCTTAGTTATTCCCTTTCCTCTTCCTCCCACACTCAGGTCTAGATTGCTGTGATTGTAGCTGTAGGTTGTTATTGCTGTTTGTTTTGTGAAACTAACATGTCTTAGACCACAGTTCACTGTAGACATGTGTCCACACCACACACCACCACTGCAATTGGCATCAGTGTTTGTCTTGGCAGAAAGGCCTAAGACACTGAAATCTTCTAACTAACACCAGGCACCACCCAGAAAGAATGATTCTATAAATTCTTATCTGTATACACCACAGATGAAGTGCACCATCATTCTGATCACTAACCTTCTTCGCTCCCTGGCTTCTCCATTTGAGGAGTCCGTTCCAGTAGTTGACGTGGCGTTGGCAGATGTAACACCATTGGCAGTGCTGAGTACAGTGCGATTTGTGATTACACCTAGTGGAGTGCTAGCAGAGATGTTCTCTGTATTTTTCTCTACAGTAGAGTCAGTTTGTTGCCGGTATGGGGCTCTGAAACATACAAGACATAATGGGATACAAAGCAAGTGAACTCGATTGGCTTAGGGACCCAGTACCTTCAAGGAAACATTAGAAGCTAGGAACAAGTTTTCTCCAATTCTATGGATACAATGGTATGATGGAATGTCATAAGAAGGCATTTTTAAGGATGTCTAGAAGAATAAGCCGTAGGAGGAAATATTCCTGACATCGCTGCTGATTACTGTAGAAGTGACTGGAAAATCTGAGGGTATTTAATTGGTCAATAAGCAGGAGGAGGGATGGTCTCAAAGCTCCTGCAATTCAAAAATAAAATCTCAGTGGCACTACAAATTACACATGCTGTAAAGAAGAGCTACCTAGAAAAATAAGGATGCATAGTTAATCACAAGTCAGGAAGTGACAAAGCTAAGGCTGTGTATGCAGTCTTATGGTATGCATTGTTAAAACAGTCTGAACACAATATATGCACTTTTTCAACTGAAATGCCTCATCAGCACCCACTGTTCAGGAGCTCATTATATAATGGAACTGATTTCCAACCAGTTTAGAATTCAGAACCTCCACCCCCAGAACTGTGTGTGTCAGTTAAGGACATGAGCATTCTACAGTGTTCTCTGAATGAGCCCGGAGCCCTTACCTGGTATACTGGCGGATTGATGCAGTAGTGTTCGCACTAAGAGATGTAGGACAGGAAGAGGCAGGTTGCCACTGGGTGCCCAATGAGGTAGATGAACCAATGGTAGTGGGTGAGGTAGCAGATGTATTACGATTGGCTGAAATGTAGGGACTGTTGAGGTCACTACTTCTACCAAATGAAGCACTGTAAAACATCACAAGATCACTCCCTTCAGCACATGGTTAACCAGTTGCTGACCATCACAGGCCCTTAGGTGAATTGGAGGGGGGATATTTAAATCTCAGCAAAATGAATGCAAGAGACATTAGACCATGAAGAGGTCATCGAAGAGAACACTCTGGACATATATCAATGATGGTCCTGCTCTGTAAGTCTAGGGGAGAGAATAATGGGATCAAAGTGAATCAGGGAAGTTCAGAGAACAGGCAAAAACAAGGAAAATCCTGCTCCCACCTGTAGCAGCACCACTGGCACCACCAGTAGTGTTCTCAAGCACTGGGGAAAGGTGGAGACAATAACAGAGGATCAAATCACTTAACCCAAGGAATATTATATATAGAGATAGACATAGACAGAAGTTGCCTGACCCTGTTTCCAGTTGTTTATAAGTTCGCCAAACTTTTTAACACTTTGGGCTAAAATTTTCCATGCAGGGTATCTGCCTCAGACTGGATATTTTTGGAACATTTCAGCAAAAATGGTTCAACCATATGCAAGACTGATGCTAGGGAATTATGTTTTGCCATGTCAAAAAATTCTTACAGCTATTTCACTGAGAAACTCTAGAACCTCCGTGCTTTGAAGCAGGGACTTGACATTTGACAGGGAGGTGGACTATGTCAGGGATGTTCCTTTTGCTGTTCAAGAAAATCCACCCAAATTTGGCTAAGTTACAAGCTTCAGAAAAAGGTCAGTTTGCACATGAGCAGTAGAGACATGCAGCTAAAATCTCTGAAGATTCCATCCTCACTGAGCCCCTCCCAGCTCATGTGGCTGACCTGCATATGCATCATCCTCATAAAACAACTGAGCATGCTGAACTACATAGCTGCTGAAGTCTACTGAGCATGTACAACATGGGATTTTTCCAAAGGCTTCTAACTTGGGTTGATTTTCTCAGGAACAGCAAGAGGCATATCCCCAACACAAAGGCCATCTGAGTCCATGCACTGAGATACTAACACTTAACAAAAATAATGTTTTTCTAACATGGACAAAACATATACTTCTCTAATCTCATGCTCAGAAACAGCTGAAAGTTTAAAAAAAATCAGCCAGAAGGCAGACACCTTACATGCAAAATTTCAGCCCAAATGCTAAACTTTAACCAAAGTTATGCACAACTGAAAATAGGATATGTATAATAGGGAAGTGGTGGTCAGCTTTAAACAGGAGACACTACTGGCTTTGCCTGTAATAAATTTGACCCTACCCCTTCATTTTGTGCAAGACAATGTCAGACAATTTGAGCTGAAACCTGAAACGGACCTGGTTTTCCCAACTGTACATGGAATACTATGTTCACATGTGGAATAGAAGTCCAGAGACTGGCAATGAAAGTGATTAATGGGAAGCCATTTATGCAACAGACTGAAATGATCAGGACTGTGTAGATCTCTCATTCCTTCTCTAAAGTAAAGAATGGTACAGACAGACGTGTTGGGGCACTTCTATTCACCCTCGATATAAGAACAAGGGGACATTCAATTAAACTCACAGCAACATATTTAAAACTGATCAAACCTGTACAACACGTTCAAAAGCCAAGCCTGGGAGCTTAAACTCGTAACTTTCCTAGACGTTAAAAATCACGGTCATAATAAAGACGCTGGATTTACTGAAAACTTGTCTCTCACCAACAGAAGTTGGGCCAATAAAAATTCTCACCCACCTTGTGTCTCATGCATAATGAAAATATTTTCAATTATATTACATGGGGCATACCCCTTCTATATTTTTGTCCTAAGTATGAGAGCCTAGGGAGGAGTAGGAAGAAGCTGATCGTATAAGCAGGTTATTCCATTTTGGAGTATCTAGCATCTTCCTCTGAGGTATCAAGTTGCTGTCAAAGGATGCTACACTTGTTTGATTTGCGATGTCAATTCTTGCATGTTTTAGCATCAGCAAGTGACCTGAACTAGACCTTTAAGGCCACTATAATGGAATGGAAAGTGTTATGGTTGGTTGTCAGTCAGGGACGCTGAGAATTGTTTCACCACTGTTGTGTGCACACAGGAGGAGATTTTGTGGGGGCAGGTGGGGAGAGGGAATGACACTTTCAGCATCACTGAGAAATATTCCTGTCATTTGCCAAGTCTAAAGAACACCTTCCGAAATAATAATGAAAACAGCTGTCCCCTCCTCACTAGCAGGAAAGTGCTTTTCAGCACTGATGCAGGGGGATCTGTTGCTGATAGCTGGGGTCCACTATGCGTTCGTTTGCAAAAACAGAGGAGCATTTATAGTTTAAATGAATGTGTTTGAGATCAATTAAAGCAACTTGTGCGGGAAATGCAGAGATTAAGAAGAAAACTAAGGTCTCAACATGGAGCAGTAAGGTCTCAACATGGAGCAGCCTTGTATTCCTCATTAAGCCACACTAAAAAATTGGAGATTTTTTCCCTTAACTATATTAAAGTATGGCACATCCATTTTAAAAGTCCATCCTAAGATAGAGGGAATTGATTTTACAGTCCGATTTAGAGACATTTTAGTACCAAGAAGTCAAGTTTCTAGTGACAAAAAGTTACCTTACGTGAAGGACAATCTGATTCCATTCCTCATGCTACACACTGGTGTATGAGACTAGAGTCTTTCACAACCTATAAGTCTTTAACATTTCATACATGATCTATAAATAGTTAGCATTTATTTGTTTCTCTGTACTTTACAATGGAAGGATGTTTGAGACTACTATACAAACTGATCACAAGTTCACTCTTAGTGCATAAGATGCACAAGTTATCACCTTGTTTTTTTGTAGCCACATATAGCTGCGCATTATTCCTATTATGTAAATATATTCTCCCTTCAGATGAATGCTTAAATGAGGCCTTTCATAGGAAATAACTTGACTGTGTGCAATTCCAAAAGTGGTCAGTGCCAGCCAAAACTTCAGCTAATGCCTCCACGTTTAATCATGGCACCATGGGGCAGGTTGGGTAAATATTCCTTGTAAATCTGATTTTGGATTAGCTGAGTCACAAAGCAAGAAAGTTTTAAAATCCCAGCAGAACTGAGGTTGTTCAGTAATGTTACTGACCTGAACCATGTCAGCTAAAGTGACAGCATCTATGTTATGTCTAAGAGACAATCTGGCAGCAGAGGTGAAAGTCTTGCAACCAGCTGCCACCTGTCTGTCTGTCAAGTGAGAGAGAAGCACACACCGCTGGCTGGCAGCATCAGATCCCAGGATAGATGTAAATTCATTGGAATGGAACACTGCCTCACAAGAAAGGTCTCCTGCTTTGAAAATATCCAGCTGCTTCCCCTTTTGTATGAACAACTTCATTTACTCAGCAGCTAGATAGCCATATCCTATGAAAAGGCTGAGCTTTGCTATCATCCCCTAAACACTAGAACACAAGTAATATGGTAACATTCACAAGACTCTCCCTCACCCCATATATTCAGAGTTACGCCACATTAAGGACAAATTATTCAGTTTGAGGGTCTAGCACTTGAAAAAAGCCTAATCTAAAATGAAACCTATCATCTAAAATTGTAGACTTTACTTCCCTTGCACTAATCGGTGATGGTTTTACAGACTGAAGTCTTAAGCAATACACTTGTGAGTGAGCCTGTCATTTCACCAGGCAAGTTCAGGGGTGAAAATTTCACCATCCCCCTTCACTAGTAGCAAGTTTCCTCCCTCTCTCAATTGAGTCTAGAATATAACGTTTGTCATAAAGGCCCCTGGTTCATTCAGTCCAGGAGCAGCCAATACCAGGTGAACCTCTCCCTTCCAAACTGATAATGGACAGGGCCAATTGGGAAAAGCTGTATGTGGAGCAAATTTCTTTCCTGACTCTGCCACCCCATCCCATCAGCAAGCAGCAGTTGTCTATGTAGAGTGGCACATGCACCTGCACAAAAGCTATTTTCCTGCTGCCAGAAGAAATGGACTATGTTGGCTGATTTTGGATACCAGTCACATTCCTCACAAGTCTGGCTGTTAATGCTCATGAACTCTGGAGCACTCATTTTCTGCTCAAGCTGCTGGCCTTGGACTTAAGAGAAGCAGCACAGATAGGAGAGAAGAGAAACAGGAATGCTCCAAGTTATTTTTGGATAGTTTGTTATCCAAAGTTGTGCAGTAATATGCAACACCATTAGAAATGGACTCCCAGACCTGTTTAGGGCCCCCACAAGACTGCATTTTACAATTCTGTTACTGCACCCTCGGCTTACAAGGAATTTTGCTTTTAGCGATCTAACACAATTACACCAATATAATTTGTTGAAAAAGTTTGCATCTGAATTATGTGAATGCAATTTTTAAAGTTTAGCCCAATATTTTAAAACCCATGAAAATCTAAGTCGCAGACGACAGGGTTTGTAATGAAAAAGCTAAGCAGGCCCTGATGTTTGCTGCTGGGTGCGGGAAAGCAATGAGGACACCAAGGCCAGCCACACTAATGCAGCAATTAGAAAGAAAGCAGCCACTCAAAAGCCTGAATGGCATGTTAAGAACTTCAGTTTTGCTCCGTAAGCAACTTATTGTAAATGTTACAGGTGATACCTTTTCAGGTAGGTAGATACGTAGGTGGAAGGTGCACCAGTCTGGGGGGCTTCGTTTCCCTTTGGCTCATCCCTCCATGGCTGCCGGGCGTAGGAGCCACTCCTCACCAGGTTAACAGCAGATTCTCTGTTGAGGCAGGAGAAAGCACTTCGGCAGTTTAAAAAGACTCTGGAGCCATGTTGTCTTGGTTTAGCGCACTGCCAAGCATGCAGGTAAGTGCTGGAGTCCAACATCCAGTGGCAAGAGCAAAGAGCCCTCCACATTCAGGCAATACAAACCTTTTCCAGCCACAATCCTGACTCACCACAGGGATAACGGGGATATTTTGATTAATTATTTCCCTTAAAATTAGCTCTAGTAATTGCCAAGTATTTATTACTTATTTAATGTCACAAGAATGCATAATGTTTTACACACACATTAACACAAGGTCTCTGACCACAAGCACTTGATCCAAATTCAGACTATTTATAGAAAATCACTTCATGCATTAGACCTAGAAAGATCTTGCTCTCCCTGCCTCTCTCCTTTTACCTTCTGAAACATCAAGGACTAGTCACTGCCAGAGACAGGATACCAGGCCACGGATCAATGGCCTGAGCCAATATGAACAGGAGTACTTGTGGCACCTTAAAGACTAACAAATTTATTTAAGCATGAGCTTTCGTGAGCTACAGCTCACTTCTTCGGATGGAAACCAATATGGTAAGTCTTAGGCTATTGATTTAGGAGCCAGGAGCAGCAAGTATAAATATTTAGCAACAACTAGAACTATGTGCCATGATTCAGAAACAAATGAATGCCCCTATGAATGTTAATGTGTGAAGGAGCAGGGGAATGAGAGTTCAGAATCTGAGCTCAAGTCCCTCACTCCAATGCTGGAAGGTAATAGGTAATAATTGGAGATATACCAATCTCCTAGAACTGGAAGGGACCTTGAAAGGTCATCAAGTCCAGCCCCCTGCCTTCACTAGCAGGACCAATTTTTGCCCCAGATCCCTAAGTGGCCTCCTCAAGGATTGAACTCACAACCCTGGGTTTAGCAGGCCAATGCTCAAACCATTGAGCTATCCCTCCCCCTATCTTGTGTGTTGTTCTCTGGCAATTCCCTCTCGCCAGCTATAGAAATCAGAACCTATTTGTAGCATGAGCGAATATACATCAGAGCTCCCAATTATTTTTCAATTTTGATGTCAAGCTATTCGTGCTGTTTTACTTCAAGCCTCTAGAGCAGTGGTCTCCAAACTTTATTGATCGTGCACCCCTTCCAGTAAAAAAATTTTGAGCACGCACCCCCAATATCTGTATAAATTATATATACATGTACTACTACACTAATATATTATGTACATTATAAAACATACAAAAAATAGAAATTAAAAAAGGATGAGATAAAGATGAAAAACAATATTTTTAAAAAATTGTTATTTATTAACAGTACGAAAAACCTTTTTGCTCTCACAAAAAACAATTATTAATATTTTTAGTGAGAGCAATGTGATTGAATATGCTTCATTATTTCTGAAAATCTTGGTTTAAGACTTTGTGATACAGCGATTCGAAGGTCTGGATTAGGGGTAGGGTGCGGGAGGGGGCTCAGGGTGGAATGTGGGGTCTGGGAGTTAGGGTGCAGGAGGGGGCTCAGGGCTGGGGCAGGCAGGAGGTACAGAGCACTTACCTGGGGCAGCTCCTGTTTTGTGCAGGGGGTGTGCAGGTGACTCTGCACAGTGCGGCACCATCCCCACGGCCATGATTCTGGGAGCTGCCCTCCCCGCTCCCCCGGGCAGGGCCACCCAGAACGCAGGGGCTTTAGGGACTGCAGGGCCCTGGGCTAAGGGAGGTCCCAGGGCCCTGGCCTGCAGCTCTAAAGCCCCTTTCGGAATGTGGCCCTGCGAGCACGGGCCGGAGGACTCAGGAGGAGCAGGGGCAGCTGCACAGCCAGTGGCCGGAGAGAAGCGCCACTTTCCCCTTCAAAGCACTGCTTCTCTCCAGTCGGCTTTGAAGGGGAAAGCGCCACTTCTTTCCGGCCACTGGCTGCACGGCTGCCCCTGCTCCTCCACGGGCCGGAGGACTCAGGGCCGCATTCCGAAAGAGGCTTTAGAGCTGCAGGCCAGGGCCCCAGGGCCACCTTAGCCCAGGGCCCGACAGCCCCTAAAGCCCCAGCGTTCCAGGTGGCCTTGCCTGCAAGGGGGGGGGGGTGTGCGGGGCAGCTTCCCCGCTCACTCGTTCCCTCCCTCCTCCAGCTGCCCTTCCCCCCACCCCCAGCGGCACTCCTTCTGCCACGCCCCCCAATGGATCGTCTTGCGCACCCCACTTTGGAGACCACTGCTCTACAGCATTCCATGAAGCACTGATTTGGCTGGTGTTAAAAGAAAAGTACTGGAAAAATTGTGTCACACAGTACACTATGAATACCATCTGCTAATATAGCCTGATCCTCCATCATACAGAGCACAGGACACTTAGCGGCAATCAGCTGGGTACAGCACAGTCTGAGGCACTGTTCAAAAAACACTCAGCTTTATCAGTCATCCCCCCTGTAATTTCAAATACAAATTGTCTGCTAAGATCCAAATAATGGTGGCAGTTTGAGACTGAAGCTAGAGCACGGCAGGCAGGATGTAACAAGAACAGTACAGAATCTATAATTGCTGTGAAATTGTTTCTCAGAGCCTATTTGGTGTAACTGCTTCACAACAATTATAGTTTGTGCTGGGTCTACAAATCAAGCTGAGCTCAAATCTTATTCCCTTTAGATCACATTGCACGGAACCCACTGGAGGCAGCATTTCCCCAAATAATCATGTTATGAGACAGATGCTGCTTCCATTTTTATACTGCAGCAGCAGCAATGGGTAACCAAACAAGACTTGGGGCCCCATCCTGCTAGGCACTTTATAGACATACAGAAGAGTCCCTGCAACAGAGTTCACAAACTTAAGCTACATCGAGAAGCAACTGGTGGACAAAAACAAATGGGATGGAAGAGATGATGTCTGAACGAGTTACAGTACAATAAGAAGGGGTCTCAGCTAGAGCTCAAATTTAGACTTATTTTCAAGGACAAGAAGGCACCTGCATAGTATCACAATGGAGGGGAGAAATACGTGTATAATCATTGTTTTCAGCATTTCACATTTTAAATTCTGAAAGCGTGCCAATAGTTTAAGAGTTTAGGGAGCAGATACTATCGCCTACTGAGGGAAGGGCCCACTAAGTTCACTTTTCATAAAATGTTGCCAGATTTCGAGCCATATCAAACACCTATGTGCTTGGGAGTGATGTGTGAAAACTATGAAGCATGAGCACAGAAAAAGGAGCAGGCATTTCCAAGGAGTGAATTCCAGCAGAATATTCCCCAGAATAAAATCTGAGCCTTAAATTCAGTCCAAGTCCTACCTGTTTTCCTTTTCTTCTATGTCACCCGTACTGCTTAGTCTTCTAGGGGCTATGGGGGCAAAGTAGTTTTTGCTATCCTTATCCTGAAGGAAAAAACAAAAATTATTTCAAGATCATGTATATTCCACAAGGAAGTTACATCTTCAATGGCATTCAGCAACACCTCCGAATTACAGTGTTTCCATTCTTGCTTCTAGAAGTGAGAGTCAGTTTCTAATTTTTCCAAAATTGCCAATATTCAAGGCCTTTGCTCTAAGTTTAAAAATTGGCATGGAGGAGTCAGCCTGGAACCATTTCAAGAAATAGCCCAAAAGATCTGTTTTCTAGAATTACCATATGTTTTTTTTAAGAGAGTTGGCTTCCCTGGCAACTAGCATGATAAAGGTGAGGCTAGTAACTGAGGGCAGCTTCTAAATGAAGACAGATCGTGTGTAAATGAGCAGCAGAGCTGAATGGATGGAGAGCACACTGAGGAAGACTTTAGATTCAGAGCAGCACAATACCTACTGTGAACACAGGTCACTCACTGGCTGGATTAGACATTCCCCACTAAAGCATGTGGGATGCCAAACTGCCGGGGGATTGCTAAGCAGGCTCCAATTTAGGTAGGAAGGGGTAAAAGGAATGCTTTGGCTGAACTCCAACAATTTTGCATGAACTACCAACATAGAAAGTAAGATGGCGTACTTTTCAAAACAGGAGGAAAGTATAAATGTACTAAAGCATCTGAACACATGCAAGCAGCATGAAAAAAAGCTGCAAGAAGAAAGAGGAGTATTAAATTATGGAGATTACAAATAAGTGGCCATAACTGAAACCCAGTGGGATGACGCTCAAAAGTGGGATGGCATTACAGATGGGTAAGCTGATTGACGCTGCTTGGTAAGCACCCCTCAGATGGGATTCACTACAAACTGTTTTGAGGGAAAGGAGACCTTTTCTTTGTTGTCTAAGAATGCAGAAATCCGGGGACTCGATGAAGAGCGGTAGATGGAGGAACCTCTCTCTCTCAGTGCCTCCCGGGAAGCAGCTTCGCTTAGCATATTGTGGCTGCCAGTTTTCCGTAGACCAAGCCTCCAAGATGAGGGAGATTCATCCTTTTGCTCCTCTGATTTGTTGAGCAAACTGGTGAACTGCGGTGGGAGAAGACAACAGCGGGTAGGAAGCTAGGGTTCTGCAGACAGTATATAATTTAACTTCCCAGCGAATTTTACTAAGTAGGTTACACTTTAAAGCATGAGATTCAATGCAGACTCCAGCAATAGCTAGACACATACACACACACAATTCTAATCTGTAAATGCAAGTTAAGGTTAATTAGGATATAAAGAGGGAATAAAAAGGTGTAATATAAAGGTTTTGCCAGCATGTGTTTAAGGGTGCACTACTCAAGAATGGCAAAGGCACAAGTGCTTTATGCAGCTCATCCCACATGAGTGCAAGTGAACACTTCATATGAGAAACCATGCAACCGTGTATTCTGTACATGCCGCTCTGTATTGGTTTTATTATGGACTTCAGTATACAACCACATACTATTTCCTCAAATATACAATTGTTTCACAACTTTGTTTCAGCTACAGATATGTAGCATGTTGTAGTACTGGCATATTACTCTATGTATGCTAGAGAGATCCATGAAAATAACCAATACTAGAAGAGGGAGGCTCCTGCAGAGCATCTGCCTCCATCTACTTATGTGCAAGGTTATAGGAGAGATGTGTATTTTTTTTTTTTGGCTGTACCTGAGTAGTATGCACTCATTTTATTAACACTATTGCAATGCATATTTACAATGGGACAGAGTTAGTTTGCACATGGGACCTTAATTCTGGCATTTCGAGATCTGTGTACTTAACTCTGCAACCTTCATGTTTTTTTAAATGTGGTTTTGGATGGATTTCGCTCCAAAGAAAAAAAAGCTGAACACTACCAGATTACCTTAACCCACGTACCTCATGGAGACCTTACAGCTATTAGATTTTACCTTACAAGACACAGTGAGGCCATTATACTGACATTTCCCAGCAAGAAATCTAGTCTGATGGTAGTGAGACACAGGAAAAGCTCAAGAGGCAGGAGACAGTTGTTGTAAGTGAAGTTGTGTTAATTAAGGGATTTCGGTTAATCTGATGAGTGTGTGCAACAAGGAGTTTATCTATAAAACAAACATACACCTACTCTGTGTTAACCCACTTCAATTAATCAAAAGTCTCAAACTACTGAGATTTCGGATTTTCATACTTGCATAGGAAGCGCTCATCAGCTTGAGGTAGCTGCAATGCTTTGCAGCAGGGAAAGGGTTAACTGCACTATTCATAGTTGCTCGCTCTCTCTTCCTCATCACTTGCCTGGTTAGGTAAATTTAAGTTTATGCCATAGGGAGTGCTATCTTATTTGCTCTGGGCAAGCAATTAGGCTGACTGGCACATACAAAACAATTCATGACTAACTATGAAACCTCTTGCATCTCTCAGATCTATTAGCTCAGTCTCTAAATAAAAAAATAACCTAGCATATAACAACCTGCACTTCAGTGTATGAACCTGAGACATTAAGCACAGGGCCACCAAAAGGAATGCAAGATATGAAGGTTACTCAGCTGTAACTGGAAGTTCTTTGATGTGTACAGTCCCTATCTGTATTCCAAACATGGGTACACCCATGTTCTTTGTGCCTGAGGCCAGAGAATTTGCACGTTGTCTCTGTAGGTCTGTGCCTGAATCCTAGAGCCCAAGGGTGTAAGGGGAGGTGTGGACCAACTGCTTCTCCAGTTCCTTCGCTATCCCAAATCTAGTCAGGATCAAAAGCAGAGGGAAAAGAGGGTGGGTAGTGGAATACAGATTATGGTCCCATCGGGTATGCACAAAGAATGCTAACTCCAACATGCACCTACTCCAGATTCATCTATCATACCAGGAAAGCCATGACCTTGGCAAAGATTGTTACTTTGGTATTCATGTAGTCTCTGTCTGAAGAGTAAACAGCCCAAAGCCAGCCTGTACACAGAGGTGAAGCCTGGTGAATGGTGTTATGCAAGTACACAAGGCCATGCGGCCTAGCAGAGAAAGACAAACCTTGACTGTGGTTTGAGGTCTGAGGATGACTTGACTTATCAAGCTGTTCATGGCCTGAAATTGGTCCATAGGGAAATAGGCCCTTGCTTAAGTCAGTTCTTTGGTTGCTTCTATAAAGTCTAAGGTTTTTGTGGGACTCAAAGTAGACTTTGTTTACACAAATTCTCAAGGATGTCAGAACGTGGATCAAAGATAGGGTTGCTGAATGAACCTCCTGATTGGATCTGCCTGTTAGGAGCCATTCATTCAGGTACAAGAAGTTGGTATAGCTGTTTTGACTCATCTGGGCCACCACCATTGTGAGGTAGGCCCTGTTGCCAGTCCAAACAGAAGTACTCTGAGCTGGTAGTACTCTTGTCCCACCAGAAATCTGAGGAACCTTCTGTGGGGCAGATGAATGCCCACATGAAAGAAAACATCTTTCATGTTGAGAGCCGTGAGCCACATACCCTTCTCCAGGAAGAGAATTATCAATGCCAATGTGCACATACAGAATTATGATTTGCAAATAAAAATATTCAGCTGATGTAGGTAGAAAATGGGTCTTCATCCTTATTTTTTCTTGGAGACTGAAATATAGGGAGTAGAACCCTTTTCCTAGATGCTGAGGTGGCACTTACTCTATATCCCCTCCTTGGAGGGGACAGTCCACCTCCTTACGGAAGATTTCCTCTTGAGGGTGGTCCCTGAAGATGGGCCAGGAAAGGGGTTTGCAAGGGGGAAGGAGAGATAAACTTGATGGCATAGCCAGAGTGGATGCCATCCAATCCACACTTATACATTGTTATTGCCCTCCAATTGTGGGTGAAAAATGCGAGGGGGCCACCAAGGGTTTGGGGGGCAGTTGGAGATGACATCAATAAACGTATGTGGTTCTCAAGCATCCTGTCAAAAGTAACCTCTGGTTGGTGGATAGGGTTGAGTGGCTGCGTTTGAAAGAGCTGCTTACCTAGGGCTTTGCACCTTCTGACATTGCACGGCAGTTCGTAAGGGTGCTGGTGGTAGAACAGCTGAGGGAGATGTCTTGGTTTATACACCTGCTTGTGGTGTTTCCTCTTTGGTGCTGGTTATAAATGCCCAGGGAGCGGAGGGTCATCCTGGAGTCTTAATGAGTGCAGTGACTCATCCGCCTTTTCGTTACAGAGGTTAGACTCAAAGGGCAAGTCCTCAATGGGATTTCTCCCTGAAGAACCCCAAAATGTGAAGCCATGATTCATACCTCAAGTATCACTGTAGCAATAGCTCTAGATGCAGTATCAGCAGTGTCCATTGCAAATTGAAAAGAAGTCTTAGCTACCAGTTTGCCTTCCTCGGTGAGGGCTTGGAATTGGACCCTGTCCACTGATGGAGTGTCTTTGAACTCCAAGAATTTGGAGTAATTTGTAAAATTGTGCTTTGCTAACAGGACCTGGTTGTTAGCAATTCTCAGCCTTTTTCAGGGTGGGGGTGCAAGATGCAGAAGTATGCCATACCGCCCTGGTTGGTTCCATGATAGCCTAATTTACTGGGAGGCCCACCTGATTGGGGCCAGTGGGCTGCAAGATTTCCATGAGCTTATACTGCATATCATGGACCTCCTAGAATGGAATCTGGAGTTCAATTGCCACACTCTGCAAGAGCTCTTGGTATTGCCTGTGGTCTTCAGGCAGGGATGCTGAGGATGGAGCAATTGCCTCATCAGGCAAGGACGATGACATCTGTCAGAACCGGTTGATCCAGCTCCATTTCCTCCTTCCACGTGCTCTGATGGAGCCAGTTGGTGTTGACTAGGAGGAGAGGGCCAGTGGGATTCACGCATAGATCTGGAGTGTCTCTAGCATAGGGATCCCATGGATCCCAACAGGGCCAGTATGAAGTGTCAACTGGTTGAGGGGGAATCTCAATGCAGTGGATACCATCGGTCCTCTAGGTGGTCACCTCTGGGCATAAGATGGATCCAAGATCTCCTGCTGGCTCTGTTTGAGCTAACCCCCTTCATGGAAGTGATAGCTTGTCTGGACATCAGAATCAACCAATGAGAAGGTAAATTCTGGCTCTGTCGGCCGTACTAGTAGATGAATGCTTCAATTCATCTATGGAATAGAGGACTAGTCCCTTCTCCTCAAGAGTTGTTTCTTCTTTCTTCTTCTGTTGTTGAGGTGTCCCTCAGGAGGATCATACCAGAAAGGAGAGGAAACAGAGGACAAGATAAGGTGAAAATGTCCTCAAAAGAGGTAAAAGTTTCAGTCTCTCCCAGAACACGAGGTGTCCCAGTGATTGGGACTGATGGTGCTCAGTAGATCCTTCTGGGAACGAGTCAGTACAGTTGAAGAGGAGTCTATCTTGGAGCTCCCAGTCAGTGCTGGCAGGTGCCAATCCTTTGGCTTTCAAGTTGGAGCCAGAGCCAATACCGAGTCTTTTCTCCTTCACACCTTACCCTCATGGTCAGGTTTAGGCAGACCTGAGTTTTTAGGATCAACACGAGGGCTCACCTGACTTGGAAAGAGTCAGGGAGGGATCCTTCTTTTAGAAGCAAATGTGGAAGGGGATCTATGCCCCTAACTCTCCTAATAGGCCTGAGGCAATGACTACTCTGACTTAACAGCCCTGACCTCTGCTTTGGAGCTCATGCTCAGAGGGGCATTGCCTGCAGACCGAGGCCTATGTATCAGAGGGTTCACCTGCCAGGATCTGACTGGGTCTCATGACTTTCTCCATGAAGTACTTGCTCAGTTGAAACTCTTGTCACCTCTCTGGTTTGGGGAGGGAAGCAGAGGCAGATGCTGCACTTAGTGGAGATGTGAGCCTCCCCAAGACACTAAAGGCTGCATTAGTCGTCATCGCTGACTGAAATAGGGCAGGGGCAAGAGACATTTCTTAAATCCCAGGACTCTAGGCATGGTCCTCCTTCTGAGGGGAGTGAAAAGAAATGGAGAGGGGAGGCCCCAAGGCAGGAGCGGAGCACAGGGGGACTAAACTACGCTAATTAAAAGACTGAAAATACTAGCAATTATACACTATTATATTTACAGGTACAAAAACAGTGCAAAGATGGCTCTGGACATAGGATTCCGACTCAGGCTGGGCAACAGTAAAAATGAATAGGAGAGGCGGTTGGTCTGCACCTCTCCTTATACCATTGATACTGAGCACAAAGAACACGAGGGCCCAAAAACAGACCAACAGACACTACTTGCAAATTCTCCAGTCTCGGGCATGTATGGAATATACATAGGGACCACACTCATGGCTCCTGCTAGCCAAGTGGATTTAGAGTCAGAAGAGGTTTATGTCTAATCTCAGTAGCTATAGAGAGCTTCACTCAAGGGAGAGGGGGGGAGAATCCATTGCCAGAGAAATGACAAGCAGTCTCACCTCTACCTCATTAGTGTAGCATCATAGCTCATACAGTGCCATCAAGTCTGGTGCAGGTTATGTAACCTGGATGGATCTTCAGGCTATGTGCTTCAATACCAATTGCATTGTTGTCACATTGCCATGAAGAGCAAAAACAGGAATTTTACCAGTCGCTTCCATAAGGACAGTTTCAATGGAGTTCTCTCTGTTGCAGTACTTTCTGCTGGAAGGAACTAGGGGAAGAGATGTCAACAAAACTGCTTCTGTCACCGAACAGGCAGTGGGGTCCTTCCTGGCCAGAGAACCAGGAGTACTTGTTAAGCAGTAAAGTGTGTTTTTGTTTTTGTTTTTTTTAAATGGCCCAACTTATTTCAGAGGGTGACATAATGGAAAGACAGCACACCAGACAAAATTAGCCCTATTTGTGCATGCCCCAGACTATTATGCCGTTAACTGTGCCTCTTCGTTAAATCAGAGACAGAATAGTATCTGATTGTAAGTCTTGCAACCTCTCTGAACACCAGTTAAGAAAATCTATTCTCCAGTGCAACCAATTGCTTTAAAGCAACAATGGAATGCA
This sequence comes from Mauremys reevesii, assembly GCF_016161935.1. Taxonomy (NCBI): domain Eukaryota; kingdom Metazoa; phylum Chordata; order Testudines; family Geoemydidae; genus Mauremys; species Mauremys reevesii. The sequence goes on along the minus strand of NC_052626.1, from coordinate 122,383,935 downwards.
CAGTTGGACTCTGAGTCAATCCCCAATTCACTTACTTTTCTGCCAGGAGCTGCAGTGAAGGAGTTATGCTCTGGTGGTGGTATTTGCTCAGTGACGCTAGTCCTGGGTTCATGACCAGAATGGTTGGCAAAGGACTCTTTCTTTCTCTCTACAATTTTAGACAAGGAGAGGAAAAACAAGGTGTTTGAATGTTGCATTTATAAACCACTTTCCCTTTACCACTGTGATGTGCAAATAAGCAGACCCAGAGCCTGTGTAACAACAGAACATTCCAGTTCCCCACACTCAGAATAAAGGGAAGCACCCCTAAGTCTACTCATTGAACAAAGGGTATTTCTGCCCAGTCTTAAAACACCTCTGCACTAAGTGGTTACAACTGAAGCATGCTTTTACAGAGCCATCTATTTCACCCCCAGCAGGTAAACTGCCCAGTCTTTCCTGAGAGCATTTGAGGCCAGATAACAGACTTCATTCATTAGATTTCCTTTAACTGATCATTCTTGACAGACATATGGGTTTGAGAACTAGACTAAAGTATTCCTGCAATGCCAAAATATACGTAGTGGCATGCATGTCTGAGTCAGTCAGGTGAAGGATACCATGACATGGTTCTGCTGGCTATTCACCATGGGTTTGGGACATAGCTCTTGCAGAAAGAGGAAGATGGGAATCCAATGGCATAACTTATTTTTCATTTCTGTGTACAGCTGGGACTATCTGATCACTCTGGAGATAGTCAAGAATAAACTAACCGAAAACAGACAGATCCTGTGGCTACCTAGTTGCTCCATTCTACAAGCTCAAGTTTCCACCATTAAGGCTTTTTGATTTCTATTCAAGACAGATGCCTCTACCCCTAGAATATAGCATTCGGTTCCAAACACCTTGTTACCTATGCGTCCCCAAACAGCACCCACTCTCCACCCCCAAAGCCCCTTCCTGCTTGCTACTTCCCCTTTGGCCCCAGCCCAGGCAGGATGCTCCTTTTTGAGGAAGTGTGCTGGGGCTAGGGCGGCCAGCCTGCGGCTGGGACTTGAAGCAGGCTAGGCGGGCGCTGGGGCCATGCTGCCCGGAGCTCCAGGGCTGGAGGCGCTGGGCCTGCAGCGCCCAGGTGGGGGCTGCCAGCACTGGGGCCACCCACCCGGCACAGTTTGTCTTGCACTTGTTTTATCTTTCAGTAGCAGTTTGAAGCAGACTAGTACACAAAGATACAGCACTGCAGCACTTTTTGTGCACTGCTGTTTGCTCCTCAGGGACAGGGGAATGTCTCAATTTCACTTGGCTGCCTCCACTCACTTTGAGCAAATCAGAGAGCTGAGCAGAAATAGGGCTCTAAACTCCTGTAAGAGTTGTAAGAAATAAGGCCAAGACAAAAAACTCTGGGCTCTTTTGCCTTCTCAAGTTTTCATACCAGAGTCAGCAATTAAAACACATCTGTGTTTTACATACGGGAAAGCTACTTTACACCAAGAGTTGACAAAACAGGTCTGCTCTGACTTTAGTTTAACTTCAATTCCATATCTGTATAATGTTCATCCATACCGTTTCTGAAGCTGATACACTATGTGACACCACTTCCTGCAGCTAAACCGCTCCTTATAGGCAGGCTTGGAAGGCTTGATTAAATTTTTTTTAATTGGTAAACGTCAGTAAATGTTGATTTCACTGTACACACAAACAGAACAAATTTTCCCCTCAATAATCAAAATTTACAGATAGGCAAAGCTAAGAAAAATGCTGCTTAGGAGCTTACTAGTTTGATTTAAGGCTATTTACTGTACTTTGTATATTTTGACATGTAATGTTAACAAATTTGCTTTAATGGCTACAAAGCTTTAGTTTTTTGAATCTTAATGTCTGTCATTAAGTAACTGTCTGATCCCCCCATAATTTCCAACAGCTGAAAATTTAATTTGAAAATAAAAAATGTGAATACCTCATAATTGTGAAACTGTGAAAATTTAAAATGGATAAAAATAAAAAAAATGCTTGAAAATAGATATTATCCCTCAAAATTATAAAAAAAAGTTATTCTGCCAAACCTACTTGTTGATGTTTCATTTAAGCCCCTACTTTGCTTGAAAGACCCGAGATTACAAGACAAAGTCGCTGCCTATTAAACACTATTTTAATTAGAAGAGCAACTACACATGGACTAAAATCCATATGACATTTATTTTATTTACATGCCAAAAGATTTAATTTTAAAAAACTTTTAATCTTTGTCATTAATATACACAAAGACTTTTTTTTTAAACTGCCAGTTCTGCCAAGATCAACCTAGATGCTTCGGTCCTTTTAACTCATCATCCATCTTCAAGTTTGTCCAATCAGAGCCCAAGTGATAGTTCTTTCGCTGCATGACAAAAGCCAGGTTGTGCTTCCATAGCTGTTTGACAGTTTTGTAGTGCTCCATGGAATAAAGATTTACTGATTAGCACACTAAGGAAATAGACCGAGTAAGGTGCAGTTATAATCCATAGGCACACTAACTCTTGATCAATATTCGTCTTCCTTGTCTAGTGAAAAAAACTGAAAATATATCGATAAACTAAGTACCATCATCACCCAATGAAATGCTGTTTTGTAGCTTTCTAAAGTCATTGTTCAGAACAACCAGGATCCTAACAGTCTTACATCTATAGAACACTAGGGGGGAGACTTGTTTTCTGTTTTTATTCTGGGAATGAAAGCTAAACAGTGTCACAGGAATCTGTGGTCAGCCCCTCTTTACAGAGATATGGGTAAATCAGGAAGCAGAGACCTAAGTGTTGTCATTTGAACAACATGTGCACCACACACACCCTGACTAGGCTCCTAACTGAAGCCACAGAGACGTTATGAAGAAACCAGGAGCTTGGAACTCCAGCAGTTAGCAGCAGCAGCTAAAGCATGAGATTACATGATGTACTTAGTTAATTCATTATTTTTCAACAGACTGAAACCTTTATACACCAAGATCAGAAAAAGCTTTCCATATGGTGATGGGGTATTTAAATGTAACAGGAAACAAGTTTCCATTTCCTACGGTTTATTTTTCCTGAAAACACATTTTTAGTCCTTTATCTAGAAAAACAGCAAGTGACTTTTACTGAGCGGCATTAAAATGAGTTAACTAGAAGATCAACTTCTAGACACACCTTCATTGAGTTCATTATATTCAAGGTACAATAGGAGTACTATTTTCTCCACACATTGAACTGGTTACTCAAAACCTCTCATTCACCAAAATTTTTACCTTTAAGGGGGAACATAGGCAAGTAAGGCTGGAAACTAACGAGAGCCCCGTGTTATTCTCAAACGTGAAATAACCACAAAATAAAACAAAAAGCAATGTATAAAATGGGGGGGGGGGGAATCAAAAGCTTCTAGTCAGCCAGGGGGGAGTCAGTAGCCAACGGCAGCACCCATGAGCACAAATGGTGAACTAACAGGATCAATTCCACCAGACAGAGTGCATCCAGGCAATGGCGGGTCCCGCAAAGGTCACATGCGTGCTGAGCAGGTGGGGGTCAGCAGGAGGGTTTGGCAGCTGTACAAAGAGTGCGGAGGGGAAGGGGGTGAGGGGTGTGTGAGGAGACAGGGCTGATGAAACAAAAACACAAAATTTCCCAAAAATAAAATGGGAAAAAAAAAATCTAAAAACAAAGTTTCACGGGTGTCTAACTACTGCCCATCCCAAAGTTAGCCTTCCCCACCAGACTATGCTATCCAAAAATTCAAAGCATTTTAACACACTTATGCTGAGGAAAAGGCACCGTTGATATAAGACCTACATAACATTTTTGTTTTGTCCTGATGCAGAGCTGATGGAGAACATAAATTAAAACCTACTCCCAGATCTTTACTGACACTTATGCTGACCTATGAGCCAGTAAACAAAAAGGAAAAATGTCCTGTTTGCATTCAGTGCTCGAAACAACAATGCTGGTTTGAAACATTTGACAAGATGGAAGTTTTTATCCCTCTAAAAGGGTCTTGCAAAGTTGTATTAAACAAAAGGACGGGCAAGGACTATTAAATTCACCATTACTTTGCTTTCTAGCAATTCTAATTTTGGGTATTGAGATCAAATTCTAATTTCTCAACTAAGAAGCATTCATCTGTTTTAAAATAAATTCAGGATCAATAAAGTCAGGTCTTCCATTTTTTAAAAGATGTCTCACTATACAGTTATCCACCATATGCTGTACCAGTCCATGTGATTTACTTAGCAGCTCAGCTCACCTGAAGAAACATTTTTAAAATGCGTTTAGCCTTTGAAAAAACAGTGAGTGGGTCTCCCTAGCTGAGGCCTCATATCTTAATTAATTAACTAAAATCTCAGTGTTGCATTATGCATTACCTGCCTCCTTTTCAGCATCTGATTCTGACGCCTCATCCTCTTCGGCTTCCTCCTCTTCCTCAGAGCTGGAACTGCTCGATTCCTTGTTCTCCTCTTCTGGTTCCCGGGACTTCAGAGTGTCTTCTTCATAAAGAATCTTCTCTTTGCTAAGACAAATAGGAGTTTTTAAGATATGCCAACAGGGGAAAGCAGCTATCTGTGACCTTTACTCTTAAGGAACCTACAGATAAGTCACTATATCTAGAACAGGTAAGCACACAAGTACCTCTTACACACTTCTGCACCCCACCGTTTCCTACCCAGTACATTTGTTATGGGTGAAATTCCCGATCCTGCATTCCCCATGCTGGCAGGGACAGCTCCACTCAGCCTGGGGAGATGTGGACTAGAGTGCAATCCCTCTAGCTGTACTAAAAGGTTTCAAATTGAGATCATCAAGTCTTCAGACAGAGGTTGGAGATAGCTACCCAGGGAAGACAGGCGTGTAGGAGACTGTAGAAAAGACAAAAGCTACACCAGCTGTTTTGTGGGTCTTACTTTTTGAAGAGTCCACTTTGCAGTTTCCCATTCATGTCAGCTTCAATTAGCTTGTTTCTCGTCTCCTTCTCACTGCGCAGCTGTCAAAAGGTGGGAGAAGAATGGGAAGGTCATGTTTGAACAGGCATCAGCAGCACGAGCATCTCGTTATCAGTCTAAACTCATCCGAAACCTCATTTTGAGGAAGTGGCAGGTGTTTTTCCTTGGTAAGTGCTTTGTTGTTGTTCAATTTGACAGGCAAATACACATCTATAAGCCCACCACATCATGGCCAGGAATAGCTATAATAGAGTAAGGTAGATATCAGGTACATTGTTACACTCAAGTGTCACTTCATGGGAAATTCCATGGAAATCAGCAACAGTGCTGATGGAGGGGAGTCCCCTTTGACTCTAAGGGTCAGATGCTTGCCCCAGATGTACTGCCCTGTTCTTTCAAGCACATGCACAGAATTGGGGTGGGGGAGAGGGGAGGTTGTCATCAAGTGTCAATTCCTGCAGTGATGGAAGTGTTTTGGCCACCTGGTTCAGGAATCTCGTCACCAGTGATTCCATTAGGGATAGATAAACCATAGCAGCATGGTAATAGTCAGGGTAACTCCCAGGAGCTATAGGCATGTATTTATGTAGAGCAGAAAGAGATTGTAATTCTAGTGTAGTCGTGCATTTTGAGGATCATTCTGAGCCTGAAAATCCCACTAAAAATCCCTCAGCTTGGCACTCACGTTCTTCAAGTGAATGCATCCTGGAATCCCAAAATTGTAAACACCGCAGTGCAGGGTTTATAGGATTGGAAAGCACTGCGGGACCGCAGCATTGGATGCCTTAAACCAGTGGTCCCCAACCTTTTTTGTCTGGCGGGCACCAGACAATGAGCCACGGAGAACCATAGCGGCAGACAAGCATCCACCGAAATTCCGCCGACATGCGGCAACATCAATAGGCATGGCCGCCAACAAGCAGCGTCATCCAGAGGCGTCGCCACCTAAATACCGCCGAAAATCGGCAGCATTTCGGCAGCGATGCCTCTGGATGACACAGCTTGTTGGTGGCATTTTGGCGGATGCTTGTCCGTCAGACAGTATGCGGGCACACTTAGACGCCCCGGCAGGCGCCATGGTGCCCTCAGGCACCGCGTTGGGGACCCCTGCCTTAAGCTAACAGAATATCAAGACAGTGCTATAAGGGGAGGTTGACTGGGGTGGCTAGATCTGTTCAGCAGAGAACTTCTCCCCTCTTTTGCTTCTTCTGCACATTGCCCAAGGTAAGTTATAAGTTCTTCCTCTGCCAGGGCCGGCTCCAGACCCCAGCGCGACAAGCACGCGCGTGGGGCAGCAGTTGTCATCAGGGGCGGCAGATTGGGCCGGCGGACCTGCCGCAGTCATGCCTGCGGGAGGTCCACCGGAACCCCGGGACGACCGTACCTGCCGCAGGCATGACTGCGGACGGTTCGCTGGTCGCTCGGCTGGACCTGCCGCAGGCATGACTGCGGCAGCTCAACCGGAGCCGCCGGACCAGCCAACCGTCCGCAGCTGCGGGAGGTCCAGCCGAGCCACGCGACTAGCGGACCCTCACCAGTCAAGCCAGCGGGAGGCCCGCTGCTCCCGGGGCTCCAGGGTGTCTCCCGCGCATGACTGCTTGGGGCGGCCGAATATGTAGAGCAGGCCCTGTCCTCTGCTGATAGAGAGGCCCAGAATCCCTCTGGACATGTAAGAAGCACAAACATATTCACATCTTTGAATGCATGCCACATTTGGGATCGGGAAAGAATTTTCCCCCAGGGCAGATTGGCAGAGGCTCTGTGGTTTTTTTGCCTTCTTCTGTAGCGGGGGACCCGATCACTTGCTGGAGGATCCTCTGCACCTTGAAGTCTTAAAGCCATGATTTGAGGACTTCAATGGCTCAGATATAGGTTAGAGGTTTGTTACAGGAGTGAGTGGGTGAGATTCTGTGGCCTGCGTTGTGCAGGAGGTTGGACCAGCTGATCATAATGGTCCCTTCTGACCTTAAGGTCTATGATTCGATGATTCCAACAGACATAAGCCCAGGAAAGTTATTCATGACTTGAAATATAGAGCTTCTCCTAAGAGCTCTGAGTGCCTCATTTAGCCTAAGGTTAGGTGAGAACACAGAAGACATCCCACCATTTTTCCTGGTCCTGCCTGAAAGAAATATGGCAAGATTCATTAAGAAATTTGTGTATGGCCTGTTCATGCATGTTATAGCAGTTTTTTTATGCTATATGCAAGAGAATTTGTACGTGTATTTTTTTTTTTTTTGGAGTGCAGTTTTCTGCATTAGGCTGGTTCACACTTCCTGGGAGAAAAGCCTAAAGAACTCTGTTTATATATTAGTTTATCAGTTCCCCTACTTTGCTGAGAAGTTGGTTCACATTAAAAACAGTTTTAGAAAAGAAAAAAAGATGCAACCAGAATTCTGGGTTCTCTCTCTCTCTCTCACTGCCCTATTCCTCAAAGCTGTAAGTACTGGTATCACCACCATGTTTTTATAGCTAACGTTTACTCTCTAGCAACACCGCCTTAATTCCACCATGTTATGCTGCATTCTGGCTGGATTTTTTTTTTTTTTTGCTTGATTGGATCTTGGTGACATCAATGAATGTGTGGCAAGTCTGAGATGGACTAGGAAGGAATGCAACTCCAGGCCAATGCTGCAATATGAGGATCAGTTTTCATTTGATCTCAGGACACACAGTTTTTTGCTATCAGCTCGCTACCCTCACCACCTTCACCAAAGGCTTCCACCATATCACAAGATGACATACTATTTAGTGTGGGTTTGAAAATGTTGGGGTTCACATAGTAACTTATAAATACTTCTCCCTCACTCAGCCTTGCTCTTCTAAAAGACAATACAGAAACAAATATACCAGTTCAGAATACAGCAGGACACAGTGTTTGAGTCACCTTCTCTTACGTGAAGTTATAGTAACCATAAGCATTCCTTAGTTGCTATGCAAGTATCTCCCAGAAACAAGAGATTTAGGGACAATGGTAAATATAAAGATTAACTGTACAGCTACACTCAATGTCTAGAATGCCAGATGTTGATAAATCATTGCCCCTCTTGCTACAGCTGAGTTGCTAGCAAACCGGTTCTGGAACTTTAAGTATTCCATTACGTTTAATGTCTCCCGATTATCTAAAAATGATGGCACATAGTTTCATGCCTCCACTGAGACATCATATGTATGTTAGATTATCCATGCAGAGAGAGCTACTTAGAAAGCAAGAAAGAGGTCAGCCAAAAACTCACCACATTCTGTTTTTTCTGCAGCATCTCCAAGTGCTCAACCAGTCCCTCATCAGCCACATCAAATGGTGTCTGGCCCTGATGACATGGGCAATTAGAAAACAAAGGCACCATCCAAGCTTCGTTAATATGTGAGAAATGTTCTTTAATGTTCTTCGTTAATATGTGAGAAATGTGGATAAAAGAACTGAACTCCCTGCCGCAGTATGCAAGCAGGAGACCCCCACCTTCAGAGACCTACTTGGACCTCCAACTGCCAGGTGACATATGGAATGGGATGGCAGAGAAGACAGCCCTCATGTCATTCTGCCATAGTCACTTAATTCCTAGACTAGGAATGGCCAAAAGCAGAGGCTGCAGTTTTATAATGCAACCCATGGCCAGACTCACCTTTATTACAAATGCAGCTTAGAGAAAATGAGATCCCATGCTCCAACTCAGCAGCAAGAACTATTGCATTTGGGTCACGTGCTCTCCAAAAATTGCACATCTACATTAAGGATGAGGGTGACCTCAACCTGCCCTATTCATTAGTGCACCCTAAGCTCCTGGCAATCTGCCAATGCAGCCATCAACAGGACAACGCTGAGGGGTCTCTGTCCTGAACTGTTATACATAAATACACCACTACTCTGATATAACGTGACCCGATATAACACAAATTCGGATATAATGCAGTAAAGTAGCGCTCCGGAGGGCAGGGCTGCGTACTCCAGCGGATTAAAACAAATTTGATATAACATGGTTTCACCTATAATGCAGTAAGATTGTTTGGCTCCCGAGGACAGCGTTATATCGGGGCAGAGGTGTATAAAATAACTAGGAGGCCACATTGGGATGTAATGCAAGAGACCTGCAACACTGTCATTTTAATCAAAATACTCAGCCACCTTATTAATCACATTAATAATGAAACCTGATGGCTGTTGATTAAATGAAGACTGACAGGCCACAGCTCCTGGCCAGGGAATTTACAACCCATAGCCAGATCACTAAAGATATTATGACCCACTTAACTTTCAAAGGGATTGTTTGCAGAGCAATAAGGCAGTAGAACCTCACTAATTTGCAGCAGTTACCAAGACAACCATTGAAGATTACAGAATTTTGCAAATTCGGTCCCAATCCGGGGTGACAGGGGTCTGTCCATGTGGTTCTCTTTGCCAGATCAGGCCTTAGGTGAATGATCATACAAACAAAAATAAACCGAATGAATCACAAGTGTAATTTTTCAAATCAATTTCCACTACAAGCAGATGTTACTCTATTCCTCATTTATACAAGGAGGAAAATGCCAAACTCAGCCAGACACTTTAAAAAAATAATTTGTTCTCTCAGCCGCCTAAGCCTCCTGCCTGGATTCATTCACTGATGTTGCTCTAGCAGGTATAGTCTCAATCCACTGCCAAAGAAGTGGCCATGATATCACAGCACTGAATCAATTCAGGCAGGAAGCAGTTTAGACAGGTAAAAACAGTTTCATACACATCAGAGTTCAGAAACAACAGGAAAGGAGAACAGGATGGGAGTTTCATGGGGGACAAGTACATTTTTAAACATTAACAGTATGTGGCTCTGAAGTGAATACTGTAATCAGCAAAAAAAATAGTTACACTGTCTCTCTGCTTCCCACCCTCACAACTAGAGAATTCTGCAGGTTCCCCTAGCTTATATGACCAAGATGTTCAGAGTGAATGGAAAGGATTTAAAACCTTCAGCATCCAATCGGTTATCTCCAAAAAGCTACAGGCTTCCAGTCACAGCTACATGTCCACAATTAAAGCTTTCCCATTAAAAGCTCTAGGTTTACCACCACCAGGTTTTTTGTACCTGGCTTATTTCCCATGCAAATAAGACTGATTTTTGGTTACTTTTAAGTTGCCAAGACAGTATTAAAACAAGACAGAAGATACCCTGCACTCCCCTCCCTTACATTCCTGAGCTTTAAGACTCACTGACTAACCTTTTTCCACAAGACTAGGGAGGGTAGCAGCCTCAGAAACAGGAAGTCTTTAAATTCTGTGTTTCCAAATACGTTTCAATTTATACAGGGTAATTAGAGCTGGTCTTCATGCAACTTACCAGATGGCTGAGCTGAGCAATGGGCAAAAGAGGTGTGTGCACATTTCTCTATAAAAATCACACTTCAGCTCTGACCTAACAGGGGCCAGGACTCTTCTAGGTAAAGACTGTTTCAGCAGAGCAGAGCATAACAGTAAAATTGTTGCTTCCAGACAGTCACTAGAACTCTGGAGTTGCATCAATAGTTTAACACTCACTTACCAGCTTGTTCCTGATGTCCATGTCACAGAGCGCTTCAGCCAAGATAGTGCAAGCTTCTTTCACTCCCCAGTGTGCAGCAGCATGGAGTGGAGTCCAGCCATCGTTGTCCTGGACATTCAAATTAAACCCAGCTTGGATCAAGAGCCTAAAGAAAGAAAAAAAGACAATGAATCCCCATGCATAAGTGCCATACTGGGGGGTTAGCGTGGTAAACATTAGGCCATTCGTATTTTTATGTTCATTTGCAAATAAGAATGTAACAATGGCCGTACTGCGTCAGACCATCCCTCCAAGCCCAATATCCGGTCTTCTGACAGTGGTTGGTGCCAGATGATTCAGAGGGAATGAACAGAACAGGGTAATTTTGAGTGATCCACGCCCTATTATCCAGTCCTAGCTTCTGGCAGTCAGATGTTTAGGGACACCCAGAGCATGGGGTTGTGTCCCTGACCATCTTGGCTAATAGTATTCATGGACATATCTTCCATGAACTTGTCTAATTCTTTTTTGAACCCAGTTATACTTTTGGCCTTCATAGCATCCCCCCGCAACAAGTTCCACAGGTTGACTGTGGCTATGGCTACACTTAAACTTCAAAGCGCTGCCGCGGCAGCAGCGCTGCGTAGTAGTGTAGCGCCAGCGCCAGCTGAAAAAAAACTCTCCCAGCTGCTGTCCCCTCCTCCCCCGGAATACAATACTGCGCGGCGCGGCGCTGGGGCTGCGCTGGGGCTTTGACTGGCGCTTCGCTTGCGCGCCGCTTTTGCAGAGGTGTGTGGTGTGTTTGTGTGTTCTGCGCTGCTGCTGCAGCGTGTAATTAGTAAAGCCCTGTGTGTTGTATGAAGAACTTCCTTATCTTTGTTTTAACACTGCTGCCTATTTATTTCACTGGGTGTTATGTGAAGGGGTAAATAACATTTCCCAATTCACTTTCTCTACACCATTCACAATTTTATAGATCTCTAGCATCCCCGAGTCTCTTTAAGATAAAAAGCCCCCGTCTTTTTAATCTCTCTTCATATGCTTTGTTGCTCCACACCTCTAATCATTTTTGTTGCCTTTCTCTGTACCTTTTCCAATTCTAATATATCACTTTTGAGATGGGGCAACCAGAACTGCAAATAGTATCCAAGGTGTGGGTGCACCATGGATTTATACAGAGGGAATATGATATTTTCTGTCTTATTATCGATCCCTTTCCTAATGGTTCTTAACATTCTATTAGATTTTTTGACTGCTGCTGCACATTGAGTGGATGTTTTCAGAGAACTATCCACAGTGACTCCAAGATCTCTGAGTGGTAACAGCTAATTTAGAACCCATCATTTTGTATATATGGTTGGGATTATATTTTTCCAATGTGCATTATTGTGCATTTAACATTGAATTTCGTCTGCCATTTTGTTGCTCAGTCACCCAGTTTTGTGACATCCCTTTGAAACTCTTCAGTCAGCTTTAGATTCAACTACCTTGAGTAATTTAGTAATTTAAATAAGTTAGTCAACTCTCTTGGGCACATGACAGTCATAATATGAAAGACAATCAAAAGGCAAATGACAAAAAAGTCAATTTATTCTTCCCTAGCCCACAACAGGACCCTCTCACTCAGGATATACCAGAATGGAAAAAACATGACTTGTAGCCTGTCCTGAAGGGCAAAGTGACTTTGGTAGAACCAAAAGGGGAAGACCTTGTCTTCTACTGGGGGTCTATTAACCAGATCATTCCAGCTGATTGCAGCTGGTAGGACAGTGCCTAGGGGGACTCATGGTTGCCATGACAAGCCATGCAAAGCCTTACGGATTAGAAGTCCCAACATCCTGAATTGCACCTAATGCACAAAAGAGAAGTAGCATAATCTGTGCATGAGCCACTAAGTGAACAGTTTGAGGAGGAAAATCTTAGAAGGGCCACACACAAAATTGGCCTGGAAACAAAAGCATACTTTGGCAATGCAGGGAGTCTGGGGGGAACTCGGAGACTTGGGAGAGGTCCAGCCACTGTGCACCACTACCCCAGCACCTCTAAGAAGAAGCCTGCATTTGGAAGGGGAGGCCAGATGGGATCTCTGCAGTGTGAAGATGTTTGGCAGAGAAGGAGCCAAACAAAGACACAATAAGTTTTGGGTAGAGAAGTCCCAGTAATGGCTTCTAAGAAAAAGCTGGTTGCCTTTCACTACAGACCAGAGTCTAGTGCTGGTTCGGCCAAAGAGCACAACTCAAATTCCACAGACTGACAGGCCAGTGGAGGCAGGACTACCAGAGAGGGATTGGAGCGAGGATTTCACTGCCTGTGACTGACAGCTAATGAACAAGTCAACCCACAAATCAGGATTACAAGACATGCATCTTAATAGACTGGGATCTGTGCAGTAAAAGCAAATCCTGGTGCAAGCCAGACACTTTGGGAACACCTCCGCCACATATGCCGTTGTCTGATTTTCCCCCTCACCTGTATATCTGATCTTTGCAGATGCCATGAAACACTGGCACCCAGTCAAGACCTTTATGTGAAGGTTTTTGAAAAAACTGGTGTCCATAGTTGAGATCCTAAGGGATTTTCAAGAGTGCCAAAGTGACTGAGAAGTACAAGACCTGCTGCCTTTTAACAACACTAAGCACCCACCAACCTAAACGTTTAGGGAGGTCACAGTAGGGCTCTACGTGTTGAGATGCTTGCCACTGTTCTTTGATTTGTATTTTGGGGATTCCACCATCACCTTCAAGAGTCCCCACATCACCACAGCAACCTTCCCTAAGGCAGAGGTGCACTGGACAGGCAGTGAGCACCTATGTGCCATTCCAAACTGCCACCACTGATCAGAGGCAGAGCATGCTGCCTTTATAGCACTGTCATTCGAGGAAGCATTGGGATTTTGACATTGCTGCTGCTTTTAAACCCCCGTGTTTCAGTGCTAATTAACTATAGTATTGTTAAATGACTCACATAGCAGCTCAGCTGAAACGTGCTTTTCAATCAGGTGCTGACTTAAGCTAATTTTCCAGCTGAAGAAAGTGGGGAACAAGGCTTTTAAGAGACTTGCTCAAGGTCAAAGAGCAATTCTGTGTCTCATCAAGAGGTTTGCTAGCTCCTGTCTCTCTGCCCTTGGTGTAAGTCACTAGAGTTTAGATTTGAGCTCAAAGGTGGTCATAAAATATCAAAGATTAGCTCAGTTTTATTTTCTGAAATAGCTAGAAGCAAGGGGAAGTTCTCCACAAGAGGTATAAGCACCATGCCCAACAGTGACTATTGGAAAGTGCAGCCACCTCATTACTGGACTGTGTGCAAAACACTGCTAAGGACAGACGTGACAAGGCACCATTATTTTTACGGCGGTTGAGCCCAAGGGCCCTGATCAGGGCCCCACTGTGTCATTAGGCGCTATACAAAGAACAAAGACAGCCCCGCCTCAAAGAGCTTACAATCCAAGTATAAGACAAGAGCCAACAGGTGGAGACGGATGATGGAGCACAAGGAAACACTGAGATGGTTATGAAGAGCTGGATGAAAACAGCAGTCTGAGCACATCAACTGCCTAACCGCAACTGAGTGTCTTGTAGCCATCACACTGGAGGAGAGTTTTCAGAGAGGATGTGAGCCTGAACAATGGAGCAGCCTTGTGGGAGTTTACAAGGTGTTCCTCCATAGCACAAGAGGTGGCATGGGACAAAGCACACAGGTGAATGTTGGAAAATGCCTTGCTGGAGAAAACCTCACTAAGGCCTGGTCTACACTGGGGCGGGGGGGAGGGGAGGGTGTCGATGTAAGATACGCAACTTCAGCTAGAGGAATACCATAGCTGAAATCGACATATCTTATTCCGACTCACCTCCCATCCTCACAGCACGTGATCGACGGCCGTGGCTCCTCTGTCGACTCCGCTACCGCCACTCGCTCCGGTGGAGTTCCAGAGTCGACAGGAAACATGTTCGGGGATCGATCACTACCTGCCGATATGTAGTCTGGACGTACCCTCAGTTCCGTTTGCCCAAGTACGTTACTAGGCTGCTCAGGGGTTGCTGCTTTTACACTCACAGGCTTATCAGAGGAGCCAAGCAGCTTCAGCTCAGCAGCAGTCCAAGTTCAACGTCTCCATTATAGAAACTGCAAGCAGCACTAAGGGCTCGTCTACACTGCCAAGCTGTCAACAAAACTTTTGTCTTTCACGACTACTTAAAAAAGCCCCTCTCCCCCGCCCCCCTGGAAAGACAAAAGTTTTGCCGGGGCAACTGGCAGTGTGAATGCGGCATTGTCGGCAGGAGCGCTCTCCTGCCGACAAAGCGAACGCCGCTCACAGGGCTGGAAGTATTTTGTCGGCAAAAGTGCCGACAAAGAGCGTTTACACACACCGATGTTTAGCAACAAGGCTGTGTCGACACAGCCATGTCGCTAAAAGCTGTGTGGTGTAGACAAGCCCTAAGTGGAATGTGCGTGTTAAGAGAGGACTGGCCAGTGTCTTTTTCCCTAGGCTGATAAGTTCAAACAACAATTTTGCAAGACTAATTTAACTTATTTAGCATATGTATAGGAAAGAGTGCGACAGGGGCTCAAGTTATGGGGGACCAATAGTTACATGCAAAAAGCAGTAAAGCTTAATATTACATAACTGGTACATCACTGTACCATTGACTGCCAGTCATTAGTTTCCTGCAAATAATTAGTTACACTTCAACCCAGAGTTTCCAGGCAAAACACATTTGGTACACAGACTGCAATCACTTTTATCCTGCAATAACATTTAACCTGCAACTCCCAACTCTGCATAGTCAAGAATTAACCCTACAGAAGTGCTACATTATATTACAGCATATACTCGTTCATAAGCCGAAAATTTTTGGTAAAAGAGTGACACATCAAAGAGTGGGGGTCCACTTATAAACGGGTCTACACCAAAATGTGATGATTTTAAACTCTATGGAATCATTGAATTGAATATCTAATACATTGTCATTTTGTTTACCTGGAGCGTCTTCAGGCATGGAGCCACTCAGCTCCCTGTAGCCGCGGTTCGCCGTTCCCAGCCAGTGGGAGCTGTTGTAAGTGGCGCATCGCTTCCCGCAGCTCCCATTGGCTGGGAACGGCAAACCGCCGCCACTAGGAGCTGAGGGGCTCCGCACCTGCAGACGCTCCAAGTAAACAAAACGTCCCGACCCGCCAGTAGCTTACCCTGATGGGTCGGGAGCCAAAGTTTGCCAAACCCTGAAATATATGGTTGGCTTATGAAAGGGTCATATAGTTTTTGCTATTTTTACCTAACCATCTTGGGGGGTCAGCTTATAAACGAATGGGCTAATGAACGAGTATATATGGTACTTTGTATTACTATAGCGCCTAGAAGCCTCAGTCATGGACCAGAGTCCCACTGTGCTAGGAGCATAAAAAATAGAGCAAGACGACAGTCCCTGCCCTGGAGAGCAAACAATCTACATGTAGATGGATGCAGACAGATGGCGAAGTACAAGGAAGCCATGAGACAGTGTTGTCTAAATATACAAGACAGAGACAGGGTGGGGGATGGGGTAGAACACACCAGCAAAGTCAACAATGTGATCGTGGCAAATGTCACATAGCTCCATATTTTTTCTCCTTCTTTTGGGTAGGTTTACTTGGGAGGGGATCAGTTTATGGAACGAAGAGAGAGTGAGGGTAGGAGGGGCAGGTGAAGAGACTGAGTTAGAGGAAGTGGGAAGGTTGGAGTAAACAGCCAATCAGCACAGGGCACAAGACATCTGAAAACATTTGATGAGAATGTCCCCAGATCCCTGCTGTAGTTGCTTCTGCTCCTACAGGCTGGAGTCTGGTTGGCTCCTCTCTGCAATTCTCCCCTAAGGTCACATGGCAAGGGGAAGGAGAGGCACACACCTTATCATTTCAATTTCAGGCTAAGAAACACCCCGAGGCACCCAGAGCTTTGGATGGGCATCTTTTGGGGTGCATATATTTATAAACGGAACAGCTGAGATTGAATGGGAGTTGGGTGCCTAACTCTTCCACCACCCACACTCTCAAAGCAAACCCCACCTTCAACTAGGGCACTAGGAACGCCCCTTTCCACAACAGAACTGAAAGCAAGGCACTGACCGATGTAAAGGCGTCATTACCTCATGACTTCAGAGTAGCCCTTGGCTGCAGCTACATGCAGAGCAGTAGCACCTGACCGAGGTTGCTTTATATCCTCAAGCTTCCCACTGTTCAGCCACTGCCGTGCATCCTGCTGCATCTGTTGCTCTTCCTCTTTCCTTGCCAAGTCCAGGTCCACCCCTGTGGGAGCAGATCACAGATGGAAAAACAAAATCAAACCAAAACTCACCTGTACTTGTGCGTCAATTTAAAATGGAATAATTTTAACAAAAATTTTGGCCGTTTTGCAATGTCTTCCACAAGCTCACTAACAGCATTTCCTAGGATGTAGGAGAACTCCTGAACCACCCTCAATAGAAACAAATTCACTAATATTAATAATACTTAAAATTGAGAGTCTCATTCATAAGCCAGCCCACAATTAATTGCTAGGTAAAGCATGAATCAGATATGGGTGCAAGAATTGGGTCCTCAATAATGCAGACCTAGCTTGAAAAGAGTCAAGCACAGCCTAAAGAACAGTCTAACAAACTGATTTAAACATGAATATACATTTAATCTATTGTGTACAGCTGATGAGATGCACCTCAGACGCTTTTTGCAAGGTTAAAAAAACCCCAAAAATATTGATAAATGAGCTTATTAACAGTGCATTCCTGCATGCCCAAAACTCACTGAAGTCAATGTGTTGTATTGCAAAGAAATAGGTGATGAATTTAAATGACCGCAGAAATGCGAACAGACATGTTGGTGTGCGCCCACATGGAAGGGAACAAGATTCATCACATTCCTATAATAATGGAGCCACTGATCCTGCCCCAAAGATCACTTAGGAACAAAACAGCCAACACAACGTCTAAGCTGCATATGTGGGTTAAGGCTGGATTCATTCCAGTACACAGACTACTCCAGCACCAACATCATTAGTAAGCTATGCAACAATGAAGCAGAGTTAAATGGCTCTCGTTTCCAAGGGAATGTAGTAAAACTCAGAAAAGGCTACATTTTCCATAGAAACTCCTGGCGAACCTTCTAGGCAGGCTTTCAAGTTTCTTCCTAAGCAAGGCTTGAAAATTCCAGTCTCCCAGATGCCAATATCAAGTCGGAAACGGTCTCTGAGCATAAGGGCCCAGCTCCATTAATTACTACAGACTTTAAGCTTCTATTTTTAAAAGTTAAGGCTCTAACCCTTATAGCAGCACAGAAAACCTTCCAAAAAGGAAGGACTACAATGGTGCCTTCCCAAGGCTGCAGATAAGGCAGGTTAGTATATTTACTGCTGTTTAGACCTTCACAATTTTACACTGGTGCAAGCTTCCAGTGGAGAGGTGCAGAACATGCTTAGCCACACCAGCGCAAAGATAGCCAGTCTAGGCAGTGCCTTGTAGAGGGAACACTTAGGCCTTGTGTGCCCCAGGGGGTTATACATCATCATTAGGGCTCTACCAAATTCAGAGTCCATTCTGGTCACTTTCATGACCAGAGGGTTTTATGAAATTGACAAATTTTATAACTTCAGATGTTTACATCTGAAATGTCATGGTGCTGTAACCGTGAGGGTCCCGGCCCAAAATGGAATCACGGAGGTGATTGCAAAGTTGTTGTAAAGGGGTCCCAACGTTGCCACCCTCACTTCTGTGCTGGGTTCAGAGCTGGACTCTGAAGGCAGCACCCTCCCAGCTTCCTTCAGTTAGAGGTGGTTCCCGGAGGTGGAAGTGAGTAGGATCTCGCCCATGCTTCTGGGAGCACCCCAGGCAGGGGCTCCTAGCTGCTAGTCCATGCCAGGGACAGATTAAGGCAGGGGCCCCCGGCCAATTTTTGGGCCCCCAGGAAAAACAGGTGCCACAGCCCCAGAAGAAGCCCCGTGGCAGAAGCTTCTACCAGGTCGCCCTGACCCCCAACAGGAGCAGCAGGGGAAGAAGCCCAGAGCCCGGGTGCCCTGAGCCCCGGCTGCAGTCGTGGGGCTGAAGCCTCGAGCCAGGGCAGCCCTGAGCCCCAGCTGGAGTGGGGGGGAGGGGGTGTGTGTGTGGAAACCCAGAGACCACGCTGCCCTGGCTGGAGCTGCTGGGGCGGGAAGGGAGGTGGAAGCCCCGAGCCCACACTACTCTGGCTGGAGTGGCAGAGGAAGCCCCAGCCTGTACTGCCCTAAGCCCTGGCTGAAGCTGCGGGGCTGAAGCCCAGAGCCTGGGCTGCCCCAGCTGCAGCCACCGGGAGCAAGACCTGAGCTTGGCACCTGGTGCTGCGGGTGGAGCCACTGGGGGGGAATGGAAGCCCAGAGCCCAGCTCCTGGGCTGCAGCAGCACAGAAGTGAGGGCGTACCACTCATTTCTGTGCCGCCTGTGGAGGTGGGTCTGATCTCCCCACCAAAAGCAGCCGTGCAGAGGAAGGACAACTCCTGACCCGCGGCCGGAATAGCAGCTAGGACCCCCAGGTTCCCAGCAGCAGGGGAGATCAGATTTCACAGGGAAAGGCTGATTTCATGGTCCGTGACATGTTTTTCACGGCCTTGAAATTGGTAGGGCCCTAATCATCATAACTAGCACCAATGCTTTTCATTGTTGTAAAGAGCAACTTGCACCAGTGCAGTGCAGTTGGTTTGAAACTGGCGCAAACTACACAGACATAAGACGCTTTTTAAAACAGTGTAGCTGCTATAAAACCCCAGTATAGACAAGACCTTTGCTGTTCCCAGTGGAGAAAAATATCAAATGCAAATCCAAGTTGCAATAGTTTTTCTTGCTAGGAATAACATGATGGCAATATTATAACAGACCTCAGTGAAGTTAGGACTTCACAGATACCAACTGGCTGGATAAAAATCAATTAGCTGGTTTAAAAAAAATCTTTTATTCAAACTGGATTTGTATTTAAAGACATTTTTCTTTTTAAAAATAAACATAATATGAGTTGTCATTATTTCAACTTCAATTTTAAGGCCTAAATTTACTATAATTATTAAAATCATTTAAATTAAAGAAAAAATATTCAAATGGTACTATTGCTGCCAAAGTTTTAAATAAAGTCAAACCACTGAACTTGAAGTCACTGGCTAAGCACCTACAGCCAGAGTTTGTTGAAGTGCTAAACCAGCTTTTGACAAGAGTAACCTCGTCTGCATGTACAGAGAATGTTTTCATCATTTCAATTCATTCAACTAGTTCAGTTCAATGACTAGTTCATTCAGAGTTGAAAAACCAATTGCGAGTTGAAAAAGCAGGAAAAATGCCCCTTTCAATCAATGAATAAAAATCATGTGAGAGGATGGTATTTACTCCCCTGGGAGAATAACATGATGGGGAAAGGAGTCGAGGAAAGCTGGCTGTATTTTAAAGAATCCTTATTGAGGTTGCAGGAACAAACCATCCCGATGTGTAGGAAGAAAAGTAAATATGGCAGGCGACCAGCTTGGCTTAACAGTGAAATCCTTGCTCGTCTTAAACACAAATAAACAGCTTACAAGAAGTGGAAGATTGGACAAATAACCAGGGAGGAGTATAAAAGTATTGCTCAGGCATGCAGGAGTGAAATTAGGAAGGCCAAATCACACTTGGAGTTGCAGCTAGCCGGAGATGTTAGGAGTAACAAGAAGGGTTTCTTCAGGTATGTTAGCAACAAGAAGAAAGTCAAGGAAAGTGTGGGCCCCTTGCTGAATGAGGGAGGGAACCTAGTGACAGAGAATGTGGAGAAAGCTAGTGTACTCAATGCTTTTTTTTGCCTCTGTCTTCACAGACAAGGTCAGCTCCCAGACAGCTGCACTCTGCAGCACGGTATGGGGAGGAGGTGACCAGCTCTCTGTGGAGAAAGTAGTAGTTCGGGACTATTTAGAAAAGCTGGACGAGCACAAGTCCATGGGGCCGGATGCGCTGCATCCGAGGGTGCTAAAGGAGTTGGCCAATGAGATTGCAGAGCCATTGGCCATTATCTTTGAAAAATCATGGTGATCGGGGGAGGTCCCGGATGACTGGAAAAAAGCTAATGTAGTGCCCATCTTTAAAAAAGGGAAGAAGGAAGATCCAGGGAACTACAGGCCAGTCAGTCTCACCTCCGTCCCTGGAAAAATCATGGAACAGGTCCTCAAGGAATCAATCCTGAACCACTTAAAGGAGGGGAAAGTGATCAGGAACAGTCAGCATGGATTCACCAAGGGCAAGTCATGCCTGACTAACCTAATTGCCTTCTATGATGAGATAACCGGCTCTGTGGATGAGGGGAAAGTAGTGGATGTGCTATTTCTGGACTTTAGCAAAGCTTTTGATACAGTCTCCCACAGTATTCTTGCCAGCAAGTTAAAGAAGTCTGGGCTGGATGAATGGACGGTAAGATGGATAGAAAACTGGCTAGATGGTCGGGCTCAACGGGTAGTGATGGTTCCATGTCTAGTTGGCAGCTGGTATCAAGTGGAGTGCCCCAAGAGCTGGTGCTGGGGCCAGTTTTGTTCAATATCTTCATTAATGATCTGGAGGATGGTGTGGACTGCACCCTTAGCAAGTTTGCAGATGACACTAAACTGGGAGGAGTGGTTGATACGCTGGAGGGTAGGGCTAGGATACAGAGGGACCTAGACAAATTAGAGGATTGGGCCAAAAGAAATATGATGAGGTTCGACAAATATGATGAGTCCTGCACTTAGGACGGAAGAATCCCATGCACTGCTACAGACTAGGGACCGAATGGCTGGGCAGCAGTTCTGCAGAAAAGGACCTAGGGGTTATGGTGGACGAAAAGCTGAATATGAGTCAACAGTGTGCCCTTGTTGCCAAGAAGGCTAATGGCATTTTGGGTTGTATAAGTAGGGGCCATTGCCAGCAGATCGAGGGATGTGATCATTCCCCTCTATTCAGCACTGGTGAGGCCTCATTTGGAGTACTGTGTCCAGTTTTGGGCCCCACACTACAAGAAGGATGTGGATAAATTGGAGAGAGTCCAGCGGAGGGCAACAAAAATGATTAGGGGGCTGGAGCACATGACTTATGAGGAGAGGCTGAGGGAACTGGGATTGTTTAGCCTGCAGAAGAGAAGAATGAGGGGGGATTTGATAGCTGCTTTCAACTACCTGAAAGGGGGTTCCAAAGAGGATGGATCTAGACTGTTCTCAGTGGTAGAAGATGACAGAACAAGGAGTAATGGTCTCAAGTTGCAGAGGGGGAGGTTTAGGTTGGACATTAGGAAAAACTTTTCACTAGTAGGGTGGTGAAGAACTGGAATGGGTTACCTAGGGAGGTGGTGGAATCTCCTTCCTTAGAGGTTTTTAAGGTCAGGCTTGACAAAGCCCTGGCTGGGATGATTTAGTTGGGTTTGGTCCTGCTTTGAGCAGGGGGTTGGACTAGATGACCTCCTGAGGTCCCTTCCAACCCTGAGATTCTATGATTCTATGATTCTACTATTTCTAAAATCTTGCAGGACATGGTAACCAGACACAATCAGTTCAATTAATTAACAACAGATAGTACTTCTGTTTAATAAATCAGCATTAAATGTAAAACATGTTATGGGAAACTTACTTTTTTCCTATGTATCCAGAACTTTAAGGTATTTTTATAAAGACAATTTTAAAATGCTTTGGTGCATTTAATTGAATTCCAATCTCCATCCAAATGCAGCTTGACAAATCACAAGTAAAAAATAATCTAGTAAAGAAATGAGTCACCATTTTCTAACAAAAAATGTTAAGAAACTGAATAAATGTAACCTTTATAATTGCTTAAATAATTGTGTATAAATAATATAGTGTACCATCCTGGTTAGTAAAAAGTACCAAATTTAATGTAAAGGCTATTTCAGTTGCAAATCAACATGTTTTATGGCTATCAAACAATGAGAATCAACCTTTGATTAGAAAAGTAACTCAAAAGTACAAGTGCAACACAAGATTAAAACAAATTATTTAAATCAAAATTTTGTGGCTGATTATTTTAAATCAGTGATTTAAGTCACTGATTTAAATCAATCCACTCTGGATATCAGAGACCTGAATTTAACTTAATCTGAGAGTAAAGAAATCCTGCATGAGGTATTATCATTTTCAGCCATGTTGTATTTTGCCTTCTTTGCACAAGCCCTTTTACAGAGGATGCAGAATGGAAACTAAGTATTAGTAATTTGTGAACTATATCACAGTGTGTTTTATACAATGATTCTAATGCCAGGCCATCAAAGTTAAATTGTTCTGCTACTCCTTAGGCCAGATTTCAGCTTCATCAAGACCTCTAGTATATCCAGTTTCCTTATGAAGACCCTAGAAGGCCCAAAGGAAGCATGTTCAAGTGCACAGCTGCCTTACCTTGTTTCTTTACTTGTTCCAGAAGCAGGTCCTTCATGGCTGCTTCCTCTGCAAGGTCAGATGGGACTTCACCTTCACTGTTCACAGCAGCCACGTTGGCTCCATGGCTGAGCAAGTATCTATACAAATTAGACCCATACTGATGTATCAGACTGTTACCAGATTTGAAATTCATATATGACAGAACAGAGTATCTGGTTTTCTGATTCAAGTGAGGTCCCAAATGAGACTGCTCTGTAAGCCTCTCAATTTAGAGTTTAGAACTCCTGCTGCTCCTCCATCGCAGCCCATGCAAACAGTTGATATACACCTATTTCTATACAGCCAGTTAAAAAAACCAAACAAGACTGATCTTCATTATGTTCTTCCACTTCCCTTTTTATAAGCGAATCAAAAGTTCATACAAGAGCAGGCAATTCCTCCTTCAGCCTGCATGTCATTAAAGAATGTGACAAACTAGCAACGTTCTCAGTTAAAGGTCTTACAGGTTAGGGAGGGAGTGGCAGGAAAAATATTGTTTCCTTATTCTCATCCCTTTCAGAAAAGCTTATTTGAAATTTGCGAAGCTTATCTAGCATTGAAAGCTTCTCTGGAGGAGGAAGCCTAAAGTTTTAAACAGTATCTGGAAGCTTCTCTACGCTCTGGATTTAGACATGAAAAAACAGTAGCTGTTCCCCAAACTCTGCACATTCATTAAGCTTATTAGCTCCATATCATCTTTGATGGGGTTTTAGGATATGCAGAAATTGCATTGATATTTGATGCCAATTTTATCATTTTATACTTGAGCTTCCCCTAAATGTCCTCTATCAAAAATGTTACACATCTTTGTCAAAATGTTCTTCCTCACCCAAGTTAAACACACAAAAAACACCTTCCTTAACCCTTTGCCATTGGAAATTAGCATTCCCTGCCACTCACCATCAGTGCAATGGTGCAGAGTTTGCCTGGGTCACTCAGGCAAAAGGCCACCCACGAGAAGACGGGAGTAACTGAACTGTAGTGGACATTTCTTGGGTTAGGACAGTGCATGGAGCAGCGATTGAAGAAAAAATTGCTAATTTCTATTTGCCTTGGGTATGAGCCAGTCTGCTTTTCGGAACCACAGCTCAACCAAATGAGAACCCTATGGCTTAGTTTTACAATATTTTGATTCCAATTATTCCACTTTCTGAAACAGATGCTCACAGTAACTGGCTGGCTTAGAACAACAAATCTAACATCATAACATCTCCCCCAATGCAACTAGAGTTATTGGTCCCATGGGTTGGAATGAATACCACGGTCAATTGCAGAGTGTTAGTCCTCTCAGCACACTTATTGATTCCAAGTACTGAAGTCAGAGTAATCTTGAGAAGCAAGTCACTCACTCTATGATCTTATCTACACCAAATTAAGCCTACTTTAATTCTGAATGAGAGTGTCCACATAGGTGCAATTTAACAAATCCAAAGCTTTAGTTAATTTGTATTAACTTTTCTGAGTGTCTCCATGTAGACAAGCCTTAAGGGGAGTGGGGGCGGGGAAGGGGCAGGGGCCATGGGGAAGAGGCGGATCAGGGGCTGGAGCAGCACACAGCTACGCAGGGCACCAGGAAATGTGGTGCCCCAAATTTTCTGGTGCCCTACGCAGCTGTGTACTTTGCGTATGGGTAAGGACAGCCCTGCTCCAAGAACCTGTCTACATTAGGAACATTTTCAAGAGAACATAACTATAGTTATCCTTCAAACCCCTAGTCAGAGGTGCTGCATGGGCATAAAAAGCAAGGCTTTACACTGGTGCTGCTTAATCCAATAATTTAACCACTTTACACTTGTGCACCATGTCTGACAGTAGGGGTTTAAACTGGAGTAACAGCATCACGGTAATTATACACCTTTTACGTTTTTCAAATGTACACCAAAAATAGAACCTTTTCAGTCCCAAAGCCCCTCTGTAAAGTTTAAAATTCTGCATGCATTCCCTTTCGAAGGGGGACAGGCACAGCTGCTCAGCAAGCAGTTGAGCTGCAGCTGATTTGTGCTTTACTAATGTGACCGGAAGAAGAGCTCTGTGTAAGTTTGAAAGCTTGTCTCTCTCATCAACAGAAGTTGGTTCAATAAAAGATATTACCTCACCCACCTCGTTTCTCTAGTGTGCACACGGCCAGTCATTGTGCTTCTGTTTTAGCTTAGATATCTGACATTGCATTAAGCACTTCAGATGCAATTATCAAAAGGCAGACTGGTGACATCTTCCACCCAAACCCCTACAATCAGTAGCAAAGACTAAAAACAACTTATCTTCTGTCCTTTTAACTTAGCATTACCAACATCTGCTGTTCTGAGTCACATGGCATCAGCCTTCCCTGTGCCAGATCTGAGGAGGAGGGTGTGGAATTTGTTATTGTAAATACCCATGACAGCTTGAAACTCACTCACTCTGCTATGTTCAGATAGCCACAGGATGCCACAGCATGAAGGGGGGTCCAGCCCTCATTATCCTGCTGGTTTACACTGGCTCCATTTTCTACCAGGAACTTCACCATGTCCAGGTTCTCGTCTATACAGGCCTATGGGGGAGGAAGCAGGTGGTGTTAAATATAGTAAACAACTTCCATTTTCGGTTTACTAGCAGTAAGTGATACCTAGGCTTCACACCCACACTATGCCTGCTCACTGATGTCTGTCTACCTGACAGCTCTGCCTCTGATATCTCTATACTGGTTTGTCCTGTTCCCTCCCTCCCCATACACACCCTGCCTCAGAGGAAAGGATCATGCTGTAAAGTGATCTGTCTATATTCATCTTAAGTATGGCATTAGATTCCTGTAAGCAAGGCAACTTGTAGATTTATTTAGATCATGCTGTTCCAGAAAAGTTTCAATGACATGAATGCCAGGACACTCCAGGAAATAACTATTGCATTAGGGTTGTGCAGCCAAAGTATGAGTTCAGGGAAATTAACAGTCAAACATGCAGGAAAATCAGAACTTCTGCAAATGGGATATTTGCCCCTTTATACAGATGACTCCGTAGTGAAAATGAAATTTTACTGAGAAGTGACAACATAAAAATGTCATATTGTTACTCAAACTCATTTATTAAGAGTAGTTTTTGCTTACTTTACAAACTAAAATTAAATCTGACTATTCCTGTTAAATAGCACTACAGAATCCAAGCAGCTAAGAGAGAGTGGGGTTCTAATCTAGCATGTGTATCAATACTACTAGATTTCAACCGCAGACACTTTTGCTAGGAGGTTGCCAGAAAGAACCAGCTTGACTTTCAGATCCCAGGCTAAGCCTGCAGAGCTGAGTGTAAGGACAAATGTTTTTCTGTGTAACCTGAGCAGATCTGGCATGGAAATCATTTAGACAGACAGACATGGATCCTCACAAAAACATTTGTACAATCATGTTTCAGACTGGACCAGCACTTAAGGTTCCATTCCGCTGTGAAGATGATTTTGACCATCAGCTCCCTTTAGCTTCATCAAAACATAACAATCTGCCCAATAGTTGACATACAGAGTGGCATTCTTCTGATCGGTTTTAGGTAAAATGGACAATGTTTCAAACATACACAAGCTCACAAAAGAGAATGAATACTTGGAAGTTAAACATTTTACCCCTTCATTGCTCAAAAGTAGCTGGACTCATATGTGATTCTCTATTGTGTTCTTGTTTGTGCTTATCAAAGGAGTCCTTTAACTTTTTTGGCAGGGGAAGGAGTAGATGGGAAGATAAAATGAGTTACTTGGAGGCCAGAGGTGTAGTAAGTACTAAAGGATTACACACCTCCTATGTGCACATATATGGGCGCTTGTCCTCTGGCCAGACTGATCATCTGTAGGCCATGGCTGCAGGCTTCCTAAGGTCCCTAATGAGGCCACCATGACATGTTTGTTGTGATACACAATCTAAAAATAGCCACTTTGTCCTTTGAACAAAAAGCCAGTTCACCACCAAAAAAACAGTGAGGAAACAAAGAGCACATCTTCTGAAGTTAAATAAAAATACTATGAGGTTCCCTTCATAAGCATATTCATTCCTCAAACAACTAAAATAAAAAGCCTGCATTCTGTAATTAAACTATAGCAGAATGGGGGGACTCATTAAATAGTTAGGACTCTTACCACTCATGTCCACCCAGGGTATTTGTGTACTTTTACCAGGATATTTGCTCTTTCAGCGAGGAGCCTACTTTGAAGCTTTAAACAAAATCTGAATATGTTAAGGACACACTCAACTGATGCTGAGATAACTAGTCAGGAAGGGAGGTTTTCAAAAAGAGGTGACAAAATTCTTAAGCTTTCCCATCTCATGGGTTACATATCATTCCTGTCTCTAGCCTGCAGGGAACCCGCCCTTTAAAAAAAAAAAAATCCTGCTGTCTACTGATTTGCACCTGAATGGAGATGGAGTGGCTGGACTGCTAGGATACTACACTGGTGCAAACACCCCTAAGTGCAGCAAGTTACAGCGCTTAAAGCACCACACTGGGAGGTGGAGTACCTGCAGCGCTGGGAGCCTAGCCATAGCCCTAGGAGGAATTCTTCCTTTGTAGGATTTTTTATTACAACCCACTCCCTACCCTTTAAAGCCCTGAGGCATAAGGTGGAGGGTGTCTACATTAGTACTTATGTCAGTGTAACTTATGTGAACAACGCTACGTCAGTGGGAGACCACCTCCAACCAAAGTAGCTTCTGCCGCTCGCAGAAGCAGTTTTATTATGCTGACGGGACAGCTCTCTCCCATCGGCATAGAGCATCATCACCAGACTCACTGCAGTAGCGCAGCTGCATTGCTGCAACTGCACCGCTGTACATGTAGACACACCCTCAGCTTGCTCCTTAGTATTCTCCATACCCAGCCAGTATGCTCCCTCCAAGAGCATCAAAACTGGACTGGGAAGCAGAAACAGGGCAGTAGCAGCAGCCTGATCTATATGTGGGAAAACAGCTCACACCACTCAGAGGCAAGAACTGCATATACTTGGCAATGATTCCTGTGCAGCCCAAAGGTCACTGCACTCAGTCCTATTACAAGATTTGGAAACATCTACCAATTATGAAAGGAAAAAGCCTCATAGAACATTCTCTCAAAAAAATCCACTAGCATCATTCAAAATCAGAAGTATACCATGAGAACAGTTACAGTCACCTAAACAGCTTTAACACTGCTCCGGCATTTAACCCAGAACCACAAAAACCAAGAGACAATCCTATATACCCCAAAATACACATCACTTACTCCAAAAATAATACTATATACCCAGACTATCCTACTTGACAGACAATGCAATATTGGAGTATTCAATTTCAACTAAAGTACATTCTCTTTTTATCAGGGCTGGCTCCAGCTTTTTTGCCGTCCCAAGCAGCAAAGGGGCGGGGGGGGGGGGGGGAGAGAAGAGAGAAAAAGCCACGATGGGTGGCACTTCAGCAGCAGCTCTACCACGCCGCTTCATTCTTCACCGGCAATTCAGCCGCCGGTCCTTCCCTCCGAGAGGAACCAAGGGACCCACCACCGAAGACCCGGACGTGCCAGCCCTTTCCATTGGCCGCCCCAAGCACCTGCTTCCTGCGCTGGTGCCTGAAGCCGGCCCTGCTTTTTATCGCAACAAGCTATTCCTGGGTTACTTTAGGTCACAAGCAGTCACCCAAAAGAGATTTGTTTTCAGATCTCTTCCCCAAAGTGACCAAATTCCAGATAACCCTCTCATAGTATATTTACACTTTTCATGTATAAGAAGTGTTATACATGTCTCCAACTCTCAGTTATTTTTGTGGGCTGTACAGAAGAAAGAAGAGGAAGTTACATGAGAGCAGAACAGGGAGGATTGATTTAAATCACACATTTTCATCATGATTTAAAAATCAGCAAATAGGAAGCCTTGATTCAAATAACTGATTTAAATCTTGTTTTGCATTTGCACTTTTAGTTGTTTTCCTAGAGGTTGTCTCATTGTTAGTAACAATTAAGCATGTTGCAAGTCTTTTCACTACATTTGGTACTTTATTTGCTAACTAGGAGTATAAACAATATCTATACACATTTAAGCAACTATAAAGCTTAATGTACACTTATTCAGAGTCTCAATTTTTACAATTTTGTATTGTTAGAAAATTATGAAAGACGCATTTCTTATTTACTAGATTTTTTTATCTAGTGATTTGTATTAAGCTGCATTTGAATGGAAACTGGAATGGATGGAAACATATTGATTAGCA
This sequence comes from Mauremys reevesii, assembly GCF_016161935.1. Lineage (NCBI taxonomy): Eukaryota > Metazoa > Chordata > Testudines > Geoemydidae > Mauremys > Mauremys reevesii. The sequence goes on along the minus strand of NC_052626.1, from coordinate 122,354,926 downwards.
TACACAAGAGAAAAGAGATTAAACAAAATGTTGAGTTTGAAATTAAGGATTTCTTAGCAGTTAAAACTACCTTAAATGTGCTGGATACTTGACAAAAATTTGCAGCTTTGAGTGGTTATGCAAGACAACTTAATTTCAAACTCAAAATATTTTATGTTTTGTTTATTTCTTTTTCTCGTGTATCCTAAGCAGTAAATTTCCAAATTTTGGCGTTAGATTTCTAGCATTTCCACCATGAGACTAAGCAGGTCCAAGTCTCTGTACTCAAAACACTGAACCATGTTTAACATTGTACAGTGAAAGAGTCACATTAAAACTTTTGACTCTGGGACCATTTATTCCACTGAATTTAGCACACAAGAGTCCTCTTCAAGAATTTCATCAAAATGTCTCCATCATACACCAATTCTACCTAGCATGCTTACGGTTCTATACACAAATTTTAAATTAAGTTGAGCTGGAGGCAGAATGGAAGGTCATAATCTCACCTGTCCCCTAAAAAGAGATAAAGTCTGGGGAAACCTGAATTAAAGAATAGACAATAATAAGCTTAGCCTTCAAAATTCAAAGATGCCATTCTAAACACAAGATAAGATTCAAGCTTTCCCCACCCATGTTTCAATAAGTGATATTTACAAACTCAACTCCATGTTACCTAATTTTTAACCTGGGAATGTACATATAAAAAAAAAGCTAATTATGCCTGGAAATCCTGTATGATCAATAAGAGTAAATAAAAGGGCTTAACACAACATTTTAAATGTTTCATGGCTCATAGTTTTAGCAGACTGCAGAGTTCACTTAAATTCGCAGGGAACAACTTGTAGTCTGGGGCTTTGAGATACAAGTTATTTGGCAAAAATTACACATTTGTTGCTTGTGTAAAATTACTTTGTTATTCTGTTTGAGTTTTACCTGAAAGGTAAACTTTAAATGATTGACTTTACAATCAGGAGAATGTACTCACATTGTCTACACTGTACGAGTTAGACAGAAATAGAAAAGAGTTTATTTTGTTTATCATCTGTACTACAAAAATAGCCACCACCAACTATAAGTGCACAGATTGGGTGTCAGCTAAGGGAACTGAAATGGTCCTCACTCAAACCACTAGATTAACTGGGCTCCAAGGAAGCTTTCTAGACGCAAAAAAGCGGGGAAATGCATTCTTTGCGGGGGGTCTGTCTCATACTGGCCTTGAATTTATCACCCTGCACGATTCCTGTGGAATGCAAGCTGGAAAGAGAAAGGATAATGGGATAAATCCCCACCTGTTCCTGCAAAGAAGTCTACAGCATAGTAATTTGATTCACCTGGGTAGTGCAGGATAAAACAATGAGTAAAGAAAGGCTACAAAGCTGTGCTCGCCTGTTGGCATTCACTTGCCACCCCAAAGGTGGCAATATTTGCCTAGCCCATGTATGCATGCAGTTTGAGCATTCCCGGATGCAAAAGTGGATTTAAATCCTTAATGTAGCAATGATGCAGCCTTTAAAATCCAAACAAAGCAATCCTCACTCCAGCCCTGTACATCTATATGTCATGAGATGTCATTGCGCTGGGTTATAAGATCATGCAACGTGACGACATTGCTTAGCAAATACTTATTTTTTTAAATATTAGTTAGCTATGTGGAAGAACAGATGTGAGACAAGGTTCAGTGATGTGTATGATTTCTAATGACGTGAGGTTGAATAAGGATTAGCAGTTATGATTTCTTGCATGCAACTAACTGAAATGCACAGGTAGCTTTTGTAATAAATACTTATGTAACCGTAATTCTATAGGTCATGGTTTTCAGGAGGGACTTTGAGGCCCTAACTTGATACCTTACTGGGATCTGTTTTTCAGAGTGTGGGTGCTCAGCACTTTCTGAAATTAAGCCGGATGACAGTGTCTCCTAAAATGGGCTTCCTAAGAACTGAAGCACCTAAAATTGCTAATCACTTTGGAAAATCTTGGATACTGTCTCTACATGGAGAAAACTCACAGGTGCACGTGCATACGAGAGAGAGAATATTCATCTGAAATTACAGGAGTGATTTTAGATAAGATGAACACAACGCCTATAATCTTATAAAAATACTACTGAATCTTTTATTGAGCACAAGTCATCAGGACCTGGCATTTATATTTCTTCCTAAAGATAGTACCACAAAATGCCATACTGCAGCACTGGCTCCATACACATTCAGAAGGAAGAGCTCCAACTTCTGAAACACCCCTTAGATTTCTTTGGTGGCCTCTTCAAGTGTTAACAGTCCTTCATGTTGACATTTTAGGAGATCCAAGTTAAGAGCCAGAAGTGATGAGGCTGTAGAAAGAGTCCTCCCCTTGGATTTGATGCAGTGTTTCTCTTTGGGAACACACCAAAAACACTACATCAAACTGAGCGATATTGTATTAATACAGCACACAGCTTTCAACTTCTCCAGAAGAAGCTTAGCATAGAAATAGAAAACACCATTTTTTAGCTGGGCAATTATTTTGTATGAAACATGGAAGACAAGGCCCCCTAGCTACACTGTTTATTGAATTTTGTTTTCTTGTGTATGGAAAAGTAAAAAATAGTCAAGAATTCTCACCCCTTTTAGCTTTAGACAATACAAGAGTCCATTACAACCAGGGCTTTGGAGCGGAGCCCAGAGCTGGAGCACGGTGCAGCTCTGGAGCAGAGGAGCTGCAGGTTTTTGCCTGGAGCTGGAGCGGAGCCGGAGCACAGCTCCAAAACCCTGCTTACAACAGTTGCTCAAATGTGGAAACATTGCAAGTTTCCTCTAGAGCAGGCTAAAGTACAGTACTTACAATGTGTGATTGTGTAAAACTTGCAAAAAGTAGAAGAAATATAGCTTGCACTGGAATCATAGAATCTGAGGGTTGGAAGGGACCTCGGGAGGTCATCTAGTCCAACCCCCTGCTCAAAGCAGGACCAATCCCCAACTAAATCATCCAATGGGATGGGAGAGGAAGAAGAGAAATTATGGATACCATCTGTACTGTTCACTCTATCCCAGAGGTTCTCAAACTGTGGGTCAAAACCTCATTTTAAAGGGGTCACCAGGGCCAGCGTTAGACTCGCTGGGTCCTGGGGCTGAAGCCGAAGCCTGAGCCCTGCCGCCTGGGGCTGAAGCCAAAGTACAAAGGCTTCAGCCTGGGGCAGTGGGGCTCAGGCTCCGGCCCACCCCCACCCGGGGTCATGTAGTAATTTTTGTTGGCAGAAGGAGGTCTCAGTGCAATGAAGTTTGAGAACTGCTGCTCTGGCCCAAGATTTTCAGCAGGGCTGCCCTTAGAAAGGAGCCAGTGTTGGCCTCTTATGTGGGTAAAAGTATTAGTGACCCATGTATTTTTATTGGCAGCTACTTCATTCTAAATGCTTTTTACAAGTATATTATTTTATACTTTAGTGAATCTCACTGCAAGTTTCATGCAGTGCCTAGAACTAGGATTCAAAAGAAGATCGCTTGTATGCTTCAAATCTCTGGCGTTGCTGAGTAACTTCTATCTGCACCTCCGTGTGTTCCCCTCTGGTCCTGGCAGGGGACCAGACCCCCTAGCAGTTTTTCATTGGGAGGAAAAACTCAGTTTATAAAACTTGCAGATTCCAAATACAGGAACCCCTCACTTAACATTGTAGTTATGTTCCTAAAAAATGCGACTTTAAGCAAAACGATGTTAAACGAATGCAATTTCCCCATAAGAATTAATGTAAATGAGGGGGTTAGATTCCAGGGAAATTTTTTTCACCAGACAAAAAAAATATATATATATATATATACACACATATATATATATATACACACATATATATATATATACACACATATATATATATATACACACATATATACACACACACACACTCAGTATAAGTTTTAAACATACAATTTAATACTGGTACACAGTGATGATGATTGTGAAGCTTGGTTGAGGTGGAGGAGTCAGAGGGTGGGATATTTCCCAGGGAATGCCTTACTGCTAAATCAGTGGTCCGCAACCTTTTTGTGGCCAGTAGCACATTCATGTTTTCAGAAGAGTGTGGCAGGCGCCAACAATTTTTCAAGGCTTATTTTGTATTTGTACATTAAATAATACAAAAAACATCATATTTAATATTACAAAATATATGAATCCATAAGATAAAAAGGGTAATTTTACATGTAAAAGGTATTAATTAAATTATTCGGCAATTACTCTTTTACCTTACCATGTGAATTTGCTATTTTTATCTACCTGTAAGAAAAATTAAGGAGTTTTTAGAAAATAAATATCATAAACAGTTTTCATCTTTATTATTTTAAAAAAGTAAAACGTTGTTGAACTGCTGGTCCAAATATATTTATTATTCTTACTTTAACATAGAATGAAGCCTGCAGGCCCGGAGTTCTCTATCCCCCCGGCAGGTGCGGGGCCGTGGCTTCTCTCCGGCTTAAGCCGCAGCCCCGCTCCTGCCGGGGACCAAGAACACCGGCGCCTGGAGCCTGCAGCCCCGAAGAAGCTGGAGAGAAGCCGCAGCCCCGTGCCTGCCAGGGACAGAGAAAGCCAGCGCCCGCAGCTCTGGAGTACTCTGTCCCCAGCAGGCGCGGGGCCCTGGCTTCTCTCCCCTGCTGGGCACTAGGCGGGCCCGGCGCCTGCCGGGGACCAAGAACACCGGCGTCCACAGCCCCGGAGAAGCTGGAGAGAAGCCGCAGCCCCGCGCCTGCCAGGGACAGAGAACCCTGGCGTCCGCAGCCTGCAGCCCCGGAGTTCTGTGTCCCTGGCAGGCACGGGGCCGTGGCTTCTCTCCCCTGCTGGGCACTAGGCGGGCGCACATAAATGCCCTGGCGGGCGCCATGGCACCCACGGGCACCGCGTTGGGGACCACTGTGCTAAATGAACTAGCAATTGACTGAGCCCTGAAGGGTTAATTTTCAACACTCTACAAGGCAGCAGAAAAGGAGGGAGGGCAGACAGAGAGAAAAAATTTGCATTTCCCCTTTAAGTAGCTGACCCCAGGCTTAAGTACACTGCCTTGATAATTAAATCAGCTCCCTCTCCCCGCTGTTTCTCTCCTCAAGCAAACACTAGCTGTAGACATTCATCCCCCTGCCTGCCTCATTCACAGCAAACAAGAGCGGTGTTTGTATTTTAGATAAGCAGCTCCCGGAGCCCCGAGTTCACAACAAAACAAAGAGAGGCATCATAACAAAAAGAGAGTAATTTAGTTAAAAGCATTCTGGGATATCTCCTAATACCCTGGAGGCCAATAACAGCGTTGGTGTGTGGCCACACTTGACGAGCAGCGCTGCATCACCAGTGCTGCACTCGTTATACCCCAAGCAGACCAGGTGTACAGCCAGTGCTGCAGCCAGGGAGTTGCAGCGCTGGATGTGCCTTGCAGGTGTGGACAGTTACTAAGTTGCAGCGCTGTAAAGCCTCCACCAGCGCTGCAACTCTCCAGTGTAGCCAAGCCCTAAGAAAAGTTTTGTAAATGAGTTCCAATAGTTCATGGATTAGGATCCAATTCTATGGGGTTCCAGGGGCTTCTGTATAGATTTAGGTTAATCTTTCTATCTACCCAATGGGACTCAGTCTAAGATACCATCAGAGATGCTAACCTTTGCAGTTCTCAAACTGCGGATTTGTGTCTCCAGAGATAACATGCTTGTTAACAGCAAAACTGTTTTTAAATAATATATAGAGGTGAGAAATAACAGACCTCAACCCTATTGTCCCTCTGCAAATTTGTGTACACAGAGTCAATCCCTCACCTCTCTCTAAAAGTGCGAAGTTTCGAAAAGTTCAATGAATAGAACATTTTGGGGGGCAGAATAGATCTGGACAAGGAGAAGTCTGGAGATGAATGTGAGAAGGGAGGGACAGGCAGGAGAAACAAAAGTGAAACTGTTTGAGCAGCATATTCCAGAAGTCTTGAGGTCTTTGAGTGTAGCTTTCATTGATTTGAGATATACCATACCATACCATATTTTAAGTTTCTCATGTTGACCTGACTGACAGAGTCTGGTTTGTTGTTGTTTTTTTTAATATTTCATTTAACTATTTTACTTAAAAACAATTTTTAACAAAAACAAACCTGATTTTAAAAAAACTTGAATGTTTATCTAAATTCAAAAAATCATATGCTTGTTTTGTTAAAATATTATATATTTGCTGTTGAAGAAAAAAATCCAGAATACATAACGTTGTTTTAGTTAAATAAAACAATTTAAATGTCTGTCTCGTGATGTTCTCCTAATACAGCAGGACAAGAAAAATCTCCAAATACTAATGATTAACCTGTTGAATTGGAGATAGTTCACCTCCCAGTGACTTCATAAATACCTGCTTCAACTACCTTTGGTAAGTGAAATAACCAAAAAATCATTCATTTTCTGATCTAGCTGTAAAACTAATCTGAAAGTTTTCAAAATAAATCAATTAAAAATGTATAATGTGTACCTTCTAAAAATGAAACTTACATCTATCTCTGAATTGTGAAGAATATGTATTAAGGTTATAATAACCAACAAGAATACACTTTTACGTAGAAATCCATGATGAAATCAAGTCTGACTGGTGATTTAAATCAAATCCATCCTGATCCAAAGAAAGCCTGGCTGTGTATTTCACTCCTCTTAGGACGAGACATGAAGAGTGGCAGAGGTATTGATGGGGACCGGATACACGTGGGCCGCAATACACCAACACAGATACCAACAGTCTGCTCAATGGGGCTGATGGAAGATTTAGTTTAGGGAAATAGAAGAAAATGAGCTGAAATTCTCATGAAATGTTTGTGTCTGACCAGATTTACTGCTCATTTATGCCAGTGATCTCAGAAGAGATCCCCAGCAGGTCCCCAGAGAGACTATTTAGACTGTAAGCTCTTTGAGGCAGAGACTGTATGTGTTTGTTAAGTGCCTAGCAGAATGGGACCCTGGTCCATGACTGGGGATCCTAGACACTATCACAATGCACCTATATATAGGTGAGACTCCCCCTCCCCCACCTCATAAGATTTCCAAGGAATTGTCTGGAATCAGCTGGGTTACAGGAAAAATCTCATAAGTAGGGAAAATGTGTATGGGTTCAAGTGTGGATGAATACTGAGGCAGATGGAGACAGAGTATTACAGATGTTCATGTTATGCTCCTCCCCACCCCCCGAGGGTTCACCAAATTTTATGGGATTTTACTACATACTCCAGAATTGAGAGATCAAATTATGTAGAATTTAATTAACTGCTTAAAAATAAATCCTGAAATTGGCATGTCACTCCTTTCCAGGACACAAGTAGGACAGCCCATATTAATACTTTAAGAGAGTACCTTCGCTCCCCAGTACTCTAAAAGCCTCTTAATTGCCAATTTACCTGTGTTGTTTGCTAGTGTGATGTAAGTCAGTGAACCAAGTTAAATGGTGTGACTGCACTTGAGTCAACTCAGCTATGCCAAGGGTGATCTTTGCCCACAGTATTTCCATTTCTATACTTCACTTAGTCCAGTTAAACAAATATTTAGTTTACAAATAGTATGTCCCATTGCCCAGTGCCATGTGATCACAGAACAGCTTCCATGTCTACACACAAGAGTTTGGGAGCAAAGCTGCCACAGAGCAGTTGCTGATTCACTATGCTTTAAAACCATAGACCACCTCTGGGCTCCCTCCCCTGTTTAGCAGAATTTGTTTAAGACTAAAAAACCTCCCGAAAATTAGGAGATTTGTTTGGATATGCAGAATGGGGAAATGGTGAGCAGGGTAACTGGTATGGCTTTCATGGCATGCTGACCTTTACTATAAATAAACTGGCCTGTGGCAGAACCCTGTATCAGCACCCTCCCATGACTCGTGCAGCTCTTAAGAGAAAAGGCAATAATGTTGCTGAGTCAGACCCCTGGGCAGCAAACCTCACCCATTTCTAGCAAGAGAAAACAGTAATTAAGAGCTCTATTTTAACATGCACTTCCCTTTACATGTGTAGAGTGTAAACCGTCAGCTGTGTACCACCTTCTTACTGAGAATTACAGCTAGAACAGCAGAAAAGTTGCAATGTAGCATGCAGCAAAGTAATCAAGTTAAAGAGATTCAGACCCTCATTTTATCCTATCTTGATCACTGCAACGTCCTCCTCTCTGGCTTCCCAAAGACATGTTGCCCCATCCAGTCTATTCAAAATGTTGCCAGTAAACTTCCTTGTCCATGACTTTGTTCATGGAACTCCTGATATATTTTTTTTTTAAATTCTTTCATTGGCTTCCCAGCCAATATAGTCTCAAATTTAAACTTTGTTATCACCTTCAAAGTTCTACATAACTCTGCCCGTCCTTGTCAAGCTTTGCACAATCAGATTTTAATATGGTCACCTCCGAGCCTCTTTCACGCAGCCCACTATCCATGGTAGGACCTCACTTCATGCAACAGCACAGGCCCTACCCAACCCATATGTAAATCCCTCGAAAAATCTCCCTGTCACACTGCCAATAGTAAAGCGATTTGTATACAACTTGCCTATTTTTACTCCCTTTCCTTGACCTCTGCCTTTAGATTATGAGCTCCTCAGAGCAGGGACTGTCTCTAAGTGTTGGAAAGACAGCTAGAACTACAACATAAAAGAAAGGACAGCAAAAATGTATTCCTTTAGTGTTCTTCTCCACAGAAGAAACCTATCCTAGAAGAAACCTGAAGTAGGTACCTTTGCATCACAAAGAGGTAGCTCTACCTACTGAGCTGCAGGAGATTCTGCATTAGCTGTCTAGAACAGTAGAAGCTGCTGATTTAGCCTGTCCATCCCAGGAAATTTACCTGGTGCTGACAACAGGCATCTGTAATGGGAGCAACCAAACAGGTGCAGCTAAGCCATTTTCAGCAAGTTTAGGCAAGTCCAAATCATGCTAAGAATTTTGTTTTAAAGGTTTGCTCTGAACAAGGTGGAGTTAAAGAGTTATAGTAGCTGGATACTGGCAATGAGGAGTGCCTAACTATGAGTACAGTACTATGCTCTGAGAGTATACAAGAGTCTTATTCGGTTTAGAAAGCATGGTTTCTGCATCCTTCCCCTCCATGCAAGAGACTAAATGAGTTTAGTGTCAGTTGTCATTTGCCAAACTAGCTAAACAGCAACTACAATTACTCTTTTGCTACGGACATGAAGCCTTTAAAGCTTTCTCTCAATCAGCTACTGTGACAAAACTTATGACATACTTGTTAGATTTTTAGTAGAGACATCATGAAAGTTATGGTCATGTTTAGTCTTTGCAATAAATATGGTCAACCTAAATATTTGTCTAAAAACAGTAAAAGCAATTCACCCTTAATAAGAACTAATGAAATCTGAGTTATGCAAGTAAAATGTCTGGAAACAATAATATTCCTTGTATTTTTGGCTGATTTGGGCAATTTTGTTCAGGATACCGCCACGATGCATTACACAATTTGTTCCCTATTACTGTTACAATGCATACTAACAATAGCGTAACTGAAAGATTACACCAAAAAAATCATGTTTTCAGTTTAATTTGTGCATTTGGCTACACTTTATAAAGTCAGTTTCCTCTGTTTGGATGGGTCACATGGCAACACTATTAAGATAGGTAAAAATTGGAAAATAGGTCCAAAAAAATATATATATATATATTTTTTTTTTTTTACAAGAACCAGCAGGGGGACTCTGAAGTCCCCAAAGCTACTTTTAACTGATTTTTTTTTTAAACTCAGCAAAATTCATGAAGACTGTCTTTTTAATACTCAACCCTTTGCTTCCATTGTGAGAGGAACGTCTTCCCTCCAAACTGTTAGTTCTATAATATGCATAACTGCCTAAGACTAATTTATTTGGCATGACTGATTAGGAAATTACACAATAATATACTGACAATTTGCAGTTATATAGCATTACCATATCATGATTGCAGAGTGCTTCAAAGCTTTTAATGAGTTGAGCTCAACCACCCCACCCTCCCTCTTTGATGTAGGTAGGTATCACCCCCAATTTTACAGACAGGGAAACATGAAGGAGAGCAATTTAGTGATTTACCAAAAGTCACACAGGAAGTCTACAGCACAACCAAGAGTAGAACCAAAATTACGCAGTTTATTCCTACACCTTAGCCACAAGATGCCTTGATGTATATTATATGGTGCACCTCAAAGATAACTAAAGCCAATACAATGCCCTGCTCCCTATGTAATCAAGGAACACAAACTGTTTAAGATTTGACTGGAGCTAACAAGCTTGTAACCTGACTTCAAAAGTGGTTAAAGATTTACAACAACCAGGAAAATGTCAGCTGCGCCTGAAGATTTTAGCTACTGTATTAACACCCTGGTCTGTGAGAAATGGCAGTCCAGTGAAACCACACAGTCACTATTGTACATAGGTCTTACTAAGTTTTGTTACAGCAAGATTTATTAATATTACATTCTCTTGATAGAAGCAGAACATCTGCAGAACAAAGCCTTTGACTCCATGACTTCAGGCTAGGTTTCTTCTGCTAAATGCATGGAAAGGGTAAAGCTACTGTGTCAACATACACTGCAAAAGGACCAGCACTCAACAAATAAAGGCAAGCCTGATGACAGCTGAACAGCATCAGAGTTAAATCCAGGAACACAGAGACAGAAGTGCAGAGAAAACAGAACGGAGCTCCCAAAATAGCTTTGCAACTGTCACCACTAGCAGTTGTCAGCACGGGAAGGTATGACCTTGCCATTATGTCCCATGATCACAGCTCTCCACTTAAAGGGTCGTTTGTCAGAACTGACACCACCAAAAATCCCACTTTCAAGCGATCCTGTATCTCCAACACCGGGTTACATTTGCCAGTGGTTCTGTAAATCCAAATATCTGCCAAAGAGTAGCAGGGCTTTCCCCACACTTACAACCTACCCTTGCTAAACTATCAGTATACCCAATGGGAATACCACGGAAGGCACTTCCCCGCCAGGAATCCACTTTTAAAATCCATTTCCATTACCCTTTGAAATCCCTCATGCAGGCCATAACTGTTTCAGAATTCTTATATTATAACTATATCAAGAGAAACTCATGTCTAGCATACTAAAAATGAAGGCAACACTGATTTCTAAACACCACTCATGTGGCTGTGTCGCTCCATGCTTTGATATTCGTTGCATCATTCTCACCAAGAGAAAGTAATCTTTCTAATCTGGCTGAAGATTTACAGACTGCTGTCACCTTTTACTGTAAAAAAAATTAAAACCTTAAAGTCCACAGCAGTATCAAGGCCAGTTAACAGAACATAAGACAATTCCCCTGAAAACACAGTAGTTGTTATAAATCAGAAGACAGTTAATAAAAACCCTGCAGGGCTGAAAGAAAGGGCAAGAAGGTAGCAGACAGTGAAAAAGATTTCAGTAATGTAAACTCATTGGTTTAAGCACAAGACTTGGAGTCCAATTCTGGATTCTCCCTATGGCCATGCTATTGTCTTTACGTGTTCTTGGGCAAATCACTTCAACCCTTGTTACTTAAATTTACCTCCTCTTAAAATGAGGATAAATAAGCCACATTCCTTCCTTAGAGGTTTTTAAGGTCAGGCTTGACAAAGCCCTGGCTGGGATGATTTAGTTGGGTTTGATCCTGCTTTGAGCAGGGGGTTGGACTAGATGACCTCCTGAGGTCCCTTCCAACCCTGAGAGTCTATGATTCTATGACTTCTGTGAAGTAATTAAATGCTTGTAGAATTCCTTAAAATCCATGGATGAAAGGTGCTATGAATGTATATGAAATTGCAGTACAGTTCTCCAGTGGCATGCTTCCCTTCACCAATAGTTTCTGTATTATCTCCTTTCATCTGGTTCTCCCTTGGCATGTTAATACTCTGCGATACAATCGCCCTTGGTAAGTAACAGGTGCCATCCATATAAAGAAAGCAAGCTCAGACTGACATGTAGCCCCTAAATTTAGTCAACCCAAAAGTTTGCTAAGCTAGGCCTAGGAAGCAAGGTAATAGCCTCTACCTTTGCTATAGGACCGGCAAACATTCATATGTATGTACCAATCACCACTGCAGACAGCTACCCCCTCATTAGATTTGCAGGCAATTATCATTTTGATGAACATGCACCAATGATCTTTTCCAATTATGCAAAGTACTTCTATGCATACACTAATATTAAAGGCCTTTATTATGGGCTGACGTTACAGTAGTGTGTCTTCCGTAAGTAGAGCAATACCAGTTTAAGTTATTCCTTCACTCAGTGAATGAAGGATTGATTTACATGCATACAATGATCCACACAGTCTCGAATCAGCTTTCTTCCATTCCTAATCACTGACCAGAATTAGTGTTTTGACAACTCTCACTGCCCAGAATGCATACCTAGTAAAGTGTCTGTCATGCTTTACTCCCTTCCTTCTGCCTTGTCTCCCCTGCCCCAAATTCCAACATGATTTTAGTATCCAGTATTGAAATGATCGCTAGAAGCCAATGCTTTATACCATCTGAAAGCATCCTGGAATTAGTTCAATATCTTTTGAGCTGCCAGAGCTAAAAAATAAAGCCTGTCACTAGAAAGCTGACAACCCCAATGGTTCAGTAGGTTAGACACCATAAACATGTCACTTGACCTACTAGTTCTTTTTGCCACACAGCTGGGACTGAATGTAGAAAATCCTGACCCTCAAACTACTGTAATTTTCAGCCCCTGGACTAGGTAACTTCAGATTTCCTAACAGAAAAAAGTTCTGCCTATTGTACATTAGTCAGGGATAGAAGACTGAAGGAGGATTTAGCTACATTCAGTGTTTGTAACTAGCAAACGGGTTCTAATAAGCGACCCTTGTGTTCTTAGCTCTAGAAGTAAATGGCATCAATTGTAAAGGGCCATAACCATTGACAGTAGTTCCTGAAGGAGTTTAAGTTAGTAGTACAGTGTGGCTGGATCCACAGTTATTCATGTCTGAATAAACTGGAGTCTGAAAGATCAATCCAACACAAATATTCTATGCTTTCAGCCAATTTCGCATCTCCTACCAAAAAATGATGTCATGCTAACAACACCCTACAATGTTTTAGCTCTGTGCCTTCCCCCACCCTCCCCCCGATAAACATAGGCCAAGTAATTCAGCTCAGGGGTGAAAGTAAGCCAGTACTGCGCACCGGTAAAAAGTGGCCACCAGTACTGGCCCATATGCAGCAGGGCCGCTGCCGGGGGGGGGGGCACAAAAGGGCCAGCAACATTAAAGCGCTGCCGCAGCAAAGGACCCTATTTAAAGTGGTGTTGCCTCTTTTGCCCTTCCCTCCCACCCCGGCCACTGATGAGGGGGGCAAAAGGAGCAGCTGCCCCGGGGCTGGTGATTTAAAAGGGCCCATGGCTCTGGCCGCTCCCTTTAAATCACCATTGGAGCCCCAGACACCGCGGGCCAGGCAGCGCAGCGCAGATAATCTGGCCCCCCAGCACCGCTCCTTCTGCCCGAGGCCCCCGTACCTGTGTTAATTTCACCCCTGTTCTAGCTCCAACTTTACAAGCGCAGTAAGTGCCAAATGGCAGAGTGGAACCTTTCCAGCTAGATACATAATTTTTTTCTGCTAAGATACATCACGATGTAGCATGGTAGTGGAGACTGGCCCTAAGTTTCCTAGGGCTTGGCTACACTGGAGAGTTGCAGCGCTGGTGGAGGCTTTACAGCGCTGCAACTTAGTAATTGTCCACACCTGCAAGGCACATCCAGCGCTGCAACTCCCTGGCTGCAGCACTGGCTGTACACCTGGTCTGCTTGGGGTATAACGAGTGCAGTGCTGGTGATGCAGCGCTGCTCGTCAAGTGTGGCCACACACCAGCGCTGTTGTTGGCCTCCAGAGTATTAGGAGATATCCCAGAATGCTTTTAACTAAATTACTCTCTTTGTTTTGTTATGATGCCTCTCTTTGTTTTGTTGTGAACTCGGGGCTCCGGGAGCTGCTTATCTAAAAAACAAACACAGCTCTTGTTTGCTGTGATCAATCTGTAACTGACTGTGAACAATCAATTGAGATAACCCACTTCCTTGCTATGAATGAGGCAAGCAGGGGGATGAGTGTTTGCTTGAGGAGAGAAACAGTGGAGGGAGGGGGAGAAAGGGAGTCCGTTGGAGCAGCTGCTTATCTGGTCTGCAGGCTATTTGCAGTTAAGAGTAAATGAAGGGTCGAGGAAATTTTCAGATTTTGCAAGGCAGGGAGCTGAAGTGTCGGCTCCAAAAATCCACTCTCTCTCTCTCCCCCCGCTCCCTGTCACACTCCACTCCACCCCCCTCTTTTGAAAAGCACGTTGCTGCCACTTGAACGCTGGGATAGCTGCCCATAATGCAACACTCCCAACAGCGCTGCAAATGCTGCAAATGTGGCCACACTGCAGCACTGGTAGCTGTGAGTGTGGCCACACACCAGCGCTTTCCCTACACAGCTGTACGAACACAGCTGTAACTCCCAGCGCTGCACATCTGCAAGTGTAGCCATATCCCTAGTGAGCAGGAATAGGTGTACGCATTGCCATTGCAAAATGCAGTAGCTAGAGTTTACAGCTTGCAGGGCAAGTTCCCTTCATATTGACAGAGGTTTCAACCTGTGAGGAAGCGTTCCCTTTGACACTTTAAAAATAACTTGACAGGGTTTCTTCCCCAAACGGAGAGAAGTTGTATATTTTCTGGAGATGAGCAAAAAGATTGGAGTTGTTTACAAACATCTTATAAATCCAGAATGTGGCCAGCACTAAGTTCTTAGACTAATGAATGAGGAAAAGAGCAAGCGTAAGAGTCTGCTGTCAGTCCCCTGATAAATTATGTTTCCACTTGCTATGTTTAGTAAGTTATTTTTAAAGAACAATATAGAATTGGCACAGGCATTTGATGCAATTTAAGAGGTGTCAATCACGCTTCTGCTCAGAGCTCACATTATGCTGCCCTTAATCATAACAGGATGCTCTCTACCCTATTAGGGATACTAAACACTTCTCTTGAATATAGATAGGCTTGGAAGAATTAGAGTTGTACACCACGCACGCACAAACCGGCAAATACATCAATCGATAAGTGAAATTTATGGATACCAAAGTAGCAAAAATGCTGCTTGAGAACTTAAGAGTTTAATTTCAGGATATTTACTTTGTATATTTTGACATGTGATGTTGACAATTTGTGTTTTAATGTTATAAAGTTTAACTTTTTGAATCTCAGCATCTACTGTCATTAAATTACTGCCTGACCCCACTGTCTGATCCTCCTATAATTTCCCACAGCTCTGAAAATATACATTGATAAAAATTAAAAAGTGCTTTAAAATAAACAGCTGTGATCCATCAAAGTTGCAAAAAAAAAAATCTCATTTGACCATGCCTAAATACAGGGAAAGGAAGTTTTGTAATTTTTTTTTTAAATAAGCCTCCTTCAAACTAAAATATGAAATAAACAGAAATTAACAGATAAGTTTCCAAGTGCATATCTCCCATACTGCCATCTGTGGACTATCAGTGGTTCATGAAGCCTTTCCTGGCAGCCCCCAGGAAAAGACATTAAGAACCATGTATTGAGGACTGGGATATTAGGGGAGGTAGTGTGTTGAAAGATCTCTTATGAAGTAGAAGGAAGGAATTTGAGAATTACTATACCCAAATGAAAAATAAAATAACAGAGGTCATGGACAGAGCATGCTAAGTAGTGCATTGTATAGGTTCCTTTGGCAATTTGAGAGCTGCAGCTTCAAAACCTGCTACTGAACCCTTCATCGAATGACAAATGGGAGATATTTACCACCACTGTTTAAAAAAGGAAATTCCCATTAGCAATGAAGTAGCACAGGAAATCCATTCTGTAGGAATAATTCTGTTTGTTCTTCAATACTCAAATTGTTTGAATAAATAATTCACAGAAGCCTGGAGAGAACTGTATAGTTAAGGGTGTTAAGGATTTTGCAGTTTTCTCCAGCTTGAGATTTAAGCAGTTTCTAGCCTTTCCAATTTTAACACCCTGGATGACATTATAACCAAGGCAAGGTCATACTGCTGAATCTCAGCTTGAAAGCTGAACAGTGCTAAGGTGTAAACTTTCCTCATTAGTCTTAATGAAGCGTCCCTTTAAATGCTAATAGTCAGGAATAGTAATCTTTTGTGTACAAAGTAATGCAGAATCAGATTTGCTGTTACAAATTTCAGTTTTATTCCCAGTAGAAATGCAGAATTTCAGGTCTCTAGGAAGAAGGAAGAAACAACAGAATACCTGTTCCAACCCAATGTCTTACTGGCAGCCCTTGGTCCCTGAAGAGCCCTCCAGAGTTTGAATAGATTGTACACCATTTCCCCAATGGGGCCTGTGGAATCATTTCTATTTATCACTTCTGCATCCCTTCATCTTCCCACTGTGGTGTAGTGCCGTAACTCTGTCACCTCTCACTTTGGCCTGGTCTACACTAGGCGTTTAAACCGGTTTTAGGAGCGTAAAACCGATTTAACGCCACACCCGTCCACACTGAGAGGCCCTTTATATCGGTATAAAGGGCTCTTTAAACCGGTTTCTGTACTCCTCCCTAACGAGAGGAGTAGCGCTAATATCGGTATTACCATATCGGATTAGGGTTAGTGTGGCCGCAGATCGACGGTATTGGCCTCCGGGCGGTATCCCACAGTGCACCACTGACTGCTCTGGACAGCAATCTGAACTCGGATGCAGTGGCCAGGTAGACAGAAAAAGCCCCGCGAACTTTTGAATATTTCCTGTTTGCCCAGCGTGGCGCTCCGATCAGCCCATGTGATGATGCAGTTAAAAATCAAAATAAAGAAAGAGCTCCCGCATGGACCATGTGGATGTGATCGCTGTAAGGGCAGGCAAATCTGTTCTATCAGCGCTCCGTTACAGAAGATGAAATTCAAAATCATTTTTAAAAAATCTCCAGACAGACGCCATAGCAGGGGCTCAGCGCACTGCTGCGTGACAAGCGTAACGGAAAGCCAAAGAATCAAATGGACGCTCATGGACTGCAGGACTCAAGCTATCCCACAGTTCCTGCAGTCTCCGAAAAGTATTTGCATTCTTGGCTGAGCTCCAAATGCTTCTAGGGTCAAACACAGTGTCCGCGGTGGGTCAGGGCATAGCTCAGCAATTTACGCACCCCCCCACACACCCCCAGAAGTGAAAGGGAAAAAAATCCTCTCTTGACTCTTTAACATGTCACCCTATCTTTACTGAATGCTGCAGATAGATGCGATGCTGCAGCACTCAACACCAACATCCTTGCTCCCGCCCACCATGGGTGGCTGATGGTGCAATATGACTGGTACCCGTCCTCATCATCAGCCTATTGGCACATGGGGCAGTGCAAAAGGACTGGTAACCATGCCGACTAGCATCAGTTAGGTCAATCAAGGGCGCCTGGCCCTAATTTTTCCTGGTAGATGGTGCAGTATGGCTGATAACCATCGTCATCATAGCAACAGGGGGCTGAGCTCCATCAGCCCCCACCCTTCATGTGTAAAGAAAAGATTCAATTGCCCCTGGACTAGCAGAGGGATGCTGGGCTCCTCTCCTCCACACTCCTTACTGTCCTGTCTGGACTATCATAGCAGCTGGAGGCTGCCTTCCACTCATTTCTCACTAACAAGTCACTGTGTCTTTTTCCGGCATTCTTTATTACTTCATCACACAAGTGGGGGGACAATGCTATGGTAGCCCAGGAAGGCTGGGGGAAGAATGGAATCAACAGGTGGGGTTGTTGCACGAGCACCCCCTGTGAATAGCATACAGCTCATAAATTCAGCAGGATCTGACACAGAGAGCTGTGCTCTCTGGTTCTATGATACAGTGGTTCTCTAGTACACTTGCCCATATTCTAGGCAGGACTGATTCTATTTTTAGATACCAAAAAGGAGGGATTGACTCAGGGAGTCATTCCCAATTTTGGCTTTTGCACCCCTGGCTGATCTCAGCCAGGGGCACTTATGACAGCAGCAAATGGTGCAGTGCAAAAGGACTGGTAACCATGATCATCTTATTACCAATTTATGGTATGGTAGATGGTACAGTATGGCTGGTAACCATCTCTGCTGTCATGCAAAAGCAAAAGCATGCTGCTGTGTAGCGCTGCTGAATCGCCTCTGTCAGCAGCATCTAGTACACATACGATGTCAGGCACAAAAGGCAAAACAGGCTCCATGGTTGCCATGCTATGGCATCTGCCAGGGCAATCTAGGGAAAAAAGGCGTGAAATGCTTGTCTGCCGTTGCTTTCCCAGAGGAAGGAGTGACTGACGACATTTACCCAGAACCACCCGCGACAATGATTTTTGCCCCATCAGGCACTGTGATCTCAACCTGGAAATTCCAAGGGGCGGGGGAGGCTGCGGGAACTATGGGATAGCTACGGAATAGCTACCCACAGTGCAACGCTCCAGAAATCGACACTAGCCTCGGACCGTGGATGCACACCACCGATTTAATGTGTTTAGTGTGGCCGCGCACACTCGATTTTATACAATCTGTTTTGCTAAACCGGTTTATGTAAAATCGGAATAATCCCGTAGTGTAGACGTACCCTTTGTCTGACTGACAGCAGGCACTGCAATAGAGCTGACAGTGCACTGTATAACGGCAGGACAGTTTGAACATTATCTGCAAGAGCAAGAATTAAAAGCATTCTATTCTAGAAGCTTTTCCCCCTGCAAGCCATAACAGTATCAGCCATGATTTATGTGGCACCACAAATATTTACTGTTCTTTACAAAACAGACTAAGCCATTACAATCTCAGACACTAGACAAGAGACAGACAATGCATTGGAAGGACAAGAGGTCAGAGAGTGGGGAGGTAATAGACAAAAACAAATGAAGGAGAAATTGGGAGGAAATAGGACACTTGGAAAGTGACTGGATTAGAAGGAGAGCAGGTATGGGCAGGGACAGTGAAGGGAGCAAGAAAGGGAACTAAGGCTATGTCTGCACTTAAACCGCTACACAGCACAGTTGCAGTGCTGCATCTGCATTGCTGTAGCACTTGTGTGGACACGCATTATAGCAACAAAAAGGGTTTTCCCATCGCTGGTAGACAGATTGATGGAAGAATTCCAGGGTAGATTTTTCACATCCCTGAGCAATGTAACTGGGTAAACCTAAGTTTTAAGCGTAGACCTGGCCTAAGAGAGAGATGTACGGTCCTGAATTGTATAGTAGAAAGAAAACAAGGGTAAGGATTCAAGGGAGGGTGAGGGCGTGATCAACAGGAAAAATGACTTGAGATGCAGTGTTTTGGCTAGGCTGGAGGAGGGAAAAAGACGGTACAGCAATCGAAGCAATATATGACCAAGAGTTGTTGCAGTAAAGATAAAGAGAGGAAAAAGTAGTTTTTGATATACAAGTAACAATGACAGAATTTTGCAATATCTTCAAGATTAGATTGAAGTTTAAGATGGCAATATTGCAAATCATGTGAAAGGGAAAGATAGTAGATGAAGTAGGAACTGCCACATTCATTGATCATGTTTTTGGAATCACAACTGCTTGCATTATTCTAAGAACCTAGATTAAAATCTGTATTTAAAATAAACTTTTAAAAAGGGACACTTTGTTCCCAAGATCAAGGCAGACATCCTGCTGCAACATTGGATTTTCCACAGTTTAGAACACACTGGGCTATACAGTGCATATAGCTTTACCACTACAATATTGCTGTTTAATAAGATTAGCTTTGGGAACAAATTACATTAAGAGACCAGCCCATTTCCCTTAAGTAGCAGGTTTTGATTTTGTAAAGGGCAACAGCGGAAAGAGACTTTTTATAAACAGCACAATTTACAGAAGTCTAGCAACAGTGTGTCAGCATATATGGATTTATTCCCAGCTATTGCAGACAAAGTCCACTCTTTGTTCCCTGTCCACTTCCTGCTACTTTAAGCAGTTTTCTTAAGGATTAACAGGTTTCCAAGTTAAAATTGGACGCCATGGCACTGATCCGTTTGTCTACTGAAGACAACCCAATAGGGCTTGAAATGGCCATGGTAGAATACATAATATTTAGGCATACCTGTCGGTATTTCTATAGCCACTATTGACTTGGGATCTAAATAAGTCTTTCAATATGCTCTGAACTTTAAACTCATACACTTGGAATAAGAGGTAGCACTAGAGTTGCCAGGCATCCGGTTTTCGACAAGAATGCCCGGTTGAAAAGGGACCCTGGTAGCCCCAGTCAGCAGGATGTTAAAAGTCCAGTTGGCAGCGCAGCGAGACCCTGGGGCTCCCAGAAGCAGCCGCCTGGGGCTCCCAGAAGCAGCCACCTGGTTCCTGTGGCCCCTAGGCACATGGGCGGCCAGGGAGGCTCCACACACTGCTCCCACCCTGAGTGGAGATTCTGCAGCTCTCATTGGCCAGGAACCGACCAATGGTAGCTGTCAGGGGCGGCACCTGCGGGCACGAAGGCCGTGCACACCACAGAGCTGCCTGGCCGCCAACACACCTAGAGTCCGCAAGGACCTGGCAGCCGCTTCCTCAGAGCTGCAGTAAGTGCTGGTGGGACCCTGCACCCCAACCCCCTGCCCAACCCAGAGTCCCCTCCCACACCCAAACCCCTCATCCCCAGTTGGAGCCCTCACCCCCTCCCCCCGCACCCAAATCCCCTGCCACAGGGAGGGGGGATGGAGCGAGTGGGGGAGATCCTCAGAGAAGGGGCAGGGCAGGACATGGGTGGAGCCTCAGAGAAGGGGCATGGGTATTCAGGTTTGTGTGATTAGAAAGTTGGCAACCCTAGGTCTACCCAGCACCACAATTAACTCATTTAACAGAGTTACATTTATAAAGCCCACGTAGGGTGACCAGATGTCCCATTTTTAAAGGGACAGTCACATTTTTTGGGACTTCTTATATAGGCGCCTATTATTCCCCACCCCCATCCCGTTTTTTCACAGTTGCTCTCTGATCACCCTAAGCCCACCCATCCAGTCCATTGGGAGAGATCAACAGCAAACTTAAGTAAAAATCAGAGACCATCTTCTTCGAACTTTCATCAAAAACAAACAAACATGGAACTACCAGTGGTTACTCACAACCATGTGGAACACAGGTTTGGGAGGATGTGGACTGTGTGGCTTACAGAGAGAAAGTGGGAAGGAAATTCCATACCTAGGGTCAAGCAGGGCAAAGGCAAGATTGTCTACCAGTTATGATGAGATGGTGGGGAGCTTTCACAGAGTTGGTATTTGGGTAGAAATGCCCATGAGAAAAATGCAAACACAGATAAGGGCTTTAGGATCAACAGTGCCAACTTTGTGAGTCAACAAAGAACCCAGTGCAGGTGTAAAATGATCACGCTAGCTAAGCCAGCAAGCAAAGGTGAGACTGCTTTCTGAGCAAACTGCAATCATAGAGAAGCCCAACTAAAGAGGAATGACACTCACCTGCCCTGGTGGTCACGAGGACACGTGCGGTTGTTTGTGAGGTCACCACAGGGTAAGCAAAGCACAGCCTGCAGAAGTTGTGCAGTTCAGACACCTAACCACCTCAGACACACGAGATTTTCTATGGAAAGGGCAGAGAGCACGTTTCTCTATACCATCTCCAAGTGAAACCACTCAGGCACACACATGCAGAAAGAGTGCCTGAGATGACTCAGAGGCAAGGCTGCTGCCTTTGCAGGGCTGGCAAGGTAGCTCTAAAGCATTTAGCTGGCAGTATCATTCAGGCATTCTTCCAGTAGAGCATTAGCATTACCTGACCAGTGGAGTATCTAATTGGGTCATTCTGGCAGCGCTAGAGAAAGAGCAAGCTCAGGAAACAAAAAGGCAAGGAGAGAAATGCAGGGCATATAGTAACTGCAATGTACTTGTCTAGCGCCTTCTAGCTAAGCCCCCAAAGTGCTCAACCAACAACAGTTTTTGTGAATTCAGCCAGACAGGCAAAGGGATCAGTTTACTCACGACTGAAGTGCAGTTACCGCTGCAGTGAAACAGGACAATTATCTAAAAGTCCACAGCAACCTTGCAACTGTGGAGCTGCAAGTGAATGGGGGAGGAGGGGGGAGAAGGGGAGGAAGCAGAGTCCAATCATCTAAACTGAGATTTGGACACAACACCCCCCTTTTATGAAGAGATTCACTGACATTTCAAGATTGCAATATTCAGGGCTTTGTCTTTACGTTGTATCTGACAGAAGCTCCACAAGCAGCAAAACCATCACCTAGCACCGGGGTGGGGCACTGTCAGAGTGAGAGGAGAGAGGACTTCCTACTCCAGTGCTTTTCATGTATTTAGGCTACTGAAGTGTTATTTGTACATATTACTTCCTACACTGAATCGTATTGCTCTGGAAAATTCCATCAATCTGCTAAAATGCAAGGTCTACAAAGGAGGAAGATGATGACAGAATGTTGCTGATCAGACAAATCAAATCATTTATTCCTGAGCCCTGAACGAAATGATCAGGGGTAATATTTCTTCAATTGTCAATTTTTTTTTCTGGATTTCAAATCCTGGACATGTTTTGCATGCACTAGATTCTTGGTTTGTAACCGGCTTGGAGGGGCTTTGAGATGTACAGTGCTAAGTATCATTATTTTAAACATATTGCGGGGCTAATTTGATGTTGGGTATGAAGATGAGCCCCTCCTCCTATAGAGCTAGTTCATGATGCTGGATTCACAGACCCCTCTAAAAGCTAGCTCAGTGGTTATGTAGAAGAATAGCTGCACATCCTCAGCTTGGGATGCTGGGAGCCTTAATGCAGCTACATTGTCTCCCCAAGGATGTGGTATGCATCCACAGTGGGGCTTGTTTTGCTTTAACGATCCTGACACAGCTTAATAGTACAACTCGCTTAAACAAGCCCCAAGGAAGACTTAAGATAGCACAAAATTGAACTTGGCCCTTCCAGTCTCTCTCAACTACACGATATTCCACCAAAGGAGAAAATCCAAACTCCTAGTCAACATACCTGTTCCTACACAGACATTAATTTAAATGTCAGACAATTGAGTGCACCTATTATTGGCTATGTGGACAGCGAACACATGACAAAATCCCCCACAACCTCTGATTGGGACAGACTAACCAACCCTTGCATACATTCTAATCTTGACCAGGCAAGGTGAGAAATACCTTTTATTATGTCTGAGATTCTTAAACTTGTTTACACACAGGGGTTGCATCCGTTTATTTTTAAATCATTTGAGTTACACTTGTGAAACCTTGTGGAGGGGGGCACTCCGCCTTGATTTATATCAGTTTAGCTTGCGCTTGTATGACACAAACTACACAGATGTAAACCACCAGAGTGCCCCCACACACAGTTACACCAGTTTAACTAAGGCAGTTTTAAAACCACCGACTGTTCAACTGTACGATGGTATTTAGCCCAGACCTTAGAGTTTTGAAGTCACCCCTTTCCAGACCAAACTGAACTTTGCAGAGAAGCAACACTAACAGCCTGGAAGGCAGCAGCGAATGACAAATTATAAATAGGAGGCAGCTTCAGACAGAGTCTGGAAATGGATGCTGAGCGACTGCAATGTCAGATCAACTTTGCAGCTCAAAGTATCAGAGTGGGGCCAGGTTTAGTTTTAGCCTGAAAAGGCAATGACACAGAAAAGGCTAATGGCAGGTGGTCATTCCACATTCTGTACATTTCACAAAGATTTACGACTAAGGCTCAATGCTGGAAAAGCAAACCCGATGTTGCTCTAGTGTCCCTCTGCAAGGTCAGCTTATTGTATTGTGGAAATGTTGGGAGCGAAACTCAAAGTTAGGGGTGAGGTTCCATTTTTCCAGTTACAGCAGGATTTAAATCCCTTTGTTAGGAGTGAAAACAAAGTGAGTACACCAAGACCAAAGTTACACCATTTGCTTTTAGGGTAAAGATTTAGTTTTCTACATAGTTTCAAATAAGTCCACTCTGTGACCAAGGAGTTGAAATGACTCTTGAATTTTTAGGGCTGGTTGTAAAATATTTCAGAACTTAACTTACAAACATCTGTTTTTACACCTGAAACTTGAAGTGGATTTAAATCTAACCAGAGGCCCCTGCACAAGATTTTCCTCTCTAAAGAACACAATTAGTATCCATTTGTAAATCTTGCATACATTACAAAACATAAGATCAAATGCCGAAGTTTTGAACACTGGAGTTGTGATTTTTATCATTTAAAAGCTCTTCATAATTGGAGATATACCCATCTCCTAGAACTGGAAGGGATCTTGAAAGGTCATTGAATCCAGCCCCCTGCCTTCACTAGCAGGACCAAGTACTGATTTTTTCCCCAGATCCCTAAGTGGCCCCCTTGAGGATTGAACTCACAACCCTGGGTTTAGTAGGCCAATGCTCAAACCACTGAGCTACCCCTCCCCCCTCTTGACAGAGGAAAACAAGATGCCTAGCCAGAAGTGCTCCAAGCTCAGCACAGTCCAATGAACTCAGGAGCACAACAAAACCAGCACCTTCCACAGCAACTTGCCTATCGGCATGCAACGGAGAACCCTGCAACCACTACACACAAGGAGTGCTGCTACTTCACACCAGCTGATGCGCATTAGCAGACTTCCTATTCTGCCCTTCTGTTCTTCTCAGGAGTTGCACAGAAAGAGGGAGGCAGGAACACTGAGGCATCCATAACCTCTACAGGGTACTGACAGGTAAAAATAAGTGTCCCAGGAAACCTCCAAGCTCTGAAAAACACTGATGGTTGTAGGAGCAGGGATGATTTGGGGCAGGGCAATCTCCCTTCCCCTCCATTTTCAAGGCTTTTTAGTTATCAGTTAAGAGCCTACAAATGCCCCCCTCTGGGTCTGCACAGAGCTACCGCTAGACAGGTTATCTGTACACCGGTTCAAGCTGAAGGTACAGAATGAGTCCCACAACAATGGCTCTGGGATTTGTAAAGTTCATACAGGTTCCTGTGAATTTGCAGTCCAGGGAGGGAGACTGCAAGAGTGCACCTCCTAGCGTACCCCTGCTGCGTCTACCCTCGGGGAACATTTGAAATTAACTTCAAACCCAGATCCCCGGAATCAGAACTGGCTCCTTCAGCATGTTAAAGCTGTACCACCACCACTAGGCCAAGCAGCCTCATTCATTGCATGGAGGATTTTGTTCTTGAGAAAAACAACAAAATATCCCTGAAAGGGTCCTCCATTTCTGTTTTGAGTTACACCCTACCCCAGTCCTCTAAAAAAGGCTTTTTTCCCCGCATAAGTTATAGCATGTGTAACTCCACCCTCTCACCCCTAGCCCAGAAGAGAATTATCTTGTAAAGTCTGTAATAAAAAAAAAAAAAAAACTCATTTGCGTGGTGTTTCACTTTTTGACAATTGTTCTAATATACATACTTCTACCACACCAGCTTTTCAGACCTGCTGCATGCACTAATCCTCAATGGAGAGCTAGATCATGGGACTATTTTTATCAAGTTGAAGTGCTACATTTTTTAGTGGTTAGTGATGATCTCGATGTGTTATGGCCTTTGTGAGAACTGCGGTGAGTGCCGTACGAGCCACACTCCACCTAATCGGCACTTTCAAAAGAGTCCCTAGCCCCCTTCGTTACCCTTCAAAAATATCAACTGAACCCTAGCCTTGGAAGTTTACCACAGACACTTCTGCCTATTTCATGTTATAGAATGTATTGTAATCTCATTCAGGCTTTAACAGCAACAGAACTCTTTCAACTGGTTCCTACAGCTCAGGCTTCAGATGTGCTATGACATAGCTGTAAATTGGCAGAGCATTCCAGGTATTCAGTGTGAGAAGCAGTTTTTATGCAAGATTCCTATATCACCTGCTGGCATAAGGAGCAGTATTTACGCAGGTTGGTCATAAGGCCTTCAATGTGTCTTCATATTAGGTCACAGTATTGTTACACCCACCCAGCACCTTAAAGGTTTATTTGCCACAGGCAAAAAGAATGCTTCCTGTAGAATCCAAGCTTTCATTTAAAAAAATAATAATTTATAGTGGTGAAAGTAAATTTCCAAGCATCATTTGAGTGTAAACAAACACAGTGCTCCTCTTCTGAAATCTGCAGACAGCATTACTGCTACTGCTCAAAGCTTTCTGAAGCATTAATAGACTTAAAGGGCCAGAGTCTTGTCGGAAGAACCCTGTAAATCCACGGATGTCTGCTTTATATCTGCAGATAACTGCATCCAGATATCCACATGCAGATCTGACATGGATACAAATTTTGTATCCACACAGGGATCTACTTGTCAGTTCTCAGAGCTGCTACTGAGAAAGCTGGGGACAGCAGTGAAGCTAACAACAAAAAAATCTCATCAATTTCACTTTGTTCTTGCTTGGGAAAGCTCTGAGCAGCCCTACTAAGGGCTGAATGGAGGCTGGAAAAGGAAGTAGCATAGATGGCCCTCCCCCAATACTGGTGTCAGTATGCTGGAGAAGGAACAGAGATACCCCTGCCCATCTTCCTCCCAGCTAGTAAACTGGGGGTGCAACAGAGTGGGGGGTATTAGGACTACAAAGGATGTCTCCTCCCCCTACCTTCTAGCAGCTGGATAAGAGGTATGAGGGCTGGCTTCAAAATGTAACACCTACTAGCCAAGAGAAGGATATAAAATATGCTGCCCCTGATGAAGGGCCAAGAAAAGCATCCTGGTAGGAATTCCCTAATAGATGGGGGAGAAAGGGTGTTGGCTTCTCACTGGACACTGTCCTGGCCAGGTAGTTACCAGTTTGGTTTCAGTATGTGGTTAATTTTAGTCCTCCGGTTATTCAGTGCCAGGCATAATTTCCAAGCCTACTTCTGGGCACATGGACAGGTGTATGGAGGCAGGTGTAAGGGACTGAGGACAGCTCTTTTAAAAAAAAAAAAAGGCCTGATCATGATTTAATACAGCAAAGAAAAGATGTGGAGTGAATGCAGAAAGGAAAAAAAGTTTTCCAAAGGCAAGAGAAATTGAGTGAATTGGGCTGGTCACAAAGTATTTAGTGATTATTCTTCACATTTCATCAGTCCTTGTCCAATTAATTTGTCTGACCAATCCATCTCTGGGGTATTCAGCTACACCCACAGCTGCTCAAACAGTAGTTGGAGAATATATTGTTTGACGAACAACAGTAAAAGATATCAAAGAAGACATTTCTTTCCTACTATTCAACCAGCTCTAGTACTAAGTTATATTTCTAACAATTTATCAAATAGAAATTTGATGAACAATGTTATAATTAAGTAGAGTACAACCAGTACAGCACTGTTTAATTTAAATTGCTGGAAGCACAGCTTGGAGAAGTGGCTTTGTGCAGGTGTGATGGCACAGGTATGTTTCACCTTGACTAGCAAACCAGTCCTCTGACTTGTAGGAATTGAGTATGTTTCAGTGATACCTAAATGATATTAAGCTGGATGTATAGGCAAAACTAAATTTAAAGATATAGAGGCCAAAGCAGAACATGCAAATGTGATGTCTGAATACTTAGCCAAATATACCCTTCACTACTTCATACATACCTCCTCCTGAGAGCCCCTCCTGGCTGCTGTGAGAATGGGGAGGTGGCTTCATTACACTACCTTTCCCTTCATCTCGAATTTTTGGGCTCCCCTTTGAACTGCACTCCCTTCATGAATAGCTCTAGTGCCTGCTGCTGCTCAGAGTTCTCCTAAACAGCTATAGCGTAAAGCCGGCCCAAAACTTTAGTTCCACTAATGCCCTCAGGGTTCCGAATGGCAGCAATGAAAGTGCTACAAATCTTAATTTCACACTGCTGCTGCTTGGCCAAGTTCTGAAGATGATCAGCACAGGCACTGGAGGTGCCTACAAGACCCAAAACCACGCAATGGTCAGAAAGTTGTCTTCACAACAAGGAGAACTAGAAACATTGTTTTTTAGAGAAAGTTTAAAGTTTTGCAGAAATTGATTGCTGAGTCCCGCCTCCCACCCACCACGAACAGTCTTGAGTCCTGCTTCAAAGCATGCCTAAACTATTTGAAAATAAAGTCTAACTGAAATTGGTATTTCTAATTCTCCAGCTGAAATGGAGGCTTTGCTGATGTGTGGAAACAGCTGGTGTCATTAACTTACTCATTATATCAGAGATACTAAACTACTTTCCATCCTGCTTAAAAATACTAAAAACAATCAAAGCAAGAATTTTTATATTGAACACATGTAAAGCTACTGAAGGTTTACATGGTGAGTTTGGCTGATGTTAACCCAGAAACAGTTTTACGGTCACTGGGCTAAGTGCACAACTTCAATTGAAGTCTACTTTGAGTTACACCAAACATATCTGAGATCAGATCAGGCTCACATACCACACATGACACTTCTCAGAAAGATGGCCACCGCCAGCTGGAGGCTCTGTAATGCCACTTGTAATTTCAAAGGTCATTTTCAAAATACAATTTCACAGTTATATAGCAAAGAGTAGGTCTCCCGAAGTACATATATATTTTTTCTTAGCAAAACCGGGTGAAACATTTATGGAAGAAGAGACCAATAGCTATGGCTATCCAAATGGAAAAGTGCAAGATGCTTCAAATTTACCCTGTATGAAAGCAATAAAATGTGTGAAGCCACTGAGTGCTTCCAGTGAAACTAAACCAATATTATTTTGTGTGACATTTTATATATGAAGATGTAAAATCACGCAAGAATGAAATAGCAGGAAGTTGAAACTCACATTCTTAACTTGCGTAAACCAATGAGCTACCAGCGGTTCTCAAACTGGAGTCCACAAACCCCTGGGGGTCCGTGAGTCATGTCCGAGGCCACTGACCCCACTGCAACTCCTCCCCCCCCTCCCAGTGCCTCCTGCACACCACGGAACAGCTGTTCAGCAGTGTGCAGGATGCGCTGGGAGGGAGGGGGAGGAGAGGGGACGGGGCACGCTCGGGGGGAGGAAAGAGGCGGGAAAGAGGAGGGGCAGGGGTTGAGCAGGGGCA
This sequence comes from Mauremys reevesii, assembly GCF_016161935.1. Taxonomy (NCBI): domain Eukaryota; kingdom Metazoa; phylum Chordata; order Testudines; family Geoemydidae; genus Mauremys; species Mauremys reevesii. The sequence goes on along the minus strand of NC_052626.1, from coordinate 122,326,094 downwards.
GGACAAGGTGGGGCCTTGGGGCAAGGGGTGGAGACGGGGTGGGGCCTGGGGCTGCGCAGGAGTTGAGCACCCCAGGGAAAAATCAGAAGCCGGCTTGGAGCGCTGCGAAAAATTTTAAAACAAAATGGGGGGTCTTCAGGTTACTAAAGTTTGAGAACTGCTGAGCTAGACAAACCTCTGCTTGTACCGAAAGTCTCATTTTAACTCCTTGAACACAAGCACCTAGTTTGCCAAAACGTACTTGCTTTAATGGAAAAGAAAACATTTCCTACCAACCACCCCAGCAACAAAGCAGACTTGTTCCAATTAACAGAACCCCTGTCCTCTTTACGGAGCCATTTGGTTTTACAAGTGTACGTGCACATCATTCACCCTATACCATCTGCCCTAAATCTCTCCCCAAAATATGTTTTTAATGCCATTAAAAATAACCGTATTTCAGAAATATTCAGACTGTATTATATTCTATTTGTTGCAGCTTTTGTCAACACACTAGCTGTTTGTCAGGACCTTCAACTTACTTTGGCTTTGAGGGATGGCTTCACACTATCCAGAGTGTCATCTTCCAAATAGGAAAGAAAACATCCTGTGACCCATACACTCAATACCAAAACACCATCACTCAGATTTTCAGATATATTACGGTTACACATGCATTATCATTTGATGTAAAACATGTTGTACCTGACAAATTTATATCAGTCAGCATCAACTTTATCATATATAAACAGTGTTCCATGAATTCATAATATATACAAGAATGTTTAGTCTGGCATCATGGTGAAAAATTGCAACACTAACACGGGAGGGGGAAACTAGTGCAAAGTTTATTAGCAACCAAAATATCACCTCCCTTCCTGCAAATCTTTACTCATACAATTAAGCCTCACACTTGTGAGTAGTCAAAGTGAAGCAAATGAAACTACACATGTCTAAGAACTACTCTTATGGATGAGTTAACAGTTTACAATATCAAGGTTTTACTAAATGTTATTCTTCACTTCATAACATTCAAAAACCAGTGGGAGAACACTTCAAACTCTCTAACCACTCAGTGACAGACTTGAAGGTGGCAATTTTGCAACAAAAAAACTTCAAAAACAGACTCCAAAGAGAAACTGCTGAACTCGAATCTCAATTGATTAGACTTTTCCTGTTGTTATGCATACTTCCACCTTTTCATGTTCTCTGTATGTATAAATGTCTCCTGTCTGTGTGTTCCATTCTATGCATCCGAAGAAGTGAGCTGTAGCTCACGAAAGCTCATGCTAAAATAAATTTGTTAGTCTTTAAGGTGCCACAAGTACTCCTATTCTTACTGTGTTATCCAACACTTTTGTTAGTGACTAAGATAGAAACCTTTCCATATGCAAATTGAAGTTTGGGTGCTGTCTGTTGATCGCTGGTCCCTCATTCAATAAATCTGATCTCATGGTAGAAAGAATATCATCATCAATGTCTGAAAACTCGGACAAGTAGCGATATGCTTAATTACAAGCTTTTTTTGGAGGTCTGCATTGCAAGCGTCAGCAAGGCGATATAATAATTTCCTCAAACTGTGGCAACAATTCCATCTTGGACTCCAAGAGAACCTCTCCTTCCAACTCTACCATGCTACATCCACCACTAATTCAATTTTCCTCTATCAAATACTTTTTACACCCTAAACTCTTCAATAACTACTTACATTACGGTTGTTGCTAGAGTCCATGGGATTATCCATTATTACCACCAAGATAATTAAAGTAGAAGTACAAATGTTATATAGCTTATGAGGTACAACTTATTAAATAACACTATCAGAAAAATGTGAATTATGGCTTTTCACTACGTTTTCTTTTGGTGTTTTGCACAATACCATAGCTAAAAAACTCCTTTAATACCTGTAAACTCAAGCAATCAGACTGGCCCAGAGGAGGAGATGGGCTAATAAGGATATGTCAAACCACGTCACCTTTGGTCATGAGAAATATGAATGCAGACCACAGCCTACATCGAGATCAGAAACGGTCACATTCCTTGAACAGAGTTGCTAGGTGTCCCATGTATTTCAGTTCACAATACTAACCAAACCAAGACAGGAGCTACTACACGACTCAACTACTGTTTCTTTTTTGTGCCACCATAATCAGCATATTCTTTATAAAACCATAATTTCAAGGTCTTATCACTTGACCACAAAAATCTAATGCAGTGATAGTTAGTCTACAAGGTCTCAGCCAGTGCAAGAAACAAGAACTTTTAAATACAATTTAAAATAAACCTGACTTCACTGACAAAAGCAACCAGCTGTAATTTCAGATGCTCTGCTAAGCTCCTTGCCAGTCATTTTAAACATATAGCTGCCTCACTGTTGTACCAGGGTACCACAGATCTGACATTAATACACTGTATCATGTAACACATTGCATTACACAGGCACAGTGTAAGCTAAGGGATGAATTGGGCTTGATTCTGAATTTCCAAGATTTTGACATTTTAAGGCTAGCCTCTAAGGTTACTTTTGCGTAGTTTGCGGTACATTTGGATTTATATTAATAGAATCCATGTTGCTTATCTGAGACTCTGGCACCTTGTGGTCTCTGCAAAGGTTGCCAAGAAAAAAAAAATTTTGGAAGTCAAAAGTATCAGGGCAACTCCCACATGGTAGATACGAGGAGGCAGACAAGAGCCCATTTTGACCTTGCAAAAATGGCAACCCCCAAGTTTTCCAAGTACAGTAGTTATTTCTAGACATGAAAAAACACAGTCCTAAAGCTGAAACAGTTTCTACATATAAAGTTTCAAGAAATCAGGGTTGTCAATTTCTCTCTCTGCTGCAACATTGGACAGCCAGCCCAGCACTCTATTTGGCTCATTTAGCTGCTCCATTTCCTTGTGAGATTTTACAATAATCAAATTGCCTGATTTTTAAAATAGCCAGAGCAGATAGCATGTTATTGCACTAGATGCTACAGGGTCAGAGACAGATATGCAAAATGGACCTCTCTCACACCAAAGCCTTGTTTATTTCACTTTGTTCCTAAACATCTTAAGACCCAGATATAGGCATTGCAGGTAAAAATGGCCAATCTGATCTTGCCCTCTCCTGCAAGAAACTGACAAGATATTTGAAAGCTTTGTTTTCTTTCTCCTCAGTGATTCCCTCCCCACAACCCAAGAGGAAAAGACAACGGACTGAGCCAAGTCTCTACAGTCTTATTTTCTTCTCCTCCTGGGTTCTTGGGGATGAAGTATTATTTGTTACCGGTGGAAAGAAAACCCATGTGGCTATTATTGGGGGAGGGAAGGCAATGTAGCATAAGGCATGGAGAGTGAATAGTGGCATGGTAGGGGTGTAACTTGCTGCAAGGAGAACATTAAACTGAGGGAGAATGAAATTTGATGAGCGAGGAGAATTCTCTGTACATAGCGCTGGGCAGTGATCAGTAGTTATTCCAGAGTGGGACTGTAAAGGGCCAGGTGGGGGGAAGAGAAGAAGAGGATTATCTTAGTCTGGTCAACAGCCTGAAGGAAGGTTATTACATTGTGCAGTGCAAAGATTACTTGACACAGGAAGTTGAAGGGGCAGATTTTGTTTCAGTGGATATGGGGTCCTTAGATACAATTACCTGGAGAAGAACTACCAGGTGTATTACCTGGTGAAGATGTCCACTACAGGAAGGTGATGGGACAGCACCCCTTGACCCTTACTACCTCCCACCTCCACAGCTGGTACTTGACATAGGTACTTGGTTCTTCATAGCCCTGTCTGTGAGATTTGGAGGTAGCAATTACCCTGCCTTTGTCAGGAAGTTACCTCTCAGACACCAGGGCATAACCAGCCTGTCCCCCAGGAGTCAGCCACACGAAAGTGGGCATCAAGCCCAAGAAGTCCTGGCCCCTGGGGAGTGGAACAGACCACCTACCGGGGAAGGAGATGACAACCCTGGGGATGGGTGGGGAGATCAGTGTGGGGTGGCCCCATGGGGTAAGTCCAGAACAGTCTGGGAGAGAAAGTCCCCTGGGGGTACCAATCCCACAGGAAGAATCATTCAGGGGCTGAGGGTGCAGAGGGAAGGCCCCCTGGAAGTGCCAGTCCAGGAGAGATCTGAGGGGTCCCAGCCCCCCCCCCGGGGGGGGGGAAGTGTGTGACAGCCCAGGGAGAGAAGGTCTTGCTAATGTCAGTCCCATGGGGGTCCCGGAGAGAGGCTCTCCCAGGGGTATGGGGGTGTGTTGCCAGGCTGTCAGTTTCCTGGGGGATCAGGCGCGTGGGGTCTGGTGCCAGGGGGCAGTCCGGACCGGTGTCCGGGCCGAGGGGGGAGGGTGTCAGGAACGGGCGCGGGGAGGGGGTCCTGTCCCCGGGGGTGTCAGGAACGGGCGCGGGGAGGGGGTCCTGTCCCAGGGGGTGTCAGGAACGGGCGCGGGGAGGGGTCCGGGCCGGGGTTGTCAAGACCGGGCGCGGGAGGGGTCCGGGCCGGGGGAGTTGTCAAGACCGGGCGCGGGAGGGGTCCGGGCCGGGGTTGTCAAGACCAGGCGCGGGAGGGGTCCGGGCCGGGGGGGGGGAGTTGTCAAGACCGGGCGCGGGGAGGGGTCCGGGCCGGGGGAAGTTGTCAAGACCGGGCGCGGGGAGGGGTCCGGGCCGGGGAGTTGTCAAGACCGGGCGCGGGGAGGGGTCCGGGCCGGGGGAGTTGTCAAGACCGGGCGCGGGAGGGGTCCGGGCCGGGGGAGGGGTCCGGTCCCGGTACCTGGTGCAGCGCTGTCAGCCCGTCCACGTTGGCCGTGTTGATGCGGGCGCCGCGGGCCAGCAGACGCTTCACCTCCTCGGCGTCCCCGCTGGAGCAGGCGGCCAGGAACACGGCGCCCTCTTCGAAGCGGACGCGGGGGGCCCCCCCGCCGCGGTGCCGGCCCCGGGCGCCCACCGGCGCCACCGGCTCCAGCTCGGTCAGCGAGCCCTTCCAGCGCCGCAGCTGCTCGGCCCGCCGCAGCCGCGCCGACTCGGCCCGCTTCACCCCCAGGTGCCCCGGCTCCGACATCGCCGCCGCACTGAGGAGCAGGGACCGCAGCGAGCTTCACCCCGGAGGAGAGCGCAGCGCCCCCGCCGCCATGTTTACTACTCCTCGGCCGCACCGCGCAGGCGCCACCGCCCAGAAGCACCATGGGACACGTAGTTCCCCCGGGCCCTCCAGCCGCCGGCCCTGCGCGGACTACAACTCCCAGACGCCTCCGCGCCCAGGAGCCGCGCCCGTCCTTTCCGCCCGCTCGCGCACAGCCCCCTTCGGACTACAACTCCCAGAACTCCAAGCGGACAGGGCCGCGAGGCTGCAACCTCCGAAGGTGGAAGCGCTTCCCCTTTCTTGCGGGCTGGGTAGACGCAGCGCTTCCGTCTTCCCCTGCAGCCCCACTTGAATCCAGCCCCCCTCCCCCGCAGGGATTCATGACCCCCAGACGGGCAGGGGCTATCAGTCAATCACGTCCCCCAGCTCCCAGGCATGCAAAGCTGAGGCTGTTCCAAACATGGGGCTTTAGGTTGGCCAGCAGCCCCTCGTGACAAGGGTCGTCCCTTGTCTCTGCATCTCTGTACAGCAAGATCAGGAGTTGCCGCGTGCTGCAAAAAGCAGCAAGAAATACCTTGTAAATGCAGGTGAGTACTGCGTATTATTGCTACGAATGATGATGACAGTGAATATAATACCCCTGGAGGAGGGGTAGGGCAGGGGTGCTAAGAAAACTGCCCTCTATTTTTGCACTACAATGTTAGCAGCCCTAGGCGTCTGTTACAGCGTGGCATCGTATTTTGCCTCTTGGGGGTGTCTTGCCAAAACAGTCCCCAATTGTGGATTTTCTAAGTGTGATTCAAAGAAATAGATTGTAAAATGTATGTAAAAAAACATATGTTAAATCTGCCCAGTTAGGCCTTGAGCCTGCAAACACATCCACCCAGACGGCACTTTAAGCACATTACTGGGCCCACTGAAATTTGTAGGATTAGGGCCTAAAGCATTCAAAAGGCCGGAAGTGTTGATGCCAAACTGCAAATGCTTGCCTGACTTTACATGAGTGGTCCCATTGAAACCAATGGATAATGTATAACTGTTTGCAGGATCAGGGCCTAAAGGCACACATACAAACTTTCCCCTGCCTCCTCATAAGTGTGTTTTTTAATTACTCAATAATAATGAATTGTAATAACTTAATATAACATGTTCTTTCTTTTTGTCTTCTGTTTGATCAGTAGGAACATTTGATTGAAAGGAAGAACTTCATTGTTTAGAAATAAACCCATTCATGCGCCTTATTCTGAATTCAGTACACTCCCTTTGATACATCACATCTGTTTGTAGTGGGAATATTTTTAAGGTTACAAACTGAGAAAGAAGGAGCAGCAGATTAATTTTTAAGTAACAAAGTTCCTATCTTCATAAACAACAACAAGTAGAGACGGGGAAAAAGGAAAACAGAACATATTAGATCAGAGCTGAATTGTTTCAAAACAGAATATTTTTCAGTTTTCCATTAGGAGTCCGTGACTACATTTTATTTGATAGTTTCAGTATGTTTCTGTTACATATACAATAGAACCTCGCTGACACGAACACCAGAGTTACAAACTAACTGGTCAACTGGTCCACACACCTCATTTGGAACCGGAATTACGCAATCAGGCAGCACCAGAGGGGGGAAAAAAGCAAATACTGTGTGACTAAGCAAAATGGCAAGCAGTAGGAAGCGCAAACGTGTCACGCTTTCAATTGACACAAAACTAGAAATATTAAAAAAACTCGACAGTGGTGTTAGCCTCAGCAACATAGCAGTAGAATATGGTATCGGGAAATCAACCATCACAGATATTCGGAAAAGCCAGGAAAAAATAAAGCAATTTGCAAAAGAAGCCAAAGACAACGGGACAGTAAAAAGCAGGTGTATTGTGCGCAAGGCTGCTGATGATGCTTTTGATAAGGCAATGCATCTGTGGTTTGCACAAGAGAGATCAAAAGGCACTCCTATAAGTGGCGTCATGGTTACAGAGAAGGCAAAGATACTCTACCGAGAAATGTATCCAGACAAAGGTGAGAACCATTTTAAAGCAAGCACAGGGTGGCTTTGTCGGTTCAAAAATCGGCATGGAATACGGCAGTTGAGGATGCAAGAAGAGTTTCTAACAAGTGACTGGAATGCTGCTGGTGTATTTAAAAACATTTTCAAATCATTTATTGAACAGCACGAACTTACCCGGGACCAAGTGTTTAACTGCGACGAGACGGGCTTGTATTGGCGCCTGCTTCCAAACGAGACTCTGGCAGACAATTCAGAAAAACAGGGGAAGAATTTCAAATCTAGTAAAGATCGGGTCACGCTGATGGCTACTGCTAACGCAAGCGGGGATTTCCGTCTCCCATTGGTGTTCATTCATAAAAAGGCGAAACCTCGCTGCTTTGCAAACGTCACTATGTCAGCTCTACCTGTCCATTACTACAGCCAGCGCTGTGCTTGGATGGATAAAGGCATTTTCTCTGACTGGTTTTTTAAACACTTTGTTCCACTCGTGAAGGACTACCTTACCTCAAAATCGTTACCTATCCGAGCTGTGCTACTGATGGACAATGCTCCATCTCACCCTGCCATTGAAAATCTATTGACGGAAGATGGAAGCATTCGTTGTTTGTTTTTGCCACGAAATGTCACCAGCCTCATTCAGCGAATGGACCGAAGCATTCTGGAAAACATGAAATGTCGATACAAGCGAAACCTCTTACAGCGATTATTACTGGGATCAATGCAATTTGAATCTTACACAGATTTTTGTAAACAGCTGACAATCAAAGATGCTGTCTACATGTGTGCCGAATCCTGGAGTGAGATTACCTCTGAGTCTTTGAGACGCTCATGGAATACACTTTGGCGGTGTATTGATAACACTGAACCAGATAATTTGGAAAACAATGAGCAGATGGAAATAAATCAACTAGATTTTTCTGAAGAGCGACAGCTTTTGGATATCACCATGGAGGAACAGGAGGAATGGCTAAATGCAGATAAACATGAGAATGGACACCCTATTCTTAGTGACCATGAGATAATTGAATTGGTACGAGAAACAGCACAACCGGACAGTGACAGCGACAAGGAGGGGGAGAACGCCAAGAAGATCCCACACATGCAAGCAGAAGAGTGCTTCACTGCCTGTCTTCAATGGCTTGAACAACAGCCTGAAGCCACACCAATTAACCTAATGATGCTTCACAAGCTACGCACCTTGGCAGCAAAAAAGCTTGTTAGCAACCTCAAGCAAAGTACGATTAAAGATTTTTTCAAGTCTACATAGTTTATGCTGTAAAGTTAAGCAGGAAAATTAAGTTTGGATACCTTTTTTTTTTTTAATTGTCATTATAAAGACTATTGTCGGTACGTTTTGCTGCACCATTTTTTTAGTGCTATTTGAGTGGACATTGGAATTGGTGGGCCTTTATGTTGGCTTTTTTATTTCATGGATAACTAACACTAAAAAAGAAGCAAGAGAAATTACTTAAAATTGAAATATAGTACCATGTTAAACGTAAACTACTAAAAAAAAGGAAAGTTTAAAAAAACAGTTTGACAAGGTAAGGAAACTGTTTCTGTGCTTGTTTCATTTAAATTACGATGGTTAAAAGCAGCATTTTTCTTCTGCACAGTAAAGTTTCAAAGCTGTATTAAGTCAATGTTCAGTTGTAAACTTTTGAAAGAACAACCATAACCTTTTGTTCAGAGTTACGAACATTTCAGAGTTAGGAAGAACCTCCATTCCGAAGGTGTTTGCAACTCTGAGTTTCTACTGTATTGTACATTATGAGCGCCCTCTGGTGGCCAGAATTGGCACTTAACTTCCCTGTTACATATCTGTTTGCCCAACAATCACTTTGCAGAGCCTATGGGGACGTGAGCCTACCAGATGCTTAGCATTCTGCCCTGATCCAGCAAAACACTTAGGCCTTGGCTACACTGGCGCGTTACAGCGCTGCAACTTTCTCGCTCAGGGGTGTGAAAAAACACCCCCCTGAGTGCAGCAAGTTACAGCGCTGTAAAGCGCCAGTGTAAACAGTGCCTCGGCACTGGGAGCGCGGCTCCCAGCGCTGTAAGCTAATCTCTCTCCCAGCGCTGGCGCCGCGACCACACTCGCACTTCAAAGCGCTGCCGCAAGTGTAGCCATACCCTTAAGCACATTCTTAACTTTAAACATAGGGGTAGGCCCATTGACTTCAGTCTAGTGTGCAAGATCGAACTCTTGCTGAACAATAGAACTAACTACTCATGGTAATAAGCATTATACTCATGGTGTTAAGTGTTTCCAGTTTCAGGCCTTATGCAGGCTGACTTTGATATAGGAGGGAGACCATGGTTTTAAATCATGTTTTATTAAAATTCTTTCTCCTGGTTGTCAGTGGTTCCCACATCTGTTGCATCTTAGTTGTTTTTATTTATCTCTGTTTCCAAAAATCTCTGTAATTCTGCATTAATTGTGTTTTTCAAAAAGGACTTTGGCTGTCAGTGTGACAGATGTGGCAATTTCCTTAAATATCCTGGTCCAACCTTATTGAATGAAGTTAAACCTTATTGAATTAATGTTCAGTATCTTAGGAGTTCATTATATTAAAAATGCAAATGTGTATGTATAATTGTGGGATTGTATAGAACATCTCTAGGGAGGAAACATGGCTAAACATTTACCGTAGGAAATGTTGTGAACTTCAAAGGACTCTTTGAAACAGTGTCCTAGACAAACAAATTTAAGTGGGATTCGTAGGAAATATTTGGGAAAAGGTGAAGGCAACTTCTCACCTCTGGACTCAACCTTTGACACTGTGCTTTGAGGAAAAAAGTAAAGCGGACCTGCTTAGGCGATCTGAGTTTTTTGGGGAATTCACAGTGTACACAGGGAGCTGCCCAGCCTGGAAAGTCATAGATTCCAATCCCAAAAAGGGCCATTGTGATCAGCTAAGCCAGGGGTTCTCACAACAGTTTTTTTGGTGGCCTCAGAGTGCAGCCACCAACTCTTGCTGGTGGTTGCTCTGATAATTTTTCCTAAAATACTTAATTAACTTTAGGAAAAACAAATAAATATGCACATATACACATCTGAATAATTGTAATTTATTTATATAGGGGTTGTTTTTTTTTGCAGACTTAATAATAAAAATAATGGACAGTTGTGTCTATTCTTTACTGGAATAGAAACACAAATAAGATGTTTGCATGTTCTTGTCTTTTTTGTTGTTGTTTCTTTTGCTTTTGTGGTTGCTTTTTTTTTTTTAGACTTGCTAGCTAGTAAGTCTGCTGCTGTGAAAAGTGATACTTGTATATTAATACACCTCTACCTCGATACAACGCTGTCCTTGGGAGCCAAAAAATCTTACCGTGTTATAGGTGAAACCTCGTTATATCAAACTTGCTTTGATCCACCAGAGTGCGCAGCCCCGCCCCTCCGGAGCACTGCTTTACCGCGTTATATCCTAATTCATGTTATATCAGGTCGCGTTATATCGAGGTAGAGGTGTATCATTTTTTACAGTCTCCCAGCTAGCTTCTAAGTCTTGTAGCCAATTATTTTAGTTTATTGTTCATTTATTGTGTGATATTATGATTAACTAACATGTTATGTCATATATAATCATTGTATGTTCAATAGAGTTGCGTTGTAGGATTATAAAAGTACAAGATTGATCAGTAGTTAGGAGGGATAATTATGTATTAGGTATCTAAGTAAGTAGGGCTAAAACGCAAGGCCTACAGGCTGAGGCTTGTAAGATTTTAGCTTAGCCATGCTAGGCTTAAGAAATGCTTGACATAAGTAAGTGACCAAAGAATGACCCTATGCCACAAGATTACGGAAAAGATGTACTAATGGGTGATATGCCAAAAAATTAACAATAACAGTAATAGTTTGCTTACAAGATACGTGTTAGTCACATTTTTCTAACACATGCCCTAACCACAAGGTTCACTATGTGTGTAAATGCTAATGATGTATAGTCAGAATCACACTTTAAAAAGAGGGTGCCCAAATTAGGAAAATTGAGCTCCCTATGGGAAACTCCAGCAGGAACCATCCCTCTACTGATGATCAGTTGGCAAGGCAGCCATCAGACCTTAAGAATATCATTAAGGATGTGAGGATGGCTATATATGTAACTTGTGAATAGAATTTCTTTATGCTTAGGTAATCATAACTTTAACTGTAACTTTAATAAAACTTGGAAAACCTTGTACTTGTGAATGTCTGTGTGGTCATTACCCTTGTTCTTTATGTGTTCCTAGAGATTCCTAATCTGAAGCAAGTAGCAAAGGTGACTTTCACTCTGTTGAGCTTGCAACTAGCAACCAGAGGCGAACCCACGGTGGTGTAATACAGCATTACTAAATTCACTTTAACTCATATCAAAGGATACAGATTGGCACCCAGCGTAGAGCTCTAGAGAACACAGACTACGTTAGACCCTATGGGTGTAATTAATACTATGCTGATCTGTGTGTTATAAGAACATGTAGCAAATTAGACTAGACTAAAGTGTGTTTAAGTGATGCCTAGACTCTAGATAAAGGTGGATTTCACCCCAAAACTGAAAGTTATTGTTAAACTCAAATATCTGCCAAGAGCAGAGTCCAAATTGTATAAATAATCAACAGTGGGAATGTTTAATTTTGCACTTATGTGTACACATCCCTCCTGTGATTCCAGCAGCCCTGTCCATGCCGGACAGTTCAGATCCCCCTGATCCCAGGTGTGTCACATTGTGTCCTGAGCATATAAAGTAGAGACGGTTGAACATTAAGTCATTAACCACATTTTTCCCACAAAGTGGCTTTTTAACAAAATGGACATTTTTGAGATAGTTTCCATTTTTGTCAATGTTTTTCAGGTTTTGGTGAGAGCCACCACCACCACCCCCGCCCAAAAAAAACCCTAAAAACCTGAAAACCTAATCTTTGTTGTTTGACAAAATACTTCCAGTTTGGGGTTTTGTGTGTTTTTTTTCTGAAATCCTGAAAAATTCAGTGAAAATGTTAAAAGAAACAAACAATGTTCATTTCCTTTGAAAAAAATTTGCAGAAAATAAATCAGATTTTTCAACCTGCTCTGATACAAAGAGCCAGATTTTCTCTTTCCAACCCAACTTCTTTGAGAAATTTGATTCAAATGAGTGGAACCTGGCCTTAACTGACATATTGAGAGGATTACCAGTGGGCAGGGGCAACTCTCAGCTTCTATAAAGCTGGCGTAGGCAGGTCCTGTGTCAACTGCCCCCTGCCAGTGTATGGAGTGTGTCGGGAGCAAGAGAGGATGCATCTCAGTTGGTGTATTGGCTCTTGGGGATAACCAGCTACCATAAGTTAGAGCAACTTCTAGGGTATTCCAAGATTGTCTAGATTCAAACTTGCACCAGTTTAACTTTAAATTCATTTAAAACTGATTTAATTAAACTACTTCAAATCACAATGCAGACTCTCTTAATTCTATTTACATCATGATTATCTCAATTTAGCATAAATTAATTGTTATTGAATTAAGTTAGATCAGTAGTGTGACGGGTTCCTTCCCAGGTGCCACCTGGAACTGGGGTACCACTGAGCCCTCTGACCCGCCAGCCTGGGCTCCCTCTCTCACTTTGCTGCTGTGCCTAGCTGCAGACCCGCTCCCGGTCCTACACTTCCACCAGCATTCACACAGGTAGGGACACACCCAGCTGCAGTTACATGCAGGCTCTCTGGCCAGCCACTGCATGTGAACCAGCAATAGGGAGGCTACGGCCAAAATAACCCCCAGCTTCCCAGCCTAGGACCCCAGAGCCGTACCATCTTGCCCTGGTCCAAACTCAACCAGTATGAATTTTATTATCCAGTTTGCCCCCTCCTCAATGTGGAGAGGAAATGAAATAGCCCCTCTGAGCTAAGATTCCCACGCACGTCACTTCAAACTCATTGGTTTAGATTAAAACATAAATTTATTAACTACAAAAGATATAGATTTTAAGTGATTATAAGTGATAGCAAACAGATCAACGCAGATTACCTAGTAAATAAATGAAAAAGCAAACTAAGCTTTACATACTAAAGAAATAGGAATTGACTTAACAGTCTCTCAGCCTGATGGATGATACAAGTGGGCTGCAGATTCTTAAGATACAAGTTGCACTTGTTTTTACAGCTTGGAATCCCCAGGTTTTTCATACACATGAAAAAATCCCTTTAGGCTGGGTCCAGCACTCTCCCCCCCCCCCCCCCAGTTCAGTCTTTGTTCCTCAGATGTTTCCAGGAGTCTCCTTGTGTAGGGAGTGAAGAACAACAGAAGATGTCACTCCCCTGCCTTATATAGCTTTAGCATATGGTGGGAACCCTTTGTTTCAAAACTTGGTTCCCAGACCAGTTTGTGGAAAAATACTGATGTCCCAAGATGGAGTCTGGAAACATGTGGTCTGGTCACATGCCCTTGCAGTGTTATAGCAGCCATTGCTTACGGGCCGGCCAAAACGCCCACATGAAGGTTGAGATATTCCATAGTCCATTGTCTTTGCTGATGGGCCATCAGCCCTGTCTGGTATCTTCATTGTTGTACCTGAAAGGCTGGCTGTGGGTGTTTTCCAAAGTAAGCCCATTTGAAATGCAAATCTCTAGTCAATATTCATAACTTCAGATATCAAAATGATACGTGCATACAAATAGGATGTATTCAGCAAATCATATCTTTTCCAGTGACACCTCACATGATCACTGAAGAATATGGGTTGTAGTGTCACAGATATAAATCATGTTTAAATTAGACTAAGCATCTACTCTGCTTTTTGCACCAGTTTAATGAAATTAGATTACAGTCACTGATCCTGCAAACACGTTTAACTCGACTACCAGGAGTAGTTCCATTGACTTCAGTTATGCATGGTAGCATATATGTGTTTCCAGGATCAGCGTCTTAGTTAAACCAGTGTAACTCTAAGTCTAGGCAAGGCCTAAGTTACAGCTGGACCAGAACTGGAGCTTGCATAGATTGATCCACAAAATCAGACAGCTGTGTCTGGCCCCCAGCATTCTCCTAGTTTGGACCAAGCAGATTTTAGTGCAAGAGAGACGACAGCCCATCAGCGGTTCCCAAACTTCATTGCACCATGACCCCCTTCTGACAACAAAAATTACTACGTGACCCTGGGTGGCGGGCAGAGCACTCAGGCTTCGGCTTCAGTCCCGGGTCCCGGCGAGTCTAATGCTGGCCCTGGTGACCCCATTAAAATGGGCTTGCACTCACTTTGGGGTCCTCCCGACCACAGTTTGAAAACCACTGGCCCAGATTATTCCACTCTCATGAAAATACCAGAGTATGCAGGCTTGAAATTGACTTTCTATGAGCTGCCAGGATAATAAGGCTTGATTGCTTGAATCTTTAAAAATAAATTGCTAATAATTTCAGACTACATTCAAACAAACAACTGGGTATTAATGCAAGGACTCTTGTATTGCAAAATACGAAACATACAAAGAACAATCAGGAGCCTAGATATTGGAAAGAAAACAATGCCAACCAAACCCCCTTGTTGTACAATAAAATAATGACGATCCAGAAAATTGTTGTTGTTAAAGGACAGTATCAGAACACAGCTCCCAGCAGGACTTTGTCTGGGGGGGTTAAGGTAAGTGCCTATAGCAGGGTTCTTTCCTCTGAAGGGGTTGATTTTGGACGCAGCTGGAGACAGCATCTAGTACCAGAAGGAGCTTCGGTTTGATCCAGTCTGGTGGTATGTTCCTTTATAATATTGGGTTACAGGCAAGTAGAAACTGCAGAACAGCCTTTGTTTATTTCCCCTTTAAATAAAATGGCTTAATGTATTCGAGGCAGTGAAGCCTAGCGGATGAGCTCAGGAGACCTGAGACTTCCCCTCCTCATGCCTCAGTTTCCCCATCTGTAAAATGGGGGCAATGATACTTATCTCCTTTGTAAAGTACTTAGAGATATACTGAAGAAGAGCGCTATATGAGAGCTGGGTGTTGTTATAAATAAAGAGCTCTATGGCAGCCATCACCTTTCACCAAAGCCTGCCGAAGTCAGTGGGAATCTCTCCATTCACTTCAGTGGGCTCTGGCTCAGGCTTTCATTTCAGCCAATTACAGCATCTCCTTTTGGCAGTCCAACCTCCAGCAAGCTAGGAGTAACTTTGCAGGGAAACAACCAGCATCACGTTGCAATGGTAACAGTAGGGGGGCGCCATTGACAATTGGACAGTGTCTGGGCAAGAACTGCCTCCTCTTGCTCTCCAAAGGAGCTATGGAAATGAAACTGGAGAATCTGTTTGTCTGATAAGTACCGAGGCTGCCCCAGCCTAAGGGGGAAAGTGACAGCATGAGCAGACCGTTGCCTCCCCCCCGGAATGGGTGATGGTTTGGGTTCGAAACTGGCCTCTGCACCTGCCTGTCTCTCGACTCCTACCAAACCCGTCTCCACTTGAGTCCTCCTGCGCTCAGCTAATCCCAAGTCCCGCCACGTCCCCTGCCCACCTCCCATGCGACAGAGGGGCCGAGTTCTTCAGTGTTTCCACCTGTCTCTGGTCAGGTGTCCCAGACTGTGGCTTCCAGAGATGGTGGGAGGAAACTCCCCTGTTTCAAGGGGAAAGAGTAGGGCAGACCCTGGCAGAAAGGCTATTGACCTTGAGGAGGGATGTTTTGTATGGACTGTCCTGCCCCTGCGAGATGAGAATGATCACTGATTTGAGTGCATGGCCAAATCACCCTACCAGCCTGGGGAAACTGAGGCAGTGGCTCCACCTCCATGCTGGAGAGGTATGATGGCTGTTATATGGGTACTCCCGCTACTTTATTTACTGCATAGGCAGATGGTCCTATCTGCATCTGCAGTAAGGTGATGAGAGACGTGTGTTACTGTGTTTTAGTCTATAAAAAAAGCCAAGCGACACAGTGGTATGGTATCCTATGGAAGTTCCTGCCCAGGGTGACCGCCCTGCCCCTAGAACCAGCCCTGGCTGTGGCAGAACAAGTGGCTCTCTGGGTGTGGCCTGAATGGATGACTAGACGTGTCAGCACAAGCCTGTTGTGCCTCTGAGCAGGACAACAGGATTCAATATTAGTCTATCATGGGGCCAGGGGTCAGCAGTGTGACCCTAGTCCACAGCCAAGGGGAGATCAGGACCATCAGGGCTAGTAGCCCTCTCTTTGGTGATTTGTTCCTCAAAAACATTTCTTATACCCTGTAACTTCCTTCTTGCACTTTCTCCTCTCTACGATTTCACTCTGGCTGGATTTCTACTTGCTGAATGACACCCACTCTGCCCAAACAATCTCTTGAAGCTCGACTTCAAGGCAGTCTGATTGTTTCCTAAGAACGGCCATACTGGGTCAGACCAATGGTCCATCTAGCCCAGTAGCCTGTTTCCAGCCCATGTCAGATGTTTCAGAGGGAATGCACAGAACAGGGCAATTCCTGCTTCACTTTCTCTATAGGGGCATGCATAGACTCTCTTCTGGTTGCCCTCTTCTCTTGTCTTCTCTTTTCTAGACACAGAAGTTGCATCAGTTTGAAAACTGATTTAGTTAATCCAGTGCAAACGCCTGTGTAGACAAAATATGTTTACTTAAAACTAGTTATATTGACTGAACTTGCATCCGTAAACCTAACAGCTCAAGTTAACCTGATGTAGGTTTAAACACAAACCTACATGAAAAGGACATTAAGGTTGCAAAAGCAAGCACTCAGAAGTTAGGCAATGCTAGAATTAAGGCTGCCTATGCAACCTTAATTTGGCCCGTTGTGAATGTGCATACACGCTACAATACAATTTTTAATGACATGATCACATACTTTTCCCCCCCACACAGAACCCGGCCTCATTCAATGCACAGGCTGAGCCTGCTCTGGGAATGAATCAGGTCTGTGTAGCTAAGCAGGCCATCTTGACCACTTTGATGTTCTTTTAACATAGTTTTGTATGTGTAACTTCCTAGGTGGTTTTAAAAGCAAATTGCCAAACTAAATTCCATCATATGGACAGGTATGTGGTTCATCAGCAGGGTTGGCACCTTCAAATCTACTGCACAGACCTCTCCCACTTGAGGTAAGGAAGTATCTGAAAGCAGTAGTAGGTGTTTATCCTCTGGACCAGAACTAAAGAGGGTGGAGCACTTTGCCAGCAGATTGTATAGACTTCAGAAATTATAAATGATTTTCTAAAGCAAAGTAACTATCTTGGTCCTCTTTATGGCAGATAGTGATTAATTATCACTGAACAGGATGGTGGTGCCTAGGAACCAGTAATCCTGACCTGACTATATTCAATATGGGCAAGCAGAGGACAGTTCCAACCAGTAAGAGATATACCTGGTGCTTCAAAATGGGTAACTTCCCAAAGCTGAGGAAAATTACAAGCAAAATTGATCAGGAGGAAAAGCATAGGTGGGAAATCTTTGCAACCAAGAAGGCACGGAAAACACCGCTTTGATTATTCAAACAGATAAAAATGCCAGTGTTTACCATGCAGACAAGAAAAGTTACGTTTGCTGTTCAGGCATTTGAAAGTTGTGTTACTTAAAATTTTGGAACAAGGCATTTTAAGTGATTAGTTTCTCCTTTATTGGGGGAGGTAGCAGAGCAGTACCATGAGAGGAGTAGAACAGGAAGAAGGCAGAATTGAGACCTTTCAAAGTTTTGGCCCGAGCGAGGAGGTATGGGGGTGTCATTTGAGTTCCCTGCCTCAGGTGCCAAAATGTTGTGGGCCGGCCCAGCCACGGGATCAGTGCTCAGAGTGTTCTCGCAGCAGCTTAGCCTGCAAAAGTGCAATATGAGAGATGCAATGGTCCAAATAGTTAAAAACTCGTCCTCCCTGTTTGTCTCTGCGGTTTTTGTGTTTGCAATTAAAGGAAGCCAGATATCTAGCTTCTTGAGAGACCCCTTGTTCCAGTCAGAGTGAAAATCAGCGCTCGCGTGCGCACAAAACATTATAGGGAAAAGATGGATTTTTAACCTAAAGCCACACTCAGTTCAGAAGATACCAAGAGGAACTGCCCTCTTTCAAAACAGCTTGTGTCTTCTATTCTCAAGGATGGCTCTCTGGGCTGACATGGACCACCAGCTTCTGTGAGGGCAGCTTGACTTTACTGCTTTGGAAATAATGGCAGATGGTGGTGTTCCTATTGAAAGAGGACCTCTTTGCTTAAAGGCAGCTTTAGCCTCATTCCTGTCAACAATGATGAGAGCTGGTGGCCATTTTGAAAGGTTGCAATTCTCTGAAGAAGAACAATTCACCATTAAAACTTTCGGAAAATGTGCCTCTTGCCTATGGACTTTTTACACACATACACATAAATTCTTATGCATCAACCGTTTTAGCAGAAAATTTCAGCTTTTTCTCAAAAAAAAATAAAGCTTGAACTCTGGACATTTTTATTTCTCTTCTCTGGACTTTTTCAATTCTAATCTATCTTTTTTTCTTTTTTTTTTTTAGATAGGGCAACCAGAACTGCACAAAGTATTCAGGGACTGAGGATACAATATATTTATATATAGGCAATATGATATTTTCTTTCTTATTATTTATCCCTTCCCTAATGGTTCCTAACATGAAGTTAGCTTTTTGAACCACCACTTCACATAGTTTTCAGAGAACCATCCACAATGACTCCCAAGATCTCTTTCTTGAGTGGTAACAGCTAATTTAGATCCATCATTTTGTATGTATAGTTAGGATTATGTTTTCTAATGTGCGTTACTTTGCATTATCAACACTGAATTTCATCTGTCATTCCCTGGGCTGATCGCCCAGTTTCGTGAGATCCCTCTGTAACTCTTTGCAGTCAGGTTTGGACTTAACTATCTTGAGTAGTTTTGTATCATCCGCAAGCTTTGAACCCTCACTGTTTACCCCTTTTCCCAGATAGTTTATGAATAGTTTAATGCAGTTCTTTATGGAACCTCATTGTTAACCTCTTTCCATTGTGAAAGCTGACCATTTATTCCTACCCTTTGTTTCCTGTCTTTTAACCAGTTAGTGCTCCATGACAGAACCTTCTCTCTTACCCCATGACTGCTTAATTCGCTTAAGAGCCTTAGGTGATGGGCTTGGTCAAAGGTTTTCAGAAAGTCCGGGTACACTATATCCATTGGATCACCCTAGCCTACATGTTTGTTGACCCCCTCCAAGAATCCTAATAGACTGATGAGGCATTATTGCCCGTTCAAAAACCATGTTGACTCTTCCCTAACAAATCATGGTCATCTGTGTATCTGATAATTCTGTTCTTTACTATAGTTTCAACCAATTTGCCTGGTAATGAAACTAAGCTTACTGTTGTAATTGCCAGGATCATCTCTATGTTGTTTTTTGAAATCAGGGTTATATTAATTTTTCTGCAGTCATCTGATACAGAGGCTCATTTTTGGTGATAGGTTACATACCACAGTTAGTAGTTGCGCAAATTTCATATTTGAGTTCCTTCAGAACTCGTGCTTGAATAACATCTGGTTCTGCAGTAAAGACTGATGCAAAAAAATCCATTGAGATTCTTCCCAATGGCCTTATCTTCCTTGAGTGCTCCTTTGGCACCTCAATTGTCCAGTGGCCCCACTGGTTGTTTAACAGGCTTCCTGATGCTGAGGTACTTAAAAACAACTTTCTGTTTATGTGTCTTTTTTGCTAATTGCTCTTCAAATGCTTTTATGGCCTGCCTGATTCTATTTTACACTTGGACTTTCTCTTAAGCTTGGTTTTCCTCTGCTAGCCTCAGGACTTGCTCATGCAATACTCCAGGTGCCTATGAAATGCTACCTCACTTTGAAAAGGCTGCCCCGGGTCACTGTAAACACTTCCTGGGTTGCATCACTCCGTAGGAAGGTAAAACCTCCACGGAGTCTGAACTAAGGTGGAGTTGCTCTAGGAGCTCACAAGGGGGCACAGGGGGTGCTGGAGCTCCACCACCCAGTCCCAGAGCAACTGAGGCTGCATGTCCTGCCCTTGGGAAAAGTGGTGACCCTTTAGACAGAGTACTAACGAAAACAAGCTTGCAGGTACAGTGATTTAGAAATAAATTACTATGTGAATTGTTTCAAAGACTATGACACTATCAATAGTGTTTTGTTAATACATCTTGCTCTGAAGGGGACATTTTCAGTTCAGTAAAATAGCAGGGAAAAAGACCTAAAAAGTTCTTTAAAAAAACTACCCACTGCCCCAGAACCACCCAAGACTTAGTTCTTTGGTCATTTCCATTGAGATAGGGAGGACCTGGGTTGGGTTATTTAGGGAGAAATAAATGGTTTGACACTGTTAAATTTTTAAAGGACATATTTTTTAAATTAATTTTAACTCAGAAATTAATTAACAGATTCACTAGCAAATTCTCAGAAAATTCATTCTTTAGTTAGGGTGTAGTGCTGTAAATATGAGGAGGACGTGGCTTAAATATCTCCAGAGTCAACAACTGGACACAGACAGATTAATATTTTGCACTAAATCCTGATCTTATTAAAGACAAGTGGCAAAACTTCAATTGACTTCAAACTACCTGAACTCTAATAATGCATATGCAGAAGGGGAAAGAGTTAAGATTTCACCTGTACGTTTAACTTTGCTGTTTCCTAACTCTTGTGTAACACTGGTAAAACTGTTTGTCATCTATGTAGCCCCTTCTTTGTTTAGGACCAGAATGTGGTATATTGCTACCCAGGTCGAGTCCAACTTCCTCTGATGTTTCATGGGGAAAACAAAGGAAACCAAACCCCAAATATTTGGGTGGGACATTTTCAGTGTGTGGTGAAATTTGGAACTAAAACCCTACAGATTTTAATAACATTTTTTTCAAACCCAAAATATTTACGTAGAGAGGAGAGATGCTGTTGTTTTGTTTTTCTGAAAACTGTGATGTTCCTGGGGGGAGCCTCCATGAAGTTTCCCACGAAATTAAAATTTAATTATTAAAATTAAATTAATTATAATTTAAAATTTCTAACCAGCTCTAATGCATCTCCATGACTCATCAATGTATATGAATGGTGCAATCTGAGGATTAAGTTACTTCCCAACAAGAGAGACTGTCTCAGAATCTTGTCCATCATGAATAATTTCTGCACTGTTTGCTTCCTATTATTTTAGCTGGATTTTTAAGATGAAGTGTTTATTGCTCGTTTATAAAGCCAATACAGATTCCCTGGAGTTTTCAGATCTCTTGATGACAGAATCGCACAATTAAGTAACTAAGACTCATGTTGCAGACAGCCATTTTGGGTACAGAATAACTGCCCTCAGATATATTGTTCTGTTGGGAGTGGGGGTGCGAGAAGAGATTTTTACTCATGCCCACTATTTCTATTCCTGTTTTCTTGCACAGGGATAATGGATCTTCCACATTTGGGTGGAAGAAGGTCCAAAATAAAGCTCCAATTTCTGATTCTATTCTATATAGACTTACATCACCATAATATCTGAGCATCTTCCTGCTGTGTATTAAGTGACATGATTATTTGTTCTCACTTCTTCTCCCCATTATTCCTGGGGGAATTCTGCACCATTGCACAATGCGCAATTCACGTCGCATTAATATTCTGTGCAGAATTTCCTTCACCTCCCCCAGATTTGGTAATGCAGAGCTGCTGGCTGCCACTAGGGGCCGCTGGACCCAGAAGAGCCCAGCTCCCAGCTTGCCCATAGAAGATGCTGCCAGGATAGAGAGATGGAGATGAAGGGTTCCCGGCACACCCTGAAAGGAGGAGGTGACATGCAGGAAATGCCATACAAGCACAGGGCCCAGCGTCGGGTTGTTTCTCCCTCTGGATCCCTGGGCTTTGGAAAGGGAGGAGTGCGAGTGTCTGGGCTTGGAAGGCTGCAGCTGGGCTCGGGGGGACAGTAGGGGTCCAGGTGTCTGTGCCAGGGGGGCCCTGTGGCTGGCAGGTATTTTGAAAAATTACCCCATGGAGAAATCTCTGTACAGTGGAGTATATTGTTGTGGTTGAGGTTATTAATGATTATTATTTATTATGAGCTGGTTTACACAGCTGGAACGCCAGAGGATTTCAGTGTAGTTCCTCTTGATTTGCATCTGTTTATAGCTGTTTAAGAGAGACCTGAATCAAATCTGACTTCAGATTTCAATTTTCAGTGTAACGGCCTCAAACCCGCCTGTCACAAGCACCCCTCTCTGGCGGATAAGTGCCTACAGTCACTCAGTTTGGAATGGGGCAGAACCCACTGGTTCAGATTCTCTCTTTAGAAGGAATTTGATCTGCAGAAGCATTTGGATTCACCAGTCTTTTTATGAAACACTGAATAAACACATAGAAATTGCCAGATTGGATCAGACCTGAGCTCCATCTAGTGCAGTATGTTGTCTCTGATACTGGCTAGTATCAGAGGTTTCAAAAGAAGGTGTAATAACCTTCAACAGGCAGATGTGGAACAATCAGCCCTTCCCCACATCCTGCCATGATCTGTAATAATTAGAGAATTGTTTAAGCCCTGAAGCACGATGTTTAGTATCCCTTTAGCATCCACATGATCCATACGCTATGCCATATAAAGCTGTCAAATCCCTCCAGTTTCTTTGCAGTGCTGCTCTAACAGCTTTCCTAGCATCTACAGACATTTCCCAACTTCTCAACTCACCCAGAACAAAAGCTCAGACCAGCAAGGTACTGAGCACGCTAGCCCCAATCCAAAGAAACATAAGCACAAGCTTAACATGCTTTAGACTGTAAGAAGCCCCGTTGAAATCAAGGACCCTGGGGCTCTGGTCTCAGTTTGCACGTCCAGTCACTACTGTAAAACTAACAACATTGAACTACGGGCAAGTTTCAACCACATGCCAGGCTCCTTCTAGGATCCCTTAGGGATAAGGAGTAATTGGACACTCTCTTCCGCCAGTAGCTGTGATACAATACTTCTTTCTTTCAGTGGAGGTGGCATAGCTATTTTCCTTTGGTTCTGATTCCTGGACATAACTTTCCATTTTCTCCATGTACTTGGAAATGTGATGTTAGTGCAGTCAACAGTTTTGCAACTTAAGACAGACATTGTTTGTTTGTTCATTCTTCTGTCTCGGGATAAATTGCAGTGGCAATGGACATGGTTCATGGAAGACCCTGAAAGGTCCAGATGGATATTAGGTAAGACTCCAGTATTATACATAGAGATGAACCTGAGTTACACACTTCAGATCTGGAATCAGATTCAGATCCGACTTCTTCAACCTTTGAGGATTTTCAGATTCTGGGCTTTGGTTCCAGCCAATTATAGAGATAAGTTCAAGGTTGTAAAGTTTGTATTTATTGCTGTTGTGTTGTCAATTAGAGGTCAATGCCCCACTGTACTAGGTTCTCTGGAAAAACATAGTAACAGAGAGTTCCCGCCCTCAAGAGCTTAAAGTCTAATAAACAAGACAGAAGAGGGTGGGCGAAAGGAAGGATTATTATCCACATGTTACAAAGAGGGAATCGAGGCAAAGAGGGAATCTTTGCTTTGTCCAAAATCACACAGGGGGTCCATAGCAGAGCCAGGAATTGAAGGACGATCTCAGTCTAATGCCCCTAGTGCCAGTCTGACCGTTACCCAGTGTTGTGTATGCGTGTGAGTCGGGGAGGGGAGAGGACGGACACTTGGAGCCAGTGGGTTCTGGTGTGGCTGATCTCTAACCATAAGGAGGAAATAACAATAATTATTTGCACTGCAGCAGCATCAGTCATGGTTGTGTTTGTTTGAAAAATGTAACCACTGGGCAGCATTGGAAGGGCGTAGGTGGTAGATGACATTGCAATAGCACATGAGCCTCACTGTGTTAATAGACTGGGAAGGGCCTTGGATTGAGAACATGCTGTTTGTGTTTGATGAAATGGGGAAGGGGGAGCCAGAAGAAGGAAGCAAATGGAGACAGCCTCACTTTTGAGGTGTTCCATAGTTTTGCCTTCTTACGATACCAAATTCTGAACTATAAAAATCGTGCACAAAACAGAATTACACTTCCCTGCCCCCTCTCTAAACGCTGGGTGTGTTATTTTTTAAACGATCTCAAGATTTTAAGCCAATTTCATGATTTTTGGAAGCCTGATTCATGGTTTTCAAATGCTTGGGATTAGCAACACTGCCAGGGGATGTGTTATGAAGCAGCAGTAACCAAGTGACTGGGGCATAACAGACATTGTGGTCATCTAAAAGGATTATCTGGAATAGGGTGAGCAGATGTCCCGATTTTATAGGGACAGTCCCGATTTCTGGGTCTTTTTCTTATATAGGCTCCTATTACCCCCCACCCCCGTCCTGATTTTTCCCATTTACTGTCTGGTCACCCTAATCTGGAAGGATCTAAAAAGTATGAATGCTTTCTAACTTACCCTCAACGAGCAGACACTATAAAGTACCCAGCTCAAACCCAAACACATACCAGGTATATTTCATTGGAGAAAATTTGTGATAATGTACATGAATCTGGAAACTCCCTATGGGGAACTGGATGCCTAATTCCAGTCAATTTTATGGAGACTTAGATGTCTAAATCTCCTAGACAGCCTTGAAAATCTCAGCCCTGTTAAAAAGTGAGTGTAAATCTAAAGCTCCATCCCAACTCTTCCCAGACATCACAGCGGCTGGTTTCCTGTAAGATATTCACTACCTACTTTCAAGACCAGTGGTGTCATTCAGATTTAATTCATGCCATGAAATTTCCTTCTTCCATGCTGCTCACTCTTATTATCCCGGCAGGTATGGTTTCATGCACCCCTGTATAAATGGCTAAGCATTAACTTGAGCATGAGTTCGAACCCTGGCCTTACATTGCATGGTAGATGTACTGTGAGGTGACTGGTGCTTCGAAAAGTCACTGTTGTAATTTGCCATACCCAAAAGATTCAGCAATGGCCAGTGATTTTGGTAGCCTCTGTTTATGCGTGCCCAACTTCAGTCCCCTCAGTCCTGATTTCCAGAAACTTCACCACTCCAGCTGAAGTCAACGGGAGCTGTAAGTACTCAGCACTTGAGAAAATAAGGCCCAAGGTCTTTTACATTGAGATCCCAATAACAGTGGCATTCACAACCAACGACTATCTTTGAAAACGTGTCTGTATATGTTTGGTCACCTAAACTACCTGCTCTTTAATTGTGTGACTCCTAAACTCATAAAGAGTTGTGTGGGGGACTTTTGGTGTGAGTACTGAAGAAATATTACATCTGACTGAGCATTCATGACATTCTCCCTTTCAACAAACACAGCTTTGAATATAGTATCACACACACAAATGTCTCTCAAAAAACAGATGAGTTGGGCTGTGGATCTGATTGAAGCAAAATCACAAAATTTAATTGAACAAATATCTGTCAATGGTTTTGGACATTAAAACCAGACCTGGTTATTGCTCATGAATCCATTGTTGCAGTGTGAACTTTTCCCTTTTATTCAGTAATTCTAAACAATATTTAAATCAACCTCTTCTATCTTACACTGAAAAAAACAATTTTAAAGTATTTTATTATAGGCACAGGGGAGCAAGCCATCATTTAATAACTGACATGGCCTTTTTATGCACATAAGGCCTCTATTCAGGAACACATCTCTCTTCAAAGCAGCACTTAAATACATGTTTAACTTTAAACATGTGCTTAAGCCCCACTGAAGTCAAAGGGAGAGATCTTAAACATGTGCTTAAGGTCTTTCTGAATCAGAGCCAATGGGCAGGTCTACGCTACGGGGACAGGTCGATCTAAGCTACACAGTTTGAGTTACGTTAGTTGCATAACTCAAGTTGATATAGCTTTGATATACTTACCACGGGGTTCACATTGCACTGGGTCGACAGAAGAAACTCTCCCGTAGACTCCCCGTACTTATCTCGTTCTGGTGGAGTCAATGCCAGAGTGATAGTCTGTTGATCCAGTGGGTCTTCACTAGACCTGCTAAATTGTCCCCCGGTGGATTTATCACCGCAGCATTGATCCACCCCATAGTGGAGACAAGTCCTATGTGTGCAGAGAAGCCATTGAAGGAGTTGGTTGTCCTATTCTGACACCCTTTGGAGGAAAATGGGCCCTCAATTTTGCCTCTATTGCTCTCCTCAGGGCATCCTTCACATCCTTGTTCCTCAAGCTGTAGATGAGGGGGTTCAGCATGGGGATCACCACAGTGTAGAACACGGAGACCATTTTGTCTGTGTCCAATGAGTAGCTGGTGCTGGGTCGGAAATACATGAAAAGAATTGTCCCGTGGAACATGGAGACGGCTGTCAGGTGAGAGGTGCAGGTGTAGAAGGCTTTGCGCCTGCCCTCGGCGGAGCGGATCCACAGCACAGTCACAATAATTAAGATGTATGAGATGAGAATGGTCACAATGCTGATCACCTCAATCAGACTGCCAAAGAGGAAAACAAGCAGCTGATTGATAGAGGTGCCAGAAGAGGAGAGCTTTAGAAGTGGGTTGATATCACAGAAAAAATGATTCAGGATATTGGAGTCACAATAGGATAATCTTAACAAACCGCTCGTGTGTATCACGGAGTTCAGGAAGGCCCATAGATATGAACCAGCCACTAGCTGCAGGCAGTGCTTTGGCGACATGATGACCATATACAGCAGTGGGTTACAGATGGCTACATAACGGTCATATGCCATTACTGCCAGCAGAAGGCACTCAGAGATGACAAACAATATGAAGCTAAAATATTGGATGATGCACGCTGTATAGGAAATAGCTTTCCTCTCTGCTAAGAAGCTCATCAGCATCTTGGGAGTGATGACTGTGGAGTAACAGGCATTCACGAGAGACAAATTCTTGAGAAAGAAGTACATGAGGGTGTGAAGACGGGGGTTGATCCTGATTAAAACCATCATCCCCAGATTCCACACCAGGGTGATAACATAGATCACTAGGAACACCACAAAGAGGGGGACCTGCAGCTCCAGACGATCTGTCACACCTATGAGAATGAACTCGGTCACTGCCGTACAATTTCCTCCAGCCATTCATTCAGCCTGGGGCACTAGCTGCGGGAACAACCATAAAGGAAGGCCCTAGTTCTTATGCAAACGGTGTATGCTAATATAAAGAACTGTGGTCATATGCGTAAAGACCCTTTGAGTTGTGGAATGGAACCAGGGGTGGCTCCAGGCCCCAACATGCCAAGCGTGTGCTTGGGGCGGCAAGCCACAGGGGGCGCTCTGCCAGCCGCCGCAGAGGGTCCGCTGGTCCTGCGGCTTCGGTGGACATCCCGCAGGCGTGCCTGCAGAGGGTCCGCTGACTGCGGGAGGTCCGCTGAAGCCACGGGACCAGCGGACCCTCCGCAGGCAAGCCGCCGAAGGTAGCCTGCCTGCCGTGCTTGGGGCGGCAGAATGCCTAGAGCCGCTCCTGAATGGAACCTGGAACAACTGATGGGAAAACCCAGAACTCTTTCACTTCTTCTAAGGGAGAAAAAAATCCTTTATCTCTAGGAAAGTGCATTACCCTGCCATTTAGTCTGATTTACACATTTTTGACCCTGATTCTGCTGATATTTTAATTTCACTCAGTGGAATGCCTCGCATGAATAACAATATATTCAATTTTGTGGGACTGGTACCTTAGACAATAGTAGAATCCGTGGATCTCCATTACACCTGGGAACAATAACATGGTTAGGAGGAACGCATAGTTTGCATCGCACTCTCTGGTTATTGGTTGACATACTTTCATTGAGAAAATATTTAAAAAATGGAGCTTCCAAATTTATCCCTTCTGGACACTGCAGCCATGCTGACTCAATCCTATAGCTTCTTGTTCTTCGGCTGCTGAAAAATTACCACACGTACACGTCTAATGATCAGACTAAAAGCGTGTCGCCAGGGGTGAATATTTCTGAGAAAATTAACAACAGTGAACATATTTTTAGAAACATATTCATAATAAGAAAAAATATTCTATGTATAGATTGATCTTTTAACCTGTCTTTATAGGGATAAGAAATTGCCTGTAAACCTGTTTCATCGTATGTCAATATCCTCAATGCACCTCTTTCCTCACCCCATGTCACAATAGCGATTGCCAAATCATACAATTGTTAATTGCACTTAGCTCATGTCGCACATTCCAGTTTGTGAAATTATGGGGATGGCTTGGTTCTCATTCCTAACACCCTGGCAAGATGAAAGGTAGTGAACGTCCAGTGCGATCATGAGGTATGTATGTGTCGAAGAAAAACTCAGTTCTCACTTTTTGTTTGGATGCAGCAAAATCAAATACTTTATTATTTCTCCAGTAATTACCATGGAGGGAGAGAGTGCCATAGGACACAGGGTCCTGGACAGGTCTCTCAACTGGTAAAACAATCACAGCAAGCCTTTATACCTTTTACAGACAATTTCTAGCAATAATACAGACAGTAAAAAACAACAAATACATTTTGTTTATACATAAGCTTTCTGCTATCTCACTAGAAAAACAAGACTGCAAGACTGCACATTGCAAGGTCGTAATAACTTTCACACAATTCACTCTGTCTTACATTATCTTGCTTCCTCACGTCACCAGGGTCACAGTTAACCTAACTCATGCTAACTAACATTCATTAAGATCTCTTCAAAACCTTGTTAATTATTTACTGGCTTCCACACTCCCCCCTTTTGTACTTCTAGTACAACAAACATTTCAAATCCCAATTTGCATCAAACCATGGATATCAGATTCTACAGCAAATATGTCAATCTTAGGGTTTCCATGGGATGTAATGACAATGCATGATCAGCACGAACATGAAAGGTATTGCTATTCTTACGTTATTTACAACAACAATATATCCCTAAATTAACTAACAACATTACAAATAATAACAATCCTATAGGAATAATATAATGGGGCTGTTGTACAATCGTGAACACAAAGCACAAAACATCATACCTAGTACATAAAGTAAACACTCTATAAGCTGTATGAAAGGTATTCCTTCCAGCTTGATATACATTCTAAAACATGGGAATTTGCCCTTGCAATTCAGAGATTCTTTGAACCTTTGGTAACAATGAAAGCAAATTTGGAAACTGATCAGGCACCATTCTAGTCCAATCAAAATATACCTAAAATCTAAGAGCTACTTGTAACATTCTATCTGCAGGCCAGGAAATGATAGGATTGCCTGCAGCAGTGGTAAGATCAATATGTATATCTTGTAAAGTGGTGTCATTAACGCACACACAGCTATCATTAGCTTGAAAAAGTGGGTGTCCTGTCAGGTAGTTCCTTGACCTCCACCCTCAACAAATATTGTCATAAACAGTGACAACTTCTCCTAGCTTCAGTTTATAGATACACTGAGCTGTGGTGGTTCTAACGGCCAAAATGTCCATTGACTCTCTATTCTTATCCAAAATGTCAGGTGTCATTCTAGGGGTACTGTCTAGAAATCAGTTGGAGATACCAGGTGGTCTAATTTCCCCAGATGTCTCGGTAAACAATTACAGTCCCACAGGCATCCTCCCCATGGACCCAGCAGGATTCGGTATGTGGGAGCCCACACCCACCCTAACCGGTCCATATGCTTGGAAGGAGCACTGTGAATGTCCACACTTCCATCCAGAAAGTGTCCAAGTATGTCTTCATGACCACAGATCAGATGGTACTCCTGACGTCTGTAAGGGCAGTGGGCCAAGTCTAGTCTAGATCCCACTGCAATGCCTTCCCAGCCTCAGTGATATTCAATACCAGCTCTGTCAATAACTTCTGGGTCATAGAACTAAGGGTGGAAATTACATGTAACTCAGCAACTCCAGCCTGTACTGAAGATAGCTGAGCTTCAAAAATAAGACTAGTGGCCTTTTCTAGTTGCCCCAATTTCTTATCATGTTCTTGGCCTGGAAGAATAGTCCAAATGGCTACTACACTATTGGCCAGATGAAATAACCCAGCCCACAGGGATCTGGTCAATTCCCTTTTTGTCCAGAGGAAATAACCCAGGCCTTTTTGTTGTGCTAATCTAATGGTAGCCCCTTGTGAGCAATCTGGGTATGTAGAAAACTGGATAAGGGCAATGTCAGGTAAAATCCAATTAGGGAGGGCAATACATACTGAAGGATTTATCCAGAACACAGGGCGCAGCCTGTAGAATAAACCCCAAAATCCAATTAATACCACAGTCCCAAGCATGGGTCCCACAAATTTCTTCCTGCCAGTATGTAATTCTTTGTTTCTTCACCAGGGTCAGTTCTCAGTGTCCTTTTCAGTCAGGAATTCCTGGACTTTGGCAATGTCAGTGGAGTGAGTGTGTCTTCTGCATTCCCAAAACAATCGAGGTTTAGCATCCTACAGGGGAGAGGTTTCCAGCACATATCACCCTGTAATAGCTGTGCTCTTTTCTAGAAAAGTCTAAAGGCACAGTTGGTCTGTCAGTGGTCAAGGGAGCTTTTTCCTTGCTGTCCAGAAGTACAGTAGAACTAGAAGAAAGAATAGGCTAATCATCAATAGGAAAATTCTTCTGATGTGGAGGGGTCTTTCTTGCAGTGAGAATCCTGGGTCCAAGCAGTCAGTTTGTGGCACTTCACAGCGGTGTCGGTAGTCAGCAGGACTGGGAAAGGGCCTTTCCAGCATGGAGCCAAGGCAGTCTTTCGCTGATGGATCTTTATGTAGACCCAGGCTCCTGGTTCCAACGAGTGGCAAGGTTGCACAGGATCCTTTGGTAGTGCTTCCATCACCTGTGTATAAAAAGACTTAACACATTTCATTAGTGCCTGACAATATTTAAGCATTATGTTATCCAGCAAATGAATGTCCATCTGAGCTGGGGTCAGTGGGGGTGCAGTTGGTAGTCAGCATTGGGTGTCCTGTCAAATTTCATGAGGGCTGAGTCCAGTCGTTCGATTGGGAATGGTTCTCATACACATTAGTGCCAAAGGAAGGGCATCTGGCCACCTTAAGTTCGTTTCAGCACAAATCTGGGCCAGTTTATTCTGTAAAATCCCGTTATGGCGTTCCACTGTCCCAACTGTGGGTGGTGAGGGCAGTGAGTTGCACATAACTCCTTCACAATCGGTCCAGTAAAAATGAATTCCACGATCACTGTTGATACCCACAGGGATGGCAAAACGTGGCACAAAATCTTTAAGCAAAATGTCACAACAGTCCTGACACCTGCTTTCCTGCAGGGAAAAGCTTTAACCCAATTGGTAAATACATCAACTAAAACAAATACATATCCATAACCACAACATGAAGACATCGAAATAAAATCAATCTGAATATCTACAAAAGGTCCCCAAGGAGGAGAGTGGGCTGGCCGCTGCACACCAATCTCGTGTAATTGCAGCAACCATTTCCACCCCCCCCCTTCCCTTGGTAGGCAGCCAAGCGGTGTCCTTGACTGGGGCCAGCGCATGTTAGCCATTCTCTACTTGGCTTTTTTTTTTTTTCTTCATTTAACCTACAAAGGAAACTTTTACTCTTCAATTATACACCTTTTTCATACCATGAACACATAAACAGTACTGTTATACAGTACAGAAGTATTATCATTCAATGTATGCCACATATACCCTTTCACTAAAATAACCTTATTACAGAACTTTGGAAGAACAAGCCAGGACAAGCACACCCACTTTGAGAAGTTCACTTAATATAACTTCTAGTCCAATAGCTATCCACCATCCCCAGCCCTCTGGCTAAAAGTCTGAGGTAGCCAGAAGGATCCCTCGTACAATATGGGGAGTGGGTTAACTTTTCATGTCCTTGCGTCCAAAGACTGTCAGTATGCAAATTTTAACAACAATTCTCAATTAAAAGATTTGGCCAATGTAGTTTCTTTCCCTTACTGAAGAAAATGTATTAGACTTTAGTATATCACATTTTTCTGATATAACTAAACACTTTGTACTCTAAGTTGAACAAAACAAGTATCTGCATTGCAATGCGACATTTTCGCTTGATGTCAAATCAGACCATCTCATGAAAATATTAAACACAACAATTCTTTGGCAAAACACCACAAAACAAAACATAGAACACACAACATAATTGTGACTGCCAGTAAATCATAGGATGTTGAATGCTGTGTAGCTGGCATTAATGTTCTTTGATTATCTGAAAGACAAAAACAGAGGTCCACCCCTTCGGGGCAGTTAAATACTTAAAATATACAAATACTCTTGTTGATTCTAGGCAAAACAGAGGAATTACCCCATATTTTCTCGTATGTGCTTCTTAGACAGCCCTGATTCAGCTGGTTGTGGAAAATGGTTGTGGAAAAACCACAAACTGGTTGTGGAAAATGCCTCTACCTTATCAGTTAGTTAATTTGCATTAACACAGATGCTCTCCGGCTTGCTTTTTATTTCTTTTAACTCCTGCTTTTAAACACTGAAAGAAAACATCACCACTTATAGTGCCTGTAGGGCCTAATACAATGTCATTACATAGCACTGTATACATTCTTCAACTGATTTAACAAAATTGTTCATAGCCAAATGAGTGCAATCTAATAATTTCTTTGCCTGAATTCATTCACAAACATGTCAAAGACACCAAAAAACTGTTCTCTTCAGCTTTTTCACAAAGTTAAAGTGCTGTTCCCCCCAGCAAACACAGAGTCAATTTTTCATTTTCCCTTAAAAATCAATTGCTTTCTCCTTCCAACAGCCACTTTACCAATGCAAATCACCATTCCAAATATCTTTCTGAGTATTTGAAATCCTCATGCTTATATTCACTTACTCCTTCTTTCCACTACACCGTCAAAAGTTTCCAAATCTCTCTGTCTGTTGCCCGCCTGCCTGGGCCCGATCCTTTTTTCCTCACTGAATCGTCCCGTCCATGGACACTAGCTTGTTCCACAACCAGTTCTTAGCTAGGAGGGTGGGCTACGCAACTAGCCCCCACCCTTCTGGTCTTGTCCCCAAAACATTTCTACTCACAAGACTACCTGAGTCCTTCCTAGTAAGGCTTGCCACCTGGGCAAAAATACATGGCCATTCACTTAACACATAATCCAAACCCCTTTGGGGGTCTACCCAGAGACCCACCCATTTGTCTGCTGACACTTAAACAGAAAAGAAAATTACACAAAAAGCAAAGAAAATTACAGTCTAAGCCAAATTTTTTCTACTTCTATTATATTGTCCGCTACGGGGGGGCGGGACTGTAAAATTTCAGGACAACCTCAGAGCTTCATCGCACACATGGCTTCCACCCTGAGGAATTACGAACGAGAAGTTCAGTTCCGCTCACACACCTAACGCCCAAATGAACAGAGCAGAAAAACATCAGTAACCGGTTAAACAAAACAGAGCCAAAGCTAAATAGTGCACCAAAACCAAATAGTGTTTCCTTATTCTATTAGAGCTCACCTATAATCATGCTATTCTTAACACAAAACACCAACAGTACCAAACAAAGCAAACATAAACTAACAAGGGTAAAACAGATAGATGGTGTAAATTCTGCAATTGCTCACCAAACTGTGACAAATTCCTATTACTAATTTATCCCTCATGTCAGGTGATCAAACTGACAGAGCATATAATCAAATTTTAAAGCTTCATTAAAATAATAAAACAACAATGGAGAGCGTTGGGAATGCTCCCACATCACTCGGGAAAAATATGAATGCCCCAAGCCTTAAGCCACTTTAATACTTACACATATCCAGACTGGCATGTCTGTGTATAATGTTCAGAGAAGGGAAATAGGTGGACGGAGATTATCCTGTATACAGCTTGTCCAGCATTTCCAACATGCTGCCACTCTTGGGATGGCTGTTCTTTTACACCCTGGAATCTCCTGCGCGTCTCTTTCAGAGATTCCAGTTCAGGTCAGCTGCCTGTCCGGCTTCAGGGTTGCAAAACTGTTGGATCTCACTGAACCGTTAAGCTTTGCAAATGCAATCTCAGTTTCGTAACTTATACTGCTTTTTTGTTTGCCTTTTTTTTTTATTTTCCACAACCAGCTGGGGCTGAAGCAGTTTTACTTAGCACTTAGCATAGTCCACACTAATTCATGACCTTGAAGACAAAACAACTTCTCCCTTATCTCAGGGCTAAGCCGAATTTCAAATTAACCTGTTCCTAGACAAATTGCTCACACTGTAACAGAGGTTTTTCCTTATGATTAAAGCTCCACTGAGATATATGATCTTATCTAGATTGAAGGTACCTTCTAATGGGCATTGTTTAAATGAATTTTCACGCGTATACAAATTCCAATCATTTAAATACCTGCAGGTTTTAGGACCATAATGTACGTACATGTAATATGCTGGGGTACCCTTAGGGGGTAAGGTGGAAAATTTAGACAGTCCCTTACCCATTTTCCACTCACACAGGAGAGACTCACAAGGAAAGGGAGGGAAGATGGGTTCACACACCGAGACCCAGGCAGCTTCCTCGCCGGACTATGCCAGGCTGAGTCAGCCCACCGTGGGTCGGATCTCCTAAAGATCCACTAATTACTGGGCTAGCCCGGGAACAGCCACTCACACTGGTGTACACACACACACCAATGCCTCTTTTTCTTCCTTTCTTATTTTTCTTTCTTTTTTTTTTTTTTTTTTTTTAAACCATGATGCATCTTTACCTGGTCCGGCCAAATAACATGTGGCGGGATGACAACCCCACTTGAGGCGGTAAAACCCTCAGCACCGGTGCAGTCTAATGCATTTACCTATGCATTACCTTATGCATTACCTTATGCATTTCCTTGGCCAACTCAGCAGTTCCCAGTACTGCAATAAACTAACCTTATTGGGGCCTCTCCCCAATACCACTTTGCATCTGATCCTGCTGCACAGTCAATAAGTTCAGATGGCGTGAGCCCAACAGAGAGACAGACGTCCTCACGGACAGTCCTCCTCCGATACCCCAATAGAGATTTCAAAAGGTCTCATACCTCTCATGTGGCGCCATGGGGTTTGAAGGGGAATGATCCGTAGTAGTTGTCTGTGGGTCCGTGGGCGTTGCCATCCCGGACGAGCCCCCAAATTGTCGAAGAAAAACTCAGTTCTCACTTTTTGTTTGGATGCAGCAAAATCAAATACTTTATTATTTCTCCAGTAATTACCATGGAGGGAGAGAGTGCCATAGGACACAGGGTCCTGGACAGGTCTCTCAACTGGTAAAACAATCACAGCAAGCCTTTATACCTTTTACAGACAATTTCTAGCAATAATACAGACAGTAAAAAACAACAAATACATTTTGTTTATACATAAGCTTTCTGCTATCTCACTAGAAAAACAAGACTGCAAGACTGCACATTGCAAGGTCGTAATAACTTTCACACAATTCACTCTGTCTTACATTATCTTGCTTCCTCACGTCACCAGGGTCACAGTTAACCTAACTCATGCTAACTAACATTCATTAAGATCTCTTCAAAACCTTGTTAATTATTTACTGGCTTCCACATATGTGTAGTATGTTTTTTGTGGCCAAAGAGCAAGAAAAAGTATGTATGTGTGTGTGTGTGTGTGTGTGTGTACATATTCATACACATGCCATATGTACACACACATGTCATTTATTTCTTTACCCACTCTTTGGTGTTGGCCATGTCGAAGAAAAACTTAGTTCTCGCTTTTTGTTTGGGTGCAGCAAAATCAAATACTTTATTATTTCTCCAGTAATTACCATGGAGGGAGAGAGTGCCATAGGACACAGGGTCCTGGACAGGTCTCTCAACTGGTAAACAATTACATCAAGCCTTTATACCTTTGTTTCAGACAATTTCTAGCAATCATGGAGACAGTAAAAAGCAACAAATACATTTTGTTTATACATAGCAGAAAGGAGTGAGACAATAAGATAAGCCTAAGAAAAGCAAGCCTGCATTTTGGTTAGTGATTGCAAGGTCGTAATAACTTTGTACACAGTTCTTGTCCTGTCGCCTCGCACTATCTTTGCTCCTACAAGTCTCACGTCATTAGGGTTACAGTATGGCCTGACTCTTGCTAACTAACATTCATTAAGATCTCTTCAAACCTTGTTAATTATTTACTGGCTTCCACAGCCAAATAGCATGTCAGTCAGTCGGTATTCAGACAAATATTACAAATAAGTGGGCTGTAGTCCACAAAACCTTATGCCACTAGTACTCCTGTTCTTTTTGCGAATAGAGACTAACACGGCTGCTACTGTGAAACAAATAAAATGATTATTCAACTTCAAAGGCAGCTTGCTTAACATGCAGTTCTACAGAAGATAGAAAGGAAGAAGGACTTGACTTATTTCATCAAACGCATCCAAGCAAAGAACAATAGGTCATTCAGGGCTTGATCCTGCGTGGAGCTGAGCATTCTTCCCTCAGTCCAGCAGAACATTTAAGCAGGTGCATAACTTTTCATAGAATCATAGAAATGTAGGACCTGAGGAGGTCATCTAGTCCATCCCCCAGCGCTTCTAAACCTTTCATCATTTTTATTGCTCTCCTCTGGGCTGTCTCCAATCTAGCTCCATCTTTCCTGAAGTGGAGCACCCAGAATTTTAAGCATGTTGATTTCAATGGGGCTGCTTACGTTCTTCAAGTTGCTTAAAGTTAAGCATGTGCTTATATGTTTCTTTGGATTGGGGCTAACGTGCTCAGTACCTTGGTGGTCTGAGCTCTTCTTCTGGATGAGCTGAGAAGTTGGGAAATGTCTGTAGATCCTAGGAGTGCTGTTAAGAAGGAACTGGAGGGACTTCAACAAATCTCTAACTATTAGAAATCATGGTGAGATGGGGGAAGGGCTGATTATTCCACACCTGCCTATTGAAGGTTATTAAACCTTCTTTTGCACCATCTGCTACTAGCCACTATGAGAGACAAGACACTAGATGGAGCTCAGGTCTGATCGAATCTGGCAATTTCTGTCTGTTTATTCAGTGTTTCATAAAAAGACCGGTGAATCCAAATGCTTCTGCAGATCAA
Source organism: Mauremys reevesii (assembly GCF_016161935.1). Classification (NCBI taxonomy): domain Eukaryota; kingdom Metazoa; phylum Chordata; order Testudines; family Geoemydidae; genus Mauremys; species Mauremys reevesii. The sequence continues at coordinate 122,289,263 of NC_052626.1, read as the reverse complement.
ATTCCTTCTAATGAAAGAATCTGAACCAGAGCTCAGCTAGTTACAGTATAGCAAATTTCTGCTATTTCCTACCCCCACTTTTAAAGGAAGTGCAGGATTGATGACCATAATCACATTTTTAATGCTAAAAGAGCTCTCCTGCCTGTTCACAGATCTCAGATCCTAAAAAAATCTATCTATCTATCCCTGCACACCCTTCTCATCTATCTATCTATCTATCTATCTATCTATCTATCTATCTGCAAGTGAAAAGGGCTCTCAAAAGAGGCTGTAGAATTCCCCTCTCTATAATTCAAGGAAAGATGGAGTTAAAAACATCAGAGAAAAGATTAATGTAAACACATTCTACTTAATGCTCAGTAGAGCATCTGAGCTGACCATATCAATGAAAGCCCATCCGATTCACAGAAATGATTTATTTTCATTGCACTGAGCCTTTGTAGACATTATCTCTGCTCGGCAAAGGAGTGATGTTCTACAAAGTGTTAATGAACATGCATTCCAACCTGCCGCGCTCGACACAGCCAAACCTCCACATGGCACTCAGAGAAAGAGCTGAGCCTTACACTGTGCCTTGAAAACTCAGAGTTTGGACGTGTGTACCCAGGGAAATGACCTTCAGGTTTAGAAGACTCCCCTGTGAGAATGCTCGACCATCACTCCTCACATATTTAATCTTGGCCCCATTGAAGTCTATGGCAAAATTACCATTAGTTTCAATGGCCCAGGATTTCCTCTTAGGTGAAATATCTGCTGCAATTTAGTGGACTGCTGCATTTGGCAGTAGCTGTGCTTGGGCTGAGTTTCTCATGGTAGAGGTCCACTCCAAAAGGTATGGACTATAAGAGACAATTCATGTGAAAGATTCAGAACAATCTCTTTTCAGTTCCCACATGGCTGCATTATAGATTCAAATAATCAACAAGTTGACTTCTACAAATTTCTGCCTTGGGCAAGATGACCTGAAAAGTGCTATTACCTGCTGTAACTAACAAAAGATTTCAGTTCTATTGTAGTGGAAACAGTGTTCACTCCTATCTTCTGAGAGATGTCGTCTTTCTTGATTTCAAAGTCTAGGATGGAAGTGTGTTCATGTTTGGCATAGCATCATTTGGGAGAGGATCCCTGTAGCACCTTTGAGCTCTGATCATCAAGACAAGCACAGGCAGACTCATTAAAATACAGCATATTTCTCTAGGGGACAGGGGATAATCACATGCAGATGCATTATCTTTAAAAGTTTTGCGAAGGATTTTGCCACTGGGGGGATATGGGCTCTATGGCTGATGTAGAACCCATCCCTTGCCTCCCCGACCCAGCACCTGCTATAGGAGGCAGGTTGGAGCAATCCAGGGGAAGGACAGGGTGTGGCCAGACTGCACTATTTTGTGGTTCTACTATGCTGGTGTAGTTACCCTGAGTAGATTTAACATCATTCTTATCATTGATTCTCAACGGGCTGTAATAGTGTGGTGGAGAGCATGACTTGGTCTCTGGCATGCAGCATCCGCTCCAGCAACGGTACCTGTCATGTTCCATCCTGTTTACCAGAACAGGGTACGACTTGCAGTGTATGATGCTGGTTTTCCAATTTATTTGAATTCTGAGAACATGACCTTGTGTCTGTGAAACTTCACAGCTGAACTAAATGGGATTTAGGGATGGTTCTGAACCGCCACCTTCCGACCAGATTGGAGCCTAGAACTTGAAATTCCAGGAAAGCTGTTGGGTGCACACATTCAGGGTTCCTGTCTGGCCCTGGTTGTAGAGCTGTCTCCTCCCAAATCCCACTCCTCCCCTGCTCAGGACCTCCTCCCAAACACCCCCTCATGGTCTGAGTGGTCCTGCAGCACCCTGCCATCCATCTCTCCCTCCTCCGGGCTCCAGAGCTGCACTCACAACGGATCAGTCTTGCCGACCCTTCCAGACGGGTTTTATTTATTTTCCAAGAGACAAACCAAAAGGAGAAGAACAGCATAAGGCAATTTTATTGCTGGCCTTAGTCTCTGCTCTCTCGGTCTTTCCTCCAAGGTTATTGCCAAACTCTCTCTCTCTAGCCGTCCTTGCTGCTCCTTCCTTTCTCTGCAGCTCCCGCAACTCTCTCAGCCACTTCCTCTTTTGCGCCCTGCTGATCAGTACACGAATCAGCTGATCCCTGTTCAGGTGGGCCTCCTTAGCCGCGAGGATTGGCTGAGCTCAGGCCTCCAGTCCTCATAATGCCAAGCCACCCCATGACAGGGCTATTTACAGGGCCAGGGCCATAATCAAAAATCTGGTCCTTTTCTAAACATCACCTCCCTCCCTCTCTGTTTTACCAGTACAGCTAGCACCAATGCCACACGTGTTTCGTTCTCCCATTCCATTCTTTGTGTGTTTACATATTGCTCCTTCTGCATAGAACATCCTCACCACACAAGTTCCCCGATCCACCACCCTTTCTTTAATAATAATAATTCATAATAAATGACTATTCCTCAAAAGAAAGAAAGTCCTAGTTCTTACATCTCCTGCTTTCTTTGTATGTGTCAGTCAAAGGGGCTTTGTATGAGGGAGTGTCCTTGCTTTTTCTGTCTTGTAAAGCGCACACTATTGACACTGAGCAGATAAATAATGGAGACATCACAAAAAATTAAAATAACCAAACCCTTTGTCATAAAGACTGTTCTCCTCAGTAAAGCAAGCTATAAACATTAGGAAATGCACAGAGGACTAAAAGGCTGCAAAGTGAAGCACTCTCAAGTTAGAAAATACCAGAATGAGCATTTCCTATGCGACATTAATTCTGCAATAAATGAAGCAGGGATCCTATAGACAACAGACTCCTTCAATACACAGCCCCAGAGAAGAAAACCCTGTGCTCTGAATAAGGAAGGGGTCCTGTGGAAAAAATAATAATATGGGATCATGTCATTAAAGTCGGCATCATCACGCAAACGCACAAGAGGTCTGAATTAATGATGCAAGAGCAACATTTATTTGCACATTTGCTAACCTGAGAATGCTTAACTTTGTAAACGTTTAATCCTTTTAAAAACCTTGACTTTGTATTTCCTAATTATTTTATGGTTTAGTTTATTGATGAAAGCAAACTTAAGTAACATTAAACAAAGGGGTTTTTGTTTGTTAATTTCCTTAGTTTTTAATAGAAAGAAAATATTTTATATGTGCTATTTAAACAATGAGGCTCTTACTCATGCGTTTTCAGTCTAAATTTTATTGCCATTGTTATCTTTGTGAAAATCCCACTTTTATCGCTCAGTGCTGTGCTGATCAGAGTATTGAAACTAAAGAAATTCAACTGTATTAAAACAAAACTCATTTTATGCAACTTCAGGGTGAAAGCTCTCAGCTGTAACCCTGAATGTGCAAGAAGCAGGGAAACAATATCCAAGAAGGAGAGCTGGAATTTTGCATCTTGTTTTCACCTAGCCCTTACTAAGGAAAGTAGCAAACACCTGCCCTTTGCGAAGGAACACAGCACCGTACCGCAGCACCAACCCCACTGAGCACAGCAGGGGCCGTCCCGGTTATCCAGATCTAGCCCTGTTTCATTACAAACTTCCTGTCTGTGATGATGTTCTGGTAACAAGGGGGCAACCAGCTGTCAAAGGGAGCTGTTGCCATGGCAGCCAGGGTGCTAGTCATTCTCCCCAAGTACGAAAATGAAGCAGAGGGAGGAAGTGCTGAGTGGTGGGTTATCTCTGATGTCACAAGGCTACTGCTCAGGCAGCACCAGTGGGCAGCAAATGTGTGATGTGTATGTGTGATTTCGGGGGGGGGGGGGAGGCTTTCCCAGTGCTCCTGTTTTCACACATTTCCTAAAGAAGCCAACAACATAACTACCCAGAATACACATTAATGATGATTCCACCCACATGATGAGTAGTCGCTGAAATTTGATTCAAATCTTGCATGGCATGTTTAGAAACAAGGGTTCCAAAAAAGGAGAGGCCTTGTAAAACAGAAAATGTTGATGCTCTGCTGCATTTGTGGTTGTGTTAAAATTGAATACTGTGCCTTTAAATGTTGGGCAGGGTTCCTGGGCGTGCTTGCATGCTAGGGAGCTCAGTAGGGCAGCACACAATCGGGGCGTAGCAGCAGCCAGTCAGCCGGTCCCCAGTGAGTTGTGCCTCTCTTTTATAGGCAGTAGCCTACGTTCTCTCCCTCTGGTTTTTGGGTTCTTACGGGTTGTTGTTCTGGCTCCTAAGAAACAAATTAGCGAGACTTTGCGAATGTCCAGCAAGAGTATTTTGTTTTCTCTAACTTGTCTGCTTGTGTGCCACAAAACAGGAAAGGCACAATCTCATCCAAAATAAAATAAACTTCTCAAGCCAAATGTCCTTTTGAAACAAAAAAATGGAACCATTTCATTCTGGTCAAGTTGATCTTACTGAAGCGCTTCACTTTTCATTTCCCTTTCACAGGGAGGAGCCTAAATTAGGTTTCCCTAAATCCATGATTGGAATAGCGATGCAAAGCCTCACTAGAAGCCAGGCAGCTCGGAAAGAATGGGATGATCACAATACAGTAGAACCCTGTTCATCTGACCCTCCATTATCCGGTTCTCCGTATTAATCCAACAACCAGTGCACACAGGTCCAGAAGTGGGCAATCTCTCCTATTGTCCCTAGATGGCGCTGCAGCCTGGCACTTTCCCATTCATCCGCCTATCCGACGTTTTGGTTAACCAATCTGGCCCTGGTCCCAACTCGATGGGATAAAGGGGGTTCCGCTCTCCTTGTGGGTGATCTTTTGATGCAGGGGATCTGCTGCTGGTGTTATTCCTTGTGGAAAAGTACAAATTCCAAAACTGATGAGAGGGGCCTTCTGAGGTGGTTGGGAGGGGTCACGCTGTTACCTGCAATGTACACAAGCCCCACAGCAGGGACACACCTCGGACTGTGCATATAAACAAGTTAAAAGTGCATCACAACAGTGAAGCCGTTGTCAAGATGCTATTCTGTGCAGAGGATTGTAAGACAGCCCCTGTTCCTGATCTGAGGCCTGAATGCCATAGGGAAATCCCACTCAAGAGCATTGAAGTGTGTGAAGAGGTTACCGTAACTGAAAAGATAGAGGTCATGGCTGTGCTGCAAAGTCATGGGCAGGTATTATCAAGCAGGCCAGGCCTGACTCACAAAAGTTGCCTAAGATGAACACTGGGATCACAACCTGCACTCAGCAAAGCATCCCACATTTTGCTGATGAGTGTGGGGGGCAGAATGGGAGAAAACACGAAGGGGCTTGTTTGAAGATTTAACAAGGGAGTGATGGTGGTTAGCATCATGGGCCATGTAACTGCAAACACTGTGTGCCCTTAGTCCAGAGGTGGGCAAGCTGGTTCCCAGCCAATGGGAGCTGCGGGGGCGGTGCTTGGGGCACGGGCAGCGTGTGGAGCCTCCTGGCTTTCCCTATAAATAGAAGCCAGATAGAGGATGTGCTGCGGCTCTGGGAGCCACATGGAGACATGGCACTCGCGTTTTTGTCGCTCTTATCTGGACTCTGTGCAATTGGTCCACATCTTTCCTGAAACGTGGTGCCCAGAACTGGACACAATACTCCAGTTGAGGCCTAATCAATGTGGAGTCGGGCAGAAGAATCACTCCTTGTCTCTTGCTTACAATACTCCTTCTCTTACCTCCATATTACAAGTGGCAAACAGAGGTAGAGGGAGACTAAACCCAGGTTTTTAAAGCCACATAAATCCCTTTGATTTCAATAGGAATTAGGAACTGAAATTCCCTTAAAAAATCTGCCCCTAAATGATTTGCTCAAGGTTGCAAAGGAAGTCTGCAGTGGAGGCAGAATTTAAACTCAGACCCCTCAAGTCTTAGGCAAGTGCAATAATCTCTGGACCATCCTTCCTTTCTCCTGGGTCTGTCTAATGCCGTGTTTCTGTCTATCTAACCTCAGACATAACCGTGTCTCTCTCTATCTAGTCCCATAGAAAAGCATCCATCTGTCTAGTGTCTTCCTGTCTATCACCTTTTCATAATTAAACCAGGAACTATGCTATGAATAAGAAGTCAATTAAAATCACAAACTAGGAATAAATTCTGATTAAGTTCAATAACCAGCATTCTTGTTGAAATCAGTAAGATTTTCACAATGGTTCACTGTATATTAAGCTGTGCCTGATGTGAGCATCAGTAGTCTGAGGACGGATAGCTTCGTGGTTTGAGCATTGGCCTGCTAAAGACAGGGTTGTGAGTCCAATCCTTGAAAAAATCATCTAAAGTCTGAGGTAAAATGCTGTCTGGGGATTGGTCCTACTTTGAGCAGGGGTTTGGACTAGATGACCTTTCAACCCACAAATACACTTAGAGGAGCACGGCAAGATTTTAATCAATAGCTACCAGGATTAGGGCTGTGAAGACCACTTCTTTCAGAGCAGCAGGACTGGATGTCGCACAGCCAAAGGGCAAGGAGCATTGTGCTGCTGAGCGCTGAGCGAGAAGGAACATTTGCAGCAGCAGCATGAGAGGGTCCAGGACTCCAGTAAAAAGTCAGGAAATGCACCTGCAGGTGCCTGTCGGATTCAGATCTTGATTTGCGTTGTCAAGGGCCCTCAGTAAAGAGCCTGTCCTGCCACATGCCATTTAGCTGAGCCATGGGAGGATCCTTATCAGGCAGGATAACGAGGGTGATGCTGCAGCTGGGAACAGGGAAGATCCTGCCAATGTCCCTAAAGGCCAGGATGTGACCTCACATTAGATCAGGAGGACCAGTTTGGAGACGATAGCAGTGAAAACTCTGGAGAGGGGGATGTGCCTGGCCAGAGACTGGAAGTCCAGGTGGTTACTGCAACTCTCTAACCCCTCCCTCCCATTGTTTTCTAGAGAAATTGGACTTTCAACACTGAGGATTTTGCAAGTTATGGGCAAATAATTTACTGTCCTGGATATTACGCCCTGCATTGTAGTGTGTGTCTGTGGGGTAGTGCAGACGCCACAACATTTGCATGGCCTCCTCTCCCTTCCCCTCCCCTCCACCAGCCTCTGCTGGGCACAATCCCAAGTGGATCCAGGGCACCGGGGGGAAAGGTTTCGGAAAAGCAGCTTTGCTGTTTATCCAAGAGTTCACAGTATGGGCTGTACGGCTTGTGCTGAAGCCCACGGTCTGTAGCAAGTTCACAGCTAGAAATCAGTGCCCCTCTGTCCGTTTCACCGCGGGCAGGCAGGTGGGGGTGGAGGGGTTCAAACACGGCTTGGATCAATGTTCTTCATCCTAGCTCAGGCTTTGGTTGGTTTCCTTCGTTTCCCCCCAGTCCTGGTAGCTTATTCTGGGAAGTTTTTCAGGCAGCAGGAATTCTCCATGGCCTTTCAGGAGAACTGGGAGTGCAAACCTGCTCGGGCCTCCATAATAGCCAGGTCCCTACCACATTCAGGGCTCACTTTGACTAGTTTACAAACCTCTGGCCTTGAAATTGACCAACATCACCATTTCAATGTGTCCACCTGACATTTCCTGGTATTGTAACCATGGGGGTCCCGACCAACCTGGGAGAATGGGGGAGTTCAGAGGTTGTTGTGGGGGGGTCACAGCATTGCCACCCTCATTTGTGTGCTGCCTTCAGACCTGGGCTCCAAGGGCAGCAGCCAGCAACATTTCTGAAGCTAGAGGAGGTTCCCAGATGTGCAGGTGGGTCCCTGCTATTGGCAGCACCTCAGCTCCTACTGACTACATGGGAGCACCTCGGCTTCTACCATTTTCGGGGCATCCAGAGAAATGGACACGTGAGCCCCAGAAGGACCTGCAAGGGTCTGTGCATAGGCCGGGCAGAAGCCCCGAGCCCAGGCACCCAGAGCGCCGGTAGGAGTGGGGAGGGGCATGAAAGTCCTGAGCCCAGTGCCCCAGCACTGGCTGCAGCCACAGGGGGCCAGAAGCTCTGAGTCTGGGCACCCAGAGACGTGACTGGAGCAGAACTGCCAAGAGTAAAGCCCTGAGCCCAACGCCCGGCTGATGCAGCGCACTCACTTCTGCATTGTCTCTGCAGGTGCGTCTGCTATCCCCACGGAGAGGAAGTCCTGTCCCCAGCTGGGCAGACAAACAGCTAGGAGCTGGGTTCTCCTGGCTGGGGGGCTTCCAGCAGGACGGGGAGATCGGATTTCACGGGGCAAGGCTAATTCGATCTAGCCAAAAAAGGCACAACAAGAACCAACAGCAAGCCAGAAAAATTCAAATGAGACGTATGCACACGTTTTTGACAGTGAGGGAGACTAGCCACTGGAACAAATTACCCAGGGGAGAGGTGGAGTCTCTTTTTCCTGGTGTCTTCTCGTCACAACTGCCTCTCATTCTGGAAGGTGCCTTTTAGTGACTTAAAAGCAATTGGGCTTCATATGGTGCAAAGTGTGTGAAATTTCATAGCCTGTGAAATAGAGGCCAGATTAGGAGATCGAATTGTTTCATAACCTCTATGAAAAGCTCAATGTGGGGCGAGGAAGAGACTCTGCTGTTTTACTGGGTGGCCTGCTTGCTCCCCAGAATCAATAACGAGCAAGTGGGGTGATCCGGGGTGCAGCTCAAACACCCAGCTGGGCTGGCCAGGGGCAGACATCAGGCCTGCCAGGGAAAGGTGGGTGTGGCAGTGATGTCACAAAGGCCTTTGGCAGGAACTCAGCCTATTGGGCAACGATGATGATGCGTCTGTGACCTCACAGAGCTCCCTTGCCAACGGCCAGGCAGGACAGGGATGCGGGGCAGGGGGAACCTCGGAGAGCCCTGTAGCCTTGCTGCAGAAAGCCTCCAGCTCGCGGTCTCTCACCGAGGACCAAGAGATAGTTGCTGCAGAGGAGATTCAGTGCCTGTGGTTTTCATTCCCGTGTGTATTTGTTTCCAAGACGTTGTCATCTGTGTAGAAGGTAAGAAAAAATATAGGCTCTAAGTACAAGATAGGGGACTCTATCCTAGTAGAATCAAAGGCATCACCACCCTCCTAGGAAAAAGTTTTTCCTGATATCCGAGCCTTCCACCTTGCAACTTGAGAGCATTGCTCCTTGTTCTGTCATCTGCCAGCTCTAAGATTTCATGAGAATCAATCTTTCATTAGGAAAATAATTCAAAAATGCAAATACAAAACACTTTGAGTGAAATCAACCCCTCCTGATCTCTAGTGTCTGGGAGTGTGGGCCTTGGGCGCCAGACTGAGACCCTCATGGGCTAGTAACACCCAGGAAGGCAGTAAAATAATTCCAGTTCTCTTAGCATCCAGGCCTCCCTAATCCAAGGAACAGCTGAGGGCTGTGGGAGACAGAGGGGTGCTGAGAAGGTCTAACTCATGACTGAAAATACAGAGATGTGTTATTGGCTTTGGTTGGGGGACAAGTAACAAATCCGTTGGGATTCTTGCCCCAAACAACAATCACCCATTGTCCCTTAGAGCACGAGGGCCCTAATGCGCCTGACTTGCTCAATCTCTCCCCTGCTAGGGCTGAGAGAACTTTCTCCATCCCCCAGGATATCGAGGGAAAGAGAAAAGAAGTGACTTCTCTTTGGTCACACAGCAAGGTCATGCCAGAGCTAGAAAGAGAAGCATAAGAAAGAAGTTGTATCAAAATGTTTTGCATTTCAAACTGACAGATTTCTTAAACAAAGGCAATTTGATGTGTGGTTCGTGAACTGAAATGATACATTCTTGTCTCCACATGTTTCTAGATTGATGATCCAGTAGATCTGTCCCCTAGGTTTTATCCCTAGATGGAGGGAGGAAAACAAGTTTGCCTGTTTTGTTAATTCCCAGTGGCTTTCTTCAATTTCAACAAACTGGTCAGTTTGAATAAACTGAAAGGAAGACAATATTATCTGCACCTTTACTGCTGCCCAAAGCTGGGTTAGCATTTCAGCTAGCTTTGCTTCCGGGGCCTTAGCTATCACATCAGTGGTGCGACTGTCTGAAAAGCTTGGCAGTGAACATGTTCTACTGAATGTTATTTTTTCTCTTCTATTTAAATTGTTTAAAAGATTGTCATAAATTGGGCCCTTATCAGAGGTTGTCAATTTCCAATGTAATGATGACAGTGAGGGAGACTAGCCACTGGAAGAAATTACCCAGGGGAGAGGTGGAGTCTCTGTTTCCTGGTGTCCTACCATCATAACTGGTTGGGAAGGTGCCTTTTAGTGAATTACAAGCAATTGGGCTTAATTGGGTGCTAAGAGTGTGAAATTTCATAGCCCGTGAAATAGAGGCCACATTAGGAGACTGAATTGTTTCACAACAATTGTTTCACAGCCTCTATGAAAAACTCAGTGTGGGGTGCGGAACAGACTCTGCTGTTTTACTGGGTAGCCTGCTTGCTCCCCAGAATCAATAATGAGCAAGTGGGGTGATCCGGGGTGCAGCTCAAACATCCAGGTGGGCTGGCCAGGGGCAGAGGTCAGGCCTGCCAGGGAAAGGTGGGTGTGGCAGTGACTTCACAAAAGCTTGTGGCAGGAACTCAGCCCATTGAGCAAAGACAATTAGTTGGGAATTGGTCCTGCTTTGAGCAGAGGGTTGGACTAGACACCTCCTGAGGTCCCTTCCAACCCTGATAGTCTGTGATTCTATGAGTGAGGCGTCTGTGACCTCACAGAGCTCCCTTGCCAACAGCCAGGCCGGACAGGGATGCGGGGCAGGGGGAACCTCGCAGAGCCCTGGAGCCTTGCTGCAGCAAGCCTCCATCTTCCCTTTACCAGAGAAAGGTTATGAGTAGACAATGGCTGGAAGCTGAAGCTAGACCAATACACACTGGAAAGAAGGCGAGGAGCATTTTTAACATTAGAGTTTGGAGCAATTCACTGAGGGTTGTGCTGGATTTTCCACAACTGGCCTCTTTTAAAATCAAGCTTGGGTGTTTTACTAAGAAACCTGCTCTAATTCCTATGGGAATTATTTTGAGGCACATTCTATGGCCGAAGTGAAAGAGAAAGTCAGACGACAGTGGTTTCCTCTGGGCTTGGAATTAATCTGTGACTCGCTGGGAGCGTTTGGAATGTGGCCATTTTGCTTCCCTCTTGTCCCCTCTTCTCAATTGGAAAACGGGCCACCAGAAAAGCCTGATTTCCACCCTGTGCCCCTTCCATTCGTGCTGTAAGCTGAAGGGCATTGTGACTTGAGAATTAATTCAGCCAGTCAGTGCTAACTCTCCACAGGTGATTTGCATAAGTCAGTAAATGAGCCTGCAGGTTTCCGTGGGAGCGATGCCCAAGGCAGGGCTCAGGCTTCGGGTTTACGCTCCGGGTTAGTGGAGTCAGGGAGCGGCAGGTGGCTGAGTTACCTCTGGTGTCACAATGTTACTGCTCAGGTTCCTCTGCCTGCTGCACCACCTGGGCAGTGACTGTCAAGGGGAAGGTTTTGTGGATTTGAAACTTAGAAACCAGGAAGCGCAGGAGGAGAGGACTGGCTTAGAGAGTTTGGCAGTAAAATGTAGGTTTTGTGGCAATATCCTTTGCAATTGCTACTGCATCTGGGATGGAGACAGCATTCCTGCCCCTCCCACCACCTCTTAGCTGGGCCTACATAAAAGAGACTAGCTAGAGTTTTGCACACTTGTTTGTTTGAGACTGAGCAAATAAGGCCCAACAAATTACTGCTAGGATGACTTTTGCTGCCTCCTCTCCTTGACTAGAATAAAAGCAGTTTCTGATTCTCTCAGATGAAGTAGTTCTTCTAAAATCAAGGGCAAGACCAGTCAGTGGCTTTTTCACAACCTAACCCCCCCTCCCCCACAAAAGAGATTTTATTTTTATTTAAACTGGGTTTTTTAAATTTATATAGAAAAAGCTTTTTTTTAAACTTATCCAGTATAAAATTTGAAAAGATGACAAATGATGTTAAGGCCTCTAGTTGCTCCAGCCTATTAAAGTAATTTAAATAACTACATATATGAAGAAGTCCATGTTTGCTGCCAAGTGTGAGGGGAAGTCAAAGCACTGAACTGTTGGAAGTCATTGCCTACGCACCTGGGGGTCCAGAAGTTATTGAAACGCTCAGCCAGATTTTGGCAGCACTAGCCTCTTCTGCGGGTGCAGAAAGAATATTATCTTCATTCCAGTTGATGCAGCTACTTCATTGAAATGTAAGAAACTGATTGGGAGTTGAAAAAGGATGAAGGCTTCTTTTCCCCTTGTAAAATATGAATAAAGGCTAGAGAGGAGGAGGTGTGAGCTACTACTTCTAAAATCTGGAAGGATGTTATGAGCAGGAACAATCAGTTCAGTGCACGAACTAGAGATACTTCTTTACGTCAGTTTGTTTGAAATGAAAACAAATGGTTCAGTCAACCTTTTTGTTTTTCTGTATCCTGCAAAACCAGCAAGTCAGCATGTTTGAATGAATCCCTGTTCCTAGCATCATAGAAGACTAGGGCTGGAACAGACCTCAGGAGGTATCTAGTCCAACCCACCTGCTGCAGGCAGGACCAACCCCAACTTCATCATCCCAGCCAGGGCTTTGTCAAGCTGACCTTTAAAAACTTGTAAGGATGGAGATTCCACCACCTCCCTAGGGAACCCATTCCAGGGCTTCACCACCCTCCTAGTGAACTAGTGATTCCTAATAGCCAAGCTAAGCCTTCCACAGTGCAACTTGAGACCGTTGCTCCGTGTTCTGTCATCGGCCACCACTAAGAATTTCATGAGAATCAATCTCTCATTAGGAAAATCACTCAAAAATACAACTACAAAACATTTGGAATGAAATCAATCCACCCTGACCTGTTGTGTCTGGGGGTGTGGGCCTCTGAGCCTAGACTGAGACCCTCATTGGCTAGAACCACCCAGTAACAATATACACTCCTGTTACCGTCCAAGCCACCGCAGTCCAAGGAACAGCTGAGGTCTGCGGGGGACAGAGGGGTGCTGAGAAGGTCTAACTCATGACTGCCAACCCAGAGATGTGTTATTGGCTTTGGATGGGGGACAAGGAGCAAATCCGTCAGTCACTACAACAGGTCCCACTCGGAGCCAGGAAGACTGGGAATCGAGTCCTGCTGGCACTGCCAGCTCTGGCTTTCTGGAGGAGGAGGAAGCCCCCAGCTCCGCTAGCTGACCCTGAGGCACCTTCTGGGCCCAAATGGAGGTGGCCCCGGGTACAGCTATGGAGTGTCCCAGGAGCGTTCCGCTAGTGGCATTGTATTGTTTTCACAGCCAGTTTCGATCGCTGGTGTCTACCCCTTGCCCTGCTGGCAGGGCATTGAGCGGCCCCTGTTGCTGGCCACCTGGGTGCGGAGAGCAAGGAGGGTGAAGGGAGGAGCAACCCCGAGCATCTGCCATTCAGCTCCATCTGATCTAGAGTAAGTAAGTGGAGTTCTCCAGAGCCATCCCCAGTGTGGTGGGAATATCCCACCACTAGGGCTCCCAGCCTGTCCCTTGTCAGGGTTTGTCCCCCAGGTTGAGGGTTCCTGTGCCCTGCGGGGGGGATGTGTCGGGAGGAGAAATTGCCTCAGCAGAGGGGAGGTGGGCAGGGGAGCAGGCAGGCTTGTTAATGAGAGGCTGCTTTGAAGCCAGACTCATGGCTGCTCCCCACTCACTTCCAGGATGAGGCGAATCAGGCAGATGCTCAGGAGGAAGGCCGGGCAGGTGGCTCCACAGCCAGAAGACATCAGCCAGCCTGCCCAGGTGGAGAGCGGCCCCTCTGTCCCCGCAGGCGGGGAAGAGGCTCGTGGCCAGGGGAAAGGGAGGAGCTGCTTCGCCTGCTGGAGGAGGCAGAAGACAGCAGCTCCTCTAGCTGACCCGGAGGAACCTTCTGGGCCGAAACGGAAGTGGCCCCGGGTTCAGCCGTGGAGCAGAGAGCCAGGGGAGGGCAGGAGCCGGGGACGGCAGCTCTGGGGCTTCCTTTTCAGGAAGCCAAGGATCTAGGAGCTGCGCCCCAGGGCCCAGCAGGAGCCGCCAACCACCGTGGCAGCTGAGGGGGCCTCCCGCCGGCCCCAGCCTGGCCCCGGAGGAAACTCCCGCCGGCCCCAGCCTGGCCCTGGAGGAGCCTCCCGCCGGCCCCAGCCTGGCGACTCAGAAGCCTCCCGCCAGCCCCAGCCTGGCGACTCAGAAGCCTCCCGCCGGCCCCAGCCTGGCGACTCAGAAGCCTCCCGCCAGCCCCAGCCTGGCGACTCAGAAGCCTCCCGCCAGCCCCAGCCTGGCGACTCAGAAGCCTCCCGCCAGCCCCAGCCTGGCGACTCAGAAGCCTCCCGCCAGCCCCAGCCTGGCCCCGGAGGAGCCTCCCGCCGGCCCCAGCCTGGCGACTCAGAAGCCTCCCGCCGGTCCCAGCCTGGCGACTCAGAAGCCTCCCGCCGGCCCCAGCCTGGCGACTCAGAAGCCTCCCGCTGGCCCCAGCCTGGCGACTCAGAAGCCTCCCGCCGGCCCCAGCCTGGAGACTCAGAAGCCTCCCGCCGGCCCCAGCCTGACACTTGTGGCGCCTCCTCCCAGGCCAGAGCAGGAGTTCAGTGACAGCACCAGCTCCGTATTCTCCTGCGGGTCCAGCAGCTCCTCCGTGGGGTCTGGGAGCCCTGTGTTTCGAGGCTCCCTCTTTGGAGGTGAGGGGAGACCCAGGAGAAAGGGAGGAGGACTGGGGCGGTGGGGGACTAGTAACACCCTGTGCCCATGGGCTCGCCAAGGCGCCGGGACTGACCCACATGAGCCCCACTGACACCAGTGGGGGTGGCACAGCCACGCCCCACAGCAGGGGATGCTGGGTGGAGTTGGGGAGCTCCGGCCTCCCCTGATCATGTTGGGGTGCGGGGCTGACTGCCACGGGGCCCTGGGGCTGATGGGGCTGAGGGCGTCTCTGGGAGGGGCAGGGTGGGGCCCTGGCTGCCATGGGGCTCCTTACAGAGAAAGGGGAAACATGGAGCTTTCTCTGTCCACTGCATCCCCCCAGCAGCAGAAGGGATTAAACTTTCTCCTTTCCTCCCTGGTGCAGACACCCCAAGCGCCCAGGTGTGGTGGTGTGAGGAGGAGGAGGAGCAAGAAGAGGAGGAGGAGGAGGATTCGTCCCCCATCACGCCTCAGAAGCCTCCCGCCAGCCCCAGCCTGGCGACTCAGAAGCCTCCCGCCAGCCCCAGCCTGGCACTTGTGGCGCCTCCTCCCAGCCCAGAGCAGGAGTTCAGTGACACCACCAGCTCCGTATTCTCCTGCGGGGCCAGCAGCTCCTCAGTGGGGTCTGGGAGCCCTGTGTTTCAAGGCTCCCTCTTTGGAGGTGAGGGGAGACCCAGGGGAAAGGGAGGAGGACTGGGGCG